>NC_141386.1:498203-1884579 GCF_017979445.1 Akebia trifoliata | reverse complement strand
GATACACTAAAAAAGATTCAGTTTTTAGGCATGGTCAAGCTTCGGAAATCTGGATTTTGAAGTTATGGACACAAAAACGTGAACCATTGAGTAAACTCATTGAAAAAATTTGAAGTTCTGCAACATCTTGAGGGTTCAAGGCATTTGATAGTTGCACTATCAAATCAACTCAAGATGAAACATATGAGTTTTGGGATAGTTTCAATATGTTGAGTTGACTCAACTTAATGTCAAAAAAATAAAAATAAAATACAAAATCGTTACTTTGGTGAGTTCAGCCAAAAAAGAAAGGGGCAATGTAAAAATTGTAACAGCAACGCCAATGGATGCCCATCAAAATAATGGCTCTAATTTCTAAATCATCTCTCCTAATCTGCTTGTGGTAAGAATGATCAAAATAACATGAAAAGAAACATAGTGAAGTAAGGCTAAGCTTCCCAAAATATACACAAAAGAGGAGCCATTATATAGAGGAGTCTGGCATCAAAGATCAAAAACTCTAAGATTATATTACAAACATAAAGATGATACAATAAGTCCAACATACCAATAAATAAATAAAAAAATTCCTCTTGTCCAAATCATCCTCTTTGGTGGACTTTGAAAATGATATCTCATGAGAATCTGATTTTATGGGGAATTTGAACGACTGTGGGATTGATTCATTGCATATGGAGTATATAACACCCCAATTTTGTTTAATTTTTCCATGTTTTGAGTAGTCTTGGGTAATTCCTTTTTTCGAAAGGCAATAGAACATGTTAGAGGTTGAGGATTATAATACTCTATCAAGGAAGACTTAGGTCAAGGGGGCTGTTTGACCCAAGCCCCCTTTTGCCTATTTGAAGGCATTCGTTTGAGGTTTTACCCTATGGCCAAAGATGACTTCTGTTCGTGTTGCAAGTCTCCAGCTTATATCATCAAACCTAAAATCACTCTTTTAGCAAAATCCTAACTAAAAAAGCCAATGTGTTTTTAATGAGAACTCGAAAAATTAATACAATTTGATTCACTAATAATATAAACCATTAAAACCCAATAAAACAAATAGCAGACACAGGGGAATCAAGCTGTGGGGATGAAACCGAACCTGATTTTTATTCTTCTTCTTTTGTAGTTGCTGCAAATCTCATTAGAAAGGCCACTTCACAATCAAGAATCATTACTGAAAAGTGAAACCCAACAAATTAAATCAGGCCCAAAACAAAACAAAGACTAAATTCACATAAGAACCAAGTTTACAATCCATCTTCAAAAATCATTTCCCACAGAAAAAAAAAAAAAAAAAAACACACATAAGAAAAGAATCCCCAAATGCATTACAATCAAAGAAAAGAAAATCTTAACATCCTTATTGTAAGTGTTCTTTCCCATCAAATACACTTATTATTTCTCCTTCCAATGCCCAGCTCGACACCATTTTGTGTCCAGCACCATCGAATCCATATTATAAAAGATGCATTTTGAAACAAAGTCAGTCCCAAAACTAATCACACTTATATTCCAGTTACAGTCATTTGGCAGCTTAAAGACCCTACAAAAAAGGAGGATATTTTTTCACAAGGTCAATCCAAGAGCATTACTTATATTTAAACATTAATGCGAAGAACATCTCACAGTTGAATGGAGGATGAGAATGCAAACCCGAACTCAGCAAAATGAAAATGAAAAAGAGAAATGCTTTTGAAAAAGAAAAAGAAAGACTATGTGCTGTATGTACCTTCTTTAATCTACCCTTGCTCCATTTCTGCAAACCAAATAACCCTCAAACAAAATAATCAATTCCTGCCGGAAAAATAAAAATAAAATAGAATTTCAACCGAAACCAACCAAAAATCCTTCTTTTGTAGTTGAGTCCTTCATCATAACAGATCTGGAGGCTGAAGACGACTAAACCTTTTAGAAAACATAACTGTGAAAAATAATTTTTTTCTATTATTTTATTTTATTCTTAATTTCTTTTAATCTTCTTTTTCTTGATTTTCTTGATTCTTGATTTTTAAAACCTACAATCTTCAACCCTTAATCCTTTTCTCATCTTCTTTAGCCCTTATTTCAATAATCTATTTTCAAATCTTTAACCCTTAATACCTTTTACCCTTTTCTCTATCGTACAATAATTGAAATAAAAATTTTATTTTACCTTTTTGATTTATGCTATCCTAAACCAAATCGTAAACCTAATCTCAAATCCTTAGTCCTTACCCAAAATCCTAAAACAAGTTCCCTAAAACACCCATCATTTCCTTATCTTCCCTCATCATCCTGCATCATCAACTACACTTCTTTAACATGGTTACCAAATTCATATCTGATCCACTAACTACTCCAACTCCTAACAGCACTTCAGTTTTCTATTTTCCTTAAAATCATTGAATCTACATACTCCTTTATTACAGGATGAATTGTAACCATATTTTCAAATGAGACTCTTTAAAGGAGTTCTTTCAAGAAAGGACATTAAACATACCATATGTACGTTAAAAAAAAAAAGGAAAAAAAGTGAACATTTGAGGGACCAAAATATACTTCTTAACTCTAGAAGTTAGGGAAAATCAACGGTGTGTAATTCTGACTTTTATAACAAAAGTTATTAATAAAATGAAACTTTTATAAAATAGCAAAATTGTCTTAAAAAAGGGTAAACGAAGGAATTAGGCCTAAAAGTGAAAAATCCATGGAATGTTTCCGATTCTGGGGCTCATGAATTCTACTAGTGCTTTATGGCTCTTTGTTTTTGGCAATCCACACACTCCATGAAATCTTCTTCCATTTGTTCTATATCACGGATTTTCTTCAATATATCAACCTCTGCTTGGTATTCATTATCAATCTTCTGAACTGACTTTCCTTTGGTCTTAATCTTTTTAACAGCACATTGTGGTCCGAACGATGAATGGGGACACGATAAACCTTCCCCGACCCACCATTTCCGATCACATTATTCTCAGTTAAACTCAACAAAATGTTCGAATCTATGAAGTTTAACCTCTGAAATGAGGTCAGCTTCCATGTAGCAATATCAATTCCTTGCTTTCTCTTCCGGTAAACTTTGATCACAAACAATACGAATACGAGTGTGACAAGAAATAGTGTTCCCGCAAGAACAACAATCATGGTGAGAAATCGAGAAGATAGCTTTCGTGAATCTCGAGGATCCCAAATGCAAGAACCAAGGTTCAGATGTGGATTATCAGCACAAAGGCAGGGTTGTGCAAGAAGATAGTATCGTACGCCATGGTTTCAAGCTCATATGGGATTTTTCCCAAGAGTTTGTTTGAAGAGATGTTAAGGAAAGTGAGCTTCAAGTGGCCGATTTCAGATGGAATTTCACCTGAAAGTTGGTTTATGGATAAGTCGAGCTCAATGAGGTCCAAAAGTAAGCCAATGGAGCGTGGAATTTGACCAGAGAGTTTGGTTTCTTCTACTGAGATTAAGAGTAATCAAGGAGTTCCAAGAAATAAAATCTGATGGAATCTTACCCGAAAGTCGATTCCCATCAAGGAAAAGAGCACGAAGACTAGAGAGAGCTGTTAATTCTAAAGGAATCTCACCCGAAAATAGATTGTTGCTTGCATCGAAAACCATTAGATTCTTTGAAGCATTGATTTGAGAAGGAATTTTACCAGAAAACTGGTTGTTACTCATAGCCAATCGAGATAAATTCCACGCCAACTTATTGGGAAGCTCGCCAGTAAACAAATTATAGCTTATATTTACGGTCTCTAGATTCTCCAATAACCAGAATCCAGAAGGGAATCTCACCGGAAATTCTGTTCTTGTAAAGCTGAACTGTTCTCAAACTGTTACCTCGGCAATTCTCCGCTGAAATTGTTTGAGAAAGCCACCAAACCAACCAAACTGCCTCCTGGGCATAAATTTTTTGGTAAATTTCCATAGAAATTGTTCACAGAGACCTCGAAACATTCAAGATTCGAATAAAAACCTAGTTCTGGTGGAAGAAAACCGGTCAAATTGTTCCTAAACAGCTTAATTCCTGTTAGCGATGGAATCCGTCCAATACTTGATGGAATTTCTCCACTTAATTCGTTAAAAAACATATCTAAATTCCTCAAATATTGCAATTTAACGAAATCTTCTGGTATCGATCCTGTCAGATTATTATTCGAAAGATTGATATTGACTAAATTCAAACAGTCGATCGATCTAGGAATCTCTCCAGACAGTCTGTTCTTAAAAAAAATCAAATCTGTTAAATTTTTCAACAAATCAAATTGTTAGGGATTTTCCCGCTTAAATTATTCAACGAAAGATCCAAATGTTCCAGATCTGCAAATCACCCAATTATTTCCGGAATTTCTCCCAATCAAATTCGAATCACTCATCCACAAAACCTCAATTTCTTCAATCGACCGAAATCGTAAGGAATCCTCAACGGAAAAAATTGATTATAAGCCAATCCAAGTACTTCGAGGTTCGAGAGATTACCAATTTCAGGCGGGAACGAACCATTAAATTGATTCTGAAAAAGATAGAGTTTCTGCAAAGCCGGAAGTAGTCCAATCGAGGACGGAATTTCGCCGGAGAAGTTGTTCGCGCCAAGATTGAGTTCCCGGAGAGTCGAAATCCGGTCGAAATCTTTCGGAATCCGGCCAACGAAGTAGTTCTCAGAGAGATCTAGGGTTTCGAGCTTAACAGTAGGAAATTCTCCAGAAATATAGTTGAGAGTGAGATTTAGAGTTGTGAGATTTTTGAGATCGCAGATGGACGGTGGGATTTCGCTGGTTATGTTCATATCAGGTAGTACGATGCCGGTGACGAAACCTTGGGAGCAGATGACACCTGTCCAGTTGCAGTGGGATACACCTGATGATGGATCCCAATAGTTGTTGATCGATGGTTGATTGCCCCATTCTTGCTTTAGTTTCAGTAGAATCGTTTGTTCGGAATTCTCTTTAGGGGAGTTTACCTGAAAGGGTAAGAAGAAGAGGAGCTGAAAGATGAGAAAGAGAGCGATTTCTCTGGAAGTTGATGGTATTTTCGACGTATGAGGAGTAGAGGTTGTTGTTCTCGTTATTTTCTGTTTGTGTGTGTGCGTGTGTGTGTGTGTGTGTGAGAGAGAGAGAGAGAGAGAGAGATGGTTTCGCCGAGGGAGAAATGGGAAACCAACGGCCGATCTTCATACGAGTGATTTTTTCTTTCTCACATCAACCGATTGACATATGGTGCAGAGTGCAGACGATGTGGCACTTTCCTCACATATTCTGTAATTGGAAAATGTAAAATAAGATAAAAAATCATGGGCTACATGGATTATCATATGGGCAGTGGAAGACCATATTCTTCAAGATTTCATTAAAATATCAAAAAAAAAAAAAAAATTTAATTTTTGTGCTTGGTCCAATATGCTGAAGTTCAACACCTAAATTTAAAATTAAAATTTAATCGTAAAAAAATAATAATTTAAAAAAAATTATTAAAATTTTGTCTCTTATAGCACTATGATATTGAATCATGTTTCTAAATGTCACAGGTGATTTACTCAAGAAATTTTATTTTTTTTTCATTGTCAATAAAAGAGAAATTTTCTCTCTAATTACTTTCATCATAGGCATGATTATTGGGTTGTGAGCAAAAACTCACTCATTTTCAAACTTCTTAGAGCGGGCTTTGATATTTAATTCAAGCTACCTTTGAAAACGACACTAGTAAATAAATTATTGGGGTGATGCCTCTATAATAATAATAATAAGTTATTAAAATGAAATTGACTAAAAGTATGTTTGATTGTATGGAAAGTGACTTCCCATGAAATTTAAAATCCATGAAAAAATTGTGGTAAAAAATAGGTAGGGTTGAAAAATCAAATTCTATTGTTTGATTTTACTTGGATAAAATCATGGGAAAAATATATGGAAAAAAAAAAAAAGAAGAAGGAGAGAGAAGATGAAAGGAGGGAGAGAGGAAGAAGAAGCTGAGGAGGAAGAAGGAAGGGGAAGGGGGAGGATGTGATGGTGGTGACAACGGAAGTAAGTGAGGAAGAAGATAATGATGAAGAAGAGGGGAGAACGTGATGGTGGTGGTAAAGGTGGCGGCGGAGGTAAGTGAGGAAGAAGATAACGAGAAAGATAAGGGGAGAACGTGGTGATGGTGGTGGCAACGGAGGTGAGTGATGGAGAAGGAGAAGAAGATATATATATATATATATATATATATATATATATTATATATATATATATATATATATATATATATATATATATATATATATATATATATATGGGTCCCGTTCGGCACCCTAAGTTTTACCACACACTTTAACAAACGCGTTTTGTCCTACATGGGTTAGAAGTTTCAGAATGGGCTGATTTTTGGTGAGGATGATCTCTATGGTTAGGAGATCATCCTCACCAAAAATCAGCTCATTCCAAAACTTCTAACCCCATCAAAAATGATTTACAAAAAATGGACGGTCCACGATTTTTCAACTTGTAAACATGGGGCTAAACATTTCGGAATGGGCTGATTTTTGGGGAGGATGATCGTCTAATCATAGAGATCATCCTCACCAAAAATCAGCCCATTCCAAAACTTCTAACCCATGTAGGACAAAAAACATTTGTTAAAGTGTGTGGTAAAACTTAGGGTGCTGAACATTTCCCTATATATATATATATAATATATATATATATATATAGAGAGAGAGAGAGAGAGAGAGAAAGTGGCCAGAGATGGTGATGACAGCGATGATGACGACAACAAGGTTAGTGTAATGGTGGTAAGGAAGAACAAGATATGAGTGGAGAAGAATTGGAGATGGAAAATATGTGTGGATTTCACTTTTCCACCCATATGGGTGAGAAAGTGAAATTTATGTTTTGATGGACTTTTTGATTTGGGTGGAAAATAATTTCCATGGATATGTGCAATCAAACACTTGAAAAATGTCATTTTCCACCCTAATTTTCATATGCAATCAAACATACGTAAGTTTCTAAAATGATGATTGAGTGACTAGAATGACTAACCATGTGAAAGACTCATTCTAAGGTGGCCCCACCTTTTTATCTAAAGTTTAACTTTATTTCATGATCTTAATCTATTAACAATCGAATCATAATATCACGAACATTAAAATTATGTAATCAATTAGTATGTTCCTTGTTTAAAGGAAAATGTGAATTGTGAGAGGGTTAGGGTGGTTGGTATGTGCTACCCACCAAAGTAAAAAAAAAAAATTGTGAATTGTGAGAGGGTCATAAAGTATTGGATTAAGTTGTAAAATATTATGGTATACGGTGATATGTTATTAAATCATATACTTAGGGTGTCTATGGAAGATATTTCTCGTTAGTTATCAAGGGGCAACACATGACACCTAGAGATTCGAGAAGAGGAATATGGGAACCGAATATTTACTAGATACATTCCAAATCATCAATGAATATCTATATTTTAAATTGGATAATGGTCAAATCGGTAATAGAATCTAAAGGGATCCTAGGGTTTCATTTCTATAAATAGATGAATAGAAGTATTAAAAAGTATGAATTCTCCCTATTCTAAATTTGACACTATTTTTGTATTAAATTTTTGACTTAGGCATCGGAGAGGTGTTATTTCAGGCACACCCAAGAGAACGAGAAGAGGAGAATGCATGGCATCATCACAGATTTCAAGATGGTGCACGTTTTTGCATTTATAATTTGACGTCGTCCATGAGAACAAACAAGAAATCATGAAAAGTCACGTGGTATGATCTCAATAAGAATTAGGGGGCTATCATGAATATTGGCCTTTTTGGATTTAAGGTTTTCGATCCAATTTATTTATGATATGATCTAGGTTTTCATGGATTTAGTATTTGAGTTTGTCGATGGACGAATTAAAGACTGTCCATCAGATCAAGTCTTTGTTTGGTGAAGGAAGATCGATCTTAGGCTCCGATGTAGCTGCCCAACAGAGAAAGGAATGAAGGATAAATGTGAGTCCTGTGTATGTAGCGGCGAGGTGCATGTAACAGTTGCTATAGAGGGGTTACACTCGTGTAGGGGACAATAACATACACGTTTTTAGAAGAAAACAAACGACAAATCTAAGAAGAGTTTGAGGTGTGAATTGAGTTTGAACAGGAAAGGTGCAAGACGGCCATTAATGGCAGTTTTCGTTACGCACACGTGCGGGCACATGTTGAGTAAAGGTGTGAATGAGGAGCTTGGTGAGAAAAAAAACGTGCGAAGGAAGAATGCTTAAAGAGGAGACACGTGCCAATATTTAAGTGTGATCAGTTTGTGGACAAGAACAGATTTAATATACCACGGTGCTCCACCGAATCAATTTTTATATACAAAAGTGAGGGGTTTCTTTATATGTAAAAATATTTTATTAAGTTTTTGAGAAGGTTGACTACGGGGTCAAAGAAACTTGCCTAGGAAGACAGTGTAAAGAATTGGTCAACTCAACTTATTAATGGTATCGCCTGGGACCAATAGCTAAGAACAAATTAATATATTACAACAAAGGAAAATGCTGGAATGAACAGGTTTAAAAACAGAGTCAAAAGGCAAAGCCTTTAGAATTAAAAGGGAGTTGATAGAACCAGGCACTGAATGATATGGCCAGATTTGTATATCATTAATGGCTTCTTCCAAGCCTTGGTAACATATAATGAAGTTCGGGGTTGCTACATAAGGCCTATTCTATTTATGTAGCAAGCAGGGGCTGGTGCGGGTTGTGTAGTCTTGGGGGCTACTATGCAACCAACGAGATCTACAAAGGACTGCTATGGAAACCTTAAAAAAATCATACCCAGAAGGATGAATGCATTCTAAATGAGAGGGAATAGCATCACTCGGACTGTGATGCTAACAGGTATTTTTTTTCATGCCTTCTTACATTCAAGCCTTTAGAAAAAAATATATTTATAGCAAATAAAAGGTAAAAGGTGGGGGATGTATTTGTGAGCCTCAAATTTGATGTCTTACTCGGCTCAATTTGATTAATTGGTGAATTGACCAAGTTGAGGGGTTCCCCCAAGCCAAATGTTTTAATTATGAGGAACTCAACAGAATCAAGAGACTCGGTGGTTTCATGTGGTACATATTATTCCTTGAGAACTTAGTCGAGTCAAGGGATTCCACCAAGTCGGATAATTCAATTTATAGCCCAAAAATTCAATGGAGACATGGGGCCTCGTCAAATCACGTAACAAATAATTAGGCCCTTACCCAAGTTAAGGAATTCGGATGATTAAAATGATAAATTTACATAAGGTTCAATTCAAATTCAACTCACCAAATCATACAGTATAAATAGGGGTCCAATTCGGATGAGCCTTGACTTAACGAGTCGAATGGATTTGATTTTAGGAAATTGATTTATAAGTTAGATTCGATCAAATTACGTTGTATTAGACAGTGACATAGATAGACAACACTAGACTAAGAACTTATTACCTCATTATTTTATGTAATTAATACTGTTTTGTGTCTATATTACTTTAAAAGATGTAAGTTGCAAAAGGACTTGAACTCAAGATTACATAAAAAAATATATATATAATTTTTAAAGGGATAGTATTATAAATTATTTTTCTTGAAATTTTCAATAAGGTCGGTTCTATGAGAACCGAACTTCACTCTGAGGGGAGTGAAGCACGTTTTTACAAGGCAAGGGCATTGATTCTTTTATTTTTTATCCAAGTCTTGGATCATTCTGGGATCCAAGCCTGATTTGGGACTTTGGTCAATCCTTATATTTTTTATCAAAGTCTTGGATTGTTTTGTGATCCAAGCCTGATCTGAGACTTTAATTAGTTATTCTATTATTTATCTAAATCTTAAATCATTTTAGGATTCAAGCCCGAATTGAGACTTCGATCAGTTATTCTATTATTTATCTAAGTCTTGAATCGTTTTAGGATCCAAGCCTGATTTGGTACTTCGATTGATCTTTCTATTATTTATTAAAGTCTTAGATCGTTCTGTAATCCAAATCCAATCTAAGATTTCGATCGGTTCATCTATTATTTATCAAAATTTAGGATTATTCTAAAATTCAAGACCGATTTGGGATTTCAATCGGTTCTTTTATCATTTATGAAAGTCTTGGCCCATCATGGGAGCCAAGCCCGACCATATGGCGTTGGTTTAGCAAAAGTCTTAGCCCGTCATAATAGCCAAGCTCGACCATGAGGGGGTTGGTTTAGCGAAAGCCTTGACCCATCATGGGAGTTGATCCCGATTATATGAGGTTGACAAAAATCTTGGCCCGTTATAGGAGCCGAGTCCGACCGTGTGGGGTTGGTTTAGTGAAAGTCTTAGCCCGTCATGGGAGTCGAGCCCGACTGTGTGGGGTTGGTTTAACAAAAACTTTGGCCTGTTATGGGATCCGAGCTCAACCATGTGGGGTTGGTGAAAGCCTTGGCCCATTATGAGAGTCGAACCCGATTGTGTGGGGTTGGTTTAATGAAAGTCTTGGCCCATTATGGGAATCAAGCTCGACCATGTGAGATTGCTTTAACGAAAGCCTTGGCTTATTATGAAAATTAAGCCTGACCGTAGGGGAGTCGAATTATAGTGAAAGTCTTAGCTCATAAAGCCTGATTGTAACGGGATCGACACATAACGATAGTCTTGGCACATAAAAGAAACCAAGCCCAATCATTGGGGGTCGATCCTTTGTTAATTAAAACTTAGTTCATGAAGGAACCAAGCCCGATCAATAAAGGTTGGGCTAACTCATCATTATTTTTAATAATAACTGGTTGGTAAGGGAGTCAAGTCCAACCATTAGGGGTGGGTTTAATTGACTTTTGTTTCAAGCCCAACCATAGGGGGTTGGCTTAGGAGTTTTGGTTCATGATGGCATCAAGCCCAATTGATAAGCGAAAAATGACAAAAAATGGAGGAATAGACAAATGTATTTGTAAAAGAAAAATACCTCGAGGTATGTAATAAAATCAATGGTTCAATAAATCGATGTCATTATAGTCGTCACACTTTCGAATGTAAAACAGGTAGATGATGCATGCCATAGACATTAACTAAACATATCTTAAACCTCAAAATGAGAATTTATAAGGTGTGTAGTCACGTGTCACATGGTATCGTTCATTTATTCTTAGGCACTTGACCTAAATGTCCAAACCCTCAATAGGGGGTATTATGGAAGATATTTTTAGTTAGGAACCAAAGGACAACACGTGGCATCTAAGGATTCGAGTTCAATATGGAGATAAGTGGATAAGCTCGGTAACTCGATTACAAACCAATTAGGGGTTCGGGTCTCAGTTGGAAAAAAAAGGGATTAGATCAAAAGGGGTTAAAATTCTGGTTAGAAAAAGTCCCAAAAAAGAAGGAATGCATGGTAATCGAATATAACTAGATACATTCTAAATCACCAATGAAAATTTATCTTTTAAATCAGATAAGGGTAAAATCGATAATAGGATTTAAAGGGATCCTAGGGTTTCATCTCTATAAATAGATGGATGGAGGTACTAAAAGGTAAGAGTTCTCCCCCCTATAAATTTGACATTATTTTTGTACTAAACTTCTGACTTAGGGGTAAGAGGTGTTATTGCAGCCACACCCAGGGGGACGAGGAAAGGAGAGGAGATTGTGAGACATCATCATAGATCTCAAGGCAGTGCAAGTTTTTTGCATCTACAATGTTCATTATTGTAAACACCATATTTTCACACTCGTCTGATTAATCAACTCGTCAACCTGATTGTGATGGTTCCCAATGATGGATGAATATTTCAATGCTTTATTTTATTACTAGATATATTTTAGAAATTCGGATGAGGTATTTCAAGTAAGCAAAATTTTAGAAACCATACTACTCTAGGAAAATATGACCCAAAAAACGTAGAAATCATCATTATGAGATATAAAAAAAAAAATTTACATGAAAAATCACTAAAAAATGATCAAATTATCAAAATACCCCTAACATTAAAACATCCCTAGAGCCTACGTTACGCTTAGAAAAGCCCTTGTGAACACATAAAACAGTAAACTAGAACCAAATAAATCGTTTCGTCAATTTTTTATCAAATTCAACAAAATTACAAAAATACCCCTCATAGGGTCCATGACTATTTCATGTCAAAAACCCATAAATGACACAAACCGATACTCCCATTGAATTTCTTATGAAAAATTGATTTCAAAACATCCCAAAATATCAAGAAACGATCTCTTAACGCAAAAGTCCTCTTTGAGGGTAAAACGATAATTTTTCAACCCTAAAAATTTAAAATTTTAAAATTAATAATTAAAATATTAATGAACGTAAAGTAAAATTTTAATAAATTAAATTTAAAATTTTAAACAAATAAAATCAATTAATTAAGCCCACGGGCCAAATTTTAAGTGGTGGCCCACTTATTCAAGTAGGACCCGCTTGATATTTATTAGAAGGCCCCTCCATTTGGGGTCGCAAAGAATTAAAAATATAATTAGGAGGATTCTCCAAAAAAATTAAAAAATATGCTTTTATTGTACGTATGAATTAAAATCATAATTAAAATCCTAATTAACCTTATCTTGAAAAAACCTAGTCAAACTGAAAACTTTCAAAAAAACTCTATAAATAGGAACCTCCACAACCTAATCTGGTAGGTAATGAAAAATCCTAGGAAAGAGAGGTCAAAAAATCTCTCCAGCCTTCCCAAAATCTTAAATCTGAAATCCCAAGTTCTTACCTAATACTGAAACTACACTTTTTATTTAAAAAACACCCATAAATCCTCAAAAAAATACTTAGAAACCTTCAAAACACCCAAAAATCCTTAAAAACACCTAGAAACCTTCAAAAGACCCAGAACATAAAAAAATATTCAGATCTAGGAAGAGAATGCCTTATCTCAGAGATCAAAAGCGAATCTAGTTATGAAGATAAAAGTAAAAAAGACTCATACGAGGAATGCATTCCGCCAATTCAGTTATGAGGAAATCAATCGTCATAATCACTTAGGTAAACTAGTTTTTATTTTTATTTTCTATTTTAGGTCATTTTTTAGCAATGTAGAGTTTTTTGGGAAAAGTAGAGACCTACGTTTGCCGGACAGGATTGGTACCTGACACCTTCCAATCCCGTAACGTGATCCTCGGATCCTTTCTTTTCGTAAATTAGTATATTTTTTCTAATTTTGAGTCACGTTTCAATTCCTAGACAATAAAACTATGTGACGATTCCCAAACACCAAAAAAGCGGATCTGCAACCCACGGATCGAGGGCGCTTTCAATTATGCGATTATGTTATTGTTATAGGTATGTAATCTTTATTTATTTAATATAATCTTATCGCAAATGTAATTATTTAGGTTATTAGATTTATCTAAATAAATTTTATCAATTATTAAATTCACTCCTATTAAACCAAGGCACAAATCGATACAAAGCAAATTTAAACTTGTCCAATGAGGAAATAAATTAAAGAAATATGAAAAAAAAAAATGCCAAAAATCCCTAGGCGTATAAATAGAGTAAAATTTATTAATTTCTTTCTTGATCGAAAATATGTTGTAAATCTAATTTTGGAAGGTACTACACCAATGCTTAGACATGAATTTTTGCATACTCAAATTAAGAGTTGTGATTTTCTGACGCCCACTCTAACACACGACCCCCATACCTCCTAACATGGCATGGGCTAGACCATAGATTTTTCTCAGGATACACAATTGTACATCCCCATAAATATGTGCAGTTGTGTATCTCGATAAAAAGAATCTATAATTCTAACACATGCCACGTCATGGGCAGTATGGAGGCATATCTCAAAGAGGAGTGTCGAAATGTGAATCTTGAGATGGAAACATGAATTTTCCCCCATAACATGTTTGCAAATGAATCAAAAAATAAATCATCTTTGTTTACCCTTTACATCCATTTTAGAACGTTGTAGAGGTCGATTTTGTGATAAATCGACCTTGATCACGATTTCATCATTAAATTTACAAAATAATAAAAATGAACATGAAAAAAATAAAGAAAATAAGGGTTTTTTACGTGGTTCGACAAATATACCTACTTCCACGGGCTCGGGGAGCTGTTTCACTATGAATTGAGTTTATTACATAACCTCTCCACCTCAGGCTCCTCCATCTTCTTTTACAATGGCCTCAAGGCCTTTAAATAAAAAAATCTTAAAAAGAATAATAATTTTACTTAAATTATTTTTGAATATATTACCCATATCCAAATTAATAATTATATAAAGGGGGAAGAATCATCTTAAATTGGGATTCTTCTTTAATAAGATAGAGTTCTCTTTAAATGATGTAATGTGTTTGCATCGAGATGCGTGTTGATGGTGCAGATGAACGGTCTATATGGAAATGATTTTCTCCCTTCACATAACCCCCTCTTGAAGGTGACAAAATTGATGTATCAAGATTGCCTTTGAGAAATACTTCTGACCCTAAGTGAGCACCATCTCTAATTTGCGAACTAAGAAGATTTTTTATCTCCTAAATTTATTTTTTGCCAATTTGATTTTCTCTGTAAGTTAGATTTGGATCCCAGAATGATCCAAGGTTTTTCGTCTAGTAAATTGATCAACCTGAGGGTCGAGCCTAGTTTCTTGGGATGAATAAGTCTTTTTTGTGTTTCGATCGACCAACAAAGATGTCAGATTCCATTTTATATATGACCAACAACGAGGTTGGATTCCCTCAATGAATTAAGTCTAAACCTTATTGAATATACTCAACCTTAAGAATAGGTTCAATTTCTTTATTGAATCGAGCTATCTTACTTATCCATTCTTACTTTGTTCTTTCTTCAGAACAGGACTATGTTCCTTCATTGATCCGAAACACCTTACTTAACCATTGCAACCATGTTCAACCAACATAATAAAGTTCGATTTTCTCGATGAACCAAACTTAAAGACTTGAACCTTTTTGAACTTACTCAACCTCAAGAGTAGGGTTCGACTCCCTCAATGAAATAAGTTTTAATCTTCTTGAACCTGCTTGACCTCATATGAGTAGGATTCGGTTCTCTTTATGAACCGAATTTTCTTGAACCTACTTAACCTTATATGAATAAGGCTCAGTTTTCTCAATGAACCGAGTCTTAACCTTTTTGGACCTACTCATCCTTATATAATTAAGATTTAGTTCCCTCAACGAAACGAATATTAATCTTCTTGAACCTATTCAACCTTAAATGAGTAGGACTCGATTCCCTCAACGAACCTAGTCTTAACCTTGTTGAACCTAATTACCATCATATAAGTAGGACTCAATTCCCTCAACAAACCTTGTCTTACCTTATTAGATATTCTTGGACCTAGTCAACCTCATATGAATAGGGCTCAGTTCCCTAATTGAAACGAGTCTTAATTTTCTTGAACCTATCCAACCTCATATTGGTAGGGCTTGGTTCCCTCAACGAACCAAGCCCCAAGAAGCTATTCAACCTCATATGAGAAGGACTCAGTTCCCTCAACGAACCAAGCCCCAAGAAGCTATTCAACCTCATATAAGTAGGACTCAGTTCCCTCAACGAACTGAATCTTAACTTTATTAAACTTACTCAAACTCATATGAGTAGGGCTCGATTCCCGTGATAAACCGAGTCTAAAAATTTAACATTTTTTTAAACATGTTTAATCAACAAGAAAATGTATCAATTTCCTTAATGAATCGAACTACCTTTATAATTTTAATCATGTTAAACCCAAATAATAGGATACGATTCCCTTAATGAACAAAATTACCTTACGATAGTACAAAATAAATCAAAAGATAATCATCTTTATTGTTAACATAATCCCAATTACAAACATTTAAAGCAGAATCCATATGCCTCATGAAATTTGATAACATAACGGATCTCTTACCAAATATTTCAATAAATCATTCTATTTATTAAAATCTTATAATACCTTTTTAAGTATTACCTGAGTCCCAATCCCTAAATAATTATACTCTGATCGAGCCCCTATATAGAATTTACCTTACAAAATTGACCCCCCCCCCCAATGTATACATTTGACCAGATGGATCAGATTTCCATTTTGTGCACCAACTTACTAACAACAATGTCAAGGCTTATTTTTGTGTACCCGATCAACAATATGGTCGGATTCACTTTTGTGCACCCCTCAAAGTTCCTAAAATAATATTTAGGTCGAGCCTCTAAGTACAAATTAACCGTCTTGCCTTACTAGTCGGGCTGGCAATGAGCCCCCCAGTTATACCATTTAATTTTGTGGGTCAAAAATCGAATGAGAAATTGAACCAATCAACTAGAAGGAGTCCCTAGACGCAATCAACTTGGGCACATAAATTAGCCTGCAAGTTTTTCTATTGTCAGGCCATCCAAGCAAATTAAATTGGATCATATGGGGTCCATTTTATGGGCTCGAATTGAGTCCCCAAACATTAGCCCCATTGTTATTTTTATGCCGAATTGAGTTAAACAGCGAATTAGATCATGTGGGACCCTTGTTACAGGCGGGACCCAAGCCCCCGAGCAATGTAATCACTTGACACTATAGTTGGTCCCCCAATCTTTATTTGTAAAGTCAAAACAACTAACAAATTGGATTGACACAATTAAGCCCCCAAGTAATTTTGTTGGCTTGGCGTGATTTGGTGGGAATTGGGGGTCCCCAAGAACTAATTGGGTCCATCCCTCTTTTACCCTTTATTTTCCTGATCCCTTATATGATGATGGGTTTCAATGCACATCAAAATTCATGTCCACTGAAAATACCTCAACCATTGGACTTTATTAAAAAATATGAAATTAATAGAATTTTGAAATTAATTTAGATAATTGTTAGTACTATTGTATCTATGATACAATGTCCCTTTGTTTGGCATACTGTGTAATATCTTGTCTTGGCATGAACCCAAGCAAGTCTGATGTGTGCCGAGAGAAGCCCTAAAATCACAGACTCAGTCTGAACCGAGTCATCAACTCAATGTGCACCTTATCACTGTAGACCTGCAGATGCCCCAACAACGAAGGCCCTTTCCTATGACTTGATGACTTATTGAAAAAGTCTTGATTAAACCGCGACTTCTTCCTTAATCATTTAAATCACAATTTTACAACCTTTGTCATGATATTAGTCCCAAACGATACACCAGTAAGAGGAGATTACATTTATGAAGATGATGGTGACCATCTTATTGATGAAACATCAAAGAATGTGGAAGCGAACATATTGGCTGAAGAATCCCAAGTTGAATAATGATGATTATAGTCCTTTTATATTTTGAACAAAATAAACCATAATTTTTACTTTTATTTGACTGGGGTGTCTGGACCTATAGGCCCAATTAGCAGGCGTGAGACAACTAGGCTCTTAGAGCACCATATCTCGCTCAATGCTCCACAACCACGCATACCAGATAAGCCCGGATAAATTCCCATGGGTGGCCCAACACCTCTCCCTTTTTAAAGGGAGTCCTGGCCACTATAAAACCTTAATGTGTTAACTTGTGAGTAATGTAAACTAGAGTTTGCATGGGCATCCCCTTGGAGGGGTTAAAGAGGAAAATTAATAAAATTGAGGAGGTATTATTAAAAAAAGTTGGGTTAAAGGTGTAAAAGAGAAAAAATAGTACTTAGAGAGGTATTATTGTAGAAGGGGAGGGGGGAGGGGAGAAAAGAAAATCAAATTGAAGGGTAAAAAGAAAATACAATAAAATGGAACCCACACAAAGGGATGAATGAAATGTTTATCCTACATAACTACCCACAATTGTGTTTTATTATATAAATTCGAATTTACTCACGACGATCCTTTATCGGGCTATCGAAGTAAAAGAGGAAATTAATAACCTACAACACGATATAAATTGTAAAATCTACCTAAAGTAACATTGATGACTCCAAAGCGCTTTATTATAAACAATTCAAAAGGGAAAATAGTTCAAAAACCAATAACAAAATTACCTAACACTTCGTAGAATATTTCGATGGAGCCCCCAATGACAAACCAATAGATTCACCTTGTTTTATTTATTTTTCCATCAAGTTTTGGGTCATTGGTTGAATATTTTAAATTGTCTAAGCAATAAAACATTGGGTATATCTCATCCAACGGGGAAAAAACTGCTACATTGACATCTTAATCTAAATGTTTATAAAGACATCCCAAACATGCTTTGCGACATACTCTCCTGTCTCACTAACCTTATTATGAGTCTTTGGACAACTGATTTGTCGATTGATACACTAAAAAAGATCCAGTTTTTAGGCATGGTCAAGGCTCGGAAATCTGGATTTTGAACACAAAAACGTGGACCATTGAGTAAACTCATCGAAAAAATTTGAAGTCCTGCAACATCTTGAGGGTTCAAGGCCTTTCAATGATCTTAAGTCTTGGCTAAATTGCATTATCAAATCAACTCAAGATGAAAAATATGAGTTTTGGGATAGTTTCTATATGTTGAGTTGACTCAACTTAATGTCAAAAAATTAAAAATAAATACAAAATCGTTTCTTTGGTGAGTTCAGCCAAAAAGAAAGGGGCAATGTAAATTGTAAAAGCAACACTAATGGATGCCCATCAAAATAATGGCTTTAATATCTAAATCATCACTCCTGATATACTTGTGGTAAGAATGATCAAAATAACATGAAAAGAAACATAGTGAAGTAAGGCTAAGCTTCCCAAAATATACACAAAAGAGGAGCCATTAGAATAGAGGAGTCTGACATCAAAAGATCAAAAACTCTAAGAGTATATTACAAACATAAAAGTTAATACAATAAGTCCAACATACCAATAAAAAAGTAAACAAAAAAAAGTCTCTTATCCAAACCATCCTCTTTGGTGGACTTTGAAAATGATATCTCATGAGAATTTGATTTTATGGGGAATTTGAACGACTGTGGGATTGATTCATTGCATATGGAGTATATAACACCCCAATTTGGTCTAATTTTTCCATGTTTTGGGTAGTCTTGGGTCATTGCTTTTTTCGATAGGCAATAGAACATGTTAGAGGTTGAGGATTATGATACTCTCCCAAGGAAGACCTAGGTCAAGGGGTCTATTTGACCCAAGTCACCTATTGGCTATTTGAAGGCATTCATTTGAGGTTTTATCCTATGGCCAAAAGAGGACTTTTGTTCTTCTTGCAAATCTCCAGCTTATATCACCAAACCTAAAAATCAATCTTTTAACAATCCTAACTAACAAAGCCAATGAGTTTTAAATGAGAATTCAAAAAATTAATACAATTTGATTCACTAATAATATAAACCATTAAACACGGGAATCAAGACATGGAGATGAAGCCGAACCTGATTTTTATTCTTCTTCTTTTGTAGTTGCTGCAAAACTCATTAGAAAGACCACTTCACAATCAAGATTCATTACTGAAAAGTGAAACCCAAGAAATTAATTCAGGCCCAAAACAAAATAAAAGACTAAATTCACATAAGAACCAAGTTTACAATCCATCTTCAAAAATCATTTCTCACCTAAAAAAACATAAGAAAAGAATCCCCAAATGCATCGCAACCAAATAAAAGAAAATCTTAACATCCCTATTGTGAGTGCTCTTTCCCATCAAATACACATTATTTCTCCTTCCAATGCCCAAAAGTTAGGGAAAATCGACAGTATGTAATTCTAACTTTTATAACAAAAGTTATTAATAAAATAGCAAAATTGCCTAAAAAAGGGGTAAACGAAGGAATTAGGCCGAAAAGTGAACAATCCATGGAATGTTTTCAATTCTGGGGCTCTTGATTTCTACTAGTGCTTTATGGCTTTTTGTTCTTGCCAATCCACGCGCTCCATGAAATCTTCTGCCACTTGTTCTGCATCATGAATTTTCCTCAATATAGCAACCTCTGCTTGGAATTCCTTATCAAGCTTCTGAACTGACTTTCCGTTGGTCTTAATCTTTTTAATATTGTAGTCCGAACGATGAACCTTCCTTGACCGACCACTCCTTGACCGACTACTTCCGGTCAGATTATTCTCAGTCAATCGGGACATTTTCCTTGACCCACCATTTTCGATCAAATTAGTTTTAGTAAACCAAGGTATTCTCAGAGTGCTTGTAATTATGCCTACCATGGTAGCCTTCTTCACCTCCTTGTTCTCTGATGTTCTTATTGAGTCCTGAAAGATCATAAGAAAGCAAAAGCATATAAGTTCTTTAAATATAGCTCAACTACACTTTTCAACATGGTTACTATAGAGGATAAAATCGATATTAGACATGTGGCGTAAATAAGACGAATATTGGTCACATAACAGATTTAATGCAAATCTCGATGCCTTGATTAGTATATCTTATATTAGATTTATTTGGTTAAGATTATAATCTTATCTATAAATAGAAAGTCTCATAATTGATTAGAGAGTATCTATTTGTATATAAGAGTAAATTTGTAAAGAATCCTAAATTATTTTACTGTCGTTTTAGAGTTTGATTTTTTATCTATAAAGAGAGCTATTAGATAGAACAGGGGGGGCTCTAGGTAGGAGGAAAAAAAGTAAAGGAGGTTAGGTTTTGCAAATCTTACATTTGCTTCAAGAATAATTGAATGACTCTACAAAGCCCGAGAACGTAGTCTAGTTTTGGGACGAACCCCGTGAACAAATCTTGCATTTTGTCTTCTTTCCCTTTTTTTATTTTCTTTTACAATTTTTCTGTGTGATTTTTGATCGTTCATGTGCATGAAAAACAGTGAAAATCAATTGTTATGGGTAAATCTCGAGATATCAATGACATTCGAGATTTTACCTCTATAGTTAGCAAATGTGATTCTGTAAAGGAATTCTTAAAAGAATAAAAGAAAGAACATCAACCATATCATATGTAATAAAACAAAAACAAAAAAAATTAAAGTGAACATCTAAGGGACCACCAAACCATAAGCCCATATACTATTTGATCACAAGAAAAACTCTTGGATGGGATCTAATTAAACCATCATATTAAAAAGAGAAATTCTACTGGCACCCCAAAGTTTCACTTATTACTTACACCCCAACTAAAAATTAACACACCACATCAAAATTTTCTTATAACACTTGCACAAGATAATAAAGCCATGAATTGCCACTATCGACAATAACATATCAAAAAGAACAAGTTGATGTCAACGACCATCTTCTACTACCGACCTTTTGATGTTAATCTTGTGATGTTCAGTCTTCAAAATCTCTCCATCAATGATATTTTTGAAAAAAAAACATCCAAATCTAACGATCTTTTCTATTGTGAGAGAATGATACTCTCACCCAATTAATTATTGCTTCTTTTTTTTAAATTTAATTGGGGTCTATTAAATAAAAGTTTGGGATGTCAATAGAAGTTCTCTATTTATAAGGGAATTGTTCTTAATTGAATGTGTTTTGAGCTATGTTCTTCCAAGAGGTTGCCCACTAATTGAATGGTCTTGTTGGCTAATTTGATTTCTGATCACATTGAAGATCTTTAAGTATTGATTTGACTTACTTGGATTTCCATCAAAAGAAAGTACTGTGAGCAGGCAAATGCATTGTCAGCAAGTGCACTAAACATGTGGTACATTTTTTCTCTCACCCAAACCTGCACTCCTCCAAGAGTGGGAGGAGTGGTCTTCCCTCTTTGCCCTGTTCAAAACCCTCCAACAATTAGAATCCAAACTATTTTCGATTTCAGTCATATCCGACCCAATTCATAACTGGGTCGAATCCAGGCCCCATCCATTATATATGGCTGTAGGAAGTGGGAACTTGGAAGACTCACCCGAGATGATTTTTGCTAAAGAAAACGCCACCCCGAAAGCAAGCGCCGCCAAGATGGAGTAACCGAAAACATATACAAGTGTGACAAGAAGGAGTGTGACAAGAAGTAGGGTTCCGACTAAGAATAAAATCATGGTGACAAGTCTGGATAATAGTTTTCCTGAATCTCGGGGTTCAGAAATGCAAGAACCAAGGTTCAGATGTGGGTTATCAGCACAAAGGTCAGGGTTGTTCAAGAAGATAGTATTGTACGCCATATTTTCAAGCTCATATGGGATTTTTCCAGAGAGTATGTTCGAAGAGATGTTAAAGAAAGTGAGCTTCAAGTGGCCGATTTCAGATGGAATTTCACCTGAAAGTTGGTTTTCGGATAAGTCGAGCTCTCTGAGGTCCAAAAGTAAGCTGATGGAGCGCGGAATTTGACCACAGAGTTGATTTCTACTGAGATTAAGAGTAATCAAGGAGTTCCAAGAGATAAAATCTGATGGAATCTTACCCGAAAGTCGATTCCCATCAAGGAAAAGAGCGCGAAGACTAGAGAGAGCAGTTAATTCTAGAGGAATCTCACCCGAAAACAGATTGTTGCTTGCATCGAAAACCATTAGATTCTTTGAAGCATTGATTTGAGAAGGAATTTTACCAGAAAACTGGTTGTTACTCATCGCCAGTTGAGATAAATTCCACGCCAACTTATCGGGAAGCTCACCAGTAAACAAATTATCGCTTATATTTACAGTCTCTAGATTCTCCAATGACCAAAATCCAGAAGGAATCTCACCATAAAATCTGTTCTTGTAAAGCTGAACCATTCTCAAACTATTACAGCTTCCAATCGACCTCGGCAATTCTCCGCTGAAATTGTTCGAGAAAGCCACCAAACCAACCAAACTGCCTCCGGCACATAAATTCTCTGGTAAATTTCCATAAAAATTGTTATCGGAGATGTCGAAACCTTCAAGGTTCGAATAAAAACCTAATTCTGGTGGAAGAACACCAGTCAAATTGTTCCTAAACAGCTTAATTCCTGTTAGTGATGGAATCCGTCCAATACTTGATGGAATTTCTCCGCTTAATTCATTAAAAAACAAATCTAAATTCCTCAAATATTGCAATTTACCAAAATCTTCTGGTATCGATCCTGTCAGATTGTTATTCGAAAGATCGATATTGACCAAATTCAAACATTCGATGGATCTAGGAATCTCTCCAGACAATCTGTTCGTAAAAAGAATCAAATCTGTTAAATTTTTCAACAAAAACAGATTGTTAGGGATTTTCCCGCTTAAATTATTCGACGAAAGATCCAAATGTTCCAGATCTGCCAAATCACCAATTGTTTCCGGAATTTCTCCAATCAAATTCGAATCACTCATCCACAAAAACCTCAATTTCTTCAATCGACTGAAATCGTAAGGAATCCTCGACGGAAAAAATTGATTATAAGCCAATCCAAGTACTTCGAGGTTCGAGAGATTACCAATTTCAGGCGGGAACGAACCAGTAAATTGATTCTGAAAAAGATAGAGCTTCTGCAACGCCGGAAGTCGTCCAATCGAGGACGGAATTTCGCCGGAGAAGTTGTTCGCACCGAGATTGAGTTCCCGGAGAGTTGAAATCCAGTCAATACCGTTCGGAATCCGGCCAACGAAGTAGTTCTTAGAGAGATCTAGGATTTCGAGCTTCGAACAGTTATAGAGAACAGTAGGAAATTCTCCAGAAATATAGTTGAGAGTGAGATTTAGAGTTGTGAGATTTTTAAGATCGCAGATGGACGGTGGGATTTCGCTGGTTATGTTCATATCAGGTAGTACGATGCCGGTGACGAAACCTTGGGAGCAGATGACACCTGTCCAGTTGCAGTGGGATACACCTGATGATGGATCCCAATAGTTGTTGATCGATGGTTGATTGCCCCATTCTTGCTTTAGTTTCAGTAGAATCGTTTGTTCGGAATTCTCTTTAGGGGAGTTCACCTGAAAGGGTAAGAAGAAGAGGAGCTGAAAGATGAGAAAGAGAGCGATTTCTCTGGAAGTTGATGGTATTTTCGACATATGAGGAGTTGAGGCTGTTGTTCTCGTTATTTTCTGTTTATGTGTGTGTGTGTGAGAGAGAGAGAGAGAGAGAGAGGAGAAGAAAGACATGGTTTTGCCGAGAGAGAAATGGGAAATTTTTGAGCTTAATCGAATTTATTAAAATAATTGGACCGACTACAACATCTAAATTTAAAATTAAAATTCAAGCGTAGAAAGTAATAATTTTAATAAAAAATTAATGAAGTTTCGTCTTCCACAACACTATTAGGCTGTGAGCAAAAAGGCATTCGTTTTCAAACTTCTATGAGCGAGCTTTGATATTTAATTCAAGTTACAATTGAAATCGGTACTAGTAAATAAATTAATTGTGGTGAGGCCACCATAATATGTTATTAAAAGTGAAATTGACCTTGTTTATAGAATGTTGACTGTAAATGAATGACTAGAATGACTGAGCATGTGAAAGATTCATTCTAAGGTGGACCTACCTTATTGCCAGAAGTTTAACTCTATTTCATGATCTTAATCTATTAACAATGGAATCATAATATCAAGGACATTAAAATTATGTAATCAATTTGTATGTTCCTTTTTTAAAGGAATATGTGACTAGCGAGAGGGCTAGGGTGGTTGGTATGTGCTGGCCGAAAAAAAAAAAAGTGAATTGCGAGAGAGTCTTAGAGTGTTGGATTAAGTTGTACAGCATTATGGTGTGCGGTGATACGTTGTTAGATCATGTACTTAGGGTGTCCATTATGCGATTATGTTATTGTTATAGGTATGTAATCTTTATTTATCTAATAGAATCTTATCGTAGATGTAATTATTTAGGTTATTCGATTTATCTAAATAAATCTTATCAATTATTAGATTCACTCCTAGTAGACCAAGACACGAATCGATACAAAGCAAATTTAAACTTGTTCAATGAGGAAATAAATTAAAGAAGTGTGAAGAAAAAAGGCCAAAAATAAAAATTACCTTGGATGTGTAAATAGAGTTGTGTTTATTAATTTATTTCTTGATTGAAAATATTTTGTAAATCTAAGTTTCGAAGGTACCACACCAATGCTTAGACATCAATTTTTACACCAATGCTTAGACATCAATTTTTGCATGCTTAGATTAAGAGTTGTGATTTCTGATGCTTCCTCTGACACACACCCCCATGCCCCCCTAACATGGCATGGGCTAGACCATAGATTTTTCCCTCGAGATACACAACTGTACATCCCCATAAGTATGTGTAGTTGTGTTTCCTGAGGAAAAAAGTATATGGTTCTAGCACATGCCACGTTATAGGCCGATGGGGGCATGTCTCAGAGAGGAGTGTTGAAATGTGAATCTTGAGATAGAAACATGAATTTTTTTTCCCCCATAACATGTATGCAAACGATCAAGAAATAAATCATCTTTGCCTACCCCTTGAATTCATTTTAGAATATTGTAGAGGTCGATTTTGTGATAAATTGACTTTAATCACAATTTCATCATTAAATCCACAAAATATAAAAATATAAAAACATGAAAAAATAGAGAAGATGAGGTGTTTTACGTGGTTCGACAAACATACCTACATCTACAGGCTTGGGAAGCTATTTCACTATAAATTGAGTTTATTACATGATCTCCTAACTTCGGTCTCTTCCTTTCTATTTTACAATGACCTCAAGGACTTTAAATAGAAAAATCCTTAAAAAAATAATAATCTTACTTAATTACAATTGAGTACATTACTCATTTATCCAAATTAATAATTATATAAAAGATGATGAATCCTATTAAAATAGAATTCTTCTCTGATAAGATAGAGTCATCTTCAAATAATGTCATGTGTTCATATCGGTATGCATGTTGATGGTGTGGATGAACGGTTCGATGAAAGATAATTTTATCCCTCCACATAACCCCCTTTTGAAGGTGGAGATTGATGTATCGAGATTCGCCTTTGAAAAATATTTCTGATTTTCAAACTAGTAAGAATTTTCATTCTCCGAACTTATTTTTCGCAAACTTGATCTTCTTTGTAAGTTAGATTTGCATCATAAAATGATCCAAGGTTTTTTGTCTAGTAAACTGATCAACTTGATGTCGAGCCTAGTTTTTTTGGGATGAACAAATCTCTTTTGTGTGTCAACTGATTGACCAACAAAAAGGTCGATTTCCATTTTATATACAACCAACAACGAGGTCGAATTCTCTCGTTGAATTAAAACTAAACCTTCTTGATTATACTCAACCTCAAGAGTGGGTTTAATTTCTTCCTTGAATCGAATAGCCTTACTTATCCATTCTCACATTGTTTTTTCATCAGAACAAGACCATGTTTATTCACTAATTCGAGCCATCATACTTAACAATTACAACGATGTTCAACCAGCAGAATAAGATTCGGTTCTCTCTATTAACCAAACTTAAAGACTTAAAAAAAAATTTTAAACCTATTCAACCTCAAGAGTAGGGCTCGGGTCCCTCAATGAAATAAGTTTTAATTTTCTTGAACCTATCAATCTCATATGAGTAGGATTCGGTTCCCTCGATGAACTGAACATTTTTGAACCTACTCAACCTCATATGAATAGGGCTTGGTTCTTTCAATGAATTGAGTCTTAACCTTCTTGAACCTACTCAACCTCATATAAGTAGGATTTAGTTCCCTTAACAAAATAAATATTAATATTCTTGAACCTACTCAACCTCATAAGAATAGGGTTCGGTTCCCTCACAAGCCAAGTCTTAACCTTTTTTAACCTACTCAACCTCAAATGAGTAGGACTCAATTCCCTCAACAAATCTTATCTTAACCTTATCAGGCCTTCTTGGACCTATTCAAAGTCATATGTGTATGGCTCAATTCCCTCAACGAAACAAGTCTTAATCTTCTTGAACCTACTCAACCTCATATAAGTAGGACTTGGTTCTCTCAACGAACCGAGTCTCAAAAAACTACTTAAACCTCATGTAAGAAGGACTCGATTCCCTCAATGAATCGAGTCTTAACCTTACTGAACCTACTCAACCTCATATGAGTAGGGCTTGATTCCCTCGATGAACCAAGTCTAAAAACTTAACATTTTTTCAACATGTTTAATCAACAAGAACATGTATCAATTCCCTTAATGAATTGAACTATAATTTTAATCATGTTAAATCCAAATAACAGGGTTCAATTTCTTCACTGAACAAAACTACCTTTTGATGGTACAAAATAAATCAAAAGATAATCATCTTTATTGTTAAAATAATCCCAATTAAAAACATTTAAAGTAGAATCCATATGCCTCAAAATTTGATAACATAATGTAGATCTCCTATTAGAAATTTTTATAAATCCATCTAGTTATTAAAATCTTCCTGATAATACCTTTTTAAGTATTGCCCGAGTCCCAATCCCTGAATAATTATAATCAGATTGAGCCCTTATGTAGAATTTATCTTACAAACCAAACTTAAATTGAGCCCCCCCATGTATACAATTTAACTCGATGGATCAGATTTCCATCTTGTGCACCAACCCACTAACAACAAGGTCGGCAATTACTTTTGTGCACCCCTCAAAGTTCCTAAAATTAAATTTAAGTCGAGTCTCTAAATACAAATTAATCGTCTTATCTTACTATCCGGGTTTGCATTGAGCCCCCCAACTATACCATATAACTTTGTGGGTCGGAAATCGAATGTGAAATTGAACCAGTCAACTAAAAGGAATCCCTAGACTCGATCAACTTGGGCATATAAATTAGCCCCCAAGTTTTTCTTTTGTCAGGCCATCCAAGCAAATTAAATTGGATCATATGAGGTCCATTTTATGAGCTAGAACTGAGTCCCCAAACATTAGCCCCTGTGTTATTTTTATACCAAATTGACTTAAACAGTGAATTAGATCATGTGGGACCCTTGTTATGGGCGTGACCTAAGTCCCCGAGCAATGTAATCACTTGGCACTATAGTTAGTCCCCCTATTTTTATTTGTAAAGTCGAACCAACAAAAAAATTGGATTGGTGCAATTAAGCCACCAAACAATTTTATTGGCTCAGTGTGATTTGGTGGGAATTGGGGGCCCCCAAAAACTAATTGGGTCCATCCCCCTGTTACCCTTTATTTTTCCGATCCCTTATACAATGATGGGTTTCAATGCACATCAAAATTGATATCCACTCATAAATACCCCAACCCTTGGACTTTACTAGAAAATATGAAATTAATAGTATTTTGAAATTAATTTAAATACATGGTCGTACGACTGTATCTATGATACTCTGTCCCTACGTAATATTCTTGTCTTGGCATGAACCCAATCAAGTCTGACGTGTGCCGAGAGAAGCCCTAAGTCACCAACTCTATATGGACCGAGTCATCAACTCTGTGTTCACCTTATCACTGTAGACTTGCAGATGACCCAACAACGAAGGTCCCTTTCCTATGGTTAACGCCCACACCCACCCATCTTTTGTGTTTGCATCTCATCCTTCCTAAATCCCTTTTATTGGTTGCCATCTCATCAACTTGGGCCCCATGGGTCCCATTGTCCCATTAAACATGGTGGTGCCTAAACAAGATCAACTCACTGGTGTACAAAGACAACCTACCGTTACTTTCCATGAACTTGAGAAATAATAGGTCCGATACATCAAACATGATGTACATGCCAAGTACCCAACACATCCACCATTTTAGAAGGTTGAGACTGGACTAATTTTTTGTGAGGATGATCTTCTCATCCTCACAAAAACTCAATTCAATCCGAAACTTCTAACCCATATTTTGAAAAATCATTGTTCTTACATATGTTTTTACTTATGTCGCATGAACAGTCCTTTTACATTTTTAAGATTAAACATCAAAATTGATGATCTATCCATTGAATTAGATTTATTTCATTTTCAATACAACCCTCTAATTTGCAAATAAAGTGTTTTACTATACATCAAGGGATTAGGGTTGATGTCAGCTACAACACCCAACTTACCCCCATTCTCTTTTACCTTAAATAATCTTATTATATTTTATTTTGTAAACGGGAGTAATGTATCCTATACATCAAGAATGATGCATGGAACCAGCATTGAATTTGAACCATTTAAAATTACTTTTTTAATGTTAAACTTTCAGCAATATTTCACAAGAATACACATCAAAATTGATGTGATGGAAGATATCTAATTTCCATTATCCTGATTACTTTTAAACAAAAGAAAGGAACCCATACGTCCATCGAAAATGATGTACCCAAAATTTATCTTATTTATACTTATCTTATTAAAAACATATTTAGTATAGAGTACCTGACTTTATCTCCACCCTTTTGGTATTTACTACTGCCCATGTGATTTGGAATCTAGGTTGCAACGTGTGACTTCAACTTTTGAATGTATGCTCCTCGGATGCAATGGGGTGAGCTGGACAACCCTTAGTAAGAATGAAATCTTACAAAATTAGTAAGGCTATCCTTAGTCTTCAATGCCATATAATGATGAGGTCAAGTTACTTTCCTTATCTTTCCTTATTTGAAAAACTATAGAGTGAGACCCACCCTAAAGTTTGTTGAATTTCAAACTTGGTAGGTATTATATTTTATTTTTTTCTTTATGTTCATGCCAGCACACACATCATTCACAACAACCATACTATCCTCCACACACAACACCCATTCTCTCCTCTTGTTCTCTCTACAACATACACACTGCCACGTTTTTTTATATTCTTCTTGTTGTTGCAATTGCCTCCTTGCTACAGAAGCCACGATTCCTCACTTTTCGTTAATTTATTTTTCTTTTAGCAACATAGCAGTCCACCACTCCAAGAAATCCGATTCGATTAGAACCCTCTCATTGATCTCTCTCGGTCCATCTCCATAAGCATCCTTGACGACAGCTACATCTGCTTTTAGTTTATCTTTGATCTTCTTATCCATGGTTTATATCAATGGAAGGTCGATTGAACCAAATCCTTGGACTGGGTTACTCCAACGCAGAATTTCCTCCTCTCCCCCATTATTGGACCTTCGAATTTGGATCCAATGTATGAGACACCATGAATGTCGAGCTTATCACCAGGGACCTTTGTGGAGGGAAATTCTCGGATGCACAGACACGTAGCTTGGATAACATGCATCATGGATATGGTGGTGAGAACTTCTCGGATACATGGACACGCAGCTCGAACGTGCATCGCCAACCCATCAAGTAGCTTGGAAAAAATGTTCCGTAGATATCGAAGATTAATATAAATCGGTAAGACGGATCTGATAGATATGCCATTGATTGACTGATAAGACAACCCATACCATGTCAAATCAGTTCTGATTATTTCAAGATTGTCAGAGCAGTTGCAACTACCCCGCAACTGACAAACCAGAGAATAAGTTAACTACTCTGAGCCACCTCAGGGGAGGGCACAGAGAACGATAATAGATGACTCTTATAAAGGGAAGGGAATGACTCATGAGGTGTGGGGGGTTCTTTCTTCTTTTCTCTGAAAAATATAAACAAGATTCTAAAAGAAATCAATACAATTTCTAACTTAATCGTCCGAGTGGACTCTTTTGCAGGTCCGAGCGAGCTACGAAAGGAAGGCAAAGCATCTCGAAGTAGAGCGAAATTCAGTATCTACAACCTTCATGGAAATTATCAAAGAAATAAAGGGTCTTGTTTGAAAATAAGAGAGGATGCAATGGAGGTATGGGGTTTGGAATAGGGTGCACACTGAATCGGGTAAATCCGAGAATTAAACCAATCCAAAGCCTTTTAGATTGAATTGATTCGGATTGGGCATGGTTTGGTTCAGGTACGAATTGTAAATAAAAAAAAAACTGATTGATTTGGTCCGATTCCAGATTAGGGGTATAATAAAATCGAATCAATCCGAGAACTCAACCAATTTTTATATTTATTATAATATATTGACTTTCTTGCTTTAATTTCTATTTTTTTCATGATTTTTATTTTTAATGTATTATGTGTGATTCTTTGTTTATGTTGAAATTATAAGTATGTTAATATTTTGTTTATGTATGTTATGTGTTATGTTTTGTTTGATATTTATTTTGCTTAGTTTTAAGTTTTAATTATTTTAATTTTACTATTGAAAATAATAAGTATGAGAGCTAAGAATTGATCCAAACCAATATTGGTTTGGATTGGTTTGATTCCAAATTTGTAGAACTGATCATGTTTTGGTCGGTTCCAAATTTGTAGAACCGATCATGTTTTGTTCGGTTCCAATTTTGCCACAAATCTGAATCATGTGCACCCCTAGTTCAAAAGGCTGATAACACGTAGGGATGCATCAACAGAGTTTTAGCCATGAAAGCTCTCTCTGATTTTTTGTATGAGCCCACTTATGTTGCCACGACCCACACAACGACCACATACGATTTTTCCCATGGAAAAACTAGATCTAAACCTCAAAATTTCAAGGGGTCCATCTTGGGGGCTGCCCCCAACTCTTGATTTGAAACCCACCAACCATAACCACATGCTTTCTCATACTTCCCTACTCGTTCTCACCATGTGTGCGTCCTTTCCTTGAATGACGTCAATTGTAGAAGTCGATTTTGTGATAAATCAACATCAATCATGATTTCATCATTAAATCCACCAAATAATAAAAAGAATATGGAAAAATAGAAAAGACAAGGATTTTTTAAGTTGCTCAGCAAACATGCCTATGTCCACGAGCTCGAGGAACCATTTTACTATAAATTGAGTTTATTACATGACATCCTCATCTCGATCCCCTCCTTCCTTTTTTACAATGGCCTCAAGGCCTTAAAATAGAAAAATCATAAAAAGAAATCATAATCTTACATAAATTTATTTTTACTGTTAATTTACATATAAATCCAATCTGTTCCGATTATCATTACGTAAAAAAAGAATTTTTTTTCAATAATCCGACTAAGACATCTTCTCGGGATGAGCATTTGAAAATTTTGAATAAATAATGTGAAATTTTTTTTATAGGTACTACTATACTCACCTCTGATTTAATCGAGATAATAATTATATCGAGTAAATGAAGAATATGGTAAATCTTCTATTGTATAACGGATATAAAAATTAAATAAATGAATAAAATATGACATGTAATGATAATTCATGCAAAAGTCTCACACATAACATGGGGTATGTATGCACTAGGTTATACACTCACATAATACAAGACCTTCCGTGGAACGTTTGTGACCTTTCACCCTATAAAACTCTAGCTCTTTTTTGCTCAATCAAGATTTTAGCAATCATTTATGCTAACGAAAATAATATTACTCTTCAAATATCATTATCATTATCCATGCATTATTTATGAATTATTCTATCATAAACGATATATAATAAGAAACACCTAATTTTTTTCTTACTTCAAAAAAATGCAGAAGAAACTTCAAAAAAATCAACTTAAGATGAAACATATGAGTTTTGAGATAGTTTCAATATGTTGAGTTGACTCAACTTAATGTCAAAAAATTAAAAATAAATACAAAATCGTTACTTTGGTGAGTTCACCCAAAAAGAAAGGGGCAATGTAAATTGTAAAAGCAACACCAATGGATGCCCATCAAAATAATGGCTCTAATTTCTAAATCATATCTCCTAATATGCTTGCATAAGAATGATCAAAATAACATGAAAAGAAACATGGTGAAGTAAGGTTAAGCTTCTCAAAATATACACAAAAGAGGATCCATTAGAATAGAGGAGTCTGGCATCAAAAGATCAAAAACTCTAAGATTATAATACAATAACTCCAACATACCAATCAAATAAAGAAATAAAATCTCTTATCCAAACCATCCTCTTTGGTGGACTTTGAAAATGATATCTCAAGAGAATTAGAATTTATGGGGAATTTGAACAATTGTGGGATTGATAGATTCATTGCATATGGAGTATACAACACCCCAATTTAGTCTAATTTTTTCATGTTTTGGGTAGTTTTGGGTCATTCCTTTTTTCGATAGGCAATAGAACATGTTAGAAGTTGAGGATTATGATGCTCTCTCGAGGAAGACCTAGGTCAAGGGCGCTGTTTGACCCTAGCCCCCTTTTGGCTATTTGAAGGCATTCATTTGAGGTTTTACCCTATGGCCAAAGAAGATTTTTTTCTTGTTGCAAGTCTCCAACTTATATCACCAAACCTAAAATCACTCTTTTTGCAATACTAACTAACAAAGCCAATGAGTTCTAAATGAGAACTCGAAAAATTAATACAATTCGATTCAGTAATAATATAAACCATTAAAACCCAATAAAACAAATAGCAAACACAGGGGAATCAAACTGTGGGGATGAAGCCGAACCTGATTTTTATTTTTCTTCTTTTGTAATTGCTGCAAATCTCATTAGAAAGACCACTTCACAATCAAGAATCATTAATGAAAAGTGAAACCCAAGAAATTAAATTAGGCCCAAAACAAAACAAAGACTAAATTCACATAAGAACCAAGTTTACAATCCACCTTCAAAAATCATTTCCCACAACAACAAAAAAAACATAAGAATCCCCAAATGCATCACAATCAAAGAAAATAAAATCTTAACATCCCTATTGTGAGTCCTCTTTCCCATCAAATATACTTATTATTTCTCCTTCCTTCACCGACCACTTCCGATCAAATTATTCTCAGTCAACTGGGACATTTTCCTTAACCCACCACTGTCGATCAAATTAGTCTCAGTCAACCAGGGTTTTCTTAAAGTGCTTGTTATGCCTACCATGATAGCTTTCTTCATCTCCTTGTTCTCTGCTGCTCTTTTTGTGTCCGGAAAGATCATAAGAAAGCAAAAGCATATAAGTTCTTTAAATATAGCTCAACTACACTTTTTCAACATGGTTATTGTAAAGGGTAAAATTGGTATTAGACACATGACGTAAATAAGGCGAATATTGGTCATATAGAAGTCTCATAATTGACTAAAGAGTATCTATTAACACACCACATCAAAATTTTCTTATGATACATGCACGAGATAATAAAGCCATGAATTGCCACTATCGACAATAACCTATCAAAAAGAACAAGTTGATATCAACGATCATGTTCTACTACCGATCTTTTGATGTTAATCGTGTGTTGTTCACTCTTCAATAGCTCTCCATCGATGATATTAAAAAAAAAAAAAAAATCCAAATCTAACTATCTTTCCTATTGTGAGAGAATGATACTCTCACCAAATTAATTATTGTCTTTTTTTTTTATTTAATTTAATTGGGGTCTACTAAATAAAAGTTTGGGGTGTCAATAAAAGTTTTCTATTTATAAGGTAATTGTTCTTAATTGTTTGTGTTTTGAGCTATGTTCTTCCAAGACGTTGCCCACTAATTGAATCGTCTTGTTGGCTAATTTGATTTTTGATCACATTGAAGATCTTAAGCGTTGATTTGACTTACTTGGATTTCAATCAAAGTGAGGTAATATGCGTCTGTAGATGCAATGTCACTAAATGCACGAAACATAAGATACTTTATTTCTCTCACCCCAATCTGCACTACTCCAGGAGTGGTCTTCCATATTGGCTCTGTTCAAAACCCTCCAACAAGTAGAATCCAAAGTATTTTGGGTTTCAGTCATATCCAACCCAATTTATCACTGGGTCGAATCCGGACCCCATCCATTATATATCACTGTAGGAAGTAGCAACTTGGAAGACTCACCTGAGATAATTGTTGCTAAAGAAAGCGCCACCCCAATGGGCAACCGAAAACATATACGGGCTCCGTGAAATCTTCTGCCATTTGTTCTACATCATGAATTTTCCTCAATGTATCAACCTCTGCTTGGAATTCCTTATCAAACTTCTGAACTGACTTTCTTTTGGTCCTAATCTTATTAACAGCAACATTGTAGTCCGAAACGATGAACTTTCCTTTGACTGATCACTTCCGATAAAATTATTCTCAGTCAAATGAGGCAAATTTGACCCACCACTTCCGATCAGACAGGACAAAAAGTCAGACTCCGACTCCGTGAAGTCCAACCTATAGATGAGTGACTTCAAATTCCCTTTAGAGAGATCTCTTTCCTTCTTACTCTCCCTGTAAGCTTTGAACATGACCAAAACATATGCGAGTGTGACAAGCAAAAGGGTTCCGACTAGGACTACAATCAAATACTTTTTGTCTTTTTGACACTTAATGTTTGTTAATTATTGGTTCTTTGTAGTTTTCTTTATTACTTTTCTTAGATTATTCTATTATGGTAGTAATCTAATCTACATTTTTTTATTTTAATCTCATTTTTTTAAGATTTGGTCTCTGAGCTTTCAAAGTGATCTGCTGGTTGTATGATAGAATTGAATCCCTTCTAGTTAGATCTACTTTTTTTCTTCTTGATTTATAGCTTAAATCTTGATTCATGCTTTGTTACTAAATTCTATTTTGGTATATATATTGTACCAAAATCATTCTCCCTTTTTTTAAGGCATTGAATTAAGGTTTAAGATAGATTGTTTGTGAGAAAAATGACTAAGAATTATTATATTATATATATATATATATATATATATATATATTATATATATATATATATATATATATATGGGAACGGATCAAGGGACATACGAAAAAGCATATGTATAAACAATGTAATATTAATAAATTTTCAAAATATGGGTTAGAAGTTTCGGATTGAGCCGATTTTTTGTGAGGATGATCTCTATGATGGGAAGATCATCCGAAAAAAAAAAAATAAATAAAAAATCAGTCCAATCTTAAACTTCTAATCCCATTAAAAGTGATTTAGAATGTGAACCGTCGATTTTTTTATCAATTTTTGCCAATAATTTGTAAATCACTTTTGATGGATTTAGAAGTTTCAGATTGAGCTGATTTTTTGTGAGCATGATATTCTCATCATAGTGACCATCTTCGCAAAAAATCAGCTCAATCCAAAACCTCGAACCCATATTTTGAAAAACCATTGTTTTTACATATGTCTCATGAACCGCCCCATATATATATATAAATTTTACACCTCTTAAATTCTCTTAATGTCATTGTCACAATGCCGAGAGTTATATTTTTTTTAACTATTCAGATATAATACTCTACTTCCATAAAAATATTTAATACATATCTTGCATTCGAAAATTAAGACTCAAATGCAGGACCACTAGTAAGTTGGAAAAGTAAAAGCTTTATACCATGCAAACAATCTTTGAACTTTGAATTGGATTGTACTGTACCAGGAAAATATAATTTGTTGTGTGGACACCATGTCTTGAATTCCAAGGAATTAATTCTCGTTTTGATTCCTCGTAGGAAGTTACAAGGGTAGAAAACTATTTTTTTCATTATCACGCAAGTTTTTTCGAATTCACCCTCTTCAAAATTGGGTTTTTTTTTTCCATTTTTTCTTTTCTTTGGGGGCAGGGGCAGGGGCAGGGGCAGGGGCAGGGGCAGGGCGAGGAGTTCATTTTCTTTTCGTGATGCGTTTTTGTCAATCAAATTCTAAAAATAACATAACACGTTGGACTGTCCAACGAGTTACTAAAATGTCAGACATGCCAGAGATTTAAGTTGTTTTTGGTAAAAAAGAAATTTAAAAAAAAAATTTATTGATAATTAACTAAGATTTTCACCCTTTTTTTATTTTTATTTTTTGATAATTTTCCCACACAATAATGAACAGTCCAGTCAGATTTTGTAAGAAAACTAATTTGATTCAAACAGAACCAATTTGTAAAACGGGTTGAACCTCCCACTTTTGTGAATCAATTTATAAACAAACAAAGAAAATATAGTATATGATTCAACCTTAAAAGCTTAAAATCTTTAATAAATACAAATCCATCTGACCAAGTTATACGATTCAACCTTAAAAGCTTAAAATCTTTAATAAATACAAATCTATCTGACCAAGTTTTTGATCCAATAACTGGATGTCTCCTTCAAAACATTGTTCTAAGCAACATACTATTCGCTTGAATATTGTATTATACTTTATAATTCCTAAATGCAACACTTGATTTCCAACGTGTACGTGTGGGGGAATGGCTACTAGAATAACACCTTCAAAGTCAAGTCTTTTGTCGAATACGAATACCGAGTGCGACAAGAAATAGTGTTCCCGCAAGAACAACAATCAAGATGAGAAGTCGAGAAGATAGTTTTCGTGAATCTCGAGGTTCCGAAATGCAAGAAGCAAGGTTCATATTTGGATTATCAGCGCAAAGGTCAGGGTTGTTCAAGAAACTAGTATTGTATGCCATGTTTTCAAGATCATATGGAATTTTACCCGAGAGTTTGTTGGAAGAGATGTTAAAGAAAGTGAGCTTCAAGTGGCCGATTTCAGAAGGAATTTCACCTGAAAGTTGGTTTTCGGATAAGTCGAGCTGATTGAGGTCGGGAAGTAAGCCGATGGAGTGTGGAATTTGACCAGAGAGTTGATTTCTACTGAGATTAAGAGTAGTCAATGAGTTCCAAGAGATATCTGACGGAATCTGACCAGAAAGTCGATTTCCATCGAGGAAAAGAGCGAGAAGACTAGAGAGAGCAGTTAATTCTAAAGGAATCTCACCCGAAAACAGATTATTGCTAGCGAGGAAGACCATTAGATTCTTCGAAGCATTGATTTGGGAAGGAATTTTACCAGAAAACTGATTGTTACTCATCTCCAATCGAGATAAATTCCGTGCAAACTTATGAGGAAGCTCGCCAGTAAACAAATTATCACGTATAATTACGGTCTCTAGATTCTCCAATAACCAGAATCCAGAAGGAATCTCACCAGAAAATCTGTTATTGTGAAGCAGAACCGTTGTCAAACTATTACAGCTTCCAATCGACCTTGGCAATTCTTCGCTGAAATTGTTCGAGAAAGCCACCAAACCAACCAAACTGCGTCCCGCACATAAATTCTTCGGTAAATTTCCATAAAAATTGTTCTCGGATATCTCCAAACCTCTAAGATTCGAATAAAAACCTAATTCTGGTGGAAGAACACCAGTCAAATTGTTCCTAAACAGCTTAATTCCTGTTAGCGATGGAATCCGTCCAATACTTGATGGAATTTCTCCACTTAATTCATTAAAAAACAAATTTAAATTCCTCAAATTGTGCAATTTACCGAAATCCTCTGGTATCGATCCAGTGAGATAGTTATTGGAAAGATCGATATCGACCAAATTCAAACATTCGACCGTTCTAGGAATCTCTCCAGACAATCTGTTGTTAAAAAGAAACAAATTTGTTAAATTTTTCAACAGAAACAGATTGCTAGGGATTTTCCCGCTCAAATTGTTCGAAACAAGATCCAAATGTTTCAGATCTGCCAAATCACCGATCGTTTGAGGAATTTCTCCAAACAAATTCGAATCACTCATCCACAAAAACCTCAATTTCTTCAATCGACCGAAATCGTAAGGAATCCTCGACGGAAAAAATGGATTATAAGCCAATCCAAGTACTTCGAGGTTCGAGAGATTACCGATTTCTGGCGGGAACGAACCGTTAAACAGATTCTGCAAAAGATAGAGCTTCTGTAACGCCGGAAGTCGTCCAATCGAGGAAGGAATGTCGCCGGAGAAGTTGTTCGCACCGAGATTGAGTTCACGGAGAGTCGAAATCCGGTCGATATCGTCAGGAATCCGGCCAACGAAGTAGTTCTGAGAGAGATCTAGGGTTTCGAGCTTCGAACAGTTGTAGAGAACGGTAGGAAATTCTCCAGGAAGATAGTTGAGAGTGAGATCTAGATTAGTGAGGTTTTTGAGATTGCAGATGGACGGTGGGATTTTGCTGGTTATGTTCATATCAGGTAGTACGATGCCGGTGACGAAACCTTCGGAACAGATGACACCTGTCCAGTCCCAGTGGGACCCACCTAGTGATGGATCCCAATATTTGTTGATCGACGGTTGATTGCCCCATTCTTGCTTTAGTTTCAGTAGGATCGTTTCTTCATGGTTTTGGATTTGGGAGTTTACGTGGAAGGGTAGGAAGAAAAGGAGTTGGAAGAAGAGAAAGATAGAGATTTCTCTGGAAGTTGAGGGTATTTTCGACATATGAGGAGTTGAGGTTGTTGTTCTGGTTATGTTTCTGTTTCTGTGAGAGAGGAGAAGAAACGATATGGTTTTTGCCGGGTGAGATGGGAAACCAACGGCAGATTTTCAAACTTCTTAGAGCGAAGGTTCGGTTTTTAACTCAAACTAGCTGTGAAAACGGCACTGGTAAATGAATTTATTACATTAATGCCACTAGAAGTTGGTAAAACTGAAACTGACTAATAAAAATGGTGGCCGGCTGACCATATGAATTAATTAGGGTGATGCCATAAGAAGGTGGACGGCTGACCCCACAAAAGACTCAAGACTGATCAGCCTAAGCTGGGCCCCCACAAGGACTATAAACAATCGAATCATGATATTAAGGACATTGAAATTATGTACTCAATTGTATGATTTTTTTGACAACTTGGATGTTAGAGTATTAGATTAAGTTGTAAAGTATCATTGTGTACAAAAATATGATGGATCATTATCTTATTCTTATGGTTAGATCATGTAGGGGTTAGTTTTCAGATTATCTCATTGTTGAAAACTTGAAAGCCTGCACACCACATGCACCAGGTAAGTGAGGGTACATCCTTGCGGGTGGCCTTGAAGAGCCATTATTCATGATGGGTGTCGATCACACAACCTATGAATTGTCATCGTTTAATGGAATAAAAATTGACATTGAGCCAATCTTTGGAATTTTTATTTAGATTATTCAATTTATCAAATCTTATCAGTTATTAAACTCACTTCTGCTAGACCAACTCCAGAGTCCATAAAAGGCAAATTTAAATTAGTTCAACGAGAAAAAAAAAATCAATGAAATTTGGAGAAAAGATACCAATAATATAAAAAAATCTCAAAAAACATAAATAGGGTTAAGTTTGTTAATTTATTTTTTAATTAATTTTGAGTGAAAATATGTTGTAAATATAATTTAGGTATCAAAGTAAACTTCTTTGATTGGTATCACATTAATGCTTAAATATAAATTTTGGTATGTTTAGATTAATGGTACTATGAATCTCAGAGGTGGACAATGCGAATTTTTTCCAATCATCTCAGTCTACCACTTGAATTCGATTTAGAATGGCAAGCCACGAACAACTAACCCAAAGCCAAATCCGAACCCAATGAACAAACTAACCCAATGAACAGCTTACTTCAGTCTTGCTATACATAATAATATATTGACTGTAAAATTAGTGGATTTGAACACACCGTCAGTGTGTTTAGCTAATGTGTCAAATGTTGGACTAAAATCTTTGGCGTGTAGTCCAGATTCTAGGACAACTTTATTCTCTTGCACACAACTCAATTCTAGAATTGGACTTCATGTTGGGTTTGATTTATAAAAGCAATTCTCCAATAAAATAAAATAAGAAAATCACTAAAATAAAACTGGATGTAGAATAAGTTATAATATTTCATAATATATTGTCACTTACATTGTATCATAATTTAATACTTTATTATCCTCTGTTATACTTATGATGATCATCTATTAACACAAATTAGTTAAATAAATGGCTTTGAATAGTTTGACCGTCGATGAAGATCTGCCAATTAATAAAATCCAAATGCTTAAAGTCAATCATTTTTTATATATAACAAGTTATCCCTGTAGATAATGGATCAAGCTTGTATTTGGGCTTTGCGCAATCCATAGACCATAGTCTTGTCGAAGGATTAGTCCTAAGGCACGAGCAACGCCCACACATCACACGCATAACGGATCTTGTATTTGGGCTTTGCCCAATCCATAGACCATAGTTTTGTCGAAGGATTAGTCCCGAGGCACGAGCAACGCCCACACATCACACGCACCAGTTAAGTGAGGATGCGCCCTTGAGGAATTAATTCTCATACTGGGTATTGAACTCACGACCTACGGGTATTAATTGCTTATTGGTCCAAATTTGCCATTGAGCTAACCCCTCAATCATTATTATCATGTAAAAGAAGAGTAGAACTTTCGATGAGGATTCGGTGATTGTGAAATGTGCACAATTCTTATATAATAAATGGATACATGACTAATATAAAAATACATAATCCCCATCGTTAAACAAAATCTAATACTACTGGTAATATTCGGTACGAACCTGTCGAATTTGTTAAAACAAGTTCGATCTGATACTATTGAACAAAATCTGTGAAAAAAATCTCTAAGTTCTTTAATTCAAAATTGTCATTTTGAGATTTTAATAGGGATTTTTCATCTTCCTTAATGATTAAATGAAAGAAGAAGTGGGTTTTGGGTTTCTTGTTTTGTAGGTGGTGGTGTGTGTTAATTTAATAATTTTTAGTCTTTCCACTTGTCCATTTGAACATCTTCATATCTTCATATTTGATAATTCAAAATTCAATGGGAAAATTACTAAAAGAAAGTTAAATATTATAATATTTACAAAAATATAATCTATTAAAAAAAATTTTATATCAAAAACCGAATTAAATCATTAGAAAATCTAGTATTTTAATGTGTTAAAATATATTACTTTATTGAAAATACCCTAAAAATTACTAAAGTGCTAAACTGTGCAGTGTTTAATAGCTTGCTTTAACACCCCAACAATTTATCCTCCATTTAAAATGTTGGACTGTCTAGCGACTTAATTCATTTTTTTGATAATTTTTGAAAAAAAAATGGATTGTTTTGTAAATATTAAAATATTGAATCCTGGTTAATTTGCACTATCAAATCAACTCAAGATGAAACATATGAGTTTTGGGATAGTTTCAATATGTTGAGTTGACTCAACTTAATGTCAAAAAACATAAAAATAAATTCAAAATCGTTACTTCGGTGAGTTCAGCCAAAAAGAAAGGGGCAATGTAAATTGTAACAGCAACGCCAATAGATGCACATCAAAATAATGGCTCTAATTTCTAAATCATCTCTTCTAATATGTTTGTAGTAAGAATGATCAAAATAACATGAAAAGAAACATAATGAAGTAAGGCTAAGCTTCCCAAAATAAACACAAAAGAGGAGCAATTAGAATAGAGGTGTCTGGCATCAAAAGATAAGATTATATTACAAACATAAAAGATAATACAATAAGTCCAACAAACCAATCAAAAAAAAAAAAAAAAATTCTTATCCAAACCATCCTCTTTGGTAGACTTTGAAAATGATATCTCATGAGAATTTGATTTTAGAGGCTGAGGATTATGATACTCTCTCAAGGAAGACCTGGGTCAAGGGGCTGTTTGACCTAAGCTCCCTTTTGGCAATTTGAAGGCGTTCATTTGAGGTTTTACCCTATGGCCAAAGAAGACTTTCGTTCTTGCTGCCAGTCTCCATCTTGTATCACCAAACCTAAAATCACTCTTTTAGCAATCCTAACTAACAAAGCCAATGTGTTTTAAATGAGAACTCGAAAAATTAATACAATTTGATTCACTAATAATATAAACCATTAAAACCCAATAAAACAAACAGCAAACACAGGGGAATCAAGACATGGGAATGAGGCCGAACATGGCTTTATTGTTCTTCTCTTGTAGTTGCTGCAAATCTCATTAGAAAGACCACATCACAATCAAGAACCCAAGACATTAAATCAGGCCAAAAACAAAACAAAGACTAAATTCACATAAGAACCAAGTTTACAGTCCGTCTTCAAAAATCATTTCCCACAACAACAAAAAAAAAAACATAAGAAAAGAATCCCCAAATGCATTGCAATCAAAGCAAAGAAAATCTTAACATCCCTATTGTGTGCTCTTTCCCATCAAATACATTTATTATTTCTCCTTCCAATGCCCAGCTCGATAACATTTTGTGTCCAACACCATCGAATATCTATGGTATAATAGATGCATTTCGCAACAAAGTCAGCAAAATCCCAAAACTAACCACGCTTATATCCCAGTTACAGTCATTTGGCAGCTTAAAGACTCTACAAAACGGTAGGATATTTTTTCACAAGGTCAAACCAAGAGCATTACTTATATTTAAACATGAGAATGCAAATCCGAACTCAGCAACATGAAAATGGAAAAGAGAAAATGCTTTTGTAAAAGAAAAAGAAAGATTATGTGTTGTATGTACCTTCTTCAATCATACCCTTGCCCCATTTCTGCAAACCAAGTAACCCCCAAACAAAATATCAATTCCTGGAAAAAAAAAAAAAGAAAAAAAAAACCTAGAATTTCAACCGAAATCAACCAAAGATACTTCTTTTGTAGTTGAGTCCTTCATCATAAAAGATCTGGAAGCTGAAGACGGCTAAACCTTTTAGAAAATATAAGTGTGAAAAATAAATTTTCTTTTATATTATTTTATTTTCTTTTAATTTCTTATTCTTGATTTTCTTAATTCTTGATTCTTAAAACTCCTTTGTTTATTCTTAATTCTTAATTCTTGAAATCTACAAACCTCAACCTTTAATCCTTTCACCATTATTTTAACCCTTATTTCATTAATCTATTTTTCAAATCACCCTTAATACCTTTTACCCTTTTCTCTATTTTATAATAATTGAAATAAAATTTTCATTCTATCTTTTCATTTTGTTCTATCCTAACTCAAATCGTAAACCTAATCTCAAATCCCTAATCCTTACCCAAAATCTTAAACCAAATTCCCTAAAATTCCCATCATTTTTTTATCTCCCCTCATTGTTTTGCATCATCAACTACACTTCTTTAACATGGTTACCAAATTTATATCTGGCCCACAACACTACTCCAACTCCTTCTAACAAAACTTTTTTCTATTTTTCTTAAAATCATTTAAATCTACATACTCCTTTATTACGGGATGAATTGTAACCATATTTTCAAATGAGATTCTTTAAAGGAGTTCTTACAAGAAAGGACATTAAACATACCATATGTAACGTGAAAACATAAAAAACAAATTTAAAGTGAACATTTGAGGGATCAAAAGATACTTCTTAACTTTACAAGTTAGGAAAATTAACGATGTGTAATTCTGACTTTTATAACATTAATTATTAATAAACCAAAACTTTTATACAATAGCAAAATTGCCTAAAAAGGGGGTAAACGAAGGAAGTAGGCCTAAAAGTGAAAAATCCATGGAATGTTTTTGATTCTAGGGCTAATGATTTCTACTAGTGCTTTATGGCTTTTTGTTTTTGGCAATCCACACTCTCCATGAAATCTTCTACCACATGTTCTATGTCACGAATTTTCCTCAATATATCAACCTCTGCTTGGAATTCCTTATCAAGCTTCTGAACTGACTTTCCTTTAGTCTTAATCTTTTTAACAGCAACATTGTAGTTCAAATGATGAACCTTCCTTGACTGACCATTTCCTATCAGATTATTCTCAGTCAACCGGGACATTTTCCTTGACCCACCACTTCCGATCAGATTAGTCTTAGTCAACAAGGGTACTCTAGCCTTCTTCATCTCCTTTTTCTTAGTTGTTCTTATTGTGTCCTGAAAGATCATAAGAAAGAAAAAACATGTAAATTCTTTAAATATAGCTCAACAACATTTTTTCAATATAGTTACTATAGAGGGTAAAATCGATATTAAACATGTGGCATAAATAAAACAAATATTGGTCACATAGCATATTTAATACGTATCTCGAGGTATTGATTGGTATATCTTATATTCTTATATCAAATTTATTTGGTTAAAATTATAAATTTTTCTAGAAATAGAAAGTCTCATAATTGACTAGAGAGTATCTATTTGTAGATAAGGATAGATTTGTAGAGAATCCTAAATTGTTTTACTTTCCTTTTAGTGTTTGACTTTATATATATATATATATATATATATATATATATATATAAAGAGAATTATTAGGTGGAAGAGGGGGGATCTCTAGGTAGGAAGAAAAAAAAGTAAAGGAGGCTAGGTTTTGTAAATCTTACATTTGCTTCAAGAATAATAGAATGACTATAAAGCACGGGGACGTAGTCCAAAATTAGGATGATTCCCGGAACAAATCTTGCATCTTGTTTTATTTCCCTTTTTTCTTTTCTTTTACAATTTTTCTGTGTGATTTTTGATCGTTCATGTGCATCAATAACAGTGACAATCGATTGTTAAGTATAAATCTCGAGAAATCGACGACATTCGAGATTTTACCTCTACAATTATCAAATGTGATTTTGTAAAAGAATAAAAGAAAGAACATCAACCATATCATATGTAACATAAAAAAATTAAAATGAACATCTAAGGGACCACCAAACTATAAGCCCATATACCCTACTTGATCACAGGAAAAACTCTTGGATGGGATCTAATTAAACTATCATATTAAAAAGAGAAATTCTATTGGCACCCCGAAGTTTCACTTATTACTTAAACCCCAACTAAAAATTAACACACCACGTCAAAATTTTCTTATAATACTTGCACAAGATGATAAAGCCATGAATTGCCACTATCGACAATAACCTATCAAAAAGAACAAGTTGATATCAATGACCATCTTCTACTACTAACCTTTTGATGTTAATCTCGTGTTGTTCGCTCTTCAACATCTCTTCCTCGATGATATTAAAAAAAAAACATCCACATACGATCTTTCTTATTGTGAGAGAATGATACTCTCTTATTGTTTTTTTTAGTTATTATATTTAATAGGGGTCTACTAAATAAAAGTTTGGGGTGTCAATAGAAGTTCTCTATTTATAAGGTAATTGTTCTTAACTGATTGTGTTTTGAGCTATGTTCTTCCAAGAGGTTGCCCACTAATTGAATGGTCTTATTGGCTAATTTGATTTCTGATAACATTGAAGTTCTTAAGCATTGACTTGACTTACTTCGATTTCAATCAAAACGCAGGAATATGCGTAGGCAAATGCAATGTCACCAAGTGCACTAAACACATGATACATTTTTTCTCTCACCCCGACCAGCACTCCTCCAAGAGTGGTCTTCCCTATTTGCCCTGTTCAAAACCCTCCAACAATTAGAATCCAAACTATTTTGGGTTTCGGTCATATCCGGACCCATCCATTATGTATGGCTGTAGGATGTAGGAACTTGAAAGACTCACCAGAGATGATTTTTGCGAAAGAAAGCGCCACCCCGATGGAGAAACCGAAAATCACGGTGAGAAGTCTGGATAATAGTTTTCCTGAATCTCGGGGTTCAGAAATGCAAGAACCAAGGTTCAGATGTGGGTTATCTGCACAAAGGTCAGGGTTGTTCAAGAAGATAGTATCGTACACCATATTTTCAAGCTCATATGGGATTTTTCCTGAGAGTTTGTTTGAAGAGATGTTAAGGAAAGTGAGCTTCAAGTGGCCGATTTCAGATGGAATTTCACCTGAAAGTTGGTTTTCGGATAAGTCGAGCTCAATGAGGTCCAAAAGTAAGCCGATGGAGCGCGGAATTTGACCACAGAGTTGATTTCTACTGAGATTAAGAGTAATCAAGGAGTTCCAAGAGATAAAATCTGATGGAATCTTACCCGAAAGTCGATTCCCATCAAGGAAAAGAGCACGAAGGCTAGGGAGAGCTGTTAATTCTAAAGGAATCTCACCCGAAAACAGATTGTTGCTTGCATCGAAAACCATTAGATTCTTTGAAGCATTGATTTGAGAAGGAATTTTACCAGAAAACTGGTTGTTACTCATAGCCAATCGAGATAAATTCCATGCCAACTTATTGGGAAGCTCGCCAGTAAACAAATTATCGCTTATATTTACGGTCTCTAGATTCTCCAATAACCAGAATCCAGAAGGAATCCCACCGGAAAATCTGTTCTTGTAAAGCTGAACCGTTCTCAAACTGTTACAGCTTCCAATGGACCTCGGCAATTCTCCTCTGAAATTGTTTGAGAAAGCCACCAAACCAACCAAACTGCCTCCCGCGCATAAATTCTCCGGTAAATTTCCATAGAAATTGTTCTCAGAGACCTCGAAAACTTCAAGATTCGAATAAAAACCTAGTTCTGGTGGAAGAAAACCAGTCAAATTGTTCCTAAACAGCTTAATTCCTGTTAGCGATGGAATCCGTCCAATGCTTGATGGAATTTCTCCACTGAACTCATTAAAAAACAAATCTAAATTCCTCAAATATTGCAATTTACCAAAATCTTCTGGTATCGATCCTGTCAGATTGTTATTGGAAAGATCGATATTGACCAAATTCAAACAATCGATCGATCTAGGAATCTCTCCAGACAATCTGTTCTTAAAAAGAATCAAATCTGTTAAATTTTTCAACAAAAACAGATTGTTAGGTATTTTCCCGCTCAAATTGTTGGACGAAAGATCCAAATGTTCCAGATCTGCCAAATCACCAATTGTTTCCGGAATTTCTCCAAACAAATTCGAATCACTCATCCACAAAAACCTCAATTTCTTCAATCGACCGAAATCGAAAGGAATCCTCGACGGAAAAAATTGATTATAAGCTGATCCAAGTACTTCGAGGTTCGAGAGATTACCGATTTCTGGCGGGAACGAACCGTTAAACTGATTCTGAAAAAGATAGAGCTTCTGCAACGCCGGAAGTCGTCCAATCGAGGACGGAATGTCGCCGGAGAAGTTGTTCGCACCGAGATTGAGTTCCCGGAGAGTCGAAATCCGGTCGATATCTTTCGGAATCCGGCCAACGAAGTAGTTCTGAGAGAGATCTAGGGTTTCGAGCTTCGAACAGTTATAGAGAACAGTAGGAAATTCGCCAGAAATATGGTTGAGAGTGAGATTTAGAGTTGTGAGATTTTTGAGATCACAGATGGACGGTGGGATTTCGCTGGTTATGTTCATATCAGGTAGTACGATGCCGGTGACGAAACCTTCGGAGCAGATGACACCTGTCCAGTTGCAGTGGGACCCACCTGATGACGGATCCCAATACTCGTTGATCGACGGTTGATTGCCCCATTCTTGCTTTAGTTTCAGTAGAATCGTTTGTTCGGAGTTCTCTTTTGGGGAGTTTATCTGAAAGGGTAAGAAGAAGAGGAGTTGAAAGATGAGAAAGAGAGTGATTTCTCTGGAAGTTGATGGAATTTTCGACATATGAGGAGTTGAGGTGGTGGTTCTCATTATTTTCTGTTCCTGTGAGAGAGAGAGAGAGAGAGAGAGAGAGAGAGAGAGAGAAAGAAGAAGAAAGATACGGTTTTGCCAAGAGAGAATTGGGAAACCAACGGCCGATCTTCTTATAAATAAAAAAAAAGAATAGAAAAAAAACAATCATGGGGCCTGCAAGGATTACCATATTGGCAGTTGAACACCATAGTCTGCAAGATTTCATTAAAAAATTCATAATAAAAAAAAAATTTAATTTTTGAATTTGATACAATTTGCTGAAATTGAATCGACTACAACACTCAAATTTAAAATTAAAATTTAATAACATAAAATAATAATTAAAAAAAAATTAATAAAATTTTATCTTCTACGACATTGTGATATTCAATCATTTAATCAAGAAATTTTCTTTATTGATTATTGATAAGAGAGAAATTTTCTCCCTTATTGCTTTTATTATATGTGTGATATGTTAATCCAATACTGTGTTGTGAGAAAAAACTCACTTATTTTCAAATTTCTTAGAGCGAGCTTTGATATTTAATTCAAGCTACCTTTGAAAACGGTACTACTAAATAAATTAATTGAGGTGACGCCACTATAATTAATAAGTTATTAAAAGTGAAATGAATGACTAGAATGACTGATCATGTGACAGACTCATTCTAAGGTGGCCCCACCTTATTGCCTGAAGTTTAACTTTATTTCATGATCTTAATCTATTAACAATAGAATTATAATCTCAAGGACATTAAAATTAGGTAATCAATTTGTATGTTCCTTCTTTAAAGGAATATGTGAATTCCGAGAGGGCTAGGGTGGTTTAGTATGTATTGCCCGCCAAAGCAAAAAATATAAAAAATAAAATAATGTGAATTGCTTGAGGGTCTTAGAGTGTTGGATTAAGTTGTAAAGTATCATGGAATACGGTGATATGTTGTTAGATCATGTACTTAGGGTGTCCATTATGCGCTTGTATTATTGTTATAGGAATGTAATCTTTATTTATTTAATAGAAGCTTATCGTAGATGTAATTATTTAGGTTATTTGATTTATCTAAATAAATCTTATCAATTATTAGATTCACTCCTAGTAGACCAAGACATGAATCGATACAAAGCAAATTTAAAATTGTCCAATAAGGAAATAAATTAAAGAAATGTGAAGAAAAAATGTCAAAAATGAAAATGACCCTAGACGAATAAATAGAGTTAAGTTTATTAATTTATTCATTGATAGAAAATATGTTGTAAATTTAATTTTGGAAGGTACCACACCAGTGTTTAGACATGCATTTTTGCATGCTTAGATTAAGAGTCGTGATTTTCTGACGCCCCCTTGACACACGCCCCCATAACCACATGAATTTTTGCATGTTTAGATTAAAAGTCATGATTTTCTGACGCCCTCTCTGACACATGGCCCCCATAACCCCCTAGCATGGCAAGGGTTAGACCATAGATTTTTCTCTCGGGATAAACAATTGTACATCCCCATAAATATGTGTAGTTGTGTATCCTAATAAAAATAATCTATGGTTCTAGCACATGCCATGTCATGGGCTGTACAGGAAAGAGTGTCGAAATGTGAATCTCGAGATGAAAACATGAATTCCCCCCCCCCCTAACTTGCATGCAAACGAATCAAGAAATAAACCATCTTTGTCTGTCCCTTGAATTCATTTTAGAATGTTATAGAGGTCGATTTTGTGAAAAATCGACCTTTATCATGATTTCATTATTAAATCTATAAAATAATAAAAAGAATATGGAAAAATAGAGAAAACAAGGGATTTTTACATGGTTCGGCAAACGTACCTACGTCCATGGGTTCAGGGAGCCATTTCACTAGAAATTGAATTTCTTATATGACCTCCTCACCTTAATCTTCCCCCTCCTTTTTACAACGGCCTCAAAGTCTTTAAATCGAAAATCTTAAAAATAAATCATAATCTTACTTAAATTATAATTGACCATATTACTTCTTATCTAAATTAGTAATTACATAAAATGAGAAGAATCCTCTTAAAGTGGAATTCTTCCCTGATAAGATAGTTATCTTTAAATGATGTCACGTGTCCACCTCAACATATGTGTTGATGGTATGGATGAACGATCCAAATGGGAGACGATTTTATCTCTACACAAATGCCAAGTCTATGGGAGGCAATAGGTTGGCTCCGGTTCAGTTCCTAAGGAACTTAGAACCATAACCATTATATTTATTTTGGTTCTAGTTCTAAAATAAATGGAACCAAAACTACCATAAAATACAAGTACCCATCGGTTCCGAATCTCAATAATCAAATGATAAGAAAAAAATATTTTAAATCATTATATAGTTTTTTTTTCTTTTGAAAAACTTTACATATTATCTACAAAATTATTAACTTAGTTATAATTTGTTATATCAAATATATAAGTTAATGATCCCTACAGTAAGGAGATCATCCTCACAAAAAAAAATCAGCTCATTCTAAAATTTCTAACCCTAGTTTATAAATTGAAGAATCGTGGTTCGTTAATTTTTACCATTAGTTTACAAACAACTTTTCATAGGGTTAGTAGTTTTAGAATGAGCTGATTTTTTGTGAAGAGTATCTCTATGGTTGTGAGGATGATCTTCTCACCAAAGAGATAGTTTTTGGTCCCTACTTAGGGAGAATTACTCCATCTAACCTTGGTTTGTTGGGAATGATCTTCTCACCAAAGAGATAATTTTTGGTCCCTACTTAGAGAGAATTACTCCATCTAACCTTGGTTTGTTGAGAATGATCTTCTCACCAAAGAGATAATTTTTGGTCCCTACTTAGGGAGAATTACTCCATCTAACCTTGGTTTGTTGGGACATATTAGAGTCAAATCATTCTTCTACCCTTTCACTCTTCTTCAAAAATTAAAGAGATTCAATGGCATTCAAGATAGAACGGCCTAAGTCTAGAAGTTATGACACTTTTACCTATTCAAGAGAATGGTCTAGAATTTGTGTGCAAAGAGAGCCTTAGCCCTAAGCTGATAGAGATCTAACTAGGTGGAAAGTCCTAAATTTCTAAAATTTAAGCATTAAATTACATGCCATTTGACTTGATTCTCTCTAATTTGACTCAAAACCTAGGGCCTAGGATCACTTTATCCCCTCAAAGATTTCTCTAGAAATTATTAGGCCTTTACTAATCTATCATTTGATTATCTTAATTGATTAAATCTATGTGTGAGTGAATACCAATCAAGGCCAAATTAATAGGGGGTAAATAGAGTTATTCTATAGAATTTTCTTGTCAATTAAGGAATGTCTAAGTTTTAAGACCAAACTTTCTTCAAAGGTCTCCCAAAATCCTATAAATAGGAAAGTTATATAAGGCAAAAGAAAGAGCTCAATTGTGTCCAAAATTCTGCCTAAATCTCTCTCAAAACTCTTTAGCCTTCCATTCTTCCAAAACTTCTCTAGAAATCCATAGAAAGAAAACTCAAGAAGAAGAAGACTAAGGTGGGACCAACAAACCTACTCTGATCCCCCTATTCTTGATACCTCATTTTTATCTTTCAAGAAGTTTTCTTTTGTTTACATACTTTCTAGTTTAACAATGTAGATCTCCTAATTCTTAGCTAGAGGTTCGGGAGTAAAGAGTAATCTCACTTTGAAGTAATCTCTGTGATGCCCTAAAATTTGGGTCCACAACCCGCCCCATAACCCGTGAGTCAGGATGTAGATACGAATATTGAAGGTCAAAAAATAATAAATTATTTAAGATATATAAAAATTATGTATGATTTTAGTAAAAAAGATTTCATGGTTAACACTTAAAATTTTTTATAACAATTAATACTAGAAGTAAACATCGGAAACCCAAAATGTATGACAAATGTGTGATGTCCCACTATGGGCAGAACCAACCCATTTTAAAGAAATTGTCGCTACAAATTACATACTCAATATTTTTGTGAACAGTCAATATGGTTGGAAAGCTAACACATAAACTTAAAAGTTTCGTGTTTTAACTATTTTCAAAAAAATAATATTGCTTAAAGAAAAATTGACTGAAACATAACCTATTTGTAAAGATAATAGAAATTCAGATTCCCATGACTTATTTTAAAAAACATATAAAATTTTATACTTATCTGACTTTGATGATTTCACCCATTTTGAAAAAATCTTTTTGTCTCTTATCTAATAACTATGATAGCATATTTTAAAAATAATAAGTTATTAGATAAAATACAAATAAGATTTGATCTGTTTAATGTTCAGATCAAAAGAATAATCAATCATCACTTTAATTTATTATTCAAAGAAATTAATAAAACAAACAAAACATTCCTTGGGAATAATTTATCACATAAGGTTCACAGATAAATAAAATACCATGGGTTTATCAATGTTTCCACCATTTATTTTGACATAAATCAAAACTGAAATAAGAGGAACATAAAAATAATTTTTTTTTGAAAATCCGACAAAGGCACCTCATCGGGATGAGTATCTGAAAATTTTGAATAAACAACGTGAAAATTTTTTTCATAAGTACTACTATACTCACCCATGATTTAATTGAGATAATAATTATATCAAGTAAATGAAGAATATTGTAAATCTTCAATTGTGTAACGAATATAAAAATTAAATAAATAAATAAAATATGACTTGCAATGATAATTCATGTAAAAGTCTCACCCACATAACATGGGGCATGCATACATTATGTCATACGCCCACATAACACGGGGCCTTCCGCGTGAATTTTGGGGCCTTTCACCCTAAGGCACTCTGGCTCATTCTTGCTCAATCAGGATTTAATCCGTTATGCTACTGAAAATAATATTATTTTTCAAACATCATTATCATTATCCATGCATCATTTATGAATTATTTTATCATAAATGATATATAAAAAGAAACACATAATTTTTTTCTTACATAAAAAAAAATGCACAAGAAACTTCAAAAAAATAAGATATCGTCAATATAACGAAAAGATCAAGAAAAAGTATAGTTGTGCACCTACCTTATATTTTAGTATGGAAATTAAATATGTTTTTTAGGTTTGTATTACTAGATTCATTCTTCCTATGTCGAACAACGAATTAATACAAATCAAGTAAATTTATGGATCGGTTCTTCTTGGATTTATGGAAAACAACGAGCCCACCATACCCTTGCTTCAATCGGTGCTAAATATTTGTGACCAGTTATCAAAATCATTAAAACTAATGACGAGATTTAAAATTTTAGTTTGAATTGAAACTTATTTTAAGTTTAGTTAGGATGTAGGGAATATTTAAGATAATATTTTCTCTAAGGAAGAAGACAATGATCTTGTTAAGATAAATCATTTAACTTAGTTTAAAATAATTTGTTAGTGTTTATATATTTTAAATAATGATTATTTTTTATATAAACTAAGGTATATTAGAAGATGCCCAATCAAAAGATCATATTTTTATTTAGACAATATAGATATTTAAATAATTAAAAAATAATTATTTCATTGAAAAACATAAAAAATTCCAGTCGTTAGCGCAATTGGATTTTATTAACTTGGACGAGTCGATTTGAATGAACAAATTACATTGAGTTTTCTCACTCATTCATTGAGTCATCTCGATTTGTGTTGAGTGTATATTTTCCCCCTTTCGGGTGAGTCATACCCAAGTTAAGTCCCGTAATCATAATATATTCATAGTTCTCCCCCTCTCCAATAGATCAGTCTTTCGAAGTTGTTGGTCGCTTAACATAATATCAAAGCTCTAAGTTCATAAAGGCCACAGGCCCAATTCTTTTCACCCTTATGGGTGAGGGGGAGTGTTGAATGTATATTTTTGTCCACTCTCAAGTGTATCATACCCCACTTAAGTCTTGTGCGACCATCTTATATTCATGTTTCTCCCCCTCTCCAATAGACCGATCATTTGGACTTCTTGGTTGGTTAACAATTTGGGACGATTTTTAAAACCATGCATGGTTGCAAGTGTCATTGAAACAAGAACTTGTAAGATTTACAATAAGATTAGCAAGACAATCTTGGGTACATTTCAAAGCAATGTGAAAAGATAATCATACTTGAAACTCAATGCATTTACATATGAACCATTGAAACTAAATCCTATAGAATCTAATAACAAACCTACACAACTCCTCATTGACGACTTTTCGAGCAGGTAACATCTTTTATTTCTTCAAAAGGGCTTGTAAACATGAAGGGACTTAATCACACCATGGATGGCTCCACATGCTGCAGTCAAAGCAACAAGAAAGCTACTGAAAGTAAGGAGCTGAAGCTCCAACTACCACAATGTGAATCTCTCGATCTTCTTTTTGTGAAATGTACATTTGTATGGGGAAGTAAATTGTTGATGGCCAATACCCGATGCCACCAAGGAATGCGAGGTTGTCATTGAAGAAGGACATAGCAATGATCAACACAGTGGCTAATACTTTACAAATATTGATCTCCAAACCAATCGAAATAAGTTTAGCTTTAAGCGCTTCCCTACTATTATTATAGTGTACTCAGTTGTTATGAGCTTTGATGCATTGAATCCCCTGCTAGACCATGTTTCAACAACGGTGACTAGTGGTTGGACGAACACCTGTAATAAGCAAAATGAACTAAAAAGGGGGTAAGATTCCGATTCCAGGGCTCATGATTTCTACTAGTTCTTTTTGGCTTCCTGTTTTTGGCAATCCATGGGCTCCGTGAAATCTTCTGCGACTTGTTCTACATCCTGAATTTTTCTCAATATATCAACCTCTGCTTGGAATTCCTTATCAAACTTCTGAACTGACTTTCCTTTTTTTCTAATCTTCTTAACAGCTACATTGTAATCCGAACGATGAACTTTCCTTGATTGATCACTTCTGATAAAATTATTCAAAGTCAAACGGGACATTTTCCTTGACCCACCACTTCCGATCAGACATTTCTCAGTTAAACTCGACAAAATCTCCGATTCTGAGAAGTTTAACCTCTGAAATTTGGTCAGCTTCCATGCACCAAGATCTCTTTCTTGCTTTGTCTTCCAGTAATCTATGATCACAAACAATATGAATACAAGTGTGGCAAGAAATAGTGTTCCCACTAGAACAACAATCAAGGTGAGAAGTTGGGATAATAGATTTCTTGAATCTCGGGGTTCAGAAATGCAAGAACCAAGGTTCAGATGTGGGTTATCAACACAAAGGTCAGGGTTGTTCAAGAAGATGGTATCGGACGCCATGATTTCAAGCTCATATGGGATTTTCCCCGAGAATTTGTTTGAAGAGATGTTAAGGAAAGTGAGCTTCAAGTGGCTGATTTCAGATGGAATTTCACCTGAAAGTTGGTTTTCGGATAAGTCGAGTTCAATGAGGTCCGAAAGTAAGCCAATGGAGGGCGGAATTTGACCAGAGAGTTGGTTTCTACTGAGATTAAGAGTAATCAAGGAGTTCCAAGAGATAAAATCTGATGGAATCTCACCCGAAAGTCGATTCCCATCAAGGAAAAGAGCACGAAGACTAGGGAGAGCCGTTAATTCTAAAGGAATATCACCCGAAAACAGATTGTTGCTTGCATCGAAAACCATTAGATTCTTTGAAGCATTGATTTGAGAAGGAATTTTACCAGAAAACTGGTTGTTACTCATTGCCAATCGAGATAAATTCCACGCCAACTTATCAGGAAGCTCGCCAGTAAACAAATTATCGCTTATATTTACGGTCTCTAAATTCTCCAATAACCAGAATCCAGAAGGAATCCCACCGGAAAATCTGTTCTTGTAAAGCTGAACCGTTCTCAAACTGTTACAGCTTCCAATGGACCTCGGCAATTCTCCTCTGAAATTGTTTGAGAAAGCCACCAAACCAACCAAACTGCCTCCCGCGCATAAATTCTCCGGTAAATTTCCATAGAAATTGTTCTCAGAGACCTCGAAAACTTCAAGATTCGAATAAAAACCTAGTTCTGGTGGAAGAAAACCAGTCAAATTGTTCCTAAACAGCTTAATTCCTGTTAGCGATGGAATCCGTCCAATGCTTGATGGAATTTCTCCACTGAACTCATTAAAAAACAAATCTAAATTCCTCAAATATTGCAATTTACCAAAATCTTCTGGTATCGATCCTGTCAGATTGTTATTGGAAAGATCGATATTGACCAAATTCAAACAATCGATCGATCTAGGAATCTCTCCAGACAATCTGTTCTTAAAAAGAATCAAATCTGTTAAATTTTTCAACAAAAACAGATTGTTAGGTATTTTCCCGCTCAAATTGTTGGACGAAAGATCCAAATGTTCCAGATCTGCCAAATCACCAATTGTTTCCGGAATTTCTCCAAACAAATTCGAATCACTCATCCACAAAAACCTCAATTTCTTCAATCGACCGAAATCGAAAGGAATCCTCGACGGAAAAAATTGATTATAAGCTGATCCAAGTACTTCGAGGTTCGAGAGATTACCGATTTCTGGCGGGAACGAACCGTTAAACTGATTCTGAAAAAGATAGAGCTTCTGCAACGCCGGAAGTCGTCCAATCGAGGACGGAATGTCGCCGGAGAAGTTGTTCGCACCGAGATTGAGTTCCCGGAGAGTCGAAATCCGGTCGATATCGTCAGGAATCCGGCCAACGAAGTAGTTCTGAGAGAGATCTAGGGTTTCGAGCTTCGAACAGTTATAGAGAACAGTAGGAAATTCGCCAGAAATATAGTTGAGAGTGAGATTTAGAGTTGTGAGATTTTTGAGATCACAGATGGACGGTGGGATTTCGCTGGTTATGTTCATATCAGGTAGTACGATGCCGGTGACGAAACCTTCGGAGCAGATGATACCTGTCCAGTTGCAGTGGGACCCACCTGATGATGGATCCCAATACTTGTTGATCGACGGTTGATTGCCCCATTCTTGCTTTAGTTTCAGTAGAATGGTTTGTTCGGAGTTCTCTTTTGGGGAGTTTACCTGAAAGGGTAAGAAAAAGAGGAGTTGAAAGATGAGAAATAGAATGATTTCTCTGGAAGTTGAGGGTATTTTCGACATATGAGGAGTTGAGGTTGTCGTTCTGGTTATTTTCTGTTTCTGTGAGAGAGAGAGAGAGAGAGAGATGGTTTTGCCCGAAGAGAAATGGGAAACCGACGACCGATTTTCATACGAGTAAACCGACGACCGATTTTCATACGAGTAATTTTTTTTATTTTATTTTTCTCACGTCAACCAACGGATTGACATGGGGCGCAGATGGCGCAGATGGCGTAAGCAATAGAGAAAATTTCCTTCTCCTATCCTTAATTGCGCCAGATTCTTGTAGCAATCTCTAGACGGATGACATCATGGTTTTAAAACTCAGTTTCGCTTCTCGTCTCACCCATACCAGATACCAAGTCGTCTCATACTTGATTTTTTATATGTATGAGACGTCTCTTTCAAAATTTTGAAAAATGAATATCGAATTTTAAATCTCATTTGAAAAATTAATTTGTCATGTCTTGTCTATGCCATGATTTTAAAATTTATCCGAGATCAAGATGTATCATCTGAGTTAACTCAATATTGGAACTGAACGAGACCAACTTAGAAGTCACTTTTTTGACCGAAATTTAATATTTGATATTCAATTTTTTGAATTTTTTGAACAAGACATCTTAAATGTATTGAAAAATTCGTTCGAGACGACTCAGTATCGGATCTGAGCGAGACGAGACACGAAATTGAGTTTTAAAACCATAATCCATGCTTGATATTGAGACGGCTCGAACGATACATCTTGTTCTTAGATGAGTTTTGAAACTATGGATGAGAGAGAGCTATAGTTTAAGAGAAAAACATTACAACCCTCTTGAGATCATGGTTAAGATCTGATTAAAAGAGAAAGTGATAGAGAAAGCTATTTCTATAAGATCCACGTCTTTAAAAATTAACAACTATTGAACTCCTGATTTCTTAAGGGTGGGATTTCGTTGTATAATTTAGGGGTGCAACTTGATCTGGTTCAAACCGAGAATCGAACCAAACCGAGAGCTTTGGATTGGTTTTGATCGATTTATAATGAACTTCGATTCAGTTCCAAGTTAACCAAATAGAGAACCGACCAATTTGGTTCGATTCTTGATTCATGCCTTGTAAGAATCAGACTAAACCGAGAATCAAATCCTTATATTACTAAAATAATTAATAAATATTAGTAATCTATTTAATTATATAGATTAATGACATTTTTTTTAGGATTGGGATTAATGACTTTCTTTAATTGATGAAGAACCTATTGACTTTTTTTCTTTTTTCTTTTTTCTTTTTTTAATGGATACATTAATGATTTTATTTTATTTTATTAATAGATAGATTAATGACTCATTATATGAGATTTCATATTCATGTCTACTTATTTTTATTGAAAATATGTTTGATTCAATTAGGTTTTTTAAGTTATTGGCAATCCATAGAACTGAAGCGAATTAAAGCAACCTTAGCTCGGTTCAGGTTGGTTTGATTCTATAACAATTTTATTTGATTCTGATTCTCATTTAATAGAATTGATCTAGGTCGATTCAATTTTGATTTAGCCTCAAACCAAACCAATTAAGTTCCACCCCTAGTATAACTAAGGTGCCACTTTTTCAACTATCTAAATCATGCCACACACTCACAGTGCTACAATAAAATATTTTTTAGGTCAAATAAAATGACTAAAATTTAAAATGTTTAATGAAAAAAGTATTTTTAAATTATTTGTGTGTGTGTGTGTTTAAAGATTATCTGACGGAATTTGAAATTAATGTCCTATTAACCTATATAGGTTAAAAATGAAAATTAAATTGTAATTAGTCAATATATTTTACTTTTACTAAAAGAATATTCATCTAATTAAATATATTACAAATAATTTTATAAGATTTACTGGCAGGCCGGGTTGGGAACTATAAGGTCCTAGCCCTACCCATATTTGACGGGCCAAAAATTATTGAACCTGACCCTGCCCTTTGCGGCCTCAAATAGAAGGACCTAATCCTTATTTTCTCGGGCGAGCTCAACTGACACCCCAACGTATAAAATCTCCAATTGAGGGTACTATAGTAATTTTGAGAGTTGACCATAGTTTTTAGGATTAGACCTCATCGTTGGTGTACAAGATCATGGAGGGGAAAAGAAACTTCAAAATTTTGATAGAACCCTCTTCTTTGACTTACACGTGTTATTTCCAAAGAGGTCTTCTAAGTATTAATGAAAACATAAGAATGTAAAATAAATAGAAAAACAAACGTGTCATGTTGTAAAGAGGGTTCTATTGAAATTTTGAAGCGGGTTACCTGCTTCAAAGTCAAACTCGTCATGGAGAGATCGTAGATACATGCACAATAAGTGAGACACAGTAGATGTCTACTCTGAGGTTGGGCGATATGGGTTGGGAAATGACAATGTCAATATAACATAATTTGTTTTATGAATCAAGCGAGTCATCCTCATCTCAAAGGTTATTATTGGACAAGACGGTCAATTTGAATTGTGTATCACATTGCTTATCTAAGATAAAAAAAATTTACTTTCTTTGCTCTAGGGATGAGGAGTCTATTAACCACATACTTATTCATTGTCCTTTTACTCGAGGTATTTGGATGTTTTTCTTATCCCGTTTTCAGGTGGATTGGGTACTTTCTTCATCTTTTTGGACGCTTCTGGAGGGTTGGAGTTTAAATATCTTCGATTCTAGAAAGAGACTTCTATTAGCTATCCTACCGTTCGCAATTGCTTGGGGTCTATGGAGAGAACGCAACAACAGGGTATTTCATAGCAAAGATAGCTCGTCTCACACGGTGATCTTAGAGATCTTGGGTTTGCTCTTACTTTGGTCAAAGTTGAGTAAAAACTTTGAGGGAGCGTGTTTCCAAGACTTTGTTTTTAATTGGGAAAACATTTGCGACTCGTAGTCCCTCGTGGGCTTGTATTTTTTATTTCTTTCTCCTTTTCTTGTAGTTTTTCTTTTCTTGATGTTTGGGGGCTATCTCAGCCTCCTTTTTGCTTTTTAATTTATAAAATTTATATTTATATAAAAAAAAAATTGACTTATATTTTAAAAATACATGCTATAAAACAATAATTATTTTTATTGATTTAAATTTTTTTTACCTATAATTATGATTAATGATTTTCCAACACCCCTCCTTCTAACATATGCCCTCATCACAGAATCATAAATCATTTGCCTCGGGATATGTAGAATCATAAATCTTTTTCTTGTGTATTTCAAGACAAATGATCTACGATTCTGTGATGGAGGCGTAAAAGGCTGGGTGTAGGTCAAAGGGGGTGTCAGATTATCACATCTCTATAATTATACTAAAATTTTCTCTTTAAGGAATAGAACAAGAAAGATAATAAAGTTTGAGAGTTACTATTGAAAAAAAGATAATAGAGAAAAGATAATAAAGTTGGGCTTAGATATCCTTAGAAGGGGGCAGAAGATGAGAGACGAACCCACTGCATATCATTGCAAGTATAGTTATGCATCATTAAAACTAATGACGGTAAAATTTTAGTTTGATTTGAAACTTAATTAGTTTAGGGTTCATTATGCAAGTAGGAAAGATGTTATATTTTATCATTTTTAAACATTTTAATATTTTGAGTAAGTACTAGTGTGATAGGAAGTAGTGCCCAATAAGGAGTATAAAGCTTTATTTAAGCTCTAAAAATAAAATTGTAATGGACGTTTGTTTCATTATTATCAATTGTAAAATCAAGCAAACCACGGATCCACCGAATTTTGGTTGGGTTCAGTGAACCAAAGCATGAAATTTGGTGAACCAACCAATTTGGTTCGACGAATCAATTTTTTTTTTTTTTTTACTGTTCATATTTAAAATTTAGATTACTTTACTAATTTATTTCTATTTAACTTATAAAATTTTAATATTATAATTGTAATTATAACTTGTATACTTCAATTATAAACATGCACAAGTGAACCAAGCTAGCAAATCAAACTAGGAAACCAAAGCGAACCCAAAAATGAATTTTCTCTACCTCCCTACAAATTGGGTTCATTTTAGATTGGCGAACCACAAAATTCGAACCAACGAACCAAGTAACATGGGTTTGGATGACCAAAGAGATATTAGGACAAGTTTGGAATTTTAAAATGTCTTGAAAGAGATTTAGAAGTAGAATTGGAATTATAAAATATTTTATAAAAGTATCTCTTCATTTCTCTCCACTTTTGGAGAGAGAAAATTCATTTTTTTTTCTCTTCTCTTTCTTTCTAATTTTTTCTCCCTCCTCCCCACTTAACAATCCAAACAAGAGAAATAGAGAGAAACTCATTTATTTTTTCTTCTCTTCTCTCCATTTCTCTCAATCCAAACACCATGTCATTATTTGGATAATATAGATATTTAAATCAGTAAAAGATTAATTATTTTACTAACAATATAAATAAAACCTAGATGTTAACTCAACTGGATTTTATTGGCTCATCCGAGATTCCTCTTGGACCTTGGACAAGTCGATATGAACCACAAATCACATTGATTTTCTTACTCATCATTGAGACGGCGTCTTCTCAATTTGGGACAATTTTTAAACCATGCATGGTTGCTAGGGTGGTTGAACAAGAACTCATAAGCAACGACACAATAAGATTGCATGGTTTACAATAACATTAGCAAGACAATCTTGGTTACACTTCAAAGAAATGTGAAAATATAAACATACTTGAAACTCAATACTCAAGTACATATGAACTACTGATCAAACTAAATTCTATAGAATGTAGCAACAAACCTATTCAACTCTTCTCCGGCTTTTGGAGATGATAACATCTTTTGTTTCTTCAAAAGGGCTTGTAAACATGAAGGGACTTAATCACACCATGGATGGCTCCACATGCTGCAGCCAAAGCAACAAGGAAGCAACCAAAGGTAAGGAGCTGAAGCCCCAACCAACGCGACGTGAATCTCCCGATTTTCTTCTGTGCAATGTACATTTGTATGGGGAAGTAAACCGTTAATGGCCAATATCCGATGGCACCAAGGAATGCGAGGATGTCATTGAAGAAGGGCATAGCCATGGCCATCACAGTTACTAACACTACAAATATCGATCTCCAAACCAATCGAAATAAGTTTAATTTTAAACCCTTCCCTACCATTTTTATTGTGTAGTCAGTTGTTATGAACTTTGATTTGTTAAACCTCTTGGTAGCCCATGATTCAACAACCGCGAATAGTGGTTGTGCAAACACCTGTAAGAAGCCAATGAATGAGTGACACTGATGAAGATGGTGGCGACCATTTTATTGATGAAACGTGAAAGAATGTGGATGCAAATGAGGATGGTATTAAATATGATGTTTTTTTTATCAGCTGATGAATCATAACTTGCATTATCATGATCATAGTCCTTTTATATTTTGAATGATATAAACCCTAATGGTTTTTTATTTTTTTTTTTTGTTTTTTTTTTTATGGGGGTGTCCAGACCTATAAGCCTAACTAACAGGGGCGAGGCAACCGACCTCTTAGATAGAGGTGGCAATCTTAGCACAACCTGTGAACACGACTTGAAAACTACACAAAATTAATGGGTTTGGGTAAAGCCTAACTGGGTTTGGTTCACAATAGTGTCAACCCATTTAACATGATTATTAAACGGTTTGTGTCTAAGTCACGGACATCAACCTATTTAACCCATTTTGGCACATTTAGCTATTGTGTCACTACCGTGTTGTTTTAAATCATGAAACATGGGACGTATCTCAAATATCAACAATGAAAGGGAGTTACCTGAAATGCACCCACTAAGTGAATAACGATGCAAATATTGGCGATATCAACCAACCAAAAGGGCTCATAGAAGCCGGTCAATAAGTTTCCGGGAGCATTATTTCCAAATGCCACATAGCCAATACAACCGCTCGACAAGTAAAACAGACTGGTTGTAATTATGCCTACCATGCTAGCCTTCTTCATCTGCTTGTTCTCTGCTGGTGCTCTTATTGTGTTCTGACAGATCATAAGAAAGCCAAAACATATAACTTCTTTAAATATATTTCAACTGCACTTCTTCAACATGGTTACCAAATGTGATTCTTTAAAGCAGTTTTTAAATGAAAGAACATCAAACAGACCATATGTAACAACAACAAAAAAATAAAGTGAACATCTGAGGGACCACCAACAACCATAAGCCCATACACTGTTTGATCACAAGAAAAACTTTTTGATGGGATCTAATTAAACTATCATATTCATAGAAAAATTCTATTGGCACCCCAAGTTTCACTTATTATACCCCAACCAAAAACTTAATAAAGCCCTGAATTGCCACTATTGACAATAACCTATCAAAAAGAACAAGTTGACATCATCGACCATCTTCTACTCCCGACCTTTTGATGTTAATCTCATGCTTTCACTCTTCAATATCTCTCCATCAAAGACATAAAATAAAATAAAAACATCCAAATCTAACATTCTTTCCTAATATGAGAGAATGATACTCTCAACCAATTAATTATTGTTTTTTTTTTTTAAATAAAATTAATTGGGGTTTACTAAATAAAAGTTTGGGGTGTCAATAGAAATTCTCTATTTATAAGGTAATTGTTCTTAATTGATTGTGTTTTGAGCTATGTTCTTCCAAGTGGTTGCCCACTAATTGAATGGTCTTGTTGGCTAGTTTGATTTTTGATCACGCTGAAGATCTTAGCATTGATTTGACTTACTTGGATTTCAATCAAAATGAGGGAAAATGAGTAGGCAAATGCAATGTCACCAAGTGCACTGAACATGTTCCACATTTTTTGTGATTGAGTTAAATCCATCCCAACTTGTACTCCTCCTAGAGTAGTCTTCCCTCTTTCCCCTGTTGAAAACCCTCCAACAATTAGAATCCTAACTATCTTGGGTACGGGTCATATCCAACCCGATTAATAACTGGGTCGAATTCAGACCGACCCCATCCATTATATATGGCTGTAGGAAGTAGGAACCTGGAAGACTCACCAGAGATGATTTTTGTTAAAGAAAGCGCCACCCCGATGAGGGAGTAACCGAAAGACATGATCGCTGCAACAATGGAAAGCCATGAGAGCTTGTGAAAGTTCGGGATCTGAGACAGGATGATCTCGATAATTCCAAATGAGATCGTGTAAAAATTGTTAGAGGCGTTGCATGGAGCTTCGTGACCTTTAAAGTGGTGGCAATTCGATTTTTCTATGGACCTGATTCAACGAAAAACTTAACAAATTTGGTAATCTTGTCTAATTTGGTTGATAATGGGAAATATGACTTATAATGTTCTCCTAATAAAGTTAAGAAAACTTACACCATGCTTATGGATGCAGTAATAGTGTAGCCAATTGCAACCCCAATAATCTGGAAATATTGAATAAACCCACAGAACAAGTACCTTGCTCCACCTGAAATGTACATTTTTATTTAGAAAATCACAAATGTTTGGGAATATTTAAACCGAAAAAAAAAAAAAAATTGTTTAGTAGAGAGCAATAGATATGGTATGATCAATTTTTAAATCTTGTAATAAAAAATAAAAAAATGATTGAAATTCTCATCTTGAAATAATGTCCCAATTAAGAATAAAATCAAGACTATCTTGGGAGATATTCCAAAAATATTCTTAGACATTCTATAATAATCCCGTGGCATTGAACGTTTCTTGGTCAATGTTTCTTATAGTCTCAGTTGAAATTTGTAGACGTTATGAAACATAATAACATGGAAACGATTTATGAATATTGCTACTAATAACCTTAAAAAGTAGCATCAACATCACATTCAAATTTAAAAATCTGATTTTTTAGTCATTTTCAAGTGCAAAAAGAAGTATTTCCATAGTAGAGAGCAATAGATATGGTATATTTAAGGTTTTAAACATCATCTCGATCTAATGTCTTTGTTAGGAGGAAAATTGAGATTGTCTTGAGACATTTTGAAACATTCCAAAATGTTTAAAGGTAATAATTTCGTTTCAAACTTAGCTGAAATTTCGAGGCAGTATGAACCTTCAACCTACTAAGTAAGGATCACCGGATCAGTGTAGCTAATGTTTTCTTTTCATTTCTTTTTAATAAAGGATACCAGTTTTTTTTTTTTTTTTTTTTTTTTCGACGAATTTAAATTGGAAAATACAATAGTAAAGTGCATACTATATCCTTGAATAAAATAGAATTTTATTACAAAAATCATAAATGTTTCACGGGTTATAAATTGAGAAAAAAAAAGTACGTTAAAAGTAGAGATCAACACATATGGTATGATGAAGGTTTAAATCTCATTTTGAGCTAATGTGTCGATTAAGTTAAAAATTGAAGTTGTCTTAAAACATTTCAGAATATTCTCATACAATCTGAAGTATCTCAAAAATATTTAATGTTTTAGAGTCAATGTTGTATTCTAAATGAAATTTTAAGAGGGTGCAAAATTTTAAACTATGGGTATGATGTATTACAAATGCTAATAATAACCTATTAACACCTTTTTTTTTCTTTGTGAAACACTTAAAATACAAGTTCTTGTTTTTTACATATGTAATTAAATTGAAAAGTATAATAGTAGAGAACAACAAATATGGTATCTACAATTTTATTGAGGAAATTAATCACAAATGTTTCGATGATTTTAAATTGACCAAAAAAAAAAAAAAGAATTTCAACAGTAGAGAACAATAAATATGGTACGGTTTAAATATCATTTGATCAAATTACGTCTCAATTAGGAGAAAAAATGAGATTGTCTAGAGTCATCTAAAACATTCTCAAATAATTTAAATATTCACTGGATATTAAATGTTTCGCTCGATAATAAAAGTAGGGGGTGGGGTCAATGTAAGAAGCATTTTCTCTCTTTATTTATTTTATTTTATTTTTTGTTTCTATAAATGGAAATTGAAGTAGTAGATTGCAAACTATCATGAAATCACAAATGTTTCAACTGTTGTAGAATTGAAGGAAAAAAAAAAAAGAAGGGTATTTCAAATGTGGTTGGTTATGGTTTAAAATATCATCTCAAGCTAATGTCCCATTTAAGAGAAAAATCGAAACTATGTCAAGACATTTCAAAACATTATTTGAAACATCAGAAATATTCTAAAAATAGTAAAAGTTTTATAAAATTTTAAAAGTACGAGTAATTGAGGTATAGCAAATGCTACGTACACTAGCTCTTGTTTTTTGCTCTTTTTAATATAATCACTTAGAAGAGTACAATTTTGGAGACCCACCAAGCCCACACATTTCCATTGGTCCACATGTATTGAAGGGTATCTCAAAATTACAAAAATACCAATGTTATGCACATTGGGATTCTTTTCAATACACATGGACCAATGGGAATGTGTGGTCTTGTTACAGTCTCCAAAATTGCACTCCACTTAGAATACCTAAGTTGGCCTGGACTGTCTCCATGTAGGTGTAGTTTCTCTTCCCAGTGACAGGATCTGGAGATCTGTAACAATCCGCTAAGAGACTGGATGTGTAGAAGGTAATGATGGAGAATATTATGAGAGCCACGGGTCCAGCGATCCACCCAAGTTGGGCTAAACACCAAGCCAATGATAGAACGCCAGAGCCAATGACCGCAGTGATAATATGTGCACTGGCAGTCCATACAGTTCCTGTGGATCATCAAAATCAAAACCATAGAAGAATCGTTAAATATGATTATTATTATTTTTTTACTTTTTTTTTTTTAACTTGCACTTGAATTAATAAAAGGCATGATTTCAAACAGAATTACATTGAAGAATATATAGGCATACTTTTGGAATGAAAGCAAAAAAATTCATTACCCATCACCTTAAATGCTAGATAATACTAAGGATATTAATGGGTCGGGCCAATAAGGCACCATATGGGGTCGTATGGATATATAACATTTCAGATTATCGAGTTATACATTAATTCATTCGTGACACAAAGATCATCATTACAAAACATATATAGTACATTATTAACTATATTAAAAAAAACTACGTCAAGATCCTATATTGTGTCCCTTTCCTATAGATAGGAACGGTATCTACATGGCACAATTTGATTAGGAAACAAATGCATTGGGCTGCGTGAACGGCTTGATTAGGAGTCCGAGGTGTTTTAAACACCAACCAAAATGTGCCACATAGACACACATCCTATTTTACAGGAATGGGACATTGTATTGGATCCTCAGTTTAAAAAATTTATCTTAAATTAACAATTAAAATGAATAATCCAAATTCTTCACATTCAATTCAAGTTCTAATGCGGCAAAATATATAGAATGACTTTAAATTTTGTAAAAATGGTCTTCAAGGCATGGATGATTCATTATATATTAGATGGTCTAAAAATATTATCCACATGGACCTCACCTAGTTATCTCAAGTCTCTGTTAGGTGGCCCTTCCTACCATGCAACCCAGTCTCAATGTTGGGCCACTGAATTGGGATTGGGTCTGGATCTCATTCATAGATATCGTAGAGTTCAAGATTGCGTGGTCCAAGTATTCGATAAGATATGATCGGTTGAAACATTAGATCGAACTGAACCCTTGATTGAATCGGAATTAAAAAATTGGTCTGGTCGTGGTGGAACCGATTTATGTTTATTTTTAAAGTTGCCTTCATTTAGTTTTAAAGAAAAATAAAATTTTAAAAAAATAAAATAAAAGGAGGTTCATGGGCCAACCGATTTTTCTACAAAATTGGGTCGGACCACTGAGAGCTTTCTCTAAGTGGATCACTGTTATGGCTTAAAATGGGTTGTTTTTTACCCAAAATCTGAGTGATTCGAATAGTGAATTTAATGAGTTTGGATCTTACAGTAGAATTGAATAAAAAATGGATCAAATAAGGTTTGATGGCCCTTATAATATATTACCTTGAATTTTACATTTTTAATATTTTTCAAAATATATTTTTCTATCATTTTAATACAATGTGAATTTTCATAAAATAAAATGATTATAATGGTAAAATGGAGTAGTATAACAATTAGCAAAGAAATAAAGTAGGAAAAAATTATTATACATTCACCCAACCCGAATCAAGCTATTCGGGTGGGATCTGGTTTTATTTGATTGGATCAAAAAAAATAAAAAAATAAAAAACTGGATTTGAATATGGATATAACCAAATCCAACCCGGGTCTGTCCCATTTGAAGCCGTGATTGGTTGTGGCTTCTGTGGTCCATGACACTTGATTGTGATTGGTGTAACCTCACAACCGGGCTCACGTTAGTTTGATTTCCCATCAAAATATGGTTTTCCAATTTGGATGGTTCTTGATCAAATGTGGGATGTGATTAGGCTGGTACTAATGTGTTATCCCACCACTAGGTCCATGTTAGCAGACCCCAAGATTAATGACGAAAGTACCCTTGCATGCCCTTCGCCATGTTGAGGGAATCATTGCAGGTAATACGTGCACAGCTGTACTAAGAGAGCGATGACCACATATCGAATCAACAGTCCTAATTAAATGAAACTCTGTCTTCCGTGCACCGTAGAAGACACGAGGCTACATATTAGACCACAAGAACAAACTAGAACCTCTCACACGTTTGACAGCACGAGTGAGAAACTTAAGTAGCCAGTTCTCACACGTGCAATCAAATTCTACACTACAAAGAGTTCATCACACGTGCAAGGACATCCAATTAGAAGCCCATTTCACACGTTCGAACAATTCTAATATGTAAAAAATCTCAAAATAAAAAATAAAAAATAAAAAAATACCAGTTCTCTTTGGCTTGCCATCGTCATCCAGTTCATCTCCTTCGACTCCTTTACGTGGATCCAAATCCGTTTCACTAACCACTCCACCAAAATTGTCTCTAGTTCCCAACTCAATATCTTGAATCGTTCTATCCATTTCTCTGACTCACTTTAGATCTCTCTCTCGCACAAAAGACAAACTAATCAGTATTAGAGCTCCAAACAGGAGAAATGTAAAAAATAAATAAATTAAGAGAGGGAGAGAGAGAGAGAGACGTTTACTAGGAGGAGCTTGTGAGACTGAAATTAAAACAGAGAAGAAGAAATTTCTCTTTTATAGGTTCGGGGCGAGTTACGAGTGGTAACTGTAACATTAGAGTGAGAAAGTAGACTATCTGTAATTTTTAAACGTGGAACGAAGCCAGATTCACTTTTTATGCCAAAAGCAGAACGAGTTTGTAGGAATGCACACACGTCATTAAAGACAGATTCCCAAATAAAGTTCAACAGAATTTCACTAACATAATATAAAAATATGAGAATCAACTAAGATATTTTGCGTGGCATGTTTTGGTTGGTTTTAGAAACATCGAATTTCTAATCAAGCCGTTTTCTATATTGCACGCCTATCGATGTATTTAATGGTCCTATAAAAACGTGTCACGTAGATACCGTATGAAGTGGGTTGGAAATGCCATCCATTCAAACTATTTGTAACGGTGAATGCAACGGATAAAGATATATTCATAACGGATAAAGATATATTTATGATTTAGAAGATTTAAATCATCCTGAAAAAAAAAAAAAATTATAAAGTTATCAGCATTTTTTTAAAATAGTCGTGATTAAATCACTATTTCTTTCGAATTAAATCTCAGTTTGTTCACAACTTTTTTTTAAAAACTGTATTTTATATTATATTTAAATATGAAAATTTATAATTTTTTTAATATTATACTAAATAACTATATATATATATATATATATATATATATATATATATATATATATATATATATATATATATATATATGAACAGCGTTCCTAAGACTCATATTGGGACTCACATTGCGACACACCGTTTTGTCTTATATGGACAAAAATATTTGGAATGGGCTGATTTTTTGTGAGGATGATCTCTATGGTGAGGAGATCATCCTTGCCAAAAATCAGCTCATTATGAAACTTCTAGACCGTCCAATTTTTGTTGAAAAATTATAGACCGTCCAATTTTTGTAAATCAATTTTGATGGGGTTAGAAGTTTTGGAATGGGATGATTTTTTGCCAGGATGATCCCCTCATCACAGAGATCATCCTCACAAAAAATCAGCTCATTCCAAACATTTTTGCCCATATAAGACAAAACGGTGTGTCGCAATGTGAGTCTCAATATGAGTCTTAGGAACGTGACCCTATATATATATATATATATATAGGGTCACGTTCCTAAGACTCATATTGAGACTCACATTGCGACACACCGTTTTGTCTTATATGGGAAAAAATGTTTGGAATGAGCTGATTTTTTATGAGGATGATCTCTGTGATGAGGGGATCATCCTGGCAAAAAATCATCCCATTCCAAAACTTCTAACCCCATCAAAATTGATTTACAAAAATTGGACGGTCTATAATTTTTCAACAAAAATTGGACGGTCTAGAAATTTCATAATGAGCTGATTTTTGGCAAGGATGATCTCCTCACCATAGAGATCATCCTCACAAAAAATCAGCCCATTCCAAATATTTTTGCCCATATAAGACAAAACGGTGTGTCGCAATGTGAGTCCCAATATGAGTCTTAGGAACGCTGTTCATATATATATATATATATATATATATATATATATATATGGGGTCAGGTTCAAGGGACGCATAAGAAAACATATGTAAAAACAATGCAACATTAATAAAATTTCAAAATATAGGTTAGAAGTTTCGGATTGAGGTGATTTTTTGTGAGGATAATCTCTATGATGGGAAGATCATCCGAAAAAAAAAAAAAAGAACAGTCCAATCTGAAATTTCTAACCCCATTAAAAGTGATTTAGAACGTGGATCGTCGATTTTTTGACAATTTTTGTCAATAATTTGTAAATCACTTTTGATGGATTTAGAAGTTTCTGATTGAGCTGATTTTTTGTGAGGATGATCTTCTCATCATAGTGATCAAACTTGCAAAAAATCAGCTCAATCCAAAAGCTCTAACCCATATTTTGAAAAACCATTGTTTTTACATATGTTTTTCTATACGTCCCTTAAACCGCCCCCTATATATATAGGGTCCCGTTCTCCACCCTAAGCTTTACCCTACACTTTAACAAACGTGTTTTGTCCTACATGGGTTAGAAGTTTTGGAATAGGCTGATTTTTGGTGAGGAGATCATCCTCACCAAAAATCAGCTTATTCCAAAACTTCTAACCCCATCAAAAATGGTTTACAAAAAATAAACGGTTCACAATTTTTCAACTTGTAAACATGGGGCTAAAATTTTTGGAATGGGCTGATTTTTGGTGAGGATGATCTTCTCAGCCCATTCCAAAACTTCTAACCCATGTAGGACAAAACACGTTTGTTAAAGTGTAGGGTAAAACTTAGGGTGTTGAACATTTCCCATATATATATATGGGTCCCGTTCGGCACCCTAAGTTTTACCACACACTTTAACAAACGCGTTTTGTCCTACATGGGTTAGAAGTTTTGGAATGGGCTAATTTTTGGTGAAGATGATCTCTATGGTGAGGAGATCATCTTCACCAAAAATCAGCTCATTCCAAAACTTCTAACCTCATCAAAAATGGTTTACAAAAAATGGATGGTCCACGATTTTTCAACTTGTAAACATGGGGCTAAAAATTTCGGAATGGGCTGATTTTTGGCGAGGATGATCTTCTAATCGTAGAGATCATCCTCACCAAAAATCAGTCCATTCCAAAACTTCTAACCCATGTAGGACAAAACACGTTTGTTAAAGTGTAGGGTAAAGCTTAGGGTGTTGAACATTTCCCATATATATATATTATATATATATAATATATATATATGGGGGGCGTTCAATGGCCAACTTTTTGGCAAAATATTTTTCAAAACATGGGTTAGAGGTTTTGGAATGGGCTGATTTTTGGTGAGGATGATCTCTACGGTGAGGAGATCATCATCACCAAAAATCAGCCCATTCGAAAACTTCTAACCCCATGAAAAATGATTTACAAAAAATGGACGGTCCACGATTTTTCAACTTGAAAACTGGGGGTAGAAGTTTTGGAATGGGCTGATTTTTGGTGATGATGATCTCCTCACCGTAGAGATCATCCTCACAAAAAATCAGCCCATTCCAAAACCTCTAACCCATGTTTTGAAAAATGTTTTGCCAAAAAGTTTGCCCTTGAACGCTACCCTATATATATATAGGGTCAGGTTCAAGGGCCATATGAGAAAACATATGTAAAAACTTTCGTTTTTTATAAAATTTTAAAATATGGGTTAGAAATTTTGGATTGAGCTGATTTTTTGTGAGGATGATCTCTATGATGGGAAGATCATCCAAAAAAAAAAAAAAGCAGTCCAATCTGAAACTTCTAACTCCATTAAAAGTGATTTAGAATGTGGACCGTCGATTTTTTACCAATTTTTATCACTAATTTGTAAATCACTTTTGATGGATTTAGAAGTTTCTGATTGAGCTGATTTTTTGTGAGGATGATCTTTTCATCATAGTGACCATCCTTGCAAAAAATCAGCTCAATCCAAAACCTCTAACTCTTATTTTGAAAAACGAAAGTTTTTTCATATGTTTTCTCATATGGCCCTTGAACCGCCCCCATATATATATATATATATATATATATGGGAAATGTTCAGCGCAAAACATTTTGACAAACATTTTGGCGCCGTCCGATTTAACGAAAATGAACGGATCAGATTCTATTTCACTGTTTTAACGTATAACTTATCCGTTTTCAATTAATTACAGCGCCATCCTTATACTTTCCATTATTTAGTGTTACCTCCCTCTCTCATTAAACTAAAAAAAACAGAGAGTGAGACTCTCCATTCTCTCTCTCTCTCAAACCCTCTCTCTCTCTCTCTCTCACCCTCGCTCGACCTCTCTCATTCTCGCAAACCCTCGCTCGACCTCTCTCTCGCGAACTCTCTTGGTTTGATCTCGTTCTCGTTCTCACCAACGATAGAACTCTCTCTCTCTCACTCTCTCATTCTCAATCGTCTGTCCGATCTCACTCTGTCGAACCCTTTCTCCTCTGTCGAACCCTCTCATTCTCACTCTCGAGTCTCGACAGTACCTCACTCTCTCATTCTCACTCTCAAGTCTCGACAGTACCTCACTCTCTCAGATGAACGGATCGAACGAAATAAGGTTCTATTAGACAGAACTGAACCCTTTCTCCTCTGTCGAACCCTCTCTCATTTTCCATATACCTCCATTGATCATCTCCAACATTTTCACGATCCTATTCAGTTTCCTCACTATCTTCTTTTCCAGACACAGCTTTACTTGACCAATGCTTTTTCATTATATCCATATTAGGGGCGTCTTCAAAGCCGGCTTGGGTCTGCTTCGTTTAGGATTCTTAATATGGCCACTTTTTCTGGCATAAGCATCTTGATCACTGCCTTCATCAATGTCGTTATCAATTTCAAGAACATGTTTGCCATTCTCTTCTGGATTATGACCGAGATGCTTTCAATTCAAATGGATGTTCAGCTTTTATACATGAATGTAGGCTTTCTTGCACCCTTCGTAAGGACAGGAGAAAGGAAATTAAGAGGAAGCTGACCCATTAGCCACTGTCGAAGGTTTTGGAGCAATGGCTAACATCGAAGGTTTTGGAGCAGTGGCTAATGTCGAAGGTTTTGGAGCAGCAGCTAACTAACTTAAACATTTTGAAAGAGGAGAGCGACGTCGCACTAATTACGTTAAAAATGAGGGACGACGCTGTAATTAATTTAAACATTTTATAAAACAATCAAATTGAATCTGATCCGTTCATCTGCGTTAAATCTGACGGTTTAAAATTGTTTGCCAAAATGTTTGTCAAAATGTTTTGCGCTGAACGCCTCCCTATATATATATATATATATATATATATATATATATATATGGGAAATGTTCAGCAACAAACATTTTGACAAACATTTTGGCAAAACATTTTTCAATATGGGTTGCAGGTTTTGGAATGGGCTGATTTTTGGTGAGGATGATCTCTATGGTGAGGAGATCATCATCACCAAAAATCAGCCCATTCCAAAACTTCTAACCGATCAAAAATGGTTTATAAAAAATGGACGGTCCACGATTTTTCAACCTGTAAACATGGGGCTAGAAGTTTTGGAATGGGCTGATTTTTGGTGAGGATGATCTCCTCACCGTAGAGATCATCCTCACCAAAAATCAGCTCATTCCAAAACCTCTAACCCATGTTTTGAAAAATGTTTTGCCAAAATGTTTGTCAAAATGTTTGTTGCTGAAAGGGACCCTATATATATATATATATATATAGGGTAGCGTTCAAGGACAAACTTTTTAGCAAAACATTTTTCAAAACATGGGTTAGAGGTTTTGGAATGGGCTGATTTTTGGTGAGGATGATCTCTACAGTGAGGAGATCATCCTCACCACAAATCAGCCCATTCCAAAACTTCTACCCCCAGTCTTCAAGTTGAAAAATCATGGACCGTCCATTTTTTGTAAATCATTTTTGATGGGTTAGAAGTTTTGGAATGGGCTGATTTTTGGTGATGATGATCTCCTCACCGTAGAGATCATCCTCACCAAAAATCAGCCCATTCCAAAACCTCTAACCCATGTTTTGAAAAATATTTTGCCAAAATGTTTGTTGCTGAACATTTCACTATATATATTATATATATATATATAGGGAGGCGTTCGGAGCCATCTGTTTTAACAGTTGTTTTAACAAAAGAAGCTCCATCGTTGGATTTAGAGGCGTTGGACGGTCGAGATTGAATTAAATAGTATTTACGTTTAACTTATAAATTTATAGACTTTTTACAGCGCCATCCCTCATTTGTGAGCTTATTAGTGCCACCTCCCTGGTACAATTACAACTTGATAGTGAAAAAGAACAGAGAGTTCGTTCTCGTCTATTCTCTCTAACAGCTGAAACCCTCAAACCTCTCTCTCTCTCTCTCTCTCTATCTCTCTCTCTCTCTCTCTCTCGCTCGCTCGCTCCGCTGAAACCCTCGATCCATTTGAAGAAAAACATTGGTAGGGGAGGTTAATAAGAAATATTACATTCTCAAATGTGTACATGGAAAATACTCGGAAAGGAATACGGATTGCTGGGGATGTTGGAGACCATCCGGATGACAAATTTGATCCGAATGCTCTACCTGTCGTTAAGGGTGTTATAATTCGAAATGTGTGGGGTGAGAAGGTTCAGCAACCGGGCTCGATACAAGGGCTGAAGAACTCACCTTTTACGGGGATTTGTCTCTCCAATATTAAGCTTCACGGTGTGGCTGGACCGGTAACATCTTCTCCATGGAAGTGTTCTGATGTTAGTGGTACTGCTCTTGAAATGAACCCATGGCCATGCTCAGAATTGACAAGCTCTAATGGGTCTGGTTCTTGTTCTATTTCTTTTAAGGTTTGTTGTGTATTCTTTTGAACCATGTTCATGGTGTGATAAACAGTTTGAAATTATCTTTAATTTTTATTTTTTAATTATTAATTATTACGTCAGAGAGAGGTAGGTTCGAGGGTTTCAGCTGTTAAGAGAACAGACGAGAACTCTCTGTTCTTTTTCACTCTGAGGTTGTAATTGTGCCAGGGAGGTGGCACTAATAAGTCCAAAAATGAGGGATGGCGCTGTAAAAAGTCCATAAATTTATAAGTCTCTGTTCTTTTTCACTCTTAGGTTGTAATTGTGCCAGGGAGGTGGCACTAATAAGCCCAAAAATGAGGGATGGCACTGTAAAAAGTCCATAAATTTATAAGTTAAACGTATATGCTATTTAATTCAATCTCGACCGTCAAACGCCTCTAAATCCAACGATGGAGCTTCTTTTGTTAAAACAACTGTTAAAACAGATGGCTCCGAACGCCTCCCATATATATATATAGGGTCCCTTTCAGCAACAAACATTTTGGCAAAACATTTTTCAAAACATGGGTTAGAGGTTTTGGAATGGGCTGATTTTTGGTGAGGATGATCTCTACGGTGAGGAGATCATCCTCACCAAAAATCAGCCCATTCCAAAACTTTTAGCCCCATGTTTACAAGTTGAAAAATCGTGGACCGTCCATTTTTTGTAAACCATTTTTGATGGGTTAGAAGTTTTGGAATGGGCTGATTTTTGGTGATGATGATCTCCTCACCGTAGAGATCATCCTCACCAAAAATCAGCCCATTCCAAAACCTCTAACCCATATTTTGAAAAATGTTTTGCCAAAATGTTTGTCAAAATGTTTGTGCTGAACATTTCCCATATATATATATAGATATATATATATATATATATATTCCCGATCTTTCTCAATTTTGCCACTTTTTTCAAAATTTCCGCTTGCCAAATTTTTCTGAAGCCTAACTTGGTCACATTGATCAAACCCAATCTAGTTCCATGAAAAAATTTCATAGAACAACATCAAACTCTTGGTACAAAGGAAAATAACAAATTCAAGTCTAGACTCAATCCCAAACTGGCAATGATCCGGATTTGACCTGGCATCCGATCTATTCCGATAATATAAAAGAAGCATACAAAACTAGATATTTATTTATTTTATTAGATTTGAGTTGAACAATTCATATCCAAAAAAAATTTCGGAGAGCGGATTCAGTTAAACCCCAATCCAATCCGATAAAAATTGGATCCGGAGTTAATAATATTTTTCTTTAAAAAGAAAAATTATACTTTAATACCTCTCCCTTTCACTACCATATTTATTTTTTATTTCCATGTTTTAAGCAAAACCTAACTGTTCGATGCATCACCATCGGAAGACTTCTCCACCACCATCGAGGGGTTTCTGTAAAACATTGGAAATGATGGATCGAGGACGAGGTCAAAAATATTCTGAAGGTAAATAATTTGAGGATGATAAATTTTAATGATGATGATGTTTTTTGATAGAAAAATGAGTTAAGGGTTTTGTATAGGACAAAGTCTAGACTCTTCCTAGCCTTACATGCGGCATGAGTTGCAAGGACAAGAAGGATTGTGTTCCAAGTTAGCTCAACCTGAGGTACCTAAGTGCTATCCATCTTAGTTTGGCTAAGCCGAACTAGTTAATTATTAGAGTAATAGAGCCCAACTATCCCTCCAATTGGATTGTGAAGGCATCCAAAGAATCCAGGAATGATTGATCGTGTTAATCAAGTTCTTTACTAAAGAAACAAATTCCTATTTTGCAAGGGCGTTCCTTTAAAACATCGAGAATCCCTTTGAATAAGGGAAGGGGTGACTTGCCTTTGTGAGGATGGTTAAGGAAAGAAAATAGCTTATAAAAGGAAAAGAGACCATGAAGGAAAGGACTTTTCCGAGTGCTTCAATTAAATAAAAATTTATTTTTTCAACTTTGATTATAATTGTTTGTTAGATACTAATGGCCTAACTCAGTGAGAGAAGATGGATTCACCATTAAAATTTGCGTTGACATGTTTGAAGTAAATTCAGAAAAATACCTCTACAGGTTTACCGCAAGATAGTAAATATGATGGATTGTACACTAAATTGAATAAGTTAAAATTAGTTGTTGACAGATTTTTAGGCAGAGAAATCAAGGTTTTAAGTTGAGCTTAAAGGATAAGGCATTTAGGTCATTTAATGTTATTCTTGTTAAGAAAACAAATGTAATAAATAAAATAAAAAAAAATTGAAAAATCAAATACAAAATGCAATCACACAAAGAAATACAGAGATTTTACATGATTTCCTTTAGATTGAGAAAAAAACTAGTAGTTACAAATTACTCTTTCACCAAAAAACGATAAATATAAATACCTCAAAAAAAATTAATTAGGATTTTACATAATATTACTGAAATTACGACTATCTCGAACAAAGCACAACAATTATCTCATACAAAACTTGTGCAAGATATACATTTCATAAGTTTGAAAACAATGGAGTATATGCAAATTACCCTAAAAAAATGTTATCATACCTAATTTATTTCCAAGAAGAATTTTACAGAACTACATCGATTTTTTTTTTTTTTCTTTTTTCAAGCTGTAATTTAACCCGAATGCAAAGTTGTTTGGCAATGTGTAAAACCAACTGAGACTAAGCCCATTGACATCAAAATCTTGGTAGAAAATAAAATAGCAAATTCAACTTTATACTCAGTCATCCGCATTAACTGATATGGGATTAATCCTATTAGACAGAGATTGAGAGAGTGATCTAGTTGAAATCCTGATTTCACTTTAATTTGAGTCATCTTCCAAAATAATCAGTTAAGCTTTTACTTCAATTTGATTGGTACGATACTTGTGTTTTTGTGCTGTTGTGAATACTGGAAAACTAAATTTCTTTGATCTCTTCCTGTTTTATCAAAGAAAAATACTCATAATTTTGTTAATATAAATACCACAAATTACTATCCTTAATTAAAAAGTTATAAATAAATAAAAAAATTAACTAAATATAGAAGTTATAAAAAAAAATATATTTTTGAGAAAAATATTTTTTTTACTAAAAGAATCTTCTAAAATTACTAAAAGAATCTTCTAAAAATCTTGTTACAATGTAGTTATTTAGTTTCATTTTACATTTATAGTTATTTAGTTTCATCTAATAACTGATGTATCCAATTAACTGGATCCGACCAATTATGGAGTAACCTTTTTATTGGAATAAATTAGACATGGGTCGAATATTTTTTATTGGAATGGTCGAATATAGAATCAAATTGATAAGAAGAGGAACCGTTAAATTATATCTAATGGGTACTTGTAGACTTATTGGAAAATTATTTATTTTATATTTCTTTTTATGGTATATATATTATTTAATGAAACAATATCTTGGTTTTCTCCAATATCCAATTAAGTGGACTAATTGAAAAGAAAAAAAAAAAAAAAGAAATAAATTTAATAAATAAGATATAAAAAATGGTGTTAAATTAAAAGAAGATGTTCTTGTCATTGGGCGAGGAGTTGTAAAGCCAAAATAAAAAATTTATAACAAAGACACAATCATGTTTTCCTTTATCATGCAATATACATTGTGACTCTACTTCGTATGAAACATGATAAATACAGTGTTAAAATGCGTGATACTCACACAACAATGTGGGGCTGTTAAAGGATCAGATCCTGGTCAGGATTTATTTGGGACCAATCCGATAAGGACTGGATCAGATCTGGAACTAATCAGATATACCATCGGATTGAGTTTTTTAGGATCTGAATGATTATATGATAGAAAGATGGACAAATAATGATCATTAACCAAAATATATGATATAATTGACATACTTTTCACATGTTATCCAATCAGGACATGATTGATCCAGAACCAAATCTGATAAGTCGTCAAATTGAATCCTTTTTCGAACCGGAATCTTGGTAGTAGATAACGAAATTATCAAATCGGAATGATTTGGATTTTTTATTAGATCCAAGGGTTGTGTTGTGTAAATGTCTTGTATTCTTTCGGCTGTACAAAGAGTTGCAGGGTTGAGGAGTAGTGCCTTGTCCAAGGAGCTAGGGTCGGAGTTGTTGACTCAAATTTTTTAGGGTTACGAAAATGGTAATTATGTAATATTTTCTTAAAGATTTTTTCTATTTTTTAAGGGTTTCAATTTTTGGAGAAATAGAAGTGCGTTTTAATAACACCCGATTTTATACATAGAGATTAATAAGACTATAAAATTAGAGAGAAAATAATACTTGTTCTTGATCTGATCCGTGGATATAGGTACATTGTCAAATCACGTAAACCCTTGTATTTTGTGCGATTTTTTCATCTTTGCCCTAAGAGGCCCGAATACAAATAGTCACGCATGCACCACTTGTATCAACCATTGTCCAACATGGCATACTTCATTTTTCCATATCGCAAATGATCATCTTATCTACTACATTTTTTGCTTGTATATTAGAAATGTTTTTGGATAATCGATCCAAAAGGTAAATGCTTGTGTTTTATGTGCGATTGTCTATTCTTTGTTGTTTCATCATTTTCACATACAATTAACCACATTTTTTTGAATTAGGAATTCATTGTTTCATGGAGTTTTGAACAATTGACCTACCCTTTCTGAGGAGATTATCAAGACTCGACTTGCCACTAGGCGAACTCGTAATCAATTGGTGGCAAGCCGAGATAGTTTTGAATTAGCGAGTTCCACAAATACAAAATTGAATATCTACCATTTTTAAATTTTAATTTTAACAAAAAGCATGCCTTCTGTAATTCCTAATATACAACTTGTTATTTGAATTTTATCAATTGGTGGCGAGATAGTTTTAAAATCATGTTACGAAAAGTATTGCTCCGTCGTTGAATTAGCGAGTTCCACAAATACAAAATTGAATATCTACCATTTTTAAGTTTTAATTTTAACAAAAGACATGCCTTCCGTAATTCCTAATATACAACTTCTTGTTTGAATTTTGTCGTCTAATAAATTTATAAGGATATTTTTTCAGGACGATTTAAATCTTCTAAATTATGATTATATCTTTATCTGTTTCAGTCACCCTTACAAATAGTTTGAATGGATAGCATTACCATTGAAAAATTAATTATCTTAAAAGAGATGGAAAACGTTGAACCTCGCACTTCATATAGTGTCTACGTGACACTACCGTATTTCTTTCGAAACAAGGTCGTACGGTGCAAGGAGGTCAAATCCACTTGCAAGCTTGTAATAATGATCGTACACACCAAACATAACTAGCAAACAAGTAAACGAGACAACACGAGGTAGAGTCCTGATTACACAGGGTAACACATTACAAAAATATAAAGGTGCGTTACAAAGCAATAGATGATCTTATGACACACGGGACTTCCACGGAATTGGGCTTGAGGGCTTCAGTTAACGTGGGTGTAGGCCGGGGATTGGGAAGCACTAGACACCCTTCCTACAAAGAGTACGCTAAGTCTTTCCTTGGTTTCCAGAAGAAAACATCAAAAGTGGAGGTCGATCATACTCCATTATTACAGAAATGCCATTAAGCTAACAGATATGCCCTGGCACAGGCTGACATGTACCTCTAAGCTAACAGATATGCCTTGGTATGGGGGCTGACATGACTTCATATTGAACCTTACAAACTGTTACATGGGTGCTCCCGGGTAGCTCTGGGGTGAGCTTACACCTAACTCTAGGCGACAGATGTTATGGCCATTACAGACTCCCCCACTTATTCTGCAAACGTCCTTGTCGCATTGACCTGGCAAACTCTTCAATCTTCTGCTTGAAAGGTTGTAAGTTCTCTGCACTCTCCTGTGTAGCTTCAAATTCTGGCATGTTCTCCTGTGTGACGAAGTACTCCACGTGTTGCTGCTGCTATTGTTGACCTGAACTGCTGCTGAATTGACGTCTTCGATAACTTTATTAACAACACGTTTTTGCTGAATAGCTGAATGAGAAGATGTACGTGTTGGAATGTTGTGCGTGGGATCTCCTAGATCTGCATGGTACGGCTTGAGATTTCTTGCATAGATGACAGAGTAAATACTGCGTAACCTGTACGGTAACCAGAGTTTAGTAAACCTGTACGTCCTTGGACTATGTCTCCTGTAACCTGAAACAATAGTGTAAGAAGTTAAACCATGTCGGCCTGTGATAACTTCAAAAGTACTCTTGTTGGAGGAAGAGTTCTTCTGAAAGTTGAAATTGAACAAATTTGCCCAATTCTCATGATCGACATTGACAAGATGCCTAAAATACTTCAACGCAAAATAGAATATCTCCATTGGCCAATCTGCTTGAAGATGTCCTCTGATTGAAAAGTCAAACTGGAATCCAAGTAATCTGCACAGTTCGTCCCATAACTTCCCTGTTACACATTTTTGTAGAATGTTAAATACATCGATATACGTGCAATATAGAAAAGAGTTTGATTAGAAATCCCACACAAAATATCTTACTTGATCTTGATACTTTTTATATTATGTTAGTGAAATTCTGTTGGAGTTGGATTTGGGAAATCTGTACGTGTGTGGATTCAATATCTTGGTTTACTCCAATATCCAGGATTAAGTGAAAAAAATAATAATAAGAAATAAATTTAATAAATAAGATATAAAAAATGGTGTGAAATTAAAAGAAGATGTTATTGTCATTGTGGGGAGAGTCGTAAAGCCAAAAATAAAAATTTTATAAAAAAGACACAAGCATTTTTAACTGTTAGTTGTTTCATTTATCATGAATTATACAGTCTGACTCTACTTCGTGTGAAACATGATAAAATACAGTGTTAAAATGCATGATACTCTCACACAACAATGTAGGGCTGTTAACGGATTAGGTCCTGGTCAGGATTGATTTGGGACCAATCCGATAAGGACTGGATCAGATATGGAAATAATCAGATATACCATAGGATTGAGTTTTGTCGGATCTCAATAATTATATGATAGAAAGCTGAACAAATAATGATCATTAACCAAAAGATATGATGTAATTTACATACTTTTCACATTTTATCCAATCAGGACATGATTGATCCAGAACCAATTTGATAGCTCGTCAAATTGAATCATTTTTCGAACCTGAATCTTGTAGTAGATAACGAAATTATCAGACTGGAATGATTTGGATTTTGGATTAGATCCAAGGGTTGTGTTGTGTAAATGTCTTGTATTCTTTCGATTATACGAAGAGTTGTAGGGTGCTAGGAGCGGAGTAGTTGATCCAAATTTTTTAAGATTACGAAAAGGGTAATTATGTAATATTTTCTTAAGATTTTTTATTTTTATTTTTTAGGGGGTTTCAATTTTTGGGGAGATAGAATCGCGTTTTAACACCACCATATTTTATACATAGAGATTAATAGGACTGTAAAATTAGAGAGAAAATAGTAATTATTCTTAATCTAATATGTGGACATAGGTACATTGCCAAACTGTTTTGTGTGATTTTGTCATCTTTGCTTGCCCAACATGACATACTTCCTTTACGTATATCAAATGATCATCTTATTTACTATATTTTTTGCTTGTATATTAAAAATGTTTTTGGATTATGGATTCGAAAGGTAAATCCTTGTGTTTTATGTGCTATTGTTTGTTCTTTGCTGTTTCATCATTTTCACATACAATTAACCACATTTCATAATCATGCTACGAAAAGTATTGCACGTCGTTGAATTAGCAAGTTCGACACAAGTATAAAATTGAATGTCTACAATTTTTAAATTTTAATTTTAACAAAAGACATGTCTTCTGCAATTGCAAGTTTGTTAATCGTAGTATGCATCTCTTGTAATTTGAACTTTGACTGGCCTTGACAGATGGAGGGGGTTGGGGGGCAAAACGTGCTTTATAACATCAGTGCTCCCTAGGAGCATCAAGTGCCCTTTTGAAATTTCAACATCAATCCAACAGTGCAAATGGGTATATCTCTCATCTATAAAGCTGAGAGACCAAAAGCCAAAAAGAGATCCAAATGGGTCTTATCCCTTACATCTTTTTTGCGCTCAAAAGCTGTGAAACCAAAAAAGACTCATTGAGAGTCTGCTAGGACATGTGATTTCAATTGAATCCAAAAAACAAAAAAAAAAAGTTCAAAAGCTTTACAGCCCATCATACTTTAAACTTTGAATGAATCTGTCTTGTAGGAGTTAAGGCTGCCAATAGTTGGCATTGGGTTGGTAACATGGAGCCAAACTTTAACACAATGGGTGAATATGCCATCAATTCGGGTAAGGGTATCCGAGCGGTCAAAAAAACCTACTTAAAATAGAGAGATACTATTGGCACCCCAACTTTTACTTATTACACCTCAATTTCTTAAATTATTTACCATCCTAATTAAATATTAAAACTCCCATCCTTCAAACATTACAAAGCACTCAAATTATAATCTCAACGGTACAAAACATTATAAAACTCATTCAAACAATTTCATTAATCGCTTAAACAATTATGATTAGAAAATTATGATTAGGCTCATATAAAATCCTAAACCCAAAAAAGAGAAATCTAGTACACAACAAAAATAAATAAATAAAATAAGAGAGAGAGACAGAGAGAGAGCTTCTATGGGCACCCCAACTTTTACTTATACTCAACATTCATTTAATTTCAACTGGAGTGTAATAAGTAAAAGTTAGGGTGCCAATAGCAGCTCTTTTAAAATTAAGAGAAACTAAAACAGCAAAGATGGTACATATATTTAGTTAATGATACTCTTACATTGCCTTTGCAATATTTCTACAACATGAAAGTAGAAAGCAAACTCATACATCCCTCCTAGAAGAGAGAAGAAAATATTAAGGTTGTAAGCTACAATCATTGCCATGAGAAAGAAAAACCAACATATCAAATGAAAGACCTTGTTATCTCTTTTCCTTATTTCATTGCAGAGTCAAGTGGGGTGTTTTCTTGCTTGTTATTACCAACTGAGAAGAACCAAACAGAACTCAATATCAATTCAAAGTTAATGTCAGAATGAAAAGAAAAATATGCGAAGAGATGAAAAGTAACTCACGTCGTAATGTAGAAAGTTCGGAGCTCTTCAAAACTCGAAGCCTCTTAACCATGGAGGCAAACATACTGCAAAATATGTTAAAAATCAAAAACATTGATCTATATCATTATTTAAATTGATTTTTTAAAAGTAGTTCATGAAAGGCTTACAATGTAGAACTACAAGAGATTTGGAGGCAAAGTGGTGTTGTGGAGTCTGAGGTATTTTCGTAATTTCATTGATATTATGTAAAACCCTAATTAGGTGTCCTAGGGTATTTATATTTCTTGTTTTTGGTGAAAGGGTGTAATATGATAACTACGAGTTTTCTCTTCATAGTGGAATCGGTGTGATCCATGGATGTACCTTAATCTTGAGGGAACCATATAAAAATCTGTGCTTCTGTGTGTGATTTGTGTTTTGTTTTCGATTCAGTTCTTGGTTCGATTGTTCCTGTTTTCCCAACAACTGGCAACATGTTTTTATGCATCTTTAATTTAAAATGACATACTTTTGGCTCAAATATAAAATAATAAAACAAACAAATATTTGATCAACAATTAGAAAAATATGAATAAAAAAGGAACCTCAAATAAATTCAACCAAATGAAATTATTATAAGGTTTTTAAAACGCTCAGTTATGAATCTTTGAATATAATATGGGGTTAAAAAATAGGTTTATAGTGGGAAGATGCTTACTCCCATGGAACATCCCCAACTAGCATTCTGTCTCCTTCATTATCCTCATAAACCAAGGTATATTCTCCATTACCATCTAATAAACCTGTAATTTCCTCAACTTCCGCTATCTTGTTATGATTTCCAATAGCAGGAGAATCTCTTTGAGCTAAACAAATACATAAAAAATAAACACATTAGATTAATAAAAACCCAATCTTTGTTATTGAATCTATTTGCTATTAATGACATTAAAAATTTCACATAAAAGTATAAAAAAACAAGAGACAAGTAAGTAATCCCACACAAAACAAAATTAACAAACAGATCAAAAGAACAGAACCCAAAAATCCAATTGGGTAATTCTATATTAATGTTTTCAAATCTAAAAAAATTAAGAAGAGAACCTGCAAGAAGACCTCTGAAGAGCTCATCCACAGCAGAGGAGAGTTTTTCATAACTATCATAGACTTTGAGGTCAACTTTTCTTCCAATAGGTACTCCATCCATATTGATCTTTATAAGCAAACTTTTGTTGGCTTCTTTGGGTGTAATTTCATTCTCTGATTGGGAAGCTAGTTTTGAAGAGCTGTTGCTTGCAAGATTTTTCCTGGATGATCGAATTGGAGGCCAACCCACAATAGGAGCAGAAGCAACTCTGTTTTTTTTTTTTTTAGTAGAAAAGAAAACAAACCCAAGTTATAAAAATGCTCACAAATCTAATAGGGAAACCAAACCCAAACAGCCTTCACAATGACAGAAAGCATGGTAAAATAAATTCTAAAACAGTGAATAATAAGTTCAAATAGTTTCAAAAAAGAAATTTGAACTAAAACAGAGAAACCCAACCATAATTTATCAAAAAACACAACAAAAGTAAGGGTTGAGTACCTTTTATGAGAGCTATTGTTCACAGAAGATGGAGAACATGCCTTCTTCTCTGGGTTGTTCTTCAACTCTACTTTGGTGCTACATGTATGTGAGGATTCATTTTGCATAACAGCCACGCTTTGTGTGATAGATTGGAAATGAAAAGGAGATTGAGATGAAGTACCAGAACACCATGGAGAGGAGAAAGCAGTACCCATTGTTTGTTTCTCCAACAATGAAAGCTCTTGATTCTGGTTTCCATTGTTGTTCCCAAGAGAGAGAGGAGACTTGTATCTTACTCTGTTGTTATAGTTGTTGTTTATGATGTTTTTTTCATTTGTAAACCAGTTTTCTCCTGGTGGAGCCAACCTCAGCTCAAGATTTTTCTCCTCTGCAACTCCAAATCTTCCTTCATCTCCTCTCACAACCCATTGTTGTCTGTCTTTATGAATCAAATCAAACATATGGGCACAAGCCTCTCTGTTACTTGAATCTCCCTCCATTAAAAACCACACTATAGTTCAACTTCAACTCTCCAAAAAAACAAAATGAAAAGAACTAACTTCACTAAAACAAGCAAGAGAAATGGAAGAAACCCAAACTCAAAATAAAAGGGAAAAATTCCAACAGGAATGAGCCAAATGGAACTGAAAGAGAAAACCCAGATCACAAACCTTGTATAGAGATCCAAAACATCAAACCCCACTTGTTAAAATCACCGAAAAAAAGTTGCTTTTTAAGCTCAAAAACAAAATATCCAGACAGAAAGACAATCCTAAGGACTAGTAATTAGGAATTTCCCACCTACAACCTTCACAACTCATCAAAATCCTCAAAACCCAAACACATTTCAACGGCTCGAGACAATCTATCCCAAGAAAGTAATAAAGTTTAGAAAGAGATAGAGACAAAAGATAGTGACAGGTTCTCTGCACTGTCTTTTACGGGGCAGACCTCAAATTGATTTACTCCCCTAAAAGATGAAATAACTCCTTCTAAACCTTACTTTTCCAACATACTTGTAAAATTTCGCTCTTCAAAGTATTTATTTTTAAAAATAAAATCATACTTTATTTGAAAGGATTTATTGGAAATTATAGAAAGAATGCGGATTTTATAATTCAATCTGAACCGGTGACTCAAAAATTCACCGATGTCGCATGGGCAAAGAATCGTAGATTCTTTCACTCGGGATACACAATCGTCCTGTCATCTGTAATTATATATCCTAAGGGTGTAGTTGTGTATTCTGAGTTAGTGTCAAAGAAAAACATTAAACCTAAGGTATTGGACACTATTAAAATGGGTAAATTTGTATTACCCTCTTGTCGAATAGATGAAATTAGGATCATCCCCACAAAATTGAATGCGTTCTGCCCCCATAAACTTTCGTTGACCTAGTCAAGTTGTTATCTAAATAGTTTCTCCATTAATAGAAATCGTTAAAAGTTCAAAATACCCTCGAATATATAAAATGATAAAAATATTTTATTTAAAAGTTCAATCAATTGACCATCTCATTCATCTTCTTCCTCACTATTCTTTACTGTTGAAACAAATGGGAGATGAAATCCGAACTCTTTCAAAACTTTTATCTTCGATAACAATTGTAAATGGGTGGATTCTAAGAATGTTTTCATCATTTTCAAATAAAAAATAAATAACTCAATACTTCGGATCAACACTCAAGTTGTTGGTTAAATTAAGAAGAAATAAAAATTAGTAAAATCTCCCTTCTGTAAGTATACATGTGTTAGTATTATCCCCTCCCCTCACACGGGCAGAATAAACAAGCTATTTTTATATTTTTTTCAAACAAAATGAAGTTAATGGGCTCAAAAAAATCGAAATAACTCATATGAACCTTCTTGCCTTCACCATTGTATCAAAAGTTGTGTCTTGAAAAAGATCAACCTCAACACTTATTTATAATTAGGATTAGACTCATCTAAATCCTAAATCTAACATATAAAAATCTAAGGAGAGAGTTTCAAATGGCACTCTTATTTATTCTTAATCATAGATTTTTTTTTTTTTTTTTATAGGGGTGTAACAACTAAATGTCTGGGTGGAACCTTTACTTATTCTTAATCATTGATTTATTTTAATTGGGGTGTAACAGCTAAATGTCAGGGTGCAACTTTTACTTATTCTTAATCATTGATTTATTTTAATTTGGGTGCAACAAGTAAAGTTGGGGGTGCTAATAGTAAATTTATTAAAATACTAGAATTTGCTTATATCAACTGTCATGGGCATTCTCTTTGGGGTTAATAGTGTAGAAGAGGAAAAACAATTAAGTTGAAAGAGTATTATTTGAAAAGGGGTTAGTTGAAGGGATTTTTTTTTTTTTTTTTAAAAGTAGGGATAGAAGAGGAAAGGTATTAAAATTGGAGGAGTGTTTGTGAAAAAGGCAAAAAGGAAAAGATAATAAAATTAAAAATTGTGATCTAGATTCAAAAAAGTAATAAAGTAGGTGACATATTTTTGAAATGGAAATCGATAAAAGATAATAAAATTGAATGTTTCTCTATTGATTCATAGTAAGATTAGATCATAACCCTTTTTTTTTATCATAGGGAGGGCAAAGATTAAGATAAAGAAGGTAAAGGGGACAACCCTCTTGTTTATTATATAGATTTAAAAGATAATAATACTAAAAAGAAATTATAATTATCTTATTTATTTTACTAAAGATAAAAAGAATAAATGATGTGTCATTTGTATATTAAAAATCTAAAATCATGTTGATAAAAAAAATCTAGAAACAAGGTAGGTTTTCTTCTTCTTTTCACAATCAAATTGTCAGATAACAAACAAAAACACAACAAACAAGAATTTTTATATTTTTGTTTTCCACAAAAGTATTAGATATAGTTGAATATCTATGATCAAGTTTTCATCAAAAAATAAAAGAAAACATTTGATCTACCTATCGAAAATTCAATTCAGTTGAGTTAATTTGGCTAAATTTAGTGTCGAATCAACAAGTTTTAAAACTATGCTCTGAATCAGACTCAATGTTGTAATGACTAGACTAAGAATTGACTAGTTCAAATTTAATTGGACTTCAAACCTTCAATCCATCCCAACCTATTTCTTTTTTTATTCTTTTGGAATCGGGCTTTGGTTATATCTTTTGTATAATTTATGTTCATTTATTTTTTACTTTAAGGAAAAAATACTTAATAAATCCTACAGGAAGTACTATAGATACGAAATTGGCCAAGTAATTGTAGTTGGTGTAGTTTACAGAATCCAAATTGTCGAGACCAATCATTTAAATTGTTGATCTCCAAAATTCACGTTCAAATATTGAGATTAATGATTTATAACCATTAATCTCGATGGATATAAAATATTGATCTCAATGATTGGAGCAAACGTTGTTCATAGTTATATCAATTCTTGAATCATTCATCTCAATAATTGATAGGAGGGTGAGGGGGCATTAACAAAGAAAAAAAAAAAAGTTACTAATTGGACTACCCAAGAATTGGGTATTTAGAAAGAAATCCCTCCTTCAAGGTTGGTAAAGTAATTTTCCCTATTTGTGAATAGTTAAGAGAGAGACACAACGATGAGAGAGACAGTGGGAAGATTCGTATAATCCATCCAGTATACAGGCGCAGGCCTGCTGCAATGAAAACATGTGCAGATCCCATGATCTTGTCCGCACTCTCTCTCTCTATCAATGCCTCGTCCGTACAATGATTTCCTCGTCAATAAATCGGATGATGGGCAAATCGCTTAAAATTACATGACTAAAATACCCTCATCATTTGTAGAATTGACATTCTTTCCCCCTTGATAAATAGATAAGTTTAATTTCTTACCGTGAACATACTCTTTTAAAATATATATAAAAAAAAAAACCCTAGTAATAAAAATTATTTGATAATTCATTCATAGGCCATAGGAAAGAAGAGTAGTTAAGGAATATTATTGTAATATGATTTTAGAAAATGTTTAATGAATCATCTTGATATTATTTATGAACGAGACAAAATTAAATTATCGAATTTCTAATTTAATTGTTCTTATTTTTTTCTTCTTATTTTTTTTCAATTGTTATTGTCACGTCCGATTGAAATAATATGATGACTTGAATGAATTATATTAGTATCGATTATGCGTGAGCATAACTCAAAAATCAATCTGGTATTAACTTAATCATAGATATTTGTATCACATGATTCGATTTGATCTGAAAAATTCTGATAAGAAAAAAAACTAGAAAACCCTAAGTTAAATGGGTTGTTATAAGGATAGGAAGAAAGTATTTCCAACGGAGAAAAATTCTTCAACGCCCATATTTCATAATTAATGACGAAAATCAAGAAAATAATTAACAAATTTCAAAAATAAGAAAAAAATCACAAATATGGATAAAAATGTCCTTTAGTAAAAATGGAACATCATACTCATTTAAGTTCAGATATGAATTTTCATCTACAAAATTAAGATTTAATTTTTAACATCGAAGATTTTTTAATAGATATCACATTAATACCTAGATAAAATTAAGATCAAGATCAAGAGATTTAGAGAAAATCTTATTGTAAATCTTGAGGAGTTGGTGATTAGAAGTGATGATCGAGATAGAATCATTTTTCATAAGATTGAAAATCAATGAAAATAAAATAAATGAGTAACACATGCCAGAGAAGGGTAGTATAGTCAGTTTGCGTAACCTACTACATTTAGTGGCAGGGACTTGTAAGAAAAAAGTCGGCGAGTTTTATTTGGACACTAGGGTTATATTAACCGTTGTTGGTTATGTCAGCCTGTCAGGTGTTACGGATTAATTAGGTGTGCTTGCTTGTCATTGGGAAACAGAATCAACAATAGATCAAATCCCATGGAGAATCAACACGTGTCTCCTACTACTCTTATTGTGGGGACACGGCTTAGGACGACCGAACATGGCCCACAATTTATTGTCTCAGATGAATCTCCTTAGATATTTTTGAAGAGTTGAAATATCTTGATCAACAGACGTCACTTAATTCAGTGTCTCGCGTGGTACACTATCAAACGATATTGACGGTTGGGCGGATGAGTATGTCTACGAGGGAATAAGTGTTTGTTGACTCCTTTTGGAGAAAATAAAAGGAATATTGATTGAACATTTGAACAAGACCACTCTCTATCCCAATTGATGCGCATGCGCACTTTTGTCATTTTCATTGGTGGGTCCTACCTCTCTTTCTCTAAAAGATATGATCCCTTATTAGCCTTAATTGACTTAATATTAAATCTCAATTAATCCATTATTAATATCCTCATTCTCTGCCACGTGGCATAGAGAGACATATCCCTCTTATGGCACCTCCAACTCATTTCGAAAACTCTAAAGTTAGATAAAGAGACATCAGCCTAACTCCAATCGGTCTCTAAATCATTGTTCACACATCTACATATAAATATCTTGAGAAATTTTAGAAAATATCTCTGAATCATTTTTAAATACTTATTTGTCCAATTTTTTAATAGTAAATGTGATTTTAGATCTTCTCTCTTCGTGGATATGTTTTAAATATTATTTTTGTGCATTTTCAAATAAATGAACATTGTTTTAAAGATTTTAAAGGATAAATGATATTTTAAAGAATTATTGATTGGAGTTCAAATTAGTTTGGAGGTGAATATCTTCTCTAAATTTGTAGAAGATACCATCTTAAAAGGAGAAATTTAGAAACATGAGTTAGAATTTGCTCTTAAAAGTTTAATAGAAAAATAATATAATAATGCTTATTCAATTGAAAGCATATCTCTAGTGCAAGTTTCTACTATCATTTGTCTATGCAGAAATATCTTAATTTAGATAGGGTTTTCTTAACATGCACTCTAAGGGCACACAATAAAGTGCATTAAATGAACTTGAAAAATTAAAATTGTATCGAAAATGCCCTCAAATATTTTATTTTTATTTTATCAAAATACCCCAAATATTGATATATTTATTGCATTTTAATGTGTGCATTAATAAAATCCATTTATATAATAAGATACAACAATAGATCTCACTTCTCTGTCTTACTCATTATATCTCACAAAGAATGTATCTTGAGGACATAATTTTTGTTGTATTTTTCTCTTCTTCCACTTTTTAAGGATACCCAAATTTCATTGTTTTACATTTTCTATTCCTTTTCTTTGAATTATCCATTCAAATTTAAATATTCTCCTAATTTTATTTTATATATATATATATATATATATATATATATAATATATATATATATATATATATATATATATATATACTTACTCTTAATTCCAAAAAGAATTGTATTTCTAGTATAATAATACAACACAAACATTTATAAAATCTAAATGAAGGCACACTTCAATGTAAGATGAATGGTTGCCCTTCTATCTTATTTTATGTGTTGGCTTCCTTCTACCCATGCGCCGCTTTCCAAAATCTCTTCCCAGTGATGTCTTTTCTTTTCTTTTTTAATTTATTATTGGACACAAGTGACGGGCAAAAGATTTGATGGCTCTTAATCCCAAATGATTGTATGAGATTTGGAGTCCACGTTTTCCCCCACTATTAATAGGGTGTTTTAGAAATACAACCCCATAAATTTGGTGATATTAGAATTGTCCACTTCGAAATACAATATTAGGTTTACCCCTCTTGACTTAAGTTAAGATTATTTTTTCTTGACAACTCAAGGGTAAAATTTTGATTTTTATCAAAATACTCTTCAAATATGTAAATTATTAAATCAAAATTTCATCAAGAAGACTTACAATCAAGGAGGTAAATATAATCTTGTATTTTGAAAGGAGATAAATCTAATTCCATAAATATTGAAAAGATCATAAAGTGCTGTGCCTCCCTTGTATGAGAGAAGTTGGAGATATCTTTTGTTAGGGTTTTCTGAGGATACAAAATACATAGACCATGGACTGTGTACATGTGACACAAATCCCCATGAAAAAATCAGCCTCACAATGCATACAAGGAATTGTTTGCCTCCTCCCTATTGCAAATGAAAGAATGATCCAAAGTTGAGAAAACCACGATTTCAAAAGGACTCAAGATCAATATGGCATCCTGTTCCTATAATGAAGGTGAAGTGTCTGCCTGGCATGTTTTTGTCAAAGTTTGGAACAACAAGGCTCTTAAACAAGTCGAGCATGGAGCCTGATGTGTTTGAAATCCAACAAAAATGTACCACATACACACCTAACGTTGTTATAGGAACGGGACACCGTCCTGGATCACGACCCTTTCAAAAGAAGTAAGAAAGGCTGATGAGAGCCCCATGATACATGGAAAACATGTTTGAGAAGACCACAAAAAATCCCCAATAGCATGTGACCATCCTACTAAGCAACCAATGCACATGCAATCCTTATTGGTTGGATTCTATGAGATAGACATCAATTGATGGTACCCAACGGAGATTAGTTGAGATGGTAAGAAGCGATTGGGTTTGCTTTGCAGGTCGTGACTTCAAGTCTCTACATGACTTCCACATAAATGTGGTTATTTATTTATCGTAACACATAAATTTGGGTTTCCAAATTTTTTTTTATATTAATTGATGTTAATTGTTATTAATTTGCCATGTGCCTATCATATGCAATTCTATTTGAACAAAGTCAATGTTGTGCAAATATTAAAAACTAACTTGAGCGTTAGAATGTTGTTAACAAACAAAAACACTCATCAGAGTAAACATATTCAGAGAAAAAATTTCATTAGTACCAAAATTCACATCATATATCTTGAAACGTTGGAAAAAAAAAAAATCTTACATCACAAATTGAATGAAAAGTTTGACCACAATCTCAGATGAAGAGAATCCATATCAGCTGAAAATAGTGGTTGAAGACATCCTTTCACCCTCCACTTATCAATAAATCAGATTTCTTCAATGTATATCACAAATATCTGGAATCGGGCATGGACCATAGACAATAAATATTTCGATAGATTTGGACAAATAAAATTTATATACAAAAGAGGAGAATTTTTCTCAAAGTAACTTAAAAGAAAAAAAAAATCAATTAAAAGGGAAAGATTGTAATATGAACGGAAAGGGAAAGATTCATTTAATTTCGGTAGGGTATATTAATTCAGTTTTGAAGGCTATCCCATTGATGACTAATTGAGATTCGAAGGCACTAAAGTAAAGAATACGTGGACAACCCTTGTCCTTCTCTTCCACCTACCCATCAAATCCAATCAGAGACAAATATTAGAAGATGAACTTTATTTGAAGGAAAATATCGTTTCCACTCTCTCCATCATAAAAAGAAATGAGATGATAGAAGATTCTTATGGTTAAGGATTCTTTAAAATAAAAAAATTGTCATTAAAAGATATTCATTGATCCTAGAAAATAAGTAATAGTCTTTAGGAAATCTATGTTTTTTCTAGTTATCCGAACTAGGGATGTTAAGGGGTCGGCTCCACATGTACCCATAATCAGAACCTAAATAAAATTTCGATTTTAATTCTTATTGCTTTCGGCTCAGAGTATGAGATCCTTGGACCCATAACCGACCCTATAAATATCCAATGCCCATTAGGTACTCACTAAGTAGATAATATATTTTTTTTCTAATGAGAAAAAAAAAATGAGTATCAATAATAAACAATTATTTATAAATATAAACATTTAACTTGTAATTCCTCAATAGAAAATTATGATAAATGATAAAATTTTCAAGCAAATCAAACTTTTGATAATAAAATTGTTGAAAATTATAGTATGAACGCTTTATCTAACGTTAAAATTATATAAAAATATGAAAAAGGAATGGAAGTTCATCTAGAGAAAAGGTAAAAATCAATGACTTTACATTTTCTGTATATTTTAATTTTACTTCAACTACATTTACATCAAGATATCTTGAAGAATTTAATTAGAACATTAATTTTATTATAATGTTACAAATGTATATGATGGGTACTCTTAAGGAAATTTTATATTTTAATTTTACTTTTACTTCAACTACATTTACGTTGCGATATGTCCAAGAATTTAATTAGAACACTAATTTTATTATAATGTTATAAATGTATCCGATAGGTACCCCAAGGAGACCAAATTCTTATCGGAATTTACATGTATTTCAACAATACATATTTCACAGACATATTCTGACCAGCCCGAACTTACCCAAATACTTGCAAGCCAGCTTGGGCTAGGATTTTGAGGCCCAATTAGCAATAAGCCATTCACAGCCCAACCCATTGTCTGCTCTAGTAAGATAGCACAACTTTGTCATTATAAGAGATTGAATAATATACTCCACACCTTCTGTGCCACATGCCACACTTTCAGACCCATTGAATCACCTATGGCCCATTCTCCTGATGCACCCACCCACACCCACCAGCCCACATACACTCTACACCTAATATACTCCACCTTCTGTGCCACATACCACACTTTCAGACCCCTTGAATCACCTATGGCCCATTCTCCAGATGCACCCACCCACACCCACCAGCCCACATACACTCTACACCTAATATACTCCACCTTCTGTGCCACATACCACACTTTCAGACCCCTTGAATCACCTATGGCCCATTCTCCAGATGCACCCACCCACACCCATCACCCCACATACACCCCATGGCCCCTGCCGCATGCCCGCACACATACAAATGGATCCAAACAGTATTAGTGATGACTGTAACCAATCTACAGACACCATGAATGTGGAAAGGAAAACCCAACATTTTTATAATAGGAACAAAATTTAACCAATTGCACAGTGCCAACCTAAGTTACCAGATTCGGTCCTCTAATATTGAACCACAAACCAGTATAAAGAGAGAGAATTCATGTTAGTGAAATTTGAAAAACCAAAGTATCAACAGATTTGTGAATCCAATCCTTGCGGTTTGCTGCGTTTTTTCACCAAGTCCAGTGAACTTAATGTAACATTAGGACAAACAGAAATGTGAAGGTACAGCGTACTTGAAAAATACAATTACTTCTCTTCATATCTGATATATACATAAAAGAGAGAACCAAAGAGACACTCTATTATGTCTTACGTGTTTTCCTTCTCCACAGACATCTTCAATCCTAACTTTGCTTCTTTTTATTAGAGCAGGTCATCATCAATGAAGAATCTAGGTTTTTTTCTTCTTTTTTGCATGTCTTCTCTATGGTTATAGTTTTTATTAATAAGACACTTTAATTTGTAAGGCAGATTTCTAAATATGATACTTTTCTGTATGTATATATATATATATATATATAGAGAGAGAGAGAGAGAGAGAGAGAGAGAGTTTCATTTTGTTATTTCAATATGCAATAAGTATATAAAATTTTCTAATAATTATTTATATATTTCATATTTAGAGCATGGATCATAATATGTATTTTCCTTGAGTGGTGAACCCCAAACCCGAATTCGAATGGTTTGCTAGACTGGATTGCTACAATCATCTGATCAAGTCAATTGGGGGCAGACATGCACCCCATCATGCTAAATATGCCAATCCATGACTCTATTCACCAATCAGACTTTAGACTCCTAATTAATGGATGATTGAAGAGTTGAAAAACAGAAGATTAATTCATCCAAAACTCATAACGAAGTTTCCTCAATTACCCAAAATAAAAAAAAACTGACATGTGCAGAGGGCAATGATACATTGAATGCAGAAAACTAAGATTAGAGAATGACTTACACTGAAAATTAATTTAATGATCTAAATCCCCAACATAGAAGTCATCAATCATGTCAAAGACCCGGGTAGCATGTTGTGGCCTGCCATGCACAAGAAAAATTGCCGAGAAACATATATATTAATAGTAGAAAAACAGTTCAGCATAGTTGTCAAACTAAAGGCAACATGCAGCTATATATAAAACAAATTGAATGGATGATTTGTCTGTCCTCTCCACACACACTATACCACAAATAGAAATAAGAGAAAAGCTAAGAGAAGAAAGGTTTCATTTCTCGGACCTACTCAAAGTAATATACTTCTTATCGGGAAATGAGTAATGTGGGGGAAATCCATCTAAACAGATAAAAACACATACCCAAAAAATCCTTCAGTTGAATCATCCCCAGCATGCAATAGGATGGCATCACCGCCTGGGTGTTCCTCGACATATGGAGTAACGTCATAGACCTACAATTGACAAACAACCATAATAATTAATGGGACTTTTAGTGTTTAATGGAAGCATCAGATTGGTCATTGAGGAAAGTGATGCAACCTTGTCTTTGATGATGATCCAACAATCAGTCCTCTTGTTATGCAAAGAGATTTCAGCTCTAGTGTATAGCCTTGATGCCTGAGTGCAAATAAGGAACATATAAAGGGGGGGAAAATGAAATTGTGAAACAAATTTTTAATTGAACAAATACCATGACATAGCTGAAATATAGATGTCACTAGAATTTGCCTGAGCCGTTTGGGATTAAGAGGATAAAAGAGAAAAAATAATAAAGTTGGAAGGGTATTATTAAAAAGTCTTTAGGGTTAAGAGGGTAAAAGAGGAGAAATAATAAAGTTGGAGAGGTATTATTAAGAAAGAAGGGGAGAAGAAGAAAGAGAATAAAGTTAGGGGTATTTTGGGAAAGAGGAAGAAGAGAAGGTAAACATGGCCTCAAGATATGTTGTTTATTAGGGTATAAATCTTGAGACTGAGAGTGGGACCCACTGTTGTGTTTTATTATATATATGTTTGTGTGTTTACTGGGGAGGGGAGGGATGGGGGGGATTACGTCCACTCTGCACCATGCTTTCGTACTTTTCAATGGAAAGGAATATATTAGAAGTACTAATTGTGCCTATGTTCTGTTTTTCCAAATGATAATTTAATAGTACAAGATGATCAAAGGATTCAAAATTGCAAAAAGAAAAAAAAAATCTCCAAAATATTGGAGGGATAAATAAGGTCATTTGAACATACATGATGAAGAGGTAATCAAGGAAATAAGGAGCTAATAAGGCTAGCTTATCGGAACTCTATAAAAGAAACACCACTTGAACTCTCATGCACTTTGTGTACTCAAAATAATTTTGGGATGTTTGGTTCAAAGAAGATAACTAATCAAAGTTCAATGATCTCTTAGCTGTGCAAGTGTAATAGTTTTGAACAATGTGACAAATAAAAATGTCCTATAGACTAGGAGATGTGATAGCTCTGTGGCTAATTACAATATAATGACCCATATTTTGAATAGTATATTTAGAGTACAGGCTAATTTGCTCCAGCGTATCCCGTTGATGAGGAACATATTGGAATCACTACAGCCCCAAAATAATTTGTCTGATAACCCTAGCACTGTTTAGTAACTAGTAAAAGAAGAAATTCATCGAAGGCAGAGGCTGATTTGGATGATAACCATTTAGAGGTGGCAAAGCATACATGATGAAATAACTAAGACGTCGTTGTTTCTTACTACAGTTTCCTTGCGCGAGAATCTTTGATTTCTCATTCTTGCCATATTTCTCAATCCTGCATAAGACAAGTATGTCTATTTGTATCAAACTTGTCTTTTTCCCCCCACACGTGCAAGTAAACCACTCATTTACCATTAAATTCAAAATGTAGAAATTCCCATCATCTTGACCATTCTCACTGACATTTTCTAAGTTATCGTACTCAAGTAGAAATAATGGTTAACCATATTTGACACTTACCTTCTTTATAGGTAAAACATTTCTTCTTCAACCAACCATTTGTTAAGGAGACTTCAACAAACAATGAGGTGGTAGAATCCTCCCATATGAAGACTTCTTTTAGTCTTTCATCCAATCCCATAAATTTATGCATTGAATGAAGACTTCTTCAAGTCTTTCATCCAATCCCATAAAATCAAGCACCAATCCTTCTGATTCATCAACTTTTGTAGTTGTAATAATCTTGGTTACGCCCTTTAGTTTCTTCTTGTCGATTTCCAATTCCATGTTTTTTATTGTAATATCCTGCACTAGAAACAGAACCTCCACTAGCTTTGTTTCCATTCGATCCATCTCCCTGAATAAATCCCTTGGAGTTAAATCGATTTTGGACATTTCCTTTCTTGTTTTGGTTCCAATTATTCTTATTTTGGTTCCACCTTTTTGACCCATGTATGCCATATGGCCGATCCCTCCTGTTCCATGTCTCTGAGTGCGAGCTTCATGACTTTGAAGCATGGGAAGTATCTCATGATATGAAAGAACGTGTGTCTTTAACATAGTGGTCACAAAGGTTTCATAACCAAGTCCAAGACCTTGAAGTAACCAGAATACTCTATTCTGATTTGGGACAAATTTGCCAATGGCAATGAGATTGTCACAAATAGCTTTGAATTTTCGAATGTAATCGGTTAAAGAATCTGTACCCTTTTGCAACATTGTCATTTGTTGCATGAGTGTGAACTCTTGTTCCTTCGAGTCTTGTGCAAAAGCATTCTCAAGGGTCTTCCAAACGTCGGCAGCGATGTCGAGTCCAACAACAAGGCCTAGTACATCTTCAGAGAGTATACCGGTGATCCACCCTTTGAGTAGGTGATCAGATCGCTTCCATGAAGCAAACTTTGGATTGGGTATGTCCTTTACATCGGTAACAGTGCCTTCAGGTGAAGGAATCACAGGGTATGGGCATGGGTAGTCTCTATTGAGAAATCCCTACATTTCTTGGTTTTTAGTCAAAGTTTCGATCTACATCTTCCACAGCAGGTAGTTCGAGTGATTCAGCCGAATTGTAATGAAGTTACCAACATTCAGTGTTGGTGGATGAGGGTAGGTTGAAGCTTGAGAAGAAGCCATTAATGGTGATTGTCTTTCTCTCTCTAAAATCTCACCGAAGAGCTCTGATACCATAAATTTTTTTAGAGTTTTGAAAATATCTTTAACTCAAGGTAATATTGGAGAGAGCGTATATTGAGTATATATATATATATATATATAGACAATTACAGAAGGTTGGACTTATGGATAAGTTTCCTTAATTTTAAGATAACCTTCTAATTACAAAAAAATAAATTAAAAACAGATTAATGAAAGTCAACAATAGTTGCTGAATTGGAAGGATTGATGCTTGATTTTATGGGATTGGATGAAAAACTAGAAGAAGTCTTCATATGAGAGGATTCTGCCACCTCATTTCGAGATGGCCTTGGGTATAGAGGTACACTCCTTTCGAGATGGCAATTTCTTATCCCAAGCTAAATATTCTTGTGCTTCTATGTTTGATGATGAACCATTTTCTAATCCCACATTCTACAGAAGTATAGTTGGTGGTCTCCAGTACCTCATTTTTATACGTCCTGACTTGTCATATAATGTGAACTTTGTGTGTCAGTTCATGTATGATCCCAAAATTGACCATTTTAAAGTAGACAAACGTATTTTGCGATATGCAAGTGGGACTCTTCACCTTGGAATGCGTATTCTTGCCGTTAGTACATTGGATTTATATGCCTTCTCCGATGCCGATTGGGCGGGTTGTCCTACAACTCATCACTCTACAATGGGTTATTGCACATTTTTGGGGAGCAACTGTTTGTCATGGAGTGCCAAGAAACAAACAACTATAGCATGCTCAACTGCTAAAAGTGAGCACTGCTCGATGACCTCTACCACCGATGAACTTATGTGGCGTTCCTATGTGCTTCGAGACATTGGAGTTGTTCTTTCACGATTGCCTATTCTTTTATGTAACAACATTAGTGCTCTTCACATGACTATAAATCCGGTCTTTCATGGTCAAACCAAACATAACGAGCTTGACTACCATTATGTCTGCGAGAAGGTGGCTCTTGGTAGTCTAATCACACAATTTACTCCTTCTACTCAATAGATTGCAAGTATATTTATTAAACCGTTAGGCCGATCTCAATTTGTTACATTACAAGTCAAATTGGGCCTTTGGCTTAACCCATGGCCTAGTTTGAGGGGGTTTGGTAAAGAGACTTTAACCAACAATGAGGTGGCATTATCATCCCATATGAAAACTTCTAGTCTTTTATCCAATCTCATAAAATTAGGCACCAAATGAAGACTTCTTTAAGTCTTTAATCCAATCCCATAAAATTAGACACTAATCCTTCTAATTCAGCAACTACTATTGACTTTTATTAATTTATTTCATTGAAATTAGAAGGTTATCTTAACATTAAGAAAACCTATCCAAAAGTCCAACTTTCCGAAATTTTCTATATATACTCAATCTACGCTCTCTCTAATCTCACCTTGAGTTAGAGATATTTTAAAAACTCTAAAAATTTTTACCATTATAAAAAATGAGGTATTAAGAGTATGTTATTTGAAAGAATAAATCTTTGATCAAGTTCAACTAAGACTACGGTTGCAACTTCCTTGTGTGCCACATATAAAACTAAGCCATTTCTTTCTTCTTCTCCTTTAATTTTTATAAAATAAAAAAATCCATAAAGTTATTTGATGGTATTCATGGTTTCTATCTTGATTGTTTTTGATAATGAGTTTCCCTTACTAAAAATTCCCATGCGCCCTTGGGTTTGCAGTAAAACTTATTCAAAGAAGTAATTATCATACCTTACTGTTAGAAACAAGATTTTTCTCAACGATTTTCGATTTACCTGCATAGAATACATAGATTGACACAGATCAAATATACATTATTAATGAATAAGCTATCCATTACTCTAAAAAAAACAATTACCAGGTTTATGTGCTCGTGAGATCAAGAAAAAGGCTCCCATTAAGACACCCAAAACCAATGTTGCTAAAACTAACAACATATCTTAAGTTGAGCTCTTTGCGCTGGTTGAACAGAACCACCATGACAGATAAAATGGGGATAAAACACATTGAGAGTTAGAACTATTTTCAAGATAATAATAACTATATAGCTTACAACTGGATAGAGAGTGTAGATCTTGTGAAACTAAAGCTCAATAAGTAATCAGAAATACTTACACGCACACACATATAAACACACAGATCTTTCAATTGGATATAGATAGCAGATCTTGTGAAACTAAAGCTCGATAATAATCAGAAATACTTCCACACACACACACAGATTGCTAGAGAAAGAAAGCGGGATCAAAATCTCTGTTTTGTAATTGAAATTGAGACCAGAGAAGGATTTCTATGTCTAAATTTGCAGAAAATTACTCCAATGGATGAGATAATCTCCTGAAGAATATCTTTGTAAGATATTGTAGAGAACTAGCTTGAATAACCATCTCTCATAATCGAAATACTGTTGAAATGATGAGCAGAACAAGAACATCAGAGAAGATCATGAAATTTTTTTTGGTTCAACTATCTTGACTTCTGAGAAAAAGACCAGAATACCCTTAAATTCAATCTGGTACCGTACAATTTTTTAAGTATCTAATTTTATACTTTTAAAAGCCCTGTGTCACAGTACAGAGACCATGAGTAGGTGGTGTCTGTTGTGGCACTTTGAAAAGCCCCATGTTACAGTATAGTACAGTAAAGAGAGAGAGCGAGAGAGGGAAACCCTAGATGTGTGAAAGAGAGAGAACGAGGGGCTTACATGTGATTCTCGAAGATCTAAAACGTGATGATGGGTGAAGAGATGCTCCAACTCTTCAATGCTCTTGCCGTGGAAACTAGAGAGCTCTCTATCTTTTTATGTTATTTAGACATCCCTCCCATGTTTAATGAATGTTAGAGACACCACCCTTTTTACAACTCAATTATTCGTATCTTTGATTGACGAGAACGATTTGTCTCGGACGATTCAACTCGTTTTGCAATAGATAAATTATTTAAATCGGTTTAGATAATATATGCTAGAGTTTTTAGGTCAATCCTAATTGAGTTTGGAGTATTTTTGAAAAATTTTAAGATTAAAATAATAAAAGATGAAAAATAAGATAATAGGTTAAAATAAATATAAGAGAAAATATAACAAAATTATAAAGAGTGAAGTGTAAAAAAATAAATAAAATAGATCTTATTAAACTATAGCTTGAGAGAAGGGCTAAGAGCATAAAAGTGAAAAAAAAAAATTAAAATGATATTATTAAAGAATTTTAAAGTTAAAAGTATAAAAATAAAAAGTTAAAAGTTAAAGATAAAAGAGAAAAATATAATAAAATTAGATGAGTGAAAATAAAATTGAGGGAATAAAAAGAAAAAACAATAAAGTGATTAAAGTGAATTTCATACAAAAATTTGTGTTTCACAACTATACTAATAAATTTGTATTTTATTATATAAATTTAGGATTAGAATCAGGAAACAACTATTTGTTATAATTTTTTTTTTTACATTGCTCAAATGTCATCCACTTTACAAAATTCAAAGGTATCCGATAGTATTAGAAAAGGCATTGAAAAACTGGACATCATTCAAGTGATGGTGTAAAAAATGTTGTAACCAATAGTTGTCCATCAATCTCGATCCATATATTTATACGAAAATAATTATAAGTTTTTATAATAAAATAAAATAGATTAGTGGATGTTTAATCATAAAATCATATTTTATTTAGATAATAAATAATTATTTTAATTAAATATAGAAAATACCAATTAACTCAAACGAGTTTTCTTGACTCAATCTAGTTTTTCAAAATATCATTTGAGTCATCGTGTTTGTATCAAGATTTTGCACATGTGAGACACCTAGTTTTTTTGTCTCGTTCATGGATGATACCAAGACGAATCATCTCGATCTTGAACTATATGTAAAATCGTTCTTCTCTAAGTCTTTTTAATAAATTAATGGAAAAAGGCCCAAGCACCATCATCGCCCTCTTTATGGGTTATCTAGACATCCTCCCCACGTTTTAATGAATAGTAGAGATACCCTTGTAGCCATGCTTCCCTCGTAGGTTTTTTTTTAATAAATTAATAATAGAAAAAGACCTAAATGCCCTTATCTTCAACCTCTAGTCAAATGTATTTGAATTTTCTTTTCCAAAATCACTCACCTTCAAACTCTATTGTATATATTTTTAATATACTCACCCTTTTCTTCAACCTAGCATTGACCCTTTTAAGAAATTTTATGCTTTTTAAAAATCTTATTTTATTTTCTTTCTTAAAACCAACCACCTTCTTTTAACTTCTGTAATAAATTAAAATTATTCTATTCAACTTTATCTTTAATTCATCATTCTTTATATGATTTTATTATTTTATATTTCAACAAAAATATTATTTTTCCTTGAGATTTAAAGGTTGAAGTAGATAGAATCTTAAGGTTGAAGATAATGGTTAAAAAATTTGTAAAAAGATTTTAAAAAGAAAAATCAAGTTTTTTATTTTTTTTTTATTGTTTTTGAGGTTGAAGGTGAGGGCACTTTGGTCTTTTTCTTTTAGTCTATTAAGAAGACTAAGGTTAAGGTTAAGGAGGCATAGTATCTCCAAAATAAAGGCTTTGAATCGTTTGAGTCATATTGGAATCGTTGTGTCACGAGACGAGACGAAAAGCCGAGTTTGAAAACCATGTGCTCTCAAGTCTCAAGTCTCAACTCAAATTCTTCTTCGCCAAAGCTGTGAGTCTGAAATCTGAAAAACCTTCAAACAGCATCTATGGCGGACGAGAGATTAAGCATTTACAGAGCTTCAAGGACTATAAAGAAGAAAGAGAACTCACTTTATAACGCTCTTCGATCGATCTACGAGGACTCAATCTTCGTTGGAGAGATCTCAGAGCTTTGGCCAGATCTTCCTCTCCTCGCTAATCTTCGGTGTGGTCTCTGGTACTCTCGAAAATTCGAATCCACTTGTTATTTCAAATCCACTGATGGCCACAACAACAATTGGTCCTTCAACACTTCTCGCCTCAATCTCCATGTCGCTCACATCGCAGGTAAAGCCTCTCTCTCTCTCTCTCACACACACACACACACACAAAGTTTTAACCCTAATTTTTATTTGCTTATGTAATTCTAACGAGTTTTGGGGAAGCTTGTGATCTGGTTGTGAAATTTGAAGAATTGGGTTCTTTTTAGTTTGATGGATAGGTCAGAAGGGACTTGGGAGGGGTGAATCATTGAGAGAAATGGAGAGAAGAGAAGAGAAAATAAATGAGTTTCTCTCCATTTCTCTTGTTTGGTTTGTTAAGTATGGAGAGAAGAGAAAAGAATTGGAGAGAAAAAAAGGTGAGTTTTCTCTCTCTTCAAAAATGGAGAGAAACCCTTTTTAAATATTTTATAATTCCAACTCTGCCCCTTTTTAAGATATTTTAAAATTTCAAAAGTTGTCCCAAGTTCTCTCCTGTCAATCCAAAAAATGGTGGGTGTGTCATTGTTGATTATACAGGGAGACCTAATTTCTGTTTTGTTTATTGTAATTCTAATGAGTTTTGAGGAAAATTTTGTGTTGGTTGTGAAACTTGAAGAATTTGGTGCTTTGAATTTGATGGATAGGACAGAAGGGAGGGTGTGTCATCGTTGATTCTACAAGGAGAGGGAAGCGATTTCCAGACAGTATGTCAAAAACAATACCAATATGGACATGTGTGTTGAATCGGGCTATTGTCAATTATACGAGCAAAATGCAGAATGATGCTCATATGGAGTTGGTGAGTGTTCAGTAATTTTCACCAAGTTTTGATTAAATAATATATATATTTTTTTTTGGCTGTAATTTTCACAATATCTCTCTGTGCAGAAATTACAGAAGTGTATTTTGTTCTCTGTCTTCTAGACCTCTTAAATTAGGATCAAAATGTTAAATTTTGCCCGTGTTAAGGGCAACCATCTTAGTAAGGGCACCCACGAACTTATTTCTATGATTTGAGCACCCCAATATATTTCAACCCCCCCCCCCCCCTTTTTTTTTGTCGACATGTTCATGTCGTCATTGACCAAGCATTGTCAACATGAACATGTTGACATAGGCCAAAAAATCTTTTGGAGGCATGTTGACATAGGTGGGGTGCTTTAATCATGGTAAAACTTAAGTTTTCAATAGTTCATGGGTGCCCTTATTAATATGGTGGGCGCCTCTAACTGCAGCCTTTGACATATCCATTCATGACTACATGGTGCATCGATATATGCAACATTCCTGCTTTACTGTTTTATCATATCAATGTCAATAAGTTTTCACAAAGAAAATATTGACTTTTTATGTATAAGGATCACCTTTTCTTTTTACAGGACTCAAATACTTCACAAGACTCAGCCGATACAAAAAATCTCGCTCTTAATTGGGATTGTTCCTTGCATCTTCCTTTGTGGGTCTCCAAAACTGAGAAAGCATCCATTGAGAATCGCTTAGAAGAATGGACGAAACAGTTGGAAGATAGTGGTGCTGATATTGGTTCTGTTGCATCCTCCTTAGCAAAGCCCCTACGCCCACTATGGATTTCACAAAAAACAGTCATCTGGTTAAATGAAGTACCCGACTTCAATTCTTGGGATTTCACACCCATCATCCTTGTCTCTGCATCGTCCTCAAGTGGTATCTTTAAGCAGAGAACTACCTCAGAGTTCAGTTGGCATTATATATCAGGAGCAGGAGACGATGAAGAAAGCTGGGCGAGAGGATTATCACCTAAACTTTTCTGGAATCATTGCTACGATCTTATAAACTTGGGGCCTGAGTTGTGTAACCAAAAGGTAGCTGATATTGTTGAAAAGGACAGAGTCTATCGTGCTCAAAGGGGAGAGAATTCTCCTCAAGTCACCATCAAGTCTCAGAAGTTGTTAGTAAACAATCACCTAATTTTCCCGGAAGGCCAGTTTTTGGAGTCTGAGGTTTCAAATGAAACAGATATAAGGTCTGTGGGTGAGCATTGTTTGATGTCTTGGCTAGGTTCCACTAATCTTGCAGTGGGCACAACTCAACTTGGTATGCAAGTTTTAATCAAATACTTGTTTTTGGTAGAATATTGTTGTTTTTTATTCCTAGACCTTTGCTTTCTTAGTTTCCTAGATGATATGCTTTGTTTTTTAGCTGCTTTTGGCACCCCAACTTTTACTCATTACACCCCAATTTCTTAAATTATTATCACAACCTAATAAATGATCAAAACACACCATTCAAACATTACAAAAGTTTGGTTCAAGTTATTACCTCAATGTTACAAAGCATTATAACACATTCAAACAACTTTAACAGTTGTTTACCATTACGATTAGGCTCATATAAAATTCAAAATCTAAACAAAAAAAAGAGACGAGTTTCTATAGCATTACTGTTCTTTTTAAAAAAATTGAAACTGTTAACTTTTATCTTCTTTCCATATAATAACATATTGTAATCGGTTCAATAAAGCGTCTGTTTTTCCTCTTTGATAAATGAATAAATGGATTTTCTAACCCATTGAATGCTAGTGAGACTCACGCAAGTTAAAAAGAAGGCCTACACTCTTCCTCTTTGATGGAAACCTGTCTATGCATGAGCTCTCTAAATTACCATAACACCTCACATGGATTCCCTATAGCATTCCTCTTTCTATTTGAGTAATTTCTCATAGAAAACCCCCTATAGTTTTTTTTATATTAGTTAGTAAGATTAATTTTTCCTTATTCAAGTGATTTAATAAAGGAATGAACTTCTATTGTAGTAATTTACAAATAGAGTCTTCGCACATTTTGTTACAGTTCACGAGCATGTGTCGGGGCACATTGTTGTGCATGTGCCTTGTATTCTGTTGGTGGGTATGACATGGATGTCGGGCCTGTTGAGCTGACCTAGGAATGCAGGGGGCAGTGCCGTCTTTAGGGTTACGGAAAGGGCAAATTAGTCATGCTTTTCTTAAGGGTACGTATGTCATTTGTACAGATATATACTTACCGTAAAACCCGAATTAGGGTTAGAATGAGTGTGGCTTAGTTTTTCTAAGGGGGAGAGGGAGATTGTAACCTGTTTTTTCAGTGTAAGGAATCTCTCTACAGCTGTGGATGTAGGCAATCTTGCCGAACCACATAAATCTTGTGTTCTTGCTTTATTTATTTATTTATTTTTGTTTATTTCTTTGGTGATTGCTATCATGGTTCTTAACAAACATGTTTTATGGTTTTTCTGTGTGGTCTGGTCATTCCTATAGTTTACTATAAGTGAATGGAAAACAATCCTGGACAATCATTAGCTACATGACTTAGCTCTTTCCTATGCTGGTTGTGTCCCTTTTATAGTTGATTTACATTTCTCTTTGTACTCTTGTGCCCTTTATAAAGTTCACCTTTGCTTTTATCATTTTCTGATGCAGCTGCAAATGTACCTAATGATATTGACTGCATAGTGAATTGTGATAGTGAGGTAGCCTCTGTTTGTCTACCAAATGTCGGCACTTACTTGCATCTACCAATTGTGGTGCGTTTGATTCTTTCTTTCTTCTTGCAATTTCAATGATTTGTCTGCTATGGTTTGAGATATCTATTATGTGCAACAGAACTCAAAATTTGATCGGTTTTCCTTGCAAAGTTATCTCCCTTCCGCACTTAACTTTGCAAGGTTGAATTTGAGCAAAGGGAAGAGAATGTTAGTTTGCTGTCGTTCTGGTAAGCAAGCGATCCTTTTTTATGTCACCGTGACTTTGGGTGTGACAATTTCAAATAGATGGAATATTCCTAGAAGTATAGATTTTGAATGTTCAGTGATCCATCTTTTTGGCTTTTGTTTGCAGGGGAAGATATTAGTATATGTGTGTGTCTTGCTATCTTGACATACTTATTTGATGATGGAGGTACTCTTCCTTGTTCTTTGCTTATGTGCACAGAACCATAGATCTTTTTCTTCGGATACACAAGGAAAAAAGATCTATGGTTCCGTACACACATCCACGTCAACGAAGTGAATTTCAAGTGGTTTTTTTCAAGTCAGTTTATCATTAGCTATACTATTAGAGTCATGATAAACTTACTTGATAAAAGCCACTCGAAATTCACATGCTGGCATGGCATGTGCATAGAACCATATATCTTTTTCTTCGGGATACACAAGGAAAAAGATCTATGGTTCCGTGCACACATCCATGTCGGCGAGTGGATTTCAAGTTGTTTTTTTCAAGCCAGTTTATCATTAGTTATACTATTATAATAATGAGAGAAGGGAAAGTATTATTGATCGAAATCCACATTAAATAATTTTTTTAAATGGTTAAAAATAACCTTCAATAGACCCATTATTGCATTCAAACTGTTCTGTCTATAATTATATAAAATTATTTTTATCTTTTAAAATTTTCTTGATAATGTGAAACTAAAAGATACCACGGTTTTGAAGAGTCTTATTTGTTGGAGCCTTTGGAAGAGAAACCACCAGTCTTTGAAGGGAAAGAGCAATCGCTTTCAAAAGTGTTGATTAGCATCATTGGCTGCAAATAATGTATTTGTGTGTGTGTGTATGTGTTTAGTGTTTTTTTCTTTAATAAGATTTATTAGCGTCATTGTGTTTTTCTTTAATAGAATTTTTATTATTCTTTTCAGGGGAAAAAAACGAGAGTATGAAATGGTAGCAAATTGCAGCTCATTTATATATGTATCTAACCTGTTTTTGACAATTCTCTAGGTTGTTTTGATGATGGAAAGTCCTTCAAGGAGACATGTATTACTAAATTGGAGATGCGACGAAGACTTGTATTTATCTGCAAATTTGCAGTACATGCCCGACCATCTAGAGGAAATCTGAAGCAAATTTTTAATTTTCTTAACAGAGATAGAATTAATTCGGTTTTGGAGTAGTTATATTCCTGTTTGTGTCGTGGAATAAACTAAGTAGCTGGAATATCTGAGGCACTACTTCAAATTTCACTGGAGGTGTTGGGGGGGTAACTCTTTCAAGGATGCAATAATGGTGATTCTTCGTTATCTGACACAATGCATAAAACAATCCTTGAACAACCACCACAATATAGTTCGAAATCATTACAATTATTTTAAGAGTACATGTATATCGCATCTCTTTTTAATTATTTAGAAGGGGAGGTTTTTGGTTTTTGTTTTTTTTTTTTGACTTTTTTGTTTCCTTTACCATCAAGATCATCCTCACAAAAAAAATCAGCTCATTCCAAAACTTCTAGCTCATTTACTGAAAAATGTTTGGCTCTCTTTACAACATCCGAACACTTACAATAATTTTTGTAATTTTTTGAACTTGGAACATGGTCAAGGAGATGGAATCAACTCAATAGAATTAGGCATACCATGACTTGAGAAAAACAAACTTACGGATTGATACACTACCAATTCCCACATCCCTATGGACGATGAATGGTAGGGGAGCCATATAGACCCATTGTGAACCATGTACAATGCACAGGGGAGAGCGTTATACAAGTGGTAAGTCTGGATTATCTTTCTCATTGTGAGTTGGTGTTTGGTGTCACCTGTTCAGTGAATTTCTCTTTTGTTTGGGCGGAAATCCCCTTTCTTTTCTTACAGGTTTGAAGATTCTTTGGAAATTCACCCCTTCACAATCTATTGGGGCTTGTGGAAAGAAAGAAACGGATCAACGTCCAATGGGAAGGAAAGGGAAGGAAAGTTCGGTGCATAAATTAATTCTTTAGCATTCTTGGTTAATCTTGTCTGCCTTTCCACTTTCACCATCTCAATTATGGACAGAGAAGTTGAAAACTCAAAATTACTTATGCCCAGATGCAGCGGGTGAGCCAAGTTAAATAGTTGAATCTATCTTTACTGAAATAGAAGGGAAAAAAGTAATTAAGCTTACACTATCTAGTGTTGGGAAAAAAAATTAAACCCAGTAGCTATGATGAACAATGTGTTGAACTGCCCAGAACGAGAGAAGTCGAGGTGGCTGCATTGAAGAAATAGCTCTGTTGGACCTTTCTCGATGAATAAACTTTTTTTCATTATATCTTTTATCAAGAATGTGCTCTCGAGATAATCCAAAAACTTGTGGGTGTTGAGGGGAGCAACCAAAAATTAATTTTAAGGTCGCACTCGAACTAACCTTTCACAGAAATTCTTTCTCCAAAATTGATTCTGCTCATCTCCGCAAGAATCCCATGGCTTGATAGACATTATTGAGAGTAGCTTCCGCTATACTAGAAGCTTTTGTAGCTCCCTCCACCAAAACTCTATCCAAGTAACTTGGATCGGACATGATTTCCTTATAGTGAACCTTCAAAAATGTAAAATAAATTATGATGTGGATCCCAAAATCAGTAATAACAGATGATTATAAAATTAAAAAAAACAGTGGTAGAGTGTGTAGTGCTATCAATGCATTAGTTAGATGCACCCAAGTTTTCCTTGTAAAATCATATATGTACATACACATAAGCGAACTTATATAAGCATGCAGTACAAGTTAGATACATGCACCAAAATGTAAATTGTAACCTAAATAAACATATAGATGCATGCATACATACTGTTAGAGATGCACACACAACATACAAGTACCTAGACACATACATAAATTGAAATAATATTAGGGGTTTACCAATACCAATTTGACTGACTAGGGATTGAATCACACATGTTTTGGTGTTGGTCATGTCATAAACCAGAACCAAGTGTGCGTCATCCAAGACTTATCAAGCTTGGTCAGATCAATATTGAGTTGTACCCATTTTGATGTAGACCAAGTTGAACATCCAGCCAAGATTTAGTTCCTTGATGCACACATGTACTCTCAGATCAGTGAAGCAAATGTGCATTATTATAGGTTATTTGCATTCAAAACTATGATGAAAACCATGATTCTTCAACTTGTAGACCAGTTTTGATGGGGTTAGAAGTTTCAGAAATGGGCTGATTTTTTATGGAGATCAGCCCATTCTGAAACTTATAACCCATATAGGACAAAACGTTGGCTACCAACATTGGTTCTTTTCATTGGCTGTTTAACCTGGCCTATATATATAAATACAGGTTCATTAACACAGCAAACAGAGAGTGCCTATCATGGCACCATGAATCCATTTACCTGAATGGGACTTAGATGATTGATCAAAGCATCTGTAAGAAGGGGTTTGAATGTGCCCCAGTTCATATCTTGGCATTCTATAGCGACTTCCTGTAGCAGAGAAATGTTGGTACAAAATGCTCAGTTTATAGACATATAAAAGCTCTAACGAATGCGATGAACAAATAAACGATAAAAGCTTAAAATCGCAAAGTATGTAAACGTCTATAAGTACCCAAACTGATTAAATTGGGGAACCTGTATGATCAAAAATCAACCAAGACTGATATGGGTCCAATACTCTAATCAACAAGGTGGCACAACTGATTAAGAACTGCTGGCATAAAAGTGCGTAAGTTTCTTTTAAGTTTTAAATGTTCCAGAAATCCACAATTTGCAAGGTAAAATCCAAAAGTTGTTTCTTCAGGATATCATTTCACCAAAGGACAAGATTAAGACCCTTTTCTATTTGTATTTTAAAAAAAAAAACAGTTTTAGCAAAAAATATTTCTCAATTTTCCTTCCTTACAACCAACGAAGTTTTCTCACAGGTGAAACATTTCCTCAAATCCTCAACTTACGACTGTCACTAGATAGTAATTGTGTATTAACCACCACATGCATCTAACACATTTTGTCAATAATACCTGGTTTCACATGTAAAAGACAAGTTACAAGAGTCTATTAGTCCTACATTGGTGCTTTTTTGTGTTTCTGGGCATTACAAAGAGCAGACCACAAATTAGCTAGTTTTTGGATGTGCCACATGTAGGGCATAAGGCATACAACAGTCTCAGTTTTATTTTGATAAGAGTTGTGATTTTCTGACGCCCCCTCTGACACACGCCCCCATAAGCCCCTGACATGCTATGGGCTACAACCATAGATTTTTCCATCAGGATACACAACTGTACATCCCCATAACTATGTGCAGTTGTGTATCTTGAGGAAAAGAATCTATGGTTCTAGCACATGCCACGTCAGGGGGTGTCAGAAAATCATTATTCTTTGATAAAGGATGCCAGGTTTCCTATAGTATTTTATTCCTTCCTCACCATCTCTTTAGGTAAGAACAACTTATTTTTAGGCTCAATCCCTAAAATTCCATGTTTTCCTATCAGAAGACCCTTATGATAAATTTATGCTCAGCTACCCCTTCCGTTCAACCAGAAGATCCTTAATTTAAAAATTAAAATCACTCTTTTTCAATGGTATCATCTGATGTATAAGATAATTAGTATGCGATACAGGCAAGACATGGGTGAGACTGTGAATTACAAGTCAGCTTTCCTCAATCCCTGTTGGTACTGAGATGTATCAGGCAAAAAGACTTGGTAGCGGCCAAGACTTGAAACCATGGCATGACCTGAAAGCTACGATATCAACCCTTATAGGTTAAGCATTACTACCTCATCTAGGGTTAGACACATTGCAAAGCAACTTTGAGGTCCTGGGTTTAAGTCTAGCTTACCCATCAAAAAAGTACTACCTCATCTAACAGATTCTGAATATGAAACTATTGAAGTTTTACAAAAAAGAATTGAAAATAAGAATTAGATATGCACTCCTTCATGAAACTCTTTTTCTGTTTCTGCGGACACAGACATGGATACACTGTGATATATAAAATGAATGACCAAAGAAAATATTACAAAGATTGACAGCTAGATATACAAATAGCCCAAATCACGAGTGTATGAGCATAGGAGTAATCCCTATGATAATGCACAAGATGAAGATGATCAGTGCTAATTGCTAAAAACAACATAATTTTTGGTACCTCCTTTGTCTTTCCTGTAATAAGCTGATAAACTGAAAGAAGGTTGTTGCATTCAGGTCTGTCAGGATTGTCAAATTCCAAGCTAGATGACACAAGGTACAAAAGAGTCAAGCTTGTATAGAAAATTGATCATATTAATTACAGGGTACATAGGAAAATCTTATGTGAGAAAGAAAACTGTATCAAATTCTGCACAAGTGCCATGTGAAGTATCATAAAAGAAACCTCAAGACAAAAAATAGAGTGACTACTGACCCAGGAAATGAATCAGTTTTGCAACGTTTTATCTTGTTTGCTAGTACCTGCAAAATCAACATGTAGACACAGACCAAGTTGAAGACGTGGAGCAAAAGAAACCATTGGTCCTAAAGCCAGTAAATTTAATTAAACGATTGGTCCTAAAAGGCAATGAGACGGATTCGTCATTACAATAATGCACTAAAGAAGTTAGTACAGATAATTTGTAATTACATTTACAAACGTGCATATTGTAATTACATTTACTTAGATATGTAAACCGGGTTTAAATTGAGAGCTGCTATTGGCACTCCAACTTTTACTTATCACACCCTAATTCTTAAATTATTTATCACTCTAATTAAAGATTGAAACACACCATTCAAACAACACAAAAGATCAGTTCAAGTTATTACCTCAACATTATAACACATTCAAACAACTTCAACAGTTCTTTACAATTAGGATTAGACTCATATAAAATCTAAATCAAACAAATAGATATCAAAACAGAGAGTTTCTATTGGCACCCCAACTTTCACTTCTCAGCCATTGCTTATTTTTTATTTATGGTGTAATAAGTAAAAGTCGGGGTGCCAATAGCAGTTCTCTTTAAATTTCAGCCAACTAGTGAACTGACTAGTCCAATACAGGGGGATTGGGGGCATAGAACACAAATCTATTATACAAGCAACCTAGCAGAGTCACATATACTTACAAATAAATGATAACATCACTTGGTTGACTCATTGTTGAATGGACACCAACTTATCTCATTTTTTCCATAGACCAAGGTGAAACTCGGTTTTTCGTTCATGAGTTTAGCAAGCAAGATGAGAGCATTGTGGCAAGTGTAGCAATCATTTCTCCACTAACTCACACACATTTGTACCTCCAAAGCATGCATCATTGGTTCATACATTCACTAAATGCCTCTGAAGTTACAGAGGTTTTCTATAATAGAGACATGCAAGGACAAGGAGGTGCCTTACATCTTTCGGGTCAAGTAGATTGATGCGGGACAGGTCAGACGCAGCAGACTTGGACATCTATAGATAAGAACCGACAGAAAGAGTCAGTAGATAACAAATAAATCCCATGATATGAAATAATATGTTAAGAAGAAAAATTGGCTGATTTTATGAATTCAAAAAAAAAAAAAAAAAAAATCAGAGTTAGTAGGTGCAGAATAGGTATAACCATTCTAACATATAATGTCCTGTCTTTATTTATTTACTTATGAATAAAGATATTTTATTAAATCATCAAAAGAAACGGGTTGAGATGACCCCACAAGGGCATTAGAACACACACATCCCATCTAACTAAAAAAAATCCTCAAAGAAGACTCCCTTGAACTTAGGGCTTAGAATGGGTCGGGTTTGGGCCCAATATGTGTCTACTCATATCCATATCCAGATTTTTAATTCGGATTCCAAACCCAGATCCGGATTGCATCCTATTAGCTCAAACCATGTCCGATTTTTATTTTTTTTCATTAAACCCATATCTGGATCCGATCCAACTGAATTAATTGATTTGGGTCAGATAATTTCAAATTATTACAAAGTAATTATAAAAAAATGAGGCTTAAATGTGATTTGAACTCAAGACCTCTCCCTTTTTGAAAAGAAGCTTTGACCACTACACCTAATACTCATTTGTTGATGAATGATAGACTAAAAAATATAAAAATATAACATACAACATACAAAATAATATATCATTCAGATATAAACGGATATATGGATGGGTCCATATCCAACTCTGGTCAAGGGACATCAACCCATATCCGACCCATATTTTAATTCGGATATGCTTGAAGAAACTAAATCTGCTTAAAATCGGATTCAGATCACTCGAATTTCGGATAAAATCCGACCCATTTTAAGCCCTACTTGAACTCCTTGAAAAGCTCGGCCTAAAAAAGAGTAGCCCCCAACAACAAAATTGAAAATTCCATGGTACCTTGGAAAGACCATCCGTAAGAGACATCACTCGGGCTCCAGTGGGTGGAATAAAGGGTTCAGGAACCTAAAGCAGTAGATGGATTAGAGTATGAGTCCCTCAAGTTTTATCATGATTCTTCAAGCCAAGTGAATCATATCAATCAGGTGTCAAGTAATGGAATCCACCTTAAAAATTGCACCACCCCGCCTGTTGCCAGAAGAACATATGAAGTCAACGGTCAAACCCATAATGCAAAGAAAGAGGCATACAAGAGTGAAACGTGAAAGATGGATAATGGTCAAACCCAACTGGAGAATTTCATTTTTACCCTCCCATTTTCTTCCACTTTTTTCCTCCATATAAATAATTTACACGCTCGGCCAGCTCTCGGGTTAGCTCCAGATGTTGTTTCTGATCCTCACCAACTGGGACCAGGTCAGACTGCAAATTCACACTGTAACTAGTAAGAATCAAGTGCTTGTGCAGTTACAAGCATCAAGTAATTTTCTAAGGATTGAACATATTTTTTTTTTCTCAAAACAAAAGGTCTGGAGTAATTGTAAGATTTTATGGAATCATGTTTCCTTTTAATGTAGTGAAGCTTGAACAAAAGATCACCTGATATAAAAGAATATCAGAAGCCATCAAAACGGGATAGGTCAGAAGTGCAACTCCAATATTCTCATCCCCCTACAAAATGATATGAAAGCACCAGTGCTGTGATTTTCTCAAGGAAATTAATGTAATATAGAACCAGGAGCAAATTCAATGTGCATGAGCCAATTTTAGATCAATATTCAAGGGTTCAGTAAAAAAAAAAAAAAGTGGTCTGTTTAAACATGCTTCAACCATACATTATGAAAGTTACATCTAGAATGCAATTCATTCATGTTTCTACTTCCTTCCTTCCAATAGAAAAATAATAAGAAAATTCAATGGCTGCACTTGATAGGGGAAAACTACGACAACATTGACTATAGCCTGACATGGGTAAGGGAACAACTGACAGGGCCAACACAGAGGGTCTTAAATCAGATGGACAGTCTAGATTCACCACATCAGCTCTCCATAATAAAAGGAAACCCCACCGGTTCAGCGAAGGTGGGTTGGTCTGACTTTTATTGGCTGAAATAGCCTGTAATGCATTTAATCGCTTTGGCCAGAGTAAAAATGACCTTGGCCATATATATAGGAGATTATCCTCACAAGTTAAACAAAAAATCAGGCTTCAACTCATCTCTGTACGGGCCCAAAAGCCCACATGAAAACCATTAGTATATCCTGACCATATATTCTTTGGGACTTTCCGAAATGATGGGACAAAAGTATAGATTAAAGTGGGGAGGGGGGATTGGTGAGTCCCAACCCCAACCCACGTGCGTGTGTGAGGAAAATAGAATACCTTATAGTAAACCCAACGGGGACCCTAGATTTCCTCACTAAGAAATATATGCATGAGCTCTAAAACTAAAACGAAAAGAAATGTATAAAAGGTATTAAAAAAAAACATCACTAGAGCAGTCACACAGCCACAACGCACCGCCTTGCGAGATTTCTCTTTAAATTGGATCATTTTATTCAGCCAGCCAATCGGCGTGGCAGAACTCAGCAGCCACATCAGTTCTACATGGGCGCGCACATGAGATTGCACAAAGACGGAAGCCTACAGGAACAATTTGAAATGAGAATGCAATTTTCTGATAGAACATAACAAGTACAAGTACCCATTTTGAGATGGCATACAATAGAAATACAAAGAGCTACCCTAGACCTTGGAGGTGTCCACACCACATGCCAGATAAATTGCTGCTGTATCCCTGGTTGCTTTGGATAGTTGTTGTGTTTCATATGGTAGAGTTATCTGTGGATGATGAAAATCAGAGAGGTCGTAGATACTTCAAGATAAACACAAAAAAGTAAAAGAAAATAAGTAACAACTTCAATAATGCCGATTGAGAGCTGGATCAATTTTTAAATATGAGGGTGTGGGGCATATGCCTCATGATGCCTTTTTTCCATTTTAGATGAATTTTAAAAATAAAATCAATAATATAATAAATTTAGTAAATATGAGTAGTTTGACAAAAATGAAAAAGCATTGATCCACTTCCAATTTCGAAAGTTTTTTTTATTTACTTCTGTCGATGTCACTTAATAGATTACTATTGTCGAACTAAGTGTTAAGAATGAACAAAACATATATATGAGTGGGCTAGTGGGATTTCTTGGCTATCGTGTAGTTGTAGAGCTTGGAGGAGTATTCTCAGTGCATCCTTGGATTTCTAAACAAAATTTGTTAGAAAGTGGGTAAAGATGATAGAGTTTGTTTTTGGGAGGACAATGGTGTCAAAAAGTTCCTTTTAAAAATGATTTTCAGACTTTCTTGAGAGGATTTATCTGGTAACATTTGGATTGGGAGAAATCTGAATGATTGAGAGATTAACTCTATATACAAGCATGTTACCAGTATCAAATGGTTCTTTCATTATTGAATGAAGATAATAGAAAGAGGCCTACAAGAAAAACGGAATATTCGTCATAAGGTCCGTTTATTCTGTTATGACTATTTTCCACTTGAAAAACAATTCTCAGACTCATTTGTTTGAGGATCCAATGTCACTATCTATGGCCCTTGCTTGTTTTTCTCCTTCACTTGTATCACTTTCTAAGACAAAATCTTTATAGTCAATCACTTGATTGCCCGAAATTGGACTATTATTGAATTTCAGTTTATGTGAAATAATCAACGAATCCATGCAACACCTCTTGTTGCATTGCGTTGCATCCTTGCTAGAGAGATTTGGGGGCTGGTCTTCTCCCAATTGAAGTGTTCAGTTTTTGTCGACCGCTACTTTTTCTTGTAAAGGGTGTATGTTGGAGGATAATTATCTCAACATACTGGGGTGTTTGGATGCAATGAACCGAGAGGATCTTCACCCGCAAAGAAGTGCACATTATTGTTCTTCAATTAAATAGCTCATGCATACGTTGTAGTTGATTCATGGAGATTTTAGAAGGTTGTTATTTGAGGACTTTGTAAGTGGGTTCTCATTGTCAATGGTGTGGGTAGAGTTATGTATTTGTGAGTGTTTTAATGTCTCATTTCAAAGGTGCTCACTTGATATGCATATGTTGATAGTAGCATAATTTAGGTTGTCGTAGCTTAAAAATCAAATCTTCAATTTCTGTTTTCTAATCCCCTCAATAACAATAGGCTATTCTAAATTAACCAAAAACAACAAAGGAAAAAAAAAAAAAAAAAGTGTAGTACGCATGAAGCATTTGCCTTTCCTAATTTTCATTGGATGAGCCATGTCCCTCATGAGCTTTTACACATTTTTAATAATACATAAGAGGTCCTCAGGAAGCCCAACCAAGGAGAGCGTTAAGATTATAGCCAAAATTGCCTTTTAAAACACTTTAACCAAACTTTAAGCGTGGAACTCTTTTCATTGTTAATCTGATTTGGAAAACAAAATGAAATTGCGTCATAACACCTTAATATCTATTGGACAGTCCAGAATAGTAAAGTTTACTTCAAGTTAGATAAATAAATGACACAACTCAAATTGAAATAAATGACGGAATATAAAAATAAAAACCTAATAATATACGAAACATACCGCATGTAGGTCCACAATGAAGAATAGTGTTTCATAAGTATTCTGCATGGAGAGAATCAAAGAATGGATTATCGTATGATGTCGAAATAAAAAAAGCAAGACTTTTAAGCTGCAAGACTGATAAATTAGTGCTGTTCACTTCAGGCTGATATATTCTAGCAACGCAAAATTTTCCAAATTCATAACACCCTTTGTGGAATTGGGATTGGGCTTGCATCCGTAGCTCAGTTGATTAACATTCAAATTGGATTTATTATGATACCAACTTGAACAAAATAAATATAAAGGCATATGAGGACCAACATTATAAACTATTATCTAACAGAAGTAAATAAAGAAATGTGCAAGATATTTGTGAAGAAGACCTCATTATGGAAAAAAAAAAAAAGAAAAGAGAACTATTCAACCTGAAGAAGAATCCAGTTTTTAATCGCACCAAGATAATTTCCAAGGTGTATGGATCCTGTTGGTTGAACTCCAGAAACAATCCTCTTCCTGTAAAATCAAAGATTTCAAAGTAACAGTAAGACAACACAACAAAAAAATTCAATTACACTATGGGTATATCTATCCAAACTTCTTTTTTTGATAGTCAAGCAGGTTAGTGGTTAGTAATTAGTGGGTAAAAAAATGGGTTTTGAACACAGTTTAGTGGTTATCAACTGTAACAGCAACAGACTTTGAGAACTAAGCAAGTTGGCCCATTCACCAATTATCAAGAAAGGGGTTTCTCTTCACTTCAATCCAATCAGATAGTAAGAAATTTAAGAACACCGTTTCTAAAATACATAAGTATGATTTTTGATTTTTTGAGACTAGGATTAGGAATTTGATTTTGAGTTTGAATTATATTGGTTTATTTAAGATTTATAATTTAAATAAATAAGCATTATATGTACATTTGAAAATTAATCAGTAATATTAATATAATCCTTTGGATTTAGAATCTGCCATTTTTTTTTTCTCTATTTAAATTAAAAATCAGATCTTTGAAGAGAATAGTACACAATGTGTAAATTTCAGGAAAGAATTAAAATTGATCGAAGGTGGAAACACTTACTTTACAGAACTCAAAGTAGAATTCTCAGAAGTTTTGTTTGTTTGCGAGAGCGGAAGAGTACAGCGGCATCGAAAACCAGTGTTGCCGAATCGATTTGGGAAACTTTGAGGATAAGTTCGTAACGGATTTTTCAAGTATCGGGTTGCAATTCCACCGCTTGATCTGCTCGTAATTATTCAAACAAACAAAAAAATTAAAAATTTTAAAATAAAAGATGTGAGAGAGAGAGAGAGAGAGAGAGAGAGAAATCACATTGAAGAGGCGAAAGGAGGAGAAGTGTTGGAGAGGATGAGAAACTGAGAGAGAGCTGAGCGTCCCATATTTTTCCTTCAATCCGAAGCGAAGGAGAGAGAGAGAGAGAGAGAGATTATAAAAGCTGAACGATTTAACACTCACAGGGCCACAGCAAGCTATACACGACGATAATCTAATCTGCCTATTTTTAGGGTAATTATAAAAGCACCCCTACGAATTAATAAGGGCACCCCACACTATTGCCAATTTATTTGTCTAATATGTGTTAAAAGTTTTGAAATGAGCTGATTTGAACATTCTCACCAAAAATCGTCGCATTCCAAAACGTCTTAACCTAATTAAAATTGATTTTGAAAAAAGAAAAGAGATAATTTACAATTCTTAAACTTATTTTAATGGAGTTAGAAATTTTAGAATTGACTGTTTTTTGGTGAGGATAATCTCTCATCAAACAAATTATCTTCACCAAAAATCAGTTCATTTCAAAACTTTTAACCCATGTAAAACAAATTGGCTATGGCGTGGGTTGATCTTATTAATTTGTGGGGTGTTTTTATAAATACCTTATTTTTGCAATTAGGATGTGAGTTGCCCTTATTAATTCGTGGGGTGTTTTTATAATTGCATTGTGATATCATAATAAACTTAATTATTATTTATCGAAAGGAGATTATTAACCGTGGTGATACGCCCTTATTATAGGTTGCTGTGTACTTTTTGATCTATCCGAGTTTGGCATATAGTAAGGAATGGCTATCTATGGGTCAGGTTTAGATCTGATTGGCATAAAACTGGTATCAATCCTATAAAAAATTTATTGGATCCGGACTGATCAGATCAGTTATTTTAAGCTTCAATAATATAATACGAGCTGTAATGATCAGAAATCAATATTTTGACATCTAAATGATATAAAATAAAATGTTTAAACACATAATCTCTGATGATCAAATCCGTTACAGATCAGGATCTGATTGATCCAAAACCAATCAGATAAGTTATCAAATTTGGTCTGATAAAAATTCATATTCTTGATCCAGACTTGGAGTAATTGAACGGGATTTTGATCTGATTAAATCCAATGACAATAATACAATGAGAACGTTTATGGCAACTTAATTCAAATTAATCAGGACATCTTGTTCTTTAAATTTCCCATTTCATAATAGATGTTTTCTCTCGAGACACACAACTGTACATATATGTATAATTGTGTATCCTGAGACCATATCAGGGAGCGAGCATCAAGACGTATGTCAGAGAGAAAACAAAAAATTATATATAAACATAACAAAGATGGTGATGTTAGGATGGTCAAGTGGAAATTTTAAGAATAATGAAATTAGAAATAGAGATGTTCATGACACTGTTAAGTCTTAAAATAAAAGAAAATCCATTGAGAACAGTTTAAGAGAAATGTAGAAGTTGAAGATTTATCTTCCACAGCTCTATCAGTGTGACAAGTCTTCAACTTGGAACCGTATTCTACATGACTTGTCAACGTTGACATCCGAGGTTTCTCTATCTTCCATAGGTCAATCAGTGTAACAAGTCTTCAACACGGAAACTTCCATAGTCAATCAGTTTAACAAGTCTTCCACACGGAATGGTGTTCTGCATCTGTCACGTAACATAATCCTTTTGTCCCACCAATCCTTTACTCTCTTAAGTCATTTTCCTCTGCTGTGCCAATTCCCAACTCCCCCTATACGAGGAGTTAATTGTGTAAGACGACTTTGGGAACCCCGTTAAAAAGCATACTTGACAATAAAAGCTCTCTACAAAAGTGGCTTAAGAGGTTTCGGGTGTTGGGTTAAATGGATTACATATGCCACTCAAGGACAGAGGAAACGACCCTCCGAAGCTCACAAGCTACCAAATCGTAATAACCAAAAAGAGGCATTTTGTTGCTAGATCTAACTACTCATTTAGTAAAACCCCTTATTACAGTTAGGAAGAGAAATACTTGTCTGGATTGTCTTTAAAATTGAATTACAAGAGGGCAAGTATATACACCAAAAACGACAAAAAGAAAAAAAAAAAACCATAAACAAAATATCAACCTTACTACTTGCTTCAAACTGCAGGGATTGCGTTACTATCGCTCTTGCTCAAATCTGGTCCACTAACCGGTTGGTTAGCATGGAACGCCGACTGCCTCGAAGGAGCTCCAACCAATTTCTTGGACAGCGGTGATGGTTCTATACGGCCAGACACAGTTGTTTCCAAAGTAAGCTTAGACATACCCACAAGTTCATCTACATTAACGGGATCCTTAGAAAGGATTGGGGTTGGCTTTAGGACTTGATGATGAGAAATCTCGTTCCCCTTCTCTTCTTCGGCTGGGGATAGATTTGGCGGCCACATTCGAAATGGGTATGGGAAGGACATATATGTCGGGAAAAATGCAGGCATGAATGGTGTGACTTCGTTATACGTTGTGGTTTCTTCGGCTTCTGTAGGGGTCTCATTGGAGTTGGTTTCCATAGGTTCACATTCGTGGTTGGGAGAGAGGGGGAATGGAGGTAATGGATTTAAATTATCGATTTCACCTGCTTGGGAAGAATGGAGCACGAATGGTTCTTCTACCACGGATGCTGGGTCGATCGACTGAAATAAAAATACAAACAACAGGAGAAAAAAATTGATTAAGAAAACTGCTATTGGCACCCCAACTTTTACTTATTATACCCTAATTTCCCACACCCCAATTAAAGAATAAAACACTCTCTTCGAACATTTAAAAGGTTTGGCTCAAATTATAATCTCAACATTACAAGACATTATAACATTTAAACAATTTCAGTAGTTGTTTACCATTATGATTAGGCTCATATAAAATCCTAAACTCAAAAAAAATATAGAAATCTAGTGAAAAAACAAGAGCGCTTCTATTGGCACCCCAACTTTTACTTATTCTCAATCATTCATTTACCTTTTTTATTTTTAATTGGGGTATAATAAGTAAAAGTTGGAGTGCCAATAGCAGCTCTCTCGATTAATCACCAAATATTTATTATAAATGAACTATTATGGTCACAGTACCATCAAATTCCACGAAAATGAAAATACAAGATGTAAGACGCACCATGTCTGGGGCCATGTCAAATAGGCTGGAGCGTCTCTTTCTTCGGGTAGCATTACTCTGCCTGATGAAATACTTCTGGGCATGGCTGGCTACCTGGGTAGGAGTCCTTGAGATGACAAAATTACGGGCAATCCCACGCCAATCTCCTTTCCCCAACTTCTGGAGACCCTTTAAGAACAATCGGTGCTCTTCTTCCGTCCATGGGATGCCTAAAACCAAATCAAATTGACAATGAGTGGAAATGCAATCGTTATTTATGAGAAGGTTTGTAGTCCTCACAAGTCAAATGTACGGGCGTGAAATAAATTCTAATTACCACTTGTCTTGTAACGAGGAGGGTTTCTTCAAAATTTTAAAGTGCCTTGCTCGCTTCAAAGTCATACTCTGAATTGAGAGATTCAACCTCACAAAGTAATCTAAATCTCAACTTCAACCAAGAATGACAAAACTGGTAACTGAAAATGACTAGTTTTGCAACAAGTTTAGCAACAACCTCACATGGCATTCCTAAACTCAGCTTAAAGCTCACAAAGAAGTGCTACTGTTTTTTTCTTTACATATGAAACAAAGACATTCTATTTAAAATTTACCTTGTCACTCACATGTCAATCAAACACACGGAAATACTATTTTTCGAAGAAAATAAAATCTTAATCTTTTTTTTTTTTTTTTTGGGGGGGGGGGGGGGGGGGGGGGGGTGGTTTATGACGTTTTGATCTATTTCATCTTTAACTAATACATTCTTATCTGACTAAAGTAGATTAAAAATTTATCTCTAATTTGCATATGAGATTGAAGCCAAAGAAGATGATACCCAAACACTACAACTGCTATTTAAATAAATAAATAAAAATCCAGAAACTAATTTACTATGAAATGAAAACAGCTTCTCATCATAAGCAATGTTAGATGTCATAACTAATAATACCAGAAATAATGAAATTCCTTGTGAAACAAAAAATAAATAATATAACAAAGCAGAAAACAAAACAGAGAAATCCATTATATATAACCAAACAATTATAAAATATTTATGATTAATAAAACAACTGAGAACAATTAGGAAATATCCAAGCACCTAAGAATGCTGGAACTGAGCCAACTATATCAGATTAAATTTGGCTGAAACTAAGTTTCATAGCTTCGCATTCGTTAGGTGTTGGTACTTTCACGGCTTATGGGGAACATCTCTCTTCATAAATTCTCTAGATCTCCAATTTTTACCTCAACCCTCCAAAAAAAGAGCTTTTTTAAGTAATTTTTTTTGGGGGTGAAGAAAACGGCAATCGAAACAGCCCCTTATGAGTATCCGATCCAGGAAATTTAAAGATTTTTCATTCCTAGAAAGCCCACTGGTCTCCTAAAATACCAAATTAAACCCTTCAAAATAAACAAAAAATCCTAAACTTAGAACGTAAGACGACAGAAGAGTCATCAACAGAAGTACAGAACCTCCCCACAAATAAAAAAAACATCAAAACCTAATTAACAAAACTCAAAAAATCCAAAAATAAAATTTCAGGATTCAGGAATACCTTTCTTTCGATCGCCGCGGTAATTAGAAGAGCAAGAAGTGTGCGCAGGATCATCAGAAACGTAACCTTCAGCAACAGGTCTCGAATCTCGAAGATGATCAGAAGGAGGGGAACTAGGGTTTGGAGAAGCCGCAGCAGATGAAGACGAGTGGTAGTGAGCCGAGGAGAGATTCCCCATACTCGCACTCTTCTTCATAGACGACCCATCTGTGAGTCGAACCCCAAAAAGCTTCACACCTCCTCTCGTTGGACACGTTCGCGAATTGTGTCCATTGTTGCTGCAATGAGAGCATCTCCGAGTCATCTCACCTCCACCACACCACAACCACAACAACGCTGTAACTCGTTTCGCAATCTTACAGAATCGATCAAATGGTCAACGAAATCAGATAGTGGTCAACAGAATCAATGGACGTGGATCCAAGATGGAGTTGCAGAGACAGAGATCTAGAGAGAGAGAGACAAAAAAAACAGTTTTTTTTTATGGGGAGGAGACGGAAGAAGAGCAGAGAAGGTTTGCATATTTGGGCAAAAATGTTTTCGCTTTAATAGGTGTTTAATTTTGACTATTTTGGGTGAAACAAGGCTTTGATTTTGGAGAATTTACGGATTAGGGTAGACTAGGACACGTGGTGGTCTTTAGTTTATTTATCAAATTGGAGAAAGAAAAAGGAGTCTTCGATGGGGAGGAGATAATGTCCAGGTGTTGGCGTTTACTTGTTTGAGCATTCACATTAGAGAGAATGGTATATTATGCAAACGGGAGTATTGAAAAAATATACACTGATCATCAAAATCGTTGATCACAGATCAAGTAATTGATAAAAGCTATGATCTGATCTAGGTCAAAGGATTTCTCATTTATTGGTTCAGAGATGGATTGATGTGATCTTGATTTCATTTTTGAACTTTTGAAGAATTGGTCTAAAGCTCTAGAAACTTTGGATCTAGATAATACAAAACCCGAAACCGATCCATTATAGGATGGGGAATCTAAGTTCTGATATGTGATAATGATTAGGTTTGATAACGTTTGTTTTGGATAAAATATTTTATAATTTAATAGATCCTCGTCGATTAAATATTCTATACAAATCTTGGCACATGCAAAGGCACGAATATGAAAAGGATTTATTTCTAATTTAAATTTAAAAATTAAATAAAGTAATCTTATGTGAGATCCAAATTTAACTTTCTTCACCCTCTCTCATTATAATAATAAGAGTCTTGGTGGAGTGACTTCAAGAATATACCTCATATCTCACTTTTCTTAATCCAAAAGTGTGTGGGAGGCATAGATGTTTTTTCACTTGTAAAAGAAAAAAAAACATCTATGATTCTTGTGAAGGATATTTCTCGTTAGGTACTAAGGGGTGATACGTGACACATAGGAATTCGAATTAGGCATGGAGATTTGAGTCAATTCCTCGAAGGGTAAGCTTAGTGACTCGGTCATAAACCAACTATAGGTTCGAGTCATAGTTGGTCAGAAAAATATTGGGTCAAAGACACATGATAAAGCCGTTCAATCAGCTCAAATCCCTAAAAAATCAGGGATTAAAAAAAAATTTGTTAAAATCTTGGTAAGAAAAAATCCTAATGAAAAAGAAACGTATGAGGATAGCGTATTGAGTAGATATGTTTTAAAATCATCAATTAAAATCTCCTTCTAAATTGGATAAGGGTAAAATCAGTAACAGGATTTAAAGGGATCCTAGAATTTCATCTCTATAAATAGATGGACAGAGATATAAAAAAGTATGACTTCTCCCCATTCTAATTTTTTACACAATCTTTATACTAAGATTCTAATTTGGACGTTGGAGAGGTTGTTGCAGACACACCCAAAGACACGAGGAGAGGAGATCGCGAGGCATCATCACAGATCTTAAGATAGCACAAGTTTTTACTTTTACAATTCTCACATACTTCCATAGGAAAGTGGATATAAGGTACATTCTTGAGGTCACTTCAACATTATTTTAATAATAAAGATATGAAATTTAATAATATTTTGTATGTCATTTAGATTGATTTAACTTTTTATTTTTATTTTTATAAATACAAGTGATTGATCTAATTTGGATATGGAATTAATAACTAATAATGAATCTCTTAGGAAAATCAATTTGAGAAAGACAATTTTTTCAATCACCAAAACCTTCACAATTAAAGTTGAATCACCTGAAAGTTTTTTCTTAAGAAAAATGTTGAATTAACTTTGTTGGACATTGCGTTAAACACTGTGCTGACATGGCAATGTGCATCGAAGCATAGATTTTTTTCCTTGTATCTCGAGAAAAAATATTTATAAGGCACACTGTCATGTCAATGCAATGTTGAACACAACGTCCAACAAAGTCAATTTAAAACGATTCCTTTCTTAAAACTATAGATCACCTTTTTATCCATAAAAGAGTGTCACCATTCAAATTCCTATAAGATTATTATCCACATTTGTTGAACCATAAAAAAAAACATCTACATTTATCTTTAAATAATAGTGGACTCAAGTCATCATTTACGATATCTGGGTCTGAGTGGATAATTTGCTCCCAAACTGGCTTAATACCGAGATTTGATAAAACCCGACAAAGGTTTTGATCCGAATGGTTTTGGTTCCGATCCTTATTGGATCAGTCCAAGGTCGATCCCAACTGATCCGGACCTGTTCCATCTTTGACCCGAGGAATGAGACAGCTAATGGTGTTTGATGGTACCGTGGTAGTCTGAACGAGGAACATGGAATAATTTTCAGATTGGATTATTAATTATTTGAGAAACGTGGAGAAATGTACGGCTAGGATAGGTAATCTTCAGACATGAAGTTTAGATAAAATTACGAAAATAGGACCTCGAAATGGAATTTGATACTTGTAGACTATAGGTTTGCTTTAGTAAAAGAGTCGTGATAATCTAACTCCTCCACGTGGCATATTCTAGAACCATATATTTCCTCGGGATACATATCACACATATTATTACCCTTAGTAAAATGACGGATATGTCCTTTAATGCCATGTAAATAAAGTTTGCCGCACAGTATAAAATGGTACTTTTAGATAGAAAGCATGAGAGCTAATGAAAACAAGCCACGTGGCTTCAAAGATGATCGTATACGAGATATCCTCAATGATTGGTCGATCTTTTCCATCGTCACGCGTTTCTCACTTATCTCCTCTTGATTGTGTGTGTTTTAAGGTCTTTAAATATGATGACATGTCACATCGGATTGAATCTCGTTTAAAGGTTAATTTGTGGACTCATATCTTATCTTATCTTAGACTAAACAGCTTGATTTTATATTAAATTAAACAATACTATAAGACAAATTATATGTTAATTATAATCCCAATTCCCAAACTGTCTCAACCCTAATAAGTTAAGTTTGACTACCTATAAGTTTAATTTTTCTAACCATCACAAGCTATGATTGCTAGGAATCCCTTTTCAAGGGAATTTGAATTATTTGGGAAAATAATACATTCTTGATGTAATTTTAATAAGAATTAAAATCTATCATGACTTTTAGATAAATGTGATTTTTATGCGTCCAAATGGTATTAAATTAGGTGTCCATTGACTACATTTAATTCAGTTCCCATTGGGTCAAGTCATATCTTATCTTAAGAGACTTTTATCATTCTTTTTGTATGGTTGTCCTTGAAGCATATACCTTCGCGAAAGGATAAGTCAATAAGATTCACTTATCTATATAATGATCTAATGGAATATTTTTCAAATTGATTAGAAACAATGGATATTTCTTTAAAAAAAACTTAAAAATAATAATATTAAAAAACTTGGTCGTACATTAGGCAAGTCAAGTATATTGTGAAACTCGATCAAATTCAACGAACCATTAATTGGGTCCAATTTTCAAAACACTAATGTAGTATGTGAGTTAAAATGGAATTTCAGACAAAAACACACATGACCTCAATTGCGTTAACACAAAATCCAACTGTCAGAATTGTGTATATCTTGAAATACTTATCTCGAAAAAAAATTCTTGATTGTTTGTTTTTGTGTTTATACTGTTGACTATCTGGTGCCATGCATATGTAGAGTAGAAAGTTTTAAATAATTTTTTAAAAAATCGTCATTTTAACCCTTAATAATTTATATCAAAACTCTTGACTTTTCTTTCCTACCCATTATTCAAATTTATTTGATAAAGGTAAAAATAATATTTTAATCAATTTAAAAGATGAAAGGATTGATAAAATTAAATAATTATTTAAATTATGTATAAAATAAATTGCAATCTTATTGACAAAACACAAGGTAAAAGAAGAATAATTTGAGGGAGTGGAATCAAGGTTCTTTTTTATATGGAGATATCATTCCTTTATAGTCTTTTATAGAAGACTATGGTCAAAAGAGATAAAATATGTTATCTTGAGTTTAAAAAATCCATATTTTATTTAAGAAATAAAGTAAGAAAAATCCAAACTTGTATAAACTTTATATGTGTTAGACCCTAAGGAGATAAAATATGTTATCTTGAGTTAGAAGAATCCATATTTTATTTAGGAAATAAAGTATAAAAATCCAAACTTGCATAAACTTTATATGTTAGACTCTAAGGAGATAAAATATGTTATCTTCTTGAGTGTAAGAGTTCCAGGAATCTTTGAGACTATTTTATAATTAAAAGACAAAAAAACAAAAAAAGAAAGATGATCTTATCTTTTCTTGGGATGACTAATTTTGCAAGCAAAGCTGATGGAGAGAAGAAGTATATGGAATGGAGATGTGTGACATCTTAACCGAATCTAATATCACTAATAAATGCCCAAAAGTCAAGAACCCACACATCGCTCAAGCTGCCCTCGCGATTGTGGGAATCCATCCTTATCAGCAAACGTGGAAAATGGTAGCTTTGACTGGATATCTGGTACATCGTACATGGTCGGTTGTAGTTGGCGTCTCCAATTTCGTTGCAAGCTTAGTACACGTTTGGAAGCGCTTCTCAACCCAAAAAAAAAAAAAAAAAAGATTTTCAGTTATAGTTTAATAAACAAGAATAATGACTTTCTGACTTCCCCCACCAACTCTCCTAACGTAGCATTTGCATAGAATTATAGATTAATTTTTCTTGGGATACACAACTGCACATATATATGGAGATGTGCAATTCTGTATCCCGAGAAAATCTATGATTCTTATGTACATGTCGTGTTAGGAGAGTATGACAGGAGTATGTTAAAGGGCGTAGGCAGATTATCAAGATGCATAGATAAAAAAATTGCTTTGCTTCTCGTTGTAGAAACATAAGATATGTATGAGTCCCATACAAATTGGGTGGAAAATTAAATTTCTCAAGAAAATGATGTTTTTAGGCATATAATTTTGGACTTTTCCTGAAATTTAGTTCTAATTTTCCAACCCATTAGTTGGAAGGAAAAAAGTGATTTTTTCATCTCCTAACGTTAATATCTCATGAATTGGATCTATCCCTGAAACTAAAATAAAAAAAATGCGAACTCTCTTTTTGATATTTTTCGGGGTGTAATCAAACATTGAAATTCAATTTTCCATAGAATTTATTTATCCACAAAATTCAGTTTTCATGACCATTTTTTCAAAAAATTCATATTTCCTTAAAAAACAAATTCTCGCCAATCATGTACAACTAAACAATTGAAAATCACATCTTCCAACAAAAATTATTTTCTTTCCGATCTTTCATGTACAAATCATACAAAGCCCTAATCTCTCAAGTTTGCAAACCAACTAAAGTTTAAAAATCTTACTTTGGAGTAAGGTTTCATTTAAGGTAAAAATGGAAACAATCCACTTGTCCTGAGAGGTTGGTTCAATGGGAATTTTGGACCGATAAGTGGTTAATGCCCGTAGGTCATGAGTTCAATACCCAATATGAGTATTAATTCCTTAGGGGACACCCTCACTTACCTAGTGCGTATGATGTGTGGGTGTTGCACATGACCCAGGACTAGTACTTGGACAAGACCATGGTCTATGGACTGGACAAAGCCTATGTACGGGTCTGCTCCATTGTCTACGAGGATACCCAATTATAAATAATAATAATAAAAATAAATAAAAATGGAAACAATTTCGAACAAATATTTTGATATAATCTTAAACATGCCAGAAATTCAATGTTCTAGCGTCCATGTTACATTTTGGTCTCAACTAAAATCACTATATTGAAACATTTTGAAATGGAATGAAACTTTGAGTTACATTTACATGGGAATCCAAAACTAACTTTATATGTTTGAAATTTATATTTAGAGGAGTAAGTTCTAGAAAGTTAAAATTCCTGCTATTCTTCTTATGAGTGATATATAGGATGAGATTAACTTCATGTTAGTGAACTATAGCAAGCTATGTTGGATTTATATGTTATGATTCATACTTTAAATATATTATGTAATTGGTTCATAAGATCACATACCAATTAAATGAGTGCGGATGTAGGGCCACTTTTAATAAAATTTGATTTTAATCAAGAGAGCGGTCAAACTATGGAATTTAAGGAGCCAAAGATATAACACAGACAAACTCTCTTAAATGGTTATATGCATGATTGGGTCAAGAAAAACTTTGAAGTTCTTGCATTAATCTAACGTTTGAGTCCAAAAGTAGACATTTGGATTTATGCACATTAATTTTTTTGACTCCCCCATGTCCACAGGTTGATCCGATCTTCTTCACTATGAGATATCAAAGAAGAATAATATAAGAAGAAAAACTCGAGTCTGAATCTCAAACCCAAACCCTGAGACCCTTGTACACCTCTCCCTTATCCCTCTCAAAGCCCCAAAAAACCCTAATAATAAAAAATGTCTTACATAATACTACTTATAACGTTTCGAGAAAGAAAAATAGCCTAACCATTAAACTAAAACATAATCTAATAACGGATATAAAAAAAATCAAAAAAGAGGAAACTTAGCATAACAATTCTATAGGTTTATGATAATGGCAAAAAATGGCCACTTTATTTTAATACTCAAAACAGGTCTATTTGCTACAATAATTCATGTTTTTAGACAAAAATGCCCTCTCCTACAAATTTTCTAATAAATCCTTAAAAATAATCTTCTAAATTGTAACTTTCTCCCTCCCAACATTTTATTCCTTCGAAATAGAGACATATTCATTATCTTTAACCAAAACCTACCAATAAATCATCAAAGTTCACCAAAGAGACTCTAGATTCGAGGAACAATAGTGAACATTGTAGCTACGCACTCTCGTGTTTGATTCATAATCTATTGAAGATTTCAACTAAATGTTATCAATCTTTGCTCTATTTTACTCTTTTTTTTTTTTATTTAAATTATTTATATATTCTTATAATCTCGATATAATAGTAGCAAACAAATTGATTTCATAGGATTTTTATGATTTTGTTCATAAAATTTACCTAGTGTCAAACCTTGATGTTGGAATGTATTGTCGAGACTCAACGTTATTTATTGTCGAACCTTGACAAAATTTTCTAACAAATATTTTTTAAGTGAAAAATGTCTACAATGTCGAACCTCAACAATAGGTACCGTCGAGCCTCGATGCTATAATAAATTTCAATGTTTATGAATAAAATTGTAAAAAAATTTGTGAAATCAATTTTCTTTTGCTATCATTTTCCATTTATATAATTATGAATAATAATATGTCAAAATTGTAAGAATATAAAAATTATTTAATTTTTTTTGAAAGAAATAGAGGAGAGATTGATAATCTTTGGTTGAAATCTTCAATAGATCGTGGATCAAACACAAGAATTTATTACTCAAATCTAGAGCCTTTTTTATGAACTCCAATGACTTTCTGGTAAAAAGAATGAATCTCTCTCTCTCAATGATAGAATTTGTTGGGAGGGAGGAAGTTATAATTTAAAATATTATTTTTCAAGGGTTTATTAGAGAAATAATAGGTGATAAAAAAAACATGAGTTATTGTAACAAATAGCCCTTTTGAGTATTAGAAAAAAATTGCCCCTTTTTCGTCATTGCTATAAACCTATGGAATGTCTATGCTAAATGTCCTAAAAAAAACATAAATAACATTTAAGAAGTCATAATGAGAAGAATCCTTAAATCCACAGCTAGAAAACTATTGCGTTCGAAATATCCATCGATTTTATGGACTGAAAATAGTTCACCCATGGCTTAGACCCATAGTTTAGACTTGTTGGAATTTCTCAAACCTACAGTCTTGGGATACAAAATTAGTTGAAAAAAAATGACTTAAAAGAAAGAAATTTACAAGACTTTCTCTCATAGAAAACAATTACAAATACCCTTTTCCTGTACATCCCACCCTAAAATGTGTTTTAAGTGGGTGTAGTGAGCACAAAAGGTGGGTGCAAATATCCTGGGCCAAGTAAAAATTATCCTTGAAAATCCGTGGACTCTCAAGCCTTGGTGCACTGCCCCTTGCAATTTCCCTATTAACTCTGTAGGCCAATAATATTAGGCTCCACAAATATATAACCATACACATAAACCCACTAAGGGCTTGCTGAGATGGTAAGGTTGACTGGTTTGGGTATGCTCCCAAGGTCACACCTTTGAATCCTATATGACCTCCACTAATATCGTTATATTTAACTGCTGTCATGTACAGAGTGATTAGTACACGTAGCCCGTCAAACTAAAAAAATAAAAATAAAATATAGATAAAAATACGCAATTATATTTTCCATTGTTGGAATAACAAATATACTACTTACCTACAAGAAATAAATAAGAGCGGTGCTGGGCGAACTTTGTTTTTCACTGCATTTCACACTGCAGTGATGTGGAGGTGTGCACATAACCATAACCATAGATACTTTTCACTGGTATCTCGAGGAAACACATCCATGGCCACCGCATCAATGCAGTGTGAAACACAGTGACAGACAGAGCCCCTCTTGGATTTTCCAGTAAATAAATATATAAACAAATGACTGCCGATACTGTACTCTAGGGATGCCTATCTAACTCCATATTTGGTTTGACAAATTCTTTTGGGCTAATGATAGTTTGACTCATTCTTTAGTGGATTACTCAAATTCAAACATCTTTATGGACTAGGTTAATGATCGGTTCCTTGGATGGGTTGCAATAAATGCTCTGACCTCCACAAAAAGATGGACCTAAACCCATTTATGAATTAGTGGGCCCTAATGAGTGTGCACTAATTGTAACATGACTCTAGCACAGATTCTTTATTAAAATAAAATAAAATAAAATAATAATAAGTGAAAGAAAATAATGATGGACAAATGTTAAGTGGCACCAGGAGTTCCCCCAAACACTTCAGTAGGGTGAGTTATATGAGAGTGAAAAACACCACAATGAAGTGAGTGGAGGAACTCTAGGGGGCACCAAACCTGACTTAATTTGTTGGCTTTGGATCCACAGTGATGAAGAGGGACAGTCCCCTTAGCTCTCTATTTATACATCCTCTTCTCTGTCTTACTAATGAACCTGGACGCTTTTACAGCCTTTGTTGAATGAACCTGGATGCTTTTACAGCCTTTGTAGGGGAGAATCATATATATGCTGTGGCCCTTGTTACCTATCTCTCTCTTGTGTTACTCATGTATGGTCCTGACTTTGCATGTCTCTTTCCTTCCATCCTTCATGAAACATCTCTCTCTCTCTCTCTCTCTCTCTCTCTCTCACACACACACATGGCAAAACCTTCTTTTGAAAAAATATCAATCAATACTTTACTAAAGTAGTGGTTGGAATCACTGATCTTAGCTTCCAATTTGGTGAAGGTTTGAACCATTGGCACCTAATATAATATTCAAAATATTTTGAAGTATACTGAAAACAATAAAGTATTCATCCGTTCTAAATATTTAATAAATAAATCTTAATTTTATTTAGGGTGAATTACCATTTCGTGAGTTGAATTTGAAGAATTTACGATTCTAGCTGACTATTAATTTTAATTACCAAAACGTGAATAGTAACAAATTTGGAGGTTTTAAAGTGACAATTTCATAGGCTTAAAACCTGTGAATTCGTTATCCGTTACGTTGTGGTAATTAAGATGAACAGTGAGCTGGAATCCTATATTCATCAAAAGTTGATCACTTTTCCTAAATATCCTTTTTTTATTTATAAAATATCAAGAAAACCTGGGAATATGTGTGTATCATAAAAATAAAAAAAAATGAAATTGTCAATGGTCTGAATTCATCACACAATTTTATATTTCTTATGAATGAAAGTCCATTTTAATTTTGAACTTAAAAAAAAAACAAATTGAGGGGCCTTTTATCTGCTCTATCTCAAGTCTTTGCTCTTTCCTTCTTGCATTAGGTAGCAATTGCACTAGAAGTCATTAACTTCTAGTGTTTCCGATTAGAAAACACCCTAAACGAGCACATTGTATGGTTAATAATTTTAGCAGAGTTTTAGTTTATAAGGGTGGAAGTCGTGTACTTTTGCCTTTGTTTCTTCCTTATTTATAGAAAGAGGGTTCTTGGTTGTAATGCATGTTGATTTAGATTTATTGTTACTAGGATCGATAGTAACATATGGCATCATAGAAGCTTCTTTGTTGTGCGGATCTCCACATATATGGTTACATGCATCCTTAGTTACTGTGAGTAGCATGATTGGTAGGGTATCCTCTTGTCAACTTGTGTTATGTGAAATGGGATGACCTTAGCAAATCATGGTGCACATGAGGTAGGGGGCGCTGTTGATTTCTTTGTCGTAATTAACCCTGATTATTTTATACAGATGATACTTTGGTTTTCCCCTTACTTCACGTCTGGTACCATGTTTGTGATGTGCTTCTCACGATAAAACCCTATTTTCCATGTGCAATCATACAAACTCTTAATGTCTCAAGCTTAGTCATCAAGTCGGAGTACGGATTTTAAATGGCCAAGGAAAACTTTGGAAAAAATAGAGAAAACAGGAAAAAAAGAATCGATAATATATATTAAAAATTATGAAAAAAATGTATACATAATGTAATGTATAATGCATTAGATATTTATTCCAAGTATATAATATATTTTTTTAGCAAAAAAATATTCTTAAACAACTATATATGATACATGTTCCCTCACATAATTATGTATTATCATCAAATCCTACATAAAATAATGAACCAAAGCACAAATAACTTTAAGGTCATTTAAATATATAATCATAAACCTGCAAAAAATGGATTATTTTTGTTTTAAAATTTTTATTTTTAAAAACATGTTTAACCGTAAAAAACACATTTAAACATAAATTTAGTCATGTTTAAAACAATAAAATGCATTTTTTTTTTAAAGTCAATTTTATTTTAATTTTAATTTCTAGAGGTATGAAACACGACTTAAATGAGATTTAAAAAATAAAAAAAAAAAAAAAAATAAAAAAACAGAGTTTTTTTTTGTTACTATGGTATCAACTATCAAGCATGCAAACTAAGCAAAGTTTAAAAATCTTAAATGGTGCAATATTTTAGTTAAGAGAAAAATCAAGATTGCCTAGAATGAAATATTTTGAGACAATCTGAAATACAATGTTTTAGTGTCAATGTTACATTTTTGTTTCAATTGAAATCAGTATGTTGCATTGTGTTGACCGCAAATTTCATGAATTTACCTCATAATTCGTGAAATAAGATGACAAATAATTTTATTAATTTTGATGAAAATGAGAGTACAAATCTCAATATTATCCTTTGATTAATAGTCAAGTGTAAAAAAAAAAAAAAAATAGTGGTGATGATGAGTGTGTGTGTAGCTCTTCTCTCTGGGCTTCGTGCGTGATCGATTGAGAATGTGACTTTAGACATATAGATGGTTGTTTTTTATGCTTGATTTTTTGTAGGGGTTTATACATATTTTCTTCTCTCTAAGTTTCGCATTTTATCGATTGAGAATGATTTCTTGACTTTCAGAGAATGACTTTTGGGCTTTATCTTCTCATGAATAACAATCCAAATCTCTCTTGAAGAGCTTTGATTTGTCTTTGGAGGAGGGTTTGAAAACTTCTTCTCTAAAGGGAGAGCTTTTGTATTCTTAGAGAAAGTGATTCCGGATATCTTATGAATGCCTAGGCTTTAGTATTTATAGAATCAGGTAAGAGTGACTTTTTAAATTTACCCTCAACTTAAAGGACTTTAGTAAAATGGTCTAAAGGTTAAAAAGTTTATCTTCCCAGTTCAGATTGTTATAAAGACTTCTTAATGGGTTTGACCTATCTTTGTAATTATAGGGCCCAATATCAAGTTGTTTAATATTTTATCAAACCTATTTAGTGGGTTTTGATCGTTTGATCTATGAAAATCTAAGTCCATGCCATAAAAAACAATTTTAACAAACGAGCCCAATTTAGGTGTAGGGCCAATTAGTAGCTATTAGGAACATTTTTTATATTTTATATATAAAAAAAGGCACTAGTGTAAATTTTTGAAAGAATTTAAGGGACTAGTGTAAATTTTTTTTGTATCTACACATCGAACACAAAATTCTAGCGAGTTAAAGTGACATTATATAGCCCCTACGAAAATCCATCAATCCCTTTAACGAATTGAGGAGCTCTTAGACACTCAAAAGGGTGCTAGAGACCATGTTAACTTGTGAATTTTTCACTAAAATTCGGGTGGAATAAAAATCTTTGGATACTCAAATTTGAGTATGGGCTTATTGAATATTGGAGAGAGTTTGCCATTTATTATCTGAGTACATGTGGGAGGCTCCAACTATCTTTGTGAAGGTTTCAATTGCCTCAAACTTGAACCCAATTTAATTTTGATTCATCAAAATTTCTTAAAGATGTATTGGTTATATTGGTTGCGGTGTTTGGGGCATAACTTTTAGCTTCTCATCTATCAAAAACACTTTCTAGTGTCAAAACCATGATCGATGCATGGGTAGCAACTTATAAATTTCCCTAAAAATCAGAACCTAAAGCCACTTGATGAACCCACTTTTGATTTCTTGCTTATGCGGGCAATTAAATAGGATGAAAATTATAACATTTCATAACAAAAAATATTTTCATTTTTAATTAATGAGAAAATACCATGTATTGTTCTAGAGTTAATTATGTCTGCTTTTAAGAGATTTCAATGGTCAAATTCTCTGTTTCTAATTATCTTTTGTAATTAATGTTGAATTAGGGGATACTTGTTCAACACAATTACAAAAAAGATAAGATCCAACCACATAACACAAAATCTATGTGGTTTGGCAAAACTGCCTACATTCACAGGTGGATCAAATCTTCTTCATTATTATGAGGAAAAATAAAGTTTTAATTCCAAACCCAAGTCTTGAAATCCTTAATACCCTCTACTTGTTTCTCTCAAAACCTACAAGGAAAAAACCTTAATAATAAAAACATCCCGCACAATACTATTTGTGGTGTTTCAAGAAAGAAAGATAACCTAAGTGTTAGATTTAAACATAACCTAATAGCGGATGAAAAATATATAAATAATATTAAGGAAGACATAATGAGGAGAATTCTTAAATCTGACGGCTAGAAAATCATGGCATGTGAAATATTCATCGGTTTTATGGACCCGAAATAGTTCATTCATGGCTTATTTGAGTGAGTTGATCAAACTCTGTTCCTCCCGATTGTAAGATATAAAAAACGATGGTGGAAAAATCCGACCGATGTTACTCTAGGATACCTGTATGACTCAATTTTCTTTATAGTTAAATGCATAGTGATAAAAATCAATCTGTGATTTTTCCATGATTTTAATAGTTGTCAATTAAATCATAATTTTTTTTTTCAAAAATTCGCAGAGTTTTTGAAAAAATCTTTGATTTAAAAAAAAATCATGATTAATCGTGATTTAATTGACAATTTTTTGAAAAAAATCATAGACTATTTTTTTTAGCATTTGTAAGTGTTAGCTTATGACTTAATATGTGAAATACATATTTTTTTAACATGTTTTTATTCTTAAAAAAATTATTTTAAAATTTAAATTTATCCAATGTTTTCCGGGCCTTATCGATCTTTTGCCAACTTTTTCCAAAGCTTTCTCTTGCCAAATTATTTCCGAACCCCAACTTTGTCACTACGGTTACTTGGCATGCACATTCTTATGGGTTTGGTGGATTACTCAAAGTTAGGCTGATTCGTAATTCTCAGACATTATATTCAAGCATATTTTCCCTATGAGTCCTGATAATATGACTCATTAGGTGGCATACTCAATCCACTCCCTGACATAGACAAGTTCGGGAACAGTAGATCTGTACGTCTTAGGATACACAACTCTCTTGGGATACACTTTTTTATGGGAAAGTGCAATTGTGTATCCCGAGACTTACAAATCTACAGTTCCCGAACTTGTTACGTCAGAGAGTCGATTGAGTATGCCACCAGGTGAGACATATTATCACGACTATTTCCCTATATATCATGGTCTTTTTGAGTGGCCCACTAGATGGGTTCCCCTAAATACTCTGATCCAATGTTCAACAATTACAATGGGCCTTATTTTGGTGTGTGGGTCCACCAAAAGCTAGACCTAAATCCATTTATGAAATACCTGGACCCAAATGAGTGTCAAGTGGCACATAACTGAAACATGAATCTATACAACTGCCCCTGGAGCACAGTTTCTTTATTTAAAAGAAAAGAGAAAAAGAAAGTGAAAGAAAATAATGTTGGGTGGCAACAGGAGTTCCCCCCAAACACTTCAGGAGGTTGAGTTATATATGAGTGAAAAACACCACAATGAAGTGAGTGGAGGAACTCTAGGGGGCACCTAACCTGACTTAATTTGTTGGCTTTGGGGATCCACAGTGAAGAGTTTCGTTCACTTTAGCTCTCTATTATATCTTCCCTTCTCTGTCTTACTAATGAACCTAGACACCTTTACAGCCTTTGTGGGCGTGAGAGAATCATATATATGCTGTGGGCCTGTGCTCTTAGCTATCTATCTGTGGGATTACACATGTATGGTCTTGAATTTACGTCTCTTTCCTTCTCCAGTCTATCCATCCTTGATGAAATCTCTCTCTCTCTCCCTAAAAATCTTCTTTTTGAAAAACTTCCCAAATAAAGGTATTAATATATACTTCAAAGTGCAAAGTATGGTACCAATACCTTTACCAAAGTAGAAGTTGGAATAACTGATAACTTGCAATTTGGTGAAGGTTTGAAACGTTGACACGTAATATAATATTCAAAATAACTAAAAATACATAAAAAAAATAAATTAAGGTATTCATTTTATTTATAAAATGTAAAGTCATAATAATCTAGGAATATGTTTATCATATAAAAATATGAAATTTCAATTGTCTAAAATGATCACATAATTTTATATTTATTGTGAATGAAAGTTAGTCTTAATTTTAAAACTAAAAAAAAATAAAATTGTGGGAACTTAATTTTGTCTTCTCAGTCTCAAGTCCTTGCTTCTTTCCTTCTTGGATCAGGTAGCAATGGCACTAGAACTCCTTCACACACTCCTAGGATCAAATTAGTAAGTAATTTTGTAGAGTTCTTTAGCTTATAAGGGTGGAAGTTGTGTACCTTTGCCTTTGTTCCTTATTTAGAGGAATAGGGTCATTGGTTGTAATGCATGTCGATTTAGATTTATAGTTATCATGAATTCGGGATAATAACATGTGTAGTTCTCAACATGTCAGATTGCATGCATTCTTGGTCCGTGTATAAGAGACACAATTGTTAATTAGGGTATCTTCTTGTCAGTTTGTGGAACATGGGATGGAGGATCTTAACAAATCATTATATGGATGAGATGATTTGATTTCTTGTCTTAACATTATTTTTCTTTCTTGATCTATAAGCTGGGGGTTAGAGGGCCCCTCCCTTTTATTAAATCAATCCTTCATCTTTACAAGTAAGATCATCATGAAGAATAATTTGAAGATCATGAGGTATGAGTAATTCATCCTCTATTACAAAAAAAAAAAAAAATCATTTCCATAAGAACCCAGATGAGCTAAGAAATTTGTTGCCCGGTTAGTTTCTCTCAAAGAAAACTCAAAGATGCAATAGATAAGTTCTTCTACAAGAATCTAAATTGAGTTAACCTCCTCCAAATATTTCCAAGAGCAATCGACCTCCTTGTTGATACTTTCTATTGAAAAAAGTGAATCCGAAGTCACCAACAATTACTGAAAATTCTTCATCTTTGCAAAGTTTAGAGCTTCTAGAATCGCCGAATTATTTATGCAGACAATACCTCAATTTTTCCCTTTGTTCCCATTTGGTACGGTATCCGTGACGTGCTTTTCACGATAAAACACAATTTTCAACTGTCACTTTCGCTTCTTGCTGTTGTGGGCATATTAATGAAATTCAGATTTGGTAATTATTTGATGGGATTTCAATTTGGTAGATTCAATAACTTCAGGAAAGTTTCGTAAAGATATTGGAAAATTTTCGGAGAATATACAAATGTTGTTTATGGATTTCTTATCCAAATTCATCACCTTCAACCTACTTAAAACACCTTATCATGTCCTTGACATTTGAATATTGAAGATAATAGAATTTTGAAGGTGGAGGGTAAAAAACCTACCATATTCCTCAACAAATCAACTAATAAATTATCAATTAATTCGTCCATTTGTCGATTGAATAAGCTAGTCCTTTATTTTGTAAAATTTTATGAAATTTTTAAGAAGTGAGGAGAATTCTGGGGCTGTGGTTAGGGGACATGTAGTTATTATGAATGAGGAAATCTGTGCGATTGCCCATAGAAAAGGGGTGGAAAAATAAATAATTCCCTTGGAAAATGATTTTTCGTCACATGATTTCGATTTTCCCTGGATTTCAATTCTCACCAAAGCGATTTTCACCATGGAAGAGAAAATATTTTCATACCCCATTGGTTGGTGATTAGGGTCTAGAAAGTCATTTTTAGAGCCCTAATTACATAAACTTTATTAGTAAATTACACATTAAATCTCCTCATTAGATATAATGCATAGTTAGTCCATATTTATCATCATTTTCAATTTAATTATGAAATTCAGAACTAATTATTGTTATTTACATGTAACAAGAATTATTCGCGAAGTTTCAAGGCAAATCAGGAAAATCTAAAGTTACCACTGTGTTCCAAGATCTAAACCAAGACCGTGGACCAAAAGTCAAGTCAATTGACCAAAATTTTACCGCGACGCCAAGGTCAACGATGACGGCGCGGTCAACGAAGAAGGTCAAGCTTTGAATTTCGTACTGAAGTTTAGCGATTAAACACCATTTCGTAATAGATTATTTTTAGTATTTTTTGTAAACACGGGATGTCTCCAAAATCCTAATTTTCATATAAAATCCTATCTGGTCTCTCGATAAATAGAAGATCAAACTAAGAATCTAGATTTTAGATAATTAGTTTAGTTTTTATTTTCCTTTTTTCTTAGTTTTATGAAAGTTGTAAGGAGGCTCTGCCGGTTTCAAGTCCAGAAGCAATAAAAATAATTTCTTTCTCTCATATCTTTTTCTTTCCATACTTATTTTATTTTATTTTTTCTTTATTGTTCTTGTGATGACTATTACTTAAACCTCCGATAAATTGGTTGATGAAGTTTGAGAAAGATTTGTCAATGTTTTACTGTTCTCGTAATGATTTAATAATTTTATTGTGATAACGTAAATATTTATTATTAGGTTGAATATTAAATATTTTCAAAATTTTGATGGTCTCTTTATTTGATAACTTCAAGAAGAACCATGCCCTACAGAGAATAGTTAATGTTTATCTAATAATCTTGGCCTAAACTGTTGCATACTTTTGATCTCGTTTATATTTTAATTGCTTGATTTTTCAATTCATAAACATTAGTTTTGTTTAGTGGATTGAAATAAATAGAGAACCAGAATTCACTGATAAAACTTGTGAATGTGGATCCAATTGATTTACGCTTCTCTTTCGTATTCTTAAGTTTTTATTTTAATAGTTTATTTTAGATAAATCATCTCTTGCAAACTGTTTCGAAATTACTTGTTAAAATTGAATTGGATTGAAAATAAAAAAAATATTTTGGATTAACGTTGTCTCTGTGGTTCAACCTTTTCTTGCCAAGGTTTTCTTTTGTTTATTATTTTATTATCATCTACAACAACGAACACTTGGGAAAAAAATAACATTAGGAAGTGAAATTTTTTTTTTCCAGTAATGAAGTGGAAAATATTTTTCTCTTAGGGTGTGAAAATGTGACAATTAAAAATTGTATTTTCCAAAGAAAATTATTTTCTTGTCCATTTTTCATACAAAATTTTATAGACTTTATAGCACCTCCAATGGTTTCTCAAATTGGGATGACAAATCAAAATTTTGAAATAGCCTCTCAAAAATGTACTCTAATGCATGTCTCAAATGGTGTTTCAACTATAGCATATGCTAAAATCAATGCCAACCAATGCCATATTTGGCATTAGTTTTAGCATATCTCATAATTTGCTAAAGTGGCTTTTAGATTATAAAAGATGTCTTTTAAATTGTTTTTTGACCAAATGGCCATCAAAACAAATGAAAAAGTACTTTTTTAATTTAATTTAATTTTTTATTTTTGATAACGTCATATCTGTAAGGTGTTGTTAGGTTGGTCACCTCGACTGGCCTAGTGTTGTTTTGAATGAAATGTTACTTATCAAAAAAAAAAAAAATACTTTTGAAATTAGTTTTTTTTAATAAAATTGTCATCCAAAGCAAACAAATGACATTTTTTGAGATGATGCATTGTAGCGCATCGTTTCAAATTTATCATTTTTTCATCTCATAAAATAAAATTGTTAAAGCTAATTTTAACATCACCATTGGAGATGCTCTTAGTGTCTATAGGCAACGTTTTCATACTTAATTTGGAGTAGTGAAAATTATTCCACTCCAAGAGGTGGAAAATCACTTTTGTGGGAAATGAACGATATACAACTAAAACTCACATTTTCCAAGGGACATTATTTTTCTCCTATTTTCCATGTGCAATCATGCAAACCTTTATTTTTCTCTTGTCCTTTTTTTTTTTTTTTTGACTCGATTTCTATTTATTGGGTTTAAGAATTTATATGAGCCTAATCATTATTGTAAACAATTATTGAAATTGTTCGAACAAGGGTTATAATGTTAAGACAATAATTTGAGCCAAACCTTTGTAATGATTGAATGGCGAGTTTTAATTTTTAATTAAGGTGTGATAAATAATTTAAGAAATTGGGGTGTAATAAATAAAAGTTGGAGTGTCAATATCAACTCTCTAAACTAAATGATGGCTATTTGGAAAATTAATATTCTAGATGGCACAACAACCAAAGTCAACTCTCATAAGTGGGATTGGGATTTAGGTTACAATCTTCTCTTTTTTTTTTCGGAGCCTCTAGTAGGTTACAAGGAAGAAAAAAAAAAAAAAAAAAAAAAATCAAATCTTTATTGATTCCATCATACATTGTCGGATGACATTTTGTAGTCCCTACGAAAATCCATCATGCCTTAGGCGAATTTGAGTAGTTCTTAGACACTGAGAAGGACCATGCAAAATTGTCCTTCAACCATCCCCCCTCCCCCTCCCCCTCCCCCTTGAGCCAGGTGCATTGCCCTATGCATTCCACCTACGAGCTGCAAGCTCAATCCTCGAAAGCTTCCACTTGATTTACTGTACATTCCTATGATGTGATAGCATTAGTCTACTCAACAATATAACAATACCGATAACTCAGTATATCTTCATTGATGAAGATATACTTTCATGAAAGAAAAATATATACATATAGGACATTTCACAGGATACCGTTCCTATGTAAAATAGGAACAGTATCTATGTTTTCACACTTTAGTTGGACATCTTGGGCTCCTAATGCTGTACACGAAGCCCAATGTTTTTTTTTTTTTTTCTACAATCAAAACGTGTCACGTAAACACCATTCCTATGCATAGGAATGGGACACCGTATTGGATCACGACTCTAAAGTCTAAATGAATTAGTGAGCCCAAATGAGTGTGTGCCAAGCAGCACATAAATGAAAACATGAATCTATCCAACTTCCTTAGAGCTTTCTTTATTAAAAGAAATAATGATTTTCCGGTTCAACTCTGTGTTGGACCTAGTGTTCAATGTGCAGTATAGCACGACTCTAGAAAAAAAAAAAAAAACAAGAAGAAGAAGAAAGAATGATGGATAAAATGTTGGGTGGCACCAGGAGTTCCCCCAAACACTTCAGCAGGGCGAGTTGAGTGAAAAACACCACAATGAAGTGAGTAGAGGAACTCTAGGGGGCACCAAACGTAACTTGATTGGTTGGCTTTGGATCCACCGTGAAGAGGGTCAGTCACCTTAGCCTCTATTTATACTTCTCCTCTTCTATGTCTTACTATTGAACCTGGACACTTTTATGGCCTTCGTGGGGGGAGAGAATCATATATATGCTGTGGCCCTTAGCTTTATATCTCTTGGGTTACTCGTGTAAGGTCTTGATTTTGCATGTCTTTTTCCTTCTGTAACCTATCCATCCTTCATAAAAAGATCTCTCTGTCTCTCTCTCTCTCTCTCAGAAAACCTTCTTTTTGAAAATATTTCGAGATAAGGGTATTAAAAGAATAATACAAATACCTTTACTAGAATTGTCGTTGGAATATTTGATAGCTTCCAATTTGGTGAAGATCGTATAGTGAAAAAAAGAGAGGCTATTTATCTGTCACAAATATTTATTATAGAAATCTTAATTTTACTTATAAAATGTAAAAAAAGAAAAGTATGGCATTATGTGTATCATGTCAAAGTACGAAATTTTCAATGCCCTGATTATGACTAAAATTATTTTTAATTTTAAAACTAAAATAATATTGTGGGATCTGTGTCTGCTAGGTCTCATAAAACTTGGCCGAGTCAACTAGAAAATGCCCTAAGTCAGATCCAAAACTTGATCTATTTCTTCAATTATAAGTAATAAATTTATGGAGAATAAAAAAATATAAAAAATTCTATATACATATATATAAATTTAGTAAGCCTATTTTTAACGAGTTCAATAACTCGATGTTGATGGGCTTTGAACGTAGGTCTCTCGTATCATCACCCAAAGATTTTGCTAACTAGGCTACCTTGCACATGCAAATTTAATATATTTTTATTTGATTTACTTGGGTCTTCACTCGACTTGGTGGATATTCAGTCGAGTTTTTAAGTTTTAAAACTATGTTTTAAACTCTAAACCATCTCATGTAACTTTCTCGCATTTTCTCTCCTATTATCTTATTAAAATTATTCTGATTATATTTAAAAAAATAAAAAAGTAAAAATGAAAATTTCATTTGCTTGGCCGAGAATCTAAAATTAGCCTTTGAGCGCATTCAAGGGATATCTCCACACATCTGGGTTTACAAATGAGAAAAAAAAGAAAGAACTGATAAATAAAAAGAAGAGAAGAAAGCTACCACTCAGTTTAGAATAAAAAAAAGATTTCGGTGCAACTAACAAAACTGAAGATTCTTTTATTACAAAGAAGCTGAAAAATTGACCAAGTTCAATGAATCTAAGTAATCCATGTGAACAAGCATCAAAGAAGCAAGAAGGACCCAGTTCTTTTGAATATTGAAGATAATAATTTTTTTAAGGTGAAAGGTAAAAATGCTACCATTTTCCGCAATTAATCGATAAATTATCAATTAATTCGTCCATTTGTTGAGCCAACTATGGTTGGGGGAAACGTAGTTATTATGAATAGAAACTTAGCATCTGTATGATTGCCCATATAAAAAGGTGGAAAACTAAATTTCCTTAGAAAATGAGATTTTCACACATATGATTTTGATTTTTCCTAGAATTTAATTCTTGATCACCAAGCCATTTTTCACCATGGAAGGGAAAATGTTTTCCCACCCCCTTCAATAGGTAAATGATTGTTCCACTTAATGTTATTCTCTCATGATTGCACCTATTCCCAAAACTTGAAAAAAAATAATGCCAACTTGATCTTTTTCTGATATTTTCCAGGGTGTAACCAATTGTCATGTGGAAACTGGAAAATTCCATAGAAAAAATTGACGGGCCAAGGCCCTCAAATTTTAGAAATTGAATTTTGACGATCTAGGACTGTCGAAATTCTTGATGTTCCCAGATTTGATGGCTTAGAGCTGTTGAATTTCTCTCATCCTTCATTAATTTGATAGTTTTGGTCCATTGAAAAAAAAAATTTGACAACGAAAAATTTGACGCCAATTGAACCTTTTGCTCCGTCGAATTTTATGAAATTTGATTGCCCAAAGGCCATCAAATTTGGACTTTTTTCACATTGTGTGTATAGAATTTATTAATTTTCCATGACCATATTTTCAAGGGATTGATATTTCCTTAAAAACAAATTCTTGCCAATCATACAAGCCCTTTGCACTTACAAAAGTATCATAAAGAGAGTTGAATTTTAGTTTTGGGGTGGAGATAATCGTGAGAGAATAACATTAGGAGGTAGAAATTTTTTTTTTTTTTTTTTTTTGGGGGGGGGGGGGGGGACCCTCTTAGGATGGGAGAAGGTGCAACCATACAATTGAAAATTGCATTTTCCAAGAAAAATTATTTTCTTGTCCATTTTCCATACTCAATTATATAGACGCTTCGTCTGTTCTTTATAGAAGCCAGTTTCAGCTCCAGAAGCTGGTTTATAGAAAAAACAGAAGCCCGGAGCCTGAAAAGTCATATCCAATAGAAGCTTGTTCGTTACATAAACATAGAAGCCAGAAAAACATGTTCGTTTGACAACTTTTTATTACTGGATTCTGATAAAATAACCAAAATACCCATAATGTTGATAATGGACCCAGAATGCATAAAAAATTATCAAAATACCTTAATAAATATATAATTACACTAAATACATGTATAAATATAATAAATTTATATTAAAAATTATAAAAATAATTATTATTAAAATAAATTTATAAATTTTATAATTCTATCGAAATTTCGGCAGCATTTCCTCTTAAAAATGGACATATGAAATTTTTCTGATAAAAAAAAAAACATGCATAAGGCACTGCATAATACATAATCTATAATCCACGCAATATCTAATACACATTAACATTAAAAAAGATACATAATACGTACATCAATATGTTTTAAGTCATTATAGTTCATCATTGTTTTAAGAGAAATGTTACTATTAACATTATAATAAAAAATGACCAGAATGTCTTAATAAATATATAATTACACTATATATATATAATAAATTTATATTATAAAATTATAAAATTAATTATTTTACTTTAACAAAATTTGTAAATTTTATATTTATATCGAAATTTCGGCAGCATCTCCTCTTAAAAATGGACATATGAGATTTTTCTAAAAAAGAAAATACCTGCATAATACACATTCCAATATCCACATAACATCTCATACACATTCCAACATCCACATGATATCTCATACACAAATCACATTTTATCAAATAAAAAGTATTATAATATCATACAAAAAGAGAAATATAATTTTCATTAAGAACAATTCTAAAATAGATTAAATCTCTTAAGCTCTATTATAAACATCATATAATGCATTAGTTATTCCAGTCTTTGTCCTCTCCATGGTAACACGAGATCGACGATCTACAGGCTCTCCATTATTATCATGTTTAGGTGTACCCTTTCATTTTTCACAATTTGTTATTATTTGAAACGTAAGAATTATTCATCTGCAATTGCATGCTTCCTTATAAAGTTATGGAGTGTCATGCAAACCAATATAATATCTCGTTGTGTTTCGAATTTGTAACGTGGCATTTACTTCAAAATTAGTCATTTTACCTTTAAAACTCCAAAACATCGTTCTATGACATTCTTAAGTGAATAATGCATATAATTAAAAAAGTTCTTTATCTGTTCTTGACCTCAACTCTCTTCTAAAATCTTGTAAATGATATGTTACATCTCGATAAGGTGCAAGGTAGCCTTCCATCAATAGATATCTAGAGTTGACCAAATAATATTTGCATTGAAAAAAGAAAATAACATATTAAGAACGAAGATGTGGAAATTACATTTTAATATTGTATTTTATCTTAACTTTAAAATAACTAACCTGGAAGAGGATGTAGAAATTGTAACGATGACTTCGTAATAGTGTCGAGGAACACGCGATAATCATTAGCTGATCCCTCCTATCTAGCTACAACATGTGTAAATGTCATATTAAAAGCACAAGTAGTCATAACATTTTGTGTTATGTTTTTGTGTCCTCGAAATCTATTCTGATGCACGAACGGGATATGTGCACTAATGTGTGTCCCATCAATCGCCCCAACACAATCTTTATATTTACATATTTCAAATATAAATAATGATATTTGACGTTATTAAAAATAATGGTAAATAAAGAAAAATCATTAAGAAAATACCTTGAAATATGACCAATATCTTTCATTGGTTCGTATATGCATCGGACTTCTTTGAGATTAGGAGGAACGATCAAAAGTTTTGAAATTTCAACTAAGCCTCGTAGAACTATGTGAAAATATTTGTTAATTGTATCTAATGAATGTCTAAAACTGGTCCTCAGTACCCTATGCCTTTCATTGTGACCCACGGTATAAACAAACATTGCAACTTATTCTTTAACCGAGGTCTTCTTTTCGTTTTTTAACAGACCCCTTCCTTCTAATATGTCACACAAATTTAGGAAAACATGTCGTTCCATCCTAAATAAATCACTGCATGTGTTACTCTCTTCATTAATGATATGACACACATAATCTGCTCTAGTATAAACAGAACTCCTATGTGGTTCCCTATAGATAAAGGTGTCAGCGTATTGTTGTATTGCAACAATGGCACCTGTTACCAAAATATCTAACGATAGATCATCATCTACGGTATTCACGTCATGAATTTCATTGTTACTGGACATATCATTATGCGTGGAAGTATCATCATCGGAATCCATAAGTCTGTATAAATACATAATTACAAATTATATAAATCCAAACCATAACACTAAAATAACATAGATAACACAATAGACATGTTAAACATTCACTACATAACGGGCATACCACCTAATCCATACAAAACATAAAAAAAAATAAATAGACATTGTCAATAGTATACCACCATAGGGGTGTGATATAGTCACCATCAATGAAAGATGGCAATAAACATACATATCAAAAATTACACAAATACTACTTCGAACGATTAATTCGAGCATCCTCCATCTCACCATCTAACCACCCAATACAGAGTTCATCGGTTCGCAACATACATCAAATTTGCCTATACTCATTCTTCATACTAAATAATTTCAATGCAAACTGATAACGATCACTATTAGGGATGATCTCTATTGTTGCATCAAACAGATCAACACACTCCCTAATGCTACCAGGTTGTGTAGGTGGTGGTGGAGGTGGTGCACTACTCGTGCTCGTTCTCGACGAAACTACTTCAATCAAACGATCAATCTGTTGTCCCAACATAATTGCATTCGTCATTTTTTATCGTTTGGAATGGGATTGAAAATCTCCAGATTTCTTGTGTGATGGTACAGTAAATGTAGGGATACCATCACCATCAACATCAGTATTAGGAGAAATATCAATAAGTGGATGATGACCTAATGGTTGAGACTCTGGTGGTTGCGTTTCTTGAACAAATGCAAGATCATCATCATCACCATCATCGTCATCATTATCATCTTGAAGCTCATGCTCTCCAACTCTAGATGACCCAACAGATGGACGTACACCAGGATTAGAAGAGCTTATGACATATTCTCCAGTAGCATAGGTCCCTCCAAATTGTATATCCAACTTTTCAACATGTTCCAATCCCTCATAACGCCATTGTGCATCAATTTTATATTTCTACAAAATAAATAAATTTCTTTAATAGGTTTGAATAGGTAAACGTGACATTTCTATTTGGTAATTTAATCGGAAATTACCTTCAACCAAGAGTTCCACCAATCATCGCTCGCTAATACTTTATTGTTAACATCATCGTAGCCCACACCACTACATGCTTTTAACTTAATCCATCTAGCCCACATAGCTTTACTTTTATCCTAGTAATTCTTATGTTGCTTCTTAGTGTAATTGAGTCTCGTCGTTGTCTGGAATTGTTTCATTAGAGATGAATATCTCGATACATTCAATGAAGTACCGGGTCTTTTTTCCTTTTTAACTAATTTCACGTAGATATCAACCCAAATCTTATGAAAATAGGGTCTTGTGGAATCAATTTTTGACTCTATTTTTTTTTGTTTTGTTACTTTTTATCTCGGTATCTGACAATTTGAATATTCATTTAAAAAAATAATAGATAAGGAATAATCAATAAATCGTAACAAGTTAAAAAATTATCTTTAAAAAATGTCAAGAAATCTAGTCCAGCAATTCATAAAGCAAATAACTATATAAATTTGCATTTATCTATATAAATTTCGCATGTGAGGTGAGTTTAAACAAAAAATTGCATTATTCAAATTAATTCCGAAAACGATAATTTACTATTTTCAAAAATAAGTTTTAACCAAATGGTCTAAAAAATGAACAATTCTACATTTTTCATACCAAAACTGTTGTTTTCCTTTCTTCTACCTTTTTACCATTCTTACCCTTCACATTTATCAAAACCCAACTCTTTTATATAATAAAGATAGGAGGTGTATAAATGTAATTTGAATATAAGTTAAAAGAAGGGTTATTAAGTACTTTCAATATAAAGTTAAAAAACTGGTATTTTGAGTTCAAAAAATTGTAAAAATTACCATTCATTTTTATTTCTTACTGTTTTGGTAAAAAACTTGTTTATGAAAATGATAAATTATCGTTTTCGGAATTAATTTGAATAGTGACCCATTTTGGTAAATCAACTTTTTTTAAATGTGTTCATAACGGACTGTTTAAATTAAAAAAAAAAATAAAATCTAAACACATGGTTGGGTGAGTATTGTTTACGTAAAGGAAAATGCAATTTAAACTTAGCTAAAATTGTTAAACTTACCCTGAAATCACAAAAATCAACAAAGAGAGAGAGAGAAAATCTAAAAAGAAAGGTAGAATCAACACTAAAATTACACTATGGGAAGGCTTTTAGTTGTACCTTAGCTAAAATTGTAAGCTTGCATCCTTATAATAAAAACAAAGAGATGAATCCCCAAAGTGGTAGATCCATAAAATTAATCACATTATCCTACACCTTACTTCAAATTTGATGGAAAGGAAACAGTTGTACAATTTCTACCTTGAGCATAACCCAAGCATAGTTTTAAATCTCTTTCGAGACCGAGACAACTAGACAACTTGAGCATAACCCAAGCATGGTTTTAAATGTTTTCCAACAATGGTGAATTTAAACCCAATTAAAATCGAACCCAACTTCAAAAAGTAAAATAAAAATTGTAAGAAGGGTCGAGACCTAGTGTTAGGAGACAATGACAATTTTTTTACTTTAAAAAGTGATATTGTCATGTGAGGAATTCTGTTTGAATATATGTAATTTACCTAGTACAGTTATTAGCAAGTGCTAGGAGCATATTTAGCCGAACCCAATTCTATATAAGTATTGAACAACACATGTGCACAGAATTAACTTGTTTTGCTTTGTTAGTATTTAGTATTAAAACTCTTAAGGAGTTTGTTCATAAGCTTTGCACATAACGTTAATCATCGTTGGTGCATTCTCTCCACTAAGAATTTTCTTTTCAATGCATTTGGTTCACCTACCTCCCCATAAGTTCCAGATTGTCCAAAGATATACATGGAGAAGAATAGCAAAAACCATAACTTAAAACCAAGCTTCAAATCTTAACGAGGAACTCAACAACCCAAAAATAGTAGAACAACCTATCTTTTTTTATCAATCTCACACCAATCCAATCCAAGTTTTTAATAGAATCATTGAAGAAAATAACAAATTCAATTAGAAAATCAGCAAAAGCTTCAAACATCATGAAGAAACTCAATCACAAATCCTGAACATATAACAATCATCAATTTCCAGCTTTTTTTTACCCATTCCACACCTATCCAATTACAATTTTAAACATACACAAAAACAACTAGAAATCCCATAGAAATCAGAAAACTTGTCATCCAAAGCTCCAAACAATATAAATAAACTCACCCACAACGAAAACCCAATAGAATCAAAAGAGATTTCCATGTTTTTAGATTCAATCCCAATAGCAAAACCAATTCAAGATTTTGACAGAAAACATTAAATAAAATAAAATTCGTGAAAATTACAAAACTAGATTGTTTATAAAACAAAATTAAAAACACAAGAAGCAAATTACAAGTTGCAAGTTGGTCATTTTTTTTTTATCAAACCCAACCCCAACAAGACCCATAAATTAGTTGTAGGAGATCCCATAGTTTATTTCTCTATTAAAAACTAAATTTTTTTATTCAGATTTGGAGTGAGGGTGAGAGAAGAGTATAACACAGAGGCAACAAAATTGAGAGCAGAGAGTGGAGATTTTACCTTCGTGAGAGATGAGGAAACCCAAGATTCCCGATCTGTAGAGAGTGTTGAGAGATTGATTTGTGTGAGCCGAGAGAGATCTAAACGAAGAAGGAAGCCGAGAGTGAGAGTAGAGAGTGACGAGGAGGGGTTTACCCTTGAGAGATCGATTTGTGTGAGCCGAGATTGAGAGTGGAGAGTGACGAGGAGGTGTTTACATTCGTTCGAAGTCGATAACGAAATAGGGTTAAGGTTTTTTCGTTGGAAATAGAAAAAAAGATGAAGGGCTTTTCGATCATTATACCTTAGCCGTTTTCGGTGATCAGCTCTGCACAGAAGCAAATTAAAAAAGCCTCTCTCTAACATCTCTAAATAAGAGCTGATTTTTTACTTTTGTTGATTTCCGTTGGAGCTAAAAGAGCTCAAACAAACATTGCTCATGGAGCTTCTTTGGCTTAAAAGCTAAAAAAGTAAATTGAGTTGGCTTTTAAATTACAAACGAACAGCCCCTAGTGTCTCAAGTGAGCAAACTAGGCAAAGGTTAAAATCTTAGTTTGGACTGAAAATATTTTTTCTCCCATAAGTGGAAATTCACTTTCCTTGGGAAATTGTGCAATTATACATTAAAAGCCCATGTTTTCCATGTTCAATCATACAAACCCTTAATGTCTCAAGCATGCAAACTAAGCAAAGTTTTTTATTGTTTAAAAACCCTATTTGGAGCAATGTTTTACTTAAGAGAAAAATCAAGGTATTCTAGACTGAAATATTTTTAGATAATCTGAAATTCAATGTTTTGATGTCAATGTTGCAATTTTTGGTTCCAATTAAAATCGGCACACTACATCAAACAAGTTAAATATGGGAACAAATATTTAATTCTGCATGTTTTAAAATTCACATAAAGAAGATTATGTTCTTGATTGACAGGATGAGATCAAGTTTTATTTTAGTGAGCTTTAACAACCCATGTTGGATGGGGTGCTATATGATCATGGATCGTAATTTATATACTACCTAATTTGATCAAAAGACATCAATTAAATGAGTGTTGAAGTGGCTCTAGTGATTTTGCTTCAATCTAGAGAACAGTCCAACATGGGATTTAGTTGCTCGATTTTAAGAAGAATTTTCCATGCACATAAAATCTCCAAAATGATTGTATGCCTGATCTCCTGTTTGTTATATATGGTTATTGTTTTAATGTATGGTTCGTCGAGTGCCTAAATAAACTTTGAAGCGCTTATATCATTATAATGTTTGAGTACAAAAAAGACATTTGCTTTTATTCATGCAAATCGACTGATTGCCAAGCTTTAGAAATGTCTAAAGGTGCCACTTAGCCAAGTGGTAAAGGCTTGAGGAGAGTCGATTCCACGGCTTAGGTTATCCTGTTGAACCCATCTTCAATAAGTGGGAGCTGAGATTGTTAGATTACGTTTCGAACGTGAAATTAAATATGTTTGCAAATTGGCTAAATTTTACAATAAACTTAATGATGGTTATTTGGTAAAATAAGTATGCGAGTTGGCACAATGACCGAGGCAACTCTCATAAGTGGGATTTAGGCTACAATCTTCTCTTTATTTCTTGAGCCTCTAATAAGTTATAGAAAAAAAAAAAAAATCTTTGTTCATTCTATCATACATAATTGCTCGGTGACATTTTATAGTCCTTATGAAAATCCATCAATCCCTTAAGTGAATCGAGGAGGTCTCAGAACTCAGAACGGTGCTAGAGGCCATGTTAATCGATGAGTTTTTTGTTAAAATTTAGATGGATTAAAATTTCCGAGAGTCCCAAATTTGAGTATGGGCTTGTCAAATAACGGAGATAGAGATGCTATTTATTATCTCATTACAAGTGGGAAGCTCGAACTATCTCCAGGAAGCTTTTAGATGCCTAGAACTTGAATTCAATTTAATTTAGAATTAATTAACAAAAATTTCTAAAATAAAATCATATTAGTTACATTGGTTGTGGTGTTTTGGGCATTTCTCACCTATCAAAAACAGTAGTTTCTATTGGCGAACCATGATTGATGGGTGTAAACTTACAAATTTCCATAAAAATTAGCAGCTAAAGCTAGTTGGACCCCATTTTTGGCTTCTAACTTATGCTATCGGTCAAATGGGATGAAAATTAAAAGATTTCATAACAAAAATATTTTCATTTTAATTAATGACAAAACTATTTCTAGAGTTATCTTATTTCGTCTTTATTTTTATATAGCAAAGAAAATGAAGATCAAACCAAAAAACACCAAGATTAATGTGGTTCGGCAATGAAGCCCATGTCAACAGGTGGATCGAATCTTCTTCTCTATGAGATCAAATAAGAACAATATAAGAAGAAATACTCGTGTTTTCATCCCAAACCCAATCCTTGTACACCTCTCCCTGTTGTCTCTTTCAAAACCTAGAAGAAAATCTTTAATAATAAAAAACATTCCACGCAATACTATTTATAGTGTTTTAAGAAATAAATACAATCGAACTTTTATAGTAAAACATAATCTAACAACCAATAAAAAGACAAATAACATTGAGGAGGCCGGATGAGAATAATCCTTAAATCCAACGGCTAGAAAACTATGGCTTGTGAAATATTCATCGGTTCTATGGATTCAAAATAGTTCACATATGGCACCATATTTAGGTGAGGCGATCGAACGTTGTTCCTCCTGAGCTGTTAGATATCTTTTGGTTTTTTCCTACATCTTAGACCCATATAGTCCTGGGGTCTTGGGATATTATACAAAATTAATTAATTGAAGAAAATAAATTGAAAAAAAATAAAGAAAAATACAGTATTTTCTCCCATAAAAAACGACTATACCCCTAACAAAATTAGGGTTGATTGGTAAAACTTAGCCACAAGATTCAAGCATATTTTTCCCCATTATGGGCTAGCTATATGAGTGTGTCTTTGGATGGCTTCTAATAGACACAAACTGGAATGGGCCTGACTTTGGTGTGCGCGTCCACCCATAGCTGGAGCTCACATTTATGAAATAGTGGGCCCAAATGGGTGCCAATTGGCAGATAAATGACACATGAAAATACTCTACTTCTGGAGTTCCCCAAAACAAAGTGAAAAAAAAATAATGAGGGATAAATGTTGGGTGGCACCAGGAGTTCCCCCAAACACTTCAGCAGGGTGAGTTGTAAGTCAAAAACACCACAATGAAGTGAATGGAGGAATTCTAGGGGGCACCGAACCTGACTTAATGTGTTGGCTTTGGATCCACAGTGAAGAGGGTCAGTAACCTTAGCTCTCTATTTGTACTTCTCTTCCATGTCTTACTATTGAACCTAGACGCTTTTATGGCCTCTGTGGGGGGAGAGAATCATATATATGCTGTGGCCCTTAGGTATCTATCTTTTGGGTTACTCATGTATGGTCTTGATTTTGCATGTCTCTTTCCTTCTCTAATCTACCCATCCTTCATGAAAAATCTCTCTTGAAAAAATCACCTTTACTAAAGTTGTGGTTGGAATAACTGAAAACTTCCAATTTGGTAAAGGTTTGAACCATAATATTCAAAATAATTAAAAGTACAGTGACAGAATTAAGGCATTCAAATCTTTCTAAATATTTATTAAAGAAATCTTAATTTTGTTTATAAAATGTAAAGGGATAATAATCTAGGAATATGTGTTTTTTTATTTATAAGTTGTGGATAAGGGGACCCACCCTCCCTTTACAAAATTATCGAGAATAGTTACAACATAAATCTTCAACAAGAATTCTTGATATCTCTTGAGGAAGAGAAGAAACTGTAATCTCCCCCTTTATACTTCTAATGGAGTATAAAGAATCAGAACAAATAATAACTCGAAGGGATACCTTTCATTCTCGCAAACATCAGAGCTTCAAAGATCGTCAATAATTCAATCTTTATGATGTCTCCTTCCTCACAAATATCATACTACCTCTTGAATCACATCCCAAGAAACCCGAACCTTCTCTTTCCAGTGAAAATGAACCATCGAATTTATTTTCACTACATCTTCTTCCGGGCATCTCCAAAAGAAGCTCTTGGAACTTGACTATATCAACTTATAATTGCAAACCCAATTTTTTAAGAAGCTTATTGTCAAACCTATGCTATCTTTCTCCTTGTATCTTAATGAGAAACTATGGTTCTCTGCGTACTGCAACGTTAGTGTAGTGTCCAATATAGTCAGTCTAGAACGGCTCTTCAAAAACATGAAATTTTCAACGCTATGAAACTATCACATAATTATATCTTTATTATGAATAAAAGTTTGTTTTAATTGAAAAAAAAAAAAAAATCGTGGGAACTTTTATTTGCTCAATCTCAAGTCTTTGTTCTTTCCATATTGGATCAAGTAGAATTGGCACTAGAACTCCTTAATTTCCTGTGTTTCATGTTAGAAAATGCTCCCGTGTTTAAATTAGTAAGTTATTTTTGTAAAGTTCTTAGCGTATAAGGGTAGAATTTGTGTGCCTTTGCCTTAATTTGTTCCTTCCTTATTTATAGAAATAGGTCCCCTCATTGTAATGCATATATATTGATTTGGATTTATTATTACCAGGTAGCATAATGAAAGCTTCTCTATTGCGCGGATCTCAGCATGTCAAGTTGTATGCAATTATGCATCCTTAGTCCTTGTGCGACACAATGTGAAAAAACCCAAATTTGACGGACAAAGGGATCGAATTAGCGTCGAATTTTTCATTATTAATTTTTTGTAGCGGGTTGAAACTGTCAAATTAATGAAGGATGGGAGAAATTCGACAACTCTAAGCTGTCAAATATGGGAATATCTAGAATTTCGACGCTCCTAGACTATTAAAATTCAATTTCTAAAATTCGTGGGCCTTGGCCCGTCAATTTTTTCTATTGAATTTTCCTGTTTTCATGTAGTGCTAATAGCATGATTGGTAGGGTATTCTCTTGCCAGTTTATGGAATGTGGGATGAGTAGACCTTAGCAAATCATTGTACGTATGGGGTGAGTTGATTTCTTGGTCTAAATGCTAGTTGATTGTGTAGACGTGTGAGATTGAAAATTTTCTAGAGTTTTGATCTCATTTACGTGAATTAAGGAGGTGGCGCCATTCAAAGAGTTTGGGTGTAAATGGACACCAAAAACGACTTTTTGAAAAAAAAAAAAATTTTGGCTTTTGGTAACTCACCTATTTAAATGATAAAGAGAAGGTCTACTTAAAAAACTAAGTAAAGAGGTTCAATTGAAGGATAAGGAAGGTGTTAAGCATCTTGTCCCACCCATCAAATGACCATAGGTGAAGTAAGAAACTCACTTTGAGATTTTGAAGATAAAGGGGATAATAGAAAGATTAATAGAAAATCAACTATATTTTTACTTGGTAAAATGAAGTAAAGATAGTGAGAAAGTTTAAACAAAAAATGGGTACTTGTTGGATTTTTTTTGTAAGCTTAGGATTTAAGTAAACATCTACATGGATTTCACCTTTTTGGGTTTCAAAATTCTTTTAGAGATGTATGTGCTCAGTTGAGAGTTTCTTTTTGTCCGTTTAGTCCTTAAGAGGCATCAATGAATTAGACACCACCATAGTAAAATTAGGAATCATTATGTATGCATTGTGTTCTTTATGAGATTGTTTTTATTGGCTTGAGAGTTAGATATGCATCTACAAAAATCCACACCTTAACTTATAACATTTTGAAAATGTAGTGTGTGTGCATGTTATGTATGAATAAATGGACTTACAAAGAGAATATTACGTCATAGAGGGTTTATTCTCTAGAAATTTTTTTAAGGAGTTTAAAATGGTTGTAGATCCTAGATTTTGAGTCAATTTGAAGAGAACTAAGCCAAGTGGGATGTAAATTGGTGTTTAGTTTTTGGATTTTCTAAATATTCTACCTAACTAGGCTTCTAATTATGTAGGGCTAAGAGAGTCTTTGCACACATGTTCTAGAGCATTCTCTTGGTAGTGTAAAAGGATTATGATCTTTAAAAAATGGTCAAATTACATTGAATTCTCTTAAATTGATTGGCACAAGAGTAAATCACCTCAAATTAACTCTAACAAGATGGGGTTAAGGAGGTAATTCAACTCAAGTGGGGACTAAGAAGGACTCAGAGTCAAGATTGAGAGATATGGTGAATTACTAGAAGACCTTGGTGAGGGATTTATTAGAGGTTAATGCAAAGGTATAAAAGTAAAATGGAAGGATTTTCATACGGAAAATGCAATTAATTAGGGTTTAGAATGTCATTTCCCTTAAACAAATTCAAGCACACATGGGCTTGTAATGGCCCAACAGATTGGTCCTTGGGTGAGTCATGGATTGGGAAAAAATACACGAGGTCGTGGGCACACCCAGATTGGACAAACATAACATTAGTCCATGGGTGGAACAAGGACACAACCTATAATGGGTTGTTCTTAGGTCATCCATGGCTAGGCTTAGAATCTGTTATTAAAAATGGTCATTGGGGCCTTAGCCAAACAAATAATATGCTAAAAAGCCTTCTTGAAAAATATCTTGGGTCAAGGTCATTTCTGGAAGATTTTTTATGCTCTCGAGCTCGACCTAGACAAAAATGGGGTGTCTACAGGCAATACCTTAGTTTTTCCCTTACTTCCCACTTGGTATCGTAATTGTGATGTGCTTTTCACAATAAACAATTTCTCGATTGTTTTCACATTGCTTCTTGTTGTAGTGGGCATAGAAACAAAATTCGGATTTGGTAATTACTCGTTGGGGGTTCAATTTGGTAGATTCAAATAACTTCAATAAATTTTTGTAAAAATGTTCAAGTTTTTTGAGAAATTTACAAATGTTATGTTTTATAGGGTTTCGTAGCAAAACCCATCACCTTCAACCTACTTAATACACTTGTCTCGTTCTTGACATTGAATATAATAAAATTTTGAAGGTAAACGGTAATAAAGCTACCATATTCCATAATTAATCGATAAATTATCAATTAATTTGTTCGTCCATCGATTTAATTGGCTAGTCCTTTATTCGGAGAATTTTACGATTTTTTTTAGAAATTTGAAGAATTTTGTGACTGGTTAGGGGAAACATAGTTATTAGAAATAGAAACATAGGATCTGTATGATTGACCAAAGAAAAAGGGTGGAAAAACAAATTTCCTGACAAATGAGATTTTTCGGCATATTATTTTGATTTTCCCTGGAATTCAATTCTCACCCAAGCAATTTAATTTTCAACATCAAAGGGAAAATGTTTTCCCACCCCATTTGTAGGGAAAATGATCATTCCACCTCCTAATTTGATGCTCTTCTGATATTTTCCTGGGTGTAACCAATAATATAGAGTTTAATAATTTTCCCATGAAATTCATTTTCCTTGACCCTTTTCTCAAGGGAACAGATCCTCTGTGGTACTTTTTTCCTGAAGTTCCTTGTAGTGATTTTTCTACAGCTTTGATGGGGTAAATTTGAAAATGAAGAAGACTCAAATCCTCTAACGTTTGATGTATAGATCATATTTGAAAACAAAATTCACAAAAAGACTTTTCAAAACCAAGATCAAAGGATTTGAAAATGAAAGGTCATTGAACTCCTATGTTCATACGGCTTGGATTTAGCATTTTGATTACTTGGAAATATTTCAATGTCCAAAACTATTACAGAGTACTACAAGCCTAGGATAAAAGTACTATAGAGGATTTGTTCCCCTTCTCAAGGGATTCATATTTACATAAAAACGAATTCTTGCCCATGATACAATCCCTTTAAAACTTAAAAAAAATTCAAAAAAGAGTTATTTTGTTTTGTTTTTGGGGTGGAGTAATTGAGTGGAAATATCTTCCAGAGGTAGAAAATTTGTTTTCCAAGGGAGGGGGGACATTTTTTCTTTCAGGGTGGGAAAATGCGCCACCATCAAATTGAAATTTGCATTTTCCAAGGGGAATGATTTTCTTGTCCATTTTCCAAACACAACTATGCAGACCCTTAGGTCTCTAGGCAAAGCCTTAAATCTTAATTTGGAGTAAAATTTATTTTTCTCCTAGAGATGGAAAATCGCTTCCATGGGAAATGCGCAATTATACAACAAAAACTCACATTTTCCAAGGAAAATAATTTTTTCACCCATTTTCGATGTGCAATCCCCTTATTTTCTCAAGCATGCAAACTAAAAGCAAAGTTTAAAAATCTTAATTTGGAGCAATATTTTAGTTAAGAGAAAACTCTAGATAGCCTAGAACGAAGTATTTTGAGACACTCCTAAATTCAATGTTCGATGTTAATGTTCCACTTCGGTCTCAACTGAAATCAGCATGTTATGTTCAACATGTTAATTAAATATGAGCATCAACATTTAATTCTGCATGTTTTGAAATTCACATAAAGAGGATTAAATTCTAAGAAGTTAAAATTATATCTCCATTGATTCTATCATACATGGTTGTTAGATGACATTTTGTAGTTCCTAAGAAAATCCATCAATTCCTTTAGGAGGATTTGAGGAGGTCTTAGACACTCAGAAGGGTGCCACACTACGTGGAAAAGAGTCATGATAATATGACTGCCAGGTGGCATACTAAAATGACTCCATGATATGGACAAGTTTGGGAACCGTAGATCTATAAGCCTCGGGATACACGGTTCTCTCAGGATACACTTTTTTTATGAGAAAGAGCAATTATGTATTTCAAGGCGTTCAGATCTATGATACCCAAACTTGTCACATCATGGAGTCATTCAAGTAATTCCCATGGCGAGTAATATTATCACGACTCATGTGAAAAAAGGGGTAAATTCAACGTCAAGATCCGTCAAATTCACCATTCTTTTCACGTCGTGCAAAATTGTACTTCAACCCCCCACACCTACTGGTGATAGGTGCACTGCCCCTTGCAATCCTGCTATGAGCTCAAGGCTTGATCCGGGAAAGCTTCCACTTGATTTACTATACATTCCTATGAACCAATAAAATAAGGCTCCTAAAAATATAACAATACCCATAACTTAGTATATTCTTCTTTGTTGGAAGAAAAAGTGTACTTATTACATGCAAGAAAAATATAAAAATGTAAACAAATGATTGCAGATACTGTACTCTAGGGTTATCTTCATAACCCACCCCTTTCTAAGCTAAATCCCTAAGGGGGGATTCAAATTCAAGGCCTTCTGCTTCTTTATGCTTTATGCGTGGTCTTGGCCATCTCACCAACCCTAACCTGATTTATTTAGAGTTCGTTTTGGGAGACTCACATGAAACCCACATTCTCATTTTCAATTACGTATACCAATGAAAATATGGGGGCTATGGGTGGGTGTCCATGCTTTTGTGCCAATGATTGCTTGACCCATACTTTTGTGGATTACTCTTAGGCAGGCTGATTAGTAATAATTGGCAAATAAATTCAGCACGTTTTTTTTCCCCTATTGTGGGTTTTATGAGTGGTCCCTTAGATGGGTTCCACTGAATGCTCTGATCCAATAGACATAGACTACAATGGGACTGACCTTGTATGTAGGTCCACCAAAAACTGGAGCTAACATTTATAAACTATAAATTATAAATTAGTGAGACCAAATGAGTGTGTGCCAGGTGGCATATAAATGAAACATGAATCAGCGCAACTTAACTCCTGGAGAAGAATTTTTAATTCCAAGAAGAGAGAGAAAAAAGGTGTAAGAAAAGAATGATGGATAAATGTTGGGTGGCACCAGGAGTTCCCCCAAACACTTCAGCAGGGTGAGTTGAGTAAAAAACACCACAATGAAGTGAGTAGAGGAACTCTAGGGGGCACCAAACGTAACTTGATTGGTTGGCTTTGGATCCACAGTGAAGAGGGTCAGTCACCTTAGCCTCTATTTATACTTCTCCTCTTCTATGTCTTACTATTGAACCTGGACACTTTTATGGCCTTTGTGGGGGGGGGGGGGGGGGGGGGGGGGAGAGAATCATATATATGCTGTGGCCCTTAGCTTTATATCTCTTGGGTTACTCATGTATGGTCTTGATTTTGCATGTCTTTTTCCTTCTCTAACCTATCCATCCTTCATGAAAAGATCTTTCCCTCTCTCTCTCTCTCTCTCTCTCTCTCTTGAAGAAAACCTTCTTTTTGAAAATATTTCAAAATAAAGGTATAAAAAGAATAGTACCAATACCTTTAGTAGAATAGTCAGTTGGAATCTTTGATAACTTCCAATTTTGTGAAGGTTTGAACCATTGGCACCCAATATTATATGTCAAATACTTAAAAGTATAGTGAAAAAGGGTATTTATCTGTCCTAAATATTTTTTAAAGAAATCTTAATTTTATTTGTAAAATGTAAAAATAAAAATAAAAATGGCAATATGTGTGCATCATTTTAAAGTATAAGGTTCTTTATTTTAAAATATTAAAATTTATACTTTTAGATATATAAATTTAATATATTTTTATTTGACACACTTGGGTCGACATCACTCAACTCGGTGGCCGGTGGGCATTCAATTTGGGTTTTCAAGTTTTAAAACTATGGTTTAACTCTAAACCATAATAAATATCTTTCTCGCATTTTATCTCTTATTCTCTTAGTAAAAATATTAAAAATGTTAAAAAAAGAATAAAAAGGAAAAAAAAAAAAAAATCAAAATTTCATTTGCTTGCCCCAGAATCTGAAGTTAGCCTTTGAGCCCATTAGAGGGATATCTCCCCACATTTGGGTTTACAAATGAGAAAGAAGAAAGAAAAGATTAAAGAAAATGAAGACTAGAAAGCAACCACTCGAGTTTAGAACAAAAAAGATTTCAGTGCAACTAACAAAACTGAAGATTCTTTTATTCCAAAGAAGCTGAAAATTTTCTTCAAAACTGATCAATCTTACTTATTCGTTTGTCACATTACAACCCATATTTAACCTATGATACAGCTGTACAATCACAGCCAATCATACCTAATAAGCACGCACAGCTCATATATAACTAAGAAAGGAAAGAATTATAAATCTTCTAAAATCTCAACACTCCCCCTCAAGTTGGTGCATAGATATCACACATGCCCAACTTGCCTAAGAATTTTGAGAATACTCGATAGGAGACTGCTTTGGTGAGGATGTCGGCCAGTTGATCTTCTGATTTTATCTTAGGCAATTCCACAATCTTCTCATCTAATTTCTCCTTGATGAAAAATCTATCCACCTCGACATGCTTTGTGCGGTCATGTTGTACTGGATTATGAGCAATGTCACATGCTGCTTTATTATCACAAAACAATCGGATTGGTTGCTTAGATAGGTGACCCAAATCCTGTAAAAGGAGTCTTAGCCATAATGCTTCACAAATTCCTAGTGCCATACTTCTAAATTCAGCTTCTGCGCTTGAGCGAGCAACAACATTCTGTTTCTTACTTTTCCATGTCACAAGATTACCACCTACAAAGGTAAAGTAACCAGAGGTAGATCGCCTATCATCTACGGCACCGGCCCAATCAGCATCCGTATACACTTCTATACTCTGGTGATCAGAATTTTTTTTGAACAAAATTCCTTTTCCAGGAGCACTCTTCAGATACCTCAGAATGCGCATGACTGCATTCATGTGTTGTTCTCCAGGGTTATGCATGTATTGACTCACCACACTTAATGCATAAGCAAGATCCGGCCTTGTATGTGCTAAGTACATCAATCTCCCCACAAGTCTTTGGTATCTTCCTACGTCAACAGGTATTTGATTGGGTTCAATACACAATTTCAGACCTTCTTCTAGTGGTGTATCCACAGGTTGACATCCTGACATTCCAGTTTCTTGTAAAAGATCTAATGCATACTTTCTTTGAGATAGAAAAATTCCTGTACTTGATCGAGAAACTTCAATCCCAAGAAAGTATTTCAGAGGACCTAGATCTTTCATTTCGAATTCTCTAGACAAATAATTTTGTAGAGCCTTTCTTTCTTCAGGATCATTTCCTGTAACCACCATGTCGTCCACGTATACGATAAGTGCTGTAATCTTACCATTTTGCTTCTTTAGGAATAAAGTGTGATCTGAATTGCTTTGATGATAGCCAAAAATTCTCATTGACTTTGTAAATCTTCCAAACCATGCTCTCGGGGATTGCTTCAACCCATATAATGACTTCTTCAATCTGCACACCTTTTGACACTGTTTTTCTGATGCCATGCATCCTGGTGGAAGATCCATGTATACTTCTTCAGATAGTTCGCCATGCAGAAAAGCATTCTTCACATCGAACTGTTGTAATGGCCAATCCAAGTTTGCAGCTAAAGACAGCAACACTCGAACTGTGTTGATTTTAGCTACAGGTGCAAATGTCTCTGTGTAGTCGATTCCATAAGTTTGAGTGTACCCTTTAGCTACCAGTCTTGCTTTAAAGCGTTCAATACTACCATCTGACTTATACTTCACAGTATAGATCCAGCGACACCCAACTGGCTTCTTTCCTGGTGGACACTCTACTAGTTCCCACGTCTCATTCTTCAACAATGATTTCATCTCCTCATTCATGGCTGCTTTCCACCTCGGATCAGCTAAAGCTTCCTGCACACTGTTAGGAATAGCTACAATAGATAATTGATTTACAAATGACCTATTTGATTCTGACAAACGAAGGTTAGACACATAGTTGCTCATGGGATATCTGACTTTACTAGACAGTTCAGGTTCATATGTGGGTTTAGGAATACCTCTAGTGTGACGATGGGGTAACTGTTTTCTGGAGAGCTCAGACTGTAAATTAAGAACATCCTCAGCAATCGACGATTGGTTTGGTATATCAGCTAAGGTGTCCTCGTACCCAAATTGTTCAAATGGTGGTGCAGGTTGAGTTATACTGTCTCTTTCTTCTTCTGTCATTTCTTCAACTTCTGAGTGCTCATCACTACTTGGTTCCACAATTACACCACTTGATTCCAATTCACCCACTTCCTGATTCATTGGTTCAGTTTGTATGGATTCAACTACCTCAGAAATGTCATAATCGAGAGTCTGAATTTCCTGATGGTACTCCCCCTGAAGTTCAGACGTAGAGGAAAAATACATTGTGTCTTCATGAAACACCACATCCATTGTAACAAACATTCGTCGAGTTGGAGGATGATAACATCGATATCCTTTTTGGTGTAAGGCATATCCAACAAACACACATTGCAATGCACGGGGCATTAACTTGTTGCATTGGTGCTTGTGGAGGTGTACAAATGCCACACAACCAAAAACATGAGGAGGCAGATTTGGAACCGTTGGTGCTACTATAAAGTTAGCCAAGGCTTGAAGAGGTGTCTGGAAGTCGATTGAGCTGGAAGGTACTCGATTGATTAAGTATGCGACAGAGGTAAGTGCTTCCCCCCAATAAGATATTGGCATATGTGCTTCTATCAATGAAGCTCGAACAATTTCCAATAAGTGTCGATTTTTTCGTTCAGCAACTCCATTCTGCTGGGGTGTGTTGGAACAAGTAGTTTGATGAATGGTTCCATGTGCTTCCAGATACTGCTGAAGATCCGAGCTTTGATATTCTCCACCATTGTCGCTACGAAGAATCTGAACCTTTGCATTGTACTGAGTTTCGATCATTTTATGAAATTTTTGAAATAATGAGTTCACTTCACCTTTGGACTTCATCAAGCATATCCAGGTCATTCTGGTACAATCATCAATAAAAGTAACAAACCAACGTGATCCTCCCAAAGTTGGGACTTTAGATGGACCCCAAACATCAGAATGTATAACCATAAAAGGAAGTGGACTTTTATTCAAAATCAACGGAAACGATGCACGATGACTTTTTGCTAGTTCACACACATCACACCGAAAAATAGAAACGTCACATTTTGTAAACAAACTAGGAAACAATTTTTTTAAATAACCAAATAAAACATGTCCTAAGCGTCTATGCCACAACCAAATTGCAGATTTCTTCTTTTCCCCTTCAGGCCCATCTACTATCAAGGCTTGTCGTAGTTTGTTGAACTCCTTTGACTGCAAATCCAAGTAATACAGCTTCCCACGCTTAATACCACAACCAATCGTCTGTCGTGTTTGGATGTCCTTAAATACACAAAATTCAGGCCAAAAAATGACAATACAAGATAAGACGGCAGTGATTTGGGAAACTGACAAAAGATTGTAATTTAAAGATGGAACAACTAAAACAGAGTCCAAGTTCAAAGTATTAGTAAGGGTTAAGGATCCTTCCCCAATAACTGGGGTCGTGTTACCATTGGCTGTGGAAACAATTTTTTGTGAGGAAGGTTTAAGGGCTGAGACCTGTCTAGAATCAAAAGTCATATGATCTGTAGCACCAGAATCAATTATCCATGCACTATTAATAACAGATGCAGAAATATTTAAAATCTTACCCCCATTATCCGTAGCAGCTACCAATGCAGAGGCATTTTCAGCAACATTATCTTCTATTTTTATTTCGACAACAGCTGCAGTCGAGGTTTGTTTTGAATCCTTTTTGCGATTATGATCCCACCATTCTGGATATCCTACAAGTTCAAAGCAGCGACTCTTGGTATGACCAGTCTTTTTGCAATGAGTGCATTTGAAGGTTGACTTATCAACATTGAGATTTATCTTAGGATGGCTGGTCTTGGTTCAGTCCTGCCAATTTGGAGTTGATCGCTGTTGAGCTATCATTGCTGAGGTGGCATGATTGTCAGATTCTCCTTTCAAAGTAGTATGGTATTGCTTCTCGTCGAATCAACGCATAGCATTCTTCCAAATCGGGAATTGGATCTTTACGTAGAATCTCTCCTCGAACTTGGTCGAAGTCACTATCCAATCCGGCAAGAAAGATGTGTACCCGTAGTCGCTCAATAGATTTTCGGTACGCTACAATGTCGTCAGGGTCTTTCATAACTACCTTATCTCGATGATCCAATTCACGAAAAATCTCAGTCAACTCTCCATAATATTCAGATAGAGACTTGCCACTTTGTCTGGCAGTAAAAGCCTTTTGATTCAGAGTGAAAACGTGCAATTCATCACTTCCATCATAGAAAGCTTTTGATAATGCACTCCAAATTTCTTGAGCGGTGGGTAAACGTAAGTAACGTTTCATAATTTCTGGGCTCATGGACATTAGCAACCACCTCTTCACCTTTTGATTTTCGGCATACCATTTTTCATACTTATCATCTGACTCTATGGGTGGTTTTGTCTTACCCCGAATGTAGGCGAGTTTCTCCCGTTCAGCAATGTGCATCTCCATTAGTTGTGACCAAATATCATAGTTGGATTCGGTGAGAATGATTCCTGCATTAAAACTACTTTCTGACTGAACAATAACTGGAATTGATTTTGTTATGGATGATTCCTCCATCATTTTTTTTTTTTTTTAATAAGTCCGTGCAATTAAATCACAAAAGCACAAGACGCTGTTATCTCTCTTCAAGGGCGTTGTACCTCCACTTTGAATCAGCTTCTGGTTTCACCTTAACCAAATCTGTAAAATGGTGAAGGCTGTTAAGGAAGGTAGGGTTCTGATGTTGGGCGACTTCGTCAATTGAGTGGATGACAAAGTCACGTTTGAACAGAGATGGGGCTGAACAGAGATGGAGATGGGGCTGAACAGAGACACAGTTGTGGTGACTTTGTCGATCAAGTGGATGACAGAGTCACGGTTGAACAGAGATGGGGCTGAACAGAGATGGAGATGGGGCTGAACAGAGGCGGGGCTGAACAGAGTCGCGGCTGTGTTGTTCTACTGCGGTGAAGACGATGACAGTGATGGGATTTTCCCAGATCTGCAGCAATGAAGATCAAAGCTTTCTAGCTTTGTTTACAACTGGAGATTTGAAGGTAATTTCTATGAGTTTATGGATTTTTGGGTTTGGTATTTTTAAAAAAAAGAAAATTTCTTTTCTTTCTTCAAGGATTTCAACGAAGAGGCTCTGATACCATCTTCAAAACTGATCAATCTTACTTATTCGTTTGTCACATTACAACCCATATTTAACCTATGATACAGCTGTACAATCACAGCCAATCATACCTAATAAGCACGCACAGCTCATATATAACTAAGAAAGGAAAGAATTATAAATCTTCTAAAATCTCAACAAAATTGACCAGGTTCAATGAATCTATCTAATCCATGTGAACAAGGCAGAAGCAAGAAGGACCAAGTTCATTTGAATTTGAAGAGTAAAAAGGCTACCATATTCTGTAATTAATCCATACATTATGAACTAGTTCGTCCATTTGTCGATTTATTCAGCTATCTTGCCTTTATTCAATGAATTTTATGATTTTTTTAAAAGAAATTCGGACAATTTTGTGACTATGGATGGGGGAAACGTAGTTATCATGAGTAGAAACTTGGCATCTGTATGATTGCCCATATAAACCTGGCATATGATGACTTCGATTTTTCCCAGAATTCAATTCTCACCCAAGCAATTTTTCACCATGGAAGGGAAATGTTTTCCCATCCCATTCGTTGGGTAAATGATTGTTCCACCTAATGTTATTCTCTTATGATTGCATCTGTCCCCAAAACTTAAAAATAATGCTAACTCTCTTTCTGATATTTTTCCTAGTGTAATCAATAAAATTTATCAATTTTCAATGATCATTTTAATGCTGTGTGAAACAATGAAAGAATAAGAAAAATCAAGAATCCACTAGAAAGGAACTCTCACAGAGAAATTTTATTAAAATTGAAGATGATTTCTGCGTATGTTTTACAACCCTTTTAAAATTTTTATAAAAATAGTTCTAATTCTAGTAAAACACAAAAATAGTCAAAAATAGCAAAAATTACTACTACTGAACTAAGCATGAAAATGGATACCACTTAACTATAGAAGTAAGGCAGAATTGATGGTGAGTGATTTTGACTTTTATAACTAAAGTTATTAACAAAACAAATTAACCTTTAATAAAATATCGAAGTTGTGCCTAAAAAAGTGGTAAATAAAGGAATCAGATGTAAAAGTGAAAAGTCCGTGGTAAAAAATGGATTTTAAAGATCTCAACGATTTCATTCATGAATGGGTCTTCTTACATGATTTTGTACATCTCAGGGTCCATGATTTCTTCTCATGTGTTTTGGATTTCTGTTTTTGAGGATCCAAGTGCTCCATCATGATATCTCCTGCCACTTGTTCTATATCACATCTTCTCAAGGGATTCATAATTTCTTAAAAATAAATTCTTGCCAAACATATAGGACCTTTGCACTTTAGAAAATATCAAAAAGAGAGTTTGTTTTTAGTTTTGGGGTAGAGATAATTGCGAGGGAAAAACATTAGGAGAGAGAATTTTTTTTTTTTTTTTTTGGAGATTTTATTTTTATATTTGGATATTTGCAAAAAAGTGATCAACTTTTGACGAATTTATGATTCCGGTTCACTGTTCATTTTAATTACCAAAACATGAACGACAACAAATTCAGAGGTTTTTAAAGTGCCTATTAATTTCGCAGGTTTAAAGTGACTAATTGGAAACCAGTGAAATGTCACTTTAAAACAGCCGAATTCATTATTGTTCTGAATTTGTTTTTAATGAAAACGTGATCGTTCATGTTTTGGTAATTAAAATGAAAAGTGAGCCATAATTGTAAATAACTCATTTTCAGCTCACGAAATAGTAATTCACCCTTTTTTTTATTTTTATATCAAACTATGCAAAGTTTAAAAAACTATTTGGAGAAGCTAAGAGAAAAATCTAGATAGTCTAGAATGAAATATTTTAGACAATCCAAAATTTCAATATTTCAGTGTCAATGTTGCATTTTGATCTCAATTAAAATCCACATGTTACATCAAACAAGTAAAATATGGGAATCGATATTTAATTCAGCATGTTTTGAAATTCACATAAAGAGGATTAATTAAGTTCTTGAGTGTTAGAATGAGATTAAGTTTCATTTTAGTGAACTTAATTTAACAACCTATGTTGGATGGGATGTTATATGATCATGGCTCGTAATTTATATACTACCTAATTTGATAGAAAGGCATCAATTAAATTCATGTCGGGACTGTTTTGAGAAATTTTGCTTTAATAGAGAACAGCCCAACATGGGATTTAGACGCTCGATTTTAAGAGAAGTTGCAATGCAAATAAAATCTCCAAAATGATTGTATGCATGATTTCCTCATTGTCAAATGTAGCTATTGTTTCAATGAATCATTCAAGGAGTGCCTAAATAAACTTTGAAGTGCTGACATTTACTTTTAATCTCATAAATTTACTGATTGCCAAAGTTTCAACGTATTCGAAGATGCCACTTAACCAAGTGGTAAAGGCCTGAGGAGAGTTGATCCCATGACCTAGGTTCAAATACCCTTCACCCATCTTCATCTCTATTAACCACTAATCCTTGCTTGCTTAGTAAAAAAAAAAAAAAATTCAAAATATCATTTCCAGACGCGAGTTTTAAATAAGTAGGAGATTGTTTGGTGACATTTTGTTGTTCTTACGAAAATCCATCAATCCCTTAGGTGAATTGATGAGGTCTCAGAACTCAGAAGGGTTCTAGAGACGAAGTTAATCGATGAGTGTTTCTTCTAAAATTTAGATGGATTAAAATCTTTGGAGTCTCAAATTTGAGTATGGGCATGTTGAATAATGGAGATAGAAATGCTATTTATTATCTGATTAAAAGTGGGAAGCGTCAACAATCTTTGGGAGGCTTTTAGCTGCCTCAAACTTTGATTCAATTTAATTTAGATTTGTTAATTTTCTAAAAGATAATCGAATTAGCTACATTGGTTGTGGTGTTTGGGCTATATGTTAAAACATTTTCTAGTGGCGAAACCATGATTGATGGGTATCAACTAACAAATTTCCAAAAAATCAAAAGCTAAAGCTATTCGAAAACACTTTTGGCTGTTTTTTATTTTATTTTATCGATAAGCTGGCTCCCTAATTACCATAAATCTTCTAAAATAATTCTCGATAGCTTCTGAGAAATGCTAGACACATCCTCAGTTACAAAAAAAATCACTCCCCAAAAGAACCCAATTTGACTTAGAAATCAGCTGCTCTGTTTGCTTCCCGCTACTAAAATTCAAATTTACAACATAATAAATTTGAACTCATAGTCTGAATTTCCTTTATTTGCTCCATATACTTCCAAGGGGCCTCAAACTCAGGAAAGCTACAAGATTTCATAACAAAAAAATATCATTTTTAATTAATCCCAAGACATTGATGTTCTATTTCTAAAGTAATCTGATTTCTCCTGTCTTCATTTTTATATAGTTAAAAAGATAAAAATCAAACCAAAAAACACCAATGTAGTTCGGCAATGAAGCCCAGGTCAATGGTGGATCAAATCTTCTTCTCTAAGAGATCAAATAAGAATAATATAGATTAGAAGAAATACTACTATTTCCATCCCGAACCCAATCCTTGAAATCCTTGTACACCTCTCCTTTGTTTCTCTTAGAACCTAGAAGAAAAAAAATCTTAATTATAAAAAACGTCCCATACAATACTATTTAATAGCGTTTTATATTAAAACATAATCTAACAGCCGTTAAAAGACATAAATAACAACGAGGAAGCCATAATGGGAATAATCCTTAAACCCCATCGGCTAGAATACTATAGCGTGTGAAATACTCATCGGTTTTATGAACCCAAAATAGTTCAGATATGACATAGTGGGCACCCACAGATAGGCTTAGAATCTGTTATTAAAAATGGCCATTGGGGCTTTGTTAATAATGGGTTGAAAAGTCTTCTTGAAAAATATCTTGGGTCAAGCTCATTTTCGGAAGATTTTTTGTGCTCTCGGGCTCGACCTAGACAAAAATTAGGTGTCTACAAATTGTTTGTGTAGGCGGTACGACCTTAGTTTTTCCCTTCCTTCCTGCTTGGTATCGTATTCGTGATGTGCTTTTCATGATGAAATAGATTCTCAGTTGTCTTCACATTGCTTTTTGTTGTAGTGGGCATAGAAACAAAATTCAGAGTTGGTAATTACTCGTTGGGTAGATTCAAATAACTTTGGTAAAGTTTTGTGAAAATGTTGGAAGTTTTTTGGGGAATTTACAAATGTTATGGTTTATGGGTTTTCGTAGCAAAACCCATCACCTTCAACTACTTAAAACACTTGTCTTGCTCTTGACATTGAATATAATAAAAATTTGAAGGTAAAAGGTAATTAAGCTGCCATATTCCGTAATTAATTGACAAATTAGCAATTAATTCGTTCATCCGTCGATTTAATTGGCTAGTCCTTTATTCGGAGAATTTTATGATTTTTTTTTTTTTAAATTTGAAGAATTTTGTGACTATGGTTGGGGGAAACATAGTTATTTTGCATAGAAACATGGGATCTCTATGATTACCCAAAGAAAAAGGGTGGAAAAATAAAATTTCTGACAAATGAGATCTTTTGGATTATGCTTTTGATTTTCCCTGGAATTCAATTCTCACCCAAGAAAATTAATTTTCACCGTTAAAGGGAAAATGTTTTCCCACCCCATTTGTTGGGAAAAAGATCGTTCCACCTCCTAATTTTATGCTCTTCTGATATTTGCTTGGGTGTAACCAATGATATAGAATTTAATTATGTTCCCATGAAATTCATTTTCCATGACCCTTTTCTCTAGGGGAATGGATCCTCTATGGTACTTTTTTCTTGAAGTTCATTGTAGTGATTTTTCTATAGCTTTGATAGGGTCAATTTGAAAATCAAGAAGACTCAAATCCTCTAACGTTTGACGCATAGATCATATTTGGAAACAAAATCCACCAAAAGACTTTTCAAAACCAAGATCAAAGGTTTTCAAATGAATGGCTACTTAACTCCTATGTTCATATTACTTGGATTTTGCATTTTGATTAGTTGGAAATATTTCAATTGTCCAAAACTATTGCAGAGTATTACAAGTGATCGGTTGTAAAATTTGCTAAATAAATGCAGAGATAAATATGTGAACTAAGACTTTGGGCAAGTCGAATTCGTTCCACAGGGACAATGAAGATTCAATGATTCATTCGGATAAAAAGGCCAAAACAGAATTTAGAAACAAAAACAGATTAGTTTTAAAAACAAAACAGAGTTGTAGTAGAAACTAAATTGAAATCTAAACAGAAAATAAAGATTGAAATTCTAAGAGAGAGGGATTAAAGAGTTCAATGTAGCCTTTGCAAACCATCCACAATGCAGATTAATTCTGAATCTAACTCAATCCATGTAACAAGTCATTGCTCATGGATCGGAAAGTGGAGCCGTTTAATCAACGAAAGTAACTAAAAGTTATTCATGTAAATCCTAATCTGATTGAGATTGCTTAATCTATATTCCAATTCTTCACAGAGCATAGCCATTCTTGAACTTATCTAAGTAATGGCTATCAAAGTTGAATCATAAATATAAGCTAAGGGATCTAATCAAAGAAGAATTTACAGAATGTTTAACAAGATAAGCAAGAATAATGAATTTGAAACTACATTAAATGGATGGACTTGCTCTGGCATTATTGAACTCTCTAAGGAGATTCTAGCCACTCATTGCAAGATTCATAATTGCAACAATACTAAAAGCAAGAAGATAGATGGAAAGAAAATATAAAATAAAAATGCAACTTGATTCCTTTCTTGATAATCTCTCAAAAGAGTTACAATAGAGCCAATGGCTTACTCTTGATGTTCTCACTACACTCAAAAGCTTACCCAAAGGAAAAATTACAGAGAAGAAAGAAAGAAAAATCAGAAATTATGGAAGAAGAGAAGAGCCCCCTTCTCTAAAATCAACCTCCCAATTTATAATGTTCATATTCGGGTAATCGGGGTGGTTTGGCGGATAATTTGACTCAAATGACCCAATCAATTACAACCACCGAAGCTTCTGTAAAAATCTCGAAGATAAATTCCTCGAAATGACCGCAGCGCGGTCTTGGCTAGCCGCGGCACGGTGACGTGGCGCCCAAAATCCTCGAGATTTTGTCGGATGCTTCCTTTTTGCTCGCATGTTGTAACAGTAATTGTTACACCGTTTGTTGGTTTCCGATTGTGTCCTTTTTACCTGAAATTAGTAACAAACTATTGTTAGCCACATTAATTTGGGATTTAATAAAATTTATTATTATTTTAAGGGAACTAGTATTTATACGATAGTAATCTCGGTGAAATTACGGTCCCAAATTGAGATTATTGGGACCTTATCAACAAGCCTAGGGAAAAAGTACTACAGAGGATCCGTTCTCCTTCTCAAGGGATTCATATTTACATAAAAATGAATTCTTGCCAATGATACAATCCCTTAAAAACTTAATAAAAATTCAAAAAAGAGTTGTTTTTTTTTTTTGTTTTGTTTTGGGGGTGGAGTAATTGAGAGGAAATAACATCAAGAGGTAGAAAATTCGTTTTCCAAGGGAGGGGGGATATTTTTTTCTTTCAGGGTGGGAAAATGTACCACCATAAAATTGAAATTTGCATTTTCCAAGGAGAATTATTATTTTTTAATCCATTTTCCATACACAATTAAGCAGGCCCTTAGGGCCGCTAGGCAAATTCTTAAATCTTAAATTGGAGTCAAATTTAATTTTCTCCTAGAGATGGAAAATCACTTCCGTGGGAAATGCGCAAGGATACAACAAAAACTTGCATTTTCCAAGGAAAATAATTTTTTCTCCCATTTTCCATGTGCCACTTATTGTCTCAAGCATGCAAACAAAGCAAATTTTAAAAATCTTAATTTGGAGCAATATTTGTTAAGAGTAAACTCTAGATAGTCTATAGAGAAGTATTTTGAGACAATCCTAAATTCAATGTTTCAATGTTAATGTTCCAATTTGGTCTCAACAAAAATCAGCATATTATGTCAAACATGTTAATTAAATATGAGAATCAATATTTAATTCTGCATGTTTTGAAATTCACATAAAGAGGATAAAATTCTAAGAAGTTAAAATTATATCTTTATTGATTCTACCATACATGGTTGTTACATGGCATTTTGTAGTTCCTATGAAAAGCCATCAATCCCTTTAGGCCGATTTGAGGAGGTCTTAGACACTCAGAAGGATGCGACACTACGTGAAAAGAGTCATGACAATATGACTTGCTAGGTGGCATACTAAAATGACTCCATGATGTGGACAAGTTCGGGAACCGTAGATCTGTACGCCTCGGGATACATGGTTCTCTCAGGATACACTTTTTTTTATGGGAAATTGCAATTATGTATCCTAAGGCATTCAGATCTATGATACCCAAACTTGTCACATCATGGAGTCATTTGAGTATGCTACATGGCGAGTCATATTATCACGACTCATGTGAAAAAGGGGTAAATTCAATGCGAAGATCTGTCAAATCTACCATTCTTTTCACGTCGTTCAAACCCCCCCCCCCCCAAGCCTGCGCGATGAGCTAGGTGCACTGCCCTTGCAATCCTGCTATGAGCTCAAGGCTTGATCTGCGAATGCTTCAACTTGATTTACTATGCATTCCTATGAACCAAGAAAATTAGGCTCCTAAAAATATAACAATATAACAATACCAAGTTAGTATATCATTCTTTGTTGCAAGAATTATTGCAGATACCGTACTCTAGGGTTATCTACATAACTCTGTTTTTTAACTGAGGAATATATCCAAACCTCTTAGAGCACCCGACTAATCTTGCGGCACGTGCGGTCCCCCACCACCCTTCTGCTTCTTTATGCTTTATGCGTGGTCTTGGCCATCTCACCAACCCTTACCTGATTTATATTGAGTTCGTTTTTGGAGACCCATTTTTGGGAGACTCACACGAAACCCCACATTCTCATTTTCAATACACGCAAAGCAATGAGAATATGGTGGGTCTCCAAAATTCCACTCGTTTATGCATCTCAATTTTTTGTTCTGGATTACATGGCTCATTCTTTTGGGCTAATGATTGCTTGAACCATACTTTTGTGGATTACTGAGGCAGGCTGATTAGTAATAATTGGCAAATAAATTCGAGACGTTTTTTTCCCCCCTATTATGGGTTTTATGAGTGGGCCCTTAAGAGGATTCCACTGAATGCTCTGATCCAATAGACATAAACTACAATGGGACTGACCTTGGTATGTAGGTCCACCAAAAACTGGAGCTAACATTTATAAATTATAAATTATAACTTAGTGAGCCCAAATGAGTGTGTGCATGGTGGCATATAAATGAAACATGAATCAACTCAACTTAATTCCTGGAGCAGAATTTTTAATTCCAAGAAGAGAGAAAAAAGGTGTAAGAAAAGAATGATGGATAAATGTTGGGTGGCACCAGGAGTTCCCCCAAACACTTCAGCAGGGCGAGTTCAGTAAAAAACACCACAATGAAGTGAGTAGAGGAACTCTAGGGGGCACCAAACGTAACTTGATTGGCTGGCTTTGGATCCACAGTGAAGAGGGTCAGTCACCTTAGCCTCTATTTATACTTCTCCTCTTCTATGTCTTAACATTGAACCTGGACACTTTTATGACCTTTGTGGGGGGAGAGAATCATATATATGCTGTGGCCCTTAGCTTTATATCTCTTGGGTTACTCATGTATGGTCTTGATTTTACATGTCTTTTTCCTTCTCTAACCTATCCATCCTTCATGAAAAGATCTTTCCCTCTCTCTCTTTTGAAGAAAACCTTCTCTTTGAAAATATTTCAAAATAAAGGTATAAAAAGGATAGTACCAATACCTCAGTTGGAATCTTTGATAACTTCCAATTTTGTGAAGGTTTGAACCATTGGCACCCAATATTATATTTAAAATACTTAAAAAGTATAGTGAGAAAAGGGTATTTATCTGTCCTAAATATTTCTTAAAGAAATCTTAATTTTATTTGTAAAATGTGAAAATAAAAATAAAAATAAAAATATGTGTATCATTTTAAAGTATGAAAATTTTCAATGGCCTGAAATCATCACATAATTATTATGAATAAAAGTTAGTTTTAATTTTACAACTAAAATGAATATTGTGGGAACTTTAATTTGAGCAAGGTTATACAACTTGACCAAGCCATCTAGACTAATGCACTAAGTCGGATCCGAAACTTTATCAATTTCTTCAACTATATGTAATATATTTATGATTTCTTCAACTATATGTAATATATTTATGGAGATCGAATACAAAATAAAAAAGTTTTTTATTTTAAAATATTAAAATTTATATTTTTAGATATATAAATTTAATATATTTTTATTTGACACACTTGGGTCGACATCTCTCAATTCGATGGCTGGTGGGCATTCAATCTTAGTTTTCAAGTTTTAAAACTATGGTCTAAACTCTAGACCATCATAAATATCTTTCTCGCATTTTATCTCTTATTCTCTTAGTAAAAATATTAAAAATGATCTGATTGTATTTTAAAAAAGAATAAAAAGGAAAAAAAAAAAAAAAAAAAATCAAAATTTCATTTGCTTGGCTGAGAATCTAAAGTTAGCCTTTAAGCCCATTAGAGGGATATCTCCACACATTTAGGTTTACAAATGAGAAAGAAGAAAGAAAAGATAAAAGAAAATGAAGACTAGAAAGCAACCACTCGAGTTTAGAACAAAACAGATTTCAGTGCAACTAACAAAACTGAAGATTCTCTTATTACAAAGAAGCTGAAAAATTGACCAAGTTCAATGAATCTATCTAATCCATGTGAACTTGGCAGAAGCAAGAAGGACCAAGTTCATTTGAATTTGAAGACAATAAAATTTTGAAGGTGAAAGGTAAAAACGCTATCATATTCTGTAATTAATCGATAAATTATCAAGTAATACGTCCATTTGTTGATTTTTTTAAGAAATTAAGACAATTTTGTGACTATTTTTATATGATTTTCCATATAAGCCTGGCATATGACGACTTCGATTGGTCCACCTAATGTTATTCTCTTATGATTGCATCTATCCCCAAAACTTAAAAATAATGCCAACTCTCTTTCTGATATTTTTCCTAGTGTAATCAATAAAATACATGAATTTTAAAAATCTCGACGATTTCATTCAATAAGAATGGGTCTTGTTAAATGATTCCGTGCATCTTGGGGTCCATGATTTCTTCTCATTTGTGTTTGGATTTCTGTTTTTGGGACTCCAAGTGCGTCATGAAATCTTTTGCAACTTGTTCTACGTAACATCTTCTCAAGGGATTCATAATTTCTTAAAAACAAATTCTTGCCAAGCATACAGGCCCTTTGCACTTTAGAAAATATCAAAAAGAATGTTTGTTTTTAGTTTTGAGGTGGAGATAATTGTGAGGAATAACATTAGGAAGGAGAAAAATCCTTTTTTTGTTTTTGTTTTGGGGGGGGGGGGGGGGGGGGGGGGGGGAGAGATATTTTTCTCTTCATACAATTGAAAATTGCGTTTTGCAAGGAAAATTACTTTCTTGACAATTTTCCATACGCAAACTAGGTAAAGTTTATACTTAATTTGGAGTGAAAATATTTTTTCTCCCAAAAGTGGAAAATTGTGCAATTATACATTAAAAAGTCCATTTTCAAGAGTTTCATGTAGAATCAGACAAACCCTAAATTAAATGTCTTAAGTAAGCAAACCAAACAAAGTTTTATATATATAGGTCCCGTTCAATGGCTAACTGTTTGGCAAAACATTTTTCAAAACATGAGTTAGAAGTTTTGGAATAGGCTGATTTTTTGTGAGGATGATCTCTACGGTGAGGAGATCATCATCACAAAAATCAGCCCATTCCAAAACTTCTAACCCCATCAAAAATAGTTTACAAAAAATGAACGGTCCACGATTTTCCAACTTGTAAACATGGGTTAGAAATTTTGGAATGAGCTGATTTTTGGTGAGGATGATCTCCTCATAAAAAATCAGCCCATTCCAAAACTTCTAACTCATGTTTTGAAAAATGTTTTGCCAAAAAGTTAGCCATTGAACGATATATATATATTTGGAAATTTGCGAAAAGGTGATCAATTTTTGACGAGTTTACAATTCCTATTCACTGTTCATTTTAATTACCAAAACATGAATGATAACGAATTCAGAGGTTTTTAAAGTGTCTATTAATTTCGCAGGTTTAAAGTGACTAATTGGAAAACTGCGAAATGTCACTTTAAAACCACTGAATTCATTATCGTTTTGAATTTTTTTTTTTATAATGAAAACGCGACCATTCACGTTTTGGTAATTAAAATGAACATTGAGCTGTACTTGTAAATAATTCATTTCCAGCTCACAAAATAGTAATTCGAGAAATGTTTAGTTAAGAGAAAAATCTAGATGGTCTAGACCGAAATATGTTTAGACAATTCAAAATTAAATGTTTCAGTGTCAATGTTGCATTTTGGTCTCAATTGAAATCGACATGTTACGTCAAACAAGTTAAATATGGGGATCGATATTTAATTCAGCATGTTTTGAAATTCACATAAAGAGGATTAAGTTCTTGAGTGATAGAATGAGATTAAGTTTTATTTTAGTGAACTTTAACAACCTATGTTGGATGGGGTGTTATATGATCATGGCTTGTAATTTATATACTATCTAATTTGATAGAAAGGCAGCAATTAAATTCGTGTCAAACTGGGACTTTTTCTAGAGATTTTGCTTTAATCAAGAGAACAGTCCAACATGGGATTTAGACGCTCGGTTTTAAAGAGAAGTTGCAATGCACATAAAATCTCCAAAATGATTGTAAGCATGATTTCCTCATTGTCGTAGCTATTGTTTCAATGAACCATTCATGGAGTGCCTAAATAAACTTTGAAGTGCTGACATTTACTTTTAATCACATAAATTCACTGATTGCCAAGCTTGCGACATATTCGAAGATGTCACTGAACCAAGTGGTAAAGGTTTGAGGAGAGTTGATCCCATGACCTAGGTTCAATCCCTTTCATCCATCTTCACCTCTATTAACCACTAATTCTTGCTTACTTAGCCCAAAAAAAAGTTCAAAATATCGTTTCCAGAAGTGAGTTTTAAGTGGGAGATTGTTTGGTGACATTTTGTTGTCCTAACAAAAAGCCATCAATCCCTTAGGTGAATCAATGAGGTCTCACAACTCATAAGGGTTCTAGAGACAAAGTTAATCAATGAGTGTTTCTTCTAAAATTTAGATGGATTAAAATCTTTGGAGTCTCAAATTTGAGTATCGGCTTGTTGAATAATGGAGATGGAGATGCTATTTATTATCTGATTAAAAGTGGGAAGCTTCAACAATCTTTGGGGAGGCTTTTAGATGCCTCAAACTTGAATTCAATTTAGTTTAGATTGGTCAATTTTCTAAAAGAAAATAGAATTAGTTACATTGGTTGTGGTGTTTGGGTATAAGTTAAAACACTTTCTATTGTCGAAACCATGATTGATGGGTATTAACTTACAAATTTCCATAAAAATCAAAAGCTAAAGCCATTCGGACCCAGTGTTGGCTGCTTTTTATTTATGCTTTTTAGCATAAATCTTCTAAAACAATTCTTGACAGCTCCTGAGAAATGCTTGACACATCCCAAACCACTGGAGAGGATGAGGACCCTATAACCTCGACCTCAGAAGACCCAGATGGGGAGGAGAAAGAGCGGCAGGAGGATGCAAGATACGGAGCAAGTGTAGGCGGGAGCCGCAACGCGTCAGGTTGTTAGCGGAGCAGCAAGTGTAGGCGCCTATCTAGGTCAAATCGGGGAGCCGCAACGCGTCAGGTTGTTGAATTACTTAATAGGGGTGCGCTAGCGCGCCCCAAAAGAATCCAATTTGGCTAAGAAATCAGCGGCTCTGTTTGTTTCTCGCCACCGAAATTCAAATTTCCAAGATAATAAATTTGAGCTCATAATCTGAATTTCCTTTATTTTCTCCATATACTTCCTTTAGCCTTCAAACTCTGGAAAATTACAAGATTTCATAACAAAAAAATTCATTTTTAATTAATCCCAAAAATTTGATGTTCTATTTCTAGAGTTATCTGATTTCTCCTGTCTTCATTTTTATATAGTAGAAAAAAAAATAAAAATCAAACCGAAAAACACCAATGTGATTCGGCAATGAAGCCCATGTCAACAGGTGGATCAAATCTTCCTCTCTATAAGATCAAATTAATAAGAACAGCATATATATAAGAAGAAATACTAATATTTTCATCCCAAACCCAATCCTTGAAATCCTTGTACACCTCTCCCTTGTCTCTCTAAGAACCTAGAAGAAAAAAATCTTACTAATAAAAAACGTCCCATACAATACCTATTTAATTTTTATATTAATAGAAGAAAATCTTATGGTTTTTCCTATATGGCTTACACCCATAGTTTAGAACTGTTGGATTTTCTCCAACCTACAGTCCTAGGATACAAAATTAATTGAAGAAAATACAAAATTTTCTCCCACAGAAAAAGATTATACCCCTAACAAATTAGGGTTAGCATCCTACCATACAAACGTACACAATTGTCCTTCAAAAACCCCCGAACATCGAGCCCAGGGCGCACTGCCCCTTACAATTCCCCTACGGGCTCAACGTGAAGCTTGATTCATGAATGCTGCCACTTAATTAATCTACATTACTGTAGATCAATACCATTAGGCTTGTCAAAAGAGTCGTGATAATCCGACTTAGGCACGTAGCATACTCAATCGACTTACCTGAAGTGACAGGTTTGGAAACCGTAGATGTGCTCTCCTCGGGATACAAAACTCTCCTTTTTATGGGGAACCATAATTTTGTATCGCAAGGAGAGCACATCTATGGTTCACAAACCTATCACGTCAGGTAAGTCGATTGAGTTGCCACGAGCCCAAGTTAGATTATCAGCACTCTTGTCAAAAATATAACAATACCCGTAACTCAGTATATTTTTCTTTGTTGGAATAAAAAAATATACTCACCTGCAAGAAATATATATATATATATAAATGATTGTGGCACATGAAACTTTCTTTTTGGTTGATGATGGTTTGATCCATACTTTGATGCGGTAATCAATTTCAGGCTAGCTGATTAGTAAATGTTAGGCATTTTTTCCATGAGCTAGCGTTATGAGTGGGTCATTGGGAAGGCTTTTAAAGGACAGAAACTACAATGGGCCTGACTTTGGTGCGTAGGTCCACCAAAAGCTCGAGCTAACATCTAGCCCAAATGAGTTGAGTGATTTTTTACTCACAACCCAATACCCGTTTGACATTTGGCACAGACAACCAAAGCAATTAGAGAGAAAATCCTCTCTCCTGCCCACTGTGAAAAAATAAAATTTCTTGATTAGATTACCTTTTGGTGTTAAAAACATGAACCAATACCACAGTGTTATAAAGGATGAATTTCCATGAATTATTAAAAAAATAGTTATTTTTCACCATTAGATTTGGGTGTTCGGTAGCTGTTCATTTTCAACATTTTGGATCAAGCTCAAAAAATTTTGTTTTTTTATTTTTTCTGACAATGAGTTTTTAAAGAAATCTAGAAGGATGTGGTGTTCGATTTTTAATATGATAATTCATATGGCCCACCCTTTTCAAAATTTGAAATCTTAAAAATAAACCTGTAAGTAGAAAATGCGTGGGAAGGAGAGAAATTTTCTCTCTATAGCATACGTCATACATGCCACATCTCAGGCGGTTGTTGTGCTGTTAGAAAAAAATCACTCAAAATGAGTGTGCCAAGTGGCATATAAATTACACATGAATCTACTCAACTTCCTGTAGCACAGTTTCTTTAAGAATTTTGATAATATGACGCCATCTTTTACACACGCCCCTAACACCTCTTTCTCTCTCTTACCCATAGTGAAAAAAAAAACTTTCTTACCTGATCACCTTGTGACATTAAAAAACATGATCTGATACAATAGAATTATAGAAGACAAAATATATGAACTTTATAAAATAAAAAGTACAATTAAATAGTTATTTTTCACTGATGAATTTTATTTTTAAAATTCAATATATATATATAGGGTCCCGTTCAGCAACAAACATTTTTCAAAACATGGGTTAGAGGTTTTGGAATAGGTTGATTTTTGGTGAGGATGATCTCTACGGTGAGGAGATCATCCTCACCAAAAATCAGCCCATTCCAAAACTTCTAGCCCCAGTTTACAAGTTGAAAAATCGTGGACCATCCATTTTTTGTAAACCATTTTTAATGGGGTTAGAAGTTTTGGAATGGGCTGATTTTTGGTGATGATGATCTCCTCACCGTAGAGATCATCCTCACCAAAAATCAGCACATTCCAAAACCTCTAACCCATGTTTTGAAAAATGTTTTGCCAAAATGTTTGTTGCTGAACATTTCTCATATATATATATATATATTGAATATGAATATTTTCATAAAATTAAAGATCGTGTTTGTCTGCCAAGAAAAGTATCCAAGGTGTGGTATAAGATATGCTTGTGTTTGTTCGACGCATAAAAAAATTAAGAGGGTTTAACATAAATCAATAGGAGCTTAGCATGACCAAAAAACTTGGAAAGAGGAATCCCACCAAAAACCCGAATTCCTCTTTCCCACTATTTGTAAACTTCTATTTTTCTTTGAAGAAAAAAAGATTTTATTTTATTTTTTCCAAATTTATTGCAAAAGTTGAAGAAAGCCACGCATGATCAAACTCTAATCTCAATATTTCTCAATGTACGTCTCTCCCTCGATCCCTCTTTTTCTCTCTCTTCTTTGAGAAACATTTTTCTTATTAACTTAATAAGATTTTAAGTCTTACTAAGAGTAGTTTTACTCAAATAGATTTCAATATTAGCAATCCAACACCACAACCCTCTAAATTTCACACACACACATATATATATATTGAAAACAATAAAAATGGGACTTGATCCAAGGTTTTGAAAATTGACGGCTACCAAACTTCCACATAACTGCCAAAATTAAATTTGAAATTCAATGGTGAAAAAATTATGTTTTTTGGAAAAAAAAAAAATTCAAGGTTCATAGAATTTCTTCCTCTACAACCCTAAAGAATCAAATCATGTTTTTTGATGTCACTGGGTGAGCCAAGGACCCTTAGTAAGGGTGAAATCCTTACTGACCATAATGGAGGAGTGCTGAATGTCTAAACAAATGATTAAGAGTAAAAAAATAAGATAGAAAAGTTGTAGTAAACTATGGTTTAATGACTAAAAAGTTTAATTAAATTTCAATATGTTCACATGACTTAATTAAAAGCCTAAACTAATTACAAGCTTTGATTAATTTGAAATTTCAGTTTGGTTAATTTCATATATAGATTCAAAATTTTAATGGGTTTGAATTATGTTTATTGTTACAAAGAATTTTTTGTGGCCAATAAATGTAGAGTGATTTTCCCAAATCATGATGATGAATAATTCTTGTTTTATTAAAATATAAATTTTTGTCTTAAGATTTTACTTTGTGATATTTATTTTGGGTTAAAAATTTTATATCAAATTTGAATTTGAAATATTTATTACACTAAAGTAAGCATCAATTATGAAGACTAAACCCAAATCAAGATTAATGTCAAACAAACAGCATGAAAGTTAATCTGGCTCAGGATTTACTAGTATAAGGTAAAGAAAATCCAATTCAATATATGTAAAACGATTTTTTTTCTTTTCGGTCAAATAGATCCAAAAGACTGTGTTGTTGGATTGTCAATGTGGTAACTGTGGGGGGAAACTCTCAAGCATGGACACGTGACTTGAATAATGCTCGGAAGTAAGGATTTGAAGCTCAGATGGACTGCTATATGGGCCCAGTTGATTAGACTCCTCGGATGAACGGACACTCAGCTCGAACCTTCCCCACCAATCCATCAAGTAACTCGGATGGCGTATTCTGTGGATAACAAGTGCCAGTGTAGGTCGGCAAGACGAGTCTGACAAACATGCCATTGATTGACAGCTCTGACAACCCATACCATATCAGATCAGCTCTGATTGTTCCAGGATTGACAGAGCAGTTGCAACTACTCCTGCAACTGACGTGTCAGAGAGTAAGCTAACTGCCCTGAGTAAGTCACTTCAAAGAATGGCACAGAAAATGATCAAATTGGATGCTTATAAAAGGAAGAGGACCATGGGTAAAGGGGGAGAGGTTCTTTTTTCTTCTTCTCTCTAAAATTAGATTAAGATATATAGACTTGATTTTCATAGTGTCTAACTTGATCATCGGAGTGGGCGAATTCGCAGGTCCGCCCGAGCAAAAAGAGGAAGGAAAAGGTGTAGAGCAGAAATCAGCATCTACAATAACCAATGTGGGGCCAATGACTTTTTTTTAAGATTTGAAATTTGAAAATATAAATCTGTAAGCAGCCAAAGAAGTTCTCTCTATTACTGATGTCATTCGTGCCACAATGTCAAACGTTTTTGGGCTGTGAGCAAACACCCCAGGGATCTACGCCAAAAGTGACATCATATTATAAGCACTCTTTCTTTAATCCCCCCCCCTCTAAAAAAAAAAAAAAAAAGTGAGAAAAATAATAATGGATAAATGTTGGGTGGCACCAGGAGTTCCCCCAAACACTTCAGCGGGGTGAGTTATGAGTCAAAAGCACCACAATGAAGTGAATGCAGGACTTCAAGGGTGCACCAAACCTGACTTAGTTTGTTGCCTTTGGATTCACAGTGATGAAGAGGTTCAGTCACCTTAGCTCTCTATTTATACTTCTCTTCTATGTCTTACTATTGAACCTGGACCATTTTTGACCTTTGTTGGGGGAAAAGAATCATATATATATATATATATGCTGTGGCCCTTAGCTATCTACCTCTTTGGTTACTCAATTATGGTCTTTATTTTGCATGTCTCTTCCCGTCTCTAACCTATTCACTCTTCATGAAAAAATCTTCTTTTTCTTTTTAAAGAAAACCTTTTATTTGAAAACATTTCACAATAAAGGTATTAAAAGGATAGTACCAATACCTTCACTAGAATAGTGGTTGGAATCTTTGATAGGTATCAATTTGGTGAAGGTTTGAACCATTGCCCTTCCTAGGTCGAGAAAAGGGCAGCTGCGACCAAGGGATTGAAGTGGAACCATCCTGTGAGTTGGATGAAATGGTAGGGGAATTCTGAGTTTAGCTCCACATTGTGGGGTAGACGCTTGGAGCTTAGGCTATAAGGGAAAACTTGATTCTATCATGTAGAGTGTTTTGAAGCCGTGCAGGTTGGCTTCAACCCAAAACAAAAAATATCTTACAAGCATGGGCTAGGAACGCTACAAAATGACAATATGTGTTGCAGAAAAACTCCCTTTGACCGATCAAGATTACAAACCATGAAAATAAAACAGAGAAAACAAAGAACACAAGAGATATACATGGTTCGGCAAAATTACCTACTTCCAATGGTAGCGATGATATTTTTTTATTGATGAAAACTGCGAAAATACAATACAATTTTAGGATTTCTGAATTTGAAATGTTTATGACATCCTAGGGCAAAACACATATTTTAAATTTTGAAAATACCCTAAGAAGTTGTACGTATGCTCACATTGTACCCCTAGACTATAAGATACTCCCAAAAAACTCAAGTTAGGACTATAAACCAACAATATGCGTGTATCATTTCAAATTATGGAATTTTCAATTTCCTGTCATCACATATTTATATATTTTTTGATGAATAAACGTTAGTTTCAATTTTAAAACTAAAAAACATTTTGTGGGAACTTATATTTACTCGATCTCATGAAACTTGGCTGAGTCAACTGGAAAATGCACTAAATCAGATCCAAAACTTCACCAATTTCTTCACTATATGAAATATATTTATGGAGAATAAAAAATAAAAAAGTTCTTAATTTTAAAATATTAAAATATATACTTTTAGATATTTATAAATTTCATATATTTTTATTTGACTCACATATGGGGGTTGGCTTCTTGGATATGCATTCGGGTTTTCAAGTTTTAAAACTATGGTTTAAAGTCTAAACCATCTCAAATAATTTTCTCGCATTTTTATCTCTTATTGTCTTATTAAAATTATCTGATTATATTTTGAAAAAAAAAAAATTTCATTTGCATGGCCGAGAGTTTAAAATTAGCCTTTGAGCCCATTCGAGGGATATCTCCAACACATTTGGGTTTATAAATGAGAAAGAAGGGGAATTAAAAAAATAAAAAATAAAAATAAAAAAGATAAAAGAAAAATAAGAGTAGAAAGCTAATACTTGAGATTAGAGTAAAAGATTGCAGGGCAACTAACAAAACTGAATATTTTTTATTTATTAATTGAGGAATTCTAACTATAAATAAATATTCTAGAATATCTAAATTGATATATTCTAAACTATATCATCCTCCATCACAACCTTCCATTTGTGATGAGATACACTGATAATGATAGTGTATCTCATGCACCTTATACAATGCATCTTATTCTCACAAAAAAAACACCACAATGAAATAAGTTAATGGAAGAATTCTAAGGGACACTAAACCTCACTTAATTTGTTGGCTTTTGATCCAAAGTGAATAGAGTCAATCACCTTACACTAATGAAAATTAGAAAATTCTGCAAGAAAATTTGACAGACAAGGCCCACGAATTTTAGAAATCAAATTTTGACAGTTCAAGACCGTTTAAATTTTTTTATGTTCCTCAGATTGACGGTTTAGAGTCTTTGAATTTCTCTCACCCTCCATTAATTTAACGATTTCAGCTAGTCGAAAAAAAGAATTCGACAATAATAAAAGATTAACGATTTGATCCGTCGAATTTTATGGAATTTGACGATGTTGGGCCGTCAAATATCAATTTTTTTTCACGATGTGTTGGCTCTCTTTTTATAATTCCCTTCTATTTCTTACTATTGAACCTGGATGCTGTTATGGCCCTTAGCTATCTATCTCTTGGGTTACTCATGTATGGTCTTGATTTTGCATGTCTCTTTCCTTCTCTAGTCTATCCATAGACACATGAAATCTCTCTCGATAGAAAACAAAAATCTTTTTTTTGAAAAACTTTTAAAACAAAGGTACCAAAAGAAGAGAGCTTCTTTTGCGATGTTAACTTTTGCTAATGCCACCCCAAGATATGAGCTAAGTCTTTGAGGAATTACATATGATTTGAGGTGGTGTTAGCAAAAGTTGATGTGGCAATGGAATCTCTTTAAAAGAATAGTACCAATACCTTTAGGGTATGTTTGATTACACATAGAAAATAGGGTGGAAAATTAATTTTCATGGAAAATGACACTTTTCAAGTATTTGATTACACATGAAAATGGATGTGGCGCCCCGTCAAACGCTAACACAAATCCCCATGTCAGATCTCGAGGTACTAGGTAGCACCTCGAAATTTCGACATGGTCTCCTCTGTTTATGTTAGCATTCCAAGACGTTCAACCTGCACCTGATAAACGACATACATTCATGTATATATACATTCAAAATATAATACTAGCGGAAGCCTATATACATCTAATAACGTATAAAAATCAGAGTGCGGAAGAAGAAGTTTATATACATGATTATACAGGAATTCCTCACTCTAACAAAATTCCTATCACTCAGAACAAAATCTATATTACTACCTAAACAAACTAACACCACTAGAAGGGTGTAGTCCCAAAACTCACCAAGTGACGAACTCTGACTGTCTATCTGACCCACCAGATGATTCTCACTCGTGCTCTATACTTGCCTCGCCAAGCTTCAAATTTGAAACTAGAAAAAATGGAGAAGGAAAGGGTGAGTAACAATGGTTACCCAATAAGGAAACAAACAATTTATGCCAATAACCCCTCCTAATATGAACGAATAAGCATACTGAATCATTTTAAAATAATCAAAGTTTTACAGAAGAAACTACGATTAACTGGTACATATAGCCAGGGATGAACAACTAAACATTTTAAAATTCACATTACATCGATCAGCAGTACTCATTATAACATTATCTTTTTATACAAATTTAATTGATCAAATGGAAATAATAAACATGGATTTCATTTTATATATCAAAATAAACAACAGATACATAATACACAATGGTGGAGTATTGGAATTAGAGTGTTGGGATTCACAACTGGATCGCTCTCAGTCGGGACATGATGTTACAATTTCTCTCTGGCTTTTAGTTCTTGATTTTGTGGCCGGTCGCTGCACTTACCATGCTTGGTTGACCATTTATCCGGCTCAGGCTGGCTGTTTGATGTGACCGTAAGTAATGGGTCTCTTTTCGATGTGTCAGAACGTTTGACTACTATAGATTGTTAGTGATCACTGACTAATCATCTTCGTCTATGCCTATCAGGCGTGCATGTGATTCCCAATTATACAAATCATTCGTATACGATCACCTTTATATAACAAGTTCACTGGTAAAGATAGAGAGGAATATCCCGGATTCTAGTTGTGACTCCAATCTCATACGCGTCCCATACCACGTATGAGCTTGGTGGTCCCTACCGTACATCCCAGGATAGTACACCACTCCGGATGATATGATGCATTATCCCTTCAGGCATTCACAAACTCTTTAACAGCTCACAAAATAGTTACATATATATATATATATATATAATATATATATATTATTTTCATTTGAAAATAAAAGAGAAATTAACAATACAAGGTTGAGAATAGATATCCAGTTTCCTACCATGCAAGTGTGGCCACCCGGCCTAAAATAAATAACACAACGGAAACGTAAACAGCGCATCGCGCTAACAGAAATTTAAATAAATATCCAACCAATAATATTATCCTTGGATATCTGTTCACCAACCTGCACACAACACAACAATGTAAAATGCAGACATCACCCATCGGGTGTGACTCTGACATTTTACCGTTTCATACCCTTTTTTCCTTTTTTCGATTTTTACAATTTTCAATCTCTTCATAAAATATCCACTTTCTGATATTCATCAACTCAATATGAGTTCATTGAATATTAAATCACATTTTTCAACTATAGAATTTATTTCTATCAATAATATTGAAAAAAATACAAATTTCATATCAAAACAGGGTCCGAGCAGTGCACAAGACCCAATTTATGGAAATAACCGGTTAAAATACCCTACCCACGTATAATTTGTTAAAAATACAATTAAACATATCAAACATGCAATTTCTGGCGTGAATTTTTGAAATAACAAAAGAATTCTATATTTTGGAAATATGTCCAAATTTTTCCAATAAAATCCTAAATGCAATTTTTACAATCTACGATTACTAATAGAAATTGAGAGTTCCTTACAATCTCTAGGCGAAAGGATCGAAGCACGTGTGTGGAAATCGAGGCGATCGGCACGAGAATCAAGACGGACCGAACTTCAAAGAAGTTGATTTTTGAAACCGGCCTGGTGGTTTCGAAGATCTCGATGTGCTCGTCTTTTCTCCCTTCTACGGCGAAAGACGGTTTGACCCCGAAACCGATAAAATCGAGGTCGAAGTTACGAATCTCCGTATAAAAATACGGCTGATTTTTGACTATACGGGGTGAAAAAGACAAGAAAATGGAAGGAATTTAGGTGGGTTATGTAGAGAATGAGACTGCGGACGTTTCTCCCTTCTGCGTCGGAAGACGGTTTGACCCCGAAACGGACGAAATCCGAGGTCAAAGTTTCGAAACCCCCGTATACGTATACGGCTGATTTTTGACGATACCGGGTGAAAGAGAAGATGAAATGAAGAGTTCTTGGGTGGGTTTTGTAGATGTCGAAGTTGTGGATCTTTTTCCTTTCTGCGGTGGTTGTCGATGGTAAACCGTTTGCGAAGGATCTGAGGTAGAAGATCGGAGGGAAAAAACGAAATTTTCGTTTATTTGTCGCGGCTGTATGACGAGTTGGGGAAGATGAGATATAAAAAAAAAATTAAAATATTATTTATATGAAATTTGGGACGAATTTGGTATTTCGCCTATTGTTTTGATCGACGATAACTTGACCATTCGGACTCCAAAACTGACGAATGAATACTCTATTTCGCCTAATTTTTCGTTTCGGATCTAATGGTGTAGTCAATTTCTATCAATTTTATCTCTAACAGAAATTTACATTTCTGGCTTGAGGTGACCCCTAAACTTGATGTCGTTTTCGTTCTTGACGATAATTTGACTTCCTGATCTCCAAAAATGACAAATAAATAGTTCACGTTTAATAATTTTTCGTTACGAATCCAATGGTGTAATTGAATCTTAAAAATTCTTACTCTAGCAAAAATGTCACTATTTTAGCCTAATCTGACTAGGTAATCGATGATTTGCAACTTTTCTATTCGGACTCGCACTTGAGCGTGCTTACAGGCTAAACTATGTTTTTTGATCATTTTGAATCTAATGGTGATGTCAGATTCCATTAAAAATGATCAGAAACATCCTAAAGTTTTACACATAAATCCCACTTTCAAGATTTTCTTAAAATTTCACTATTTATTTTTTCTTCGAGATACGAATTAAAAATTCGGGGTGTTACAATGGAAATTCATTTTCCACCCCAATTAAAAAGTCCACCAAAACATGGATTTCACTTTCCCACCCATATGGGTGAGAAAGCGAAATCCACCCATATTTTCCATCCTCAATTCTTCCCCACTTATATCTTCTTCTTTCCTATCACCACCACCACCATTACACTAACCTCATCATCATCATAATAATCGTCGTCGTTGTCGTTGACGTCTCCGTCTCTATCATCACCATCTCCGGCCACCTTCTCTCTCTTCTTCTCCATCCCTCACCTCCTCCTCCTCCACCACCACCATGTTTTCCTCCTATCTCCCTCATCATCTTCTTCCTCACTTACCTCCGTCGTCGCCACCACCATCACCATCACGTTCTCCCTTCTTCTTCCTCACTTACCTCCACAGTCACCATCGCCTCTGCCGCCGCCGCCACCACTACCACTGTCTCCGTCGCTGTCGCCGCCGCCACATCCTCCCCCCTCCCCCCTCCCTCTTCCTCCTCATCTTCTATTCTTCTTTTTTCTCATATTTTTTTTATGATTTTATCCAAGTAAAATCAAACAATGGAATTTGATTTTTCAACCCTACTTATTTTCTACCACTATTTTTCCATGGACTTCAAATTCCATGGAAAGTCACTTTCCATGCAATCAAACATACCTTTACTAGAATAGTGGTTCGAATCTTTGATAACTTCCAATTTGTTGAAGGTTTGAGCCATTGACACCTAATCTAATATTCAAAATACTTAAAAGGTATAGTGAAAAAAAAAAGGTATTTATATTTCCTAAATATTTATGAAGAAATCTTAATTTTATTTGTATATTTTTTGAAAAAATGGCAATACGTGTGTATCATTTCAAAGTATGAAATTTTCAATGACCTGAAATCATCACATAATTATATATTTCTTACGAATAAAAGTAAGTTTTAATTTTAACAAAAATGACTATTGTTGGAACTTTTATTTACTCGGTCTCTTAAAACTTGGCTGAGTGAACTAGAAAATTCAGTAAATCAATTCCAAAACTAATTAATTTATTTTTAAAGATTAATACACACACACACACACACACACACCACACACACACACACCACCACACACCACACACACACACCACACACACACACACACCACACACACACACACCACACCACACACACACACACACACACACACACACCACACACACACACAACACACACACACACACCACACACACACACAACACACAACACACACACACACACACACACACACACACACACCACACACACACACACACATATATATATATATATATATATATATATATATATAAAATTTTAATATATTTTTATTTGATTCACTTGGGTCAACTTCGTTCAGTCAAGTTTTAAAGTTTAAAAACTTAGGTTTGAACTCTAAACCATCTCAAATATTTTCTCACATTTTATCTCTTATTAAAATTATTATTAAAAATTATCTGATAATATTTATAATAAAAAAAAGTGAAAATTTTCATTTTCTTGGCCTCGAATTTAAAACTAGTCTTTGAGGCCATTTGAAGGATATCTCCTTCATATTTGGGTTTACAAATGTGAAAGAAAAAGAAGAGTAGAAAGCTACCCCTCAAGTTTAGAATAAAAAATCCACTGCACCTGACAAAACTGAATTTTTTTATATTACAAATAGGCTGAAAATTGACCAAGTTCAATGAATCTAACTAATCCATGTGTTGATTATTGAAGATGATAAAAATTGTGAAGGTGAAGGGTAAAAACGCTATTATATTCCATTTGTTGATTTATTCGGCTAGTTCTTTATTTGGAGAATTTTACGAATTTTGTAAGAAATTGGGACAATTTTTGTGACTGTGGTTGGTGGAAACTTAGGATCTGCATGATCGCCCACAAACAAAATGTGAAAAAATAAATTCAGCTGAAGAATGAGATTTTCTTGCATGTGATTTTGATTTTTCCTGAAATTCAATTCTCACCAAAGCGATTTTTCACCATAATGTTTTCCCACCCCATTCATTGGGAAAATGATTGTTTTGTTGCGTATGTAAACACATTTGTGGAACTCATTTAGTAATCTGATCAAATACTTATTGGGTATTTCACCAAATGTCTTGTATGTCATACCTTCCAAGTCTTTTTTTTGATAATAGTAACGAAGAATAATCCAACTAATAGTAATAAATGCAAAGAAGATAAACAATCACACAGTAAGAACACAATATCTACAGCACAAGTTTTTACGTGATTCACCCAAAAGCTACATCCTCAGAGGTATGAGCGTGAAGCTCGATTTCACTATGAAGAAAATGGGACAAGTCGATATAAGGAAACACATCTTTATCACTTAGCTTCACCTTTTTATAGATCTCAATCTTTTTAAACATTTCAACCTCTCCTCTCTTAGATTTATTTCTTTCTCTACTCTCTTATCTAGAAAAGACTTAGACTTGAAGTTAGATTTTTTCTAACGAAAGAAAATAAAATTCTTTTTAAAAGCAACATTTAAGTGGGCAACTTATATAAGTTATAAACTCAACTCAAATTACCTTGAATCGACCAAAAAACATATACATACTTGGATTGAGCCTAATTGTTTTTGAGCCATACTTCAACATATTCCACCTTGTATTGTCATTTTCTCATGGTTGCATGGTTACAAAAATCTGCGAGTTTATGAAAAAGTCACAATTAAATCATAATTTTAATAGTTATCGATTATATCACGATTTTTTAAAAAAATCTCGAATTATTTTTGTTTTAAATATATTTTTATGATTATTTTAATTAATATGTATATATATATATTATATATATATATATATATTATATATATATATATATATATATATATATATATATATATTTTAATTTTGTGTACTTAAAACAATTATTTTTTTTTTTAAATTTTACCCAATATTTTCCCCGAACTCCGCCTTTGTCACCATCTGTCCCCCAATTTTTTTTAAAGATGTCGACTTCCTTTCTGACTTTTTTTTTTTCGTGTAAAGCCGGGTTAGAAGTTTCAGAAGGATGATTTGTTTATATATAAAGAAATGCTTGCGTATATTGTATTCTGATACCTGTTTTATTTTGTGCATTACATGACACATTCCGTTTTGTTAATTATACTTTGACCCATTCTTTGGTGGATTACTCTAAGTCAGGCTGATTAGTAAATCCTAGGCACTAGGTTCAAACATTTTTTTTTTTACCATTATAGGTTAGCTTTATGAGTGAGTCATTGGATGTAGGGCTGCAGCCTGGGCGGGCTGGCCCAAACTCAACCCAGTTGATGGGAGAGTTGGGTTGAGTTATGTAAAAAATGAGTTGAACCTAAGTTAGAATATCTCAAACCGATCTCAATTTGAGTTGTGCTTGTATTGAATGATTAAGTAACCTGACTCAACCCAAACCCGATGCCTAAATACTAAATACAAATACTTTTATAATAATTTATATGTTTTTGTTTAATTTTTTTTGTTCCATCTTATTATTATAGCTTGTGGACAATTGAATATTATTAATATTGTCTTTGATTAAGTATAAATTGTCTAAATATTCTTTTAATAATGGATTTGGTGGTTGTGTGTGATTTTATTTAAAATGATTTTTTATTTATGATGTATTTTTTTAATAAGATATAAAATTTATTTATTGATTAAAAGGAAATTAGAGATATTCAATGAGTCAACCTGTCCAACCACCCAAATTACCTAACTCAGGCAAATCCGAGCTCAACCCAATTTTAAGTGAGTTCAGGCCCGATGATTGGGTTGAGTTGAGCTTAGGTTGAGGGTTCTCCATTGGGTTTAGCTTGGGTTTACCCTCCAACCCGCCCCGGTTACAGCCCTAATTGGATGGCTTCAAATAGGCATAAATTGCCATGGGCCTGACTTTGGTGTGCAGGTCCACAAAAAGCTGGAGCCAACATTTATGAATTAGTGGGCTAAAATGAGTGTCTCATGTGGTAGATAAATGACACATGAATCTACTCAACTTTTTGGAGCAGAGTTTCTTTAAAAGAAAGAATAATGATAAATCAATGCAAAACATATGGCAGTCGGTATACAGCTTCCATGGCAAGGGCATAGAACCATTGATCTTTTTCCTTGTGTGTGCCGAAGAAAAGGATATATGATTCTTTGCCCTTGCCACGTCAGCCACACATACCCTGTATGTTTTGCCAAGTTGATTTATCACGGCTCTCCAAAAAAATTTATGAATCCTGATAATCTAACTCTCTTTTTTGGTAGGCTCCCTTCACAGGACCCTGCAAAACCATAAAGATCTATCTTTGTGTATCCTGAATCAAAGGATCTACGATTCTGTAAAAGGAGTGTACAAAAAAAAAAGGAGTCAAGTTATCATGACTCAAAGGTTATAGGAAAATAAGAGAGATGCTATTGCTACGCCAACGTTTTCTTATCCCATCCCAATTCTTATGTAGATCACCAAAGAATTAGCACACATCTTGGATTAGCGTTAGCAAAATTTGGTGTGGCAATAAAAGCTCTAAAACATAATGATGGATAAATGTTGGGTAACACCAGGAGTTCTCCCAAACACTTCAGTAGGGTGAGTTATATGCGAGTGAAAAACACCACAATGAAGTGAGTGGAGGAACTCTAGGGGGCACCAAACCTGACTTAATATGTTGGCTTTGGGAATCCACAGTGAAGAGGGTCAATCCCCTTAGCTCTCTATTTATACTTCCTTTTCTCTGTCTTACTAATGAACCTGGACGCTTTTACAGCCTTGGGGGAGAGAGAATCATATATATGCTGTGGCCCTTAGCCATAGATCTCTTGGGTTACTCATGTATGGTCTTGATTTTGCATGTCTCTTTCCTTCTTTAACCCATCCATCCTTCTTGAAAAAGATCCCATATTTTCTTTTTTGAATTAAAAAAAAAAAAATTCATTTTGAAATATTTCAAAATAAAGGTATTAAAAGAACAGTACCAATACCTTTACTAAAATAGTGGTTGGAAAGTTTGATAACTTTCAATTTGGTGAAGTTTTGAACCATTAGCACCCAATATAATATTAAAAAAAAAAAAGCTATTAATCTTTCTTAAATAGTAAAGAAATCTTAATTTTATTTGTAAAATGTAAAAAATAAAGTAAAATGGCAATATATGTGTATAATTTGAAAGTGAAATTTTCAATGGCCTGAAGTCATCACATAATTATATATTTTTTATGAATAAAAGTTAATTTTAATTTTAAAACAAAAAAAGAATATTGTCGAAACTTTTATTTTTTCAGTCTCATAAAACTCGGTCTAGTCAACTTGAAAATGCACTAATGCATTAGTTTGGATCCAAAACTTTTTTTTTTAAACTCAGGGTGTCCCCACCAAGTACGAAGTAGGACTATTCCCCAAGGATGTGCATTGACCACCCATAGGTCCTGCACATCAATTTCATTCAAAAGGGACTCATAAAGATTCGAAGGCATGACTTGGGGAGAAAACTCAATCAACTCTTACCACTCAGTTACTTAGGTGGGTTGGATCTGAAACTTGATAGATTTGTTCAAGTAAATGTAATATATTTATGTAGAATGCAAATTAAAAAAGTTATTTATTTTAATTTATTGAAATATATAGTTTTAGATATTTATAAATTTAATATTTTTTAATTGACTAACTTGGATCGACTTCACTCAACTCGATGGACTTTAAGTTTTCAAGTTTTAAAACTATGGTCTTTAAACCATCTCAAACAACTTTATCGTATTTTATCTCTTATTAAATTTATAAAATATTATCTGATCACACTTTAAAAAAAAAAAGTTATAATAAAAATAAAAAAAAATAGAAAATTTCATTTGCTTGGCCGAGAATCTGAAGTTAGCCTTTGAGCCCATTCGAGGGATATCTCCACACATTTGGGTTTACGAATGAGAAAAAAGAAAGAAAAGATAAAAAAAAAAGAAGAGTAGAAATCTACCACTTGAGTTGAGAATGAAAGATTGCAGTGAAACTAACAAAACTGAACATTACAAAGAAGCTGAAAATTTGACCAAGTCCAAGTGAAGTGGAAGCTTATCCACCAAATGGGCAGTAAAAAGAATTTCGTGAAGAAAAAAAAAAGAGGATATTTAGGTGTTTGATTACATATTTTCCCTAGAATTCAATTTCCTACCCAAAGTGATTTTCCAACATTGGAAGGAAATGGATTCCCATCCCACCCCAAAATTAAAAACAATTGTTTTAAAACTCAAAAGCTCGGTTTGAATCGTCTATCTAGTGGAATCAATTCGACAATTCACAAGTAGACTCAAATGAGTCAAATAAAAATATATTAAATTTACAAATATTTTAAAATAATTTTTAGTATTTAAATAAATGACATTTAATTCTGTTCTCCACAAAAATATTATGTTTAGTCGAATAACTGGATCAAGTTTTTTGAATGGAGTGGGTGCATGTTCGTGTTGACTTGACCAAGTTAATTGATTCAATGATAATTTATCAACTTGACTTGTCGAGTATTTTTCATCGAATTTTGAGGTTTTAGTTACCTCAAACCCAATTGTTGAATTGAATCGACCAAGTTTGAAGTTAGATTGGATGATTTTTAAAACTATATTTAATATCAAACTCCGAATTCATTATCGTTCAAGTTTTGGTAATTAAAATGAACAGTGAGCTGGAATTTTAAATAGGTCAAAACTTGATCACTTTTTCGTAAATATTTATATTTTCTTAGGTGCAAACAAGCAGCAGAATTCATTTTTCCATGATTATTTTCTCTAGAAATTCTAATCCCCTTGAAAACAAATTCCTTGCAATCAAACAGACCTTAGAGATTAGTGATGAAAATTCTAATCCATTTTAGTAGGACTCAGGCATCGAAATAGCAATCAAAACAATGGCTTAATGAATCTGGAATTTGAACTTTACATACCCTTTGTTTGACAAGAATAATTATCAAAGGGTGTAGAGAATATAAAAGGCAAATCCCAGATATGACTAGTCCTTTGGTTCCTTTTAGTCTTCTACCTGCAAAATCAAACCAAATGAGGTGCTCAACCCCAAACCCTGTAGCACGACTAAGATTGATGAGAACTTAGAAAATAATTTTTTAGGAAAGTCAGACAACATGGGCGATACTTCCTTAATTAATGAAATTAATTAATTTTAGAAAATAAACATTAGACATCGATCTTTTAACTGTTGACATCAGTTAAAAAGCGATGTCTAAAACCTCAGATTTTAAACATCACCCTCATAGACATTGATTTTAACTGATGTCTATAGTTTTACACATCAGTTAAACATCGATGCCTAAGATCTTCTATGTACCCTAAATGTCCAATGCAAAGTTTTGCATTTTAGGTCATGTGTGCCCACCATCCTAGTCATGGGAACAGATCCTCTGTAGCATGTTTTTGTCATGCCCCCTATTGCTTTTTTTTTTTTCATGGTCAAGAGAGTGCCATGTTGAAAAAAATAAAACCTCATGCCCTTTAGGATTCATGGTTTAGATCAGATTTAAAATAAAAATTAAAAGAAAATTTTCTTAGTCCAAAATATTTGAAAATGGACAATCATTGAACTCCCAAATTTAAATGGAGTGATTTTGTTGTTTATTCATCAACATTCTCTCAACTATTGAAAAATCATAAGTGAAAAATCTATAAAGGACGCTCTATTAATCATGTGCACTCCACACTAGGGTATACTTATCTCTTCTTTTATTTATTTATTTATGGGTTAGGGTATATTTATCTTGATTCCTTCAATCGAGCCAAAGTTAGGGCATGACCAGGTTATCGACATATAAGTCTTCCTTCAACAACATTCTCTCAACTATTGAGAAACCATAAGAGAAAAATCTATAAAGGGCACCTTATTGATCATGTGGACTCCACACTAGGGTATACTTACCTTTTTTTTAATTTTTTGATGGGTTAGGGTATACTTATCTTGATTCCTTCAATCGAGCCAAAGTTAGGGCATGACTAGGTTATCAACATGTAAGTTTTCCAACTTGATTTGTTGATGGCAGTGTCAAAATTCATATCGATCTCTTATTGGCTAACCATCTCCCATGATTCATTATAATGTTAACGTTCTAACTCGTGGAGTTCAACACCTATCCATAAATCAACCCCTCCTCATCCTGCTAGAGGGGAATCCTTAATCTATTTCATTGCTATTACAATAAGAGGAGGTGGATTAATAATTTGAATTTCAAAAATGCCCCACCTTAACATTTAGACGACTTAATATAATTGATCACAACCTAGGTTGATGATCGATTGTAGATCTTGCTAAATAAATGTAGAGATTAAGATGTGAATTAAGACTTTGGGCAAGTCGAATTCGTTCCACAGGGACAATGAAGATTCAAAGATTCATTCGATTAGAAACCAAAACAAAGCTTTGAAACAGATTGATTTAAAAACAAAACTGATTTGTTGCACAAATAAGATGGAAATAAACTTGCAATTCTATTTAAAACAGAAACTAGAGGTTGAAGATAAAAGGAAGGGAGATTAGAGAGTTCAATGTAGCCTTCACAAACTATCCATAATGTAGATCAATTCCAAGAATAACTCAATCCATGTAGCAAGTCATTGCTCATGGATCGGAAGGTGGAGCGGTTTAATTATTAAAGGTAACCAAGAGACATTCATGAAAATTCAGATTTAATTGAGATTGCCTAGCTTATATTCAGATTCTTCACAAAGCATAGCCGTTCTTGAGCTTATCTAAGTAATGGCTATCAAAGTTTGAATCAAAAATATAAGTAGATCATCTAATCAAAGTAGAATTTCTAGAATAGTAAACATGTAAGCAAAATAAGGAATTAAAACTACATTAGAGGGATAAACTTGCTTCGGCATCATTGATCTCTCTAAAGAGGATCTAGCCGATCATCGCAAGGATCATATTGCAACAATACTAAAAAGCAAAGAGAAGATGGAGAAGAAGATGAAGATGCAACTTGATTCCTTCTTGAATGGATCTCTCAAAAGAGTTACAATAGAGCCAATGACTTACTCTTGATGTTCTCACTACACTCAAGATCTCACCAAAGGAAAAATTACAGAGAATTAAAAGAAGAAAAAATCAAAAATTGAAGAAGAAGGAGCAAGGAGAGGGACCCAAGAGGGGACCCCTTCTTTGAAATCAACCCTCAAATTTATAATGTCTTATTCGGGTAATCGGGGTGATTTGCGGATAATTCGATTCAAATGACCCAATCAGTTACAACCACCGAAGCTTCTAGAAGCTTCTGTAAAAATCTCGAGGATAAATTCCTCGAAATGACCGCGGCGCGGTCTTGGCTAGCCGCGGCGCGGTGACGTGGCCCAAATCGATCGATATTTTTCTAGAAACTTCTTTTCGGCCCGCGTATTGTAACCATAATTGTTATTTCTTTTGTTGGTTTCCGAATGTGCCCTTTTCACCTGAAATTAGTAACAAACTATTGTTAGTCACATTAATTTGGGATTTAATAAAATTTATTATTATTTTAAGGGAACTAGTATTTATATGATGGTAATCTCGGTGAAATTACGGTCCCAAAATGATATTATTGGGACCTTATCACACCCCCAAACCTCAATTTTGCTAGTCCCGAGCAAAACTTAAATCTAAACAACTCCTCTTTCGTGAGGTTCCCGACTGCATTTAGCTTATGCAGTAAGCCCTTAAACCCCTAGGTTACCCCTAGTGGACGAGTTTGACTCGTGAGGGTTTGCAGTGAAAGAATATACCCACAAAATTCTAACATTTTACAAAAATATTAAAATCAAAATCAAAGTATGTAAAGTGAACATAACGACATTTCATAAATCAGTCAAAGGTCATTTATGTTTGAACAAAGTTCTAAGTTTTTATTCCTCATTTTCAGAAAATTTGAAAGATAACTTGAGTGCTTGTGTGATTTTCTGTTTTTTTTTTTTTTTTTAAAGCAATATCTTTTTAGGAACAAGATTTCACCTCCTAACTGCTAAGAATGGTCGGTTCTACCTAAGTTCTAACTCGAAACTAAGCATCATGTCTGGGATTGTGAGAGGTGTGGATATTCACTTTAATACCTCTAAGGGGCTTTATCTGTGACATTCCAGTTTACTCACGTTTTTACCATTGACGGCTTTCACCCTACTGCACTATTTGGTCTCATTGGACTCTTTTTTTCATTTTTGCAGTTCTAGCCATCTTTGACATTTTTCTCGTATTTTCTGCTTCTTTTTTTAGATTTTATCACACTTCACCATTTTCTGGTATTCTTTTTACAAAAAGCAGGTAGCCCTTTTCAAGGTACCCAGTCTAATCCTATGGTTGCTGTCCAAGTAATACTAACTTCAGTTCTGTTTTTCTTCTAACAAGCCAACCAAGGGACAAAGAAGTCATAGTTCACTAGACTAGGTTTTCCCTAACACTCTAGTCAGAAAAGAGGGTCAACTTTTGTTCCATAAAATCTTATCTTTCCAAATACTTAATCAGAAGTAAATTTCTAAAGTAATTCTTTCATAATTTTCTTAATGAGGAATAACCAAAAAGAACTTTTGATCAAAAGTTAGAACATGAGCCTGAGATTTGAAATTCATATGTAAAAAATATATACAAAGATTTTGAAGAAAATATTTCGAAAGTGTTGAATATTTTTAATTTTTTTTTTTTTTTTTTTTTTTTAAAACATGAAATTAAACTAGCAATGAAATAAACCTGAAACTAAACTACCAATGCAATGCAATTGTGAACTAACCTAATACCCCCAAACCTAAATGACATATTGTCCTCAATATGCAAGCAGTAAGGAAAAATAAAAAGGTTAGATCAACCTGAAACGGATTGGGCATTAATGTGCAAAGTCTTGTTACAACTAATTGAAAAGAATGAAAGTTATAACAATGAGAATTTTCAAGCAGTTTTTTTTTTTTTTTTTTTTTTTAGAGAAAAATTTTATTTCCTAACTACACTACTTATTAAAATAAAAGCACATGGGTTGCCTCCCAAGCAGCGCTAAGTTTAACGTCTTCAGCCGGACCTATCAAAAGGTCTGATATTAGGAATTTTCCTAACATTCATTTTGACGGACACAACGATCGATTCCTACCCCAATTAATAGGTAGACAAATTTTTACCATCGTTAGGACTTGGAAATTATTTTTAAAAATGATCAACAACCCTCGTTTGTCCTCAGTTCTTAGTGTCATCACCTTTTCAAAACAAGTTTCAATCATCATATTCCCAAAGAGAATGGAGGTTGTAAGACATGAAGGGTCTTTACACTTTTGTGAAATGATGGGTTGGATGGGATACGAAATTGAATCAATAATGATCGGAATTGGTGTGACTAACAAAGTAGAATTGGTCGTTGATTCCTCCTGGACAACAGTATCCTCTAATGGCGGATCAATTTGCTTAGCCAAATTTGTACAATCACCTTGCTTATTAGGACTTTGAAACATTGGTTGGCTCTCATGGGTTATCTCATTTGAAAATTGTCCATTCTCTCTTCTTCTGAGGGTACAATAAGCTGACCTAGTTGGACTTCCATCGTTGCTTCGGTTGGAATTGTAACCTCATTGGTTTGAATTTGAACTTCAATTGAGACAGGGTTATCAATTGTTGATGGATAATCATCGACATCTTCAAAAGAGTAGAACTGGTCACTAAGGTTATTTTGAAAGAATGGTGGATTTTCTGGGATTGAGATATCCTCATTTTCGAATTTATCAAATTTTCCTTCTTCTAAGGACAACGCTAGGTGACTCAGTTGAGTTCCTATGTTGACTAAGGCTTGACCCATATCCCATTGTTGTTGATGATTTAACAACTGTTGTTGATGATTTACCAACATTTGTTGATGGAGCTGTTGTTGTTGGATTAATTGTTGTTGTTGAATTAAGAAGGCAGACATCATAGACTCTAATGACGACGATTGAGGAGAAGACAAACATGAATGAGTGGATGTTGGCTCAGGCTCTGTAGCTCTGTAATCGGAGAAATGTTGAGAATCATAGGATTGTTGGGAAATTATGGTTGGATTCATCATCGAGGTGTTATGCAAATAAAAATCCTCATGGTTACCAAAATGACTACCCTGAGTGAACTCGTTCTGACACGGTATGGAATTTTGTGGAAACAAATTATCTACGTGGTATGGTTGGTCGAATGAACTGGGTGTTGGCATCCAATACGAGTTTTGAGAATGATGCATATTGGCCTGTGTAGCATGTAGCATGGGCTGACTCGGACAATGCTCGAGAGAATGACCATAATTATCACATAAGCCGCACGAGATCAATGATTCTCTCATAAACTCCATGACGATATAAATCTGCTCGAGGTTCTGTATCTACTGTAACATACACTATGGACTTGCACACAAGAGAGGGAGGAATTCACACGTGATCACTGGGTTCCTAAGACTAGACAGCTCCTAACTGGTTCAAAGGATTAATCAAAGCCTCCAACCCAAATCTCTGAAATCGGAACAGCCAGTTTAATCTCCAGAGGAGAGGTGGCGCACAATGCTGAGCAAGGGCACTCTTAGATCACCTCTCGTCTTGAATAGACGTAGTCTATCCCCTGAATTCACGTAGAACTACAGGGCAAGATTGCGCTAGGCACTGTTCACGATCAAGAAGTGCAATTGGTGCAACTTTTGATTAGCTTTGCTTAATGAGCTCGATGGAACCTAGAGTCCAGTCTAATCAAATTTTAATTAATTAATTGCTGTGAATTCATTTTCCTAAAAGGGCAAGATATCGGTGATGAAATCCGATTCTTATCTTATGGTGCCATCCTCGTAAGGGTGCCCTTATTACTAGGTGCAATCCAATGTGTACAGATTAGTCACTCAAAAGCAATACAGAAACTCACTAGCGAGTGATGCGTGAGTGTTTCGAAATTTACCTCCCGTTCTAGACGGGGGATGATCGAGTTGAGTCGACTCGGGCCACCAACACCAAACTTGGTGTACGAACCCGAGGGGCTGAGATAGTTTCGTCCCACTATCGTCCGTCCCTAAATCTATTACAATCCGAGCCCTCTCGGATACAATTAAAATTTAATACAAATTCAAGTTCCTAATACAAATTGTTTTCTAAGAAAAATAAAAATGCAGAGAATTAAAAATTGCTGATCTTCTTGGTGATAGAACCAATTTAGTGGATAAAAATTCCACGTGTCGCCTTTCGTCAATTTCCGTTGACTTCCGTCGAGTCCTTCACCTGAACAGAACAAAATTATTCAAATCAGAATACTAAGAAAAAAAAAACCAATATGACCATTACAATGTCCATGATGTCAGAAACTTGTCCAACAAAAATCAGCAGAAAATGTTGCCACGTCACCGCGGCGCACCAAGGGAAACCGCGGCGCGGTAAAATTTTGATGAAAATCGATTTTTCAAATTGGAAATGGTTTCTGATATCCTGAGGATTGTAATGAAATTTTTTTCAATTTTTTTTCTGTTCGTTTGGCTTCTGTTTCAAGCAAAACACATTCGGTTCTGTTTCGGAAACTGTTTCGGATACTTTCCGAATTGGAAAATGAATCAACTCGCTGTCCCCGGCAGCGGCGCCATTTTGATCGATTGTAGATCTTGCTAAATAAATGCAGAGATTAAGATGTGAATTAAGACTTTGGGCAAGTCGAATTCGTTCCACAGGGACAATGAAGATTCAAAGATTCATTCGATTAGAAAGTCCAAAAAAGATTGGAAACAGATTTTTCTTAAACACAAAACTGATTTGTTGCACAAATAAATGGAAATTAACTTGCAATTGAATTTAAAACAGAAAGTAGAGATTGAAGATAAAGAAAGGGAGATTAGAGAGTTCAAATCAGCCTTCACAACTATCCATAATGTAGATCAATTCCAAGAATAACTCAATCCATGTAGCAAGTCATTGCTCATGGATCGGAAGGTGGAGCGGTTTAATTATTAAGGTAACCAAGAGACATTCATGAAAATTCAGATTTAATTGAGATTGCCTAGCTTATATTCAGATTCTTCACAAAGCATAGCCGTTCTTGAACTTATCTAAGTAATGGCTATCAAAGTTTGAATCAAAAATATAAGTAGATCATCTAATCAAAGTAGAATTTCTAGAATAGTAAACATGTAAGCAAAATAAGGAATTAAAACTACATTAGAGGGATAAACTTGCTTCGGCATCATTGATCTCTCTAAAGAGGATCTAGCCGATCATCGCAAGGATCATATTGCAACAATACTAAAAAGCAAAGAGAAGATGGAGAAGAAGATGAAGATGCAACTTGATTCCTTCTTGATGATCTCTCAAAAGAGTTACAATAGAGCAATGGCTTACTCTTGATGTTCTCACTACACTCAAGATCTCACCAAAAGGAAAAATTACAGAGAATTAAAAGAAGAAAAAAATCAAAATTGAAGAAGAAGAGGCAAGAGAGGGACCCAGAGGGGACCCCTTCTTTGAAATCAACCCTCAAATTTATAATGTTCTTATTCGGGTAATCGGGGTGATTTAGCGGATAATTCGATTCAAATGACCCAATCAGTTACAACCACCGAAGCTTCTAGAAGCTTCTGTAAAAATCTCGAGGATAAATTCCTCGAAATGACCGCGGCGCGGTCTTGGCTAGCCGCGGCGCGGTGACGTGGCGCCCAAATCGATCGATATTTTTCTAGAAACTTCCTTTCGGCCCGCGTATTGTAACCATAATTGTTATTTCTTTTGTTGGTTTCCGAATGTGCCCTTTTCACCTGAAATTAGTAACAAACTATTGTTAGTCACATTAATTTGGGATTTAATAAAATTTATTATTATTTTAAGGGAACTAGTATTTATATGATGGTAATCTCGGTGAAATTACGGTCCCAAAATGATATTATTGGGACCTTATCAGTTGATATTGGGATGGACTCAATTCAGATTAAGGGATATAAATCTTATTTGACCTATTTTTTTTATTAAAGTCTACTTCACGGATCCAAACTCGCTAAAAATTCAGATTTCAGGTCCCTTGATTTTTTAATAAAATCAACCCATGTTATGCCCTATTTCTTCAATCACTAAAAAAAATTCATTTTTTTCCACAAAAATAAAATTTCTTCCGGACTAACTTACCTTTGAACTATGGTATCTAATCTTTATCTGTAAAAGGTACAAAAAGGGGTTTCTTATGGCATTCGAGGTCAAAGTCGACGCCTTATGAGTCAATCAGCATGACGGGGCTGTGTACCGTGGTGAACACTTAATATCTTCTATTTATTTATATATATGAAAATGCCCTACACTTTCATTCGCTTTTACCAACAAGAGACAGTTGTGACGATGAAGAATGAGTTGACAATATTTATAATAAGAAAATGCTGATGTAACATTGAAATTGACATTGTTTCTGACATTGCTGACGTATATATATTTAAAAAATCATAAATACTTTTCATCGAGATACGAGTTACAACCATCAATGGTTCTGTGCACGCCCATGTCTCAAACAATGTCATTTTCAATGTTGCTCCTGCACGACTTATTATGATATTGTAATATTTGCTATTATAATACTTAATGATATAAGGATGAGTATTCTTTACGAAATAGATATTAAATAAATATTTTTTTATTTTTTCAAATTAGATGACAACGTTTGAATGGATCCATTGACGCGGTTCAAATAACTTAAAAGATTAACATTAGAATTATTATTTTTGATTAAAAGAATTTCAAGAATCACACCAACTTCTTATACATGATAATACTCCAATTAATGAAATTTCATAAGAAACAAATACTAATGACAAACACAAAATAAATATTTTTGAAATCCTCATCTCTCCAGTGAGATCACATGTGAAATCCAAGGGTCAAGATTCATTTTTGTATACAGTTAGGTTCATGTACCTTTATATGAATCATTTTTCACAAGTCATAGACTCAACCCTTTGTTTAATTTTATAGTTAGAATATTAAAAGGAAAAAATTGGTATATAATAGACTGAGAGATAATATTGGCACTTCAACTTTTACTTATTACAACCTAATTACAATTAAAAATAAATAAAAAATAGTCAACGGATGAGATTATGTTGTTTGAATGTGTTATGATGTTTTATAATATCGAAGTGATAACTTGAATCAAACTATGTTTGAATGATGTGATTTAGTCTTTAATAAGGGTGTGAAGGTGCATGCCACTTAATTAAGTTGGTAAATGTTTACTTAAATGGATTGCCACACCAACCCTTTTCTTTAGAAAAGTCATATTTAAAAAATAAAAATAAAAAATCTTTAAAGTTTGATATAAGATTTTGAAAATAGATGATTATCGAAATTTCTCGTAACTCCCTAACTTAAATTGAGATGCAACAATGAAAAGGTTTTTTTTTTTCAATTTATTTTTTAAGTTCATAGAATTTTGTACTTTACAATTTTGAAACATCGGATTATTTCTTTTAAATGCCACAAGGTGATAGTCCCAAGGACTCTCAGACTTGTGTTATACGTCATAACTTACAAATTTACACTTTACAACAAATAATAAATTATAATAATATTTTTTTTCATTAAATTTTATAAAATATGGTAAAAATTGTTTTTAAAAAAACATGTTTTATAATTTTCAAACTTAAAATCTGTGTGAAGTCAGAATATAATGCTTTCATTGAAAAAAATTAAAGGGGAGATTGCTAATAAACTGGTATGCCACTCATACCGTCATACATGACGTTAGAACAAATTGTCAAATCAGGGTCGTTAGACATTGTTATAATGAACGGTACAAGCGTGTACGGTGAAATAACAGCTCAATGTCAGGGGCGAAAAACATTTAGGAATATTCAAGGACCATCTCCTTCATTAAATTAAGAGCCAGAGACCAGACTCCCAAACGTTTGGTCTCTCTCTCTCTCTCTCTCTCTCGATGGCTACAATAGTGCCTGAAACTGACACACTTCCGATTGATCTATGCTTTGATCTAGACCTTGTTCTAACGACTGTCGAGAATTCAGACAGGATATCGGCAACAGATTCTTTGGTATCCGGCATGCCTACTGTTCGTACTGTTGACACGTGTGCAGTGTGTATGGAAGAATTCGAGGCTGATAAAGATGGTAAACAAATGCCATGCAACCACATGTACCATGCTACCTGTATCTCCACGTGGCTTTCTCTTTATGACTCTTGCCCTATCTGCCGCTGCCGTATCTCCAGCGAAGCCTCACCGGATAATTAGCATTCCCTGCAACAAATGATCTAATGGTGCTAAAGAACTACGAGGTTTCGCAGCACACTATCATCTCATGACCGTTGATCTTGAACTAAAATTTTATCGGTTGATGGTTATTTTACAATTTTATTGTCTGTTTTAGTTTTTTTTTTTTTACGTTGGATGTATTTTTACTTCTTTGGTATGGTAAACTTTTTTTTTTGTACAGGTGTTCGGATGTGAGAATAACTCTATTCTAGCCAAGTAATTCATAGTAATATTTATATGGATGTAGGTTACAAGTTACAGAATGATTTGGCTATTTTCAATGTAACATCTTGTTATATATAGTGCTCATTTTTTGGAAATTAAAAGTGGTTACAAGGCATTTTCAATGATAACAGAGCCTCCTTATCCAATTAATTTATGATATATCGGGTGAATTTTCTGATATTGGAAGTGAGTTAATATCTATTTGAGATATTTCCAAAAACGTGATCAACTTTTGATGAAATTATGATTCCAATTCATTGTTCATTTTAATTAACAAAACATGAACGATAACAATATCGAGGTTTTAAAGTGACAACTTTGGAGGTTTAAAGCGATAATCTCATAGGTATCAAGTGACTATACATCTATTAGGTTTCACTACTTTTATCGAGATTGTCACTATACAAACTAGAGATATTGTCACTTTTAGGGGGAAAAACCAGCAAGATTGCCATTATAAACCTGCGATCTCATCACTTGAAAAACCTGTGGTTTCGCACGTTCACATTTGAAAATTAAAATGAACAATTAGCTAGAATCATAATTTTGTCAAATTCAACTCAGGCAATGGTAATTTACCCTATCTTCCCCCTTCTATTAAGACATTCGAATTGAATATATTATTCTAATTATTGACATTGTAATTGGCCATCATTAAACATGACCAATTCATCTTAATCGACTTTCTTTTAATTTATTGTTTAGTAGAATTATTCTATTATGTACTCAAATGTGTTTGTTTCTATTTTTTATCTTTCCTCCTCTTTCTTCTCTTCTATTGCAGTATCCTCGTTTCCATTATGCTCAATTTCCCTTTGAATTTTTTTGAAATGGTTGGTTGGCCATTGACAAAGATAACACAAGTTTGTACTTAGATGTATCGATGTTCTAGATAACGTTAATGGGTAATTTAATAAAGATTAATGCTGGAATGACCTCAATAGGAACACACGGGAAACATCTTGACGTAATGGTACTCACATACCCGTAGATGCATTTTCTTCAAGATACAAGTAAAACGCATCTACGAACATGCCCATGCCACCATGTCAACGTGTTCCCCGTGTATCCCCTACTGAGGTCGTTCAAGCTAGCACGACTCTTTAATAAATATGGGAAATGACTTATTTCTTTTTAATTATGATGGGCCCACCATAACAAGATGTTTAAAAGTGTTTCATAAAATATGTTGAAAATAAAATTAAAAATAATAAAATGAAATAATAGAAAATAATGATCATTAAACATTAGCTTCCTGTAAAACTAAAATTATTTTTAAAAAAAGTGCTACAGAAGTTGTAATTGGGCATTTCTTTGTAAATAAGAACAACCATTATGAACAATAAATTAAATCTAAAGAATTGTGTGGTTTCATCCTGAGTATGTGAAGATCTTGTACAATTGTTTTTGGATTGAGCCCCCCATCCATTAAAATAATTCATTCTAATAAAAAAAAATATCCCTAACCCAAAATCTTACATGAAATTTTCACCTCAAATGATTTATCCTTTGATGCATGACGATAATATTAATCGATGAAATAAAAAATAATTTAAAACTTTTAGCTACCATCCTTATTATTCAAAATATTTCTAGGGTAGAAAAATAGATCCATATATGAGTGCACGGTTTCCATCTTGAGGGAAGATTTGTGCAGAGAGAAACTATGATAGATCCTTGAAATCATGGTAATTATTATGATAGGCGTACGATTATATCCAAACCAAACATGGCTCCATCTAGTTTGAAGTCTAAAAATTTGGGGATGAGTCCTAGATTAGATGCATCTAATGGTTAGAGCAATCATTCTAGGAAGTAGATCCTCTGTAGCACCCTGTAGCACAGATCCAATGGATGAGAGAGAGTTATCTTGGAAAAAAAATTAACATCTCAATCTCTTATGATCATGATTTAGATCTAATTTAAAAATATAAAAACAGTTTTTTTTCCTCCAGATCCATGTCTTTGAAAATGAACAGCTATTGAACACCCAATATTTTTAGTGTGGAATCTAAGTGTACGACTGATGTGATCATGCTCTTTCAACTGTTGGATCTGTGTTAAGGAGGATCCACTTCCATCATTCTACTTGATACAAAAACAATTTTTTTTTTTTTTTAATCAAACTCTACTTAGTCAACAGTTGTCTTCATTGTAAGTGAAATTTACAGGTACCCCACTAGCTACATGGATATCAGAGAAGACCAAAAATCTCATTGTTCATGCTACATATCTCAAGAAGGTGCATGGAATAAAAAAATACCATTAGGCTACTAAAAAAAATATAACAACACTCATAAATCAGTATAATTTTCATTGTTTGAATAAAAATATACTTACCTATATATATATATATATATATGGGTCAGGATCCGTGTACACACATATCTACTCATATATCTACAACTTGTTTTGTCCTATGTGGGCTAAAATTTTTGAATTGAACTGATTTTTGGTGAGAGTGATCTCTATGAATTTGCTAATTCTAAAATTTCTAACCCCATATTTATGAGTTGAATAATCGTGAACCTTCCATTTTTTGTAAACCATTTTTGACGAGGTTAAAAGTTTCGGATTGAGCTGATTTTTTGTTAGGATGATCTCCTCGTCATAGGGAGTCAAATAAAAAATTTGACCAATTTATTTAGTTATTAATATTTCTGTGAAAAATAAAAAATAAATATTTTATTTATTAAAAACTATTAATAAATTTAATATAATTTTATATGACTCATTTGTGCCGACTTGCTTATTTTGAGTTGAATCAATTCAATGAACATCCAAATTGAGTTTTAAAATCATATTTTAATTATTTAAAATTTAAAATTATTTATATATTTTAATAAATCTAATATACAAAGAACAATTTATTTAGTTATTAATAAATCTATGTGATTTAAAGATTACCTATTTTGGTAAGAGAAACAAAGTTCTTTTATTTTTTTATTGATCTATAAGATATGAACATAGTTAAGGGGCATGTCATTAATTATAAAACATAGGAGTAACTGAAATATTCTCAAATTAACATGTGTTTTTTTTTTTTTGAACTTCAAAAATCATTGAAAGGGTAATTATGGTATTTTTGCTTCAAAAATCTTTTTTAGACTAATATTTGATAAATTGAATACTAAAGAGTCCATAATCTTTTAGAGAATACTTTTTTGTATATATTTTCAAAAAATAAGTCTTTGTGGTCATTGTTCCTTTTCTTTGTGCCTTGCATGTCACATTCTTCTTTATTAATGATATTTGACCAATTCTTTGGTCTTTGGTTTCAGATTAATCAAGCATTTTTTTTTCTCGTTATGGGCTAGCTTTGTCGACAAGTAAATCTTTGGTTTCAGATTAATCAAGCATTTTTTTTTTCTCAGTATGGGCTAGCTTTCTGAGTCGGTTGGCTTCTAATGGACAGAAAACTACAATGGGACCTGACTTTGGAGTGTAGGTCCACCAAAAGCTGGAGCTAACATTTATGAAATAGTGGGCACAAATGAGTGTGCCAAAGTAGCTGATAAATGACACATATATGCACCCCAATTCATATGTAAATCATTAAAGAATTACACCCATCTTGGGGTGGCGTTAGCAAAAGTTGGTGGGGCAATAGAATCTACTCAACTTCTTTAAAAAAAAGTGAGAAAATAATAACGGATAAATGTTGGGTGGCACCACACTTCAGTAGGGTGAGTTATAGACAAAAACACCACAACGAAGTAAATGGAGGAATTCTAGGGGGCACCAAACCTGACTTAATTTGTTGGCTTTGGATAAAAGTTAGTTTTAATTTTAAACTAAAAAGAATATTGAGGGAACTTTTATCTGCTTGATCGAACTCATAAAACTTGGCTGAGTTAACTAGAAAATGCATTAAGTCGGATCCAAACTTTTTTTTTTCTTTTTTTTTGTTTTTTTCTTTTTGACTACATGTAATATATTTATTGAGAATAAAAAATAAAAATATAGAAGTTCTTTATTTTAAAAATATTAAAATTTAATTTAATTTTTTATATTTATAAATTTAAAACTATGGTTTAAACTCTAAATTAACCATCTCAAATAACTTTCTCGCATATTATCTCTTTTTTTTTTTTTTATTAAAATTATTATTAAAAATTATCTGATTATATTTAAAAAAAATGAAAATTTCATTTGCTCTGGTAAGAATCTAAAGTTAACTTTTGAGCCCATTCAAGGGATATTTCTAAATATTTGGCTTTAAAAATGAGAAAGAAGAAAGAAAAAGAAGACCAGAAAGCTACCACTCGAGTTTACAATAAAAAGATTTCAGTGCAACAAACAAATTGAAGATTCTTTTATTACAGAGAAGCTGAAAATTTGACCAAGTTCAATGATTCTAGCTAATCCATATGATTAAGGCATCAAGAAGCACGAAGGGGGTGTTAGGTTCGAATTGTAGAATTCTGGCACATAATTGGATTCTAGAATCCGATGCATCCTTTGGTTTGGATTATTGACTTGATCTTTTCATAATCACAAATTAAAATAATGAAGAGTCAGAAACAATTCTTAGACTGTTTTTCCTAATTCTCACACACTATCCACCTATGACAATCTTGAAATACATCTTACAATAATATTAATAATACCAATATATAATTATTTATAATTATAGCTAATAACAATAGTAGTATTAATAAGGATAATGCTGAAGTAATATTAACATGTACATCGTAGGGAACATTTTTGACGTGGCTGTGTCTCAAATCTCACTCGTATTTTGATGAAAAACGTCTATGGTTCTAACACATATCCACATCAAAAATGTCCCCCACAATGTACATTTCAATGTTACTCCAGCACGACTCTATTAACAATATTAACAACAATAATCATAATAATAATAATAATAATAATAATTTTTATATAAAATTACAAAATCAGCATAATATTTTGCGTAATCTTAACATGCTATTTACCATATAATCAATTGAAACCTAAAATAAAAAAAAGATCTAAAATCCTCTTTTTCAATTTGTTTCAAAAAATACATGAATTTTCTCTAAGAAATCCATTGTTTTCAATATTTGGGACAAGTATTTTTATTCTCATTTTTAATCCCTGAAATACCCTTTTACACACCTTTACAAAGTGTTTGGTTTAAAAATATAGGGAGTCAAATAAAAATTTTGACCAATTTATTTAGTTATTAATATTTCTGTGAAAAATAAAAAATAAATATTTTATTTATTAAAAACTATTCATAAATTTAATATAATTTTATGACTCATTTGTGCCAACTTGCTTATTTTGAGTTGAATCAATTCAATGAACATTCAAGTGGAGTTTTAAAATTATATTTTAATTATTTAAAATTTAAAATTATTTATATATTTTAATAAATCTAATATACAAAGACCAATTTATTTAGTTATTAATAAATCTATGTGATTTAAAGATTACTTATTTTGGTAAGAGAAACAAATTTTTTTTATTTTTTTAATTGATCTATGAGAGATGACCATATTTAAGGGGCATGTCATTAATTATAAAACATAGGAGTAACTGAAATATTCTCAAATTAACATGTTTGTTTGTTGTTTTTTTTTTTTTTATAACTTCAAAAATCATTGAAAGGGTAATTAAGGTATTTTTTATTCAAAAATCTTTTTTAGACTAATATTTGATAAATTGAATACTAAAGAATCCATAATTTTTTAGAGGAGACTTTTTTGTATATATTTCAAAAAATTAGTCTTTGTGGTCATTGTCCCTTTTCTTTGTGCCTTGCATGTCACATTCTTCTTTATTAATGATAGTTTGACCCATTCTTTGGTCGACTAGTAAATCTTTGGCTTCAGATTAATCAAGCATTATTTTTTTTTTCTCATTATGGGCTAGCCTTGTCGACCAGTAAATCTTTGGTTTCAGATTTATCAGGCATTTTTTTTTGGTTTTCTCATTATGGGCTAGCTTTATGAGTCTGTTGGCTTCTAATGGACAGAAAACTACAATGGGAGCTGACTTTGGTGTGTAGGTCCAGCAAAAGCTGGAGCTAACATTTATGAAACAGTGACAGTGGGCACAAATGAGTGTACCAAGTGGCTAATAAATGACACATATATGGACCCCAACATTTATGAAATAGTGGGCACAAATGAGTGTAACAAGTGGCTGATGAATGACACATATATGGACCCCAATTCATATATAAATCACTAAACAATTACACCTATCTTGGGGTGACGTTAGCAAAAATTGACGGGGCAATAGAATCTACTCAACTTCTTAAAAAAAAAAAAAGTGAGAAAAATAATAATGGATAAATGTTGGGTGGCACCAGGAGTTCCCCCCATGTAGGGTGAGTTACGAGACAAAAACACCACAACGAAGTAAATGGAGGAATTCTAGGGCGCACCAAACCTGACTTAATTTGTTGGCTTTGGATCCACGGTAAGGAGGATCTGTCACCTTAGCTTTGTATTGAACCTGGACGATTTTATGGCCTTTGTGGGGGGAGAGAATCATATGCTATGGTTACTTTATTTTGCATGTGTTTTTTCCTTCTCTAATCTATATATATGCTTCATGAAAAAAATATCTTCTAATTTTATTTTATTTTTGAAAAAAAATCTTACTTTTTTAAGTTAAAAAAACAAGGGGGAGGGGGGGATTAATCTATCCTAAATATTTGTGAAAGAAATCTAAATTTTGGTTTTGTAATTTAAAATTAATAATAATAATAATAACGTGTGTCTCACTTCAAAGTCCTGAAATCATCTCATAATTACATGTTTATTATGAATAAAAGTTTGTTTTAATTTTAAACTAAAAAGAATATTGAGGGAACTTTTATCTGCTTGGTCGAACTCATAAAACTTGGCTGAGTTAACTAGAAAATGTAATATATTTATTGAGAATAAAAAATAAAAATAGAAGTTTTTTATTTTAAAATATTAAAATTAAAATTGATTTTTGATATTTATAAATTTAAAACTATGGTTTAAACTCTAAATTAACCATCTCAAAATTATTATTATTATTATCTGATTATACTTTTTTATTAAAATTATTATTAAAAATTATCTGATTATATTATTTTAAAAATGGAAATTTCATTTGCTCTGGTAAGAATCTAAAGTTAACTTTTGAGCCCATTCAAGGGATAGTTCTAAACATTTGGCTTTAAAAATGAGAAAGATAAGTAAAAGAAGACTAGAAAGCTACCACTTGAGTTTACAATAAAAAGATTTCAGTGCAACAAACAAATTGAAGATTCTTTTATTACAGAGAAGCTGAAAAATTGACCAAGTTCAATGATTCCAGCTAATCCATATGATTAAGGCAGCAAGAAGCCAAGAAATACGAAGGGGGTGTTTGTTTCAAATTCTGGAATTCTGGCACATAATTGGATTCTAGAATCCGATGCATCCTTTGATTTGGATTATCGACTTAATCTTTTCATAATTACAAATTAAAATAATGAAGAATCAGAAACAATTCTTAGACTGTTTTTCTTAATTCTCACACACTATCCACCTATGACAATCTTGAAATACTTCTTACAATAATATTAATAATACCAATATATAATTATTTATAATTATAACTAATAACAATAGTAGTATTAATAAGGATAATGTTGAATTAAATTAAAATGTACGTCGTAGGGGACATTTTTGACGTGGATGTATCTTAAATCTCACTCGTATCTTGATGAAAAGCATCTATGGTTCTAACACACATCCACATCAAAAATGTCTCCCACAATGTACATTTCAATGTTACTCTAGCACAACGCTATTAACAATATTAACGATGATAATAATAATAATAATAATAATTTTTATATAAAATTACAAAATCAGCATGATATTGTGCGTAATCTTAACATGCTATTTACCATATAATTCAATTGAAAGCTAATATATAAAAAAGATCTAAAATCCTCTTTTTCAATTTGTTTCAAAAAATACATGAATTTTCTCTAAGAAATCCATTGTTTTCAATCTTTGGGACAAGTATTTTTATTCTCATTTTCAATCTCAAGATGTGTAATTGGGTAATTTTTCTGTAACTTATAGTTTTCAGTAACGATATTTGCAAGTATGGAGGAACTCTGGGTGCCATTGGGTGTTTCTTCATTCAAATCAAATGTTAGTGCTCTTCACTTTTGATAATGGTAAGGGGCTCTCAACCTTTTAAATATAGGCCAAACTTTGTAGTTTATAAATCTAGATAGTTTGAATAGATGAGAGAGTAACAAACATTAGATCATTTTCTTTAAATTACAAAAGTACTTTTAGATAAATCCGTTAATGCATTTGAAACAAACCACGATCTTATTTTTAAAATTCATTAGCACTGACATCACATCTTTAAAATTTACTGGAGATATGTAATCCGTGGTGTCCAACTCTTATCCATAAATTTCCCCACGAGGGAAATTTCAAATCTTTATCTTTACTATCATGTAATGAGAGAAGAAGTGGATTGACACTAAAATTTGATTTTCAAAAATGCCCCCACCATAACATTTGAAGTAAATATAAGCAAGGTCATTTTAGTCAAAAGCCAAAAAATGGAAATCCCACATTGTTAGTTAGTTTTCAAAATTACAAAAATATCATTTTTCATTATATAATCTTCAAAACCATCTTTTAATTAATATTTTAAGTTAAAAATAAGCCCTTAAGATACATGTGTATTTGCACATGCCACTTTCTAGTTATATTATAATGAGAGAAGGCAGAATAGAAGTGCATCGACACCAAAATTTAGATTCCAAATATGCTCTCGCCTTAATATGTAAACTTAATATAATCATGGTTATTTTAGTCAAACAGCTAGAAAATTCCAACCACATGTCCCTAAATTAAAGTTAGCTGATTTTCAAAATTATAAAAATATCATTCTTCTATGTAATATTTAAAATCATTCGTTAATTAATATTTTAAATTACAAATAAACCCCTCAAAGGCATGTGCATTTGCAGATACCACCTTCTAGTTATTATAATGAGAAAAGGCCAAATAGGTGTTTCTTGAAATTGAAACTTAGAAGGTCAAAGTACCCCCACTTTAACATTTAACCTTATTATTCTCAAGGTAATTTAACCTTAAAGTTGGTAGGTTTTCAAAATTATAAAAATATCATTCTGCAATATAATATTTAAAATCTTCTATAAATTAATATTTTAAATCACAAATAAGTCCTTCGAATGCACATGCCACCTTCTAGTTATTATAATGAGAGAAGTCAAAGAGGTGTTTGTTGAAATCAAAACTTAGAAGGTCAAAGTACCCCCGCTTTAACATTTAACCTTATTATTCTCAAAGTCATTTTCGTCAAAACAAACAATATTACAATTCATTATTTGATTTTCACGTTAGTAACTTATTATGTTATCTACAAAATTACCTTAATTAGTATCCCCCCTTACAAAATTTGTGATATTAGGTTTACCCTTACAAAATGCAAGATTAGCAAAATAATAGGAAGATTATAAAATTTATTCAAAGTCAGAGAAAATTGAGTGGTTGGGATTATTAATAATATTAAAATTTTGACCATCAGATATTATAAATGGGACCTAATAATTTTAAGTTCCTTCTAATAGCCCTGACATTCAATGGTTAAGAGATCTGACCAATAAGAATCAATTGTGATAAGTTAAATTGGCCTGGGAATTGTTTTTTCAAAAAATGTTTTATTTTTTGAATAAATTTTCTTGTTTAGTCTTCATTTGATCTTTCTACTTAACGACTTCTTCCACGTAAAAACTTTTTATTTTCCATAAAAGTAAAATTTCGTCTAGAAGTATAATTCCATTTGAACGACTCTTTATCCATAAAAGTTAAAAACAGAGATCTCATGTATTGGAGATAGAAGATTTTTTTTCTGTCCAAATTCGCCGCCTTATGAGTCAAAATCAGCATGAGACAGACCCATGGGCCAGGTCTGTGTACCGTGATGCACACTGATTATCCACTATTTACGAAAATGCCCTCCACTTTCATTGGTTTTTACCAAAAAGAGTTGGTTGTGAGCTCTGACGATGTAGGATGAATTGGCACTATTCATGACATTATAATCTCTGCTACTGTATATATATTTTTTATAGAATTGCCATTGCCACACCAATTTTTTCTAACACCGCACCAACTGTGTCTATTTTTTTATTTATTTATATAAGAATTGGTGTGGCATTAGTAAAAGTTGATGTGGTAATAATGACTCTTATTTTTTTAATTTATGAGACAAGGGAGGGCAAGGGGTAAATAATTTAATGAGGATTATTATTTTTAATTAAAAGAATTTCTATTATCACACCAACTTCTTATAATACTTCAATTAATGAAATTACATATGAAACGTTAGTAAAAAAAATACAAAATAAATATTTTTGAAAGATAAAATACAAGACAAGGTAAAATTAGAAGACAATTTTTTTTTTAAAACGACAAAGAGAAAAGTGTATTATGACCATTGGATTTTTTGTTGAGTTGTGATAAAATGAGGTGCTAAATTGGACATGATTGGTATGCGGTTGACATGGTAACTACATAAAATCATAGATCTTTTTCTTCGGGATACACAAAGAAAAAGATCGACAATATTGTGTAGTTACCACGTCAACCACATAAAGATTGCTTACAATTTAGCACATCATTTTATCATTAGTCTTTTTCGTTTATGTAGGCAGAAAGTCGTGTTCATGTATTTTTTACATGAATCATTTTCCACAAGTCACAGGCCTAATCCTTTGTTTAATTTTACAATTAAAATATTAGAAGAAAAAAATTGGTATGATAATAAAGAATAGATATTATTGGCACCCCAACTTTTACTTATTACACCCAATTAAGTAAAATAAATAAATCAAAGAATGAGAATAAGTAAAAGTTAGGGTGCTAATAGAAACTCTCTCTCTCTCTCTTTCAATATTTTTTATTTGTTGGATTTAAGATTTTCCATGGACCTAAACCTAATTGTAAATAACTTTTGAAGTTGTTAGAGTGTGTTATAATGCTTTGTAATGTTCGAATGGTGTGCATTAATATATAATTAGAGTGTGATAGAAGAAGCCACTTGACTACGTTGGTAAAGACTTGAAGAGAATTGATCCCATGACTTAGGTTCAAATCGAACCCACCTTCACCTCCGCTAACTAATTACCTGCTTAGGCAAACAAAAAAGAACAGAATGTGAGAAATAATTTAAGAAATCGTAATGTAATATAAGTAAAAGTTAGGGTGCCAATAACAGCTCTCAATACAAGTCAACTTCATTAAAAGCAATAATAATTTGGAATATATTAGTGACACTCAGACATGACGTGAAGTAATAACAAACCTGTAAGAATCATGATCGTTATAAATTGTTAAAAAAGAGCGCTATAAGGGTCAACGTGAAATAATAGGTCAATGTTGGGGGCATTTTCGCCCGTAAAATATAATCTAGAAATATTTAAAGAGATGTCCAGACCTCCAATCTTTTACCTTCCATACAACAAAAAAAAAAAAGACTCCCAATCGTTTGGTCAACTTAAGAAATCTATCTCTCTCTCTCGGTGGCTACAATATTGCCGGAAACTGACACCATGTCGACACTTCCGATCGATCTACAGTTTGATCTAGACATCGCTCTAACGTTGATAGAGAATTCAGGCGGGATAGAGGCGCCAGATTCTTTGGTATCTAACATGCCCACTGTTCCTACTGTTGAAACGTGTACAGTGTGTATGGAAGAATTCGAGGCTGGTAAAGATGGTAAACAAATGCCATGCACCCACGTGTACCATGCTACCTGTATATCCACGTGGCTCTCTCTTTATGACTCTTGCCCGCTCTGCCGCTCCCGTATCTCCAGCGAAGCCCCATCGGATAATTCGTCTTCCTTCGACAAATGATCTACTGGTGATAAGAACTACAGCACACCATCATCATCTCATGACCCTTCCATCTTTATCTATAATTTTATCCGTTTTGATGGTATTTTACTATTTTATTATCAATTTTAGTTCTTTTTTTTAGTTTCGATTTATTTTTCCTTCTATGGTATGTTAAACATTTTTTCACAGGTGTTTGAATGTGAGAATAACTCTATTTTTAAGTATTATTTGGAAATTAAAGTGGTTGCAAAGCAAATTCAATGTTCAAACACACATCTCCACCAACGAATAACAAAAAGAGTGGGGATCCAATCAGGTGTCCCGTTTCTAACGAACGTCGGGTGACACTCCCTTTTATGCCACATGGCATTTTTTTTTGTGACCCGAACTTACGTATCAAAAATCAGTGTTTGATAACTTGTATCCACTGGATTTAAGTTCTTGAAAGAAAGTTTAAATCCAACGAATCAAAGGATCACATCACCAATCAAAATGATCTTTTGTGTGTAGATTCATCAAAGGGTGAATCACATATCCATATGGTTAGTGGGTCACCAAAAATGTCATGTGACATAAAATGATGTGCCATCTGACCTTTTTAGAAACGGGACACCTAACCGAATCTCATAAAATGGTGTGCCCTTATTAAGTCCGATGGATTTTTAAGTGAGTTAATATTTATTTTCACCATGTTCATAAACATTCTCCTAGATCTTCCCCATTATGTTACAACATTCGAGTTGAATATTTCTTATAATTATGAATATTGTAATTGGCCTTAGTTAAACATGCCCATGTCATCTTAGTGGACTTTAGCTCATTAGAATTATTCTTTAGTTCTTTTTTAATAGGTAAGCTATGGTTATTGAGACCCCTCCCTTTAAATAACCTTTTTCTTTTGTTAATACTAGTTTGACCCATTCAATGGTGGATTAATCAAAATAAGGCTGATTAGTAAATCTTAGGCACTAGATTCAAGCAATTTTTAAACATTATGGGTTAGATTTATGAGTCGGTTGGATTCTAATGGACAGAAATTACAATGGGCCTGACCTTGGTTTGTATGTTAACCAAAAGTTTGAGTTAACATTTATGAAATAGTGGGTCCACATGAGTGTGGCAAGTGGGAGATAGAGATTATTCCTGACCTTGGTTTATAGGTTAACCAAAAGTTGGAGCTAACATTTATGAAATAGTGGGTCCACATGAGTGTGGCAAGTGGGAGATAGAGATTATTCAAGACTTTTAAGACATATAAGACAAATTTTGTCTCCCAGGCCTGTCCCCCTAAGATTGTTGGTCGATCAAGGGTTTCTTTTTCAAAGAGTTGAGTTCATTAATTATATAACCAATATTATCAAGTTCGTTAAATATGGATATTGTGAGTTTGACGATTATTATTGATGAATTTGATGCTTTTAAGTCATGCTTAATTACATTCAAGTTCGACAATATTTTAATAAAAGAAAAATCAGTTGAATTCGATGATAAAAATGTTGAACTGGATGATAAAAGTGGTGCACTTGATACCAAGTGGTGAGCTCAACAATAAAAGTACTGAGCTAGAGATAAAAAGTGGTGAATTCGACACTGTAAAGGTGATCAAAAAATTTCTTTCCTTTTTTTTCGACTTTGATATTGGAAAAATCTTCTCGAAATACCCAAAGGCATGTATCGTAGTTGTGAATCAAAAGTTACAACATAATCATCAAAACAATTTCATTTTTTTATTAATAAAAAAATACATCTAAATTTCAAATTTAAGAGTATATCATTCTTCATTCGTCACTCACAATAAAAAAAAAATCGTCCAAAATGATCGCATTTGCAGTTGGAAAATCTAACTATTTGAAAAAGATGAGAAAAAAGGTAGTTTGGGTTTTTAAATAATATTACAACAAGTTGACGTTAGAAAGAATATTTTTGCTAAATGGACTATTAAGATACCGCCCAAAGCTCAGGGACTATATAAAAAGAAACCCCTTCGAAAAAAAACAAAAAACAAAAAACAAAAAACAAGTTGACGTTAGAAAGAATATTTTTGCTAAATGGATGGCTAGCAAATTTTCACATAACTCCCAAACTTAAAATTAAAATTCAACAGTGAAAAATAACATTTTTTTATTTGGATTTTTTTTTCGATGTTCATAGAATATTGCCCTCTACAACCCTGAAGCATTGGGTCGTGCTTTTTGGATGCCACTAGGTGAGCCCATAGACCCTTAGTTTGGGTGAAATCCTTACTCCGTAAGGCTAGTTGGTCTCAAAAAAGTATACATATTAGCGTTGGGGTTTCCATATAGAAACCAAACCCCACTATCAGGGGCGGAGCCAGGTTTTTGTTGTCGTGGGGGCAAATTACAAATAAAAAAATTTTCAAAACTTCTGTGAGGGCAAAGCAGTTGAATGTTAAATTATTTTTTTAATTATTAGTACCTCCCTATTAATTTTAGAAATTCTTGTGGGGGCAATTGCCCCCACTGTAAATCCGCCCCTGCCCACTATAACTATGAGCCTATGCGGTTTGATGTAGGACTGGCAATGGGTCAAATAATATTTATTTACCCAACTCATTCTACCCAAATTATTCAAGCATGGGTACAAAAATTTTATCCATTTAAGAATTCGAGTAAATTTATCTATAATTATTTTTATTCAAATATTTTTTAAGTCAGATATGAATATGCATCCTACTGAATCTGAATATCCGTTTATCCGAGTTACTACGATAAATTCACAACAAAGTATATGTATAACCCAAAATTAAGGTTGTTTCATCATCTTCACAATGAGGTATGTATTTTCGACTTGGATATTCACTTGAAATTTGGGTACAAGTTAGATATGGATATCCTTTAAAAAAAGTGGATAAATAGTTAGATATGGATATCCTTAGCATAAATGGGTAAAAATTGGATATGGATAATTGAATATAGAGTTAGATAAGGATATGAAAATAACTTCATCCGACCCACACCCAACCCAGTGCCAGTCCTAATTTGGGTACTAATATTGAGCAACTTTCAAGGGCTCTCAACATTTTAACTAAAGGGCAAATGTAGTAGTTTATAGATCTAGATAGTTGTGGCATCAGCAATAGTTGATGTGGCAATAACATCTCTTTTCTATTATAAATATAGCAGTTATCTTGTGGTAAAATAAGGAAGATAGAAAAATCTGTAAAATTAGATAGAGACCTAAGAGAGATTACGAAAGGAAGAGGTTGATCTTCTTTTTGGGTAAAAATCAAGTTTTGTTTTTGAGACGAACTTGCGGGCTGTGCAAATCGTTGGTTTCTTCATATAGTGGATTTTCCCTTCCCCCCCCCCCTGTGGACGTAGGCACATCGCCAAACCACGTAAATATTGTGTGAGCATATCTTTATTTATAATATTGTGTAAGCATCTCTTTATTTATATTCGTAGTTAGTTTTACTTTACTTTGATTGTTAGTGGTGTTGGTCATTGCTTGTTGGTGTGTTTTGGAACTTGATATAAGTTCCAATAAAGGGTTTATCTAAAGGTGGTTTGCTTCAACGGCTAACATCCCAACAATAGTTAAACCATTTTGAATAGATGAGAGAGACAAACATTAGACAATTTTTTTGATTTTTTTTTTAATTAAAAAGTATCTGTAGATAAACAGATAATTGTCTTTTAAAATTAGGAAAATTACTTGAAAGACTCTAGCAGAGGGATTTATTTATAAATAGTCCCTAAATTTTGGACAGTAACTTGATAGTCTATTTAGTAATTTTTTTTATTTCTTAATGGTCCTTCATTATAGGCGAACTCACCGCTTTTTATGTAGTGTTGAGTTCACCACTTTTTATTTATTGTCGAACTCAACAATAACAAGTGGTGAACTCAACACTGGTCAAACCTACCCATTTTTTATTTTCGAGTTTTTCCAATAAAAATACATGGAAAGATCAACTAAAAGGTTAAGACAATGATTTCAAACCAAAAGAACCATTCTTGATTAATTTTCATCCAAAAACGAAGAAAAAATTGAAAAAACAGCTAGTTTTTTACACGTGTCTTCAAAATATTTGAAAAAAAATTCTTGAAAATGGCTTCTTCTTCCTTCTTAAATCCTTTCTACTGAAATGGAATCTTTGAAAGTCAATTGAGATGTCAAAAATCTAATTTTTTTTAGATGAAAACAGTGAGTTCGAATGGTTAGGGCATTCAATCATGGGAAATGCAGGAAAGAACTGATTAGAAATAAAAGTTTTACTAAATGGACTGTTAAGATTGGCCCTAAAACTTAGGAAATAATTAGAAAGAACTCCCTCCACATGGGTCCTTTGAGTAATTTTCCCTTTAAAAATCTATTGATAAGTAGCAGCTTATTTTTAAAATTCATTAACACTGACTCCTCTAAATTCATTTTTAAAGTTTATTGGCGGCATCCAAATATATCGGGACGGCTGCTCGGCCCAGCTGCTTAGCTTAAACCCTTCTCTCTTAATAAGCAGGTATGATCCAGTCCGAATACATATTAGGCTCACTTAGCTGTCCAAGCCCAACCCATTCTGGGCTTTATAGTTAAAGCAGGCTCATTGATACCACCACTGTGAAAAATGCTCAAGTCCAGCCACTATACGATACTGCCCTTTTTAGGTAAATTACACTTTCACCCTCATGTAGTTTGACATAATTCCATGTTGACCCCCTAACATTTTGACAATTGCACTTACCTTCCCTTTTACACGGTATAAAAATTTAGATGTCATTTTACCATTTTACCCTCTCATTTTATTTTTTTATACAAAAAATTAAATTTTAAAACTATATAAATGTGCTCCTCAAAGCATTCACAAGATAACTTTTTTTTTTATACGCTCACAGGGGGTTGGTTGGATGGTAAGAATGACTGGGTTTACTCCCTAGGTCGTGTCTTCGAATCTATATGCCCCTTCACATAAATGTGACTACTTAAATGGTGTCATGTGACATGGTGGGATGGTGCGGGATGTCCAAGGATTAGTCCTGATGGAAAAGATTATTGTATGGGTTGGGGAAAGCCCGATAGACCATGCACAACCCACTAGTCAAAGGGATAGCCTCTTTGAAAAAAGGAAAAAGAAAGAAGAATCCCTATTTTTTCACGGGACTATTTTTGTTTATATAAAAAGAGAGCTACTATTGTCACACCAACTTTTACTAATGCCTCACCAATTCCTATGTAAATCACCAAAGAATTACACGCAATTGGTGTGGCAATAGTAACACTCATAAAAAAATAACATTTTAAAAGGTTAAAATGATCTTTATAAAATGTAAGAATCATTTTTTTAATTGTGTAGTTGACGTCAAGTAGACAAAAAGGGGGTAAGTGAACCCATTAGATAATTATTGGGGAGGTAAGTGCAATTTATTGGAGCAATTAGTTATGATGCATGGTAATAAGGTGTACAACGATACACCATATCATATCTATTGAGATTAGAATAAGGTTAGATTGAATTGGTTGAGATTTATTAGGATAGAGCTTATCTCTGGATATGATTTGGTTTCTATAAAATCCTATTAAAATTGTTGTAATTATTATCTTATTAAGATAATCAATTGAATCACATTCCTCTATATAGTATAGAGTACAGTCTCTATTGAGAGACCAATCTAGCGAATTCACCTTCCACCGCAAACAGTATAAGATCATCGAAAACCTCATATTTAAAAAATAAAAAATAAAAAAATTAGGATAGATATAAGGTGTTGAAAAATAACATTTTTTTTTTAAATTTACTTTTCAAAGTTGGCAATCCCTCATCACAGGCCTCTAGAAATCATCTAGAAACTCATATTCAAGATAAAGATAAGAACAATATAATTTGGGACTTGATCCTGATCAGTCCATTTTAGAGAAAATCCATACAAATAAGATGATAACTAGAGAGAGAAACTACATTTCTTTGTAAACAAACTCCTCTTAAATTCATGTTAATCTTCACCATTGATGTATGTAATACCATCAGTTGTCCTTTTAGATTTTTCTGTTTTCTTTTTTGACAAAAATATCCTTAGTTGGTGTGGAGGATATTTCTCATTAGGTACCAAGGGACGACATTCGAGTTTGGTATGGAGATATGAGGGTAAGCTCGGTGGCTCGATCACAAACTAACCATGTGTTAGGGTCTCAATTTGAGAAAATCAGGGATTAGATCAAATATGGGTTAAAATTCTTATTAGGCAAAATCTCAAAAAATAAGGTATGTATGAAAACCAAATATTTATTACATACATTCAAAATCATTAATGAAGATCTATCTTTTAAATCGAATAAGGGTTAAATCGGTAATAACATCTAAAGGGATCTTATGGTTAAATCTCTATAAATAGATGAGTAGAGATACTAAAATGTATGAATTCTTCCTTTTAAATGTTACATTATTTTTGTACTGATATTCTGACTTGGGCGTCAGAGAGGTGTTATTGCAAGCACACCCAAAAGCACGAGGAAAGGAGATCGCGAGGCATCGTCACAAATCCCAAACTAGTACAAGTTTTTCATCTACAGTTGACTGCAAATGATTCCTATTTTCTATCATAAGATATTTTTTAAAAATTAAAAAAGTGGGTTTTTAGAGAAAGAAAATCTAGAAATTGAAAACCTAATAACATAGGAGTTAATTGGGTTTGTTTTTGTAGGAATTGATATCCACCATTGGATATATAAAATATCATCTATCACCTAAAAATTATAAATGTAGGTTTTCATAAAAAGAAATTTAGAAATCGAAAACCTAACAACGTGGTAGTTAGTTGGATTTGTTTTGATGAGAATTAATATCTACAGTTGGATATATAAAATATCATCTATCATCCTATGCCAGCCCTATTTCACACTTACAAATATGTTTATGTGTGGTGTAAAGATGTGTTTTATATAATAGATGGACCCATTAATTATTTAAAATTATTTATTTAAGATTTATTTCGGTCAAGAACACTTACCCTTTACCCTTATTAATCATTACAGTAGCATGGATTACATTGTTATAAGAGTCATGATTAATGCATGCCGTCTTGGTATGCGTTTGGATACAAATTCTAAACGAACTTTACTTATAATTAAAATAAAAAATAAATAAAAATTCTGACCAAATTTTTGTAATTAATGTTTTAAAGTATTTTAATCTTTAATTAGATGTGAAAGAAGATCCCACTTAGTTAAGTTGATAAAGACTTGACGAGAGTTGATCTCATGATTTAGGTTCAAATTTCATTAAATCCACCTTCATCTCTATTAAAAATATTAAGGAGTGAAAAATAATTTATAAAATTTAGGTGTAACAAGTAAAAGTTCGGGGTGCCAACACCATATCTTTAATAGAACTTCTCTTTATTTAAAAAGGAATCATGATAATATGACTATCCCACATGTGGCGAACTCAATCAACTATTTTGATGTGACAAGTTCGAGAATGATAGATCTACTCTCTTTTGAGATACATGACTGCACTTCCCTATTTAAAAAAAGTGTATCTCAAGGGAATTGTGTATCTCAAGAAGCACAAATCTATGAGTCTCGAACTTATCACTTCATATAGTCGATTGAGTATGCTACGTGCATGTGATAGTCATATTATCATGATTCATTTTTAAACGAAGAGAAGTTTTATTAGAGATAAATTTCGTAAATTATTTTTCACACCTTAATATTTTTAGTAGAGGTGGGAGTGGATTCAATGAAATTTGAACATTAAAGCAATAATTTGGAAGATGTCATACTCATACACATAAGGGGCACTGTGAAATAACAGCTCAATGTCAAGGGCATTTTCGCCCATAAAATATAATTTAGAGGTATTTAAGGACCATCTCCTTCTTTTAAGAACCAGACCCTCAAACGTTTACCTTCCATAAATAAAAAAAAGACTCCCAAAGGTTTAGCCAACTCTCTCTCTCTCTCTCGATGGCTACTATAGTGCCGGAAACTGACACCTTGCTGACACTTCCGATTGATCTATGCTTCGATCTCGACCTCGTTTTAACGGTGGCCGAGAATTCAGGCGGGATATCGTCGCCAGATTCTTTGTTATCCGGTATGCCCACTGTTCGTACTGTTGACACGTGTATAGTGTGTATGGAAGAAATCGAGGCTGGTAAAGAAGGTAAACAAATGCCATGCAGCCACGTGTACCATGTTTCCTGTATCGCCACGTGGCTCTCTCTTTATGACTCTTGCCCGCTCTGCCGCTGCCGTATCTCCAGCGAAGTCCCACTTGATAATTCATCTTCCCTGCCACAAATTATCTGGTGATGCTAAGAACTACGAGATTTTGCAGGACATCACCATCTCATGACCGTTCGATCTTGATCTAAAATTTACTTATTTTACAATGTTATTGTCAGTTTTAGTTTTTTTTTTTTTTTACAGATGTTTGGATATGAGAATAACTCTATTCTACCTAAGTAATTAATAGTAAGATGAGCTAGTTTGTTTATTCTCTTGAAGGGATTATGGGGTTATAGGTTACAACTTACAACATGGTTTAGCTATTTTACATGTAACATCTTATTTTAGTGCAAACAATTTGGAAATTGGGTGAATTACTATTTCATAAGATGAAAATGAGTTATTTATGATTTCGGCTCATTGTTCATTTTAATTACCAAAATGTGAACAATCACGTTTTTGTTAAAAAATAATGCAAAAGGAAGTGACGATATCATAGGTTTAAAGTGATAATTTCGCAATCACTTTAAATCTACGAAATAATCACTTTAAAAATGTCTAAATTCGTTATCATTCACGTTCTGGTAATTAAAATGAACAGTGAGCCAAAATCGTCAATTCAATAAACTCAAGCCATTTTCTAATACGCATCTCCATTGAAAGTGAGTTAATATATATTTTCTCTATGTTTATAAACATTCTCCTCAATCTTTCCCGCTCTTTAAGGACATTCAATTTGATTAATTTTTCTAATTAATTAGAATTGCAATTGACCTTTGTTGAACATATCCAAACCATCACAATCAATTTAATTTTAACTTATCGTCTATTAACATTATACTTATGTTTAGTCAAATGTGTTTATTTCTATTTTATCTTTCCTAGTCTTTTTACTTGTCTATTGTAATATCCCCATTTTTATCATGCTTAATTTATCTTCGAAGAAATTTCATATGGTTGATTAGGCCTTGATAAAGATATTACAAGCTTCTACTTAAATGTGCCGAACTGCCGATGTTTTAGATAACCTTAATGGGTAGTTGACTTAAATAATTATGGTTATGACATATTCCTTTTTCGACGATGGTGGCCCACCATGTTTAAAGTGCTTCACGAAATATGTTGAAAATGAAATTTAAATTAATAAAATAATAGTAAATAATGTTCATTAAAAATAATTAGTTTTCTATAAAATTAAAATCATTAAGGTTATGTTCGGATTGAGAGAAGTGGAGAGAAAAGAAACTCAATTTCTCTCCACCATGTTTGGATTGTCTGGAGAGGACTTTGGACAATTTTGAAATTTTAAAATATCTTAAAAGAGATTTAGGGACAGAGTTGAAATTATAAAATATTTTAAAAGGATTTCTTTCCATTTTTCTTCTCGTCTTTCTACTTTTGGAGAGAGAGAAGAAAAGATATCTCCAACTCTTTTCTTTTCTCATTTATTTTCTCTCCCCACTAAACAATCCAAACAAGAAGAGAAACTCATTTATTTTCTCTTTTCTTCTCTTCATTTCTCTCAATCCAAACACAACGTAAATAAAGTTCACCATATATTGTAATTGCAGGTTTCTTTGTAAATAATAGCAACCATTATGAACAATAAATCTAAAGAATTGTATGGTTTCATCATAATTTTGTAAAGATCTTTTACAATTTTCTTTGGATTGAACCCCAATCCATTAAAGATAATTCATTCTGCTAAAAAATATCCTTAACCCAAAATCTTAATGAAATTTTCACCTCAATTGATTTATTCTTTGATATATAATGATAATATTCTATAAAATAAAAAGAAATCAAAATATTTTAGCCATTAACCTTCTTACTAAAACTATTTGTAGGGTAGAAAATTAGATCCATATATTAGTGTTCGGTTTCCACCTTGAGGAAATTAAGATCTATGAGGAAAGAAACTTTGATCAATTCTTGCAATTAATCATGACAATCGATCATATCTAGACCAAACATGGCTCCATGTCGATTGAAGTCTGAAAATTAGGGGATGAGTCTTAGATTTGATGACCAAAGTTGTTAGTCTATTTGATATGAAACCAATTACAAAGGGATAAGAACGAAAGTTAAGGTACATAATCTTTTCTAATTTGAGTCAAGTTCTACTAAGTTAAGAGTTGAATTTGTTGTTAGTGAAATTTACAGGCCCACCATAAGTTGCATGGAGATTAGAGAACATGAAAAAGTGAGTTCATCATCCATGCTATATATCTCAAGGTGCATTCTAGAAAACACAATTTGAAAAAAAGCCCATATTCAACGGTCTAAAGTCATCAAATTTCATATAATTTGACGAATTAATTGGTGTCGAATTTTTCATTGTCAAAAAAAAAAAAAAAAAAATTTTTGATAGGTTGAAACCGTCAAATTAATGAAGGATAGGAGAAATTCAATGGCTCTAAGCAATCGAACCTAGGGAATATCAAGAATTTCGATGATAGTCTGAAGTCATCAAATTTCATAAAATTTGACGAATCAATTGGTGTCGAATTTTACATTTTCAAATTTCTTTTTTTCGATAGGCTAAAACTGTCAATTGATAGAGGATAGGAGAAATTCTTCAGCTTTAAGCAGTTGAGTCCAGGGAATATCAAGAATTTTGACGATCCTAAACCGTTGTAATTCAACTTCTAAAATTTGTGGCCTTGGCACGTCGAATGTTCTAGTCGAATAACATATAATTCACCAACCCACAACTAAACTTGGTGCGTAATTAAGTTGAATATGACTAATATGATAGTGGTACCAAGATGGATAAATAAAGGCTTATAGATAAACAACTATACATCTCGACAAAGTTTTAAGATAAAGAGGGTATGGCTACACCAATAGAGAGAGAAGAATGAAAAGTACAGTCAATTAAGGTAGGTTGCTAGTGCTTGAGAAATAATGTTCTACATCCTTTCACTTTCGATTGATTTATTTTATATTATACGGTGGAAATATAAAAAGGTGGGTTCATCGGTCTCTGTTTCTTTTGTGAATTTCATGACATTGTACCTAAGTTTTAAAGTTTTGTACAATTTTGGCTGACACCACTATATATTTTGACATTTCTAGTCTCACAAAAAGCTAAGATAAAGTTGAGAAATCTGAATTATCCATTTGAATTTCAAGTATATTATCTTGGGATATATATGAATCGATATGGTGTTATGATTAGTGGAACCTGATGGTACTGATCAGGAAGGAGTATTGTTCATCATTCCACAGTTTATTATAATTTCACCGATATTATATAAAATCCTATTTATATTTTCTTGGGGATATATTTATTTGGTGAAAGGGTGTAACTTATACTGGAGAATTTTCTCTTCATAGTGAAATCGGTGTGGATCTGCAAACATACATCAATCTTGAAAGAACAACATAAAATCTTTGTGTTTCTAAGTGTTTGATTGCATATTATTTTTTGTCGTTTTCCATTGCTTCCATGTTTTCTTAACATGTGATATCTTCCAAATAACCTCTGATGCTTAAATTAATACAAACCAGAGTTCGATAAAAATAAAAATCCACCCCCTACCCCATGTCCATCTTTTGATTATTTATAGGGCCTGTTGGAATTTAGAGGGTTGAATTGAAAAACCCTTTAATTTTCATTTATTTGCAACCATATGGTAAATCAATCTATTAACCATAGGGTATTTAAATCCCATGTTTGCTTTATGCTTTTTACTTTATGCTTTATGCTTTTTACTTTATTGCTTTATGTTTAGTTGAATGTTTTGATTTTGCCTTGAGAAATTTTAGTCCCACATCGACTAGAAGAAGAATTGATTTGCAATTCTTAAGTAGTTGTGCTTCTAATAGCTTTAAAGTGGATAGAAGTAATGGGTAGGCTCACGCGCGCACATGGGGGTCCAAGAGGGAAACCCATGGTTCTAATTGGAATTCTAGACGTTTTTTAAATTTAAATTTTGTTTTGAACCAGTGTGTTTATTCTGAACCAGCACAATGTGTCTGTTCGGAACCAGTTTGTGACTGTTCTGAACAGTCACTTTCTCTTTTATTTATATCAATTGTTTAATCGATTTAAACTACTTAATTTTTCTGTTATTTTATATTCTTGAATTATCATTAATTTATTATTCGTTGTGAGAGTACACAACATCGTCGAGTTCGAAGTTACGTTCCAATTTAGAGTACCATTTTGGATACGTGAGTTGTTGAATCCTGCAGAACGAACGCCTACAGACTGTGGTACCGTAGCAGGGGCGAATTTCGTTTTAGGACAGTGCTTTGTGCACGCCTCAACCATTTCTTTTTAGGTAATATTTTCTATTACATTCAATTTGAAAATCAAGATTTGTTCTAACTTCTTCTCTCTCTGCCATAAGAAATCAGTACATCAAAAATAACAATCTAAAACGAAACTTATTTTTTATTGATTTCTATGGAGACAGTCTCTAATTCCATGCACAGTGAAAAACCCGATAAATTCGATGGAAAGAATTTTAAATTCTGGCAACAGAAAATGTTGTTTTATTTAACAACATTACATTTGGCTCACATCATCACTCAAGAACCAGTTTCTTTAGATGATGATGAGGAGGACCAAATCAAAATAACCGAATATCGGAAATGGGAACATTCCAATTTCATGTGCCGGAATTATACCTAAACGGATTAAGTACTGTTCTTTTTAAGGTGTATTCCTCTATTGAGTCTGCCAAAACATTGTGGGAAATTCTTGAAAAGGAATATATTTTAGAAGATGCCGACACAAAGAAATTTGTTGTTGGGCGTTTTCTAGATTTTAAGATGGTAGATTCTAAGTCAGTTGTATCACCATCCGAAGAGCTCCAAATCCTTATTCATGAGATTCATGCTGAAGGCATGAGTATAAGTGAAGGATTCCAAGTTAGATCGATAATTGAAAAATTACCACCATCTTGGAAAGACTTCAAAAATAATTTGAAGCATAAGAGAAAGGAAATGGGACTCGAGGATCTAGTGATAAGACTTAGAATTGAAGAGGATAACCGAAAGAATGAGAAGAAGAGTGAAACAAACTCTATGATTTCTAAAGCGAATGTAGTGGAAGAAGAACCTTCCAAATTCACTAGAAAGTTCAAGCCCGGATTCCAGAAAAAATATGTAAAGAAAAACTTGCATGGTCCAAAAGCCAATATCCAAAAGATCAAGGGAAATTGCTATTTTTGCAATAAACCTGGACACCGGACTAAGGACTGTCGCAAAAGAAAAAATCAGCAACACTATCAGAAACATAAACAAGCCAATATGACTGAAACTCAGAACCTATCAGCGGTTGTTTCAGAAGTGAATCTGGTAGGAAATACCAATGATTGGTGGTTGGATACGGGAGCCACCAAACACATATGCTCTGAAAGAGGCATGTTTTTCTCTTACAACAATGTTGGAGATGAAAAGTTATTCATGGGAAATGCTTCCACATCCGCTGTGATTCGGAAAAGGAAAAGTGAATGTGAATTTCACATCTGACAAAGTTCTAACTCTGAATGACGTGCTTCATGTTCCAGACATTCGAAAAAATCTGGTTTCAGGTTCTCTTTTAAGTAAGAGAGGCTTCAAAATGGTGTTTGAGTCTGATAAATGTATAATTACAAATAATGGAATGTTTGTGGGCAATAGCTATCTATGTGATGGATTATTTAAACTCAATGTAATTTCTGATTCTATTAATAATATTAATTATTTTGCTTATGTTTCTGAGTATTCTAATATTTGGCATGCTAGATTAGGCCATGTTAATAATAAATCAATTATCAAATTAATAAATAGTGGTATGATTCCTAAAATGCATATTGATGTATCTAAAAAATGTGAAATTTGTATTGAATCAAAATTTGCTAAAAAACCTTTTAAAAATATTGAAAGATGTACAAAACCTTTAGAATTAATACATTCTGATTTATGCGATCTCAAATACATTCAATCTAGAGACGGTAAAAAATATTTCATAACTTTTATTGATGATTGCAGTAGATTTTGTATGATATATCTTTTAAGTAGTAAAGATAAAGCATTGAAAATGTTTAAAATTTATAAATTAGAAGTTGAAAATCAACTTGAAAATAAAATTAAAATTTTAAGATCTGACCGAGGAGGAGAATATGAATCTAAACCTCTAACTATATTTTGTTAAGAAAATGGAATAATACATCAAACTACTGCTCCTTATTCTCCCCAACAAAATGGTATAGCAAAGAGAAAAAATAGAACTTTAAAAAACATAGTAAACTCTTTACTTGTTAGTTCAGGTGTACCTTTAAATTTATGGGTAGAAGCTCTTTTAACATCTTGTTATATTTTAAATAAAATTCCATTAAAGAATTCTGAAAAATCACCTTATGAACTTTAGAAAGGTAGAACACGTACTTTTAAATACATGAAAGTGTGGGGGTGTTTAGCCAAAGTGGCTGTCCCTTTACCTAAAAGAACAAAATTAGGTCCTAAAACTATAGATTGTATTTTTATTGGATATGCCATTAATAGTAGTGCATACAGATTTCTTGTTTATAAATCTGATATAAATGATATTAATCCTAACACTATAATTGAATCCAGAGATGCTGAATTTTTTGAGGATGTGTATCCTTGTAAGGATAAAATAGAAAAATCATTAAAAAGATCTCACATTGAATTATCTAATAATGAATCTAGAGAACAAGAGTCTGATATAGAACCTAGGAGAAGCAAGAGAACTAGAACAGCAACATCCTTTGGACCTGATTTTATTAGTTTTCTCTTAGAAGGAGATCCTCAAACTTTTAAAGATGCAATTTCAACACCTGAGGCTCCATTTTGGAAAGAAGCTATAAATAGTGAAATGGATTCAATTATGAATAATAACACTTGGAAATTAGTTAATCTACCTCCTGGTAATAAAACAATTGGTTGTAAATGGATTTTTAAAAGAAAATTAAAATCTGATGGAACTATAAATAAGTATAAAGTTAGATTAGTGACTAAAAGGTACAAGCAAAAAGAAGGCATTGACTTTTTTGACACTTATTTTCCAATTACTAGGATCACTTCTATTAGAATTCTTATTGCTATAGCTTCTATTTATAAATTAGAAATTCATCAAATGAATGTAAAAACAGCATTTTTAAATGGAGAACTTGATGAAGAAATATATATGGATCAACCGGAAGGATTTGTAATTAAAGGACATGAAAATAAAGTTTATAGATTAATTAAATCCTTATATGGTTTAAAACAAACTCCAAAATAGTGGCATGAAAAATTTGATACTATAATGATATCAAATGGATTTAAAATCAATGAAGCTGATAAGTGTATTTATTATAAAACTATCTTTGATTTTTATGTGATTATTTACCTATATGTAGATGACATGCTAATTTTTGGATCTAATATAAATGTTATAAATCAAACTAAAAAATTATTATCTAGAAATTTTGACATGAAAGACTTAGGTCCTGCTGATGTAATTCTTGGAATAAAATTTTTTAGAAATAATAATGGATTTGGTTTATCACAATCTCACTATATTGAAAATATTCTAAAACGTTTTAATCAGTTTGATTGTATTCCTACAAAAATACCTTTTGATCCAAATTGTAAGTTAATGAAAAATATTGGTAAAGGTGTTTCTCAATTAGAATATTCTCAAGTTATTGGTTGTTTAATGTATATTATGAACTGTACTAGGCCTGATATTGCATATTCAGTAAATAGATTAAGCATACACACTAGCAACCCAGAACATGATCACTGGGAAGCTTTGATGAGGATTATGAGATACTTAAAATATACATTGAGTTACAGGCTACATTATAATAGGTATCCTGCTGTATTAGAAGGATACAGTGATGCCAATTGGATATCAGACTCAGAAGAGTCGAAATCCACTAGTGGTTATATCTTTACACTAGGAGGTGCAGCAATCTCATGGAAATCCACCAAGCAAACGTGTATAGCTCGTTCCACCATAGAATCTGAGTTTATTGTCATGGACAAGACTGGTGAAGAAGCTGAGTGGCTAAGGAATTTTCTTATTAACATTCCTATTTGGCCTAAACCAGTATCTGCAATATCTATTCACTGTGACAACCAAGCTGCCATTGCAAGAGCAAAAATAATGTATATAATGGCAAGTCAAGGCATATTAAACGGAGACACAACTCTGTAAAACAACTACTCTCTAATGGAATTATTTCCATTGACTTTGTAAAGTCTAAGGAAAATTTGGCGGATCCTCTAATAAAAGGATTATCTAGAGAGTTAGTTGCAACGACTTCGAGGGGAATGGGCCTAAAGCCTACTGATTAAAAATTATTTCAATGGAAACCCAACCTAATTGATTGGAGATCCCAAAAAATAAGTTCAATGGGAAAACCAGTTGAATGTAATTTAAAAAGAAAACAATAATGGAACAGAGTGTTCCAAGTCCATTCCTATGAAGTGTTTAGTGTTGCCTGTAAAACAGAAAGGTTGAATTATAATTCTTAATGTTGCCTATACTTGTAAAAGTAGAGTATATCAGGGCACTTCTCATAGGCACACCTAAATGAGTGTAGAATTAGGCCGATTCTATGAGAGTTAAAGCTAAGCTCTCTAAAGCACTCATGATACCAGGAAATGTTCAGGGCCAAAATGAACACCATCGATAGAACTTGATAGTTGATTAAGTAACCTGTGTGTATAGTCCATTGTTTAGGTTTACACTAAAGGTTGACAGTTCAAGGCTTAAAATCCATTGATCGACTTGTAAATCCAATAGACTTATACTAGGTAAGGTTCAAGTCCAAAAGACACCAATACCGAAATATGGTTGTTCAAAGTGCTCTCTCTTTATATATTTTATATATATTTTTTTATTTTGAATTTTCTGCATTCATGTGGGGGATTGTTGGAATTTAGAGGGTTGAATTGGAAAACCCTTTAATATTCATTTATTTGCAACCATATGGTAAATCAATCTATTAACCATAAGGTATTTAAATCTCATATTTGCTTTATGCTTTTTACTTTATTGCTTTATGTTTAGTTGAATGTTTTGATTTTGCCTTGAGAAATTTTAGTCCCACATCGACTAGGAGAAGAATTGATTTGCAATTCTTAATTAGTTGTGGTTCTAATAGCTTTAAAGTGGATAGAAGTAGTGGGCGGGCTCGCGCGCACGCACGAGGGTCCAAGAGAGAAACCCATGGTTCTAATTGAAATTTGGATCCACCGGTCCGAAAACCTTAATGCGTGTGCCCAAGTACAACGTGCGCGCAGGGGGGTGCAAATTCTCGGATTTACAGCTCACGTGGGTGCGCGCAAAGGCTCGATTTTGCTTTAATTTTCAAGGTCCATTTTTATTTAAAAATTCTAGACGTTTTTTAAATTTAAATTTTGTTTTGAACCAGTGTGTTTATTCTGAACCAGCACAATGTGTCTGTTCGGAACCAGTTTGTGACTGTTCTGAACAGTCACTTTCTCTTTTATTTATATCAATTGTTTAATCAATTTAAACTACTTAATTTTTCTGCTATTTTATATTCTTGAATTATCATTAATTTATTATTCGTTGTGAGAGTACACAACATCTTCGAGTTCGAAGTTACGTTCCAATTTAGAGTACCCTTTTGAATACGTGGGTTGTTGAATCCTGCAAAACGAACGCCTACAGATTGTGGTACCGTAGCAAGGGCGAATTTCGTTTTAAGAGAGTGTTTTGTGCACGCCTCAACCATTTCTTTTTAGGTAATATTTTCTATTACATTCAATTTGAAAATCAAGATTTGTTCTAACTTCTTCTCTCTCTGCCACAAGAAATCAGTACATCAGAAATAACAGGGCCTATTTCACTAAATCCTAGTTTCTTAGTTCCCTTAAAATACGATTCATCCATGATCATTACAAAATCTCTCGAATTTGCATTTTTCTTAAGGTGTGATTACTACTTAGATTAATTGAACCATTAATTTAGATTAATTTTTCATATGGTTAGCAATGTTGGAAGAGGTTAGTTTCGACAATCTGATCAAGGGAGATTCATTGTACAATCGAATTACTCTTTGAACCATTATTTCTAATCTCTCAAAAAGCTCAATAAAAGTTAAGAAGTTTTCAAAAATTGAGTGAAGTGGTTCGACACCAAAAATTGAGTGGCCATAAGTACCCCCCACTTTTATATTTTAATTTAATATAATAAGAGTCATTTTGCTAAAAAAACACACAAGAATATTTCAACCCACGTTCCATATAATTACGTTGCTTAGTTTTCAATATTACAAAAGTATCATTTTAATATGTAATCTTCAAAAATCCTTTAATTTTAAATTACAAATAAGCCCTTTCGAGGTGTGCGCGTTCGAACATGTCACCTTCTAGTACTATAACATTATAACATTAGAAGCTTCCAAGAATCTTACAGGTTTGTTGCAATGTCCCAACATTATTGATTGATGATACGGTCCAATTCAATGAAGTTATATTAAGAGTCGTGATTATTTGACTACCCCACATGGCATACACAATCGACAACCTGACATAACAAGTTCGGAAATCATAAATTTACTCTCCTCGGGATACACAACTGCCTCGAGATACATATTTTCATAAGGAAGTGCAGTCATGTATCCCGAGGAACACAGATCCATGATTGCCGGACTTGTCACATTCAGAGAAGTCTATTGAGTTTGCCACATGAGGTAATCACATTGTGCCGGACTTGTCACATTCAGAGAAGTCTATTGAGTTTGCCACATGAGGTAATCAAATTGTCTCAATTCTTATATTAATGCTTGTGGCCAATGATGATAGCCATATGAATTAAGTATTAGAACAACCCACCAAACTACAACATTGGAGGATATTAAATGAAGAAGGTGGCCGCTACCCAAATCATATCCGGATTTTTAATTTGGGTCCAAATCCGGATCCGGCTCGGATCCTACTAACCCAAATCATATCCGGATTCGATCTAACTGAATTAATTGATTCAAGTATGTAGAGTCGGATAATTTTAAATCATTACAAAATAATTTATTTAAAACGTGATTTGAACTCAATACCTCTTCTCTTTTAAAAAAAAAAAAAACTATGACTGCTACACCTAATACTTATTTGTTGCTGAATGATAGACTAAAAAATATAAAAATATGACATATAACATACAAAATAATATATCATTCAAATATAGATGGATATAGGGATGAGTCTGTATCCGACTCGGGTCAAAGGACTTCAACCCATATTTTAATTCTGATATATTTGATGAAATCAATTCAACTAAAAATCAGATTCGGATCACTCGGATTTTTGATAAAATCCAACCCATTTTAAGCCTTACTCATTTACTGTGGGCCAATGTGATTTTATGAGAAAATGGTTTTTTAAGAAAAGTATGTAAGAAAATGTTTGCGACTTGTTCAAAAGGAATTTAAAAAAGAGTTGGTTTTTAATTTTTTTTGGGTGGATGACGAAATCCAGAGAAAAAGAAATCTTAGAAATCTTAATTTCCTAAAAAGAAAATCATATTTCTAAGGGCCAAGTCAGCAAATATTTTACAGCCAAGAAGGGTTTTCGACAGAAATGCATAATCAAACGGTAAAAAATTGTATTTCCCTGGAAAATCACTTTTTTCCCGATTATCATGAAATCATTGATACCCCAAATGAACATTGGTCTGGTTGTAACCTATCAAGACAACCAAAACAAGCCCCAATTAATAAAGGAAGCAATCGTCTTTGGACCCTAACCCAGCCCAACAATCAAATGGAGAAGTCCAGATTAACTATGATCGAGCCAGATTTAGGAAATTTAAAGCTCTGATTTTATCGATTTTCCTACTTGGGATGATACCGACACAAAATATCTTCCTTTGAACCATAATTTTATTATAAATACTCTGAAATTACTATATATATAAAGAAGAAGAAGGAAATGATAGGAAAATAACCAAAAATACTATTCTCGAAAATATGAACGGAAAGGTCTCTTAGATACAATATGGACCTTTTAATGTTCATTTTTATAGAACACTGTATAAAATGATCTTTTAAAACATTATTATCTTATGTATTTAAAACACTTGTAAACACCTCCAATTTATCCAGACCGAGCCCAAAAGCTCTCGAAGAGATTGAAGGTGACTGATTTTGGGAAGAAAAATAAGGTTTTTTAGGTATTTTTTCAATAGTTTAGAAGACAAGACATGAGTAAAATGGCATGTACTTAGTTTTAAAAAGTAGGGGTTATCTCAAATATTTCATCAAAATGTGAAGGGACCACGCTTCATGTGGAGGGTTTTTAATTAGTCCACATCGCATTTTAGGCATTTTTCAAATAATTTAAAAAGGATAATGTTTAAGAACCTTCCACATGTTTAAGGCTTTTTTTGGGAAGGTTGGGTGGTTGTGGTAGGGGTGGTGGCGTGGTGACAAAGATGGCGGAGTTAGGATGGTGGTGGGGCACCAATAGTGGTAGCACAGTTGATGCCAGTGGTAGCGTGATGGCGAAAGTGATAGGTGTGATGGTGGTGCGATGAATATGTCATTGCCAATAACTTGTAAAATCAGGAAATTTTCAAAAATTATACAATATTTCGTTAAGGTTTCTTTCCAAAACCAATTATCTTCAACCTCTCTAGAAATTCTTTCTTCTTTCTTCATGTTTGAATGTTGAAAAAAAAAAATTAGAGGTTGATAGTAAAAATGTTACCATATTCCATGATTAATTGAGGAATTGTCAATTAATCTATCGATTTGCTTATTTAATATGTTAACCCCTAATTTGGAGAATTTTACGATTTTTTTTTATTTTTTATTTTGGAGAATTTTGTGACTGGCGACAGGTGAGGTAAACCCCTCGAGTCAAGAGGGATTATCAATTACTAAAATTCAGTTTTGACTTAAAAGAACAAAGCTTAGTAAATTTACAAGTGCCAACAAACACGAATGAGATGAGAGCGCGACTCACTAATTCTGAGAAAGAAATTACAGCCCAAGATTACTCTCAACCTCTCTCAGGTCTCAACGACAAAGAGCCCAAGTTTTCCTGTTTGATTGAATTATCTCATAACCCTAAATATTTTTTCTTGTAGCGCAAGATTGTGTTACATTGAGAACTTTCAACCAATTTCATCCCATAAGTTTAGATTATCAAAGATTGCATTTATTTCATGTAAAATTATTCCAATTTCACAACATTTTCAAAGCTAAAAATGAACATTCGCATAACCAAACTAACAACAAGAAGGATGGTTTAGCAACCAAATAAGAACTGTAACAATAACAAAAATGATTTATCGGAAGCTTCGGTAGATGGGGGTGTACATGCAGCTCTCAGCATACTTCACCAGATTCTCTGGGCGAGGGAGGCGAGTAGCCAAACCTTAAAAACAAAACAATTAAATTATAAATATATAAATAATTCTTGCAAAATCACATAAAGCAAAGCTTGTACGAACCAAATTCATTAAAAAGTAACTCACCAAGGTCATATACTTTAGCAGCCACTTTGGCAGCAATGTGAGCCGATATTTTTCTAATATTAGTGAATGGTGGGTAAATCAGCCCTTTATCAAAGTTCTCTTGTGTCACCTGCCCTGCCAAAGCTTCCGCTGGAAAACACAACGAAGATATAAGTAATTAATTATCTAATATAAAAAACCATACAAATTTGTGAAAATGGGGAAAACGAGGAAACCAATTTGTGCCTCGTGAAACAAGTCCAAAGATATTTTGAGCAATTTATCATAAAGTGTGTGTTGACTTGCACAATGGGTCTAATATGTAAACCTCCAACAGATGAAAATTGACTAAGAATGCAGATTATGTGCAGTTTAGAATGGAACTGATGTCATATCAAATATTCCGTATACTTACAAGCTGCCAGAAGCATGTCATCATGAACACGGATGGCACCCGAGATAACCAAACCCAGACCAAATCCAGGGAAAATGTAAGCATTATTTGCCTGAATTAACGAGAGGAATACAAAAAAATTACAAAAGTGAGTCTTAAGTGTCAATATCTCTGCTTAAAAGAAATTATTTATTAAAAAAAAAGGATCAAATTGAGACCTGGCCAGGCACAAAAAGTTTCCCGTCATATTTAACAGGGTCAAATGGGCTCCCACTAGCAAAAATTGCACGACCCTGCAAATTGAAAATAAAAGAACAAAATTGCCACACAAAAAAATTAAAAAAGAGAATCAGTTTTACTAGTTTATTTATGTGGAATACTCAATATAAGCTGTATGATACAATGAGTCCAGGACAAAGCAATGGCATATAAAGTATGAGATTGTTTTACCTTGGTCCATGTGTAAGCTTCTTCAGCTGTACACTCAGATTGTGAAGTTGGGTTTGATAGAGCAAGAATAACAGGTTTCTGCACAACATTAATTTACATCACTATCAGTTTTTTTCTACTATATACATATATATTTTACTATTATAATGAGAGAAGGCGGAGTAGAAGTGGTTTTTGCACCAAAATTTAGATTTCAAAAATGCCCACATCTTAACATTTAAACTTAATATAATCAAAGGTCATTTCGGTCAAAAATCAAGAAAATTCCCTAAAATCACACGATTAGTTTTCAAAATAACAAAAATATCATTTTTACAATGTAATCTTCAATACTATTTTAAATTACAAATAAGCCCTTTAAATACATGTGCATTTGCACATGCCATGTTCTAGCATATATAAAGAGGTATATATATATATAAAGAGAGAGAGAGAGAACACATGCCTCGTTTAAGGAGGCCATGGCCTCAACAACCTCCTTTGTGAATGTTTTTCCGACCCCAGACGATCCAATCAACACTGTTGGCTTGATTGCCTAAGAAAGTAAGAACAGAAAGTATAGTAAGAACACCATCAACTACCTCATTACATCAACATAGTGAGAGTTTCCACACCTTCACGGCATCTAGGAGTCCCTTAATAGGCTCATGTTCATGAGCCCAAGGTTTCTTAAAGTGTTGGAGCAACTCCTTGCGAGAACTAACAATCAATCCCTGAAAGAAAAATTACATACCAACATTTAATTTATGCAAGAAAAATGAAAGAAGCTATATGCCATAATTTGCTTTCTCGGGTTTCTAGTACCTTCGAGTCCACAAGCCAAATCTTCTTGCGTGTCTCTTCCAATGGAGCTTTTGTCTACAACAAGAATCAAACTCACTGTCAGGAGTTATTTTACATAAAAGTTTGATTTTATTAGAAAATCAAGGATCAAATATATGGATAGATGTTACTAGTAAGTTAATACCTGTTTCGACATCTCAAGGGCTATGAGTTCGGCTATGCCAGTCCCAGCCTGCACAGAGCAAAGAAAAGGATGAGGAGACAAAGTTTTTGGCCTTGAAGGACAAATGTATTATACATAATAGCGAGATGGGAAAAACTTCAGAGGAGATGGAGTTTTTGGAGCAAGAAAGTCCCACATCAATCAGAGGTTTTAACATCTAAACACACAATATTTTTTATTTCTCAATAAAATTATCTTTGCATTTTTTTTTTTAAAATCCCCATCGTGACTTGTTTCATCTTTTCCCTCCCACGTAACAAGAGGGAAACAAAATAATAGTTGTGCAAAGGAAAAGAAAGGACATCTCATGCAAAGATGGTCATAGAAAGTAAAAAAAACTCACCTCTCCAGCACCAAGGAATAAGAAAGTATGCTCAGCCAAGGTTTTACCAACCAACTTTAATGCTGCAACAAGCCCTGCTAGGACAACGGATGCTGTTCCCTGCAATGATGAAAGAAATCAATAATTAGAGGAATATTTCCCAAAGAAACCAAACTTCCTAACACTAACAACCCCACCCCAAAGAGAAAATTTTGTAATTTTTTGAAAAAACCATGATTTTAATAGTTGCCGATTAAATCACAATTTTTTCAAATAATTGCCCAGTTTTGGAAATTTTCTTAATAGTGATTTAATCGATGATTTAAAAAATAAAAATAAAAAACATAGATGTTTTTTGTATTTATTTATAAGTATTTTGAAGTGTTATTTTATCATTTAATATGTTAAATACATTTTTTTTTTTACATTTAAATCAATTATTTTTAATTTTTAATTTATCCAATATTTTCATCAACTTTAGACAACTTTTTCCAAAGCTTTCTTTTGTCGAATGATTCCCTAACCCCGACTTTGTCACTATGCATATTACCTGTATATCATCATTGAAGACAAGATGCGTCGTGCTGTATTTTGAAAGCAACTCAAAGGCATTGTGGTTTGCGAAGTCTTCAAACTGCAGAATGTGATTGAAAGATCCAAAACCATTAGAACCACACGAAAAAAAAAAACTCTGGGGAAATGTAACAATTGCGTAATTAAATTTCAGTGAGATCTTATACTGATGAGTAACTAACCTGTACAAGGACTTTTTCACCATAGTTCTGTTTAACGGCACACATGAATTCATGTAAAAGTTCAGCGTATTCCTAGAGACAAGAAGTTCCAAACAACATTTTAGTATTACAGAAAATAAGACAAGTTACGTATAAACAAAGTTAACTGTTGGGCAGAAAATCTATGTGTGCCAAGCTAATTAATTTTTATGGGACCTGGCCGGTTGCCCTCTTTTGCTTAAGCCCAATGTAGAACTCATCCTTCAAGAGTTGTTCATTGTTCGTCCCCACATCAATGGTTATAGGTAGGCACTGCAAAAGATCATTAATTTCTTAAATAAGAGATAAACAGAAACCAAGGTTTAATTCATTGATAAACGTTGGATTTTCTAAGAAGCAAATTGATCAAACAAAAGGTGCAACATTAGTTATGGAAATGCTTACCGCAGAAGGCCGAAGACCCCCAAGTGCCGTATACAAAGAAAGTTTCCCAACAGGTATCCCCATCCCCTGCAAAAATTTTGGTCATTGTCATCAATTGAGTCGGTGACTATCCCGAGTGCCAAACAGATATGAAGACTAGCATACAGACTCGATCCTATACTTATTTAAGTGAATGAGTTTTTCAAAGAATCAGGATCAAGAACAGTGCCCCACTTTATTTTATAGGAACGGTGTTTGTGTGGCTCCTTTTGGTAGGTGTTTAAAATACATTGGGCTCCTAATCAAACTGTTTTCCACATGGCACATAGCCCAATGTGTTTAATCTCCAACCAAAAAGTGCCATGTAAACACCGTATCTTGTCATAGGAACGGGACACCGTTATGGATTGTGACTCTTTTTCAAATTATCTCATCCCAACAGAATCAATATAGAGATTATTACCTGGCAACCAAGATCCCCAAGCCCCAAAATCCGCTCACCATCAGTGACGACAATGACTTGGATATTCCTCTCAGGCCAGTTCTTCAATACCTCAAGAATCTTTCCCCTACAAAACCAGCAATTTCTAAGTCTCAACAAGAATAATAGTATGAAATTAAAAGATTTATTAGGAAACCTTGATGTAGAGGAATCCTACTAAAAGAGGAACTCTGAGCCCTCTATTCTCATTATAAAATAATGGATTGGAACCCCTATTAAGGTATGAACTCAAAATCGTTGGAACACTAATGCTAGTGATTTTAATCAATATCCATCAAGAACAGTAAACCCTAGCCGATCCAAAGAATAGAGAGAAGAGAAGAAAGTGAGTCTAGTATTCAAGAAGGAACTGATTCGATACGCGCAAAAGGGGAGATTACTTTATTCTACAGGTTTTCTTTAAATTGGATTATTGATCTCGATGGCACAAGGTACACTTCCGAATAACTTTTAATCTAACAATAATACTATGTAACTAAAATATAAAAAATCCAAGCTTCCAATGAAAATAGAATATAATCAAACATCCTTACCTCTCTTTCAAACTGATGTAAAGACCCTGAGGACGTCGAAAGATGCTCCCATATTTCTGGCAAGCCTCACCAACGGTTGGGGTGTATACAATTGGAAGCAATTCCTCAACATTATCAATGAGAAGCTTGTAGAAAAGCCTTTCATTTCTCTCCTATAAAAAGGGGGGGAAATGAAGAAACAACAAAGAAATTGAGTCATCACTCAACAACCCAATACCACCATCAACTCAACAAAATATATATATATATATATATATATATATATATATATATATATATATATATATATTGGAATTAGTGCGAGTGGGTGTGTATACCTGAAGATCCATCATTGCCATGTATCTTTGTAGTGGAACTTGATATTGACGGAGATTGTGCATCTCCTTCTTCTCCTGTGACCATAATTGAAAAAAGGGTTATCAAGGACGGTCGGTAAAAAGATAAAAGATATTGAAATTCAAAGAAATTTTATTTGAAGTAGTAACCTGAAGCTCTTGAGTAGCAAATGATGGAGGGAGAAGACCCCGTAAGTAATGGGCATCTCTCTCCTTTTCACTGAAGGCAAGCCCTTTGTTGTGGTGAGGATCCCTCAACAATGAATACCCACTATGGCACAAAAGGGCTGGAAATCAGATGCTTTTCACTGAACGAATAATTTACTAAGGCAACGCATTACAATGACCAATACCCCAAATGAATCAGTGATAAACGTATAATGGAAACATTGGTGTGGTTGGTTAGTGATTGAAAATTATGCTTTTTCACACTTATCAAAAAAATAAAAAATAAATAAAAAAGAGAGATCGAATCGATCAATAGACATCACTAAATCGGAAGCCTAGACAAAAGAAAAAAAAAATCATAATGTAAATTCCATAGCCTTCTAATGAAAAAAACCAAAAGAAAAACATAGAACAAACTCTGAGAAGAATTAATTCATTTGAAGCCCCATGATTCAAACCAAACAAGGATAAATAAATAAAAGGTGAGAAACTGCTATAAATCAAATAAACTCCAACAATCAAAATTCAAAACTATGGTTTGATATACATTTCAGGTACTTACACAAAAACATAGGATGATGGAAAGCAATATTAAGTTCAAAGAACATTAACAAAGTGAAAAAATAAAAATAAAAATCTAGGAAGAACCCATAAAATGTAAAAGCAAATGAAACAAATCCCATCAGATCATGAAAGTATAATAAAATATTTCAAAAAAAATAAAAATAAAGAGAAATTAAAAGAAAAAAAAAACCCAAAAGCTTGTAAATTGTACAAGTCCAATATGAATGGCAAAAGAATATGATTTTTTTTTTTTTTTTTTTTGAAAAAAAAAAAAAATTGTAAATTGTCCAAAAACGACATGATGGAGCTTTGTTAATCAAATTCCTCAGAGAACACTAAAAAAATGGCAAAATAAAAATAAAAATCTAGATGAGAAACCACAAAATAAAAACTGAAATAAAACAAAAGCCATCAGATCCGATAATCCAACATTACATTACTTCAAAGATTCAACCAAAACATAATAGGAACAAAAAAAAAAGTTTAAAGTAAAAGAGAAACATAATTAAATAAATAACACAAGCATGTAAATTTGACAAGCACAAAACGAATAGAGCACTAGGAAAGTAGGGCTATGTTAATGTTCTCCTTTAGTGTCCAAAACCTGATGTAGCTTTGCTAACCTGACCATCAATCATTTAGATCATCTAACACCCCCAAAAAAAAATTATATATTTAAAAATAAATAAATAAATAAAGCTCAAAAATAACAGAAATCGAAAACAACCATAATGGGTTTGATCATCTCAGCTCACCTAGCAACTGAGAAACTCCAGGGGGTGACAAGCTGATCCTCAGTGGCGAAATCCTCACCGTACACGTCCTGAACCCCACCACCAACAGCGATGATCGATTCATCGTCTCCCATCTCCTTAACAATGCTACCCATCACAACCCAACCCTTAATATCTCTCCTTTTTCTCTGCAAATGAGAGAGAACTAGAAATACCAGAAAAAAGTTGTTGAGGGAAGAGTTTCTCTTGTTTACACACAATCCACGAAACAAAGACAGCCCAACACCTCCTTTTATACCCAAGACACAATGACCCGATCCTATTTATGAGTAAACTACGAAATCTAGGGGAAAAAAAAAATCTCCTTTTTAGATGTCAAAAAAGCAGAGCAGCCATGAACGACTTCATAAACAATTAAAACAAGTTGATTCAATCAACAATCAAGATCCATAGAATTTTTTTTTAATGTTTGTTAACTGGGTTTTGTTTAAAATTGTGATTTAGAAAATGGGTTTAGTTTATATTTTCAAAAAACTTGGTTCGATTCCGTGTGATCATGGCGAAAGAAACCTAGTGGACCCCCTTAGGAGAAAGAAACAGAGATTTTGGGCGATTCTCCTTTCTCTCTCTTTGTCTGTCTCCTTCCTGACATTGTGTTTAAGGGGAATTGATCCTATGTTTTCCCTTTTAACCTCCTGTTCAGTTGAGATATTGACACGTGCATTTGATACAAAATCCTTCGTCGCAATGTTGGAGTTTACTGACCGTTCATTTTCAATCTATTTGATCAGACTTAAAAATGGACTTTTTTCAACAAAAAAGCAACCAAATCTGATCAAAACATGGCTGATGGGTTAGATTTTATTTTTCAGTGAGGTTTATCTACTATTGAAAAGGTACTACATCGAACTATAGGAAACAGTACCACAGAGGAGAGGATCCACTCCCGCTTTAAAGAGGGTAAAAATGTTAGATTTACAAGAAAACGTGGATTGCATGGGTGGTATTCGTTGGGTTTTTTCTAGGGACACACTTAATTGTTATGTGTGTCCGGCTAAATGAATAATAGAGGGCAAGTGGGCATCACTCACTCTTGTCGGGTAAGCTCGGGTCAGGTCGGATCGGATCATGGGTGAATTTCATTTCCAATAAAGTGCCAATATAACAATAACTAGAGTTTGTTCATCCCCACTACTATTCTAACACAACTCACAAACAAAATGAAGTTAATGGATTTGGGTTGAGTCTAATTATGTTCGAGTCCTTTGTTGACCTATTCGAGTTTGGGTTAGAGACATCAACCTATTTTAATAGGTTTATTGTGTCACTAATGTTTCTTGTTGAGCCGACATACAACCAGACCCATAAAAACCATTTAATGATTTTGGTTTTTTTATTTATTTATTTATTTTTTATGAAATTCTATTTATGTTTTGTGATAATTTAATTTATGTTAATGACAGGTTGTAGATATGGCTTATAATCATGTTCAATATATAATCGTGTTTATGTTTGTGTTAGGTCATAATCATGTTTTTGCTCGAGTTGTAATCATGTCCTTACTCTAACATGACACGGCCTATTGCCACTTGTACCCACGCCATAGGCATCCTCTTAGGGTTAAAGGGTAAAACATGATAAATAATAAAGCTGGATGGGTAAGATTTAAAATAAAATAAAATAAAAAGGAGAAAATGAAAGATAATAAAGTTGAAAGGGGGATTATTGAAAAAAGAGAGAAAATATACAATTGAAAGGTATTCTTAGAAAATGATAGAAGAGGAAATGTAATAAAATTGGACTAATTCTTGAAAAGAGGAAGGCATAAAAATTATCCTCTAATTACATTCTTTATAGGTATAAAGATTGGAATTGTTTTAAAGTAACATTGAAATTTACATCGTTTCACACATTGCTAACATGAAGGTGCCCATAGAACCATTGGTGTCTTTCACTCTAATCTCGATGAAAAGCATTTATGATTACGTAGATGCCTCCACGTCAACAATGTGTGAAACGATATAAATTTCAACATTACTTTAATATTTACCTAAATATTGAGACAAAGCATGGAAACAAACGTTGTATTTTATTATAGGAAAATTTACTTAAACGACCTTGAAGGAGGGATTTATTTCTAAATAGTCCTTAACTTTTGGCCGATAGCTTGATAGGACATTTAGTAAACTTTTTATTTCTTAATGGTCCCTCATTATTGGTGCGAAATCACCATTTTTTATCTATTGTTGAATTAACTTTTTATTTATTGTCAAACTCACCGTTTTTTATTTATTATCGAGTTACCACTTTTTTATTTATTGTCAAGTTCGATAATAAATAAAAAGTGGTGAACTCGACACTAGTAAAACCCACCCATTTTCAATTTTCAAGTTTTTTCTACTAAAATAGATCAACTACAAACTTCAGATAACGACTTATTTAGATGATTTCAAACCAAATGAACCATTGTTTATTGATTTTCATTAAAAAAATTAAGAAAAAAAATGTGAAAAAAACCTTTTAAATGAATTTTTTTCCTTCTAAGATCATTTTCGACAGAATGGAGTCTCTGAAACTCAATTGACATGCCAAAAAAAAAAAAATTTATGAAAATTATGAGTTCAAACGGTTTAGACATTCAATCGTGAGAAACATAGGAGATGAGGTCCATGGGCTATTAAGAAAAGAAAAGTTTACTAAATGAACTATTAAGTGACTACCCAAAATTTAGGGACTATTTAGAAAAAAAAGTCTTTTCCTCGAGGTCCTTTAAATTCATTTTCCCTTTATTATATTGATTGGGATATATAATATATAACAATTCTGATTTTTATTAGTTTACGTATCTATTTGTTGTTAAAAGTATAAAAAAAAAATCTTTAGAAAAACTAACTTTTTGAACACTAATAAATACTACCAATTCCAGGACCAATTCGATTTGGATACAATGCACCGACTAGAACACATTATATAAAAGTGTTTTTCTAATCTTAATGTATGACTCTAATATAGGAGGAAAACATACAGTTATCGAGCACAACGTGTCATCTAAATTTGCAGAAGGAACTCATCATTTATTTTGTTGTTACCCAAAAACGTGATTGAAGACCAGTTACAATTGAAGATGAAGATCCACCAATTGAGCAGTCCAAATCATTGAGAATATGAATACTGGTTAGCAAATCATGTAATCTGGCCAAAAAATGACCTCAAGTTCCAAATAAAGTAAATTAGCAATGTCTCAATATATATATATATATATATATATATATATATATATTGTTACAGTGATTTTTATGAATTGAAATAACTAGTAATGCATTAGGGATCACCTATCATGTTGTAATAAATAAAAAAATATGATTTAAAATAACATTATGAAATCGTAAAATAATTTGTATTCTAAGTGCATAATACATAGTGATCTGGACTTGTGCTTGCTCTATATATATATGGGGAATGCTAACATCCAATATTTCATGGGAACGCCAATCTTATCCAACACTTTTTTTTTTTCAATAATATTGCTCCTCGTTTTATTTTTTAGTGAAAATGACAAGGGTGTATTGGTATTTTACACAATAAATGTTTGTTTACATAATAAATACAATGAACGTTTAAGTACTGTAAATTAAAAATATTTTCTTTTGTTGTAACGTTTTGACAATCAATACTAGCATAATAAATGCATTTATTAATGACATAATAAATATATTTATTATGTAAAAGACTAACACACCCTTATCTTTTTCACTAAAAGATAACATGGGGAAGAGTATTATTGGAAATAATATTGGACAATGCTAACATCCTCATGAAGTCTTAGAAGTTAACATTCCCCTATATATATGCATAATAATTTTTTGAACAATCGAGTTGACTTGTCTTATTTGTTTTGTTAAAATTAATTTAGGTAATTTTTTGTGAATAATTTTATTTAGATCATAAATATTAAAAGTAATTATTTTATATTAGATAACATCTAAACCAATTGACTCATCTAATAACTTAATTAAGATTTTCAAAATATTGAATGACATGTTGGAATTGGGATGAATCAATGTGATGGCATGATTATTCACATTGACTTTCTTGCTCAAATCGAGATGAGTTTCCAAGTCGTTTTAATCTTGAAAATTTTTAAACAATCATTGTTAACCACCTAAATGTCATTATTATTATTTGACTTGATCTCAAAGTTGCATTCCAACATGTCAACAATTGAGATACGAGTATAGCCTACATTTGAAGGGTGATTTAGCCATATCCCTCCATATTTTGTTGAATTATGTGTGGAAGTGGGTCAAGTCGTATCGTGTGGTAAAGGTATCCAGAAAATTTACAAAACCTGACCTGCTTAATAATTGTGTCAAAACACGACCCATATTTGAAATAGGTAAAAAGACAAGACCCGTGTAACCCATTTAATAAACATATATGGTTTATGCCATGTTCAGGTGGGTATGTATATCTCGTGAACACGATAACGAGTCGAGCATGAACACAATTGCGATCCAAACACAATCATAAACATGATTACAGTCCAAACATGGTTATAACCTATATCTACCAACTTGTCATTAACAAAAATTGATTATCACAAAACATGCATAAACAAAGTTCCACCAACAATAAAATAAAATAAAAATACTAAAATCATGAAATGAGTTATATAGGTCGGATTGTATGTGGGTCAACACGAAATATTAGTGACACAATAACTAAATGCATTAAAACGAATTAGCTAGGTTGATGTCTCTAACCCAAACTTAACCCATTTAATAAATAGGTTAGATGGGCCGACATAATTATGACCCCAACATAATTAGGCTCAACCAAACACATTAACTTTGTGCCGTTTTCAAGTATTTGGGGGTGATGTTAGAATTGTCATCCATATGTTCAATATTTGAGATAACTCTTGATTCTAATTCCAAAAAGCTGTCTTCTTCAAGCTTTTACACATACACGTTAAGTTATTTTCAATTTATTCAACCTCATTATAAATTCATCGTTTTCAACCTTGACTTAATCGATTGTAAAGAATCCTTGGTTTTGTATAAAAACCTCATGATCTTTCACGCCATCAAAAAATCCTTCTTGCTTTTGAGGTTTGAAGTACATAAAATCTTCTAAAATATTTTACAAAAAATAAAATAAAGTTGATTAATATGGGGAAGAAAAATCAAGAATTTTTCTCTACACATAGAAGATGGGGGCATTTAAGTCACTTTTCATTAATCCATCGGACTAGACCAAGGTGAAGGGAAGTATGCTAGAGTTTGAAAATTGGGGGGTATCTTAAATATTCAAGAAAACAAAACATACTTCATTTTATGAAAAGAATAGAAAATTCTTAAAGGACCTCGGTGGAAATATGTTTTTTTTCTAATTAGTCTCTAAGTTTTAGGGCTTCGCTTAATAGTTCATTTAGTAAAACTTACTATTCTAATAAGTCCTTGAATCCCACTCCCAGACATATCTCACGATTGAAATGACGAAACTACTCTAACCATTCAAACTCATCATTTTCATAAATAAATAAATATGAATTTTCAGCATCCCAGTAAAATTTAAAGACTACATTCCAATGGGAAAGGTTTGAAAAAGAAGAAGAAATCATTTTCAAGCATTTTTAAGATGCATGTAAAAATTAAGTTATTTTTTAATTCTTTTGTTTCATTTTTGGATGAAAATCAACCAAGATGGTTATTTTGATTTGAAATCATCTACACAAGTTGTTATGCCAAGTTTTTCGTTGAACTTTCCATGTATTTTAGTTGGAAAAACTCAAAAAATAAAAATCGAAGGGTTTTATCAATGTTGAGCTCACCACTTTTTATTTTTTAGTTCAATATTTTTATTGTCAAGTTTGACAAATTTATAAAAAAAAATAAAAAATAAAAAATAAAAAATAAAAAAATAAAAATTGTCAAACTTAACAATAAAAATTGATGAGCTTGACGATAAAAAGTAGTGAGTTCGACAATACAAATATTGAACTCAGCAATAAATAAAAAGTGGTGAACTCGACAATCAAAATACTGAACTCAACAATAAATAAAAAAATGGTGAGCTCAACACTGTAAAAAAAATTTGAATCTCAATTTCATTTTTTTATTTTTAGTTATAAATTATTGAAATAAATAAATAAAAAGGAAATAAATGTTCAAGATGAGAAGTATATCATTTTCATTCGTTATTCATGTAAAAAAATTGTCGGAAATAATTTGAATCGTTGTCGACAATTGAAGTATATGAAAATAATGAACAATGGGTAGAAATATAATAATTTGAGATGATTCACATGAGATTATGCGATCATTAAGAAAAGAAAGTTTTATTGATTGAATTATTCAGAGAAATCCTAAAACTTAGAAACTAATTAAAAAGAAATCCTCCTCTTAGGGTCCTTTACGAAATTTTTCCTTAAAAAAGACTGACTAAATATTTATTCATGTTGACTATTAGTTAAATTTCAAATCTTTGAATTCAAATTTTGAAATACATTTTTCTGAAAAAATAGCTATTTTTTAATATATAAAGTTATTTTTTATTGACCAACCAATAGGCACGAGTCCCTTTGGTTGTTGAGACAAGACTTTGCCTTTTTAGGTTTTAAATTTCTAACAAGAAACCGGTTAGCTATAGGGTTGACCCGACCCACTTTTTGTGGACTTTGGTTTCACACCATGGGGCTTTGCTAGAGTGGTACTGAGGATAGTTAACAATTCGGTGTACGATAAAATTAAAAAAATCATTATGAGCTTAATTTGAGTATGATTTGAAATTTACATTTACTAGAACGATAAAAATGCCATATGAGAATGATTTAGATATAATTTGAGTTCAACTCTTTTAAAAATTTTAAAAAATTTACATGAATAAATATTAAATAGTGAATAACTCGAGAAAAAAAAAATCACGAATTTTTATAAGAAGTTGAATTAGATGAAAGTTCTAATTGTTTATAGTACCATTCAGAAAAATTTTGGATATAATTCACGAATTATTCGGTGAAATACTAATTATGGTAAGATTTAGGTTCACATTATCATTCTTGATCGGACGGTGGTTATTATATTTACTTTATTTTACATGACGTGTAACTCGAGGATTTAGTTACGCATGTGAAACTAAGTGTGATCCTCTGCACATCAGAACATCCCTCTCCACGCGTAAATGAGTTGGACGGCTAATGTTAATGATTAGGATTTATTAATTTTTAAATAGGACACGTGTTTGAAGCACGAGTCAGAGACGTCATTGTGGACGCTGCGACTCGTTTCTTACTATTAAAATCATTATTATTAGTAGTGGCGTCGGGTTTGAATTTCATAATATGATGGGGCCCATATGTTGAAGTTTTTGATTCACTCTCTTTGACACGTGGATCTCACTAACACGTCAATATATTTAGATGGAAAGGTGCTTCAGTATGAGATCATCACCTTTTCGACTAAAAATAACGAATCTGTGCTACCCTACCCTAGTTACGCCTAATCGGCTAATCCCCGTCCCCACAAATATCTTTTCTAACCCACTAAATGAAGCCAACAGTTACTAGGGAGTGGCAATTGGTCGGGTTCCAACCCTAACCCTAATCCGATCCATTTAATAATTATGTCAAAATTTTAAATCGAGACCTGGAAAAAAAGTTCAATTTCCACCCCTGAAAAAAAAAAAAAAAAAATTAACACCCTTACGACGACTGTACCCACAAATTTCTTTTCTAACCACCAAATGAAGCAAACCGTTATTAAGAAGTGGGAACAGGTCGGGTTCCAACCCCGACCCCATTCATTTAATAAATCTATCAAAAATTTAAACCGAGATCCGATACATTTATTAAATAGGTAACTTGGCCCAACACGTGCAATCCATTCAATAAATTTCTAATCTTAAGTGGAAAAAAAAATTTCAATTTTCACCCACGAAAATAACATAAAATTTAGCATTCTTAGAATTTTATCCTTTACATTCCCTTGGTATCCACTAATGTTTTTTGAGTTGCCACAAAATAATGCAATTTGGAAATTTTTCTTATAAATTTAGTAAAGAAAATGTTTTTTTATTTCCCAAATTAAATACACAACCCTTAATTTTTTTGATCGGTCATAACCCTTAATTATTTAAAAAATATCTTAAAATATCATCTATATTTTATAATAATAAAATATATATATATATGGGGACGGTTCGTGGGACGTCTTAGAAACCGAATGAGAAAACTATGTTTCTCTTTCGTTGGATTTAGAGAAAACAACGGCTAAGATTTCGTCTGACGTCAATTCCAATTGGTAAAAAGAAACTCGTTATTTTTCAAAAACTCCCTCGATTTTTGTTTTTTTTTAAATAAGGAAATAACTTTCAAAACATGCTCATTGTCTCACACGAAGCTCAAGTCTCTTCTCTCTCACTCTTTCTCTCTAATGGCGGATACCAAGAGCGGTTTCTGTTTGGAAATGAAGATCTACCACAACCTCCGACCGGCCGTTACCCTCCCTCCGGTGAATTATCCACTCTCCATCACCAATCATGTCTCCAATCTCCAATGCATATCCTCCTCACCGGAAATCACTGCACTGATTGACTCCTCTACCAATAACCACCTCTCCTACTCAGAATTCTTCCATCAGATTGAAACTCTCGTCGCCTCTCTTCAAATCCAAATCGATCTCTCCAAAGGAGATTCCACTTTGGTAATCTCTCCATCCAACATTCAAATTCTAATTCTCTATTTCTTTCTAGGTGTCGTTATCTCTCCCGCCAATCCAACAAGCACCAAATCTGAAATTTTCCGCCAAATCGAACTTTCCGAACCAGTAATCATGTTCGCGATCTCCACTACTGCTCACAAATTCCCTTCTTTTAAATACCAACTGATTCTCATTGACTTGCTTGATTTCCACTCCATGAAAATGATTGCAAGAGGAAAGTTCACCAAAACGGAGGTGAGTCAATCCAATCCAGCAACGATTTTATACTCATTTAGTACAACTGGACGATTCAAAGGTGTAGTGTTGACTCACCAAAATTTTATATCTGCGGTAACTGTAGATGCACGAAATGGCTCTACACTTTCCTTCTCTTTAAGCTCGGGGGACCTGCAAAACAGCCCACTCCGACGATCAAGTTAGCCAAATTGATCAGTGTAATGTGTTTAGAGAAGAAGAATTCGAACCTCTTTTACTCATAATTTTCTTCCTTATATAGGTGTTCAACTTGATCGTTTTCTGTGCCATCCCTTGAGGTGACCTGGGGTAGTTAGCCTACTCTCTGACATGTCAGCTGCAGGAGTTGTTGCAACTGCCCTATCACTTCTGAGAAATTCAGAGTTGGTTTGTCATGACGTGGGTTGTCAGAACTGGCTGTCTATTGCAGGCTCATCTGTCAGACCCGTCATACCGACCTACGAGCTGATGGCACAGTTCCGAGCTTCGAATACATGCATTCGTCGGGGTTAATAAACCGAGCCACGACCTCAAATCATTAATCTTGGCCCCTAATCGAGCCACGTGTCCGTGCTCAAGAATTTTCCCCCACAATACCCCCTCCCGAGGGCTCGGTCAGAATGATCGGGTACTCGGGAATATTAATAACAAAAATTGACACGTGGATGCCTCTTATTGGGTCTCAGCTAAGATTAATGATATCTTTATGGTGAATCGTTACTTAGCCTTCTCACTTCTCGAGGGCGGCGGTCGGTTGGGCTATTATCGCAGTTCGCGCCCTGTCTGTTGGTTTAAACGGCGCAATTATTACAAAGAGTACACGTGGCGCCCGGAGAGTGGCATCGATTCGTGTGTAAAGGGTCGAACGGTCGTATTGGTTTTCTCAGCGTTTAATGCCTCATTATTGTCTCGAGAAACCCTGTCCGTTGATCCTAAGTGCACATCTCGAGGTCCTCCTTATCTATAAATATCCCATTTACCTCTTATTTTCATTTTCACTTTCACTCTTCCTGCTGTTACTCTGCCCGTTTGCCCCCTCGCGCGCTCCCTGCCTCTGCCAGTGCCTCCGCCGCGCCCCTGCTGTGCCGTTCAGTCGCCTGAGGTGTCCGGTTAATCGGAGTGCAAAGCCAAAGGAAGGTAACGGAAAAAACAGAGGCACCTCTCCTCTCCCTTCTCCCTCTTTTTTCTCTGTACATCCAAATGGCCAAGGGAAAATCCCACGCCCCTGCTCGCCCTCCTCTAGAGGTGGTTAGGGACACATTTGGTGTCCCAGCCAGCGTAGGCATGTCCTACGTGGACGAGGCCTCGTCCCTCAGGGAAAGTCCCTCAGGTACCACAATAGTACACTGGGGGCAATTCAGGGCAGGTCTCAGAGTCCCTCTAAGCAGGTTGACTCGGGAAGTCCTGAATTTTTATAGGAGGGCTCCTGGGCAAATGAGTGGAAATTTCTTCCGACTCATTAGCGCCTGCGAGCACATGAACAGCAGGCTGGAGGATGGCCTCCAGCTCGGGCTATGGGACATAAGGGCCCAATTCGTCCTGAAGAAGTGCCCGAACAAACCGGGCTTCTTCTACCTATCTAAGAGGAGAGGGAAGCCGTCCTTGGTCGATCTTCCCGATTCGGACAAGGAATGGTTCTTGTTTCCAATTCGGATATCTGGAGGATGGGAGAGCGTTCCTGGTGACGAGCTTCCCTCTCTGGCCCACCCTTCGTTCAACCCCCAAGGTGAACTTTCCACTTTAATTCCCTTTCCTTCACCCTTTCAATTTCTTCTCTTTTTTTTTTGGTAACTAACTTCAAACTTTTCTTGTTTCCACAGCTCCGAGTAAAGACAAATTCCCGAGTGATTCGGTGGTGATCAATCACCTGCTATCGACTCCCGAGCTCTACAACTACGCCACCGCCTTCCTACCGCCAGCCATCCGTCCTCCGAGCATGGCGCTCCAATCCAAGCGCCCTCCCCCAGTCCTGGACTCCGACTCCGAGGACGAAATCGCGGAGGCTGCGCCGACACCAACTACCGGGGTCCCAGTGGTGGGGAGCTCCGGCATCGGGCAAGGAGAAGAAGAAGAAGACCGCCAGCCTCTACTTAAGAGGCTGAGGAGGGGGCCTCACCCTTCCAGAGCCCCGGCGGCAGTGATGCAGCTACCACCCCCTCCAGCTGCCGACACCTCAATCCAACCAGCCGAGCCTTCGCACACATCCTCGGCTGGTTCGGCTCGTAGGGGAAGCCTGCCCCTCCCTCCCCCCTGGCTGGTACAACCATCAGTTAGGGGTAGGCCGGTATCGGATAAGGATTCTGCCTTATCTGATCCGGCCGTTGCCAGGGCGATCTTCGACGCGTCCGCGCTTCCGCGGGATGTGGAGAAGGTGCGTCGTAGTTTTGTCGGCGATTCGGCAAAATTTTCAAATGAGGCATTCCGAGCTTTGGCCTTGGTAAGTTTTCTACTTTTTGTTTCTGTTTTGATGCTATTTCGTTGCGCTTGTATCTTTCTAACGCTTTGCTCTTCTTTTCTACCAGGTCCAACACGCCGTGGCCAAACTCGTTGAGGCTGGCGACACCTCCGCGCAGGACCTCAAATCCGCGGAGGGTCGCATATCTCAGCTCCAAGCTGAGAGGGATATGGCTGCGGCCAGCTCCCAAAAACTCCAAAAAAGCTTGGATAGCGCACTATCCGAGCTGGAGCAGAATAAAGACCGCCTGGCTCTCGCAGAGGGGAAAATTTCATCGTTGGAGGAGCTAGTGAAGGCAAAGGAGGCGGAGCAAGAGAGAGCTCTTCAAGACCAACTCAATTCCCTCCAAGCCCAACTGGATTCCTCGGAGGAAGCCTGGGAGGCGGCATACAACAAATTGAAAGCGAAACTAAGGAAAGCCGAGGCTGCTGCGAAGAGGCCAGAGGTGATTCCTGAAGTTGAAACTGTCGTTGCCCCCGAGCCACCTACCGAGGATCAATCTATTCCGACCGAGGAACAAGTCCCCGATGAAGCCGAAGCCACTCCTGCCGCGGATGCTTGATTTTTCTTTTCTTCTTTTCCCGTCCTTTTTGTAACACAATTTTGTAACTTTATGTGTAATTTTCAATGGGAATATATAAGTATTTCGTTTTTCGTTGACTCTCGTGCCTTCTTGCTTTCTTTTTTTTTTTTTATGTTAAGGCGTATTGCTTAAAAAAAAAACAAACGAAATAGCTTACTATATTTAAGCCCTTGGATTCGTCATTTGTCCAAGACCGACATCTTGTCTCGACCATACGATTTCTCCATGGACTTGATGCTAGCGAAGAACCGGGGCTCCGACTCCGCACTAGACCCCCCTTTTTTTTTAGTTTATCTTGGCTCCCGTGTAGGGGCCAAGGCTTTCCCTTAATCCAACTCTTCAGTTGGGCTTGGTCCCCGTGGTGGGACCAAGGCTTTCCTTTAATCCAACTCCTCAGTTGGGCTCGGCTCCTATGGAGGGGCCGAGGCTTTCCTCAGACCAACTCCCCATAGGAGCCGAGGCTTTCCTCAGACCAACTCCCCAGTTGGGCTTGGTCCCCGTGGTGGGACCAAGGCTTTCCTCCAAACCAACTCCTCAGTTGGGCTCGGCTCCTATGGAGGGGCCGAGGCTTTCCTCAGACCAACTCCCCAGTTGGGCTTGGTCCCCGTGGTGGGACCAAGGCTTTCCTCCAAACCAACTCCTCAGTTGGGCTCGGCTCCTATGGAGGGGCCGAGGCTTTCCTTAGACCAACTCCCCAGTTGGGCTTGGTCCCCGGGGGGACCAAGGCTTTCCTTCAAACCAACTCCTCAGTTGGGCTCGGCTCCTATGGAGGGGCCGAGGCTTTTCCTTAGACCAACTCCCCAGTTGGGCTTGGTCCCCGTGGTGGGACCAAGGCTTTCCTCCAAACCAACTCCTCAGTTGGGCTCGGCTCCTATGGAGGGGCCGAGGCTTTCCTCAGACCAACTCCCCAGTTGGGCTTGGTCCCCGTGGTGGGACCAAGGCTTTCCTCCAAACCAACTCCTCAGTTGGGCTCGGCTCCTATGGAGGGGCCGAGGCTTTTCCTTAGACCAACTCCCTAGTTGGGCTTGGTCCCCGTGGTGGGACCAAGGCTTTTCTTTAATCCAACTCCTCAGTTGGGCTCGGCTCCTATGGAGGGGCCGAGGCTTTTCCTTAGACCAACTCCCTAGTTGGGCTTGGTCCCCGTGGTGGGACCAAGGCTTTTCTTTGAACAGCAGGCATAGGCGCAAAGATGGCTTTATTGATAATATTTCTTTAAATTGAATACATTCCATGGTGATTGAATCTCCTCCCCGGCCGGAGTCTTTAAGTAGTAAGCGCCTGTTTCCCCGACCTTGCGCACGATGTATGGTCCTTCCCAGTTGCAGCCGAGCTTCCCACTATTGAATTCCTTGGTATTAGAAAATACCTTTCGTAGAACCATATCTCCGACTTTGAACTCCTGGGACGTACCTTCCGGTCATAAGACCTCTTCAACACCTGTTGGTACCGTGCCAATCTTTCTATGACCCTTTCCCGTGTCTCATCCAACCAATCCAAATTTCGTGCCACCATTCGTCATTGAACTCGGTCTCGGCCATAGCGTCCTTGTTGTAGGAACCTGTATCTCGGTTGGAATAACAGCTTCCGTTCCGTAGGCTAGTGCGAACGGAGTAAACCTGTTGCCCTTCTCGCCGTGGTTCGGTACGCCCATAGACACTATGTAGCTCGTCTACCCATCTTCCCTTGTGTTCCTCCAGCTTCTTCTTCAAGTTTGCGAGGATTGTCTTGTTTGATGCTTCAGCTTGGCCATTTCCCTGTGGATATCTTGGCGACGATTGCAGAGAACGGATTCCATATTCCTTGAAGTACGATTGCACGCGGTTGCCCTTGAACTGAGTTCCATTGTCAGAGATCAGTGCATAAGGGATCCCGAACCGCGTTATGATGTGCTCCTACGTGAATTTGATAACTTCTTCCTCCCGAATCCGTGTAAGGGGAACAGCTTCCACCCATTTAGTAAAATAATCCGTGGCTACTAGGATGAATAGCTTGCCCCCCTTTCCCCGAGGCAGAGGTCCCACAATGTCCATTCCCCATATCGAGAACGGCCAGGGTGATTTCATAGGGTGGAGTTCACTGGCTGGCTGCAGATGCATGGGGGTATGTTTTTGGCATTGATCACAGGTCCTCACATACCTCTTACAGTCTTCCTGCATCCTTGGCCAGAAGTAGCCCTGAGTGATAACTTGTTGGCGAGCGACCGTCCTCCCGAATGATTACCGCAGATTCCCTCGTGGATTTCCGCCATTATGAGCTCGGACTCTTCCTTAGAAAGGCACTTAAGAAGTGGTCCCCCGAAAGACATTCTATACAGCTCCTCCCCAACGAGAGTGTACTTGCCGACCTGCCGAAGCAATTTTCTGGCCTCCCCCTTGTCTGCTGGCAGAACCTTTGAGCGCAGATACTGAGTGAATTTTTCTATCCATCCCGACGTTCTTTCGGCCTGTGCGCACTCCCTCTCCTCATGTTCGATGCTTGCTATAGGCAGGTATTCCACAGGTAAAGACCGTCCCTCCGTCTCTCCTAGCATTGAGGCAATGTAAGCCAATGAATCTGCATGCCTGTTCTCATCCCTGGGTATCTGGCATATCTCCACTTGGTCGAACTTCTCAATCTCTCGTTTGACTGAGATCAGGTATCTCGCCATGCGTTCGTCCTTTGCTTCAAATTTCCCGTTGCATTGGTTGGCTATAAGTTGAGAGTCGGTGCATAGTTTTACCCGGCCGATTTTCAACTCACTTGCCATTCTCAGCCCGTGGATAACTGCCTCGTACTCAGCTTCATTATTTGATGCCCCATACCCGAGTTTGATGACCTTTTCCAATCTATCATTGCTCGGTGTTACAATTACTATTCCCACCCCCGAGCCTGAGTAGTTTGACGATCCATCGACAAAAATTCTCCATCCTGCCTGCTTGTCCCATAGCTCCACTTCTTCCGTCCCTTCGTCTTCATTTTCCAACTCTTCCCAGTTCGGATCCTCAACCGGGAAATCCGCAAGGAAATCTGCCAATACCTGCCCCTTTATTGCTGTCCGGGACTCAAATTGTAAGTCGTACTCTCCGAGGATTACAGCCCACCTCGCCATCCTCCTTGACTTTTCGGATCTGTGCATCATCTCTTTCAGCGGGGTGTCCGTCACAACCGGATGCGGTGGGAAAGGAAGTAGGGCCTGAGCTTGTGTGCCGAGTAAACGAGCGACAATCCCACCTTCTCCGTCCTGGTGTACTTAACCTCCGATACGCCCAACGTTTTGCTAACGTAATAAATAGGATATTCCCGTCCCATTTCAACTTTAAAGAGAACTGAGCTTACCGATGATGGACTGGTCGCCAGATAAATCCCCAGCTCCTCTCCTTCTTCCGGAGAGCTAAGGATCGGTGGCTGCCCCAAATACCTCTTTAGGTCGCTAAAGGCTACCTCGCACTCCGTACTCCATGCAAAATTCTTCTCCTTCTGCAATAACGCGAAGAGCGGGCGGCATCGATCGGATACCCTGGAGATAAACCTGTTTAGCGCAGCTATTCTCCCTGCCAACTTCTGCACCTGCTTTTGGTTAGCGGGGCTCGGCATCTCTACCAACGCCCGGATCTGGTCTGGGTTTGCCTCGATACCTCTCCTGGTGATAATGTGCCCGAGGAATTTCCCAGAGGAAACGGCGAAGACACACTTCTTCGGATTCAACTTCATTTTGAAACTCCTCAGCCGATCAAATGTTTGCTTAAGGTCTGCCAGATGGTCTCCCGCTCTCTTGCTTTTTACCAACAGATCGTCGATATATACCTCCACAATCTTCCCGATCAATCCTTCGAACATTTTTGTCACGAGTCTTTGGTAGGTTGCCCCGGCATTTCTCAAACCGAACGGCATAACTTTAAAACAGAACAGCCCTTGCTCGGTAATGAATGATGTCCGTTCCTGGTCTTCCACTGCTAGGGGGATCTGGTTATACCCCGAATATCCGTCCATAAACGACATTCTCTCATGTCCAGCAGTGGCATCGACCAACCTATCAATCCTTGGCAGCGGGAAGCTATCCTTTGGGCACGCCTTATTCAGGTTCGTGAAGTCGATGCACACTCTCACCCTTCCATCCTTCTTCGGCACTGCTACTATGTTCGCTATCCATTCTGGGTACTCTACTTCCCTGATAAACCCGGCCTTCAAAAGCTTTTCGATTTCCTCATTCACCCCCTGCCTGAGGCGCGGCGACAGCCTCCGTGGCTTCTGCCTAATAGGTCGGAAGCTTTCATCAACATTTAATCTATGACACGCCACCGACGGGTCTATCCCAGGCATGTCCTCCAATGACCATGCGAATACATCCTTGTTTGCCCTCAGAAGTTGGAGTAGTGCTGCCCTCTCCTCCTGCAACATCGTGGTACCAACACTAACTATCTGTCCTCCATCGCCCCCGAGATCCACGGCTTCGACTTCCTCAACTGTTACTCGCTGCTCGCGCAGCGGCTGCTTCTGTAATTGCTACGAAGATTCATTAACAGTTGGAGTTACCTTTCTCTTCTTCGGTGGGACGGCCTCGGGGCCTCGGTCTTGCTTCAAAGCCAGGTGAAAACACCTCTGCGCCATCTCCTGATCTCCCCTGATTTCCATTATTCCTTCCTTACCCGGGAAACGAATAACTTGATGATAGGTTGACGGGACTGCTTTCATCTCGTGTATCCATCTCCGGCCCAAGATCGCGTTATAAGCCGAGTCTGCATCTATTACCACAAATCTTGTCATTACCACTTTAGACCCTGCTGAGATCGGGAGTGTGATTTCTCCTACCGAACTGCTAGCGGCACCGTTGAACCCATAGACGAGGGTCGGCGTTGGCTCCAAACTACCTGAAACCCCCATTCTCTTAGCCGCGCTTAGGAAGAGAATGTCCACCGCGCTCCCCGAATCCACAAGTATTCTTCGGAGCTCGACGTTTCCCACTGGGAGCGCGATTACTAACGCGTCCTGATGGGGCCCTGCCGTCCCCCTTAGGTCACTCTCTGTGAATACGATTGCCCGGGGATCTGCTCCGTGGTTTGTCGTTCCAACTACCCGTACTCCTGACGCCACACTGTTAACCCCGACCATATGTCGGATCTTTTTTACCTTCTCCGAATCTCCCGCCTAGACGGCACTTCGGCCCCTAATAATCCTGTGATGGTATGAACTATCCTGCGCTCTTCCGTCTCTCGACGCCCTCCTTTAGCTGGCCTTCTTTGCTCGGGCTTTCGCTCAGCTCTCTCGGTAGTCTCCCCACTTCTCCTTCCTCCCGCGGAAACATAACCTTTGAGCTTCCCTGCTTCGATCATATCCTGGATGATATGGCGCAGCCTGTAGCAGTCCTCAGTAGGGTGATCCTCAGCCTCATGATACTCGCAGAATGGTTTTCCGGGTTTCCCCTTATACCCCCGTGGCGGCTGAACGAAATCGGGCTCCCCCCTTATGTGCCTCAGTATCACGGATAGTTTTTCGTTGAGCGGGGTATACACCCGGCCTCTTTTCCACCACGACTGCTCGTTCGAATCTCTCCGCCTTTTCTTACTTCCTTCCACTCCGGGGTGGGTCGGTACCTTTGAAGCGTCTACTCCTCCTTCGCTGTTAGCCACTGTCTGGGTGCTTCTTCTTCTGCCCTTCACAGATTCTTCCACCAGGATGTACTTTTCCACCTTCGCATACAAATCTTCTAGACGAGTAGGATCAGACTTGATCAAGGACTCATGCAACCGTGTTCCCGGGATCACCGCAGCGATGCACGCCGCGCATGCTGTGGCCTCGTCCATGCCCTCTACGTCCAGGGCTCTCGTTCGAAAACGGGTTACGAACGACCTAATACTCTCCCCGGGCTCCTGTCGAAGGTTAAATAGAGTGTTAACTCCGACCTTCTTCCTTCGCAGGTGCACGAACTGCCCAACGAACGTTTCTTCCAGCTCGGAAAAGTTCGTAATGGACCCAGCTGGTAAGGCCTGGAACCACCATGGCCCCGAGCCTCAAGGTTGACGGAAACAGCTTGCAGAGCAACGGATCATCATTTTGGTACAGCACCATTTGACTTCTGTAGTGCAGTATATGGTCCATGGGATCTCGCGTCCCGTCATAAGTTTCAAACTTTGGCATGTGGAACGACCTGGGTGGTTCTGACTTCATTATCGCCTGCGAGAATGGTGTCCCTTTGAGTTCCCGAATTGCGTTCCGTACCTTTTGCGCGGGATCCTTTCCTCGCGCGAATTCCTCATCCCTCCTTTTGAGCATCTCCTCCACTTCCTTCCTCGTCATGGTTTCTTTAACTTCGGAGCTTCCCTGCTGCGTTTTTACTGCTGCTGAATCTTCAGTCCAATCTACCTCCGTTCTTGCCGCTCGAACAGGATGGTCGCTACTCTGCTCTGCCCCTGGGCCTTCCTCGGTCTCCGCACGCTCGCCTAACCTTTGCCTGAGCTCTTCGTTCCTTTCTTATTTTACTATCTCATCATTTTGTTTCTCCAACCCCCTGCGCATTTCCTCTCTCATCTCTGTGAGTAAGTTGTACATTGCTAGCATTGGATCCGGCGCGTTTGGGGGCGAGTCTGCTGGTAGTGGATTTGATGGCTCTCCACGATTTTCGCCTCTAGCTCTTCCCATATTGGTCGTTTTTCTCCTTGTAAGTTTCCCACAGACGGCGCCAAATTGTAGATGCACGAAATGGCTCTACACTTTCCTTCTCTTTAAGCTCGGGGGACCTGCAAAACAGCCCACTCCGACGATCAAGTTAGCCAAATTGATCAGTGTAATGTGTTTAGAGAAGAAGAATTCGAACCTCTTTTACTCATAGTTTTCTTCCTTATATAGGCGTTCAACTTGATCGTTTTCTGTGCCATCCCTTGAGGTGACCTGGGGTAGTTAGCCTACTCTCTGACATGTCAGCTGCAGGAGTTGTTGCAACTGCCCTATCACTTCTGAGAAAGTCAGAGTTGGTCTGACATGACGTGGGTTGTCAGAACTGGCTGTCTATTGCAGGCTCATCTGTCAGACCCGTCATACCGACCTACGAGCTGATGGCACAGTTCCGAGCTTCGAATACATGCATTCGTCGGGGTTAATAAACCGAGCCACGACCTCAAATCATTAATCTTGGCCCCTGATCGAGCCACGTGTCCGTGCTCAAGAATTTTCCCCCACAGCATAACCAAAATCCATACGAGTCGGAAAACGAAGGATTTTCCATCCATAGTGTTGTCGAAGGTGCCATACTTTCATGTTTGGGTTTCTTTACTGTGTGAAGTCGTGGCAATGGTGAAGACACAGTAATATGGAGGTGGTAGTGGACTGTAAGGTTATATGCATGTTGCGATGGCCCCCATCGAGAAGAGAGAGAGATTTCCTGTAATTTCAGTCGATCGAGAGAAGAAGAGACTTGGATTTCAGTCGAGTGAGAGTGAAACAGAGAGTTATTTCCTTAAACAGAGAGTTGGATTGACTTTAATTTAAAAAAATAAAAAACGAGGGAGTTTTTAAAAAATAACGAGTATCTTTTTTCCAATTGGAATTGACGTCAAACGAAATCTTAGCCGTTATTTTCTCTAAATCCAACGAAAGAGAAACATGGTTTTCTCATTCGGTTTCTAAGACGTCCCTCGAACCGTCCCCTATATATATATATATATATGGATCAGGTTCAAACGACAACCATTTCAACACACATATAGACAACGCGTTTTGTCTTATATGGGCAAAAATGTTTGGAATGGGCTGATTTTTTGTGAGGATGATCTCTGTGGTGAGGAGATCATCCTTGCCAAAAATCAGCTCATTATGAAACTTCTAGACCGTCCAATTTTTGTTGAAAAATTATAGACCGTCCAATTTTTGTAAATCAATTTTGATGGGTTTAGAAGTTTTGGAATTTGATGATTTTTTGCCAGGATGATTCTCTCATCACAGAGATCATCCTCACAAAAAATCAGCCCATTCCAAACATTTTTGCCCATATAAGACAAACACGTTGTCTATATGTGTGTCGCAATGTGTGTTGCAGGAACCCGACCCTATATATATACTATGAAAAAGTTCTACAAAATTATAGTAAAACAATTGGTAATTTTAAAATTCCTTAAATAATTGTTGATATTTGAGATACCTCTCATGTTTCAAGATTTAAAATAACATGTTAATAACATAATAATTAAATATGTTAAAATAGGTTAAGTGAATTAACCACAAGTAAAATCTTTGTTGACACTCCAGGTAAATAAAAAATTATGAAAATCCAATAGATGAGATTCAAACATAGGTTCATATTAATTTCTAAACAAAATCTAAAGAGAGATTCGAAAAATGGTACCTTTAGATTGACCAAAGAGAATATGTACAAAATTAGTCACGAGAAAAATATATCACAAGCAAAGTATAACACGAGCAAAGAATGCAAAACTGTAGGAAGATGAATAAATTTTAACCCTAGAAGGTTATGTATTGAAGTGCAACTTGTAGGTTAATAAAGGTTATAAAATAATATAATTTTTTTTAAGTTTGGCGTGCAACTAGTCGGTGCCCAAAATAAAATATGATTTAATATATAATAAGCATGTATATACATTTTTGTAATCAACCATAATGGGCATTGCCAAGTCCTAAATTAGTCCAAATTTTGTGAACTAGAAATTTTTTGACCCAATCCTACCTTTGTAGGCTCAATAAACCCTTTTTTTTTTTGGTGGTCTAGTCAAGTTAGTGAGTTAGTGGGTCAATAGGTCGTATTGACATCCCTTGGATTCAAACCTAACTTTGGACCAGGGATTAAAACGAGTTGGGTTTAGGTTGGATATATTCAATCCGATCGAAATAATTGATTCAATTTGGCCGCGTTAAATAGTTTTGAACCATTCAAAGTTACTTCAAGGAAAATTGCTAAAGATGACTTAGGTGATGTTTGTTAAACTGAAAAAAATAAGTATTAAATAGCATTAAGTGCTGAAACTTATAAGCGTTGAATTTAAGTGCTAAAAGTTGTTTGTTTAGATGCTGAATTATATTGTGTTACATATTGCTGAAGTTGGTAAATTATCTTTGTTACCCTTACAATTATATTATACATTGTTTGCATGTTTCAAATGCCTATTTCTTATCAAACACAATAATATATTATTTCTTATAAAATTAAAATACAATTCATTTTTAAATAATAAATAATAGTTAAATCTTCAATTTATAAATAATAATTTTTATTTATAAAAGCCCACAAATTTCAAATTAAAAACAATAATGTCATACAAGTCACCAAAATTTGAAATCAACATTAAATATAATTTAATTTTGGATGAATAATTTTCGATGAAAATGAAGGATGTGTAATTATAAAAGCACCCTATGAATTAATAAGGGCAACCCATACCATAGCCAATTTTTGTTTGTTTTACATGGGTTAAAGTTTTTTGAATGAGCAAATTTTTAGTGAGGATGGTCTATATGGTCTAGCGATCATCCTCACAAAAAATTAGTCCATTTTTGAAACTTCTAACTCATCAAAAATAGTTTTAAAAAAAAAACATATATGGTTCTTGAACTTGTTTTGATAGGGTTAGAAGTTTCAAGATGTGCTGATTTTTTGTGAGGATGATCTCCTTATTGTAGAGATCATCCTTAACAACAATCAACTTATTCCAAAACTTTTTACCCATATAAGACAAAATAATTTAGTCATGGTGTGGGATTATTAATTTGTAGGGTGCTTATATACTAATGAGGAGATCATCCTCACCAAAAATCAACTCATTCCAAAACTTTTAACTCATATAAGACAAAATAATTTACCCATGGTGTGGGTTTATTAATTTGTAGGGTGCTTATATACTTATCCATGGGATATAAGAGGTAAATATCCTTTTAAGAATAAGGGCATACTTGTCCATGCCAAAAAAAACGAAGGGTATGCTTGTCCGTGTCGAAAAAAGCGAAGTGTTTACCGCTTTAACACTTTTTTAGCATCAAAATAGTGCTCAATTTTTTTCACTTATTTTCAGTAATAAGTGTTGAAAATATAGAGTAAACAAACGCGCTATTTTGATAAAAAGTGCTGAATTTAATTTTTTTCAACAATAAGCACTGAAAAATAGCGCAAACAAACATTGTCTTAAACTCAAAACCTCTTCATTTTTTAAGAGAAGCCTTGGCCACTATGACTCAATTTTTTAATTCAAATATACTTAAACGAACCAAATCTGCTAAATTTAATTCGGATTCACTCAGATTTCAAATAAAATCCCTACTTTGTAGGGCCTAGTATCAAGGCCATTATGATTGTTTTTTGTCCAGTCGAGTTAGCTAGTCAACAAGCCCAATTGACAACCCTACTTTCACAAACCCTTTGTTTTTTGTACTCCCCCAAAATAATTTTAATCAACCTCTTCAATCTATAGAGTAAAATCTTTATTATTGTGAAACATCAACTTTTTTTTTTTTTTCCAAAAACTATTGACCCCCACCTCTCCCAACCAAAAAAAAGAACAAGAAAAAAAACTTAACTCTTGATTTATTTGGCAAAGTAATCAACTATGAAATCTCACTTATTTTATTCTCATTGATTTAATAGAGAAATTTTGAGTAACGTAAAGTAAATGACGATACGGATATTCAATTTCAAGGTTGGAAAATTCTTTTCATTATCTTCTATATAAATCCTATTAGAATGCTTTTATTTTGGGATGTAATTATCAAATTGTTATTTTATTTTTTTTGGGCTGGTGAATTATTTCTTTATCACCAATACATTTATTTTATACAAATATTTCTGAAGTACAAACTTTGTGAAGAGGGGATTTTAAGTATTTATGGAAGATTGAGAAGAAAATTACGTGAACTGCTGGTAGTATTTTACATGCACATGTGTTAAATTTTAGGAACTAATGACATGGCCTGTTTGACAATAGTCTTCTCTAGTAGACAAATGAAAAATAACCTAAATGACCTAATCTTTAGCCTGTAATCCTTGATGCAAATATGACTTTTTTGAAGTAAAAAATGATGGAATTTTGAATAGAAAAAATCAGAAAGATGTTATTGAACAAAAGAAACAAAAATAGAGGAATGAAGAAAGAGAGATTTACCGGGCGGAGCTATCTGTTGCATTTTTTTTTATCAAAAAACTTCTTTGGAGTTTTGACAATTCTAAGGAAACCGTTCTTTATGAAGTTCATTACCCACCAAACCTTAGTTTATCAAGTTTGTTACCCATCAATCCTTGCATAAAATTCAAATTGATGCGGTTAATTTGTTACTTAACATACTTTGGAGGGGATTCAATCCTTGCATATAAAAAAAAAACATGATTTGATGCCATATGGTTATAAAAGACGAAATTCTAAGACCTTTGAATAAAAAATCTGAAAAAAAAAAAAAAGGTTGAATTTTATTTTAAATTTGGGAGTTTGGTAACCATCCATTTCAACACAATCGATCAAGCTCAAAAAGGATTTGTTTTTATTTTTTTCTTTTGAATGCCTGATTAATAAATTGACATTTTCTCAGTAACAAACTTGATAAAGTAAGGGAGTTTTTGTAATAAGATTGCAACAGATAGGTCTGCCCGGTAAATCTCTCTAATCGGAAATATTGGTTCTCCGTACTTCAATCTTTGGAGCCATTTCCCTTCTGATTATTTTTCTTTTTTTTCTTTTAAATCAGGAAATATTTATAGATCATTTTAACTTATTAAGCATTTTATGTAATAGTTTGCAATCAAACTTACAGTTATCAGCATGCAGTTTATGGTGCTTGTTGTTGGAAACAAAAGGGTCATAAAAATTGTTCCCGAAAAGCCCAAATCCATGCAAACTTAAAAACATGGCCGTCTTGGAAGGAAAAATATTCTCCATTCGATCCCATGTCTTGGCATCTTAGCCTATCATAAATACAAAAACAATGAACATAATTTTCTTTGATAGTTACGAATCATGAGGGAGCGTTTGGCAGCCAACGTGTTTGTCTTATATGGGTTAGAAGTTTTGAATTAGGCTGATTTTTTGTAAGAATGATTCCTACGGTGAGGAGATCATTTTTTTTGGGGGGGGGAGGGGTTAGAAGTGTGAAATGGTGCTGATTTTTTTAGGGTGATCTCATCAGAGAGATCATTCTCATAAAAAATCAGCTATATCCAAAACTTTTTAACTCATATAGGATAAATTTTGGCTCCCTAACCAATGTTAGGAACGCAACCCAAAAATCATACATTAAGCAGGAGCACAAATATACAAAACATACAGAGTGGTTGAGAAGACCATCCCAAGCAAATCAAAGAGAAAGCATGTAAGAGCATATGATTGATCGATTACACAACATTATATTTTTCAACTCCATGTTGGGACGAGTTTGTTTCTTCATTGGTAGCAAGCAATAATGCTTTGTTTGTTTCCTCGGCATTCTAAGAGTGGACTCGAAACCAAGAAAAATGAGAAATTACAGATCATCTTTGACATGGCTTCCAAACTTAGGCGTAGTAATGTACACAGAAATATTAAGTTCTTGTTCGGATTTCTTTACAAATTTTATGACACATTATTACATAAAATATGAAAAAGTTCAAGATTTTACTAATGGTACAACAACAGCATACATGGGTTTACACTGGGTCAACCTATTAGAAAAGAAAAGAATTTGTTCTACTGACCTGTTGAAGTTGAAAACCAGTCAAATATCTACAAGAAGGAAATCAAAATCAGTTGTGATGAGCTTCTCTAGTACCTCATTAGTCCATAGAAGCAAAAATACCTGCTTCCTTTACAAGTTTCTCCGTCAAAGCAGAGAGCCGAAGGAGTTCTTTTTGGGCCTCCACAAAACATTGATCTCTCTCAACCAAATTCTCCCCGACAACGTTCCCCAACTGCGAGAAGACGATATTATCAACATCAACATCAGCACTCACACTAGATTTTTTCAAAAGTTCCCCACTCATGTTAGCAAGTTTACGAAGAGCAATAGTTGCAGCTTCAGCTTCTAGTTGAGCCGTCTCGAGTTGAAGTTTCTCAATTTCTAGGTCTCCAATACTCTCATGCCCATTTCTTCCTTGTGTAATTGCATACAGTTTCTCTTGCCCATGATCATTATCCGGAATATCCTCTTTCACCCTCACGAGTTCCCTCTCTTTTTCATCCAATGTGTCGAGAATTTTTTAATCTCCTCATCTTTAACCGTCAGAGCCGTCTGTGCAGCCAAAACTTCCATCTCTTTTTCTCTTAGGCTTTCCCTTGTCATCTCAAGCTCAGTCTCCAACTTTTCATTCTTTCTCATAAAGTTATCCATTGGTTTCAAAAAGCCCAAAGCGTCATCATCTTCGCCTTTAGAAGAAGCAATAAGTTTGCTCGTGAGATCCGTGATCTGTTCTACCACGGTTACGACTTCTGAGAACTTCAGCTTTGTATCGTCCAACTCATGTTGCACCAACACTTTTTTTTTTCAATAATACCTCTCCTCGTTTTATTTTTTAGTGAAAATGACAAGGGTGTATTGGTCTTTTACACAGTAAATGTTTGTTTACATAATAAATACAATGAACGTTTAAGTACTGTAAATTAAAAATATTTTTTTTTTGTACTAATATTTCGACAATCAATACCAACATAATAAATGTATTTATTATGTAAAAGACTAACACACCCTTATCTTTTACGCTAAAAGATAACAGGGGGAAAAGTATTTTTGAGCTCACCACTTTTTATTTTTTGAGTTCAATATTTTATTGTCGAGTTTGACAAATTTATAAAATAAAAAAAATAAAAATTGTCGAACTTAACAATAAAAATTGGTGAGTTTGACGATAAAAAGTAGTGAGTTCGACAATAAAAATATTGAACTCGGCAATAAATAAAAAGTGGTGAACTCGACAATCAAAATACTGAACTCAACAATAAATAAAAAGTGGTGGGCTGAACACTGTAAAAAAATTTGAATCTCAATTTCGTTTTTTTATTTTTAGTTATAAATTGTTGAAATAAATAAATAAAAAGGAAAAATCTAAATGTTCAAGATGAGAAGTACATCATTTTCATTCGTTATTCATGTAAAAAAATTGTCGGAAATAATTTGAATCGTTGTCGACAATCGAAGTATATGAAAATAATGAACAATGGGTAGAAATATAATAATTTGAGATGATTCACATGAGGTTATGGATCATTAAGAAAAGAAAGTTTTATTGATTGAATTATTCAGAAAAATCCTAAAACTTATAAACTAATTAAAAAGAAATCCTCCTCTTAGGGTCCTTTACGAAAATTTTCCTTAAAAAAGACTGACTAAATATTTATTCATGTTGACTATTAGTTAAATTTCAAATCTTTGAATTCAATTTTGAAATACATTTTTCTGAAAAAATAGTTATTTTTTAATATATAAAGTTATTTTTTATTGACCAACCAATAGGCACGAGTCCCTTTGGTTGTTGAGACAAGACTTTGCCTTTTTAGGTTTTAAATTTCTAACAAGAAACCGGTTAGTTATAGGGTTGACCCGACCCACTTTTTGTGGACTTTGGTTTCACACCATGGGGCTTTGCTAGAGTGGTACTGAGGATAGTTAACAATTCGGTGTACAATAAAATAAAAAATTCATTATGAGCTTAATTTTAGTATGATTCAGAATTTACATTTATTAGTTCGTTTAAAATTTTGATCTAAAATTCAAAGAATGATAAAAATGTCATATTAGAATGATTCAGATATAATTTGAGTTCAACTCTTTTAAAAACTTTAAAAAATTTACGTGAATAAATATTAAATCATGAATAATTCAATAAAAATAAAAATAAATCACAAATTTTTATAAGAAGTTAAATTGGACGAAAGTTTTAATTGTTTATTGTATCATTCAAAAAAAAAATTGGATATAATTTACGAATTATTCAACGAAATACTAACTATGACAAGATTTTGATCAGACGGCAGTTATTATATTTACTTTATTTTACATGACGTGTAACTCGAGGATTTAGTTACGCATGTGAAACTTAGTGTGATCCTCTGCACATCAGAACATCCCTCTCCACGCGTAAATGAGTTGGACGGCTAATGTTAATGGTTAGGAATTATTATTTTTTAAATAGGACACGTGTTTGAAGCACGAGTCAGAGACGTCATTGTGGACGCAGCGACTCGTTTCTTACTATTAAAATCATTATTCTTAGTAGTGGCGTCGGTTTGAATTCATAAATGATGGGGCCCATATGTTGAAGTTTTTGATTCACTCTCTTTGACACGTGGATCTCACTAACACGTCGATATATTTAGATGGAAAAGTGCTTGAGTATGAGATCATCACCTTTTCGACTACAAATAACGAATCTGTGCTACCCTACCCTAGTTACGCCTAATCCCCTTTTTCTCGTAGTGACAACATACATAATAAAAATAATAATATAATATATAACCCCACTGCATCAAAGTTGTTGTCTGCACTTATAAAATACATAAAAGTAGATTTTAAAACCTATGTTTTAATTGATATTTGATACACCTCGCCTAATTTTCAAACTAACGATTTGCATCCAGCTGGAGCCCATTCAATTTTATTTTCAATAACGAACTGTTATTGGCATTCCAAATTTTACTTATTAAATCCAAATTAAAAGAAAGAAAAAAAAAAAAAAGAGTTAATAATTAAGGATAAATAAAAATTGGGGTGCCAGTAGAAGCCCTTTCTTGTTTCTCATTTTTGTTAGATGTCTATTTTTTGGATTAAAGATTTTATACAAGCCTAATTATAATTGTAAAACAACTACTAAAATTGTTTGAACTAGTGTAATAATATTTGGGATATAATTAATAAAAGTTGGGGTGCCAATAGAAACTCAAAAAAAGAAAAAAAAAATTATTTAACTCCCCAAATTTTCTATCGATATTAGAGAGACCGTCATGCTTTTAAAATTAACAACGTGAATCCTAGGCCTTGATCTTTTGGTACTCATACCATACTAAAAACAAATCGATTTTACATCCAATACCAAAAATATCAAAAACAAATTTGAACCCACTGACCAAAAATAAAAATAAAAAATTATTTGAGAAGTTCGTTAGAAAAAATAAGTCAATTATACAAAGGAGGCCAAGAAAATCTGCTTACAAACAACAAAATAGAAATAAAGAATAACTAGGAAATAACAACATATTTTATAGGAATCATTGAGTATGTACGAGTTCATCAAGATAAACACCGGTGGAAAATTGGGCAGGCACAATCTCCATGTTCAACAAGTGGTCCCAAACACAGTAACAAAATTATCAACATTTATACTTATTGTTAACATATTAGTATTTATATCAAATAAATAATTTCTTTTTTTAATATTATTTTTAATTTCATCCAGCAATTTTTAGACAGCGGGTTACCAAACAGTTCAACATCTTAACAGCACAATTCAACAGCATGTTACCAAACAATATATTCAATTCAGCAAGTTGCTTCAGCAACAGCAACAACAACTTTCTCTCAGCTTCAGCAACTTAATTCAGCATTAGCAACTTTACATACAGCTTTTCCAAACAGAGCATAAATGAAGCCAACAGTTATTAAGGAGCGGCAATAGGTCGGGTTCCAACCCTAACCCTAACCTTAACCTTAATCTAATCCGATTGGGATCCGATACATTTATTAAATAGGTAACCTGGCCCAACATGCAATCCATTCAATAAATTTCTAATCTTAAGTGAAAAATAAAAAAAGTTTAATTTTCACTCACGAAAAAAATAATAATAATAATTAGCACTCTTACAACTACCGTACCACAAATTTCTTTTCTAACCCACCAAATGAAGACAACAGCCATTAAGAAGTGGGAATAGGTCGGGTTCCAACCCTAACCCTAACTCGATCCATTTAATAAATCTATCAAAAACTTAAATCGAGTCCCGATACATTTATTAAATAGGTAACCTGACCTAACATGCAATCCATTCAATAAATTTCTAATCTTAAGTGAAAAAAAAAAGTTCAATTTCCACCCATGAAAAAAAATAAAAAATTTAGCATTCTTAGAATTTTATCCTTTACATTCCTGTGGTATCCACTCATGTTTTTTGGGTTGCCACAAAATAATGCAATTTGGGAACTTTCCTTATAAATTTAGTAAAGCAAATGTTTTTTTATTTCCCAAACTAAATACACAACCTTTAATTTTTTTGATCGGTCATAACGCTTAATTATTTTAAAAAAATATCTTAAAATATCATCTATATTTTATAATAAAAAAAAAATTTTAAAATATATACTACGAAAAAGTTCTACAAAATTATAGTAAAACAATTGGTATTTTTAAAATTCCTTAAATAATTGTTGATTTTTGAGATACTTCTCATATTTCATGATTTAAAATAACATATTAATGACATAATAATTAAATCTGTTACATCAAGTTAAGTGAATTAACCACAAGGTAAAATCTTTGTTGACACTCCAGGTAAATAAAAAATTATGAAAATCCAATAGATGAGATTCAAACATAGGTTCATATTAATTTCTAAACAAAATCTAAAGAGAGATTCGAAAAATGGTACCTTTAGATTGACCAAAAGAGAATATGTACAAAATTAGTCACGAGAAAAATATATCACAAGCAAAGTATAACACGAGCAAAGAATGCAAAACTGTAGGAAGATGAATAAATTTTAACCCTAGAAGGTTATGTATTGAAGTGCAACTTGTAGGTTAATAAAGGTTATAAAATAATATAATTTTTTTTAAGTTTGGCGTGCAACTAGTCGGTGCCCAAAATAAAATATGATTTAATATATAATAAGCATGTATATACATTTTTGTAATCAACCATAATGGGCATTGCCAAGTCCTAAATTAGTCCAAATTTTGTGAACTAGAAATTTTTTGACCCAATCCTACCTTTGTAGGCTCAATAAACCCTTTTTTTTTTTTGGTCTAGTCAAGTTAGTGAGTTAGTGGGTCAATAGGTCGTATTGACATCCCTTGGATTCAAACCTAACTTTGGACCAGGGATTAAAACGAGTTGGGTTTAGGTTGGATATATTCAATCCGATCGAAATAATTGATTCAATTTGGCCGCGTTAAATAGTTTTGAACCATTCAAAGTTACTTCAAGGAAAATTGCTAAAGATGACTTAGGTGATGTTTGTTAAACTGAAAAAAATAAGTATTAAATAGCATTAAGTGCTGAAACTTATAAGCGTTGAATTTAAGTGCTAAAAAAGTTGTTTGTTTAGATGCTGAATTATATTTGTTACATATTGCTGAAGTTGGTAAATTATCTTTGTTACCCTTACAATTATATTATACATTGTTTGCATGTTTCAAATGCCTATTTCTTATCAAACACAATAAATATATTATTTCTTATAAAATTAAAATACAATTCATTTTTAAATAAAATAATAGTTAAATCTTCAATTTATAATAATAATTTTTATTTATAAAAGCCCACAAATTTCAAATTAAAAACAATAATGTCATACAAGTCACCAAAATTTGAAATCAACATTAAATATAATTTAATTTTGGATGAATAATTTTCGATGAAAATGAAGGATGTGTAATTATAAAAGCACCCTATGAATTAATAAGGGCAACCCATACCATAGCCAATTTTTGTTTGTTTTACATGGGTTAAAGTTTTTTGAATGAGCAAATTTTTAGTGAGGATGGTCTATATGGTCTAGCGATCATCCTCACAAAAATTAGTCCATTTTTGAAACTTCTAACTCATCAAAAATAGTTTTAAAAAAAACATATATGGTTCTTGAACTTGTTTTGATAGGGTTAGAAGTTTCAAGATGTGCTGATTTTTTGTGAGGATGATCTCCTTATTGTAGAGATCATCCTTAACAACAATCAACTTATTCCAAAACTTTTTACCCATATAAGACAAAATAATTTAGTCATGGTGTGGGATTATTAATTTGTAGGGTGCTTATATACTAATGAGGAGATCATCCTCACCAAAAATCAACTCATTCCAAAACTTTTAACTCATATAAGACAAAATAATTTACCCATGGTGTGGGTTTATTAATTTGTAGGGTGCTTATATACTTATCCATGGGATATAAGAGGTAAATATCCTTTTAAGAATAAGGGCATACTTGTCCATGCCAAAAAAAACGAAGGGTATGCTTGTCCGTGTCGAAAAAAGCGAAGTGTTTACCGCTTAACACTTTTTTAGCATCAAAATAGTGCTCAATTTTTTTCACTTATTTTCAGTAATAAGTGTTGAAAATATAGAGTAAACAAACGCGCTATTTTGATAAAAAGTGCTGAATTTAATTTTTTCAACAATAAGCACTGAAAAATAGCGCAAACAAACATTGTCTTAAACTCAAAACCTCTTCATTTTTTAAGAGAAGCCTGGCCACTATGACTCAATTTTTTAATTCAAATATACTTAAACGAACCAAATCTGCTAAATTTAATTCGGATTCACTCAGATTTCAAATAAAATCCCTACTTTGTAGGGCCTAGTATCAAGGCCATTATGATTGTTTTTTGTCCAGTCGAGTTAGCTAGTCAACAAGCCCAATTGACAACCCTACTTTCACAAACCCTTTGTTTTTTGTACTCCCCCAAAATAATTTTAATCAACCTCTTCAATCTATAGAGTAAAATCTTTATTATTGTGAAACATCAACTTTTTTTTTTTTTTCCAAAAACTATTGACCCCCACCTCTCCCAACCAAAAAAAAGAACAAGAAAAAAACTTAACTCTTGATTTATTTGGCAAAGTAATCAACTATGAAATCTCACTTATTTTATTCTCATTGATTTAATAGAGAAATTTTGAGTAACGTAAAGTAAATGACGATACGGATATTCAATTTCAAGGTTGGAAAATTCTTTTCATTATCTTCTATATAAATCCTATTAGAATGCTTTTATTTTGGGATGTAATTATCAAATTGTTATTTTATTTTTTTTGGGCTGGTGAATTATTTCTTTATCACCAATACATTTATTTTATACAAATATTTCTGAAGTACAAACTTTGTGAAGAGGGGATTTTAAGTATTTATGGAAGATTGAGAAGAAAATTACGTGAACTGCTGGTAGTATTTTACATGCACATGTGTTAAATTTTAGGAACTAATGACATGGCCTGTTTGACAATAGTCTTCTCTAGTAGACAAATGAAAAATAACCTAAATGACCTAATCTTTAGCCTGTAATCCTTGATGCAAATATGACTTTTTTGAAGTAAAAATGATGGAATTTTGAATAGAAAAAATCAGAAAGATGTTATTGAACAAAAGAAACAAAAATAGAGGAATGAAGAAAGAGAGATTTACCGGGCGGAGCTATCTGTTGCATTTTTTTTTATCAAAAAACTTCTTTGGAGTTTTGACAATTCTAAGGAAACCGTTCTTTATGAAGTTCATTACCCACCAAACCTTAGTTTATCAAGTTTGTTACCCATCAATCCTTGCATAAAATTCAAATTGATGCGGTTAATTTGTTACTTAACATACTTTGGAGGGGATTCAATCCTTGCATATAAAAAAAAAACATGATTTGATGCCATATGGTTATAAAAGACGAAATTCTAAGACCTTTGAATAAAAAATCTGAAAAAAAAAAAAAAGGTTGAATTTTATTTTAAATTTGGGAGTTTGGTAACCATCCATTTCAACACAATCGATCAAGCTCAAAAAGGATTTGTTTTTTATTTTTTTCTTTTGAATGCCTGATTAATAAATTGACATTTTCTCAGTAACAAACTTGATAAAGTAAGGGAGTTTTTGTAATAAGATTGCAACAGATAGGTCTGCCCGGTAAATCTCTCTAATCGGAAATATTGGTTCTCCGTACTTCAATCTTTGGAGCCATTTCCCTTCTGATTATTTTTCTTTTTTTTCTTTTAAATCAGGAAATATTTATAGATCATTTTAACTTATTAAGCATTTTATGTAATAGTTTGCAATCAAACTTACAGTTATCAGCATGCAGTTTATGGTGCTTGTTGTTGGAAACAAAAGGGTCATAAAAATTGTTCCCGAAAAGCCCAAATCCATGCAAACTTAAAAACATGGCCGTCTTGGAAGGAAAAATATTCTCCATTCGATCCCATGTCTTGGCATCTTAGCCTATCATAAATACAAAAACAATGAACATAATTTTCTTTGATAGTTACGAATCATGAGGGAGCGTTTGGCAGCCAACGTGTTTGTCTTATATGGGTTAGAAGTTTTGAATTAGGCTGATTTTTTGTAAGAATGATTCCTACGGTGAGGAGATCATTTTTTTTGGGGGGGGAGGGGTTAGAAGTGTGAAATGGTGCTGATTTTTTTAGGGTGATCTCATCAGAGAGATCATTCTCATAAAAAATCAGCTATATCCAAAACTTTTTAACTCATATAGGATAAATTTTGGCTCCCTAACCAATGTTAGGAACGCAACCCAAAAATCATACATTAAGCAGGAGCACAAATATACAAAACATACAGAGTGGTTGAGAAGACCATCCCAAGCAAATCAAAGAGAAAGCATGTAAGAGCATATGATTGATCGATTACACAACATTATATTTTTCAACTCCATGTTGGGACGAGTTTGTTTCTTCATTGGTAGCAAGCAATAATGCTTTGTTTGTTTCCTCGGCATTCTAAGAGTGGACTCGAAACCAAGAAAAATGAGAAATTACAGATCATCTTTGACATGGCTTCCAAACTTAGGCGTAGTAATGTACACAGAAATATTAAGTTCTTGTTCGGATTTCTTTACAAATTTTATGACACATTATTACATAAAATATGAAAAAGTTCAAGATTTTACTAATGGTACAACAACAGCATACATGGGTTTACACTGGGTCAACCTATTAGAAAAGAAAAGAATTTGTTCTACTGACCTGTTGAAGTTGAAAACCAGTCAAATATCTACAAGAAGGAAATCAAAATCAGTTGTGATGAGCTTCTCTAGTACCTCATTAGTCCATAGAAGCAAAAATACCTGCTTCCTTTACAAGTTTCTCCGTCAAAGCAGAGAGCCGAAGGAGTTCTTTTTGGGCCTCCACAAAACATTGATCTCTCTCAACCAAATTCTCCCCGACAACGTTCCCCAACTGCGAGAAGACGATATTATCAACATCAACATCAGCACTCACACTAGATTTTTTCAAAAGTTCCCCACTCATGTTAGCAAGTTTACGAAGAGCAATAGTTGCAGCTTCAGCTTCTAGTTGAGCCGTCTCGAGTTGAAGTTTCTCAATTTCTAGGTCTCCAATACTCTCATGCCCATTTCTTCCTTGTGTAATTGCATACAGTTTCTCTTGCCCATGATCATTATCCGGAATATCCTCTTTCACCCTCACGAGTTCCCTCTCTTTTTCATCCAATGTGTCGAGAATTGTTTTAATCTCCTCATCTTTAACCGTCAGAGCCGTCTGTGCAGCCAAAACTTCCATCTCTTTTTCTCTTAGGCTTTCCCTTGTCATCTCAAGCTCAGTCTCCAACTTTTCATTCTTTCTCATAAAGTTATCCATTGGTTTCAAAAAGCCCAAAGCGTCATCATCTTCGCCTTTAGAAGAAGCAATAAGTTTGCTCGTGAGATCCGTGATCTGTTCTACCACGGTTACGACTTCTGAGAACTTCAGCTTTGTATCGTCCAACTCATGTTGCACCAACACTTTTTTTTTTCAATAATACCTCTCCTCGTTTTATTTTTTAGTGAAAATGACAAGGGTGTATTGGTCTTTTACACAGTAAATGTTTGTTTACATAATAAATACAATGAACGTTTAAGTACTGTAAATTAAAAATATTTTTTTTTTGTACTAATATTTCGACAATCAATACCAACATAATAAATGTATTTATTATGTAAAAGACTAACACACCCTTATCTTTTACGCTAAAAGATAACAGGGGGAAAAGTATTTTTGAGCTCACCACTTTTTATTTTTTGAGTTCAATATTTTTATTGTCGAGTTTGACAAATTTATAAAAAATAAAAAAAATAAAAATTGTCGAACTTAACAATAAAAATTGGTGAGTTTGACGATAAAAAGTAGTGAGTTCGACAATAAAAATATTGAACTCGGCAATAAATAAAAAGTGGTGAACTCGACAATCAAAATACTGAACTCAACAATAAATAAAAAGTGGTGGGCTGAACACTGTAAAAAAATTTGAATCTCAATTTCGTTTTTTATTTTTTGTCATAAATCGTTGAAATAAAAAAAAGAAAATTCTAAGTGTTCAAGATGAGAAATACATCATTTTCATTCGTTATTCATCTAAAAAATTGTCGGAAATAATTTGAATCGTTGTCGACAATCGAAGTATATGAAAATAATGAAAAATGGGTAGAAATATAATAATTTGAGATGATTAACATGAGGTTACGCGATCATTAAGAAAAGAAAGTTTTATTGGTTGAATTATTAAGAGAAATCCTAAAACTTATAAACTAATTAAAAAGAAATCCTCCTCTTAGTGTCCTTTAAAAAAATTTCCCTTAAAAAAGACTGACTAAATATTTATTCATGTTGACTATTAGTTAAATTTCAAATCTTTGAATTCAATTTTGAAATACATTTTTCTGAAAAAATAGTTATTTTTTAATATATAAAGTTATTTTTTATTGACCAACCAATAGGCACGAGTCCCTTTGGTTGTTGAGACAAGACTTTGCCTTTTTAGGTTTTAAATTTCTAACAAGAAACCGGTTAGTTATAGGGTTGACCCGACCCACTTTTTGTGGACTTTGGTTTCACACCATGGGGCTTTGCTAGAGTGGTACTGAGGATAGTTAACAATTCGGTGTACAATAAAATAAAAAATTCATTATGAGCTTAATTTTAGTATGATTCAGAATTTACATTTATTAGTTCGTTTAAAATTTTGATCTAAAATTCAAAGAATGATAAAAATGTCATATTAGAATGATTCAGATATAATTTGAGTTCAACTCTTTTAAAAACTTTAAAAAATTTACGTGAATAAATATTAAATCATGAATAATTCAATAAAAATAAAAATAAATCACAAATTTTTATAAGAAGTTAAATTGGACGAAAGTTTTAATTGTTTATTGTATCATTCAAAAAAAAAATTGGATATAATTTACGAATTATTCAACGAAATACTAACTATGACAAGATTTTGATCAGACGGCAGTTATTATATTTACTTTATTTTACATGACGTGTAACTCGAGGATTTAGTTACGCATGTGAAACTTAGTGTGATCCTCTGCACATCAGAACATCCCTCTCCACGCGTAAATGAGTTGGACGGCTAATGTTAATGGTTAGGAATTATTATTTTTTAAATAGGACACGTGTTTGAAGCACGAGTCAGAGACGTCATTGTGGACGCAGCGACTCGTTTCTTACTATTAAAATCATTATTCTTAGTAGTGGCGTCGGTTTGAATTCATAAATGATGGGGCCCATATGTTGAAGTTTTTGATTCACTCTCTTTGACACGTGGATCTCACTAACACGTCGATATATTTAGATGGAAAAGTGCTTGAGTATGAGATCATCACCTTTTCGACTACAAATAACGAATCTGTGCTACCCTACCCTAGTTACGCCTAATCCCCTTTTTCTCGTAGTGACAACATACATAATAAAAATAATAATATAATATATAACCCCACTGCATCAAAGTTGTTGTCTGCACTTATAAAATACATAAAAGTAGATTTTAAAACCTATGTTTTAATTGATATTTGATACACCTCGCCTAATTTTCAAACTAACGATTTGCATCCAGCTGGAGCCCATTCAATTTTATTTTCAATAACGAACTGTTATTGGCATTCCAAATTTTACTTATTAAATCCAAATTAAAAGAAAGAAAAAAAAAAAAAAGAGTTAATAATTAAGGATAAATAAAAATTGGGGTGCCAGTAGAAGCCCTTTCTTGTTTCTCATTTTTGTTAGATGTCTATTTTTTGGATTAAAGATTTTATACAAGCCTAATTATAATTGTAAAACAACTACTAAAATTGTTTGAACTAGTGTAATAATATTTGGGATATAATTAATAAAAGTTGGGGTGCCAATAGAAACTCAAAAAAAGAAAAAAAAAATTATTTAACTCCCCAAATTTTCTATCGATATTAGAGAGACCGTCATGCTTTTAAAATTAACAACGTGAATCCTAGGCCTTGATCTTTTGGTACTCATACCATACTAAAAACAAATCGATTTTACATCCAATACCAAAAATATCAAAAACAAATTTGAACCCACTGACCAAAAATAAAAATAAAAAATTATTTGAGAAGTTCGTTAGAAAAAATAAGTCAATTATACAAAGGAGGCCAAGAAAATCTGCTTACAAACAACAAAATAGAAATAAAGAATAACTAGGAAATAACAACATATTTTATAGGAATCATTGAGTATGTACGAGTTCATCAAGATAAACACCGGTGGAAAATTGGGCAGGCACAATCTCCATGTTCAACAAGTGGTCCCAAACACAGTAACAAAATTATCAACATTTATACTTATTGTTAACATATTAGTATTTATATCAAATAAATAATTTCTTTTTTTAATATTATTTTTAATTTCATCCAGCAATTTTTAGACAGCGGGTTACCAAACAGTTCAACATCTTAACAGCACAATTCAACAGCATGTTACCAAACAATATATTCAATTCAGCAAGTTGCTTCAGCAACAGCAACAACAACTTTCTCTCAGCTTCAGCAACTTAATTCAGCATTAGCAACTTTACATACAGCTTTTCCAAACAGAGCATAAATGAAGCCAACAGTTATTAAGGAGCGGCAATAGGTCGGGTTCCAACCCTAACCCTAACCTTAACCTTAATCTAATCCGATTGGGATCCGATACATTTATTAAATAGGTAACCTGGCCCAACATGCAATCCATTCAATAAATTTCTAATCTTAAGTGAAAAATAAAAAAAGTTTAATTTTCACTCACGAAAAAAATAATAATAATAATTAGCACTCTTACAACTACCGTACCACAAATTTCTTTTCTAACCCACCAAATGAAGACAACAGCCATTAAGAAGTGGGAATAGGTCGGGTTCCAACCCTAACCCTAACTCGATCCATTTAATAAATCTATCAAAAACTTAAATCGAGTCCCGATACATTTATTAAATAGGTAACCTGACCTAACATGCAATCCATTCAATAAATTTCTAATCTTAAGTGAAAAAAAAAAGTTCAATTTCCACCCATGAAAAAAAATAAAAAATTTAGCATTCTTAGAATTTTATCCTTTACATTCCTGTGGTATCCACTCATGTTTTTTGGGTTGCCACAAAATAATGCAATTTGGGAACTTTCCTTATAAATTTAGTAAAGCAAATGTTTTTTTATTTCCCAAACTAAATACACAACCTTTAATTTTTTTGATCGGTCATAACGCTTAATTATTTTAAAAAAATATCTTAAAATATCATCTATATTTTATAATAAAAAAAAAATTTTAAAATATATACTACGAAAAAGTTCTACAAAATTATAGTAAAACAATTGGTATTTTTAAAATTCCTTAAATAATTGTTGATTTTTGAGATACTTCTCATATTTCATGATTTAAAATAACATATTAATGACATAATAATTAAATCTGTTACATCAAGTTAAGTGAATTAACCACAAAGTAAAATCTTTGTTGACACTTCAGGTAAATAAAAAATTATGAAAATCCAATAGATAAGATCCAAACATAAGTTCATATTAATTTCTAAACAAAATCTAAAGAGAGATTCGAAAAATGGTACCTTTAGATTGACCAAAAGAGAATATGTACAAAATTAGTCACAATAAAAATAGATCACAAGCAAAGTATAACACGACCAAAGAATGCAAAACTGTAGGAAGATGAATAAATTTTAACCCTAGAAGGTTATGTATTAAAGTGCAGCTTGTAGGTTTACAAAGGTTATAATAAAATAGAACTTTTTTAAGTTTGGCGTGCAACTAGTCGGTGCCCAAAACAAAATATGATTTAATATATAATAAACATCTATATACATTTTTGTAATCAACCATACTGGGCATTGCCAAGTCCTAATTTAACCCAAATTTTGTTAACTGGAAAATTTTGGACCCAATCCTACCTTTGTAGGCTCAATAAACCCTTTTTTTTTTTATTGGTCTAATCGAGTTAACGGGTCAATAGGTCCTATTGACATCCCTTGGATCCAAACCTAACTTTGCACCAGGAATTAAAACGAGTTGGGTTTGGGTTGGATATGAGTATCCTATCCGATTGAACTAATTGATTCAATTCGGCCGTGTTAAATAGTTTTGAACCATTCAAAGTTACTTCAAGGAAAATTGTTAAAGGTGACTTGAATTGACCTCTTCCTTTTTGGAGAGAAGCCTTGACCTCTATGCCCAATACTTATTGGCTGGCCATTGTGACTTAATTTTTTAATTTAAATATACTTAAACGAACCAAACCTGATAAATTTAATTCGGATTCACTTGGATTTCAAATAAAATCTCTACTTTGTAGGGCTTGGTATCAAGGCCATAACGATTTTTTTTTTTTTTTGTCAAGTCGAGTTAGTTGGTCAAGAGGCCCAACTGACAACCCTACTTTTACAAACCCTTTGTTTTTTTTCCTCCCCAAAATTAATTTTAATCAACCTCTTCAATCTATAAAGTAAAATCTTTATCATTGTGAGACATCAATTTTTTTTTCTCAAAAACTATTGATCCCCACCTCTCCCAACAAAAAGAAGAAAAAGAAAAAAAAACTTAACTCTTGATTTATTTGGCAAAGTAATCAACCATGAAACCTCACTTATTTTATTCTCATTGATTTCATAAAGAAATTTTGAGTAACGTAAAGTAAATGACGATACGGACATTCAATTCCAAGGTTGAAAATTTCTTTTCATTATTTTCTATATAAATCCTATTAGAATTCCTTTAATTTGGGATGTAATAATAAAATTGTAATTTTATTTTTTTGGGCTGGTGAATTATTTTTTTATATCCAATACATTTATTTTATACAAATATTTCTGGATTGCAAACTTTGTTGTGTAGAGGGGATTTTTAAGTATTTATAGAAGATTGAGAAGAAAATTACGTGAACAGTTGGTAGTATTTTACATGCACGTGTTAAATTTTAGGAACTGATGACACGGCCCATTTGACAATAGTCTTCCCTAGTAGACAAATGAAAAATAACCTAAATGCCCTAATCTTTAGCCTGTAATCCTTGATCCAAATATGACTTTTTCGAAGTAGAAGATTATGGAATTTTGAATAGAAAAAAACAAAAAGACATTATTGAACAAAAGAAACAAAAATAGATGAATGAAAACAAAGTAAAAATAATTGGAAGAGAGATTTACCCGACAGGAGCTATCTATTGCATTTTTTTTTATTAAAAAACTTCCTTGGGGTTCTGACAATTCTAAGGAAACCGTACTTTATGAAGTTCGTTACCCACCAAACCTTACTTTATCAAGTTTGTTACCCACCAATCCTTGCATAAAATTCAAATTGATGCAGTTAATTTGTTACTTAACATACTTTGGAGGGGATCCAATCCCTGCAAATAAATAAGAAAAAAACATGATTTGATACCATGTGATTATAGAGGACGAAATTCTAAGACCTTTGAATAAAAAATCTGAAAAAAAAAAGGTTGAATTTTATTTTAAATTTGGGAGTTTGGTAACCATCTATTTCAACACAATCGATCAAGCTCAAAAAGGATTTGTTTTTTATTTTTTTCTTTTGAATGCCTGATTAATAAATCGACATTTTCTCAGTAACAAAATTGATAAAGTAAGGGAGTTTTTGTAATAAGATTGCAACAGATAGGTCTGCCCGGTAAATCTCTCTAATTGGAAATATTGGTTCTTCATACTTCAATCTTTGGAGCCATTTCCCTTCTGATTATTTTTCTTTTTTTTCTTTTAAATCAGGAAATATTTATAGATCATTTTAACTTATTAAGCATTTTATGTAATAGTTTGCAATCAAACTTACAGTTATCAGAATGCAGTTTATGGTGCTTGTTGTTGGAAACAAAAGGGTCATAAAAATTGTTCCCGAAAAGCCCAAATCCATGCAAACTTAAAAACATGGCCGTCTTGGAAGGAAAAATATTCTCCATTCGATCCCGTGTCTTGGCATCTTAGCCTATCATAAATACAAAAACAATAAACATCATTTTCTTTGATAGGTACGAATCATGAGGGGGCGTTTGGCAGCCAACGTGTTTGTCTTATAAGGGTTAGAAGTTTCGAATTAGGCTGATTTTTTGTAAGGTTGATTCCTATGGTGAGGAGATCATTGGGGGGGGATTGTTCACAGTCGATTTTTTACTGTTAACCACTTTTGATGGGGGTTAGAAGTGTCAAATTGGGCTGATTTTTTTAGGGTGATCTCATCATAGAGATCATTCTCATAAAAAATCAGCTAAATCCAAAACTTTTAACCCATATTGGATAAATTTTGGCTCCCTAACATTGGTTCGGAATGCAACCCAAAAATCATACATTAAGCAAGAACACAAATATACAAAGCATACAGAGTGGTTGAGAAGACCATCCCAAACAAATCAAAGAGAAAGCATGTAAGAGCATATGATTGATCGATTACGCAACATTACATTTTTCAACTCCACGTTGGGACGAGTTTGTTTCTTCATTGTTAGCAAGCAATAATGCTTTGCTTGTTTCCTCGGCATTCTAAGAGTGGACTCGAAACCAAGAAAAATGAGAAATTACAGATCATCTTTGACATGGCTTCCAAACTTAGGCGTAGTAATGTACACAGAAATATTAAGTTCTTGTTCGGATTTCTTTACAAATTTTAGGACACATTATTACATAAAATATGAAAAAGTTCAAGATTTTACTAATGGTACAACAACAGCATACACGGGTTTACACTGGGTCAACCTATTAGAAAAGAAAAGAATTTGTTCTACTGACCTGTTGAAGTTGAAAACCAGTCAAATATCTACAAGAAGGAAATCAAAATCAGTTGTGATGAGCTTCTCTAGTACCTCATTAGTCCATAGAAGCAAAAATACCTGCTTCCTTTACAAGTTTCTCCGTCAGAGCAGAGAGCCGAAGGAGTTCTTTTTGGGCCTCCACAAAACATTGATCTCTCTCAACCAAATTCTCCCCGACAACGTTCCCCAACTGCGAGAAGACGATATTATCAACATCAACATCAGCACTCACACTAGATTTTTTCAAAAGTTCCCCACTCATGTTAGCAAGTTTACGAAGAGCAATAGTTGCAGCTTCAGCTTCTAGTTGAGCCGTCTCGAGTTGAAGTTTCTCAATTTCTAGGTCTCCAATACTCTCATGCCCATTTCTTCCTTGTGTAATTGCATACAGTTTCTCTTGCCCATGATCATTATCCGGAATATCCTCTTTCACCCTCACGAGTTCCCTCTCTTTTTCATCCAATGTGTCGAGAATTGTTTTAATCTCCTCATCTTTAACCGTCAGAGCCGTCTGTGCAGCCAAAACTTCCATCTCTTTTTCTCTTAGGCTTTCCCTTGTCATCTCAAGCTCAGTCTCCAACTTTTCGTTCTTTCTCATAAAGTTATCCATTGGTTTCAAAAAGCCCAAAGCGTCATCATCTTCTCCTTTAGAAGAAGCAATAAGTTTGCTCGTGAGATCCGTGATCTGTTCTACCACGGTTACGGCTTCTGAGAACTTCAGCTTTGTATCGTCCAACTCATGTTGCACCATGTGAACATGCCCTTCTTTCTCCTGTAGCTTCATGCTTACTTGGACAAGCTGGTCTTCTCGGCTGCTTAAGATCCCCTTCAATTGGGCGACCTCTTGACTTAATTCCTCCAACTTTTTCTGAGCATTAAAGAGATCAGTATCCTTCTCTTCTAAGATAATCTTAGTCGAAACTTGTTCAGATTTCAGATGCTCAATTTGAAGCCTTGCCTCTACTAATTCCGACTCTTTAACCCGAAGGAGATTTTGAGCTTCTGTAAATTCAAACGTTTTTTGGTCCAACTCATTTCGAAGAGAGGTTATTTCTTGGGTTGCCTGATCAAGAGAAGATCTCTCTTTATTCAACTCCTCTTGTAACTGTTCTATCAACTCCTTCTCCAAGGACAAGTCTCGTTCAAGTTCCTTGTTTCGAGCCTCTGCAACCCTAAGTTTTTCTCTCTCACTCTCTACTTCTGTGTTTGCATCTTTTAAACTAGTTATGTGGGTCATCATAACAAGCTTTTGCTCTTCAAGTTCCAACCGTTGCTTCTCTAGCTGTTGCTCTTGTTCTTCCACTTTGTTTCGAGAATAAGCTAAAGACTTCTGAGAAGAAACCAACTCCGACCTCACATCAGCGAGAAGCTTCTTTACTCTCTTAAAATCTTCAAGAGTTTCATTATTCTCACTAACGTGTCTTTGTGCTTCTTCTGTCAGTTTTTTCAGTTCTATCTGTGCCGATAGCCACCCCATAGTCTGCTTCTCTAAGTTGGTCTCCGCAAGTTTTAGCTTCTCCTTCTCAACGTTCCTCAGTTTCACGGACTCTTCTAACTCTTTCTCCCTCTCACTGACTTCCCTTTGGAGTTCTTGAATCTCAAGTGCTTGTTTCTTAATGACACTATTTGCGTCATTTAAGAGCCGATCTTTGGACTTGAGCTCAGAATCAATCATGGCAGTCTTCTCGGTTTCCTCCATCAATTCGTTTCTCATTTTATCGAGTTCATCTTCTTTCAAAGAGAGTGCATATTGTGCGGCTGAAAGCTCCTCGTCCCTCTCCTCGACCATAAGTTTAAGATCTTCGATCTGCTTGGCTTGAGAGGCGAGGTCGTGATTAGCCTGATTCAGGTCCTCTTCCATTTTTTCCTTCTTAGAAAAAGCCGCTGCAATTTCTTCCTTTTGCTGTTCCAACTCATGCTTCGCACTGTTTAATTCCGCATACTCCAACAACACCGTATGCTCAGCATCTTTGAGATCTTCTTCTTTCTTTCTTAATGCTGCCAAGGCTGCTTGAAGGTCCGTCTCCAGAATTTCAAGGTTGAACCCCATTTGAATGCCTTCGGGATTGCTAGAACCATTGTTAATCTGTTCTTCCAGCTTTTGTGTTTGTGCAAACAGTCTCTCCAGAAGAACCCTAACTGGTTCTGCAGCTCCATAGTCACTGTTACCAAAGCCGAGTTTTCTGTTGTCCAAGACAGATCTGATCACCCCTGGGGGACGCCTCTTCCAGTTTTGAGCTCCTATAAGGGCAGACCTTTTGTATTTCCTATTGAGTCTCAGAGGGCAAAACTGCAGAAAGCAATAGATTTTTATCGGTAAAAGCAATTATATTAAAGAGAAAAGAATTAGGAGGAAGACAATGAGAAGACAAGCACAAAGGAAAGAGAATCTCCCCCTAAACAAAAGGAAAAATTGTAGAAAACCAATTAGAGGATACAATTTCGCTCCAATCAAAGACCAAGTGCTCAAGATGAAATGCCTCATGTCTCTATTGAGGGCTGCCATTGAAAAGTGAGAGCTTTCACTTTCAAGATAAAATAGTTCACATAAGACCCTTTCTTCTAAAATAGGTAGCAGTTGTACCCCTTCCAAAGACACCAACAAATTGACAAAAGGTGTCAAAGATTGACCAACTCACTACTTCTCATACCCTTTTCTTTGTATTTCCTCTCTTTTTCCTCCTGTAAATTTTCTTTGTAATCAATTGAAGAGAAATTGAAATTGAAAATAAAGAGAAGGGTAAGCCCACTTGCTCTTCCACTATCTCCACATATGCCAAAAAATTTGATGACTAAAGAAAAATTAAAAAGAATAATTTGATGACTAAATCTCCTGTAACTGGCAAACCAATTGACACAGCCTTCCCTTTCCTAACAAAAACCTTTTTTTTTCCCAATCCCCCCTCCCCAATCCACTACTTCAGATAATCTATACCTTCAACTTGAAAGGTTCTAAAAGAGTGAAAAGGAAGAAGAAAACAAAAAAGAGAAAAATTGAGAAGGTGAGAGTGAGATGAGCACACCTAAATTAACAGAAAGCACATCCTTACACATAATTGAATGAATGAACAGAACTCGTTCAGCCAAGCCCAAATTTTTGGGACGAGGCTTCGATGAAGATGATGAAAATGAGTGGAATAAGTTCATTAAAAGAAGAAAAACAAAATACAGATGGCAAACTCAAAAGGACATTTTGGGCATTTTGATCTATGGGATTACAAAAAAAACACCATGCCACCTAACTCCAAGGCTCTCTTGATCTTTGGAATTACCATCAACCACCCCACACCACTGATTCATCTCTTAAAGAAGTTTCGTAGAAAATGATTATTTTAGGAACTATCTCCAGTTTATCAGTAATATCAAAGCTTCTTGCTTTAATAAAACGATCTCTATTAATTTTGGATCAAACTAATTTTTATACATTGACAGAAGGTCACCTCGCAAACCTCCCTAGATTCTTCTCCATAATTATTATGATAAAAAGAGTAAATTATATCCCAATATGATACAAATGGAAAATTTACACTACCCTTCCCACCATTCATCATGCTAGATGAAGTGATAAGAATCTCATAATGGTTCGAACATTCGAGGGAAGCTCACTTGACAAACACCCTAGATTCTTTTATATAAATTACTAGGGGAAAAGATCATTTTAGCCTAACTTGAAACAAATAGAGAACCTTACACAAGCCTTCCTACCTCCCACAACTTGAGTTGGAGTGATGAGAACCTAACCGATACACAAAAAAAACCTAGGTAACAATGGTTTGGAAAGTCAAGCCCTCATCTTTTGGGTTCGTCATACATCATGGGCTTAGCAGTTGATGTCTATGGTGGCCTGCTCGATGGTTATCTTTATTATGGTTTGTGGAGCTTGATGGTACTGGGTCATTTAGGAGGTATTGTTCACCAAGCTAGGCATGTCTTCCCAAGGGTATTTTTGCAATTTCATTGGTACTATGTAAATCCCTAATTAGGTTTCCTGGAGGTATAAAACTCTATTTTTGGTGAAAGGGTGTAATCTGTAATTGAAAATTTTCTCTTCATAGTGGAATGGTGTAATCTGTGGACGAATCTCAATCTTGAGGGAACCACGTAAAAATCTCTATGTTTTGTATGTGATTACATCTTGCTTTATTTTTATAGGATTGATTTTTCTTTATTACTTAAGGGATCCCTTATTTTTGGGGCCCTCAAGTTGCTCTCCTCCCCCCCTATCTCTCTCTCTCTCTCTCTCTCACTCGTGGGGCATCTGCCCCCTTCTTTTTGGAATTCAATCACAAGGATACAATTTGATAAGAACGTAACCATACAACAAAAGCATGGAGACCGTAATGTTGCAGCCCTTATCTGTTACATTTGGAGATTTTTGACATGGATAGCACGTCAAATTGTACTTCAACAGTTGGATTTTAAGGTTCTTCATAACAACTAATTGGTATTTCTATCACAATGTCATCCATTAACTAATTAAATCACTAAGAGCGTTCTTTCCGGCATCATTGTGTATTTCCTAGATTGAAGTCAAGCGAGTGTATCGACTCTAGATTGAAGTTTGGGAAGGCGGGTGTGGTGTGTAAAGTATATTTAGAGAAGGAGTAAGATCACGTTAATTGGGACTTTCTGGTGTACCTACTAAGAAGGATGGGTTTAGGTGGTAAGTGGATTCAATGGATCCAAAGATTCATTTTGTTGGCTTCTTTCTCAGTTCTTGCAAACGAGTCTCCAGAGGGGCTCTTCAGGACTTCTAGAGGCTTGAGACAAGGAGATCCGTTACCTTGTTTCTATTCATTATCGTGGAGGAGACATTAGGGAGGATGTTGGAGAAAGGGGTGGCAGTTGGGGACATCAGTGGTTTCTCAATTGGTAATAATGGCCTGGTAATGTCGCATCTTCAATTCGCAATGATACTCGTGTCTTCTTGAATGCGACGCTGGAGTAGACTAGGAGGCTTAGAGGTTTGATTTATTGTTTTGAAGCAATTTCGAGAATCCCAGTAAATATGAAGAAGAGTAAGGTATTTGCGATTGGAAGGGTTCCAAAGGTAGCTCTTTTGGCGGCTTCTTTGGGTTACAAGGTTGACAACCTCCCCACTTCTTACTTGGGCCTTCCCTTAGGTACTCCGTACTAGTGCTTGGCAATGTGGGATCCGATATTAGATAGGGTGAGCAAGAAACTTTTGAAGGAGGGCAAGGTGACTCTGATTAAGAGCGTTCTTTCTAGCATCCCTGTGTATTTCCTTTCTCTATTTCAGGTGCCTAGAAAGGTTGAATTGAAACTAGATAAGATGTTTCGGGACTTCCTTTGGCACGATAGAACTAAAAGCACCATCTGGTGAGTTGGAGGGTTGTGACTAAGGCAAAAAATAAGGGAGGGCTTAGGATCAAAAGACTTGGGCTAACTAATTAAGTTTTGTTGGGAAAATAGATTTGGAGATTCAAGGTGGAGGTGCTTATGGGGGAGGGTTATTGCAGCAAAGTTCGGGGAGAATGATTTTGGGTGGGTAGTGGAGTGGCAAGGGCATCTCATGGTTGTGGAGTATCGAAAAGAATCCTCAAGGTGTTACCCGCGTTTAGATTGAGGACGAAATTTAAAACTAGAAAAGGAAGTAGAGTAAAGTTTTGGGAAGATAGTCCGTGTGGTCGCATATCCCTTATGATTGAGTTCCCGACGCTTTACTCAATTTTCACAAAGAAAGGACTACCAATCACTAGCTTGAGGCGATGTTTAAGTGGTCATGGGATTTTGGGTTCTGAAAGGCTTTCAATAACAATGAAGTAGAGGTTGGTAGCTTGTTAAATTGCACTAGTTTGCTTCACTTTGACCTAGAGAAAGAGGATGCAAGAATCTAGAAGGAGAGTAAGGAGTAAAGACAACTTGTTTTCAACTAGATCTTTCTATCGGTCTTTGACTAGTGATGATTCCTCCTTGTTTCGGAGGTAGTGGTGTGGGGGCCTAAAGTGACTTCTAAGGTGGGATTCTTTATTTGGACAATAGTGTTGGTAGGATTCAAACAATGGATTTCTCGATAAAGAGGGGCCTCCGTGCAGTCAATTGTTGTATGATGTGCTTAAGGGATGTAGAATCGGTGGATCATGTCTTAATTCATTACAAGATGGCCCACGAGGTTTAGTCTAATTTTTTTGGCTTATTTGGAGTTTCGATTTGTTTACCGAATTCTACGCGAGCTCTCTTTGAATTGTGGCCACATGTTGGGAGTTCTTTCTCTGGTGTGAAGAGGGTGCTTTAGAGTATCACTCACTTTGTCATTTGTTGGGATTTGTGGAAGGAGCGTAAAGACAAGATTTTTGAAAGAAATTTTTATGTATTCCGGATCTTATCCTTTCTGTTCTAGGCATTATTTTCTTGTGGTCCAAAACTTGTATTGAACTTAAAAGGAGTGTTTTTTGAGGATTTTGTAGGGCGATGGGATTGGGTTGGTAGTATTACATGAGAGTAATTCCTGTGTACTGTTTTTGCTTGACTGGCCAGCTCAGCCGGTCTAGCTTCTTTTATTAATGAAATCGTTTACTTACAAATAAAAAATCACTATAAGGGTGGGTTTAGATTGAGAAAAAGTGAGTTTCTCTCCATTTCTCTTGTTTGAATTGTTAAGTGAGGAGAGAAAAGAAACATAATGGAGAGAAAAACGGGCCAGTTTTTCCTCTCTTTTTTTCTCTCCAAATCGGAGAGAAATTGAGAAAAAGGAAATGTTCATGACCAATAAGAGAACTAAAAATTACAACTCTTAACCTTTTTTCTCACCAAACTTAAGTTTTTCTACTGTTAAACCAAACAAGTTGAAAGAAACTGGATTTCTTCTCTCTTTCTTTTCTTTTCTTTTCTTGTAATGAGTTTCTTTTCTCATCATTTCTCTCAATCCAAACAAAGCGAACCATTAAATAAACTTGGGAAAAATGTTCTTTCAACCAACGAGTATCCCACCTTCGAATTCAAAATTTCCTTTAAAAAATTAAACCTAATTTAACCTATCCTTTTAACTATAAACCACAAAATTCAAACTTACCCAAAAATATCTCCTTTAAATGGATAAAATAAACAAGTTCTATCCCAAATTACTTGGATTCTTTCTATGATTGAAGAAACGAAATACAATAAACTAAAACAAAAAACAAAAATCACATTTTTCTGACCGAAGAACGAATTTAAAAATAAATAAATAAAGAGAATCGAAGAGCACCTCTGAAAATTGGTGAGAAGTCGTTGGAGGGTTTACGCGAAGGACAGCTGAGAACGCCATACTTCGCCTCTCCAGAACATCAAGTTCTTGCAGGATTCGTGTAGAAACAAAGATTAGAACCCCCAAAATCAAACTAATTTCACTGAATAAAAAAGGAAAAAAAATCTTGATTTCGATTTATAGAAATCTAAGATTCAAACCCTAGTTTCGAAACATTTTGACATTCGGAGAGAGAGAGAGAGAGAGAGAGAGAGATTTCTTGAAGATTGAGGAAGTCTTCAAGAGAGGGAGAAGCCGTGAAGGACGATGCGGCTTAAGTTAGCAAATTCTTTGCTTTTCATTTTTTGGTCGAAGCTAACATGCGCCGTGGGCAGGATAAGTCTAAAAGTGGAGCAAAATTACGCGTTGAAGGGGGTGAGTGAGGATTTGCTGTTAGCAAATGATAGTCTTAAGCTGTTTAATTCATTAGAAGTGTACCACGTGTCTTGTTGAATATTTTAATAGACACATGGCTGCTTTTAATTGATTTAGTAGATTAATATCCTCATCTCAATTGTAACAACAAATCCTAACTCTCTTTTAGGTTCCTCACGGTTTGGATTACGCATTTGCTCTCAAGAAATTTCTGTGCTACGCCGACAGCTAATGCATACGCCACGTATATTGTAAAAGTAAACGTGATTGGTTGATGGAAAGAAAATATATGAGCAGTTAGGAGTTCGAATTTTTTTTAGTATTTTCTTAATACACGTGGCGTCATTTCATTGGTTCATCAGTTTAGAAAATAAATTTCTTACAAGCAAAATGTGTACTGCACTGTTTGTGATATTAGTCTTATCGTTGTCTCCACTAAACCAGTTCTACTTTTTGTCTGGAGATAAAAAGGAGGGACAATTATCTTGTGATTCCAAGGCTCATTGGACTTCAGTGACCCCACACCCAAATCATGCTGCTTGGGATCCATTCTTGATTTGTCTTCTCTAGACTAAAATAAATTTGATTTTTAAACATAATTTTTTTTAGGCTCTTTGAGTCATTCATGTTAGTCTTTGAGGTAGAGAAGAAGACCCAAGTCAAGAGGCATGTCATCGGTTTGAAGATTCAATATTATTTGAAAATAGATTGTTAAAACAAGGGGACATCTTTAATATTGATCGAAAGATGGGTATATAGGTTCTTTGTTTCGACAAACCTAGTATGAAGTATGAACTGAGTACTTATTCGTAAGGCCGTCAATGGATTGGATTAGACTCGAAATTCGATATGTTTCGATAACTTCAATTCTGGATCGATATTTTGGATTATAATAAGTATGCAAATTATATTTTATGTTTGTTGAGATATATAGAGTTTACCTACATGGTTCGACATGGTAGAAATGAATCCAGTAACACTGGTGTGCACCAAATTAGTATGATTGGTGATGTATAATTCTTATATATTTTTGTATGATGGGCTTGAACATGATGTTGAACCCTTGGGTCTGGTTCATTAGAAATCACCAATCAGTCTGATTTGTGGGTCAATTGATCTAAAAGTATGTCCCACACAACTGAATGGGGCCATTGAATTATAGTAGATCTGAGATTATTTAATCACTCTCCCAAAAAGAATTCACAAGGAACATGTGTTCAAAAGAGAAAAGTAGCTGTGATTTGTGGATGAGAAGACTGCATTAATTAAATAGATTATGGCTGTCAATGGATTGGATCAGACAACAGATGCGATCCATATAACCATGGGTATGGATCAAGGATTTGTCAGAGTATTAGTCATTTGGGTTTTGATAAACATCCAATTTGAAAACTTATTAGATCAGTTTGAATCAACCATGTCCCGATGTGATAAAATATGATAAAGTATATCGATTATATTATTTTTTATTTAAATTTAAATATAAAATTTAGTTATATTTTGATCCGACTAACCTTACTAAGTAAGTAAGATTTCACTCTCACTAAGGGTCCTTGGCTCACCTTGTGGAATCGAAAAACTATTGGAAAAATCAGGGATTTATCCCAATTTTTGAATGGAAGTGGAAGTGAAACTGGTTTGTTTTGAAGTTGAGTGTAAATACTTTAGTTTCACATCAAATAGAAATAAGTAAAGAGTATAACTCTTAAATAGAAGCTCTCACATAATGTAGTAAATGAGAGAGATATGGGTAAAAATTATGTGCACACGAGGGTCCATGAGTTCTAAAGGGATTTAGTGTGTGTGTGCATGTGATGCACACGTAGGTGAGTGCAAGTCTTGAATTTCAACCTCACGTGGGTTCCTCTATATTTGTAGTTGAAAAGTCGATTTTTTAAATTTAAAATTTTTTGAATATTGATAATTTGTAAATAAGGTATGTGTTTGGATCGAATCGATTTTTGGATTAAGGATGAAATGAAACAGATCGAATTCGGTACGCATATTAATTAATCTGGTTAGATCAGATGCATGTTTTAAAAAAATTCGGATCAATATTGGAGTGGTACTGATCCGAAGCTGAACCGATCCATTGCGAGCCCTACTTCCAACTCTATAAATATGTATCTTTTCTCTCATTTGCATCATTGAATTTTTGACTTTTCTTGCATTGTGACATTCAATTCCTATGAGATTTCTCATTAGTCATTGAGATTACAACAACAATACAAGTTCTTACACCATAGGAATAACAAAAATGTGATCTGATGTTTCAAGATTGTAGAGGACAAAATTCTATGAGCTTTGAAAAAAAAAATCTATAAAAAGTTATTTTTCACTGTTGAATTTCAATTTTAAGTTTGAGAGTTATGTGGAAGTTCGGTAGCCATCCATTTTTAAAACTATAGATCAAACTCAAAAGAAATTGTTTTTTGAAAAGAGAAAAAAACAAAAAAATTGGATTTGAGTTTTTCGAAGAAACTTAGAAGGTTGTGGCTATGGTGTTGGATTGTTAATGTGGTAATTCGTTTTAGCAAAACGACCCTTACAAAGGCTTTAAATCTTACTTAGTAAGGAAAATGTTTCTCTTATATTTTCTTATGTCAAAACTATGTCTTGTGTTTATATTTTGGGTAATTTTGAGATATCCCTTTGAATTTTGATGTACTTTTGAGATAGCTCTTTGAGTTTCAAACTGATGACATACCCCTCCTAGTCGTAGTTTTTTGTGAGAGACTAAAAAATGACCAAAAAACAGTTGTCTTCAACCACTTACAAAAAATAGTAAAAACAGCTCCATGGAAATAGACACTCCTTAACTCTAAAAGTAATGCAAATGCAACAGTGCATGATTCTGACTTTTATAATTAAAGATATTACTAAAACAACAAAACTGCCTAGAAAAAGGTGTAAACGAAGAAATTAGGCCTAAAAATGAAAAGTCTGCATCATTGTAGTGGATCTTGAAGAACTCAACGTTTTCATTCAGGAATGGGTCATGTCGCATGATTCTCACTCCAAGGTCCCATGGGCCATGATTCAGCTACTTGACCTACATCATGATTGGTTTCTAATAAGAAGTTGAAGGCCTTAAAAAAAATTCCAATAATTTTTCACAAGTGGTTGAAGAAAAGGGAATTTAGATCATTTTTTTGGTCTCTCCCAAACGAACATTGTCAGTGAGAGTATGTCATTAGCTTGAAAATGCGGTGGTATTTCAAATATACCAAACCCCAATAGGATTAGGGTTGGCAATGATCCGAAATATACTCGATGTATGAATCAGTTCGAGTTGACCCGATTCGAAAAAACATGAAAAATCAGATTTTTCATATTAGATTCAGATTAAAATCTTAGAACCTATATTTGTACTTGAAAAATGAATTTTTTTTTTACTTTTATATTTTTTGAACATTCATATTTTGAAAATAAGGCATGTGTCTAGATCAGATCAATTTCGAATTAAGGATGAAATGAAATGGATCTAATTTGATTTGCACATTCATTAATCTGATCGAATCAGGTGCATATTTATAAATTTTGATTCGGTATTGGAGTGGTACTGAACCGACCCATTGCCAACCTAAGTAGGATATCTCACAAGTTACCTTTATGACTTTTCATCTTTTCGCTCAATGTCAATCCATATCATTTTCAACCTTCCTTTCATAATCTTAAGTTTTGCAAAAGTACTCTTTTTCGTTATTGATTCGCCTTAACATCTCTACCTGAACATGATAAAATGTGTAATTAGTTGATGTAATTACTATTATCCCTCAAGTTTTATAGTCTTAGATATATCTATTTAAAGAAATCGGGAGTAGTGAAAAACATGTTTATCTCCCCAAAAGATAGAAAACCCTCAAGAAAATATACATAATTACACTTTTCATAACCCTAAAAAAAATTGGACCAACTCCTAATGGGGGCATTGCCTCCAATACACCCCCGCAATTTTGTGTACCACTAACAGAATACAAGACAAATCACAACATAGAGATAGTGAAATGAGCTTTGGATTCACTTTCAATAAAAGATGATAGAAGACTAATTGGCTGATCTCCACGGAGTGGTATGGAGGAACAAAATTCGTTTAGCCCACCATGAACCTTACAGATAAGGCTTTTTGTTGTTTGTGTTTGATTCATGGAATGGTAGCTATAGACAACTTATTGACAATCATTTCTTGTCTCTATTAATCAGATTGTACTCTTAGCATAAAGAGATACGTAAGGCACAATCTTTATATGATGAGTGAACCACATCCTTTTGCATGAGAACCACATGGGTGGTTCATCGACTGTCCTTATGGTTTACTACTTTGCAAAGTGATAAGTGGTGTAAAATACTAAACAAAAGTTACAAATCGTTACTTTCCAATATACAATCTCAAACAGTTTGCTTTGAAAATATAAAGATAAATGGAACTTTAAAAAAAAAAAAACCCACCTTCAGTGACAACTAATGGATCGTTTGAAGATCTATCCATACGTTCCCAGGGCTGATTGGATTCTAAAGCATTGATTTCTTTTGCAATTTTGTAAATTGGGCTTCCATCGTTGTCGTGGATCCATGTTGCACCCATCTCAATTCGGGAACCACCAAACTCCAAAGTTTGAACTCTCCCACCAATTCTAGTCCTACCTTCAACGACAGAAAGCTCGAAGATCTCTTTAATTAGTACCACTATGACCTGACTTGTAGAGCTTATTAGTAGCAACAAGGCCTGCCATTCGAGCTCCTATGATCACAATTCTTGGCTTTTTGGCCTCCATTGTTGCTAGTTTCTTTAGCAGACAGATAGACAAAGTAAATGTAAGAACAAAAAGCAAGAGAGGGTGAATCTAATGAAGATTTATAAGAAGATTTTGTTGTGTAGTTGTAAGAATAGTGAAAAAAGATTTAGGCTCTCTTTTTATTGAAGTCTACTAGTCAAGAAGATGTACTGATATATTAATTTGGCTAAAAATATACTTTGGTGGCCAAGCACAATGAAGGTTCAATAATGTACCATCAATCATCATCTTACACGTGTTGTCAGTTGATTGGGTCTTTGCACAAAATTTTAAAATTGGAGTGTAAGATGCACATGAGGATATGGTGATAATAGCAATGATATACAAGTTGTAGTAATTAAAATGTTCCAATGTTAAGGCAACTATAAAAGCTTTTATGTGTCCCCCCACTAAATTTTCCTTCTTTTTCTCTCTTAGAATATGTAAGGTTTGTGGGATCTCATAAAATCCCAACTTATCGATCAAAAACAATGAAAATGTGACTATTTTACCTACATATATCATAATGAACATGTTGTTTGACCATGTAAATTAAGAAACAAATATATTCTATATTAAAATGTATTTAAGCTATTGAAACAGCGAGTCTAGATGCAAAAACAATGAAATAAACATGATTATATTATGCGAGCCTACCCTAGAAAACCACTGCCCTAGAAAAAGCTTCCTGGAGTGACGAGAGTCCCCTCTCAATAAATCCAATCCAACAACTTTAGTTCTGGATTGAAGATTTGTATTCTGATAAAGCTCCAATTCAATATCTTATTGGATTGGCTCTTGATCAATCATGTCCCAGTTCAAAAGGGACTCTATCAAATAAATGTTACAAACATATAGTTATATTATATATATTTTTTATTTAGATTTTGTATATCAAATCGGGTTTGGCCCCATGAATTGTTGGTCGATCCTAATATTGAGATCCGATAAAAATCCAATACAATCGGATTGGTAATTTGGTATGAAATGGATCCTATCCGATTCGTATCTAAACAAAACCCGATCCATTAACAGCCCTAACCCTACCTACCAGACTTTCTCTATTATCTCGTCAGAAGTCAAGTCTATTCTAGTTGATGTGAGGGGCCCACTTCAACTGTTCACAGTAGTACCACTATTTTTATGCAAAATGACGAATTTAACCCCTAGCGATTAATTGGATTCTTTGGCTGACATAATTATATTCGTACTCACAGCATGCTTGTCTCTCCCATCAAAGCTTACAAGGGCAAAGAATTGAAGTATCCAAGAAAAGAATTTTCTCGTTTATACAATCTATGATGATTTAGACACACTTGGTATTATCAAACTGATTACATATCTTGATGACTTCGATCATCTTTTTTATATTATAAATTGAGTTCATCGTAAGCACGGACATCCTCTCTAAGATTAAAGGGACAAGAGAGGAAAGATAGTAAATTTTGAATAAATATTATTGAAAAGTGTAATGATTTTGTAACTCAACCTGACAGGTAACTCCAAAATTCAACTGACATGTACCCTGCACGAATCATAATTTTTTTCCTTTAGGATACACAACTACACATCCCCATAAAATATGTGCAATTGTATATCTTGATAGAAAAATTCTATGATTCTTGCACTTACCATCTCAAGGAATTTTTGAATTACCTTATTAGGTAGAGTTACAAAATCAATATTATATTAAAAAAGAAAGAACAGGGAAAAGACAATAAAATTGAAAAAGAAGAGAAGAGAAAACAATCAAATGAGATTGTGTGACCCCCTACTCAACTGTCTCAATCCCCTCCCCCTCAATCCCCTCCCCCCTCCCAACATTAGTAAAGTGGTGTCTATCATAAAAACCTTGATTTGTAAATAAGAACCCTTTGATTTTTCTTTTGAAAATAGTCATCTTCAAGCTCTTCAACTTCTATGATAAATTATTTTAATTTACTAAAGCTCACCTAATTTCTTGAAGCAAATCCTTGATTTTCTAATCAAATCTAATAATATTTTGCTTCAAAAATCCTATCTTATCCATGAAACTTGAAGAGGATGGTAAATTCTTGTTTTAGGTTGAAGTAGATAGCAAATTAACGTTTGAAAGTAAGGTAAAATATTTCACTAAAAGGTAGAAGACAATTGGTTTTGGAAAGAAAAAAAACAACGATTTTAGTTACTGTTTGGAGACTAGGGCTTTTGGATAATTCATTATTAGCCTATTAGAGTGAACTGAGGTCAAGGGGGGCGAGTAATCAGTTTAAAAGTACAAGGGCGTTAACTCAAATTCATTGTACCAATGCAGCTCTGTATCACTGTATCATTCTGTTGATTTTTACAAAAAAAAACCACACACAAACCCAAAAAGACAAACAACTCCTCTTTCTTTCTTTTTCTTCCCTATTATGGACATGTGTAAAACCTTCACAAAACCCTAGACTAAAACCAATAAATCTACTCCTGAAATTCAATAAGGGTCCCACTAAGAACCCTTGTCAGCCATTCATCATCACTTTCTTCAACATCACAGCCGTTGATTCCACCACCTGAAACCTTCTCCTCCTCCTCCTCACTTCCCGTACTCTTCGTCTCAGCTGGAAACATCGCCACGTGTCCCATTGGGTACGAAATGCTGATACCACTCGTATCTATACTCGCCATCACAGTCGATGAAGAATCAGAAAAAGTGGGCCCACAACTCTCTTTGTGACCGTTGATCTTCAAGAACGAATGATACGGAACAAAAGAGTTGTTGATGTTAGGGCAGCTTAGTTCCTTCTCTAAAACCTTCATCACCTCCTTCACTGTCTCTTCTTCAATCTCAAACTCAGCTAAATAGTCATCCTCGTCGTCAGATTTTGCCGGAGTTCGTGGCCGTTTTACGGCAACGTCGACGGTGTCGTCAGATTCCGACATCTTTCTACTTTCTTTCATTTTTTTTCTCTCGAAATAGGGAAAGAGAACGAGTGAATAAAGAAACAGAGAGTAAAATGGGTATAAATAGTTGAGAGAGAGAAAACGCCGTAGTTTGAACGTAAAGAGTGTCGCATAGGACAGTGGGGGTAGGTGACTGACGTGGCAATCTGTATTATGTACACGTGTCATAAATGACGAGTATCTGCAGCTTAGCGACTGAGAGTACAAACGAAAAGTCGGTAGGTGGTTTCAGGAATTTAAGAGCTTTTCTTTTTATTTCGTTGAATTTATGATAGAGTAATGCCCTTAAGCTTTACACTCCCCTACGCCTTAAAATAGTACGGATTTATTCGAAACCATTAATCCGAACTTAGCTTCATCAAGTATATCTGAATTAAAATATGATTTATAAATGTGTCCCTTCATCTAAGTTATATTCGAGTTGAATACTTTTCCATCCTTATATTTGAATGAAATATTAATTTGCAATATGTATTCTTATATTTTTTTAAATTATTTTTCATCAATCAATAATAAGTGGATGTAGTGGTCTAGGTCTCTTTTTAAAATGGAGAATTTTTAAATTCATATTATCATTTTAATAATTGTATTTAAAATAATCTTAAATGATTTAACATTATCCAACCCGACCGACCCAAATTAATAAATTTGATCTAATAGAATCGTAAAATGATTCAGATTTTATCTTTAGCTAGTATGATCTAAGTCGGATTGAATATGGACACACTCATATTTGACCCGTATTCGACTCATTTTAAACCCTATACTCCCCTCACTAAGTTTTGTATGATGTGTTTCTCTGAGTAAGATAGCATCCAAACTTACACATGATTTGCTCACCATGTGTACACTTGTTTTTTAAATCCAAGAGTCGCTTGATTGGTTATTTATAGGAAAATACTGAAGTAACATTGAAATTGACATCGTTTGGGACATTGCTGATATAGATGTGTCTCTAGAATCATAGATGTTTTTCATCGAGATATGAGTGAGAAACATTTATGTTTCTATGCACACCAATGTCTCAAACGATGTTAATTTTCTTTCTTAACAATCCTTGAATTCTTGACGGTAGCTTGATAGTCCATTTAATAAACCTTTTTTTTTTCTTAAAGGTCTCTCGTTATTGTCGAGCTTAGCACTTTTTATTTATTGTCAAGGTCAACATTTTTATTTCTTATCGAGCTCACATTTTTTTATTTATTGTTGAGGTCACCACATTTTATTGCTGAGTTTGATAAATTTTAACCATGACAATTTTTAAAATTGCTGAACTCGATGTTGTAAAATCCACCCACTTTCATTTTTTTCAAGATTTTCGAACTAAAATACATGAAAAGACTGACTAAAGACATAATGAGTTGTCTATATGATTTTGATCCAAAAAAACCATCTTTGATCGATTTTCATCCAAAAATGAAATAAAAAGTTTTAAAAAACCCTAGTTTTCTACATAAGTCTTCAAAATCCTTGCAAATGTCTTATTCTTCCTTCTCAAATCCTTAACATCATAATGAAGTGCCTAAACTCAATTAAGATGCCTAAAATCCAATTTTTTCAATGAAAATAGTGAGTTTGAACAATTAGGGCTCATTCTACGTTTTAATTATGTGAAATGTGAGGAGTCTACATTTTAATCATGTAGAATGTGAGAAGTGAGGTTCAGGGACTGATTAGAAAGTAAAATTTTACTAAATGGACTATTAAGAAAAAATTTAAAAGTTAGGGACTATTTAGAAAAAAGTTCATCTGCCAAGATCCTTTAAGTAATTTTCCCTAAAAACTAGGTTTGTGTGGATGGTTCAAACTTGACCTAATAGTGGTGGGTTGTAGGTGTCTTATAACAATCCAAATCCTCCATTGAGCATAAATTTATTATGTCGAAGTTGGCCCTAGCAAATTTAGAGTGTGTTAGGATTGATTTTTATTTTAGAAAAATATGAAATTCAAATCCCTTAAAAAATATATTGAAATTATTTAATGCTAATTTTTATCAAAATAAGGATTATGTTACAATTTTAGTTGAAAAAGAGTTAGAAATGAAAGGAAACTTGTTATTTTATAAGAAAATACTTCCTTCAACACCATGTCGATGTGGCAATAGGCAAAGGACAAAGAACCATAGATTTTTTTATCCTTGTATCTCAATGAAAAAAATCTATGGTCCTCTACCCATTTCCATGCTAATGCAGTGTTGAAGGATGTTAGTTTAGAATGACTTTATTTTATATTATACTAGAGTTTAATAATATCCTTTTAACTTTCCTATCATTCATCTTCTACCATTTTCTTAATACTACCTCTTTAATTTTATTATTTGTTCCCTTTTACCTTCTTAACCATTCTCCAACTTTATTATTTTTGTGCTTTTGCCACATTAACCTCAAAAGGATGTTATGTAGTAGGCACATGTGAACCCTAGTTTATACAATAAAATACAAAAGTAGATCTCACTCCATTTTCCTAACATAAAGAGGGGTTGAAAATTAATCATGCTACGAATCTTGAGTACAACTTTAGTTTTATTGTCTTTTTTCTTTTAATCAATTTCAAGAATGCCCTTATAACTTTATTGTATTTCATCTTTTACCATTCTTTTCAAGATTACCCTTCCAATTTTATTACCTTTCCTCTAATGCCCGTTTTTCATTTATAACTTTGCAAATTTATTACTTTTCCTTTCTTACCCTTTTAACCCCAAAGTCGGAACAAGCAAACTCTAGTAACTCAATAATAAAATTGTCTTTTACCAATCCATATTGGCAGGTAGTTCTATAGTCCATGAAACCCAATCTCATTATAATTGCTTTAAAAATAATTTAGCGATCTTGGATATTTTGAATATTTCTCTTATGATTCATACTCATGGTTGCAAATGGGTGGTACTTGTATGTAAGGAAGTTAAAAGTTACTGTTTTACTGTATGTAAGGGTAAATATTTAAATAATATTTGGTTTTGGGTCAACCGAGTAAAATAATCAAAATTAATTTATCATTTCAAGAGACTCCTTCACAATCACAATAAAGGTACCAAAATATTTCCATAATAGGATAATAATTAATGTAAGTAATATAGACAACATGAAATAGGAAAAAAAGAAAAGAAATTATATTGCCACACCAAAGTAAATAGATTTCCAAAATAAATATGCTAATTACTGAGGAAGCACTTAATCAATTAAATTTAACACATACTTTTAACATTATCTCATGTATTTTCTTTTGAACCAACATTGAATCTACCAATAACTTGTGAAGAATAAATTTGGTTCTTGGTTAATGTATTTTGATGCCTTTTGGGCTTTGCCATTTGCTACTCTTCTACTCTTCTTGCCTCATCATACCTTCCCAACACAAAATTTCTTCTTCCATCTCTACATTTAAAAATCATATATTGCTGTAAGATGATGAATCAAGTTAGCATCCGAGATCATTCACAACTAAAAAAATAAAATGAAAGAATTAAAATTTGAATGTGGAAGTAATACTCACCAATCCTAGAAAGTCCCTCACAATAACAAAAGACTTGGCTTTATATTGTGAGGAATAAGGCTCGGTTGTAGGATGTGTTAGATTGCTTGGATGGACGGAAAGAAAGGAATCGTAACTAATAGAAGTACAAATCAGTAAGAAAATATTTAGAAATGAAAATCAAAGAAAAATAGGTAAGTTTGTTGACGATTTACTCAATCTTAAGATCAAAGGGAGATAATCGCAACAGACATGAAAAATTAAAGAGAATCAAATGGAAACAAAAAAATGGCATACCATTATTTGAATTTCTAGTTCCCCATCCAATCAGGTTCTTATTTCCGATTCCACCAATTCCTAAAATACCATCAAGACATACCAATGGAGCTAAACTGCTCAAATGATTCTGATGGAGGAGCTTCCAAGGTTTCTTATCACCTTTCATGGCACCGACAATACCTTATAATGAAGAGTTGAAAAAACTTTTGGTTTGGCTAGAATACCTACTACATCTTATAAAGAAAAAAATGACTAGAAACGGACAAAAGCATTGATGATACACAATGTAACGCATGTTGGAAAAACTGTAAAAACGTTATATATCAAAGTGTCCACTACCAATAATAATTGCAAGCCAACGCAACGTAACGCATAAGGGTGTTAATGGAGCCCATTTAACCAAAACCGAAATCGAAAACCCCAATTCCAATTCCTTTTTTATTGAAACTAATTAGAGTTGGGTTTAATATAAAACCAAATCTACAGGAACCAGAACCATTAGAATCAATTTATTTTATTCATTTCTTTTTATACAATGAATGATTCATGCGTTTCCTATATTTTAAGATTAATACATATTATTTAAAGTTCTTTAATTTTATATACAAATTATGCATTGAAACTTAATTTTATCCTTTCTCAATAATACCCTCTACTTTACTATCTTTCTTCTTTTACCCCTTTAACTAACTTTATTTTCTTTCCTTATCTCATCTTTTCTTAATAATATTTCTCCAACTTTATTATTTTTCCTCATTTACTCTTTTAACCTCAATTTTTTTTAATAGTACCCCTTCAATTTTTTTTTTACCCCTTTACCCCTAAAAAGGATGTTTGTCTTGTAGGCACGAGTAAACTCTAGTTTATATAATAAAATACAACTATAAATCCCACCTTTACTCTAACTATGGGGGATAAATGTCTCATCCAACCTTTATGCGGGGTCCACACTAATTACTTTATTGTCTTTTATCTTACTCTTGTCAACTTTATTATCATTTGTTTCCTCCCTACTCAGTTTTTAATAATATCCCTCAAATTTTACTACTTTTCGTTTTTCCTATAACTTTATCATCTTTTCTTTTTTACCCATTTAATCCTCTTTATTGTATTTCCTCATATTTGCTTTCTTAATAGACTAATGATACACTGACTCGCAAACTTGATGCTCTTGGCATGTCATGTGCATTGAATCATAGATATTTTTCCTTGTGTATCCTGAAAAAAAAAAAGATTTATGGTTTTGTGCATTGTCACGTCAAGAGAGTCAATTTTGTGCTTCAAGTTATCGTGACTCTTCTTAATAATATCTCTCCAACTTTATTATTTTTTTATATTTTTACTCATTTAACTCGAAAGGGAATCATACCATACGCACGGGTGAACTCTAATGTGTGTGTGTGTGTCTGTGTGTGTATATATATGAGAATGCTAACGTCCAAGATCTCGTAGGGATGTTAGTATTGTCCAACACTATTCTTCCCAGTAATACCCCTCATCGTTTTGTCTTTTAGTGAATAAGATAAGGGCATGTTAATATTTTACCCAATAAATACATTTATTATGCTATTAATAAATTTATTTATTATGTTGGCATTGATTGCCAAAGAATTTACTACAAAAAAATATATTTAATTCGAAATACTTAAATGCTCCTAGCATTTATTATGTAAAAAAACATTTATTGTATAAAAGACTAATACACCCTTGTCTTTTTCCCTGAAAGACAAAATGATGAGGGTGTGGACACGGGGTTTTGAATATTCTTCAAACCTCCCTCCACTTTGGGGTGTTTTGGAGTCGCCACCATTCAAATTGATAAAGGGGTGTGATGGTCACCCGGATTTGTATTTTTGAAAAATCATGTCATTTTGCCATTTTTTTGTAGACTCTTGTAAGATAGGTATATGGTCCAACCTTTGATTCGAAGGTAAGGGGGTCCATTTATGGAGTAGGGAGGTGTTAGGCACCATACTCCATCCACGTGATGTGGTAACCTCGGATTCGGTCTTGTGAAAATAAAAAGAAAATAAAAATAAAAAAGGAAGAAAATCGATATATGCCCTCAAACATGAGGGACTTTCAATGTTGGATTCAATCATTAAGGGCACCCTTATATAGAAGGGGCCATTTTGTGATTTAACCCATGGTGGTGTGTGCAAATGTGTGGGAAAAGGGAGAGTAGAGGAGGAGGGAGTGGAGTTGAGGGGGTTGTTCTTGGTCCAAACACACCTTGTCCTTGAGTTGATCTTCAAATGTCTTCTCTTGAGTTGACTTGGACTTGCTTGAAGTTGTAGAAGATTGAGTTGAGTTGAGAGTGAGGTGTTGAGATGAGATGAGATGAGAGAGGGTTGAGTGTAGTGAAGAAGTAAAGTAGAGTGTTGTAGTGTTTTTAGGATTTTTTCTCAAATTTTCATTAGGTGTGGTGAGGGGAGAATGGGGGGTTTTTATAGAGGTTGGAGAGATATTTTGAGGGTATAATGGGGTGAATGAAGAGAATAATGGATAATGGCATGGGTTTGAGAGGAGAGGGGTATGAAATTTAAGATGGAAATAAGGGTAGTTTTGTAATGAGGGAAATGGTTGTTTTTAACCCAAATGGTTTGGATCTTACCCAAATCCATTTGGGTAGAGTGTTTGGTGGGGTGAGATGAGTGATGGTTGATGGGTGTAAGAGAGTTGTTTGGAGAATGAGTGTAGAGATGGTTGAAGAGGTAAGGTGTTAGATTTGAGATGATGTGTAGTGTAAGAGGTTGATTGGTTGGATTTTGGGAGAGGTGAGGGATGAAGACATGTGGCAAATGGGGAGATGATGAGATTGGTTGATTGGTGATGGTGGTTAGATGATTAGAGAGAAGAGTATGGGAGGTATGGGTTGAGGTATGGGTTGAGGTGATTTTATGGGAGTGTTTTAGGGAAAGTGATGGATAGATATGGGTTGTGATGTGGGTGGTTGATAGTGTTAGGGAATGGGGAATAGGTTAGGTTAGGGTAGGGTATGGGTTATGATGTTGGTGGTTGATGTGATGAGCGGATGGGGAATAGGTTAGGTAGGGTAGGGTTATGGGTTGAGTTGATTTTTGGAGGGAAGTGATGGAGTTGGTTAATGGTGATGAGAGGATGGGTAATAGGTTAGGTTAGGGTAGGGTATGGGTTATGATGTTGGTGGTTGATGAGAGAGGCGGGTAATAGGTTAGGTTAGGGTAGGGTATGGGTTATGATGTTGGTGGTTGATGATGAGAGGAGGTAATGGTAGGTTAGGTTAGGGTAGGATTATGGGTTGAGTTGATTTTTGGAGGGAAGTGATGGAGTTGGTTAATGATGATGAGAGGATGGGTAATAGGTTTAGTTAGGGTAGGATTATGGGTTGAGTTGATTTTTGGAGGGAAGTGATGGAGTTGGTTGATTAGATGAGGGAGGGGGAAGGGTGTGATGACATGTGTCATTTTTTGTATTGCGTTGGTGATTGGTTTGATGTGATGATGATGGTTTGGATTGGGTTTGGGTAGTGAGTTGGGCTTTGGTTGGGTTGGGTTTAGGAAAGTAGTTTGGATTTTATGTGATGGGCTTGGGTTTAGATTGAATTGGGTTTATGATGGATTGGGTTTTAGATTGAATTGGGTTTATGTTGGATTGGGTTTAGGAGAATAGTTTGGGTTTTATGTGATGGGCTTAGCTTAGGTTGGGTTTGTGTTGGATTGGATTGTAGAATAGGATGGGCTTAGCTTAGGTTGGGTTTCGGTGTGGGTAATTGGATGGGCTTGGGTTTAATGAGAGTGATTGGGCTTAGGTAGAATAGTAGTAGGTTGAATTTAAGGATGTAGGACGGTGGTGAGGTGTGCGGGTCCATGGGCCACGTGGGTGACCTCGGACATTTATTAGTTGAAAATAGATTGGGTTCTTGTAGGTTTGGGCCTCGGGGCCCGTTCCGCTTTTTTCGAATTTTTTGGGGCATCTTGCGTCAAGGGCCCGCTCAAATTCGGGTGTCTACAGAGGGTATTATTGAAAAAAAATTGTTAGACCTAATGGGGATATTAGCATGCTCCAACACTTTTACTTTCTAATAAAACTCTTATTAATTTTGTATTTTAGTAAAAAAGACAAGGGCATATTGGTCTTTTATATAATAAATACTTGTTTACATAATAAATACTTTTATTTTACATAATAAATGTTCAGGGAATTAAAGTCTTTAGATTTAAATATTTTGTTTGTAACCAATGCTTTGATAATTAATGTCAACATAATAAATATATTTATTATGTAAAAAAATCAATATGACCTTGTCTTTTTCACTAAAAGACATTATTACCCCTACTAATTTTATGTGAAAAAGATAAGGTTATATTGATCTTTTACACAATATTTTTTTTTATTTTACATAATAAATGTTAAGAGCATTTAAATTTTTAAATTTAAATATTTTGTTTGTAATTAATGCTTTGGCAATTAATGTCAACATAATAAATATATTTATTAAAGGCATAATAAATGTATTTATTATATAAAAGATCAATATGCTCTTATTTTTTTCACTAAAAAACAAAATTAATAGAGATATTATTGAGAAATGAAAGTGTTGGAAAATGCTAACGTTCCTCATGGGATGTTCGTATTCCTCATATATATTTATAAGGGTATGTTGGTTTGTTACATAATAAATGTTTGTCTTTTTTATAATAAATTTTAAAAATATTTTAGTTTTTAGATTTAAATGATGTTTTGGCAATCAATGCCAACATAATAAATGTATTTATTATGCCTTTAATAATTGTATTTATTATGTAAAATACCAACATATCATTTTCTTCTTCACTAAAGGACAAAACACTAACGTTTCCCTGAGGTCTTAGAAATTAATATTCCTCATGAGTGCGTGAGAGAGAAAGAGACCTTTGAAAAGAAAAAGTATAAAAACTATGGAGAGGGCAACCCGCTTTAAAATTTTGAAGAAACTCTCAACATTAGATTACACGTGGCATTTTCAAACCTTTCAAATTTTGGGGGAAATATAGGGGCTTGAAATGAATTCAAAATGCCATGTGTATTGTAATGAGCAAGCAGGCTTCCTTCAAATTTTGAAGCGGGTTGCTCGTTTCAAAGTCGAACTCAAGATCTCTAGTCTATGCAACCTCCCTCCCTCCCTCTCTCTCTCTCTCTCTCTCTCCCTCACACAAGCACACACATACTAATATGCTATTATGTGACGAGAGAAGGTGGAGTAGAAGTAGTTTGACATGAAAAATATGAATTGCCATAAGTGCCCTTATTTTCACATTTTAATTTAATATAATCAAGGCCATTTTAGTAAAACACCAAGAAAATTGCAAACCTTGCTTAGTTATCAAAATTACAAAAGTCTCCTTTTTATTATAATATCTTCAAAAACCCTTAATCAATATTTTAATTTACAAGTAAGGTTTTTTTTTATACTCATGGGTTTGCACGCGTGCCACCTTCTATATATAAAGAAAATGCTAAACTGACTTCCTACAACATTACACTGATGTGGTGGTGTGCATAGAACCCTAGATACCTTTCACTCGTATCTCAAGAAAAAAGTATCTTTGTTTATGTGCATTTTAAACCATAAATATAAAAGAAAATGCGAATATATATAGGTTAGGTTCAACAATCAAAATTCCTAGTCAAAGTTTGGTATTATATGGAAGATGATTTTCATGCTAAGACGAACATCCTAAAAAAAAATCAGCCCGTTCTGAAACTTTAAACCCATATAGGATAAAACACTTTGACTAGGACTTTGGCAATCAACACATTTGTCCGATGTAGCTTAAAAGTTTTGGATTGAGCTGTAGAGATCACAGTCACAAAAAATCATTTTAATCTAAAACATTTAACACTATCAAAAGTAGTTTAAAATTGTAAATCGTCGATTTTTTACCAAAAATTGGTAAACTAATTTAGATGGATTTAGAAATTTCAGATTGAACTGATTTTTTATGAGGATGGTCTCGTCACCATAGAGTGAACCCCACAAAAACTAACTCAGTCCAAAACTTTTATATATTTATATTTAATGTTAAATTGACTTCATACAACATTAGGCTGCCGTGGCGGTGGTGGGCATTGAACCCCAGATACTCTCCACTCATATCTCGAGGAAAGCCAATTATATTTTTGTGCACACTTCCACATCAGCAATGTTGTAGGAAGTCAGTATAGAACGGCTCGTAAATAAAATTGGAAATTGCTGAAATGACAAAAAGAATTTAGTGCAATTCTCACAAGTCTAACGTGAGATGTGCACGTAACCATAGATGTATTTCCTTGCTATACGAATAAAAATCATCTATGATTATGTATGCATGTCCACGTCAGAATTGTGAGAATCACAGTAAATCCTGTGTCACCTCAGCACGACTCAATAAACTTACCTTCGTCGTTTACATCTGCCATTGAAATTATAAAACTCGTATCTAAAATTGACCTTGGAATGGTACCACGTATCTGGTCTTGCACATGTGGTGGCATGGGGTCGCATGTTTATTGGTTGAAAATCACGTGTGAAACGACCACACACGTGGGATGTAGAGTTTGAGTAGGGTAGATCTGTTGGTTTGAACATGCTGAAGTTATAGTCAAGGAATCCTCTTAAGAATAAAATGATAGATTCTTATTTATTATTAGTCCATTCTACGTCTTTGTTTAATATTTACGGAGTTCACACTCAATACTACCTGCTATAAGCCTATAATAATCAAAGTTGACTTTTTAAATTATAAGTCAACTTAATTGGTTGTATAATTTCTTCGTAAGTACATATGTATCCTGAATGACCTACCTTGGATAATGACCTTAATCATCTATTTCATTTTGGATATTAAAGTATAAAAAATATACATAATTTCCAATATACTTGTGTTCTAAAGTGATATTCATCTCTCGATAGTATAGACTTGACATCGCTCGAGAATGAACCTAGAGTGCATCATAAGCCGTACTTAGGGTGCAATTTAGGTGGGCTGACATGAACTCAACCTGATTAAAAGGGGAGTCTTGGCTGAGTTAGATAGAAAATGAGTTGAGCTTAAGTTAAAATATCTCTTCCTAACCCTAATTCAGGTTGAGCTTGGAGAACCCTATTCAATCCGAATCCGATAATATAATATATGAATTACTTATAATTTATTTCTTAGTTTTCATATTACATCTTATTATGGATATTATTAATGGAGGCTTTGATTTAGTAAGATTTGTCAAAATATTCTCTTAATAATGGATTAATTGAAGGGTGTATGCGATTTTATTTACGAGTGATTTTGTATTTTTTTTTAAATTAAAATTTATTTGTTAATCAATATAAAATTATTCAACGAGTCGAGCCAAACCAACTCGGTGTAGCAGAGATATTTTCTGAAGACAAAAAATAAAAGAATCAAGGCTATAAATCATGGAACTATACTAACTACGGTACTAGGCTAACTATATCATGGTTAGTTGGGATTTCCAAATAACTCCCGGTAGTACAGGAACAAGATTCATAATTACTGTGACGTTTGATACTGTACTTCTTCTTTGTCTTCATGTGGTCAAGTCAACACGTGTCCCCCCATCAAAATAAAAAATAAAAAATAAATAAAAAAAGACTTAAAAGTCAAAATTTAACCCAACAAGATAAAACCCCAATTCTCTCTCGGCTTCAGAGCTCAAAAAGTCTCTCTCTCTCTCTCTCTCTGTGTTAACAGAGAACCCACCATGATTGAAGAATCTCTCAATTCGATGTGGACCTCCATGAACACTTGGTTCACTCCGACTGTTCTCTTCATCCTCTTAAACCTCATGATCGTCACAATCGCCATTGTTTCCAAAACCCAGAAACATCATCACCACCACCGAGAACAACAAGAACAAACCCAACTCGCTCGAACTCCATCCGTCTTACAACGCCTCAAATCCATCGATCTCTATCGCCACAGATATCAAGAATTGAACCCATTTTCCTCCATCACCACAATCTACCAATCACTAGATATGGGTGACACCCAACAAACACTAGAACCAAACTTTGATCAAGAACAACAAGAACAAACCCAGCTGGCTCGAGCTCCATCCGTCTTACAACGCCTCAAATCCATCGATCTCTATCGCCACAGATATCAAGAATTGAACCCATTTTCCTCCATCACCACAATCTACCAATCACTAGATATGGGTGGCACCCAACAAACACTAGAACCAACCATTGATCAAAACCCAATTTCAATTCCTGATCAAAATCATCTCACGAAGAAGAAATCTGAGGCAAAAACAGTGAATCTGCCACAAAAGATGAAGAAGTGGTCGAGTTCATCAAAATTGGGTTTTGGTGATTTTGAGGAAAAAAATATGGTTGAGCGTCGATGTTCGTCAGTAAGAGATGGGAAGGTGCAGACATTTGGAGAGGATGAAGGAATTGATGCGAAGGCGGACGATTTCATTAACAGATTTAAACAGCAATTGAGGTTGCAGAGATTAGATTCGATTTTAAGATATAAGGAGATGCTTGGAAAAGGTGGAGAAGTAAATTAAAATAAATTTAGAAATCCTATTGCCATACCAAGTTTTTCTTACAACATACCAATCCCTTTGAAATTGGAGAGCTGTTTATATAGTTTGGTGTGTTACCAGTAATGTTGGTGTGCTAATATCATCTCTCAATGTTTTTTTTTTTTAAGAGGTATTGTGAGTTGCTGCCTGGTAGATAGAGATGTAATAATAGGTTTAATAGGCATTTTGTTTTGGGATAATTACTGTAAGTGACTATTTATTGAGAACATGTACGGATTAGTCTCCTAAAATATAATACGGACCATTATATTTAATAAAATATTTATCTATTAAAGATCTTTTAAAGATTTTTTTATGTAAAATATTTGAAATACTTTTTTAACAATTTTACAAAGTGGTTTAATCTAAAAATATATCGAGTCAAATAAAAAATTTGACAAGTTTATTTGATTATTAATATTTTATGAAAATAAAATATAAATATTTTTATTTATTAAAATCTATTTATAAATTCAATATAATTTCATTTGACTCATTTAAGTAGACTTGCTAAATTTTTAATTGAATCAAATCGATGAACATTTAAGTCCAGTTTTAAAATAATGTTTTAATTATTTATACTTTTTAATAAATATAATATACATAGATCAAATTAGTTTAATGTTGATGATGATAATCATACCCATGTCCATCATCATTATCATCATCCATGTGAGTTAAAAATCATTAATTTTGGGAAGAAAAAATAAGGATTTATTTATTTTATTTTTTTCATATGTAATTTATATAAGAGATGGCCATAGTCAAGGGACATGTCATTAATTTTAAAACATACGATTAGAAATAAACACATTTCTTTCAATCTGAATATTCGTTGAAAAGGTAATTATGACATTGCCCTCCTTGCGGTTAAGGTAACAACTTCGGGCATAACCCGCTCCCATAGTGTGATGGGCAGTGTGTACAAGGCCCTAAAACGAATTCACTGTCGTAGGATTGATCGACGATTACTAGCGATTCCGACTTCATGCAGGTGAGTTGTAGCTTGCAATCCGAACTGAGGATGAGTTTTTGGGGTTAGCTCACCCTCGCAGGATCACAACCCTTTATCCTAGGCATTGTAGCACATGTGTCACCCAGGGCATAAGGGGCATGATGATTTATTTCAAAATCCTTTTTAGATTAATATTTAATAAAATGACTACTAAAGAGTCTATATTTTTTCAAAAAAGACTTTTTGGTACATATTTCCAAAAAATAGATGATTGGGGTAACTGGTCATTTTGTACCTCTGGTCTGGTTGTCATCGGGTAGAAAATGGGTCAGGCTTGACCCAGATCTGAACGATACAAAATTCGAATTTAGTGGGCTGAATTATTTGAGTAGCTCCGAATAAAAAAATGGGTCGAATATGGTTTAATTTCCCTAATTGACTTAACTCATATCAAGGTTGGCTCCAGATCCATTCGTGGATCTGTTAGGATTGGAATGATATGTTGCTTATTTTTCTACAATATGAATTCTTATAAAATGGATGAATTATAATGGTACAATAATATAGTATAGCAATTAGCGAAGATATAAACTAAGAAAAAAATGTAAATGAGCCAAAATTGTTCCACTTGATCCAATCCAAATCAAGCACTTTGGATCAAGATGGATCCGATTTTAATGACCAAAAAAATGCTTATGATATGGCTTAAGTTAGGTGGTGTTTGTTTGCGCTATTTTTCAGTGCTTATTGCTGAAAAAAATTAAATTCAGCACTTTTGTCAAAATAGCGCGTTTGTTTACTCGTGCTTATTGCTGAAAATAAGTGAAAAAAATTCAGCACTATTTTGATGCTGAAAAAAAGTGCTGAAGCGGTAAGCACTTCGCTTTTTCAACACGGACAAGTATGCCCTTTGTTTTTTTGAGCATGGACAACTATGCCCTTATTCTTAAAAGGATATTACCTCTTATATCCCATGGATAAGTATATAGACACCCCACAAATTAATAAACCCACACCATAGCTAAATTATTTTGTCTTATATGGGTTAAAATTTTTGGAATGAGTTGATTTTTGGTGAGGATGATCTCTACAATGAGGAGATCATTCTCACAAAAAATCAGCACATTTTGAAACTTTTAACCCTATCAAAACAAGTTCAAGAATAGTAAATTGTCTATTTTTTTTTTTGAAAACTATTTTTAACGAGTTAGAAGTTTCAAAATAAACTGATTTTTGGTGAGGATGATCTCTAGACCATATAAATTATCCTCACTAAAAATTTGGTCATTCCAAAAATTTTAATCCATATAAAACAAAACAAAAAATGGTTATAGTGTGGGTTGCCCTTATTAATTCATAGGGTGCTTTTATAATTACACATCCTTCATTTCCATCGAAAATTATTCATAAAAAATTAAGTTCTTTTTAAAGTTGATTTCAAATTTTGGTGACTTGTATGACATTATTATTTTTAATTTGAAATTTGTGGGCTTTTATAAATAGAAATTATTATTTCTAAATTGAAGATTTGAGTATTATTTATTATTTAAAAATAAATTGTATTTTAATTTTATAAGAAATAATATATTTTATTGTGTTTGATAATAAATAAGCATTTAAAACATGTAAACAATGTATAATATGATTGTAAGGGTAACAAAGACAATTTATCAGTTTCAGCAATGTGTAACAAACATGATTCAGCATCTAAACAAACAACTTTTTTAGCACTTAAATTCAGCGCTTATAAGTTTCAGCGCTTAATGCTATTCAGCACTTATTTTTTTCAGTTTAACAAACAGCACCTTAGTAGGTGTTATGTGCAATTTTTTAAAACCCGAACCGGTCATTGACCCGTATGATTGACCGGGTCAGTCCAAAACAGTCAAACTGGTGGGTCAAATCCATCTGGCCCAAAAATGAAATATTAAGTATTTTTAGTTTAAAGAGAGAGAGAGATTTTCACCATTGGATTTGAATTTGAAATTTAAGAGTTAACTATTTGTCCATTTTCAAAGCATGCATCGAACCCAAAAAAAAAAAATATTTTTTTTATTTTAAAGTTGATCTAACATGAATTTAGAGGGTAGTAATGTTATTTTTTCATGTTACAATCCATTTGGGCTCATTAATTAAAAACTTTAGTAAATTTGATCATTTTTCATTAATTTATAAGAGAAGACTTTAAGTCAAGAGGCATATAATCAATTTCAAAATTCAAGGGGTATCTCAAATATTTACTAAATTGTTAAGGAACATGTTAAAAATCATCTAAAAATTGGGCCGGTCCTTTCTCAAACTCGGATGGGTCATTGATTAAATCGGTTGAACTTATAGAACCAGGTGGGCCAATTGGTTTTTCTAAAATTGACTCAATACCAAGAAGCTAGCGCGTCTAGTCCAACCCAATCGGATCAGCTGATCCAGTCCAATTTTTAAAACACTGGTTATGTAAAGCCACACATATGTGCCACATCAGCCATTGTGTCGAATTTCACTTATAACTAATGTTAAATGACTTCAATAAATTATCAAATCCTACATTAAAGTACAAACAACCATAATAAGGCCAAAGAAATTAATCATAGATCTACAAAAATGGATTTTTTTTTTTCCTTTTTAATTTTTTAAAAAAAAATGTGTTTATAATGTAGAAGTCGTGTTTAAAACATTAAAATATGTCTTTTTTAAAAAGTTGAGCTTTTTTATTGTTTTAATCATTAGAGATATGAGGTGTGTTTTAAACGAGTTTTTTCTAAAAAACAAAGTTTTAATTTTATTATTATTATGCTTTTAGATAAATTACTTAAAAATTCACAAAAAATAATTTATTTTTATTAAGAAAAATAAAATAATATCTTTTTATCTTTAAAAACTCTTTAACAAGTAATAAAATGTACAATGAAACCTGGTATCTTGACTCTTCTCAATCCCCGTCCAGACCGAGTTGACTTGTCCAACTCATCTAGTTTTAAATGAGATATCTTATTAAAATCATTTTATATATCTTTTTATTATTATTATAATTTGTATTAATAGATATTCAATCATAAAATAGTGTTTTATACTTTTATTTAAAGGATTGTTATTGGTACCACAACTTTTACTTATTATACCCCAATTTCTTAGTTTATGTATCACACCCCAATTAAAGATTAAAACACACTCTTCGAACATTACAAAAGATAGGCTCAAATTATAATCTCAACATTACATAACATTATAACACTTGAATCTCGATGAAAAGCATCTATGTTTCCTACACTTTCACGTTAAGAAGTGCGATATGAGATTCTAGCCTGAGGTCACTTGAACATTATTCCCCAAAAATTAGAAATTTAGGAAAAAAAACAAGAGAACTTCTATTAATGCCCCAACCTTTACTTATTCTCAACAATTCACTTCTTTTCTTTACTTTTTTAATAGGATTTTTCCCTAAACATGTGCAACTTATGTCCAAACTCTGGTTTTGGTACACTATTCATTTTAATTCTCAAATATGTTTTTACAGTGAATTCTTCACTTTTATTATGAACTGAATAATTGATAAATTACTAGTGAGATCACAGATAAGGCAAAATCGCAAGTATTTGATCAACGAATTTGTAGATTATAGAAGTGACGAATTCATGTAAAAACATGTTTAGGGAATTAAAATGAACAGTGTATTGAAATCGGAATTTTGTTATATTCAGTGCATGAAATGAATATTCATCCATTTTTTATTGGGGTGAGAGAAGTTAAAGTTGGGGTGGGTATAGCAGCTCTCTAAATTTATATGTTTTGGGTGATTTTATTGTCTAGGTTGGTCTTAGTTTGCGAGGAGAGGTTTGGGGTCGGGGTAGGGTCTTATTCTATGCTGGATTTAGCTCTGCCTATAATCATTTAAAACCCAATGACAATTGAGTTATGTGAGGATCGACTTCTGATTAATATTCAAATTTTGATAATTGGGTTCTTGATGATTTGGTTAAATTTGTGGCTCATTTTCATGTTTTAGGATTAATGTTGCTTGCTTCAACGCAGATGATGGTTTCATATGCTTCATTATTTTTCATTTTTATTATTGTGAATTTATATCTTTTTTCATTGATATGATTACAAGAAGATTTGGTAGTCTGTTATCTTGCTTCGAAGCAGTGTCAGGCATCCCAATTAATATAAGGAAAAGCAAGGTACTTCCAGTCGGCAAGGTCAGGTGTGTTTCCTTACTTACGGTCTCGTTGGGTTGGCATGTGGATAGCTTGCCCTCATCTTATTTGGGGATTCCATTGGGAGTCCCATACAAGATGGTGTCGATTTGAGAGTCGATAGTAGAGAGAGTTGTGAAAAAACTCGCAATTTGGCAAGCAAATTATCTATCAAAAGGGGGGCAAGTTGACTTTGATTAAAAGTGTCCTATCTACTATCCTAGTCTATTTTCTATCTATGCTGACTTTGCCCCATAGTGTGGAGCTAAGGCTGGATAAGTTGTTTCGTAATTTCTTATGGCATGACAAAGGTGGGGGTAGAAAGCATCATTTAGTTAATTGGAAGCAAGTTTGCTCAGACAAGAAAAAGGGTGAGCTCGGGATTAGAAGACTCGGAACAATGAATCTAGCGTTGAAGGGGAAGTGGTTATGGAAGTTTGGGTATAATGGCAATAACATGTGGAGATAGGTGATAAAAGGAAAATATGGGGCTAGGTGAACGGGGTGGGAGAATGGCCTAGCTAGACACCCGTATGGTTGTGGGATGTGGAAAGGTATTATGAAGACTATTTCTCTATTCAAGTCGAGGCTTAAATTCAAAGTGAGTTAAGGGAACAAAGTAAGATTTTGGGAGGATATTTGGTGCAATAATCAACCCCTTATGGAGTTGTTTCCTTTTTTGTATTCCATATCCGCGAAAAAAGGATTTCCTATCATAGCTTTCCGAAGATTGGTAGGCGATGAATGGGCTTGAGACTTTGATTTCAGAAGGGGTCTTGACGGCTTGGAATTGGCAGAGGTTGGTAGAGTAATTGATGTTGCTTCGTGCTTTGAGCTCCACAGGGATCGGGAAGATGAGAGAATGTAGATGGTAAGCAAAGATGGTAGGTTCTCAGTACGTTCTTTTTACCATTCCTTGTGTAATGATAATGGTGATATCTCCTTCCCATATGCATCAATTTGGGCTCGAAGGTGCCAAGTAGAGTTGCCTTCTTCACATGGACAGCTTCTTTAGGAAGAATCCAAACGACGGATTTTTTGATGCGGCGTGGGTGGTATGGGGCAAGTTGTTGCATTCTATGTATGGACGATGAGGAATCTTCAGATCACCTACTCCTTCATTGCAAATTCACGTATGAAATTTGGGCACATTTCCTTAAGTTATTTGGTATATTAACTTGCTAGCCCAAAACAATAAAGGACATTTTCACGAGTTGGACATCGAGAAGATGTTCGTTTGGTGGCATGAAGAGGTTACTTTGGAGTATTACACCATTCGCAATATGTTGGGGGTGTGGCGGGAGAGAAATGGCCGTATTTTTTAGGATAATCAAAATGATGGCACTGAAACAATTATTTCCATTTTGGGCCTTTTGTTTTGTTGGTCCAAAGTTTTTAAAGAATTTAGGGAGATCTTCTTCGAGGATTTTATCTATAACTGGGATGGGATGCTTTGTATTTCTGGTGAGTAGCGTCTGTTTGTAAGGTCTTGCTAGGTTGGTCACTTCGACTAGCCTAGTATTATTTTCTTTTCATATGAATATATTGTTACTTATCAAAAAAAAAAAAAAGATATGATTACAAAGAGAAAAAGATGAAGTTGAAGAAGTAAAGAATGTTTAATACTACGATTTTAATGGGAAAAGCATTCAAATTTTGCCTAAAAGTTCTTTGTCTTGCCATCTTATCACTTAAACAAGACTCTAAACAACTCTCATTTTCTTTTCTTTTTTTATTGTCTACACCTTATCCGAAATTGCAAATTACTAGGGTCATGAATCATAATTCAACATTTGACTTTATTATAAATTATATGTTTAATGAAGACATGTTTCTCACATCTTTTCTTGTTACCTCATTTCACATTATTTTTTGTCTTCTTTACATCATTTAGAACCTTTAACTTGCACCAAAGCACTTTTCTAGTGTTGAGCCTCCTATGTACAAAGTGATTCTCTCCAAATTTAATTTATTAATTATTATGATGTTTATGTTCGGAAGTGTTAGAATTCCAAGGTAACTATATAGCAGGTGTCCTGTTTGGTAAAAATATTCATAATTATTGTAAATTTAAAAATAATAATAAATTATTTACAATTGTTTGAATTCCAAGGTATTTACGGCTTAATTCATCCTCACGAAACTAGCTTGTAAGATGAGGATTGCCCCAGATTTATATATAACCCAAGGTTATCATACCCAAGTGATGTGGGATTATCGCTCACATTTACAACTGCAAGTTTGCAAACATCTTGCACTTGCTATGACTAAAAGACGTAAAATGGGATTTTTGTTCATGTCAAGGATTGTGCTAAGTAATTTGAACCCTTGTGGATTACTGTCGACAACTACCATAAATGGTTGTATTATTCATTTTAAGGGTGTTTGTGTTACTTTAGATGGTTGAGATTGATGGGAAAAAATACTGTAAACAATATATTCATGAATCTAGGATTTGATCTTGAACAAAAATAGAATAATTGAATCGAACAAACAATAATTGTAAATACCTGGATTCGCTTTTCCAATTATCCGCGGAGAATACGTTGATCTTGATCTTCGAAGAATATATGTACTACCCCAACTCTGCCTACATTTTTGGTGATGGGAACCTCTATCTCAATAATAGAATAATCTGTGTAGATAGGGGGGGACGACCACCTATTTATATAGAATGATACTAGATTTTCTACCCATCGTAGAATTCTAGTATTAGGTAAATACTACTTAAGTTTTGATAGGATGTTCACTAATCCATCATATTTGATGCTGATAACAAATGCCAGACTACTAGCATGGTTTCCAATTGTATCCTTAATGTTTTGAACAAATGACAATCCAGTATTTATATAAAATTTGTATATGTGAAAAGGCCACAAAATAATTTTGATAATGAAAATAAATAAATAATAAAATAATAATTCCAACAATCTCCCACTTGGCCTTCACATATACCTTTTGTTTAAAAAATGACTCTCTGGATTGTTACATTTTGAATAATCGAGTGCACTCTTTTGAAAAACAATTGTTCAAAATAATTTAGATAATCTTTAACTGTCACCTTCATTCAAAGATACCACTAATGATGGATCATTGATGTAATAAAGTGCTCATTTTTCAGCTTTAAGACAGTTCTATGGTCTCAAAACTAGTATCATCAATGAATTCATGAGTTTACCTTTACGTGAACTTTCTTTGTGGTATCAGGGCAATGTACAATCTTCAATGTAATTTGTATGTACATTTCCTAAGTGTCCAGCTTCATACTTATCGTATGTCATTCTGATATCTTATTAGTAACCAGTTATGTGATATTCCATCACCTTTCTATCCAGAATGAAGACTTCATCAACGTGATGCCAAGTCACGTCTAGTCCAAGTATTTTTTTAATACTTTACGAGTACATCTACTCATAGGCAAAGATAACATTTGTACACAATAATGCATAAATAATGACTAGTCATAATCAATTTCTTTAAGCAGCAATAAATAGTCTATCAAAAGTATAAATAAAGTAAAACAAACATAAAATAAACTTAACACTTAAATAACATGAACAAATGACATGATAACTCCCATACGAGTTACATGTTCCTTGAAAATCTTTAGCGGGAGTCTTTTTGTGAGAGGGTCAACTATCATATAGCTAGAATCTATCTTGGCAATCTCGATCAATCCTTCACGAACCTTTTCACATACTAAAAGGTACTTTATTTTGATGTGCTTGTTTCCTCTAGTTACTCTTTCATTCTTTGCAAAATCAATAACAACTTTATTATCACATAAGAGATAAGCACCATTGCTTACTAGCAATATATCATCAACATAAATCACAAGAATGATGAATCGACTCCCACTCATCTTGCGATATATACATTTGTCGACGACATTTTCTTTAAATCCATATTCGATCACCACTTGATCAAATTTCAAGTATCATTATCTTGATGCTTCTTTTAACCTATAAATTAATCTTTTAACTTGTAGATAACTGGGGAATAAGTCTTATAGAAATTAATACTTGACTTTTGCATGAAACCCTTTATTACAAGCCTTATTTTAAATTTCTTGGCCTTACATTCTAAATCTCTTTTAGTATTGAAAATCCATTTACATTCTACTATCTTACGACCTTTTAGAAACGTTGTTAGTTCTCATACTTCATTATTTTCCATAGATCTCAATTCTTCTTTCATTACTTCCTTCTAGAATTGAGATTTATTTGAGTCCATTACTTCTTTAAATGTAGAAGAATCATTTATATTGCCTTGGATAATATCTTCTTTTTGAAAGTACACCTCATAATCATCTATAATAGCGGGTCTGCAATCTCAGGTAGATCTCCTAATGAAATGATTGGTTGTGGAATTGAAACCATCACCGCTTGAGGATTGGGTTCTGGTTGGATTACTACATCTTCTACAACGATTGTACGAATAGGTGAAGTCACCAAATGAGGTAAAGGTTGCGAAATAAAACATATTGGTGGATCACTATGTTTCTCTTCAAATATAATTTTCCTTCGCTTTTCTCTTCCACTATTTTGATCATATTCAAGAAACCTAGCAAATCGGTAACCCTAGTAACTTCAAACTTTCATTGCTTGATCATTTTTTTAAGGCAATCCACACAAACATCAAAATCTGAAAAATCTAGAGGACTTAGAATTCTTTTTTAAACTTAAAGATTCTATTCTTCATTAGAAATGTGATCTACTTTCAAAAGTCATAAGATAGAAAAGTTTCTGATGAACTAGGATGCTTAGACCCCGGAATATACGAATCAACAGATAAATATAATAGAGAATAAGCAAACGAATTATCAAAAGATAATTGATATAGGCTATCTAATAAAAAACATGTCCAACAATGTCATTATGATAAATAAAATATAAAAATTGTATATCCTACTATTGTGAAAAATAAAGAAAAACATAACTAACAATGTCCAATCTAGAAATAGAAATAATATTCCGTCTAAAAGACGAGATGTAGAAAATCTCCTCTAAAATCAAAGAATGTCATATATTGAAAATGAGACGATAAGCTCCAACAACCTCAACCTACAATGCCTCTGTCTTCCTAAGAAAAAATCTATCCTCTGGTTTAGGGTTCCTCTTGTAACCAGTTCTTATACGCAAAGCAATTTATCTTCATGTGTCCCTTCTTCTTGTAGAACCAGCAATCTTCATTATTTATTTTTCGAATCTCTTTCTTTTTCTTGATTGTTTTCTGATTCTTGAAACCTTTGAACTCTTTTCATTGCTTGAAATTCTTATTGTCGTCTTTCTTAAAATCTTTCTTACTATTTGGGTGAACTATCAAGTGTGCTAACTCAACCTTCGAATCTCTCAATCTTGCTTCCTCAGTGACACAAAATGTCATCTTCAAAAATTAGGCAAAAATAAAATTACCATGTGCACCAAAATGTCATCTTCAAAAATAATTCCCTACTCTCGGAGACCAATTACAAGTTTGGACATCTTAAGTATGTGTTCCCGTACATTTTTGTTACTATCATATTTCAAATTTATCGATTGACCCAAATATTCATACTGAACAAACCTCTTTGTTCCCACAAATTATCTTTTGATGATCTGTAACAGTTCTTTAGCTGTATCTGTGGTTTGAATACCACCTCGAAGAGTCTCACTAATAGATGCTCGAATGAGCATCATAGACAATATATTAGCCTTTTCCCATTTGATAAAATGGGTCCTCACCAACTCCGTAGAATCTGGAAGTGGAGCTGGTGGCATGTCTTCAAAAAGAATAAAATCAAAATCCATACATCCCAACAAAATGTTAATATTCATCCTCCAAGATGAGTAATTAGAACCATTAAGAGGCTCAATCCCTACCAGACTCTTTTGAATCAATGACCCATCCATAGCTGCAATAAGATATGGTCAAATATTAATATATACTGTGGGTTCAATTCTTTCAATTCGTACCAGGGATTTTGGTCGAATCGTTTCAGAGTGTTTTATTAAGGGTGAAACTTTCCACTCTGTAGGTACAAACAAATCGCATCATCAAGACTCGTCTTTGGGCTGAGATCTTAATATGCTGTATGTTCCCTAAAATTGCGTTGGAGTACGCACATAGACCTAGTCACTAATGTTCCAGTTCAATCCAGAAACTATCCATACCTTTAGGCAAGAGGGTTATCTTTTTCTTCCTTTCACATTTGTGACTATTCTATTAACTTGATCTACACAAACATCCCTAAATTACCTTTAGGCAGAAGTTAATGATTTCATGTAAAAAAAAGTGCCACAAAATAATCTTAATGAGATACCAAGTCTCAAAATTCAAGAATCCGTAACTTTCATAGAACGGTCACCTTTAAGCAAACTACTATCGTATTTCCATTACGTTCCTTAAACAATCACTCAAAGTGTCTTCCTAAACCCCTATAGGCAAGACCTATACCCTAATATATATCTAAATTTTATTTCTAATTGTTCTTGTTTTGGATGTGCGTACAACTATTTGTGATACAAACAACAACTAAAAAAAATTACAACATAAAAGAAAGCAATTATAGATATATTCTCCAAAGGGTACAACTTGATCTGAATTTTACTGATATATGATGATGTCAAATAATTATTTTAATAATTTTATTGAATATATCTCAAAAAAATATTCAAAATGGACTATTGTTTTGTCCAAATCGGAGTTAAAATAAATTAGTTATGATTTTTCAATGTTCTAAATTGAAAATTGGTTTTCTATGGGTTTGTTCACACTTGAACCAATTGAACCGGTATGGCTGGACCGGTTTGACTGGAATCGGGTCATGCGTTGACCCAAACGAGTCGGAAAAGTGGGTCGGTTCGAGTCTGAAACGGGCTTAACCCAACAGACTTTAAAACATTCGTTTAATTTGAATCGAGCTTAGCCCAATCATTATAGCTGAACAGGCTTGGTCCAAATGTAATTTAAAACACATTGGCCCAACAGAATATTAAATAGACTTAGCCCAACATAAAACAAAAGGCCCAAACGAAGAAACTATCGGTAGTCTCAGCCCAATCATAATAGCTTATTAGGCTTGGCCCAAACCAAACGAAAAGCCCAAACATAATAGATAAGCCCAATCGAATAACCTATCGAGTTGGCCCAGCCCAAATGAAAAAACCAAACAACATCGTCTTCTTCATCAAGAAGACTGAACGACTAAAAAAACCCTAGCCGTGTCGCCACCAAATTGCAGCCATACATTCGTCGACCGGCAGGTCAGATCGACGGTGTCAGACGATACATACGGCCACCGGAAACTGTCCGGTAGTGTCCGATTAAAACCTGCAACTCAGATCGACAGATCTGATTGACTGAAATTTGAGAATCGAAAATCCTCTTTTTTTTATTCGATCTTAACAGATCTAGATTTTAGAGTTTCACGCTTTTCTTATTTATTCGATTTTGGTTTGAATAATATTCGATTTCTAATTAATAATTGATTTATTTCAAAACTAAATCTGGGTTCGTATCAGATTAAATCATGATCGATTTAAGTTCATTTTAGAATTTAATCAAAGTTCGATTATTTTAGATTGGTAGAACGAGATTTAGAATCTCTGCCTTCGTTAATCTTCTTTGAAAATAGAAAAATGGCAGATTTAATTATCGGATACATCGGATTTAATAAATCGATTTCACGTAAATAAATAAATAATATTTATTTCAAAATTAAATCTATTAAATTCAAATTTAATCAACAGTTTTGAACAAGAACAAATCCATAAGGGCTCTGATACCAATTGATGGGGAAAAATACTGTAAACAATATATTCATGGATTTAGGATTTGATCTTGAACAAAAATAGAATAATTGAATCGAACAAACAATAATTGTAAAATACCTGGATTCGCTTTTCTGATTATCCGCGAAGAATACGTTGATCTTGATCTACGAAGAATAGGTGTACTACCCCAACTTTGCTTACACTTTTGGTGATGAAAACCTCTATCTCAATAATAGAATAATCTGTGTGTAGATAGGGGGGGACGACCACCTATTTATAAAGAAGGATACTAGATTTTATACCCATCGTAGAATTCTAGTATTAGGTGAATACCACTTAAGTTTTGATAGGATGTTCACTAACCCATCATATTTGATATTGATAACCAATGCCAGACCACTAGCATGGTTTCCAATTGTATCTTTAATGTTTTGAACAAATGACAATTCAGTATTTATATAAAATTTGTATATGTGAAAAAACCACAAAAATAATTTTGATAATGAAAATAAATAAATAAAAAAAATAATTCCAACAAAGACAAGTAGATCCCATTTTTCTCGTCTCCTTCCTTTGGATCGACGATTTAATCCTTTTGGTCATAATATTTCCTTCACAATGGGATTGATTATTTTTTATTCTTTCAGACATTTTATGTGGTTTAAAAGCTCGAGATTGTTTAATTTTAAAAAACAAATTGCAACTAATTCCCCCATTCACAAAAAGTTAGGAGAGCTTAAGAACACCTATGAAAACGACTAGTGAGACAATTAATATTGGTTCCAATCATGATTTTAAAACTCGTTTTGACGTCTTGACGTCTTGTCTAGTCCATGAACAAGACACATCGTCTCAGACTAGATTTTTAAAAAAATAAATAAATCTTTGAATTAGACAAAACGATGTCTTTGAGATGACTTGTCAACTCGTCTCATTAGTGGACACGATACCAAGGCAACTCGGACAAGTCATTTCGGTCTTGGATGAGATTTAAACCATGGTTCCAATTCATTTATAATAAATCACTTCTCTTGTTTGTAGTTTCCTTTTCTATCACATTGTCTATGAAAGAATTTCATTAGCGGCCTAAAGTAGTGGCATTTATTTGGCGAGGGTGAATGGTATTTATGAGGTTCATTAAAGCCTCATGTAGGCAATGGTGTGTACAGAAGCTCTTCTCTTTTGAGTCATTTCTATAAGAATTACTTTTTCAAAGTTCACTGATAGTATTTAAGCATTAATTTCTTAAGCTACTCCAACCTGTCTCTACATCTTCAAATATAAAGACAGGGACCTCCGAACCTCACTCCAACTAGTCTATATTTCTTAAAAGCCCTCTGTTTCACTATTCACATATTTAGATTTGGAGAGGAATGAAAAAATTTAGATATGATCACTATTCTTCACATGTAAATGTCTATTATGTCCCCACTTTTTTTTAATATAAATGTCATTCTTGGCTTAAATATTTTTAATAAAATATATTTCAAATATAATTTTGTGTGCCCTAATTATTTTTAATTATTATTATTTAATATTTTAATTTCTAAACTAATTCAATCAATTGAAATCTAAACAAATAAAAAAATTATTTTTTGTTAAAATTAAATTTTAATTTATTAAAAGAGTTGATTATTTGGGTTGCCATTGAAAGTTCAATTTGATTCCAATTTCGAAAGAGAGCATCTTTTCTAAAATTAGAGAAGATGTCAATATCGAGACAAAAAGTAGAGAGTTGCGATGAAAGGTGAGATTCTAGATTTTGCTGAGGCTCTAAAAATGGACGGTCACTAAACCTCTTATTTTAACCAGTGTAGATTTATCGTGTTGTTGACGTGTCATCCTCCTAATGGTTCAATAGTTCTACAAAGAACTATGGAGGAAGGGTATATCTATCCTTTTAAATTAGTCTCTTGGAGAAGACCATAGTCAAGGAGTATACCATTAATTTAAAAACTTTAGAGGTTTCTCAAATATTCACCGAAATCTTGAGGAATATCTCCAAATTATCCTTCAAATCAAACCTGACCCTTAAGATCCTTATAATTGCACTGTAGACCCCACTCCAATTAAAAGTTGACAGATAACACGTGTGTGTGAAATAGAAACTAGAGAAAGAATGAAAGATAAAAGAGAGATTCTAGATTTGTCCAAGTGAAGAGTTTCCTTCTGGTCAGTCTGTGTGGACTTCCTTTACAACTCCTCTCCTTCTGTCTCAGTTCTTCCACCAAACCCTAACCATAAAATTCTCCAAAAACAACCAAAACCCTAACCCTAGAAAGATGACAGACAGAGTCTATCCCTCTGCAAATCCCACCTCCAAACCTACTCAAACCTTAAACGGCTCTACTAAGCCTCAGCTCTACCGTCCCACCTACCGTCCTCGGCAGCTGCCTAAGCCGCGCCGTAGCCGTAGCCGAAGAAGTTTCTGCTTAAAGAACACCCATGAAAACGACTAGTGAGACAATCAATATTGGTTCCAATCATGGTTTTAAAACTCGTTTTGATGTCTTGACGTCTTGTCTAGTCCATGAACAAGACCACATCTTCTCGGATTAGATTTTTTTAAAAAATATAAATCTTTGAATTAGACAAAACGATGTCTTTGAGATTACTTGTCAACTCGTCTCATTAATGGACACGATACCAAGACAACTCGGACAAGTCATTTTGGTCTTGGATGAGATTTAAACCATGGTTCCAATTCATTTGTAATAAATCACTTCTCTTGTTTGTAATTTCCTTTTCTATCACATTGTCTATGAAAGAATTTCATTAGCGGCCTAAAATAGTGGCATTTATTAGGCAAGGGTGAATGGTATTTCTGAGGTTCATTAAAGCCTCATGTAGGCAATGGTGTGTACAGAAGCACTTCTCTTTTAGTAATTTCTATAAGAATCACTTTTTCAAAGTTCTCTGATAGTATTTAAGTATTAATTTCTTAAGCTACTCCTACCTGTCTCTACATCTTTAAATATAAAGATAGAGACCTCCAAACCTCACTCAAACTAGTCTATATTTCTTAAAAGCCCTCTGTTTCACTATTCACACATTTAGATTTGGAGAGGAAGAAAAAATTTAGATATGATCTTTATTTCACTATTCTTCACATGTAAATGTCTATTATGTCCCCACTTTTTTTTTTAATATAAATGTCATTCTTGGCTTAAATATTTTTAATAAAATATATTTCAAATATAATTTTGTGTGCCCTAATTATTTTTAATTATTATTATTTAATATTTTAATTTCTAAACTAATTCAATCAATTGAAATCTAAACAAATAAAAAAATTATTTTTTGTTAAAATTAAATTTTAATTTATTAAAAGAGTTGATTATTTGGGTTGCCATTGAAAGTTCAATTTGATTCCAATTTCGAAAGAGAGCATCTTTTCTAAAATTAGAGAAGATGTCAATATCGAGACAAAAAGTAGAGAGTTGCGATGAAAGGTGAGATTCTAGATTTTGCTGAGGCTCTAAAAATGGACGGTCACTAAACCTCTTATTTTAACCAGTGTAGATTTATCGTGTTGTTGACGTGTCATCCTCCTAATGGTTCAATAGTTCTACAAAGAACTATGGAGGAAGGGTATATCTATCCTTTTAAATTAGTCTCTTGGAGAAGACCATAGTCAAGGAGTATACCATTAATTTAAAAACTTTAGAGGTTTCTCAAATATTCACCGAAATCTTGAGGAATATCTCCAAATTATCCTTCAAATCAAACCTGACCCTTAAGATCCTTATAATTGCACTGTAGACCCCACTCCAATTAAAAGTTGACAGATAACACGTGTGTGTGAAATAGAAACTAGAGAAAGAATGAAAGATAAAAGAGAGATTCTAGATTTGTCCAAGTGAAGAGTTTCCTTCTGGTCAGTCTGTGTGGACTTCCTTTACAACTCCTCTCCTTCTGTCTCAGTTCTTCCACCAAACCCTAACCATAAAATTCTCCAAAAACAACCAAAACCCTAACCCTAGAAAGATGACAGACAGAGTCTATCCCTCTGCAAATCCCACCTCCAAACCTACTCAAACCTTAAACGGCTCTACTAAGCCTCAGCTCTACCGTCCCACCTACCGTCCTCGGCAGCTGCCTAAGCCGCGCCGTAGCCGTAGCCGAAGAAGTTTCTGCTGCGTTTGCCTCCTCTATACTTCTCTCCTCATCATCGCTTTGATTATCCTCGCCGCCATTGCTGGATCTGTTCTTTGGTTCCTCTACAATCCTCAGCGACCAACGTTTTCACTCACAACTCTCAGAATCTCACAATTCAACTTGACAACATCCAAAGATTCTTCCTCTCACCTCAATTCGAATCTCGATCTCACAATCTCTGCTCGTAATCCTAACAAAAAGCTCATCTTCTTCTATGATCCGATCTCTGTTTCTGTAAAATCCAATGGAATCGATATAGGTGACGGATCGGTTCCATCTTTCGTTCATGGAACCAAGAATACGACAATTTTAAAGGCTTCAGTTATTAGCAAAGATCGAGATCTGGATGATTCTTCTGTGACAAGGTTGAGCTCAGATCTGAAGAAGAAATCTGGATTGGCTTTGGAGATTCAATTGGAAACGAATGTGAAGGTGAAGATTGGAGGTTTTAAGACTATGTCAGTCGGGATTAAGGTAACTTGCGATGGAATTCGAGCTATTGTTTCGAAAGGAAAATCTTCATCGACATCATCTAATTCGAATGCAAAATGTAAGCTTCATCTTCGCATCAAGATCTGGAACCGGACTTTCTGAAAATTATTAATTTTTTTCAGTTTTTTTTTTTTTATGTTATTTTAATTAAATTTGAATGTGTCGGTGATATCTGATTAATTTTCCTGTTTGGACTTTTATAATCTCAAACGAAGTTTGAGATTCTCTATTAAGCTTTAAAAAAAACAGAGTTTTAAGCTTAAGTTTCTCATCAAGATCTGGAAATGGACTTTGTGAAAATTATGTATTTTTTCAGTTTTTTTATAATTAGATTTAAATTTTAGAAGTGTCGGTGAGCTCTGATTAATTTTCCTAGATTTTAGGAAAATTAAAGGATTATTGTCCCATTTCATTTGTACGTTTGATATAAAGCTTCAAACGACATTTGAGACTTCAAATGTGTTTCTTTTTAAGATGACGTCATCAATTCATAGATTAGAGTAGAACGTGCAAGTACAGTGTCGGTGATATTGGAAGTTTTATATTTGAGGAATCTGATGTAAACTGTACATCAGGTCCCACGTACAAATCAATATTTGACACGTAATATATATTAGTACGACACTTTGTCTTATTTAATGGTTTGATAGGCCCAAGGCTTTGTACAAGAAATGCTCCAACTCGGTTCAGGCCGGGTTTGAAGGAGCCCAAACCCAGCCTTGAAGAGGTGATCTAATTTAGATTAGTCCTAAACATCCATTGAGCCTAAGTTGACTAAGTCCAAATTATATTAAATTTAGAAAAAATTACTTAAAAAATCCTGGAGGAGGGACTTTTTCTAATTAATCCTTAAAGTTTGGGCCGTTGCTTGATAGTCCATTTAGTAAATTTTTTTTATTTCTTAATTATCCCTCCAGCTCATCTCATCTTATAATGTTTTTGAAATACTCAAGTTACCCTATTTTTTATCTTCTTCACATACTTAAGTTTTTCAACAGTGAGTCCAATTTTTTATCGTGAATGACGAATGAAAATGATATATTTTTAATTGTGAACATTTAGATGTATTTATTTATTTTGATGATTTATAATAAAAACGAAGAACGAAACTGAGATTCGAAAAATTTATTCAATGTTGAGTTCATCACTTCTTATTGTTGAGCTCACTACTTTTTTTTAATTGTCAAGTTCAACATTTTAATTGTTGAGTTCACCAATTTTATTTATTGTGGAGCCCACTAATTTTTATTTATTGTTGACCTCACACCTTACCAATTTTATTTATAATCAAGCTCACCGCTTTTTATTGTCGAGCTCATCAATTATTGTTCTTGAGTTCAACAATTTAAAAAAAAATGTCGAACTCGACAATAAAAGCATTGGGAAACAAAAAGTGGTGAGCTTAATGTTGGTAAAGTCCACCCGTTTTCGTTTTTTGAGTTGTTCTAACTAAAATACAAAGAAGGATCGACTAAAAGTTTGACATAACACCTTGTGTAGATGATTTCAAAGCCAACAAATCATCCTTTATAGATTTTCATCAAAAAATTAAACAGAAAATTGAAAAAAATCTTAACTTTTTACATACATCTTCAAAATGTTTGAAAATGACTTCTTTCTTCTCAAATCCTTTCCATTGGAATGGAGTCTCTGAAATTCAATTATGATGCATTTTTTTTTAATGAAAATGGAGAGTTCGAATGGTTAAGACAATTTTGACATTTCAACCGTAAGAGATGTGTGGAGTGTGATTTAGGGACTGGTTAGAAATAAAAATTTTACTAAATGGACCATTAAGAGAAGTCATAAAACTTAGGAACTGATTAAAAAGAAATCCCAACTTCCAGGGTCTTTTAAGTAAATTTTCCTTAAATTTATACATCCTTTAAATAAGAATCCAATCTTTATCCTTTTTATTTGGAGAAGATCTATTCATGTTTAAGTTCGAAAAAATAAAAAATAAAAAAGAATCAACTAAATTGATGTTTAAATCGTCAATCTCAATTTTTTTTTTTGTTTTTTTTTTCATTTTTCTGAGTCCAATTGTCGAAAGGTCTTTTCACAAAATGCATATATAATAATGGCGAAATTGACACTTGGATCAATCATTGATCTCGACAATTTCATATATATATATTATCTTTCAAAGTTAAGCATTGGATAGAACTTTCGAAAATATTCAAAATATATATATAATAATAATCACAAAACAGATACTCTAAAATTATGAATATTTCATTGTTCATTCCTTATTCATAATCACAAATTGTCGCAAATATGTGGATGATGTTGGAATATATTGCAATCTCTATTGATGAAGAAAGAAAAAGTACAGATTGTTTAAATAGATCACAATCTCTATTGATGAGAAAAGAAAAAGTTCACTAATTAGACCATCAATATTCCACCTAGAAGGAGGGCAAAGTTAGTAAGGAGCTGGTGGGGGCAATTGCCTCCACAGAACTTTGAGACACCCCTATATTTTCAACTAATTACATGTCCTATTTGTCCCCACTCCCTCACCTCTCTCCCCATTTGACCCCACACCTTCACCTCCCTCCCCCCCCCCCCCCCCTTAATTTTTTGTTGATGACATTGCTTCTTAACTGGGCCTTCTTATATACTAATTGAAAATGATCTAAATATCATTTTCTTTAACTTCTACCTAAAAACTTTTGAATTTCTCCCTAAAACTATTCATCTTCAAGTTCTTCAACCATACAACTAATCATAGTTTGCTCCGACTATAAGAAAGTCTTCGCTCTACCCTTGCCTAGTAAGGAGATTTAGAAAGAAGTCCCTCTATAGGGTGCATCTAATAATTTTTCCTAAAAAATAAATATGATTGGTAATTATTGTTGTCCTGGTACCACATGATATCTTTCATCACTTGCAAAGAATAAAAAGTGCTTAAATACAAAATGATTGAACAAAGGTTTATAAGATTATAGTATACCAAGTGGAAAATAGTTAAAAAATTATATGGAAAAGGGTAATTTAGACATATCCATACACATTTTGGTGAATATTTGAGATAACTCTTTATGTTTTCAAATTGATGACATGCCCCTTGACCTCTGTCTTCTTTAGTAAATTCTTGAAAAATAACCTAAATATCATCATCTTCAATCTTTAATTTTAATTTATTTTTAAAACCTTTGATTTTTCTTTCTAATATTGTAATTTTTAAGTTTTTCAAAAAATATCATTTAAAAAAAAAATCTATTCTACCTTATCTTAGCCCATTGTAGACAATCCTTAATTTTTCAATCTTAAATTCAATCATCCTCTACCTGTCAAAAATTTTTTTCTTCTTCTTTAAACTTGAAAATTAAAATAGATAAAATCTTAAGGTTGTCTATTGTAGAGGTTGATTTTGTAACAGATCATCTTCAATCATGATTCCGACATTCAATTCACAAAATAATAAAAAGAGACAAATAGAGGAGACAAATATTTTTTACGTGGTTCGGCAAACGTGCCTACGTCCACGGGCTCGGGGAGCCGTTTCACTATAGATCTCAAGGTTACATAGTCTCATCTCGCTCTTCCTCTACCTTCTTCTCTCATCTCCCCTTCATATAATGACCTCCTGACTTTTAAATAAAAATTCCTAATTAGAGTCTTAACCCTAATTAAGTTACACTTGACCATATTGCCCCTATCCAAATTAACAATTGCATAAAAAAGGGGAAGAATCCTTTTAAATTGGGATTCTTTCTTAATAAAATAAAATACACTTCAAATAATTTCAAATAGTACCATGTGTCTACCTTGGGATGTGTATTGATAGTGTAGATAAACAATCCGGATAAGAGACGATTTTATTTCTCCACACAACCCCCTCTTGAAGGTGGAGATCGATATATTGAGATTCGCCTTCGAGAAATATTTCTGTTTTGAATGAACACCATCTTTGATTTTTTAACTGGTATGATTCATGATTCCTCGAGCTTATTGTTTGCAAACTTGATATTCAACTTGGTTGACCTCTTATAATAAGTAGATGTTCAAATAATAACATTGACCGCAAGTTGGGTTTGATTTTTGTAGTGAGTTAAAACTTCGACAACTAATAGAAGAACCGATCGAAATTTCAGATCGGGCATGGATCTCAGAATGATCTAAGACTTTGATAAAAGAACCGATCCAAATCCTAGATTGGGCTTGAATCCCAAAATGATCCAAGACTTTGATAAATAACCACAGAATCGACCGAAATAACAACTCGGGCTTGGATCCCAAAATGATCAAAGACTTAGATAATAGAAGAACCGACCGAAGTCCTAAATTGGGCTTGGATCCTAAAATGATGAAAGACTTGGATAAAGAAGAATCGATCGAAGTCCCAGATCGGACTTGGATCCTAAAATGATCCAAGACTTTAATAATCAATAAAATAATCAACCATATTAGATTTCGCATCATTCACCTCATAGAGTGACGTTCGGGTTTGGAAAGAACTAACCTTATTCGAATTTCGTGTCACTCACCTCATAGAGTAAGACTCGGGTCCACTGGGGAACTGACCTTATTGGAGTTTTATGTCATTCACCTCATAGAGTGACCCGTGGAGGGAACCAACTTTATTAGAGTTTCGTGTCACTCACCTCATAGAGTGACACACGGGTCTGCAAAGAGAACCGACCTTATTAGAGTTTCATACCACTCACCTCATAGAGTGACACACGGGTCCATTGGAAAACCAACTGTATTGGCTTATAAAAATTTACTGAATCGACTTGAAAAACTTGAACAAACGAAGATCACAAAGTTCATAGAATATAATCATTTATCTCAATGGGTTAGAATTATAGGCTGAACCTCTCATCTCAACGGAGTCCCTAAACTCAATCAAGTTAGGTACGAGATTAGCCCTCATACTACTTTTAAATCGAGCATCCTCAAATAACAAATCGGGTCACATGAGATCCTTATTACGAGTTTGAATTAAGCCTCCAAACATATAACAATGGATTATAAATTGATTTATAAATTGAACTACTTAACTCAGTGGAGTATGTAGACTTGACTAAGTTGGGCATAAAATTAGCCCCCAAATTTATTTGTCAATCCGACATTTCTAATAAGAATTTGGTTCGGCACAAATAAGCCCTCAAGCATAGTAATTAACCATATCTCATAAAGAATTGGACTTAAACTAAGCACCCAAGCATTTAAGTGTCTTGATACAATATATCAGTTGACTCAGCTAAGTTGACAGCTAAGTAACTCGATTCATCAAGTCTAGTTTGGATTAAGCAATAAACTGTAAGTCTGAAAAAAGTTATTTGCAAGACCATACCTTAAATGTTGTATATATCTGATGCCTCATTTGCTGCTTCTGTGATGTGTTGGGTTCCTTTCACATATATAATGTATGCCCTTTGATAAAATATATAAAACACACTGGAGCCTATCTACTGTGTTGAAAAGCACAATGAACACCGTGTCACTTATAGACACATAGAGTTGTTTGTTGGTATTGATCCTTCAGAAATATAAATTAATCTGCTTGTAACATATATTCCATGGAAATAACAACCTTTAAGAAATATGTGTTTGAGGTTGGCAAGTCTTGAGAAATATAAATTTTGTCTACACTTGGCCTACTCATAAACCTGGTCATATGAATATTGACTTGGCGTTATCGTACTACAAAGAACATCAACCCAACACAGAAATATTCTTTACGAGGCCTTGTACTATTACTACCACCCAAATAAGCCTTGTACTACTACTACCACCCAAATAATTTAATTAATTTTACCCAGAACCTTCCTCTATAAAAATGTATATGCTGCCCCAGATCTGACAATGTAATCTGCAAGTAGTGGAGCACCATCATATGTTTCACGTACATGTGTGAATCCAAGCATTCTTTCCATCTTTCTCTACACATTGACCACACATGTGAGCCCCAATTCTTTTTCACACTAACCTTCCTCCACCCATTACAATAGCAACAACCTGCTCGGTTTCACATTAAACCTTCCTTTGCACGTTTGTTTCCTCAATTTACACTTCACTTCAACCTTACCTTCCTTTGCACAACTCTTTTTTTTTTTTTGCTAACCGAGTATTCGGGCCAGCTTGTGCGCACCACAACTAATCTCAGGGAGGACTACCACAGCAACCCACCGCCATGGTCCCCCAGTTAAATCATGGGAAAAACCCAAGAGGAGAATCGAACCCGAACCCGTGACATGTGCCTAACCCACACTTCACGTGCTTGCCTTTACCACTTAGTTGTGACACAAAGTATATCTGTATCATTGTTGAATAAGATCGAGATGACTCAGACGAGTCATTTCAGTCTCATGCGGGATTTAAAACCATGCTCTGAAGTGAAGATGATGCTTCAAAATTTTGGTAGAACCCTCTTTTTGGCTGTGAAATGAATACAAAAGGTCGCTTATTGTGTTTTTTTTTTTCTTGAAATAAGGTATCCATGTGGCTAGAGGGTTGTGCACGGTCCATCAGGCTTTTCCCGACCCATACAACAACCTTATCCATCAGGACTCCCTGGAGATCATGCACCATCCCACCCTATCACGTGACACCATTTAAGTAGCCACATTTTTGTGGAGGGGCATGCAGAGATTAGAAAACACGGCCTTGGGAGCAAACACAGACACTTTTACCATCTCAGCTAACCCTTAATGGGTGTCACTTGTGATGTTCCAAAGAGGGTTCTACCAAAATTCTGAAGCGGCTCGCCCGCTTCAAAGTTTTTTCCAAAGCTTATCCTCGACTTTCTTTTTCAAGCCAAACAATAGTGAGGTCATTGAGTACTCGTTGGTAGAATTGTAAATGGATCATATCAAATCCAAAATTCAATGTATTCTGATTTGATAACTATGTGCCAGACCATGGATTCGAGTACCAATAAAAACCTGATTTGACAAAAACTCAATTTGATAACTTATCATATCAGTTTTGGATCAATCATCTTCTGATTTAATAGCGACCTAAAATGAAAACACGTTTTAATTATGTAGCCAACATATATCTACACTTTATGTATATAGATGATGTATTTTATATTTTATATATACATTTTTATTAAATTATACGAGTTTCTTTTTTTTTTCGAGAGAGGAGGAAGCCAACTCATTCTCCTTTGAGGTGCGAACAACAAGTCTTCTAGCTCCTATTACTTTGATGAGTCTGATATTTAACCACTAATAATTATAAATGAGAGTAAAGTTATAATTTTACAATTTATTTTACTTTTAATTAACTTCTTACCCAAAAGTATGAGTGTTCAATATCACGGCCCAAGCCCTTAAAACTAGCCCAATTGGCTGATAATCTGATAACCCTGGCCTGCCATAGCTTTATGGGTTGAAAATCACGGCCCATGCCCTTACTTTTTCGGACAGGCCGGGCTAATAGGCTCAATTTACACCCTATCAATGAAACTCTATTTCCCCGACCTTTTTCCGAGTCCCCTCCCTCGATGAACCACGCAAACGACTTCACGCACACACATGTCAAACGAATGTACCCTCTCATTCCTTAGTGAGACATGTCGTTATCTCATGGATTGGAGAATTTATACCTCCACAATAATCAATGAATTCACTAGTATATCTTCGGATTCATAGATATTACAAGTGACGAACTCACGAGTGACTTCAAAGGTTAAAAAAAGAGTCATCACTTTCTAACTCTCCTCTAACAAGTTCCCCTAACTCCTCTACTGATGTGGCAAGTGGCAAGTGGCAAGTGCAAGAAGCATAAATATTTCCTCAGGATACACAACTGCAATCTACATAAAACATGTACAATTGTGTATCCCAAGAAAAAATAATCTAAGGTTCTTGCACATGCAGCGTGGATGAGTTCGTCAGTCAAAGTGAGTTAGAAAATCAGCACTCTTTCTTTATTTTAAATTGGAAGGTAATAAATAAAAGTAAGGGGTGCCAATAGAAATTCTTTAAAACTAATATCGTCAATCTATAAGGATTTTACTAAATTACCCTTTTAAAAACGTTATTTGCTTTACTACCTATGTGCGGTTGTAAAATAAGCACGTACGAGAGAGAGAGAAATGTCGGTGGAATACACACCATAGGATCCATTTCTGACTCTAATATTAATAATAATTGGGAAATGCACACCACATGTGGTTTTAAAATAATTGGCTGCTTTAGTCTCCCACCAAACCAATAATAGATTCTAATTTTTCATTCCTGTTCTGTTGACTTTCACCCTTCATTCTCATTGCTTGCTTCATCTTCGTCAATTTGCTTCAACCTTCTATCTCATTTCCAAGTATGGCGTACGCTCTCGTTTCCACTGTTTTGAAGGAATTGGGATCCGTCATCCTTGAAGAGGCGAAGAAAGAGGTGAAACTGGTGTTGGGTACCCCTCAAGAAGTTGAAAAGCTTACTTGTACACTCAAACATATTCAAGCCGTACTCACAGATGCAGAGGAGGAACAAGTAAAAAAGGAAACGGTGAAGCTTTGGTTAGAAAATCTCAAAGACGTGCTCTACGACATGGAAGATGTGTTGGACGAATGGAACACTGAAATTCTCAGATCGAAAAATGAGGAGGAAGTTGGCAGATTAGAGAAGGTATGCTCCTATTTGTTCTCTCTTTGCAATTGCAATTGGATTTGTTTCAGTCATGTTTCTTTACGTCGTGGCATCGGCAATAAGATAAAAGAAATAAAGGAAACTCTAGATGCAATTGCAAAGGAGAAGGACCAGCTCCAGCTTGTTAATAGTGGGATGAGGACTATCACTACTACTAGTGCGGAACCACCAACATTTCGAATGACTAGCTCTATGATTGATGAATTAGAAGTATGCGGTCGTGTCGGCGACAAAGATATTATAATAAGCAAGTTGTTGAGCGAGAGTAGTCAACAAGAAACGCCTAATGTCCCTGTTGTCATCTCTATATGTGGAATTGGGGGAATTGGGAAGACTACTCTTGCCCAAATGGTCTTCAATGATCATGAGGTGAAAAACCATTTCGAGAAGACAATGTGGGTGTGTGTATCTGATCCTTTCGATTTAACAAGGCTTGCCAAAGCGATTATTAAAGCTGCTGATGGTCAGGACGTCTCTAACAACATTGAATGGCAAGATTTACATAAAGAATTATGTAGATCTGTCACGGGAAAGCAGTTTCTACTCGTGTTGGATGACGTGTGGACTGAGAATCACACCGACTGGAGTCCGTTGAAGCTTGCTCTCAAGGGTGGTGCACAAGGGAGCAGACTTGTCGTTACTACTCGCAGTAAGAAAGTTGCATTTATGATGGGTTCGGCCTACACTCATGATTTGGGCCAATTGTTTGAGGAGGAATGTTTGTTATTGTTTAAACGTATTGCTCTTCAGGGAAGGAACAAAGAAGAGTGTGAGAAATTGGAAGATATCGGCGTGGACATCGTAAAAAAGTGCAAGGGTGTGCCTCTTTTCGTCAAGGCTTTGGGAGGTCACATGTTCTTCAAAAGAACCAGACGAGAGTGGGAACAAGTCTTGGAAAGTGATGTATGGGGATTAGAAGAGGTTGAAAAAGGTGTTGTGCCTGTTCTCTTGTTGAGTTATTATGCATTGCGCTCAAATGTGAAACGTTGCTTCATGTATTGCGCTGTCTTTCCAAAAGATCATAGGATAAGAACGGATGCGTTAATCAAGTTGTGGATGGCGCAGGGTCTTCTTAACTCCACGAGAAGTACAGAATTAGAAGTAGTGGGCGCTGACTATTTCAATGAACTACTGATGCGCTCATTTTTCCAAAACATGGAACGAGATGCCGATGGAAACATAATTTACTGCAAGATGCATGATCTTATTCATGATTTTGCCCAATTTCTTACGAAGACTGAATGCTTTATCATGGATGATAATAACACAGAATTCAACAACAATAGCAAGAAGGTCCGCCATTTAAACGTTACACAGGTCACAAATTTAAGTTCCATCCATCCTTCCATTTACGAGGCAAAGAATCTACGCACTCTCATCATCGATCAACATTCATGGGCATCACAATCTGTTCCAGCTCTTTCTGATTTGTTTTGTCAATTCACATGTCTTAGAGAACTATGTTTGTGCAATTGGGATCTAGAAGAACTGCCAAAGGAGGTTGAGAAGTTGATACATCTTAGATACTTTGACTTGTCTAGAACAAGGTTGAAGGAATTGCCTGAAACAATGTGCGGATTGTATAATTTGCAGACATTGAAACTTGATGGTTGTACGAAGCTATGTAAACTACCTCAAGGGATTGGGAAAATGATTAACCTGAGGCATCTTGAAATTCAAAAAACTGATGAACTAAGCTACTTGCCTAAAGGAATTGGTAGATTAAGCTCCCTTCAAACATTGTGTAAGTTCATTGTTAGCGATGTGAGGGGAGGTGGATGCAAAATTGGAGAATTAAAAGATCTCGACCACCTCGAAGGGGATCTAAAAATATTTGGGTTGGAAAGAGTGGCATATGTAAATGAGGCTAATGAAGCACAATTGAAGAATAAGCGACATCTCCATGGTTTGGAATTGATATTTGAGTGCGGTGAGTTGGGAAACATGGGAAAAGACGAGATAAAGAGGATTGAGGGTGTGTTGGAAGGCCTACAACCACATCCAAAATTGGAGAAATTGCGAATAAAAGGTTACCTTGGTTCTAAGTTCCCTAATTGGATGGATGATTCAATGTTGCCTGAACTCTCCGCTCTTGAAATAGTTGATTGCAAGAACTGTGTGCAATTTCCTGCTTTTGGGAAGTTTCAGAAACTCAGCATAAGAAACATGGATGAGGTTAAATTGATGGGTCAGGTGTTTGGTAGAATTGCTGGTAGTGATGGAGTTGTGACAATTCCTCCACGATGGAAAGAACTTTCTATCGCAGAAATGGCTAACTTGGAGGAATGGGATTTGAGGGTAGAAGATGGAGTGATTATGTCATGTCTCAGACAATTATCCCTTAAGAACTTTCCAAAGTTACAGGTTTTGCCAGCTCTTGGAAATTTACCAGTCCTTGAAAGCCTCGTTATAGAAGAAATGAATTTGGTGAAACGTGTAGGTGTTGAGTTTGTAGGAATTAATGTGGATGTTGATGATGATGGTATAAAAAGTGGTGGTGGAGAATCAAGAGTTGTGGTAGCATTCCCACAGTTGAAGTATTTTACATTCAGTGATATGGATAACTTAGAGGAGTGGGATTTGAGGGTAGAAGATGGAGTGATTATGCCATGTCTCAGAGAATTAACCCTTTGGAACTTTCCAAAGTTAGAGGTTTTGCCAGCTCTTGGAAATTTACCAGTCCTTGAAAGCCTCCATATAGTAAAAATGAAATCGGTGAAACGTGTAGGTGTTGAGTTTTTAGGAATTAATGTGGATGTTGATGATGATGGTACAAAAAGAGGTGGTGGAGAATCAAGAGTTGTGGTAGCATTCCCACAGTTGAAGGAATTTTATATCGACGGAATGGATAACTTGAAGGAGTGGGATTTGAGGGTAGAAGATGGAGTGATTATGCCATGTCTCAGAAAATTAACCCTTGGTAGTTTTCCAAAGTTACAGGTTTTGCCAGCTCTTGGAAATCTACCAGTCCTTGAAAGCCTGGAAATAAAATTCATGTATTCGGTGAAACGTGTAGGTGTTGAGTTTTTAGGAATTAATGTGGATGTTGATGATGATGGTACAAAAAGAGGTGATGGAGAATCAAGAGTTGTGGTAGCATTCCCACAGTTGAAGGAACTTACTTTCAACTATATGTTTGAATGGGAGGAGTGGGAGATGTTGACAAGGGAAGAAGAAGAAGAACATGCTGCTGGAAGTGGAGGAGGAAGAGATATAATCATCATCATGCCACTTCTCCACACATTAGACCTTGTTTACTGCCCCAAGTTAAAGGAGCTGCCTCACTACATATTCCCTGCTTCACTAAGGGAACTGGACATTCGGGAATGCCCAAAATTGAGTTGGAAACCATGCCTTCCTCCACTCCTTGAAAAGTTGTCTTTAGATGGGGATGTAGGTGTTCTTTCAAGGTCATTGCCCACCAACCAAGTTAACAACAGCAACAACAATCTCAAGTCTCTGTTTATCGTTGGATCACCACATTCGTCACTCCCTGAAGGTTTGGCTCATCTTACATCACTCCAAAGCTTATCAATCGTGGACTCTGATTCCTTGATGTGCATGTCTGAGGAGCTGAAACAGCTCACCTCGCTTCAACACTTGGAAATTATTTGGTGCTCTGTTCTGGAAGCACGTTGCCAAAAGGAGGTAGGAGAGGACTGGAGCATCATATCACACATCCCCAACATCGAGATCTGAAACGATGAAGAGGACAGTAATGAGGCACTTTAATATTAGAGACACGCATGCATCATGACTCCACCGAGATCTGAGAGAGAGGTAAAGTTTGTTTTTAATTAAGTAAGATTTTACATTTTAATTTTGAATTTTGAATTAAGAAAAGAAACAACTCCACTCCTAATTGGTTGATTTAAGGTTTGCTCTCATCATCACATCATATCACATGCCAACGGTTCAGATGATGGGAGAATAGTATTCTCAAATAGCTAGATTCCCAATACAAATTCAAAAAGGTGGATTTACTATTGCCACACCAATTCAAAATCTTTAAAAAAACATTATGAGGTGTGAGAAGTAACTCCAAAAAAAGCTGGAGCACCCCAACTTCTTTATTATCAAGGGGGAGTGGCTTCGTTTTACCCCTAAAGAATTATTGGTGTGTACTAGAATAAAATGGTGTGAATTTGTTTTTTCAATAAATGGTGTGCACATTTCCTTTTTTTGGTGTGGCACATGTAATTTAATTAATTGGTGTGGCAATAGTAGCTCTAAAAAAAAATGAAAAACACTTTCTTTTCGAGGGTCGTCTTGCTCAAGTGGATTACAACATTGCAATGCAACCCCTGTCTAGATTTCAGGGAAAAACTGAGATCCTAAATAAATAAATAAATAAAACCATTTTTTATTTTAGCTTTATCCAATGTCTTGAAAATGGACGTGGACCGCACTTCCGTTCCACTAATCTCCCAAATTTAAAATACCAATTCAACAGTGAAAAATAACTTAGAATTTTTGTCCTCTACAACCATATAGCTTCGGATCATGTTTTTTAGATGCTCAAAAACACTTAATAAGACTAGTCTTACTTAAATATAAAAATAAAAACAATTGATATTTAGAAATTGGAATTGGATGGGTATTCTAAATCATTATTCAAATTTGATATATATATATATATATATATATATATATATAAAAGTATATTATATCTATTTGGGTTTGAATTGAATGTTATTGGAAAGGATATTTCAATATCCAAATTCAAATCCATATCCAAAAACTTAGAATAATATTTTATTATTCGAATATGAATTTGGATGATGGACTATCCATTGGTAGACTTCCTAAACATAGTGTTTAAAAATCATCCCTCTTTTTGACATTTTCACTGTTTTAGTGTAGGTTCTGTATTATATCATTCAACGTTCTTGATCTCCTTCTTTTGATAAGGGATATTGTCTAAGAGTTAAAATGGAGACTTCTCCATATTTAGTAGTTTAAACCTTTAAAATGTTTTTGTATAGTTTTATAATATGTTATTAACATTCATACAAAATATTTGTTTTATCCAGGATAAAGAACCAACTAAAAGGATCTGAATTTTATCGAAGATGTTCCTAAAGAAGAAGTAGCAATTGTTGCAAGTTTCATGGCTATTGTGTTCAAGACTTATCTATGATATTTGATATATATTTTGTATTATTATTTTGAAAAACCTTGCGTGATTTGATTTGTTATGTTTGTGTCTTGTATTTTATTAGTGGTAATGGACTATAAATCAATTAAGAGAGATTCAACAGATTTAACTTGTTATTTCTCCCAATATTTTCATAAATTTTTCCCTATGGGCAGCTTTGTAATCTTGTATTAAGGATTGTAATATATTTTTTTCATGGAAAATAGTGAAAAAAATCTTATCATTGTTCGTGAATGTAAGCAAATTTTGCCGAACCACGCAAACTCTCTCTCTCTCTCTAAGTTACTAAAATTATTGTTACTTCTCGCAACAATTTTTCTACTACAACATTCAATTTTGGGAGCAGATCATTAAACTTTGTTCAATATTTGCGACATTCCTTTTTTCTCTAGAAAAATATAGAATTTATTAGAATAAAGAAGTTATATAAAAAAAATATCATTCCTCAACACTTCTCACATACATTTACATGAATGCACTTTCAACTATTATTTTGAAAGATTGGTGACAACAACAATCAAGAACAAACCAAAAATAGAAAAGAAAAAAGATCTAATGGGTTCATATTTTAAACTAACACCAATCCCATTACCCAAAATTCTGCAAAACCATTAAAATGGAGTTTGTGGTCAGATTCAAATCTGGCAATGAGTCAAGTTCAAACCAAGGGTGAACTTTTGTAATATCTTTGAATTATGTGAATGTGTTTAAAATGAGATCTTGCTCAATAGTTTATAGATAAAGTCTGAATCTCAAATTAAGAATTTGAATCAAAATTTAATAAAGTAATGTACATATTGAGAGGCAAGAAAACACATTTTAGTTTCTTCCATATAATTCTTTTCCGATGTCTTGACCTGACGATAAAACCACAAAGGTAGTCAAGTATAAAATCACACATACAAAAGACGGCAAGATTTATGTGGTTCGACAATGTGTCCATCCATTTTGATGAAATCAACGACTGATAACCCTGATGAAGAAATTACATCTTGAGATGCCTTCAATACACTGACATTAAAAAATCAGCAAAGAATGAGAGGAAAAGAGAACCCATTTTAAATAATGTGGCTAAAAGGAAGGTAGCAACATTAATTGCAGTATCTGAATCTGAATTCCCACCCGATCATTGGGTGTGTGTCACTGAATCCAAATTCTCACCCCAGTTTTTAATATAAAAAATCCAAAACGCAACCCTGTCTTGTAATAGTCTAATAATAAGAGAGAGAATGAATGTTTTATAATCATACAGTCTATGTTACGATTATTTAAGACTTATTCAGAGATCTATAAATTCATACCAAAAATATGATATTTTGAACAACCCATAAGAAAATCAACATTACAACTCAAAGAAGAATTGTTAGGTAAGAAGAATTGCTGCCCCAATGACAACCAATATTCTTGACCTAGATTTATTTCTTCTATTATCACAGTTTGGCTTTTTGGTTGAATGGTTTAGAGTGTCTAAGCAATTGCAACTTCGGGTATATCTCATTCTATAGGGGAAAGAACTGTTACATTGACATCTTAATCTAAATGAATATAAAGACATCCCAAACATGCCTTACGGCACACTTTCCTGTCTCATGAAACTTAAAAGTGTTTGGGCTACAGCTTTCTGGACTGATACACTCAAAAAGAATATCATTTATGACTTTGGAGCCATTTGAATCAAGCATGCCGTTGATGTTTCTAGCCATTGGATTTCATCACCAGTTAGTTTGATTATCAACAAAAATCCTCACATAGGGTGCGAGAGAATGAGAATAGTTGCTGAAAAAGAGGGTGAGATAAAGGAGCAATAAAACGTAAGCACATATTCTATGAGATTAACAAAAATATTGAATACTATTAATAATAATAATAAAACATTAAAAAACGCTAAGACCATATAATTCCACAACCATAAAGGTGTTAAACCATAGTAATAAACTATCACAAACCAACCATGATAATACCCACATTATGCATCATAGATCAACATATATACATGAATTAAGATCTAGAAATCCTTGTACATTTTTAAAGCATGGATTTCCTTCTGAAAATATCAAACTATGTTCTTCTAGAGAGTAAACAAATGATCAGAAAAACAATTAAAAAAATACGACATTTTACTTGAATCTTCATTATGTTAAAAAAAAATACCATGTAGTAGTTGTTTCATCTCCATCCTAATAACCAAATTGCATTGCTACCAAGGAAATATTCTTTTCTCGCAAATCTGCTAGCTCCTACAATACATTAATATCTATTATGAAGAAATAAAAATTGATTTCCAAACCAAAGTGGTATAGGTGTTTCTTTTCTCTTTATAAGCTTTATTTCAGTCAAACTAAGAAGAATTCAATGGAACTTGGGCTATGTACTCATAGTTTTTAAAGAAAAAGACTTTCTTGTTTTGCAAATAGTATCTCTATTATAATATTTCAATGGAAAGGTATGAATGTAAGAGCCTTTACCAGGTTGAATGTGTTGTCATTTAGCGGAATGGCAAAATATCTTCGACATTTTGAACGTCATTTGTGGTGGTATTGTGGGATGGAGTATTTCATCTACAAAATGTAAAAAAGAGGAAGATCGGAATAGAGGAGTCTGACATCAAAAGATAAACAACTCAAAGATACTATTAAAAATATAAAAGATGATATAATAAAAAAAATCATTTGCAGGGGAAAAAAAAACATTTACCATGTATATCAAAACCACTTGCAGGTGAAAAAAAACATTTGAAACTGTATATAGTAAATTGCAAAACCATTTGTAGGTTAAAAATAAAAAACAGATTTGAATTGCCTTTTATCACGTGTGCACGTGCCCTTACACCTTGGAAAGTTTTCAATGAAGAATGAAAGAGTATTCTCACACCCCTAATAAATGTCCAACACTTGCTGGTCTACCTATCATCTTCAACCTCTTTGAAAACCCATTCCCTTTTTCTTTCCTTCAACCCTATCAATGGTTATTTTATATTGTTCAAAACAACACAAAATGAAATGTTACTGCAGATTTAAATAATGTCTAACCATTAACATGAATCGGTAGACCATTGCATAGATATTCCAACCATACAATAATCATTAGCTTGGTGTGAACTCAAAGAATGCCATAATACATGGGTTGGAAGTAGATAATATTATCTTAAGCACTCATGATTTTGAGATTAGTACATAATATATAGAATTATTCAAAATATCAAACTTTTAGTTAGAATATGTGGCATTTGTTCTATGCCTTCTCCATGTAAACTGAAACATAACTACCCAATGAACCAAAACAGAGATGATAGCCCTCTGTTCAGAAGTTAGGATATACAACAGTATCACAAACCACAATTCTTTTCAAACTAAATACAGTTACTTTGAAAACACTAGGTTGGTGGCTCAAGTTATCCCTTTGAAACAGTTAGGAGTTGTCTAGTCTAATAGGAACCCATAAAGCACTGTGTGAATTTCTCCCTATTTTCTGCGCGAGTCTGTAGTATATATTAAAGTAAATATAAAACCTTAAGTAATTTTTGCATCGTTATGGAGTTTAGGAGAGAATCATGGATCCCATGCATTATATGTGATAATTATGATTATTTTCTCAAGTGTTGTCCAAGTCTGCCCATGGTCCGTACTAGACTAGCAAATAGCCGTAATTTTGAAAATTCTTATTGGACGTCGACACCTAGTTCGTTCGACCAACCATACATCATAGATAATTGGTTTCCTTCAGATACCATACCTTGTCAGAATAAGTTCGCTTAGGGTAGTCATTTCGACAACCATGAGGATTTCTATATTCACGATACCTCAATGATGGATCCAACCATAATGCCCCAACAATCCAATGATTCTCAACAGTTTTTCGATTATAAAATTACAAAGTCTTAATCAACATCCACTCATTCATATTTGTCTTCTCCTCAATCTTTGTCATTAGAGCTCTTAATGATTGAGTCTCTAAAATAATAACAATAACAACAACAACAGCAGCACAATCAACTACAACAGTTTATCCAACACAAGCAACAATAAGACATTCAAATCGTAATCAACCTGAAAAAAAATTGATCAATTAATCTCGAAAAATCCACCATTATTTCAAAATAACCTTAGTGACCAGTTTCACTATTTTGAGGATTTCGATGATTGTCTATCAATAATCGATAACCATATCTCAATGGAAGTTTAAACACAAATCAATGAGGTTACAGTTCCAACCGAAGTAATGATTGAAGTCCAATTAGGTCAGCTAGTAGTGCCTTCAGAAGAAAAAGAGAATGATCAGTTTTCAAATAAGATAATCCCTGAGAGTCTAGTTGTGTTTCAAATTCCCAATGAGCAAGTTGATTGTACAAATTTGATTAAAGAAATTGATCCACCATCAGATGAGACTATTGTTCAGGAGGAATCAAAGTTCAAATCTAATTTGTTAGTCACACTAATTTCGACCATTCCCAATCTAATTTCGTATCCCATCCAACCTATCATTTCACAAGAGTGTAAAGACCATACATGTCTTACAACTTCCATTTTCTTTGGGAATACGATGATTAAAAACTGTTTCGAAGAGGTGATAATGCTAAGAACTGAGGATGATTGAATTTAACAAATCGACTTCAATCATGATTCCGACATTCAATTTACAAAATAATAAAAAGAATATAAATAAAATATATGAGACAAATATTTTTTACGTGGTTCGGCAAACGTGCCTACGTCCATAGGCTTAGGGAGCCGTTTCACCATAGATCTAAGGTTACATAGTCTCATCTCCCTCTTCCTCTACCTTCTTCTCCCACCTCCCCTCCTTACAATGACCTCCTGGCCTTTAAATAAAAAAAATCCTAATTAGAGTCTTAACCCTAATTAAGTTACACTTGACCATATTGCCCCTATCCAAATTAACAATTGCATAAAAAAAGAGAATAATCCTTTTAAATTGAGATTCTTCCTTAATAAGATAAAATACTCTTCAAATAATTTCAAATAATACCACGTGTCTACCTCAGGATGCGTGTTGATAGTGCAGATGAACAATCCGGAAGAGAGACGATTTTATTCCTCTACACAACCCCCTCTCAAAGGTGGAGATCGATGTATTGAGATCCGCCTTCGAGAAATATTTTTGTTTTGAATGAACACCATCTTTAAGTTTTGAATTGGTATGATTCTTGATCCCTCAAGCTTATTGCTTGCAAACTTGATATTCAACTCGGTTGAACTCCTATAATAAGTAGATGTTCAAATAATAACATTGACCACAAGTTGGGTTTGATTTTTGTTAATGAGTCAAAACTTTGACAACTAATAAAATAATCGATCGAAATTTCAAATCGGGCATGGATCCCAGAATGATCCAAGACTTTGATAAAAGAACCGATCGAAATCCCAAATCGGATTTGAATCTCAAAACGATCCAAGGCTTTGATAAATAACCACAGAATCGACCGAAATCCAAAATCGGGATTAGATCCCAAAATGATCAAAGACTTAGATAATAGAAGAACCGATTGAAGCCCCAGATTGGACTTGGATCCCAAAATAATCCAAGACTTGGATAATAGAAGAATCGACCAAAGTCCCAGATCGGACTAGGATCCAAAAATGATCTAAGACTTTAATAATCAATAAAATAACCAACCGTATTTGATTTCGCATCATTCACCTCATAGAGTGATGCTCGGGTCCGGAAGGAACCGACCTTATTCGGATTTCGTGCCACTCACCTCATAGAGTGACACTCGGGTTCATTGGGGAACCGACCTTACTGGAATTTCGTGCCATTCACCTTATAGAGTAACATACGAGTCTGCGGAGGGAACCAACCTTATTAGAGTTTCGTACCACTCACCTCATATAGTGACACACAGGTCCGCAGAGGGAACCGATTTTATTAGAGTTTCGTACTACTTACCTCATAGAGTGATACACAGGTTCATTGGGGAATCAACTGTATTAGCTTACAAAAATTTGTTGAATTGACTTGAAAAACTTGAACAAACGAAGATCACAAAGTTCATAGAATATTATCATTTATCTCAATAGATTAGAATTATGGGCTGAACCTCTCACCTCAACGGAGTCCTAAACTCAATCAAGTTAGATATGAGATTAGCCCCCATACTACTTTTAAATCGAGCATCCTCAAGTAACAAATCGGGTCACATGGGACCCTTATTACGAGTTCGAATTAAGCCCCCAAATATACAACAATGGATTATAAATTGAGCTACTTAACTCAGTAAAGTCTGTAGACTTGACTAAGTTGGGCATAAAATTAGCCCCTAAATTTATTTGTCAATCCAACATTTCTAATAAGAATTTGGTTCGGCAGAAATAAGCCTTCAAGCATAGTAATTAACCATATCTCCTAAAGAATTGGACTTAAACTAAGCCCCCAAACATTTAAGTGTTTTGATACAATATATCGGTTGACTCATTTAAGTTGACAATTAAGTAACTTGATTCATCGAGTCTAGTTTGGATTAAGCAATAAACTGTAAGTCTGAAAAAAGTTATTTGCAAGACCATATCTTAGGGGTTGTATATATCTAATGCCTCATTTGCTGCTTCTGTGATGTGGATTCCTTCCACATATATAATGTATGCCCTTTGATAAAATATACAAAACACATTGGAACCTATTTACTGTGTTGAAAAACAAAATGAACACCGTGTCACTAATGGACACATAGAGCTGTTTGTTGGTACTGATCCTTCAGAAATATAAATTAATCTGCTTGTAACATATATTCCATGGAGATAACAACCCTTGAGAAATATGTGTTTGGGGTCGGCAAGTCTTGAGAAATATAAATTTTGTCTACATTTGGCCTACTCATAAACCTGGTCGTATGAATATTGACCTGGTGTTATCATACTACAAAGAACATCAACCCAACACGGAAATATTCTATAAGAGGCCTTGTACTACTATTACCACCCAAATAATTTAATTAATTTTGCCCAGAACCTTCCTCTATAAAAATGTATATGCTGCCCCAGATCTGACAATGTAATCTGCAAGTAGTGGAGCACCATCATATGTTTCACGTACATGTGTGAATCCAAGTATTCTTTCTATCTTTCTCTACACATTAACCACACATGTGAGCCCCAATTCTTTTTCACACTAACCTTCCTCCACCCATTACAGCAGCCTCGTGCGTACATCACAGCAACTTGCTCGGTTTCACATTAAACCTTCTTCTGCACGTTTGTTTCCTCAATTTACACTTCACTTCAACCTTACCTTCCTTTGCACAACTCTTTTTTTTTTTTTTTTTGCTAATCGAGTGTCCGGGCCAGCTTGCACGCACCACAACTAATCTCGGGGATGACTACCACAGCAACCCACCGCCATGGTCTCCCAGTTAAATCATGAGAAAAACCCAAGAGGGGAATCAAACCCGAACTTGTGACATGCGCCTAACCCACACTTCACGTGCTCGCCCTTACCACTTAAGCAACCCATGGGTGGGTTTGCACAACTCTTCTGCACCGTACATAAAACCTCAAAATCGATCACAATCAACAAACTATGATCAGTCTTAGGCAAGGTTAGATTGGAAACTCCCAATCTACAGTCCCCCCGATTTCAATCGAGATCTTGACTATTTGATGTGGTTTCTCATGGTTCCTTCTTTGTTATGATATTTCTCCTTCTTGAACTCTCGAACACCTTCTTTGATGTAGAGAATCGCCTTCACCTTATCAATTATTTTCAATTCGTGAAATCGATTTGCCGATCTTCCTCTAGAAGTCAAAACTCTGATCTCCCCTCAATCGTTCATCCCTTGGCAAACTTAAAAATTGCCCCTCCCATGAAAACCCTAACATAGAACCTAAATCTGGGATAACCCCTATTCCATGATTGAAATCTCGATCGTACCACGTGGTGTTTCGTGGTTCATGTTCGATTTCCCACGGATGACGTGCCAATTGTAGAGGCCGATTTTGTGACAAATCGACCTCAATCATGATTCCAACATTCAATTCACAAAATAATAAAAAGAACATAAATAAAATAGAGGAGACAAATATTTTTTACGTGGTTCTGCAAACGTACCTACGTCCACGGGCTCGAGGAGCCATTTCACTATAGATCTTAAGGTTACATAGTCTCCTCACCCTCTTCCTCTACCTTCTTCTCCCACCTCCCCTCCTTACAATGGACTTCCTGGCCTTTAAATAAAAAATCCTAATTAGAGTCTTAACCCTAATTAAGTTACACTTGACCATATTGCCTCTATCTAAATTAACAATTACATAAAAAAGGGGAAGAATCCTTTTAAATTGGGATTCTTCCTTAATAAGATAGAATACTCTTCAAATAATGTTATGTGTCTACCTCGGGATATGTGTTGATAGTGCAGATGAATAATCCGGATGAGAGACAATTTTATTCCTCCACATCTATGATCTTAAAAGTTGAAGATGACTGGTTTTGGAATAAAAAATCTAAGTTATGTTTTTTCTCTAAGAAATTATCAAGATCAAAGAGCATATGGTGAAATTGGGAATAAGCATTCGGGAGTATCTTGGTAAAAATATATTCTTTTGAGGTCATTTTTTATATAAAATTTAATTTCTCAAGTGTAATTAATGGGGGCGGTTCATGGTACATATGTAAAAACAATGGTTTTTCAAAATATGGGTTAGAGGTTTTGGATTGAGCTGATTTTTTGCGATGATGGACACTATGATGAGAAGATCATCCTCACAAATCGACGGTTCACATTCTAAATCACTTTTAATGGGGTTAGAAGTTTTAGATTGGACTGATTTTTTTTTTTTCTAGATGATCTTCCCATCATAGATGACTGGTTTTGAAATGAAAAATCTAAGTTATCTTTTTTACTCAAAGAGATTATCAAGATCAAAGAGCATATCGTGAAATTGGGAATAAGCATTTGGGGGTATTTTGGTCAAAATATATTCTATTGAGGGGCATCTTTTTATGTAAAATTTAATTTCTCATGTGTAATTAATACACTTTAACGTGTGACCTTAGGATACATGTTAACAAAATCCAATAATTGAAATATTCACAAAAAAGCCGAGGGCATGTCCAAATCATCCAATTGTGTCTCTGTGTCTGTTGCCATCTTATACTGTTTTTAAAGCATTTAGATTCGAATATGTTGGATTGTAAATCAAGATTGAGGAGCTGGAATCCAATAAAGACACCCAAAAATGACATCATAAGACAAGTGAGAGGTCGTAATCAACAAGCAAATATGGTACAGTAACACGAGTCTATCCATCATGAGTGAGCCACGTGGCAATTTTGATGAAGAGTCGTGATAGTTGGACTCGGTTTTTTTCACTTGGTCTGTATTCGACTGACGTGGTAAAGACACATAAGCATAAATCTTTTTCTTCGAGATATACAAGAAAAAAAATCTATGATTATGTGCCCTTGCCATGTTAGTCGGTTGAGTACAGATCGAGTGAAAAAAATCGAGTCCGAAAATCATTAGCCTTTTAATGAATACCGTTACTAACAGAATTTCTATTGTTGTATGGATTTTTTACAACGACGCTTATAAACGAAATTAAATATAGAATTTTTTTTTTTATTGACGGAGGGATTTCTTTTTAAATAGTCCTTAAGTTTTGGGTAATAGCTTGATAGTCCATTTAGTAAACTTTTTATTTCTTAATGGTCCCTCATTATTATTGAGCACAACATTTTTTATTGTTGAATCAGACAATTTTTAAAAATGTTGAACTCAATAATAAAAAGAGTCGTGATAAATTGATTCGAAAAAAGATTCACTCAACAGACGTGAAATGTGCACGGAGTCATAGCTTTCTTTCTTCGGGATACATGAGGAAAAATATATCTGGTTTAGTGCACTTGAATGATTTTCAAATAACCTTTTTGGAATCAGATTATCATGATTCTAATAAAAATTGGTGAACTTGACGTTGGTAAAATCTATCCATTTTGGTTTTTCGATTTTTTTTATACTAAAATATATGAAAAGATCGACTAAAAACTTGACATAACGACTGTCAACATGATTTCAAACCAAAAGAACGATCATTGATAGATTTTCATCTATAAACAAAGTAAATTTTTTTGAAAAAAATGTTGTCTTCTTTCTTTTCAAATCCTTTAAATCAAAATGGAGTCTCTAAAAATCAATTGTTGAAAATCCAATTTTTTGGATGAAAATGGTAAGTTCAAATAATTAGGGCACATTCGACGTTACCATCATGAGAAATGTGGGGAGTGAGGTTCATGGACTGATAAGAAAGAAAAGTTTTACTAAATGAACTCTTAAGAGAAATCCTAAAACTTAGGAACTAAATAGAAGGAAATCCCTCCACCAGAGTCCTTTAGGTAATTTTTCCTTAAATATAAAATAAAAAACATCAAATTTATCTATTTAACTTTTTTTTTTTTTTAAGTATTTTACTTGAAGAATAAATCAATAATGAAGAATATCTCATTTTCTAATTAACAATCACAAAGAGAGAGCAAGATCAAATTCTAAGTGAGAGAAACTCTCACTTCAAAATTTTCATCCAAAAATCAGGTATCATTTGGGTACCCGATGGATATCCGACTAGTAAATTTATTTTATTTATAATAAAATTAGTAAAATAAATAAATAGTAACAAAGAGATATGTATTAAAGAAAATGTTCTTGAACTAAAATTAACATATAAAAAGAATGTGAAATACTTAATTTTTACCTTTCGATGTGAACTTCCTTTCATTTTCTTCATATATTACAATTTCAGCAACATATAAATGATCCATATCATAATTTTTTATGATTTTATTCTAAAAAAATTGATTTGCTTGAAGAATTCATTGTTGATCTTGAATTTGATTTGATAATTTAAAATCTTCACTATTTGTAGTGGGAGCCTCTAATAAGTCTATTGTTAGAGGTTTGGACCAAGGTTACCCACTTTGTTAATATAGGACCAAATCGCCAACCGGTTTGTGGTACGGTTCACTAGGAGTCAATTTGTGGTATTGTTCGCTAGGGGTCATAGTTTCAAAATTTGACTGAGACGTGTTGCCCGAATTGTCTCGATATCAAGCATGGACGAGAGGGACGGGCAAGTCAACATATCGGACGAGATTTAAAATCCCACATTCATTTTTCTCATAGTTGAACGAGACGTCTCAAATGTATCAAAAAACTTACTTGAGACTACTAGGTATCTGACATGGATAAGACGAGACGTAAAACCAATTTTTAAAACCATGCTAGTGATTCATGCAATGTAGCAAATTAAGCAAACTCCATTCTACTTTAATTTTTTTAGTTGTGTTAGGAACATTAAAATTGACATTGTTTGACACATTGGAGTGCACGTAACCATAGATAATTCTCGGTGGAAAGCACCTTTGGTTCTCTGTACACATCCATATAATGTGTGAAACAATGTCATTTTCAATGTTACTTCAGCCTTTTCCTAATTTTTTATATCTACTTTCACGATTTGATAATATTTGAAATATCCCCTTAAAATTTTTAAAATTTTTAAATTGATATCTTACCCCTTTGACCTTGTTATTTATTAATAGACTAATGAAAAATGATCAAAATACTCATCTTCAATATATAAATAAATAAAAACTTGATTTTTTTTCTTTTCAAAATCTTTCATCTTTGATCTTTATTTCACCTTACTCATCATTTCAACCTTCAAATGTCCTGATCATTTCAAATGAACTGCGAACCTGAATGTGAACTAAGCAAAACCCTCGAATCAAGTTATAACAGAGGTTTGGATTGTACCTATTATCTACAGTGTTGGAAAAAAGATGAATTTTAAAGAATGTCATATATAAGGTTGATCATTACTATCTTATGTTGGACTAATTTTAAACGTCCACATATTTTTCAATTTGTTAGAAATTATAAGCATACTTCCAAAAAATTTGAGAAACCAAAAAATCCTTTCAAAATACAACTAACTTAAAAATAAAAATAAACTCATTGTATGAAAATCAAAACACCATTAGATTTTGTTAGTTAAATGGACAAGTTGGTTCCACTGAGTTTTGGGACCAAGTCACCTTAAAATAGAATTGACTCGGCCAAGTTTCAAGTTGACTTGATGAGTTTTAAAACTATGATTCAGACACTCACTTGTACCCCTTTGCATCTCCCATCATATAATCGTAGATCATTTGCCCCATTGATATTAAAGAAAAAGATTTAGGGTTCTACGTATCCTAATGCAAATGATCTACAACTCTGTAAAGGGGACGTATGTTAGAGGGAGGGAGGGAGGGAGGGGCGGGCGTTAGAAAATCATTATTCTTTCTTAAATTACTCATACCACAAAAAATTTAGATAAATATTAAAAAAAAAATTATTTCGAAAAGTAGTACTAGCATTGACAGCACTATCACAAAGTGTTGATTGTTGACACTTTGAGAAGGATTTGTCAATAATATATGATAGTTCTATCAAGAGATGTAACACATTCATCATATTTTTTAAATTTAAGTAGTTATTTGAAAATTTTCCATAAAAAAAAATATTTTTTTTTCTGATTCAGTAATTTTGATAAAATAAGTAACTGTTTTAGTAATTTCCCCTAAATTTTGTTGTGTCAGATGTGTATCTTAAATAAGGTCCACAACGATCACATTGTCTACTCTTAAACACATCTCATGACAATGTCATGTTGCATTCAAGACGCGCGTACAATACGCTCCCCAACACGTTTTTTAACCTATCTAACGTACCCATATCCGTATTATTTGTCGTCCCAACGGCTAGTCTAGTAACTCTTCTCTTTCACTTACGCGGGTATTTCTATAATGTAGTATGGCCCACAGAGGAAGCCCAAAAGTTTGTCTTTACTGGTCCCGTGCGACCTTTATTAGGGTGTTTTAGACCTACCCCTCCTAGTTTTGAAGAATATTGAGATACACCCCTATGTTTACAAACTGCTGGCATGCCCCCCTTCGAATTCACTCCAAAGTGATACACTAAAGCAAATGACCTGAATGCCCTCATCTCCAACTTATAACCAAGAGTCATGATTTTCTAACACCCCCTGACATGGCATGGGTTAGTGCCATAGATTTTCCTCGGGATATACAATTATACATCACCATAAATATGTGTAGTTGTGTATCCCGAGGTAAAGAGTTTATGATTCTAGCACATGCCATATCAAGGGGTGTCAGAAGATCATTATTCTATAACCAAAAACTATTATTTATATCCTTCAAAGGAAGCCAATGATTTTTCATTTTCAAAGAAGTCATCTCCAACCTTAAGATTCTATTTACTTCAACCTTTAACCTTTACCAAAAGGGAAGAACCTTTTAGTAAAGTTAAAAAAAAAAAAAAAAACAATGAAACTCTAGAGTTGAAAATGATGGATTGAAATTAAGCTAAATGTTTTAAAAATTGGATTGATGATTAAATCATAGTCTTTCAAATTAATCGAATACAACTCAATTTTCTTAGACCAGTTGGAAAAAAAAAATGTCTAAGAAAATCAAGTGGTTCATCATTATCAATAATTCCTAATACAGAGGATATTAATTAACACACTAAATATATAATTTTACATCACAATTTACCATTTGTGATGAGTTACATTGCCAATGATACAATGAATCTCATGCATTTTACTATGATACGTCATATTACCTTATACTAATCAAATTGATTTTGTTAAAAAATTTGGCTAAACCATCAGTTTGGTCCAATTTTTAAGACAAGATTTTAAAAGAAAAAGTAAGTTTTTCGATTAGAAGTTGAAGATGAGTGCATTTAGGTCATTCAACAAAAACCTATAAGTGAAGACCATGGTCATGGGGCATGTGATCAATTTGATAAAATGAGTACCTCACGTATTCAACAAGAGTCTAAGACTAGTAATTTTTTGAATATTTTAATAACACCCCCTACAAAATGGTCAAAATTAATGTTTCTCCCCCACGAAATGCAAGATGAAATTTGCCCCCTTGAACTTTTGTTGAACCATTATATCTCCTAACAACATTTATTTTAATGATGTTGTATTTTATAAATATCAAAAACACACTTGTAAGGATTATTTTACGAAAATGTCATTCATTACACTTCTCCTAAAAAAATTTATCTCAACCATTAGATTAAATTATTTATAGGTAGTTGGATTGAAATCAAAGAAACTCTAAGTTCCTCTATTTTAAAAAGATGAAAATGAACTAGGTATGTTACTACCCATTAGAGCTTTACGCAATTGCAGAAGTGAAGAGATGGGTTTTGCAATGCTTGTTTGATAACAAATGAAAGTTGTACTTTGACGGGAGATCATAGATATAAATCTTCAAATTTTCCAACCCTATAAGGTAAAAGAAACATAGTAACTAAATAAATGATGCAAATTTACAATAATGAAACAAAAAAAAGTAAAGAATAATAGAAGATCATCGAACTTGAGAAAAGATTGTTTATTTGATTTTGGATTGTTGTAGAATTGTGATAGTAGAATTGTAGTTTTTGTCTCGAACAAATCTTGGGAGACGAAAGTATTTTTTGAGGAAGAAACTATGTTATTTTTAGGTAGAGAGGTGGGTTTCTTTTAGAGTTGGTCATGAGATAAAATACTAAAGAAATAGATGGATAAAGAAACCCAAAGAATCCATTTGAAATATTTGTAATAGAAACTCTTATTGGGTCTACCTAATTTGTTTACGAGCTTCATTCTCGCAAAGAGCCCTCTATTCTTGTTGGTTCTTTTGAACGTTACCATCTCTTTAAAGATTTTTAAAAATACTCAACAAATGAAACAAGGGATAGAGATTGCTAGTAGTTAAGATGGGATTTTCGATTCATAGTTGAAGGTGGAGGGAAAACGAAGAAACAAAGATGGCTCATGGTGGTTAATGTTTTACCTTTTCTTCATATTTTCTCTAAAAACTCTTGTTGATTTAAATTTCTTTGATGGATTTGGTTGTGGTTTTAATGTTTTATTATTATTATTATTTTGTGAGGGCAAAGAGAGAGAGAGAGATACTAATCATGAAGAAATCACAGGGTTTAGGGTTTCGAAAATCACTTTGAAGAAAATGACAGTGATATGTAAATGTGTTAAGTGATTACTATTATTTTTTTATTTTCTAATATTTGAGGGTATTTTGGACATTTAACACTCCCGGGTTAAAGAGAAAAATACAACTTGACTGGGTCAACGACAGTCTAGGGTGTCGACCCCATATTGCATTTGGCGGGGGTGATCCTAATTTTGACAATTTCACATGGGAGGGACTGCCCATGCGTCATACACTGGGCTGACGTGGAGAATCACACAGAATCGTAGTTTTACGTATCTCGAGGAAATGTGTATATCGATAATCAAGACAGTGTCCAACGTCACTTCGACATTTTCCTTTTTTTTTTTTTTTTCTTAAGGAAATGCTAAACTGACAAAGCAGATATTGCATGTCACAGTGTGCTGACGTGGAGGTTCGTACAAAACCGTAGATGCTTTTCCTAGAAATACGACTGAGAGCATCTAAGGTTGTGTGCGCATCTCCACGTCAGCTAAGGCAGTGTCCTGTTGAGTCTTTCAAGGAGGACTCTTTCCTAGCCAATGATTCCCAATGCTTCAACGAATTTTATCAAGTGTCATCATGACTGCATGCATGACACGTGTCAAAAGTAACGGTCATCTAACATTAAACAAAGATTACTCATTACTGTCTATATAACTGCTCTCTCACAATCTGTCTCCTCTGTCTCTCTCTCTCTCCAATAGAAAACAAAGATACAGAGACGATGAAGCTCTGTTCTCTTCTTCTTCTTCTTCTTCTCCTTCTCCTCACTCTCTTCTCTGTCTCAATTTCGTCCTCTAACCCTGATTTGGAAACCTTATTATCTTTTAAGTCCACTTCAGACCTCTCAAACTCGCTCTCCTCCTGGTCCAACTCGTCCAACCCCTGTTCAGGGTCATGGCTCGGCGTCTACTGCAACAACAACAGCCATCGAGTCACCCGACTCATCCTCCAAAACCTCAACCTCACCGGACCCATTCAATCCTTAACTCGCCTCACTCAACTAAGACTCTTAAGTCTCAAACACAACAATCTCTCTTCTTCCTCCTTGGATTTCTCTTCGTGGAAGAATATGAAGCTTCTTTATCTCTCTCACAACCAATTTTCTGGAAATTTTCCATCTGGAATCTCTCAGCTTCACCGCCTCAATCGCTTAGATCTCTCCCACAATCGTCTCTCGGGTCGAATTCCAATAACCCAACTGACCCAATTACAACATTTGCTCACACTTCGTCTAGAATCGAATTCTTTCTCTGGGTCATTAGAACCATCTCAAGATTTCACCTTTAGAACTCTCTTAGATTTCAATGTTTCGAAAAACAATCTTTCTGGAAAAATCCCCAAATTGTTCTCTTCGTTTCCTTCGTCCTGTTTTACTAGTAACGATAATCTCTGTGGAAACCCATTACCCAATAATTGCTTCAATTGGACTTTTAGGAACGATCCGATTCCAATTAAGGTTCCTCATGAACAAGGAGGAAAGAAGATTACTCCTCGAACGATACTTATAATTTCGATTATAGATGTTGCTGTAGTTATTGCAATTGCGATTGGGATTTTCTTTTACTGTCGAAGACGAAGATTGGGTGATCGAAATCTTCGAAGAGAGACAAAGAAAGGTGGAGACTTTAAGAACAGAGATGAGCTTGGTGAGGAGGTGGAGTTCTTTGAAGGGTGTAAGGGTTTTAGGGTTGATGATCTGTTGAAGGCTTCAGCAGAGATGTTGGGGAAAGGAAATGTAGGGTCCACTTATAAGGTTTTGATGGACAGTGGAGATGTGGTTGTGGTGAAGAGGGTGAGGAGAGAGAAGATGAAGAAGAAGGAGTTTGTTTGGCTGTTGAGAGAGATTGGAGGGTTGAGACACCGTAATATCGTGAGTCTCAGAGCATATTATAATTCCAGAGATGAGTTGCTGTTGGTCTATGATTTCCTCCCAAATGGAAGCTTGCATTCTCTCTTACATGGTAACACCAATGCCTTTGATTTACACTTAATTTTAATAATTATTAAATAGATACTATGCTTCATGATACACATACTATTAGTTTGTATGATCAATATGGGCCATTTGATTGATTGACCAACTCTTTGATGATCATACATTGTCAATAATCACACTTGTAGGATGATCACAATTGTTCGTTTTATTGCTCCGATTCAAATGGAACAATCAACAAAACTTTTATCTGTGAGCAGTGGTAGTGTCGGTTTGATGGCCCCCACCCAATAGTTGCCCATTGATGATTGATCATTGATATGCAACATTGTAGAATTAAGTTGATTGAAGTCATCATGGGTTGGGACTAATTTTCCTCTGTTTCATCTTCATTTTGAAAATGATTTGTGGGTATGGCAAAATGTCGAAAATGTTGTGTTATATGTACATGTAATGTAAATCATTTTAGGATTACAGGATAATGAAGTCGAATATTGATTCTAGTGTTTCAGGGTTTTAGAGGTCTGAGAGATGTAGATGTTGGAAGAAATCCCAATATGTGATCTCTTTCTCAAAGTCAATGAATTGTTCTCATTTCATCCATCAATCAGGAATCTTGGGTTTTAGGGGGTACTACAGAGGTTAGGTATAGGGAGAATTCGCGGTCTGTAATTTCTTTCCCAAAGTTAGTGAATCACTCTTCTCTTATCCGTGCATGTAGGCACTGCCATACCATGTAAATCTTCTTGTATTTTGTGTTTTATGTTTTTCTTGTTTTTTTCCAATTTTTTTGGCTTCTTGTTATATTGAGTGTATAATATTTAGAGAAATTTTATAGGAAATCGGGGCCCAGGAAGAACTCCATTGGATTGGACCACAAGGCTAAAACTTGCGGCAGACTTGGCTGAGGGCCTTGCTTTCCTCCATAGTGTGAGCAAATCCAAGCTGTCTCATGGACACCTTACTTCATGCAACGTCATAATCGATCAAGAAGGCAATGCTTGCATCTCCGATGTCGCACTTCACCAATGCTTCCTCACATCACCACCATCAAACAGTACATACAATGCCCCGGAATTACTATCTAATGCCCACAACTCGAGAAAATTCTCTCAAAAATGCGATGTTTATAGCTTTGGAGTGATTTTATTGGAGATCCTGACGGGGAAAACGGCGACGGGAGAAGGAGAAACGAGTTTAGTTAAGTGGGTGCAATGTGTGGTGAAAGAGGAATGGACGGCGGAAGTGTTTGATTTTGAATTATTGAGATACAAAGAGATGGAAGAAGAGATGGTGGCCCTTCTTCAAGTTGCCTTACTTTGCTTGACTCCAATGCCTCGAGACCGTCCCAAGATAAGTGATGTTCATAAGATGATCGAAGATATCAGATCAAGAGGATTCACGGGAGGGACCCATTCGCCTTCTGTCAATGATCATTCATCAGATTTCTCTCCAACTCAATCAGATCATACTCCCAACTTCACTAGTAGCTAATAAGTGTAGTTAGTTAAGGGGAGCATTATTGTTTGATCAATGGGACCCAATTGGAAACCCCAAAGATGAGAAATTTGATTAATAAATATATTGTTTCTTTACATTTGGTTTCCAGAGATGCATTGAAAGGTACAAGAGAAAAGAGAAAATTTTGTGGCCTTAGAAGAAAGAAAAAGGTTATCACATGTTTTTTGCTTTCTTGCATGGGAAGCTCTCTAAAGATGGGTTTTTTTCTTCTTTTTTTTTCACAAGTGGTGTTTGGCATGAAGGGGCCCATAGTATGGTGTTTTTGGCATATGTGATTCCTATTTCTCAAATCTAATCATAAATAAATGATTTCTGATTCTTGTTCATGGTCACAGTTGTTATATGTGTGGATGAATCTGATCAATTGGTTACCACCACCACCAAAGGAAATTGTTGTTGGGTCATAAACCAAGAGAGTTATTATTGCCACACCAACTTTTATTATCGCTACATCAATTGTGTGCAATTCTTTAGTAGGGCTGCAACCTGGGCAGGTTGGAGGGTAAACCAATGCTCAACACAAGTAGCAAAACCCTCAAGGCCTCAACCCGACTATCAAGTCTAAGCTCACTAACCCAAAGTCATCCCGAGCTTGATATTATAAAATTAGGTTGAGTTCTGGTTAGCCCAAGTTTAAATAATTTTGGGTGGTTTGGTTAGGTTGGGCTCATTGAATAACCATAATTTCATTTTAGTTAATAAATAAATTTAATATTTAAAAGAAGATATACAACATAAATAAAAATACTAGTAAATAAAATCACATACAGCCTTCAAATCCATCATTTAGAGAATATTTAGAAAAATCATACTAAACCAAAGTTCACATTAATATTAACTAATTGTCCACAAGTCATAATAACAAGATGAAATTAAAAGGCTAAATAAAAAATCTATAATTAATATAAAAATGTGTATATATTAGTACATGGCATCAGGTTCAGGTTGAGTCGAGTTGCTCGTACCTTCAACCCAAGCTCACCAGAATTGAAATCGGGTGAGATATTTTAACCTAGGCTCAACTCATTTTCTACATAACTCGATCCAAGCTCAACCATTTGTCGAGTTGAGTTTGGGCCAACCCGCCCAAGTTGTAGTCCTAGCCTGGGCTAAGTTATGTAGAAAATGAGTTGAGCATGGATTGGAATATCTCAACCGACCTCAATTTGAGTCAAACTCAAGTTGAGGGATCGAGCAACCTGAACCCCCGATGCCTATATACTAATATATATATATAACTTTTTTATTCCATTACACTATGGCTTGTGGACTATTGAATCTTATTAATATGGGTTTTGATAAAGTATGATTTGTCTAAATATTCTCTCAATGATGGATTTGGAGGTTTTATGTGATTCTATTTACTAGTGGTTTTGTTTTTTCAGGCTATATTTTTTTTAAGATATAAAATTTATTTATTGATTAAAATGAAATTAGTGATATTCAACTAGCCAACCCATCCAACCCGTTCAAAATTACCTAATTCAGGCTAACTTGAACTCAACCCGATTTTAGAAGACCAAGCTTGAGTTGAGCTCTGTTTATAGATTTCAGACACGATGGTTAGGTTGAGGGTTCTACCACTTGGCTTGAGTCTGGGTTTACTCTCCAACCCGCCCAGGTTGCAACCCTTTTCTTTGGTGATTTACATAAGACTTGGTGTGGCATTAGTGAAATTTGGCTTTGCAATAGCAGCTCTCTAAATAAAGCAATAAATTTTATATGAAGTTCTAGGGTTATCTTATTTAATAATCCAACAAATATTTATATTGCTAGGGCATCAAAAGAAAATGATACTCTGAATAGAGAGTAGTCTCCACAGTAAAGAACTACTCTTGATTGCATGACAGAAAACACATGTTCAAAACAGGTGAAATCTCTGATAGAAGAAGATCAAACATCCATGTAGTAAGTGAGATCCTTTGCAGAGAGAAATTGACTCCAACCTTACGATTAGGAAATGAAAGCAACTAGTCAACCCATGTCACATTAGAAAAGGTTTGTCTTGAAGAAGTTAGGAGTTTGACATAAAGCATGGATTTTGGATGAGATAGTTGAGATGACTCCCACAAAATAGAGATGGGGTACACCACACACCTCCCCGCTCAAACCAAGTTATATAGGGAGTAATAATCGAATGTCCAAGTACATAATTCTACCCAATGTAGTTAGAAGCTGACTTCGGCAAAATATTTTGATGCGAACCCAACCAATTACCAATACACCAAAAGCACCTACTTGTTAATCGTGCGTAAAGCTCAAACCTTATATTTTTGAGATTGTAGCACACCACCACGTTCTAGACTCACTATGTGAAAATTGAAAAGTCGATGGGCCAAAGCCCACAAATTTTAGAAAATGAATTTTGATGGCCTATGGCCGTTGAAATTTTTGATGATCCCTAGAACCATCAAATTTCTCTCATCCTCTATTAATTTAACAGTTCTGGTCCGTCGAAAAAAAAATTGACAATGAAAATTTTGACGCCTTGGTCCATCAAATTTTATGAAATTCGACAGTCTTGAGCCGTTAAATATAGGCTTTTGCACGTTGTGACTCAATATCCACATTGTCTCATTCTAAGGTGATTTTCACTCTAGCTAGTAACCATTTCTCGAGGCCCTTAAGTAATCTTAGTCTAAGGAGTATCTAAGTGCCCGAGAAGGGCACCAAAGTCAAAGTCCCCATGTAGTCTTAAGGAAAAGACTACTTGGGAGACATGAAAGAAGAGTACTAGAGTGAAAACCACCACAAAGTGGATCACTGCGTTAAGGGAACAACTTTTCATACCATTAACCCTATGCTATTTTATCTTATATTGGGTAGGTTTTTGTCAATAGTTCATTGAATTTGCTTGGCATCTAAAACGAGAGATATTTACAAAAACGTAATCAACTTTTGACAAATTTACGATTATATCTCACTATCCATTTTAGTTACCAGAGCATGAACAGGTAACAAATTTGGCGGTTTCAAAGTGGCCATTTTGCAGGTTTAAAAATTCATCAAACATTGATTACGAAATGGTAATTTACCCCTAAAACAATCCTGTTGATAATGTCTGTCAAGGAAACAACTGAAATAACCAAAAGATTAGGGCACAAGATCAAAACTATAAGAGCGGAGAAATAAACTTTTGTAGCCCATGTTTTTGAGACTGTCTTACTATCCTACTATTTGAGATTTTTGGGGTACAATTATAACTGTAAGGATTTCATTATTCCAAATCAATTGTCCAAGAGCTGCTTCTCTTCCTTGCAGATCTCACCGGGGGGTGTAAATCCTTCACCCACATCATTCAATCCTTCTTCAAGAACATTATCGAACACCTGTTTTTCTCTAAAAATTGATTCCGCGCTGTGATTCATGAATGTGATATAGGAATTAGCCTCTAACAAATTCACAATAAGAAGATTAAAAAAAAAATAAGTTGGAATTATTGTCCTCTATACCTTGATTCTTCACTATCTTTGAAATTCATAATAGCCATTTTGTGATGAAAGGTATTCGCGATCTGATCATTGGATTTGATATCGAAGGGCTTGGTATCTTCAAATTCTTGAAGAGGCGGGTAATAATTGCATCCTTGATTGAAGTTCTCCATGTCCCCTATATTATACATCTCATTCGACTACGAAGAACACAATAAATTAAAAATATATATATAACTCATTTTGTTTTTCAATTAATAGAATCACCAAATATGGAATCAGGTATAAAAGGGAAATAATTATAAAAATGAATGTATAACCATTCTTTTTAATTACATTTTTTTATACAAAAATGAGTAAAATATCGTATTGGCTTTTTTTTTTAAAGGAAAAATCATTCAACGTGTAAGTCTATTTGACTATTATTATATATATTTTTGAGGTAATTCATTCAGCCAGCAAACCCGTAAAAACATCAAATTCCCCATGAACCCTTTTTACTGAAAAAAAAAAATTTATTTTACCCTAAACAAAATACTTGAATTAGTTTGTTAATATATGTTCAACAAAAGAAAGCAAAAAATAATAATAATAATAATAAAAATAAAATCAGAATCAAATTCTTACTAGATTGAGAGGTGCTGATTGCTGGTAATTGTAACTTCCGAATTGAGGCATCAATGGCAAAGTAGATGACGAAGAAGATAAGATGCACTGCAATTGTTGTTGCTTCAATTGCTCTCTTTGACGACAATAAGCGAGTTGTTGGTTAACAACGTCGAATTCTTTACGATAAGTCTCAATCTTCGAGATGAGTTCACGAATAATACCAACACAACCTTGGACTGGATCTTCCTTCCTCGCCCTTGCTTGGATTATTATTGTTTGAATTGCTATACTTCGCTGTTCGGGCTCGAGCAAATTTAACATCTTTGTGATGTTGCTCACACCAAATAGTCTATGAACATTTTGAAAATCTTCGGATCGATCAGCGGGGAAATACGGCGCTAAGAAACAATTTTGGTGACATTTTCTTCTTTGATACTTACATGAAGCACAAGCTGGACTAGTTCCATTACCACTCTTTTCATTCATCTTTCTTAATCTTTTTTTTTTTTTTTTTGAACCAAACCAACAAGAAGATTTGTAGAAATAGAAGAACAAAGCAAAAGATTAAAATGGAGAAAGAGAAAGAGATGGGTAGATAAATTTAGAGAAGATTTCACTAAAATAGAGTGAGATTATTTTAGTGAAAGAATCTAGGTAGATTAGATTTTGATTTGAAAGAGTGGGTTGAGATTAAATTAGAAGATATGGGTCTCTAAATCTAGTGGGGTTAGAATTAAGAATTAATTTTCCAGCAAAACCCTAAATCCTTCATACCCATTTCTTAGATTTTTTAGATCTCAAGGATCTCAAAAGGCTCAAACCCCCATGCGTTCCAGATCATAATAGATGAAACTTTCTATATTTGAAATTTGAAAATTTTTAATGGAGGAGAAGTGTAATAAGGACAGTTTTTATGACGTGCGGTAGTTGCATGGTTTTAAAACCCGGTCGGCTCGTCTCGCCTTGCTTATTACCGAGTTGACTCATCAGAGTCATCTCATTTTTACTTATTAATATTAGAGAATAAAATGGATCGAACTTAACTCAAATCCGAGTGATTCAAAGCTTGATTTAGGAGGTTTGGATCCTTAGAGTAGATCCGAATGAGAATAAAAGAATCAAATGTGATTTTATGTTCCTTGACCTGACTTGGGATCCATCTGTAGCCGAATCCGTCCATTTTATGTCCCAATTAACATACATTTATATTTAAATAAGAGAGATTCTATTTCCACACCAACTTTTACTTTGAATATCTAATGTGTGTTAATTCTTTATTGAAGAACATATGAATGGGGGTGCTTTAAGTAAAAGTTGTGTGGCGATAGAAAGAAGCTCTCTTAAATGGTTATAATCTTTTATTATTATAAAGAAATTAAAAAAACCAGTTGACTCGTCCGAGTTAGACGTGTTTTAAAACCATGGGTAGTTGTGATGGTAAGTTAGTAGTAGTCTTTACGTGGGCACGTCTTTGAGCCTCTCAAATATAACCAACATAAAGAGCATAAATGGTGGTGGTGGGGTGGTGGCCCACTATGATGTAAAAGTTTGTGTCCTGACCGTCCACGTATCAGATTGATCTACATCAAACCATTAATGATCTATAGCGACGTTGTATGGTGTCATTGCTTATGGTTTTTATTTTTTATTTTTCTCTATTTTAGAAACAAAAGTTCTGAAATAGAAAAAACATTAATATTACGGTGGGGATAACATCGAACTTTGGAAATTGCCAAAAATATAAAAACCTTCCATAAATCACAGGCGAGCCTATAAATGAGAAGATTGAAAAAACAGTGATTTAGACATACCCCCCTCAAGGTTTTGGGAATATTTGAGGTACACCCCTGTGTTTTAAAACTCTCGATGAACCCCCTTACCTGTTACCTCTATCTTCTAATAAAGACTAACAAAAATGACCTAAAAGAGCTTGAAGACAACTCATTTTGGAAAGGACTGTGCTAAGCTGACTAAAAAAACACTCAAATACATTCAGAGCCGTAGTAGTGTACACGAAACCATAGATTTTTTTCCTCAAGATATGAAAGGAAAAAAATCAATGATTCCGTGCACACTACCACGCCAATAAGCATATTTGAGTGTCTTTTCTTCAAGTCAATTTAGTATATTATTCTTTTGAAAATTAAAATTAAGTCAATAGTGTAGTTAAGAGCAAAAGGTACACTTAAAGACACAAAGATCTCCTAGTGCATGAGGGACAAGGCAAGGCTCACGGCCGAGTAAACCAAGACACAATAAAATTATAAAGTTAAATAATTAAAGGTAAGTTCTAGATATTTTACATTATAACATGAACGGATGTGAGTTTTTACAAATAAGGTAAAGTACTTAACACTTCAAGGACAATGATCAATAGTAAAAGAAAAAATAAGTTAATGGGTGGGTTCTGTTCTGATTTGGTCGAGCACTAACCAAATCCTGAAAAGGTGGATTCAACCTTACACTAGCCCGATATCCTTATTGAGCCTAAGGTGTTGTTTGTTAAACTGAAAAAAAAAAAAAAAAAAAAAAAAAAAAGTGTTGAGTAGCATTAAGCGTTAAATTTAAGTGCTGAAAAAGTTGTTTGTTTAGAAACTGAATCATGTTTGTTACACATTGCTGAAGTTGATAAATTGTCATTATTACCCTTACAATCATATTATATATTGTTTGCATGTTTCAAATGCATATTTTTTATCAAATACAATAAAATATATTATTTCTTATAAAATTAAAATACAATTCATTTTTAAATAATAAATAATACTAAAATCTTCAAGTTATAATTAATAATTTCTATTTATAAAAGCCCACAAATTTCAAATTAAAAATAATAATGTCATACAAGTCACCAAAATTTAAAATCAGCATTAAAAAAACTTAATTTGGATAAATAATTTTCGATAAAAATGAAGGATGTGTAATTATAAAAGCACCCTATGAATTAATAAGGACAACTCACACCATAGCCTTTTTTTATTATTATTTTATATGGGTTAAAGTTTTTGGAATGTGCAAAATTTTAGTGAGGATGGTCTATATGGTCTAGAGATCACCTTCACAAAAAATCAGTCTATTTTGAAACTCCTAACTCGTCAAAAATAGTTTTTTTTTTTTTAAGGAACGATTTACGATTCTTGATCTTGTTTTGATAGGATTAGGAGTTTCAGGATGTGCTAATTTTTGGTGAGATGATCTCCTCATTGTAGAGATCATCCTCATCAAAAATTAACTTATTCCAAAACTTTTAACCCATATAAGATAAAATAATGTAGTCATGGTGTAGGTTTATTAATTTGTAGGGTGCTTATATACTAATGAGGAGATCATCCTCACAAAAAATCAACTCATTCCAAGACTTTTAACCCATATAAGACAAAATAATTTAGTCATGGTGTGGATTTATTAATTTGTGGGGTGCTTATGTATTTATCCATGGGATATAAGAGGTAATATCTTTTTAAGATAAGGGTATACTGTTCATGCTCAAAAAAATGAAGGGCATACTTGTTCGTGTCGAAAAAACGAAGTGCTTACCCCTTCAACACTTCTTTTCAGCATCAAAATAGTGCTGAATTTTTTTCACTTGGCCCTACTTATTTGCACCGTAAATAAACACAAACAGAAACATTTACGTTTGTTTGTGGGATATGGGTGCTTGGATGCTAAAATTTTGGTGGACCCCACCGTAAAGCAATACAAAACTTAATTAAAATTACAACGAAATCTCCATAAAGTATTACGGAGAAAATACCTCCACAAAAATTTACGTTATGTTAACTTTCCACTCTCTCTAACTTCTTAAACCTCTCTCTCTGGCTTTCCCCAACTTCTTAAACATTACTCAACGTTAATATAATTATTATTTAAACAAAAAATCGTGAAATAGAATCCTACCTAAAACTAGTAAAATTGTAACAAAAAAAAAATGATTTTTTAAATATTGACGTTTTTTTTTTTAAATATAAGAAAAACGAGGGATAGAATCATACCTCATTAATTTATATTTATTTTTTTAAATTAAAGAAAATCATTGTGGGATAATAGTCTTACTTGCATTAATTTATATTAATTTTTATAAATTAAAAAATATATATTTTTCATTAGATGTAGGGTATTAAAATGAGTTTGGGGCAAGTTACGTTTAGACACTATCAATACTAATATTGATATGTTTGGAGCAATGGATTTCTTTCCAAAATGAAAAATTAGCAAGTGGAAGTTGGTATCATATAGTAGATGTTTAAGGTAAATTGTACGTGATTAAAGAAATTTTGGATTTTTATTATAATCCTAATTTAAAGAGAATTGCATTGTATGACCTATATGAAAATACTTTGTTTATAATTTTTTGATTTATTTTAAAGTAATATGTAACTATTTATCCTTTTTTTATTTAACTTCAAACAAGGTTTTAAAAAGAAATTTTTTTTTTTTTTTTTTTACATTTATGTTATAATCGAGAAAACGTAAAATTTTTCATAGGACACAACCAAGCATTCTAATCACAAAACTATGTAAATTTTAGTAAACACAAAATTTTGCAAACGCAAAATTTTGTGTTTGTGACAGTTTACGTTGCAAACAAACAGGGCTTTATTTTCAACAATAAATGCTGAAAATATAGAGTAAGCAAATACGCTATTTTGACCAAAAATGTTGAATTTAATTTTTTTCAACAATAAGCGCTGAAAAATAAATCAAACAAACATTGCCTTAATTAACTAAGTCCTAACGGACTTAAACCGAGTAAAAAACACCAACAATACAATTCAATATTTTTAATGATAAAATATTAAAATTTTCCAAGAAATTTTATTTTGCATATTAAAAAAAATATATAATTAAGTCTGAAATTAGTATCTTAATTAAATAAATAAATTTAATTCATTTTTAGTGAAACGCAGGCTAAACAGCCTTGCCTCACATGTATTAAGTAGGCACCTTCAGTCTGACCCACCTTGAGGCACTCACCTTGACTACACTGGTCAATTGTAACATGAGGGGACGAGTACGAAAAAAAACCAACCATTTTTCAAAAATTCGGGTTGGGCTAGACTTATTTTCAGATGCATCCCCATGCATAGAGGGAAAGTGAGCATTTCTAATCAAAAAGTTTTCATGATTTTTTTTACAAATATTTTTCAAATTATGTTCTCTTTTTAAGTTTCATGAGAGAATTGCAGAATATTGTATGCCATCGTTACTTTATAGTATGTCAAAAATAAATTAGTATCTCATTAGGTTCCTGATTTTTTTGAAATTTTCATTTAGCCCAAGTTAAGTAGTTAGGACTAAGGACCCAATGTAGAAAGTTCTAAAACGAAATACCCATTGAGACCTTTTGTTTCATGACTTTATTGGTTCAATAACTGGTATGTTTTGTCGTAAAAGATGCGTCTTATCACGTAATGGATGTGCAAACATAGGCAATGTAAGAGAGAGAGAGAGAGCGAGAGAGAGAGAGAGAGAGAGAGAGAGAGAGAGAGAGAGAGAGAGAGAGAGAGAGCAATGGCCCATTCCTACAACATACAGTGTCTTCGTGGCACGTTTTAGTAAGAATATAGAACACATTGAGCTCCATAGGAATGGAGCACTGCTCTAGAACCTGAGTCTTTGAAAAAACTCTGTAACAAAATAATTAAAACTATTAAGCAAAACATCAATATGCCTATAAATAATAATAGTTCATGGCAATTTCACCCCACCCTGGTAACTAACCACATGAAACTCACAAGGCACAAAACAAATTATAAGCCACCTCTCAGAACCTGACCTCACCATTGAAACCATAAAAATTGATAATTTAATAAAAATAATAATAATAATAATAGAAAAGAAAAATCAAAAGTTTTTTTTTTTTTTTTTTGGGAAAAATCAAAACTTCATTGCCCTTCACGCTCTCTCAACTCAACCACCTAAACACCCACTCAGCAGTACCAATCTTAAACAGTTCATTGCTGCTTACACTCAGGAGGCCGCTCTCCCTGCTGACCTTCCCCAATTTCGGCTCTTCCACTCTTCTGCAATTTACAAAATAAACACAAATGACATGGTTAATATATTATATACATACATATAGTGCTAAAGGCCCTGGCGGAGGGATTTCTTTCTAATTAAACCCTAAGTTTTAGGGCTTCCCTTAATAGTCCATTTAGTAAAACTTTTCTCTTCCAATCAGTCCATGAACCTCACTCGCTACATTTCTCACGATTGAAATGCCAAATGTTCCCTGACTGTTCAAACTTATCGCTTTCATAAAATAAAAAAATGGATTTTTGGCATCCTAATTGTGTTTTGTAGACTCCATTCGATGTAAAGGATTTGAGAAAGAAGCCATTTTCAAGCATTTTGAAAATGTATGTAAACAACTAGGGTTTTTTCAATGTTTTGCTTCATTTTTGGATGAAAATTGATCAAGGATGGTTCTTTTGGTTTGAAATCATCTAGACAAGTCGTCATGTCAAGCTTTTAGTCGATCTTTCCATGTATTTTAGCTGGAAAAACTTGAAAAATGAAAACTGGTGGGTTTTACCAGCGAGTTCACCAATTTTTATTGTCGAGTCAGACATTGTTTTAAAATTATAGAACTCGACAATAAAAAATGTTGACCTCAACAATAATAATAATAAAAAGTGGTGAGCTCAACAATAATAAGGAGCCATTAAGAAATAAAAAGTTCACTAACTGGACTATCAAGCTACTGCCAAAAAAGTAGGGACTATTTAAAAAGAAATCCCTTTGTCAGGGTCCTTCAACTAATTTTCTCTTATATTATAAGGAAAATTCTAAAGTGACTGTAGGACACTGCATTTGACACTGAGCTGACGTGGACGTGTGCATGGAACTATATATGTTTTCCTCGGGATACAAGTGAAAAGCATCAACAGTTATGTGCACATCTCCACATCAGCTCAGTGTTGAATGCGATGTCATGCGCAGTCACTCTTGGACAACACTTATTTTAAACTTAGATAATTAGATGAAACTGTCACCTTTAGTCCAGCCAATGACACAACATTTGAACCACAGGGAACAGGTTTTAAAGAAGAGATTAGCATCTTCAGAAGACAGGGATTTATTCAAACAAAGGGTTCAACAAATGTACCTTATTCCTACTCTTGCCTTCATCTTCGTCGTCTTCATCCTCATCTTCGTCGTCGTTGTCTTCTTCTTCGTCGTCTTCAGCTTCTTCACTATCTTCATCATCTCCTTCAATTTCTTCAAACTCATCCACCTCGACAGCCTCTCCTGTGAACCAGGACACAGCATGCGGAATAATTTTGTCTCTAATAGTCGACCTGCACAACGCACACAAGATCTATAACTCATCCAAGGAAAATGACCACATGAAGTTGAAAATAATTTAAAATGGCTTCATAAACCTCCTTTATTTCTCATGGAAAAAGCAGGATGAAGAAATTTGCAGATTCACACGACATGCCTCAGTTAACAGCTAACAGGATTATTGTTTCCCTTAAAATTTTAGAGAGCTGATATTGTCACCCCAACTTTTACATATTACACCCCAATTAAATAAATAAATAAAAGTTCAATGGTTGAGAATAAGTGAAAGTTGGGGTGCCAATAGAATCTCTTTCTTTTTCTTTTTCTTTTTTTAAGATTTCTATTTTTGTTGTTGTTGAAAGGTATAATATATTGATAAAGAGGGCAAACATGATACAAGGAGGCCTAGAAAGCCTCACGAGAAGCAACAAAGAAAAGAAACTACAACCTCAGTGATTACATAGAGAGTGCCATCTAAATACAAAATCATCAAAAGAAGTTCCCGCAAACTCTAGGATTTTATATGAGCCTAATCCTAATTGTAAACAAGCTGTTGAAGTTGTTTGAATGTATCATACTGCTTTGTAATGTTGAGGTAATTGAATGGTATGTTTCAATCTTCAATCAAGGTGTCATAAATATTTCAAGAAATTGGGGTGTAATAAGTAAAAATTAGGGGTGCCAATAGCAGCTGTCAAATTTAATCTTGGTCAACCGACCAGGGATTTCCACCATCTTGTTTCTAATAAAGGCCACTTCCATATCTAAACAAAAAAAATTCAACTCACCCAATATCATAGTCTTCTTCCATTTGATTCTGAAGCTGTTCAGCCTGTCAAAGAAATAAAAAAGCAGTTATCACGCATTCGGTACCTTCACTCTACCCAAGCAGTCATGCTGAACTTACAGTGTCTTCATCAATGTCATCACCATCCTCGGGGACTTGTGGTGGATTAAAGAAGTTAAAGAAACTTTCACAATCTTCAGTTTTAGTGACAGGCTTGGCATTCTTTGATCCATTTCTCGGCTTCTTTTTTAAAAGTTTCTGTGTCACACTTTTCCCGGATACCATTCTATCTCCGTCCTACAAATTCCAAATTGAAGCTAGTTATGAAGGAAAGGGACTAAGTAGCAGTTCTTAAGCAAAGTAGGAACCTAACAAACTCACCCTATCGCTTTTTCTAGAATAGGTTCATCATCATCGATCATGTGATATGTTTTTGTGAGAACGGAATTCTTGAAATAAGGGTTAGTATCAAAGAAGAATTCAAGCTTGAATCCCTTAGGATTATCAATCCTAGACCACTTAATATCTTTGAGATATTTGAGAGGCCCTTCATCACGCTCCGAAATCTGAACTCCAAAAAAGGAAACATTATTCCTTCCACAATTAATATCGAGGCAATTCATCAAGACAAACTTGACAATTCAGATCCCCTTACCTCCTCCGCTACAACTTCATTAGTCTTCATTGCTGTGAGCCAGAAATCAGGAACTCCTTTCTCTGTATAGCACAAATGATAAAATAAAATAAAAAACAGGAATTACTAAATAAATTGAAGCACCAAGGGTTACTGTTCATTGGTACCTTCTGTGGCTTTGTCCTCGTCTTGATCCAATACAGCTTCATTTTTAACTCCATCAACTTCAACCACACCATTCACAATTTCATAGCGCTGTACAGTATCTAACCCAATTACCAACCAGAACAAAAAGAAAGACATAAATGGATCTGCATTGAGTAACGGCAGTCCACTATACTACTGATCCTAGATAAAGATTATTGGTCAATGCATTTGACATTTGACAAAATATACCATGATTACATGGACATAGGTGTGTGTCTCAAAACATAGATCCAAAGTGTCTACCACAGCACCTTGGAGAAGCTCCCCCAAGACGTTCATATACATGCCTTACAGTGTAATATGCATGTTCAACTCAAATTTATTAAAATAAGGATAAATAAATATTTAAAAAAAAGTAAATGAGTGCATATTTCTGAACTCTATACGGTTATCCAATAACTTTAAAAAATATAAGCAGATTTATTAGCGTACGAAGGATGGACACACCCAGCCCTCTTTAAAAATAATTTCTAAAGAAATCAATACAGAGATCAGAAATATTCTACAAAATGTTAAATTGTAAGAATTCCAATAAAAGGAATATCAGGTAACATCTTTACACTATTGTTTAGAGGGAGGGAGGAAGAGACCTTGGTGTACAGGGGTTCATAAAGCTTCTGGTACTTGGCTTCAAGAGCTGCTCTCTCCTCAAAAAATTTTGCCTCCAGCTCATCATGTTGGCTCTGCAAAATGAAGAAGCTTCATAAGGCCCCACACCCAAACTTCATCATAAGATTGAGAAAATAACTATTCACTTTGTATTCATTTATTCCACACAAGCACTTCATGCAAAGAAACAAAGCAGGAAAGTAAAAACAGGAACAAGAACAAAAACAAAAACAAAAGGACACATGAATTACTATTTAGAACATAGCATTTTGAAGAGTGAAAATTCTTATAAATAAGGAAACCAACAGTATAGTTCGCAGCATGTAAATAAGACATGATTTGAACTAAAGCAACAAAAAAAAAAGATATATAAGCTAGAAATACGGGTATCTATGAAGAAAAAGGAACCTATTTGAGCAACTCATGTTAAAGATAATGACCTTAACCCAATTTCTAACAGCACGAGAAAAACAAAGCATTGTCTACATGGATTCCACTACAATACCATGTCAAATACATAAAAGAGTTGCAACATATAAAAAATTAAAGAAATTCAACAGATCAGTAATAATTTTGATCATCATGAAGCTCCCTAGAGCTATTGAGATAACATATAGGTCCAAGTCAAACATATTTTCAGGGGGGAGGCTTGTGATCTCTCTTTTGTGTTCCAGATAACTAGATTTACTCATACAACATAACTGCAAAAGATCCCCCACAATTGCATGACAGAAAGAAGAAAATCCATCTCAAATGATATAGTCATGAAACCCCATGTATAACAAGTGGACCTTCTTTATTCGAAACCCATTAGAGCAACTCCAACACACTCTGGCTCAGGCTTTGTATCCTCTCCCAACAGCTATTTTACAGAGCCAGACCCCTTCGAAAGCACTCCAACGCACTCAGGCTGAGGCTCTCTATTTTGAATATTTTGGAGAGAGAGAGAGAGTAGGGGAGGCAAAACAGTAAAAATGATGGCAATTGTGAAACATTTTATTGTAACTGAATTTGTGGACAGTCATTTTGGCTAGTACGGTTGAAGTGAAGATTCTTGAATAGGCAAAATGACTCTCCACAATAAATGCCTACTAGATATGCCTACTTGTGTTGGAGTTGCTCTTAGTGTATTATTTAGTAATGGGGGTGTGGAGCTTGCTGGATTGGGGGGTGAGTTGTTCTTTATGCGATGGGCCTACCTTGCTTGGTATCTTGGTGAATATCAACTCCAAAGTATCACAATAGTGCAAAATCATGGTTTTATATCTCATCCGAGACCAAGATGACTCGCACAAGCCATCTCAGTATCATCCATGAACAAGATAGATAGACATGGCATCTCACATCTGCAGAATCTCGAGAGAAACGAGTTGACTCGGAAGATATATTGAAAATCTCATCCAAGTCATTAAAACTCGTCCAGTCAACTGGAATTTTGCATATTTTAATAATAATAATAATTAATTTTTTTCGAATTTAAACATGTATTCTCTAAACAAAATATGATTTTATAATAAAACATCTTCTAATCTACCTTATATAAAAATTTATACTTATTTTCATATATATATATATATATATATATATAAAATTATAAAATGAGTTAAATGGTTTATCTTGTCCAAGACAACTCGGTCTCATCCATGGACGAGACGAGAGGTCAAACCGAGTTTTGAAACCATGTGTGCAATGTGACAAGCAGTAATACATGGACGAGAAACAAAGATTGGATTTTGCACAACTGTTGATCATAAATCATACTGAAACTAACAGAAGGAACAATTTTTCAGTATATATAACAACACCCACATTCAACCCCTCTACAAACACATAACTTCAACCACAACTAATCAAAATCAAAGATCAAAACTTGGGCTTAGAATGGATACAAAATACAACTCAAACACACAACACTACATTTTATCAACATGAATCCAAAGAAAAAGGGCAGCCAATTTCTAGACTTAACAAACAAACAGAAGTCTGAAACCAAACCTGGATGGTTCTCAGAACCTCGACGCGCTTCCTGACCTTCGGAGAGAGTGTCTCAAGGACATCTGGGACCTGTCCTGCTAGACTCTGAAGCTTATTCTGCCAAACCCAGATACCCTAGAAGGGTCAGTAAACCAAAACACTAGAATTTAATCAAGAAAAGATAAAAAAACAAATGATACCCAGTAATGCAAATCAAAGCACCTTGATAGCATTAGCAAGACTTGTTCGATCCTCAACAGTAAGAGCTATACATCAAGAGGAATATAAAAATTAGGGTTTCAAACACTTCTTCAGTACGGATTATTACATATAGAGAAATTAGGGTTTATGGTGATTTTACCAGAAGCGTCGCTTGGTACATTAGTCCCAATATCGGCCATGTTCAACTGTCCCTTGTTGTCGCTCATGGTGAGAAGAAGAATACTTACAGAGAGAGAATCAAAACCCTAGAAACAGATAGGAAGATTAGGGTTTAAACAGAGAGAGAGAGAGAGAGAGGAGCTTGGGAACCTCAGAGGAGATGAGGTTGCCTTTTAAATCTCTCTCTCTCTCTCTCTGTTGTTGCTAAGCTGTAAAACAAATAAGAGAAGTCCTGAAACACAGTTACAATTTACAGATTCCCCCCCTTAATGTTTAAGCAACTCTTTTCAAACTTTATTTTTTCAACTTCGTTTCAAATTCCACCTCCACCACCAGCCCAGTAATCGTTAATGACAATACTACCCCTCTTTGAAAATGATTAAAACCAAAAGAATAATTATCAGATGTAATAATTTAGAAATAAAATAAAATTAAAATAAATAAATAAATAAAAGGAATATTTAAAATATTTTATTCAAAAAATTTATTAATAGTCAAATGTATTTTATTTTATATTAAAAAAAAAAAAAAAATAGAATTGCAGCTTTGCATATCTACAATTAACTTTCCAATACATCCAACCATGTGCCACCTCAGGTAGACCCTGTTTTAGTTTGTCTAACAATTCTAAGGGACATTCGGACAAAAAAATAGTTTTGGTGTCACCATTAAAAGCTAATAATACAGATCATAAGGTTCATTACATTTCCATTTCTAAGCAGATATAAAACAATTTTTTATGGAAAAAAATTACAATTTTATTTTTCTTTCCTTACTTACAAAGTTTTGATATTTTTCAAAAGAGTAATGCTGAAGTGACCTCAAGATTGGACCTCGCATCGCACACCTTGATGTGAAAGTGTATGGGAAGATTTCGACTGACACTGGAACAAAATATTCAATGTTTCGAGATTTGCCGAATTATGTTAGTTGAGACTAATTAAATCCATTATTTTTCTCACAAAATCCATTCTTTCTCTAGAGATTTGAAAGTCGAAGGAAATACAATCTCAAGGCTCAAGATGAGAGTTAGAATTTTACCTTAAAGGGTGCATTATGACGGTTTTTGATGAGAAAAACCAAGAATTTTCAAGGACATTTAGGTCATTTAAATTAGTCTCTTAGAGAAGACCAATTTGAAGGGATATGTTTTGTTACAAATTAGTGAAACTCATTGTCATATTCTGGACAGTTAGAAGTTGTTGAATTAGTCTTTGCTGAATAAGTCTAGTTTGTTTTTAAGTTTTCATTTATTTAGGAAGTTGTTTTTATCTTCCTTTTATTTAGGAGTTAGTGGCTTTTAATTAGGCAAATAAACTCAAAGGACACTTGGTGTTAGTTGAGATATTTTAGGAAATTCTTTAGTATTTATAAAGTCTGTAATTGTTGTTTTTACATATCTTCATTGAGTAATAAAATTCAGTTCAGCAAATCGTCTCTGTTTTGCTCTTTTTGGCTGCTTCCTTTATTTACATTTTGGTATTTGGTATCAGAGCAAAGTTGGCTAGCAGGTGTTTGATTTTATTGCTCTGTGAAGATGAATAGTGGAAGTGCTACCTCCTATGCTTCTGTAGAAAAGCTTGTTGGTAACAACTATAGTTGCTGGAAGCTTTGTATGGAAGCTTTTCTACAAGGGCATGATTTGTGGGATCTTATATCTGGTGATGAAACTGTAATTCCAAAAGATAATCCCGAAAATGTTGAATTGCGATGAAAATGGAAGATAAAGTGTGGCAAAGCTTTGTTTGCTTACAAACATCAATCGGTAAAGAGTACATGGAGCATGTTCGCGATGTAAAGTCGTCAAAACCAAGTGTGGGAGACACTTGAAAGGTTGTTCACACAAAAGAACACGATGAGGCTGCAATATTTGGATAACAAACTTGCTGGGATGACTCAAGACAATATTTCAATTTCAGAATATTTTCTGAAAATTAAAACTTTGCGTGTTGAAATTTCAAAATTGGATACGGAGGAGCCTGTAGGTGAGGCTCGTTTGCGTCGTTATCTCATTCGCGGACTGCGGAAGGAGTTTATGCCCTTTATTTCTTCGATACAAGGGTGGGCAAATCAATCTTGTATCATTGAATTGGAGAATTTGCTCTCAAATCAAAAAGCTTTGATGAAACAAATGGCCAGCAGCAGCAAGCAATCTCTATCACAAGTGGAGGATGTTCTTTACACAAAAGACAAAGCAAAAAATAATTTTTTTTCCAAGCATTCTTCAGGTGACAGCAAGCAATCCAACACTGAAGGGCAGTCCAGAGGAAATTCAAAAGGCTGTTATAGGTATGGAAAGCTTGGACACTTAAAGCATGATTGTTGTGTGCAGGTGATGTGTAATCGGTGCGGGAAATCAAGCCATATTAAACAAAATTGTCATGTAAATCTCACAAAAGCAGGAGCAAATGTTGCACATGAAACTACTGAATCTGAACAACACAAATGGGAGCAATGCTTATCCATTAAAGTTATTGATCAACCGGTTAATGTGTTTTTGTTGTGCACCAGACCAATATAGAAACATATGCTGATGTTTCCATAGACTACAACAAGGAATGGATTGTAACAACTGATAATTCACTACATCTTGTAGTGAAAGAAGAGCATTACAATATCAAGGAAAACAACTCAAATGGGAAAGGTGTTTCTCTCAAAGATATTTATCATATTCCAGGTTAAAAAAGAATCTTGCTTCCGTTGCGCAAATGGCTGATTCTGGGAGGTATGTTCTTTTTGATCCAGATGATGTGCAAATTATTTCCAATATAAAACACATTGAAGCTGATGTTTTATTTACTGGAAAAAGAAAAGATTTACTATATGTATGGTCTGCAAATAAAGCATATGTGGAAAAGACAGGTCAGAATGCAAGTGCAACACTTTGGCATGCTCAGTTAGGCCATGTTGGCTATCAATTGTTGCAGAAAATCTCTACAAACAAACTTCTTGATGGAATTCCTCTCTTTAAGGAATTTCATCATGATGTGGTTTGTGCTGGTTGCCAATACGGAAAATCACATCGTCTCCCTTTCCCGCATTCAAAGAATAGAGCTTCTATTGCGCTAGAGCTAGTGCAGTCAGATATCTTAGGGCCAACAAGAATACCTAGTTATGCTGGTTTCTGTTATGTGATAGTTATTGTGGACGACTTTTCTCGGTTCACTTGGGTGTATTTCTTGTAATACAAGAGTGAAGCTTTCTCCAAATTTATTCAATTCAAAGAGCAAGTGGAGAAAGAATTTGGGCTGCTAATAAAGTGTCTACGCACTGATAATGGAGGGGAATACATGTCCGATCAATTTCTTGAATATTGCAGGGATCATGGGATTCGGCATCAAATGACTTGTCCAAAAACTCCACAACAAAATGGAGCTGTTGAGCGTAAGTTAGCACATCTTACAGCTATGTGCTTGTCATGGTTGCATGCAAAGAATCTTTCGAGGGAGCTGTGGGCAGCACCTATTAAATCAGCCTATCATGTCATCAATCGCTTACCTCCATGGCTAGGGACAAAATCATCTCCTTTTGAAGCATTATACCATCGCAAACCAAATGTGAGTTATTTTCGAGTTTTTGGGTTAGTTTGTTATGTTCATATATCAAAAAATAATCAGACTAAACTTGACCCAAGGCAAGGTGTTGTATTTTTATTGGTTATGACACTCACAGAAAATGATGGAGATGTATGGATCCAGAAACAAAGAAGGTTGTTGTTTCTCGTGATGTGGTGTTTGACGAAGTTTCATCACACCAAGTTTCAAATATGGACAGCAACAAAACTGATCTTACGCATTTTTTTGGTGATGTTGCATCTAGTGAAAGGGAGAGCAATGTCACTCCATCCAGGGAAAACATTCAACAAGATGAGACTACTGAGGCTGTGATTCAAAGGCCTTCTAGACAAAGAAAGCAACCTGATTATTTAGCTAATTATGAAGTTCAGTTAAATCATTGTTCTGTTGTGTCATGCTTTGTGATGGGCGATTCGTGTGAAAATGAGCCAAAGTCTTACAATGAAGCTAAAGGGATTTTTAAATGGGAAGATGCAATGCGGGAGGAAATATCAGTTCTAAACAAGAACTACACGTGGGAGTTTGTTCCGAAGCTAAAGAACACTGAATTAGTTACTTGTAAATGGGTTTACAAGTTGAAGAAAAGAGTCGATAACACTATTGACAGGTATAAAGCTCGTCTTCTTGCTCGTGGTTTTTCTCAGCAATATGGTTTAGACTATGAGGAGACTTTCAGCCCTGTTGCCAAAATGGTTACGATTCGAACAATTATTTCATTGATTGCTTACAAAGGCTGGAAATTGTGGCAACTAGACATGAAGAACGCATTCCTCTATGGAGAGTTAGATCATGATATCTCTGTGGAGCAGCCCCTTGGATTTACTTCTAAGGAGTTTCCTGACTATGTGTGCCGACTCAAGAAGGCTTTGTATGGCCTCAAGCAAGCTCCACGTGCTTGGTATGGTAAAATCGCTCAATACCTTGTTTTTTGTGGTTTCAAGTCTTCAAATGCAGATCCAAGTCTATTTTTTAAGAAAACATCATCAGTGTGCACAATACTACTTCTCTATGTGGATGATATGATTATTACCGATGATGACAATGCTGAAATAACTCGTCTTCAAAATGCTTTGTCTCTTCGTTTTGAAATGAAGAGTTTGGGAGAAGCTAGCTGTTTTCTTAGCCTAGAGGTTATAAAGTCAAATGGATATTTTGTCACTCAAAAAGGATATGCAACAAGTTTATTGAATCGTTTTTGTATGAGGGAGTCAAAGGCAATGACTACTCCTATGGAACCTTACTTGAAGGTAACTAAAGATGGAGGAAAACTATTGGAAGATGCAACACTATTTCGACAGCTTGTTGGTAGTTTATTCTATTTAACTATCACAAGGCCTGACATTTCATTTTCCGTAGGAGTCAGCTCTCAGTTCATGGACAAACCACGTGAGAGTCGTTTAATTGCAGCAAAGAGGATTCTTCGTTATGTAAAAAACACTTTGAATTTTGGGTTATTGTATAAGCAGCATACACCAATTTATTTGACGGGTTTCGTAGATGCAGACTGGGCTGGTGACGTGAATGATAAGCGCTCTACAACAGGGTATTGTTTTAATACAAGTTCAGCAACAATCTCATGGTGCAGTAAAAAACAAACTACTGTTGCTCTTTCAAGTTGTGAAGCTGAATATGTAGCAGCTACTATGGCACTCAAGAGTGTATTTGGCTTAAGAGGCTTATTCAAGAAATGTTTTCAACCTTGGACTATCCAGTTCCCATTCACTATGACAATGAAAGTGCAATTAAACTTGCTGGAAATCCAGTGTTTCATGCCCACACAAAATACATTGAAACACATTACCATTTCATTCGAGAAAAGGTTTTGACCCAGGACATTCAGCTGCAAAAAATACGTACTGAAGATTAAGTTGCCAATATATTTACCAAAGCACTTGGCAAAACAAAATTTGAAGTGTTTCGAAGTGCTCTGGGTGTTGTTGATAGTAAGTTTGCACTAAGGGGAAGTGTTACAAATTAGTGAAACTTACTGTCATATTCTGGACAGTTAGAAGTTGTTGAATTAGTCTTTGCTGAATAAGTCTAATTTGTTTTTAAGTTTTCATTTATTTAGGAAGTTGATTTTATCTTCCTTTTATTTAGGAGTTAGTAGCTTTTAATTAGGCAAATAAACTCGAAGGACACTTGGTTTTAGTTGAGATATTTTAGGAAATTCTTTAGTATTTATAAAGTCTGTAATTGTTGTTTTTACATATCTTCATTGAGTAATAAAATTCAGTTCAGCAAATCATCTCTGTTTTGCTCTTTTTGGCTGCTTCCTTTATTTACATTTTGATATTTCCCCTTGTAATGGTCATTGTTTCAAATCCTCCCCTCCTTTTGATTTTATTATGTTTCAATTTGTATCGAAATGTTTCGATTCTAAGACAAACAAAACAAACCAAAATATTTTGAGACAAACTAAAACAGACTGAAATTCATTCTTTGATTCCAGAAATGTTTCGTATAAAAATATTCAAATAACAATATGTATCGACCGATACATTTTGAAATCGTACGATATCGTAAGCCATGGTAGTAGGAACCTACATGGCCATGCTTCGGGTGGTACCATGTACACATTTGTGAGATCACCCCAAATGGAAAAAAAGATTTGAATATGAAAAAAAATAGACCAACTCCAGCTTTAGATGGGGAATTAATGTGAAAAGATTGTAATTATACAAATACATTGAAAAAGATCAAAACCCATTAGAATTGAATCGAAAAATCCCAACTTAGGAACAACCATAGCATGCCATAACCCATAACCCATACCCAACGATGCAAGCAGACGTAAAAGCTATAATGAGATGAACTACAAAGGAGAATAGATTACTGTTTCTCTCAAGGATTTAGTTTCGACTTCAATGCTTCCATGACTGCCGAGAAATCCTGATCACTCAGACCATGAGATTTTGCTACCTTGTAGAGCTCATTCGCGGCTGCAGCAATTGGAGTGGGTTGGGAAACAGATTCCGCTAATCCCAAAGCGAGTCTCAGGTCCTGCCATGAATCATCAAAAGTCTCGCTTTCAAAGGACACTAAATTCATAAAAAATTTTAAAAACTAAATGCAATATGGAAAGACAGCAAACCTTTTGTTGATGCTTTAAAGGAAATGCAGTAGGATACATGGCTTTAACCATTGAAGGACCTTTCATGGAGAACATTGGTGCGCTTATTGCACCTTGAGAGACTACCTGCAATGAGGTCAAAGTCAAATGAATTCAAGGAAAACCCATCAAGCATCGTTGCAAACCTCGGTTTGACGTCATGTCACGTACATGGACAAGATGGAGTTGTCCCGGAAGAGTCAACTCATCTCAAACAAGATAAAACATTTCACTCAGTTTATAAAATTTATTCATGTATTTTTATATTTAAATAAAAGAGATTCTATTACCATGCCCACTTTGGCTAACATCACCCCAATTCTTATGTAAATCACCAAAAAATTAACACACATTTGGGGCGTTGTTAGTAAAAGTTGGTGTGGCAATATAAGCTCTATTAAATAATTATAAATATTTTTATGAAATAAGGAAGATTAGAAGATGCTTGGTCATAAATTCATATTTTACTTAGATAATAAATTTTAAAATTCTTAAAACAACTAATTAGTTTAATTAAAATATCCAAAATCCCAATTGATTCGGTCGAGTTTTACTGGACTCAGGTGAGATTTTCAAAATACCATATCGTTTATCTCGTGAGATATCTGAAACATGAGACACCGTGTAAATCCGGCTCATTGCTGAGCGATGATGAGATTTAAAACAATGCCATCAAGTAACCAAAAAGAAGTAAGAAAGAAAAGAAAAGCAAGAAGCGATGGCTTCAAGTTGGAAAATACCTCAACGAGAATGCTCGGATCCAATCCTACTTTCTCACAAAGAAGCAATCCTTCAGAAAAGGAAGCCATCATACTGCATTTGTTAAGGAAAAAATTTAGCAACCAAAATATTGAGTAAATCCAAATCGAGAAGCCTTTTTTCAATCCACAATTTGATTGGTTAGAAGAGAATTTGCCATAACCTTCCCATGATCATATTGACAACAAGTTTCATGGCAGCGCCATTTCCAACATCCCCAAGGTAAAATCTTGACTGCAAGAATAAATACGTCAAACACACAAGGGAAAGAGGTGATGAGAATATCAAGGGTTTAGGTGTGGGGTGAGGTTTATAGGAAGATGAGACAAATGTACCTTCCCCATGATGTCTAAAAGGGGACCAACTGTTTCATATAAAGTTTTATCTCCTGCAAGATTGCAACTATAGGTTCAGTTAGCCTCCATTAACTTCACTATGTAACAAATTCTCGGCGGAAAAGAGAACTATGGGTTGGAAAATGTGTGGAAAAAAAATGAAATTTGGGATAAAATTATTACTTGGGTAAAATTTTTAACCCCCGTCTTCAACCTTAAGATTTTATCTACTCAATATTCAAACCTCAAGAAAAAGAGAGGATTTTAGTTCAAGTGTAAAACAATGAAATTTGAGAGGTTTAAGAACTTGAAGATGATTGGTTTGGGAAGAATAATAAAACTGGATTTTTGTGGAAGATGAAAATGATGGATTTTATATATATAGAAAACTCTAGGGTTTCCAACAAAGGGTTGAATGTTAAAGTTGTAAATGGTGAATTGAAGACAAGGTTGAACAAATCACAAAAGGAACCATAGAGATGGAAGAGTTGGAAGATGGCTGGTTTTAAGAAGAAAACTCAAGGATTTGGATGGCAGTTGAAGACGAGGACATTTAAGTCTTTTCACATTAATCCATTAAGAAGTCCAAGGTCAAGGGATGTATATCATCAGTTGTACAACATAGGGGGGTATGTCTAATATTCACCGAAAAGTGGGTGGACCTATCTAAATCACCCAAAATTTTATTAGACGACAATATGATCAGTTATTTTTATGGTGCTGAAAATTTGGCAGTCAAGAAACATGTTCATAGTATCAGATAGTAAAGAGGAGAATGTTGAGTTGGATGGACGCTAGAATTAAGAGAAAAAAAAATATACAGAATTCAGAGCACTCGAGAGAGTTTAGGAATAACCCTAATTGGAAATAAAATAAAATCAGTCGGGAGGGTTTGGGCATGTCCAATGAAGACCAATGACGGCACTTACCAGAATGAACGCTTTGGTTCAAATGCAGAAATGGTGTGGATGGACCAACGCAAAAACGAAAATATCTGAAGACATGCCTTTCCATAATATTGCTCAAAATAGAGTTATGATGGTAGGATTCATATTTTCGATCAAAATATTTGAGACAAGGTATAAATGATGATTACAAAAGTTTGATTAGAGATCACCTTGAGTGAGTGATTGACCTACATAAATAAGAGAGATTATATTGCCACACCAACTTTTGCTAATGCCACCGCAAGATGTGTGCGAATTCTTTGGCAACTTACATATGAATTGGGGTGGCGTTAGCAAAAGTTGGTGTGGCAATAGAATCTCTCATAAATAAACACAAGAGGTTAATAGCATATCCAATGAATAGTGGTTACCTGCCGTTAGAAATATCAGCTGCCCATCTTCTGCAGGCTTTTTAGAGCCTGAAACTGGAGCCTATTAACAAAACACTAAATCTAAACAAAATCCTCTGACATGTTACTATCACGTCTCTGAAGTGAAGAATGTGGAAATAATGGCACAATTCTTTGACTCCATGATACTTATTGGAGATGAAATAGAAAATAATGACAAACAATAAACCTTCTTACCTCTAAAAATAATGCTCCGGTAGCTTTAATATGTTCGCCGATCGCTTTAGAAGTGGCACCATCAACTGTGGAAACATCTACATACCTGCCAATGCTCATCCAAAGAGAGAATTTTTAGATTGTGGATATGTATTAAGTCACACTTAAGGAAAAGAGACCGCACAATTTGGAAGCAAATCATTGCATTATTAGCTAAGATTTATGCTGTTAAATTATACAAATGTGAGCCACAGCCCACAGTTGCAGATGCCAATGCTCTGAACATACAAGCATTTATTGGTTCAATCTGGTGAGCAAAGAAAGCAGTAAAATACTAATTTACTATGATTAGATTGTTCTCTTTTCTCACAATTGAGTGTTGCATTTCTAATCTTTAAAATTTATATCATAATTTTGGCCAACCTAATCAGTTTTCAACATTGTCGAGTTTTTTGTTTTTTCATTGATGGGTAAGCTGGAATTGAACTCACGACCTCAAAGTTGGTTTGCGATGTGTCAAACCAACTGAGCTATGGGTCTAAGCCCAAAATGATCCTTTTCAACATTATCTAATTGTCAGGAAGAACGATGTAATCCACTCAACTGTAAAAACCGAAGAAAAGAGTTGTGTCCCAAAATTCTCTTAGAGTGGCAAGTAACATTGGTTTTCCGAAAGGTTTAGAGATGCTTCTTTAGAAATAAACTAAGCCATACAGCGTACTTTGTTTAGCCGTCGGATATGCTCCAACAATGGGCATTCTAAATATATCCCATCACTAGACGTAGTTAAGAAAGCCTTTTCATGGCAACCTCCCCAAGGAAAGGTACATTGTGCTTTCTATCATATGGGTTCTAAAAACTGCTTAAGCTAGCAAGAAAGAATTACAAAGGCTGAAGGATAGATTTTGGATGTTGAAGAGGACATTTCCAAGGTATATAGAAGGATAGAGCATGAATCCTTCAAACCACAAAACCTGACCTGTTTGAGATATAGGACAGATATCGGAGATGCTGATCAATCATAGCCAGCCCATAAACCTTACCATCCCTAAATGGTTTCCACATAGGAACAACAATCAAAAGACAAGAACCAATTAATTTGTACTGTAAGAACGAGCATTCCTACTAACTGATCAGGATTCGTGATAGTGGCTGCCAACCCGATGCAACCTTCCTCCTTTATCCAGGCTTGGGACTGGTGATATAGTGTAAAGGGAAGACTAAACAGGTGGATGGGTGTTCCTACAAGCTAATTAGAAAAATTGCATAAATTAATCCTATTAAATCATCTAATGTTGGGTAAGGAACGGAAAATTTATTAATTGACAAAAGCTAAGATGTTCCTCAATACGTAAACTACCACAAAACATAAAACAATGAAATGTATGACTACCTATAAATGCTTTACAAAAATCAAACGGCAAGATAAATCACATAAATTTAATCATTTCGCGTAATACGGACCGACATTTAAAATAAGCACTTTTATGTTGTTGAGGGTGCAGACCCATGAGTAGCAGTTATTTAATTTGAAACTCCTTTTCATGAGGGGAGAATGAAAAATATTACCCTTTTCCTGGACTCATTCCATTTGCAGCTCCATGCTTTCCACAAGCAACATCCACCTGAAAAGAATATCTACAATTAGTCATGCATGAAAATAGTGCAGGCATTTTAAGTACAGTCATGCATGAAAATAATGTAGGCATGTTAAGTAAAACAAAGTATACGCACTGCACTTTGAGGGTCAGCAAGCATGGCAAATGTGATATCACACGATGAAGCGACTTCCTCTGGAGATGGTTTATATCTGCAGGAACAAAATACCCATGTAAATGTTGAGTGATCACCCTTGGGTGTATACACACCTGTACATCCATGGCCCTTTTATATTCATAGTTATCCCCTTTCCAAGCAGAATGTTATTTTCTCCTTCATCTCTCTTCTTCTCGTGATGCTTTATAGATGAAACTTTCTTGGTATCAAAGCAGGTAGTACACTTAGGTCATGGGCGAGGGAGGGTGTGGAGTGATCACCCGTGGGTGTATACCATAGTCACCTAAGTCTCTGACTTATTGAAAAGTCGTGATTAAATCGTAACTTTCTTCACCGATTTAGTCACGATTTAATTGTGACTTTTTAATAAGACATGACTTTAAGGAATTTCGCGATTAAATCATGAACTTTGCAATTAAATCAAGAAGAATATGAGGTTGACACACTAGTAAGAGAATATGACCTTGATGAAGATGATGGTGACCATTTTCTCAATAAAACATAAGATAATAATAATGTAAATGAGGACGACATTGATTTTGATGTTTTTGACAAGTTAATGAATCCTAACTCAGATCTATGACTGTTACTTAACAGTATAAATCGTGACTATACTTTGGACCTGTGGTTACTTGAGCATGCATGGATGAAATCAATATGGGGTTTGGTAATTGATCATTATAGTTCAATATGATATTTAATGATGTAACCCGAGAATACCACTCAATAGGAACAACTACACAGTTCTAACACTAACTTGATTTTTTCCCCATTTGTTTTCGATTTTTTCCCCGTGTTACCAATTTTTTCCTGTAGCTGGTTTATTCCCGAACTCCAACTTGGTGACTATGGTGTATACACACCCGTACATCCATGGCCCTCTTATATTCGTATTTGTCCCTCTTTCCAACAGATCGGTCTTTGGAATAGTTGGTTGGTTGACAGTAAATTGATGATACCAGGTTGGATTTTCCCATTAAAAATTTGGGATAGTTACGAATACAAGTACAATGCCAGTTACTTTCACAGTGAATAGAACTCAGTAAGCCATAGAAGGACCACTTTCTTTAATGAAACAAATTATAACAAAAACGGAACCGTTCGTCCACCCAATGAAGTTAATTGCATTAAGCTAATGAAAGCTCCTGTAAAGAGATGTTAGGTATAAAACAGAAACGTTGAATCAAGCCATGGACTTGATTGCATTCAAATCATGTATGTTCTAGAGCATTTCAAAACCCACGTTGACACCAACAGGTTGTTATTTCATCCTCAATGACTGGCTGTGTATTTTGATTCAATGTTTTTCCTACCATAATGTCTAACATTTGAAATTTAATCAAATATAAGAATTTAAAAGGATGCACATTGTTGACTTGCAATTATTGGAAAATCTCTAGATATTCTTTTATCCAATAATTCTTAGCGTAAAGATAATATAAACTGAAATGTTTGAAGAAAATTATAAAAATCCATACCCTATATATAAAAAGGAAACGAAAACGACAAAATGCTATTCCTTCCTATAGACCTGCTTCAGCTGGTTTTTTTTTTTTTTTTTTTTTTTTAATTCAATAGTTCATATGTATAGAAAATATGAATTTTATTGATAATTCTTGGATGAATATTACAAAAGCCCCAATAGGGTATTTATAGGCTATCAACCAAGATATATGAAAACTACCTAATATAAATATTTTAGAATATCCTAATTGATATATTCTAAATATCAATATATATTCTAGAATATCCTTCATCACAACCTTCCATTTGTGCGAGATACACTAACAATGATACAACGTATCTCATGCATTTTAATACAGTACATCTTATTCTCTAACATCCTCCCGCAATTGCATGGTCCTTTGAAAAAGGAATATGCAATTGGTTTTGTTGAATAATTGCTTGATCTCAATAATGGATATGTTCATTGATCGTCAAAGTGCCAATCATGCTTGCTGGTGGTCACCGTCTGTCTATGAAGTCCATCACTGTCACATCCTGCTTTTTTTGAGTCTGTCGGAGCCAGTGGCTTATTAGACCAGATCTGTCATGATCTCATGCATTTTAATACAGTGCATCTTATTCTCTAACAATATGGATGGAATCTAACAGTTGATAAATTATAATAATTTTTAATTTCTTTTATAAAGTGATGAATCGTACGATAGACAACTCAAAATTCCTATACAGAAAAAGACAGCACGTGTTATTAGAGGGAAACTTTGCTCGTGCCACACAACTCTATTTTCTCTTCTTCCAAAGTAGGGATGTACATTTTCGGTTCGAGTCTAGGTTGACCCCTCCAAGACCAGACCGAACCCGTAATACAGACCAAATTAAACCCGAACTTTAGGGAATTTAAAAAAAAATGGACTCTGTCAACGTGAATCTTGAGAGAAAAATATTGAAAAATAATAATATCCATCCATAAGAGGGGCTCTTGTCCTGTTGGGTCAAGTGAAAAAGAAAAAAGAAATAAGTTGCAGGAGTTGGAATCATGAGAACTTCCCTCCACATCAAATAAAGTGAAAATAAAATAGGAAAAGGAAGTACAGGGACTGAGAATGTGCATTTGTGTTACTGTGTGCACCTGAGAGAGGATGACTTTGAGAGAGCAACATGTTTCTTTTGATCATATACAATATGGATCGAAGAAAACCTTAGAATATACTATAGAAGACTAGAGTTATTTTATTGGAACTGTAGCAAAAACAGAGATGGAGATTCTAAACAAGTTGAGGAATCTAGATGCTTATCCGTAGATCAACGCAGATTTCTACAGCAGAACCCTATTTGGACGTTTCATCAATTAAGATTCTCTTTCTCTTCTTGTCCAAGCTCAATAAGTTCTCCTTTTTTTGTAGTTCTTGTTTTATAATATTGATTTTTGATTTTCAACAATCTCACTAATTTGTTGCAGGACTGTATGTCCATGTTGTTACTGAGTCGAAGCTCACCATAGATATTTCAAGGGAAGAAACTCTGCAAGTTAACTTCAGTAAGAATACCTTCAAATTGTATTCAAGTTTGTTGATTAGTTTCACTCCTTACTTCATTTGTTCAGTTAAAAAATTCCTCCAAAAAACCTATTTGTTTGAATTTCATTCCAAGATTTTAGATCTTATACTCGACGTTGTTTGTATAATTTGATTTTATGATATCAGACTTTGAAAAATTGAAATAAAATTCCATTGACCAATTCCTGTCCTTACTGATGCTATCGTAAAGAGAACTAACTAGAAGACTGCCTCGCTAATGGAGATTTATTGGTTTCCATGTAGATTCAAGAACCAAATGAGATGGTTTTATTGAGATCCTACAAGGCATTTTTTTCTTCTTTCAGTAAATTTGTTTTCTTATATAATTTCCTAGCCTTTGCGTGTTCCCTTGTCAGTGTCGCTGCCATGGATATCAATGGGGAGCAACATTATGATAAAGTATGTTTGGTAAAATTGGGCTTTTAATTGTATCTTCTTTTCTTTTTCAGTTTCACTATTTTAATCCAGCTCAATATATGTTTTGAATTTTACTGCAACAACATGATATAATAAAGAAAAGAATCGATAACCTTGGTATTGTAATCGAATCAAAATCTAATGGTATTGGTGCACCCAAGGTTTGTATTTCGTCATACTTGTGATGCACAAGTTTCTGGAGATAATTGAAAATTTTATTTTATATTTTTGTAAGCATTGTCTGTTCATTTAGACAACTATGTCCTGTCTTTATAATGCAATTTGAGAATCGGTGGAGTTCTATTCGAAATGGAGAACCTAAACAAGTAGAGATCATTGCTTATCCCACTCATAGCGGGGAATTTTTAAGTAATTAGAACAATTTTTGTAATTGCAGTTACCTGGGACATAGATTACTACATACATAGTGTAGAGTATTTGATGGTAACTTAGTAGTCATATCATTTACTATTTCTATGCCATAATGCTTAACATTAACCAAAAAGAAGTATGTTTCCATTTTAGACCTGAATCTTTTAATTCCTATTTATTTTTTTTAAATTTTAAATTTTTTTCCTAGATTGAAAGATCTTTACGGAGGCATAGTGGAAGGCATGATCACAATGAGACTTATTATGGCTCTTGTTTTGGAGTAAAAGTGGCAATATTGTCTCTGTTGGACAGTACCTTTAGTCAAATATGCCTTTCTCTTACCTTCAGAAAATGCTTATATATATTGTTCTATACTACATCTTGTTGTGTGCAATTCTGATGACTCATTGAATGACATAGAAAAAGCGAATAATTATATAGATATTCGATTATGTTCTTTAAATTTGCATAAATATGAATCTTTTGTGTTTTAGTGCCTTTTTGGTCTATTTGGTACTGCATAATGATTGTTCTTCACTCACCAATCAAAAAAAAAAAAAAACCTCTGATCACATTGTTTTATTCATGTCATGGTGGGTTGATAAAAGTATGTATACTGTATTTTTATCTGAATTTTATGCCTCAATATGATGATCTAGAGTGGTTAGAACATAGTTCAATTCAAACAATTTGCATTTGATTATTATTATTATTTATTAATTTTCTGTTCTGGTGAGTTACTAACCTCATTAAAGACATGCTTACTAATCAAAAACCAAAAGAAGAAGTTGCATACAATTTTACCAAAACCATCAATTGCTCAGATGCATGACCTATCTTAATCCTGTAGATCATAAATTGATGCATGCACATTGATTGTTGTTCATGTAGAATACTTTCTGTGACTGTTTGCAAATTCTTGGAAATTGTTTTGGTCTTAGAAGCAGCACGGACAAGGAGCAGGTCGGGTATCCAGGTCCTATGTTCATTGCATATGGAACTAGAGAAGGTCAAAAATCGTCTTCAGCATTGCTCAAATTGTAGTAAACTTTAGTTGGTGTAGTTTCTTCTTTTCCTTCCTAGCGTAAGGATTTTGTAATCAATCAGAATTGAATTTTTATTTTCTACTTTTTTTCCGAGTAATGATTCTGGGCAGTACTGTAATTGAAAAAGTTTAGAGTTTCAACTTGCAACCACTGTTTCGTTACTTCTTATTGGTCTTTGGTGCTTGTAAGTACTTATATCCTATACCCACAAGTTCTAAGACTATTGGATTGTTCTTAAATTAAATCCACACTCCCTTCAATTCCATTGGGAGCCACTTCTTTGTTACATATCTAACTTAAAATTTTGTTTTAAGTGACCTGAGAGAATAATTTAACTGGTGAAGTCCAATATGGAAATTGTACAAGCTTTAAAATCATGTATGTAGACCTCTGTTTACTCCTTGCTGCAATCTTCGTGTATTTTCGGAATAGCTACTTAGATATTGATTTTGAATTTCAGGGATTTCTACGTACAACCAGACTACTGGAGAAATTCCTTACAATATTGGTTTTTTGCAAGAGTCTATATGCCTTTTATTAACTTTTTTTTCTTTTTTTGGTATTATATGATTATTATTTTTAATTTTTTTACTTTGTTGCTTATATTTCATTAACGGTAAAATTTATTTGTATCAAGTCACTTCAAGGAAATAGGCTTACTAGCTAGATTCGAGATGTGATTGGTCTCGTGCGAGCCCTTGCTGTTTTGTAAGTTCTAATATTGGCGACGATCAATATCCTTGTTACTTTCATTTTGCTTCCATAGTCTTTTTTGGACCAAAATCCAGTGACAATAAGTTAATGGAATCCTTTCTTCGTATTGCTCACAAATACTTAAGTAAAAATGAATTTGATTGGACCAGGGTCGGAGCCATGATTTTTTGTCAGTGGGGCCTAAGCACTAACAATGGTGGACCGATAATCTTGGTTTCCTTTTATGCCAATGTTGGACTACTTACTGCAAACAATGATTTTCATTCTCAAATACAAATTGTATGATGTTCAAGCACCACCAAGACCATAATTTAAGTCCAAGGCAATCCTATATGAGGCAAGGAGGAGCAAGTGAAGCTTATGGCTTAGGTGCCTAGAAAGACCACGATGGCTAGACTATACATGAATCATACACTTAATTATCAATGGATCATTGCATAAAAAATTATTAAAAATCCAGAAAACAAAAACTATCATGATTGCAAGTCAAATTATTAAATTAATGGACATGCATAAAATAAATACCTCTTTTATAAAATGCCAAATAAATCGTAATAACAGCTCAAAGCAATCCTTTTTGACGGTTAAAATGTCTGATATTCAATGACTCTATTGATAATTTGAAAATCTTGGTCAAATTTATATAAATTTAACAGAGTCAACCAATTTAACATTTCTTTCTATGAAATAAGAAGCTTTCTATGAAATACAAAGATTTTATTGATACACATTTAGTGATACTAAAAAGTATAGACAACAATCAAATAAACATTCTTCCATCCATAACAAGTAAATTAACAATTTGTGCATCAAAAACTCACTTTGCCCCCAACTTGATGAGAGGTTCACACTTGCTCTTGGTCCTATTCCAGACAGTGACATCACATCTACACATACGAGGAATCAAGTCAATATCATATATCGATAGCCAATCAATTTTCATGGCAGATTTTCAGAAGAAATGTTAAATTCAATGCTAGAAGTTTCTCTAAAGCACTTCATCAATTAGAGTGATCTAATCATACCCAGCTTTTATGAGATTTAGTGCCATTGGAGAACCCATAATTCCAAGACCAAGAAAACCAACATGTGCAGGAGCTTCACCTGTGGCGAAATCAAAATAAGAAGCATTAAAAGAAAATCAAGACAAAATATGTTTAATTAGTTCCAAAATTATTTTCCCCAAGTATGAAAGCATTTGATATCATATACATGGCAACATAAGTTAACAAATAACGAAGAAGCCGATCATGTCTGTAAATTACAAAATTATGAAATCAATTTTTGTTTATGAGCAAACACAATGTGAGATGGGCATTGAACCCTGGGTCTGTTGTATTATCACTTGCAACCAAATAATTGGTTCAAAGGCTACGGTTGTTCGCTTAAATCTACTCAACCAAACTAAATTCCTATCTTTCCCAGCCCAAACCCGATTTGATGTAGCCGATATTTTATTTCCCAATAAAAAATATAAAACATATAGCACATTTTGGACACTGCTCAAAACTACACAAATCCAAAGTTAGTTCATTTACTGCGCCACTTGGAGATGTATTACAAATCCCCTGTGAGAGAGAGAGAGAGAGAGAGAGGGATGTTATTGGCACCCCAAATTTTACTTATTACACCTCAATTGCTTAAATTATTTATCACACCCAAATTAAAGATTAAAACACACTCTTCAAACATTACAAAGGTTTGGCTCAAATTATAATCTCAACATTATAACACTCGTTCAAACAATTCAATAGTTGTTTACAATTATGAATCTATGATTAGGCTCATATAAAATCCTAAAGCCAAAAAACAAAAACCTAGTAAAAAAAAGTGTGAATCTCCATTTCGTGCGTTGAGTATGACAAAATTTCGATTTTGGTACGCTGTTCATTTTAATTCCCAAAACATGCTTTTTTAGTGAATTTGTCACTTTTACAATCTACGAATTCGTCACTTCTATGATTTAAGAATTCATTGATAAAATGCCAACGATTTACCTGTTGGTATTTTATCAATGAATTCATAGATTATTAAAGTGACAAATTCACTGGAAAAGCATGTTTTGGGAATTAAAATGAACAATGTGTTGAAACCAGAATTTGGACATAAGTTGTGCATGTTTTGGGGAAAATCCCAAAATAAGGGGTGAATCTCCATTTTGTACGCTAAATATGACAAAATTCCAGTTTCGGTTTCATTTTAATTCCCAAAACATGCTTTTATAGTGAATTTGTCACTTTTATAATCTTTGAATTCGTTGATAAAATACCAACGATTTCGCCTTATCAGCGATCTCGTTGGTAATTTATCAACAAATTCGTTGATTATAAAAGTGAAGAATACACTAGAAAAGCATGTTTTGGGAATTAAAATGAACAATGAACCAAAACCGGAATTTGGACATAAGTTGCGCACATTTTGGGAAAAATCACACACACAAAAAAATGAGGGAGATCTTCTATTGGCACTCCAACTTTTACTTATTCCAAGCCATTCACTTATTTTCTTTATTTTCAATTGGGGTGTAATAAGTAACTGTTGGGGTGCCAATAGCAGCTCTAAAAAAATGGGCTTAATATCACATCCTTACGCCAAAAAAATTGGGTTTCAACTTCCAATGGAAACACCAAAAATTTGAAGATTATAGCTTGCAGCATTGGTAAAGTAAGTGAGCGACTCCTACGTTTTCGAATGTGTTCGTTTCTAATTTGATTTTTCCAAGTCTTTCCACACATCCATCTCATCATCCTCATCTAATTTTCATCACAATTGAGTAGAATAATAATAAACACCATGAACCCACAAATCAAACTAAGAATCCAAAACTGAAAGAAACAGCACATAACACAGATTGACAGTATTGGCATACATAAACACAGTGAAACACAGAAAATTAAAAAGAAAAACAGATACCCATCAAGAGAATTGTTGAAATTCGTGAAGAAAAACATACCTTTTGATGTTGCATTAGTGGTCTGAGAAGAGAAAGCTTTGGGGAAAATGGAGAAGATTGGTTTGGTGGAAAATGAAGAAATGGGTTGTCGTCTAAAGTGATTGGGTATCCAAGGAATAAAGGTTGAACATATTGCCATGGTTGTTGAAGGGTTTGTTGGTGGGTTTAGAATCACAGAAGAGAAGTTGCAGTAGTTGGTCTTGATGAAAGAATTAGCTAACGACGTTGTTGTTGTTGCCGCCATGTTTTCTTTATCTTGTTAGCCGCAGAGATACTGGACTGGAAATGGAATGACACATTTTCCAATGTGCATAGATGTTTGGATGGATGGATAGAAAAAGAATAAGATTAATGATTTGCGGACTCCCCCAACTGACATACTCCGTTTATACTCTCCTGACGTGGCATGTGTTACCATCATAGATTTTTTTCATTGGAATATACGACTTAACATTTTATAAAGATGTGTAATTGTGTATCCCGAGAAAATTATGATTTTAACACATACTTCATCAGGAAAGCATGGGGGAGTGTGTCAGACTCCCCCTTCACAAATTCTTTCCACGTAACTGAGCATAGAACTATAGATTATTTTCTTGGGATACACAACACCACGTCCCCATAAAAATGACTAGTTGTGAATCTTGAGGGAAAATCTATGATTCTATGCAGTCACGTGGAGAGAAATTTTTTTTTGGGTGGATTTTCAAGTCAATTTCTAAGTTGAATATTATTTGATATCCTTTGACTTGAGTCAATTTCTAGGTTGGACATGAATCCCTTTCTATATCCATTTGGATCGTAATGATATACGTTGAAAATTATATTTTGAGGTTTTTCAAAATATCTTTGTCTACCACTTTACTACAACATGAAATCTTTTAAAATAAAAAGGTTATAATGGTAGAACTTATTGTGTAAATGTCCTGTATTCTATTATGTTTGTTTATGCTGAGTCACAAGGGTGAAGGGAGCAATGCCCTCCATCGAAGGTCTTGTAGTAATTTTTTTTGAGGTTTTCTATTTTTTGATGAAGTTAAGATGTGTCTTAGCAACTCAGATTTTATAAATAGTGATCCTTGAGATTATAAAATTTAAGAGAAAATAATGATTGTTCTTAATTTGATTCGTAAATCGATAAATGTAGGGTACATACTCTGAAATCATGTAAATCCTTGTGTTTTATGTAATTTTTGTCCTTTTTGCTGTTTTTGATTTTTTTGCATAATTGAATAATATAGTAATTAATAACGAAGTAAATCAGGATAATAAAAAAAAAAGTTTAAATGGGACAGAGTTTTCTGACCTGACCCAAATCAAACAATTCGGATCGGGTGAACAAAATGGTTCATATACAGTTTTTTCTAGTTGGGTTCGGATCCAAATGAAAAAAATTGAATCTGAATATGGCTATATTAAGATCTGATGTGGGTCTGACCCATTTTATGCCCCAAAGGGAGGAGGCCTCATGTTCTTGGTGTTTGGCTACTAGATTTACCTTGTCTGGTCAGAAGTAAACCAAGTGGAGGGCCCTATCATGCTGTTTAAGGAGCCCAATTTAGGACTTAACTGCCATTGGATTGGGTGTGGATCAGATCAGTCAAACTGGAACCAATCTGATAGGAATCTGATTTGGACCCAGATTCAATCTGAGAAGAATTGGATTAGGTCCCGTATCGAGTTTTATTAGATCTCGATATTATGATCCGAATCTAATGCAATTTGATATACAAAATAAAGATAAAGTTCATATATTCAAATAAATATAATTTACATATTTTCTCACCTTTTATCGGATTAGGGTAATATAATTGATCGAGATCGGATCCAACAGATTATCAAATCAAATCCCTATCAGATTGGATCCTTATTAAAAATCCAAACCGATCAGATATTTGGTATTGGGTTGGTCCAATTATGTGTGGGTACACGTGATTGGTTGATCCCAGATTTCTGTGAGCAAAAAAAATTCTTGGCACCATTGTTCATGTGGAGTGGGCTATGTAAATGGATTGGATCAGACCCGAAATATCATAAGATCGAACCAAACAAATTTGGATCTGAAACGAGGTTTTGGATTCTGATAAGAATCCAATTTGATAACATATCAGAATGGTTAATCAAATAACAATTGGATCCAAATGTTGAGATCCAATAAGGGTTCAATCCGGTCCTTATCAGATCAGTTCCAGATCCGATCCAATTCTTCCTGGATTGGTCCTAGATCGACCCAATCTCTTAACAGTCGAATTTTACTGATTATTAAAGAGAGTTACTATTGCCACGCCAACTGTTGTTAATGCCACACCAATTCCTATATAAATCACCAAAGAATTGTGGAAATTAATTTAAGTTGGAGGCATCAAGATCATTTCACCCATTATACATACATAGTAGTGCAACACCGCAGACTAGCACCACTGTTAATAATTCAAACACCATTGCAGTTAGAAAGGCCATAACCATCCAAAGAACATAACATCGTAAACATATATACAGATAAATAACTCAAACACTGGGTTATGTATATATCACGTTTGCACGCACAAATATAAACAAATTGTCTATAAAATTTTGAAAGAAACCCCCGACTTGCAAAGAAAGGAACGTCTGCAACACTTGCACATCCGCCATTATTCAATTAAAATTAGGTGGTTATATTCCATCACAAAGAGAAAAAGTGACATTGGCATCTTCTACAAAACAAGTATCACTATAACATAATTGACACAACCCAATACAATATTACATGTCTAAGTGAGGCTATCAATTCATCTTTACTCTGCAGCTAACAAGCCCAAGTTGATTCTTCACCATACACTCAATCACTCCATAAATAAATAAATAAAATATAAATTAAGCATCAATGTCGTACTTAATATGAGGCCCGCAAGAGCAAACTATAAAAGATCTCTCTTATTACTAACCCAAAGTCTGCACGCTAATTGGAAAGAGATGCATCCATGTTGATTTTGATCAACCCAACAGGAGGAGGGGACCATCTTCATGTTATCTCAAATTATGCCCAAAAGCATGAAGAGGACCATCTACTTGTTGGCCCTTTACTTATATCCTTGTAATTCAAGCTTCATTATTATACTTTTTACAGCACAAGCACAAACGAAATAATATTATATATGTCAACGATTCCATTTTCAACAACTTTGATTGGCAAGATGTAATGATCTACATATATCTATTTATACATATGCAAATGTGGGACCAATGAAACCATAGATAACTTGGTGATATTATTCTTGGTGTGCATAGAAATAAGAGGGGCACAATGGTTTCCTTTCTGCCAATTTTTTTAAGTGATAATCCAAACAAGTATCAGATATTCCAATTCATGCACTACACTTCAAAGAGTACAAAAAGAAAATATTGAAAATTAAGAAGTAAGATTCACCAAAGAGTTTCATCCAAATTTCCTTCTTTGTATACAAGGAATGCTCATTGATTTCCAAGTTTAGATCTTCTTGTAATAGTCCGAGGGCCAGGTTGCAAGATCCAGAAGACATTATGCACTGACACTAGCCCCAATAAAATCAGTCTCTACTACAATCCATTAACTCTTTTGGCAGCCAAATAGAATTTGACTTAAATTAATTGAAATGATACATATCCATCAATCCTACATAGAAAAAAATTCTTACTTTCTCCCAAAAACCCTCCAAGAAAACTAAACACCATCCATTATAAGAACAACATGGGAACTATTATCAAACATCACAAACTTGCTAATAATGAGAACAACTAACTCATACAATACTTGAGTGAATCTCCGGCACCCTGAAAGAACAAATAGGAGAGGAAGAAATCGGCAACAAATATACCAACAAGAGATATCACCACTGCCGAAGTTGTGGACTCACCCACACCTTTTGCACCCCCAAGAGTCGTAACTCCCCACGCACAACTCACTATAGCAATAATCCCACCAAACACGTATGACTTAATCATCGCACTTATTATATCCCAAGGCCTAAGGGCTCTTTGAGCCGAATCCAATATAATATTGATGCTCACACCATAGACCGCATCAGCGAGGAGACCACTGGAAGCCATCCCAATTGAGAAACATATAAGAGTCAAAATCGGGAGAGCAAAACAACAAGCGAAAACTCTTGGTGTGACAAGGTAATCTACGGGGTTAGTCCCGAGTACTCTCAACGTGTCGGTTTGCTCCGAAACCTGCATTGTACCTAACTCGGCTGCAAATGCGCTACCTATACGCCCCGCAATGACGATAGATGTGATCACAGGACTTAATTCTCTAGCAAAAGCTAGAGCTAAAACACCACCAACAGACCTATTTAACCCCAATCTTGTAAATTCTCTAACAAATTGGATTGTAAAAGCCATACCCACAAAAGAAGATGTCAAGATACAGACACCCACTGATCTGGGTCCAACCCTTTCAAGCTGTTGAAGGGTGTTCTTTCGATGGATTTTGCCCTTTAGAATTCTGGTAATTACTTGTCCAGCCAGGATTAAAGCTGAGAGTCCTCTCCAAAGAGACTTGGGTGGAGTCCATTTGCTCAGGAGGGAAACGGTTTCGGGTTTGGGAGAGTGGTTTTTGTTTGGGATTTCGTCAAGAAGGCTGGGGAGGGGACGACCATCATTGGAATTGGGTGTTGCGAAGAGTTTTTGGGTGTGGCGGATGGGTTTGTGAAAATTACAGTTTCGGGCAAAGGTTTCACCTTGGGAGACGAGTCCATTGGTGAGTCGAAACAGATTTGGGACTTCAATTCTCCTCTTATGGACTGTTCGATTTGGGTTTTTTCTGCAAAAATTCATGGCTTTATTAGATTTGGGGAACAATTGAGCAAAAACAACAGTAAGAGAGAGAGAGACCTGAAGAGAGAAGCCGGGAGAAGAAGAGAAATGGATTCCATGGTTGCCAATACTCAGCTTCCGCTCATCTCCCTTAACAAAACTTGACAGCTTTAGCATCTGCAGAAGAAACATTGGCAAAATCCCAGTGAAACTTTGGGTTGGGTAAATGTTTAGGCCCATTTTGTATCCAAATACTAAATGGGTGGAGAGGCTTGTTACCTTGATTTTCCAAATATACTCTTGAAATTCATTTATTATTTTGTCTTTGTTCAAGGTAAAGTATTTGATCATTGCACCATGAATACTTTTAACAAAATGACATTAAGGCCCTGCTTTGTATGCTGCAAATCATTAGCAAATCAAATAATTTTCTAAAATAAATTTTACCGGTGCTTGTTTACATAATGAAAATGATTAGCATGGATCACCTGAATTCTTAAGAAATTTCCAAAAATGTTTGTGGCACAAAAAGTACCGCAAATCAATTGTAAAATCACAATGACAATTGCAAAGACCAACCAATCACAAAAAAAGATTCACAGGAGATTTCCCTATGGTTACCTAACAATAATAAATCATTCATCACAAACCATTTGCATTGCAAAACATTTGCAAATGCAAACGATTTGCAGTGTACCAAGCAGGGCCTAAAATTTTTTATGTTTATAGAAAAGAAAATGCCTGAACCAACGGGTTGAGACTCTATCAATGCGATCATTGGGATGTCAGGGATTTCTGATAAAAATGTATCCCCAGAAAATAGTGTATTAATCCCTAGAAGCTGATCTCTAAGAAATCTGTGTTTTTCCTCAAATCCTAACCATCATTTTTAAGGAAAACCTCAACCGTGGATCAAGACTAGAAAAGTCCTTATAAGATATCACTTCAAAAATACAAAAATATACTAAAACCAGAATAATAAATGCATTTTAATTCTTTCTGTTTGAGAAAACAACATTGTGGAGAATGTTATTTGTTTGTGTGTACTTGTGTAAAGTCATGATCAAGTAACTCATAAAAATGACTGATGGATAAACACATGATCCAAGCATTAGATGTGGATGTATTTATTTTTTTAACTATCTATTATGGGTCAAGTATGGTTGGTCCATTCAAAATAGGCTTGAATGTGGGTTTGACTTGGATATTTATCATTTTCCTATGCACATTAGATAGGTTGGATTTGAACAATGATTTTTAAACCTATTTAACAATGGGTCATTTATAGCCCTACATCGCCTACTGACTCAAAACCACACCGACAATATTGTTCAACATAGCATGCCACATGTAAAGCTGGTAGCTAGGAAAAAACCTCCAAGAGTATGGATCCACATGATGCTATGTAAATTGTACCTTATAATTTACATGTCATGATCTGTGGACTTGTAGAATAGCAATTCATAAACAACCATGTTATCGCTTTATTTAAACATGAAATTCAACTATCATGACAATACATCACGTCCCCAAAACAAACATTGAGAAGGGGTTTTGTAATACAATGATGAAGATTGTGTGTTTATTTATAAGTTTTGTGGAGCATATTTTTTTTTAAAGGCGGTAAGGATGAAACGTGGCACTTAGAGATCCAATTAAAACCTATAAATCTGAACCAACTCATCCAAGTCTAAGTGGTTAGAAAAGCTCGATTGATTCGGTCAAAGTACCCACCATGGGCTAAAGGTTCGAATGGTCGGGGGAAGATGAAAGGGCAAAACAGCAATGGCAAAATGACTCAAATAAGCCCAAATTCTTAAAAATCAAGGATTTGGCATGATACAAAAATGGTTGAATTTCTAATTGGAAAATATCCTAAAAAAGAATGATTGAACAAAGAAAGAATCTTAATTAGATACATTCTTAATAAAGATCTACTTGTTAAAATGGATAAAAACAAAAATTGGTGATCAGATCAAGAAAAATCCTAGGGGTTTCCCCTATAAATATAGGGACAGAGAGACCAATAAGTATGTTTTTTATACCCTCTACATTGTTACTTTGTCATTTTTTCTATTCATCTGACTTGGACGTCAGAGAGGTTGTGTTGCAGGCACACCCAAGTGCACAGGAGGCAAAGATCTCAACCAAGAAGAACAAATCTCAAGATAATATTTACAAGTTTCTTTTCATTATGCTCCATGTCCCAGTCCATAATTTTATGTCCCATTAGTTGACAATCTAATCACAATAAATGACAAAGAATGAAAAACTTTTCTAGACTACAATCACATTGGAGGTTCCATCTTCTACGATTGGCTGAGTTGATTTCCATGATAAATGGGTTCCCATGGGATATAAAGTTGTATCAACCATCAGTGTGTGACTTATTGTGATTTGTCACACTTATACATGTTTGGTGATCCAATCATACAGGAATTTTTTCCATTATAATGATTAAATTGACCAAAAAGTAGTAACTAATCATTTGAATTTTGGGCATGAAATAATGGATTAAATGGATAGTCATTCTTTCCTAATCTCTCCATAATCAATTCAAATGTAATCAAAGTTTTGGGCTTATACCCATAGTTCAGTTGGTTTGAAACATTGCAAAACAACTTTGAGGTCGTGAGTTCAAGTCCAATTTACCCATTAAAACAAAAATAAAAAAAAACTCAGATGTAATCAAAGTAACCAGATAGCCACTCAGTGACTGATTAATTCTCCAGATGTAAGGATTTACTAATATGTTTATTTATGAGAAACGGTTTAGCCAATAGTAGGTTTCAACAATGTGCTTTTCATGCATAATTAATCATTTTTTCCCAATTTGAAGTCAATGTTTCATTAGATTAAAATAGTCAAAATAGGTCAAGTTTCTTGAGGATGGCCGATAATCTATATTCTACCCAACTTGAAGTAGCCCCTAAAGTGTAGGATTTTTCATAATGAAACGTCGTTGAGGCCCGTACACGTAGGACTACAAACAGGGAGTAGGAACACGAGTCAATCTAGTCTAAGTTGTTTTAATCACAGATGACCGTAATAATCGAAAATTTGGCTCATATGGTCATAGCAACGGGGCGGGTTTAGCTTAACCGGGCCCCCATTAATTTTGTTCACACTGAGCCCGCCCCAACCCCATCTCAGGTATGAAATTTTTAACCCATCCCCACCCCTAATGGTATTTCTAAAATCTGATCAGGTCCTACCCCGCCCCGCCCTCTAACACAATTTTTTTTCTTTTTTCTTAATCAAATTGATAAATCTAATTTTTTTTAATCAAAGTAAATCTCATTAATATTTTAGAAGATGCACACCCACATCCCTAAATGATAGAAAATTTTAAGAATTGATTCCAAAGTTTGTAAATATAGGGGATTTTCTTACTTACATTCAATTGTTTTAGTAGATTGTTACAAAATTTTCGTATTTTATTTGATTTTACACTGGACCAACTTATCAAAGCACATTATCTCTATATTGTAGATTTAATCTGAACTGAATTTGTGTAACAAATGCAAGTCCCAACAGGAGGAATAAAATGTGTCGAAAATGTCTGATTTGAATTATCAGAGCTAAGGTATAACATCTGCAAAAAACCTTAAAATCCATCCAAGAAAAAAACTAGAATTAACACAAAGAGCAGTGATAAGATAGTGAGAAATTCCGTGGGTTAGATCTAGGGTTTCGTTGGTGAAAGACGCGCGCGAGAGAGAGAGAGATGCCGTACCTATTTTCGCAGTCCGAGTTTTCACTGTCCGAGAGATAGTGGTGTAAGATCGCTCGCAAACACTAGAGAGAGAGAGAGAGAGGTGTAGTTGCAGGAGAGGTGGAGAACAGATGGTTTGGACTTTGGAAGAGACGCATTGAAAGAGGTGATGTTGCCGGGAGGGCTTTTTGGTTTGGATAGTGTTAAAGACACCCTAATTATTACCAAGGGCACACCCCCACACCATAGCCAATTTGTCTGTCTTATACGGGTTAAAAGTTTCGGAAAAAACAGCCTATTCGGAAACTTCTTACCCTATAAAAAATGAATTAAAAAAAAAAAAAAGTAATTTATGATTCTTCAACTTGTTTTAATGGGATTAGATATTTCGAAATGGGCTGATTTTTTTGTAAGGATGATCTCCTCACCCTAGAGATTATCCTCACAAAAAATCAGTTCAATCTTAAAATTTTTTAACTCATATAAGATAAAATAATTTGACGATCGTGTCGGGATGCCCTTAATAATAATTTGAATACTTTTAACACTATCCTTTAGGTTTAGAGAAGTTATATTGACACTCCACTCACTTCTAGGGGGGCCAAAGTTAGAGAAAAACACTTAAATTTTTTTTTTATTTTAACACAATATGCCCAAAACAATTTATTTTTTTAACTTTTAAAGATGCCCTTAAAACTATAAAGACCCTTAGAAATTCTTCGAGTGTCAATAAAAACTTTATTAGGTTTAATTGATAGAGGGTGATGTCTTTGTATTTATTGAAAAGTATTTTAAGTAGGAGGGGGATGATTTGTTAAAAAACAAAAGGGTCGAGATCCGTAGACTATTGGAATTTGACTCATGCGTTCAGACCAATTCTTGACCCTTGATTCCAATGAATCCAATGGTTATTATCAGTGTTGATGTAGTGACAATAAAGATATAATACCCACTCGACCCATGTTCTACCTTATCTCTCTCCCCACCCCCCACCAAAAATAAAAACAACATTTGATTTGCTCGTCTTACTTGATTATTTCGACAATTTTTTTTTTTAACCCAGGGAGTATCCCCATCTTAGGTGAGACTAGTCTACTTGGGGCGACACACACCAACCCACTGGGCACATGTTATGACAAGTAATCTTCCACATTTCTGTAGAGGGGCATATTGAGAATCGAAGGCACAACCTAGGGAGCACACCTAGTTGCGTCTTACCATCTTAGCTAACTCCCCGTGAGTGATTATTTCGACAAATAGTGTTGGAGTTCAAATCATAATCCAATAGAACTGAGACTATTAAGATTTTCAGATACCAAGAACATAATCCTTCAAATGTCAAAAAGGATTTCAAAACATATACCCCCGACACACTAGAGAAGGCATCCTTATATAATGTTTGAATTTCCCTTTAGACTTCAAACCTCGCAAATCCAAGTGATGATGAATGAAAAATGTAAAAGATATGAAGGGCAAAACTAAGCCATCGTCATCGAGTGTGTTAATTTTACTATTAATGTTTTCAAGAAGTCACCCCCATCAACAAGAGATGTAGTTGATTGAGTTATTTGTTCCAAGTCTCTTGAGTCTAAATGTCAGGACAAGAACATTTCTTCATGTTTTTCATGCCAGCTACCCTTTTGATTATAGAATTTTCTGCAAGGAAAGCCCTAAAACAATGTTATATCCCGTTTTCGTGCCATGTATTTAATTATAGGATTAAAACCATCCCCGCTTGGAAATCGACTCGATTTATTATTTTTTTCTTTGTTCAAGGTAAAGTTTTTGATCGGTGCACCATGAATAGATTTAAAAAAATGACATTAGGGCCCTATTGGGTGTGCCGCAGATCATTTGCAAATGCAAATAATTTTCTAAAATCAATTTTACCAGTGCTTGGTTACACGAAAATGATTTGCATTGCAACAAAATTTCCACGGGTCACCTAAATTCTTAAGAAATTCCAACAAATGATTTACGCCACAAAAAATATCGTAAATCAATTGCAAAATCACAATGAATTCCTTTATTGCAAATATCAACCAATCATAAAAAAATATAAATATTCTCAAGAGATTTCCCAATGATTACCAGGCAATATTAAATCATTCATCATAAATCATTTGCATTAAAAATGTAAACGATTTGTAGTGTACCAAGCAGAGCCTAAGATTTTTTCAATAAAATAGTGTATTTATCCCCAGAAAAATAGTGTATTAATCCCCAAAAGGTTGGTATTGATCTCTAAGAAATCTATGTTTTTCCTCAAATCCTAACCATCATTTTGATGGAGAGCCTCAACCGTGGATCGAGACTAGAAAAGTCCTTATAGCATATCCCTTCACAAGTACAAAAATACTATTTTTTTTTTTTTTACGGAAAATAAAATAATAAATGTATTTTAATTGTTTGTGATTGAGAAAATTGAAAATTGGCTTGAATGTAGGTGGGTTAGACTTGGATATATATCAATTTTCTATGACAATAGATAAGTTGGATTTGAACTATGATTTTTCAACCTATTTAATAATTGGTCATTTATAGCCCTACATGAATTACTCACTCAAAACCTCACCGACAATAGTTGGTAGCTTGAAAAAAAAAAATCTTCAAATAGAATGGATCCACACGATATATGCCATGTAAATTGTACCTTGTAATTTACAAGTCATGATCTATAGACTTGTGAAAGAGCAATTTGTAAACAGCCACGATATCGTTTTATTTAAGCTTGAAATTCAACTATCATGATAAATTATGTATCATGATGATACATCACATGTCCTTGAAACAAATATCTAGAACGGGTTTTTGTTATACAACGATGAAGATTGTGTATTGTTTTATGAGTTTTGTGGAGATATTTTTTTGGTAAGGCACTAGGGAATGATACGTGGCACTTAGGGATCTGAGTAAATACTAAAAATATGAACCAACTCATCCAAGTCTGAGTGGTTAGAAAAACTTGGTCAATTTTATCGAAATCTCAATCATGGGCTAAAGGTTTGTATGATCGGAGGAAGATGAAAGGGCAAGCCATCGTGGAAAAATGACTCAATTAACTCTAATCCTTAAAAATTAAGGATTTTGCATGATGAAAAATAATTTAATTTTTAATTGAAATATATATTTAAAAAGAACGATTGAATAAGGAAAGAATCTTGATTATGTACATTCTTAATTAAGATATGCTTATTAAAATGACTAAAATAAAAAATGATAATTAGATTAAGGAACATTATAGGAGTTTACCTTATAAATATAGGGACAAAGACACCAATATATGTGTTTTTTATACTTCTTACACTATTATTTTATCCATTTTTTTTATTTAATTTAGATGTCGAAGATGTTATGTAATAGGTACACAAAATGCACATAAGATAAAAGAACAGATCTCAAGGTAATACAAAATTTTAAATCTACAAGTTTCTTTTCATTACTCTTCATGTCCCTATCCATAATTTTATAATCTACTAGTTGACAATTTAATCACAATAAATGATAAAGAATGAAGATTTTTTCTAGATTACAATCACATTGGAGGTTTCATTTCCAACAATTGACTGAGATGATTTCCATGATAAATGGGTTCCCATGGGATATAAAGTTGAATAAATCGCGTAAATGTAAATACGTCAGACTTATTGTGATTTAATTGATTGTGTTCACACTCATGCATGTTTGGGGATCTGATCATATAAAGGGAATTATTTTCATTATAATGATTATATTGACCAAAAAGTAGTTACTAATCATTTGAGTTTTGCGATGAAATAATGGATTAAATGGACACTCTCCAAAATCAACTCAAATGTAATCAAAGTTTTGGTCATGTACCCATAGTTTAGTTGGTTTTAGGAGCGGAGCCAAGATTTTCTTGTTGTGGGGGCAAACTATGGCTAGTTGTCTAGTTGAAGAACTTGAAGATGAATGATTTTAAGGAGAAATTCCGAGGTTTTTTTTATTAAAAGTTGAAGCAAATGATATTTAAGTCATTTCCAATTAGTATATGAGAAGGTCCACTCAAGAGGCAATGTCATCAACAAAAAATTGAAAAGGGGGGGAGCAAAAATTCGAGGGAGGTGAGGGTGTGGGGGCAAATGGGAAGAGAAAGGTGACAGAGTGGGGCTGAATGGGGCATGTAATTAGTTGAAAATATAAGGGTGTCTCCACCAACTCCTTACTAACTCTGTCGTGGTTGGTTTGATACATTGCAAAATAATTTTGAGGTCGTGAGTTCAAGTCCAATTTACCCATAAAAAAAAAATAATAATAATAATAAATAAAAAAACTCAGATGTAATCAACGTAACTAGATAGTTACTAATTAGTGTCCGATTCTTCAGATGTAAAGATTTACTAACATGTATTTATTTATGGGAAACAATCTAGTCAATAATAGGTTTCAACAAAGTGCTTTTCATGTACAATTAATATATATATATATATATATATATATATATATATATATATATATATATATATATATATATCCCGTTCAAGGGCAAACTTTTTGGCAAACTTGTTGGCAAAACATTTTTCAAAACATGAGTTAGAAGTTTTGGAATGGGCTGATTTTTGGTGAGGATGATCTCTACGGTGAGGAGATCATCCTCACCAAAAATCAGCCCATTCCAAAACTTCTAACCTATGTTTACAAGTTGAATAATCGTGGACCATCCATTTTTTGTAAACTATTTTTGATGGGATTAGAAGTTTTGGAATGGGCTGATTTTTGGTGATGATGATCTCCTCACTGTAGAAATCATCCTCACCAAAAATCAGTCCATTCCAAAACTTTTAACTCATGTTTTGAAAAATGTTTTGCCAAAAAGTTAGCTATTGAACGTGACCCTTATATAGGAAATGTTCAACAACAAACAATTTTCAAAACATGGGTTAGAGGTTTTGGAATGGGCTGATTTTTGGTGAGGATGATATCTATGGTAAGGAGATCATCATCATAAAAAATCAGCCCATTCCAAAACTTCTAACCCCATCAAAAATGATTTACAAAAAATGGACGGTCCACGATTTTTCAACTTGTAAACTGGGACTAGAAGTTTTGGAATGGGCTGATTTTTGGTGAGGATGATCTCCTCACCATAGAGATCATCCTCACCAAAAATCAGCCCATTCCAAAACCTCTAACCCATGTTTTGAAAAATGTTTTGCCAAAATGTTTGTCAAAATATTTGTTGCTGAACAGGACCCATATATGTATATATATATATATATAATATAATATAATATAATGAAGTCAATGTTTCATTAGATTAAAATAGTCAACGATGAAGATTGTGTATTGTTTTATGAGTTTTGTGGAGATTTTTTTTTTTTATTTTTTTTTTAAGGCACTAGGGAATGATACGTGGCACTTAGGGATCTACGTAAACACGAAAAATCTGATCCAACTCATCCAAGTCTGAGTGGTTAGAAAAATTTGATCAATTTTATCGAAGTCTTAATCATGGGCTAAAGGTTTGTATGATCGGAGGAAGATGAAAGGGCAAGCCATCGTGAAAAAATGACTCAAGTAGTTCTAATCCCTAAAAATTAAGGATTTTGCATGATGAAAAATAATTTAATTTTTAATTGGAAAAGATCTTAAAAAAGAATGATTGAATAAGGAAAGAATCTTGTATGTACATTCTTAATTAAGATATACTTATTAAAATGACTAAAATAAAAAATAATAATTAGATTATGGAACATCGTAGGGGTTTACCTTATAAATATAAGGATGAAGACACCAATATATATGTTTTTTATATTCCTTACACTATTATTTTATCAATTTATTTATTTATTTAATTTGGATGTCGAAGAGGTTATGTTATAGGTACACCAAATGCACTTAAGATAAACATCTCAACCAAAAAGAATAGATTTCAAGATAATACAAAATTTTGAATCTACAAGTTTCTTTTCATTACTCTTCATGTCCCTATCCACATTTTTATAATCTATTAGTTGACAATCTAATCACAATAAATAATAAAGAATGAAGATTTTTTCTTGATTACAATTACATTGGAGGTTTCATTTTCAACAATTGACTGAGATGCTTTCCATGACAAATGGGTTCCCATGGGATATAAAGTTGTATAAACCGCGTAAATGTAAATACGGTCAGTGTGTGACTTATTGTGATTTAATTGATTGTGTTCACACTTATGCATGTTTGGGGATCTGGTCATATAAAAGGAATTATTTTCATTATAATGATTATATTGACCAAAAAGTAGGTACTAATCATTTGAGTTTTGCAATGAAATAATGGATTAAATGGACAATCTCCAAAATCAACTCAAATGTAATCAAAGTTTTGGTCATATACCCATAGTTTAGTTGGTTTCAAGAGCGGAGCCAAGATTTTCTTGTTGTGGGGCAAACTATGGTTGGTTGTCTAGTTGAAGAACTTGAAGATGAATGATTTTAGGGTGAAATTCTGAGATTTTTTTATTAAAAATTGAAACAAATGATATTTAAGTCATTTACAATTAGTACATGAGAAGGTCCAATCAAGAGGCAATGTCATCAACAAAAAATTGAAAAGGGGGAGGTGAGGGTGTGGGGGCAAATGGGGAGAGAAAGGTGACAGAGTGGGGACAAACGGGGCATGTAATTAGTTGAAAATATAGGAGTGTCTCCACCAACTCCTTACTAACTCTGCCCTAGTTGGTTTGATACATTACAAAACAATTTTGAGGTCGTGAGTTCAAGTCCAATTTACCCATAAAAAAAAAACTCAGATGTAATCAAAGTAACCAGATAACTACTAATTAGTGTCTGATTCTTATGTAAAGATTTACTAACATGTATTTATTTATGGGAAACAATCTAGTCAATAGTAGGTTTCGACAAGGTGCTTTTCATGTACAATTAATCATATATATAAGGTCTGGTTCAAGGGACATATGAGAAAACATATGTAAAAACAATGTAACATTAATAAAATTTTAAAATATGGGTTAGAAATTTCGGATTGAGCTGATTTTTTGTGAGGATGATCTCTATGATGGGAAGATCATCCGAAAAAAAAAAAAAAATCAGTCAAATCTGAAACTTCTAACTCCATTAAAAGTGATTTAGAATGTGAACCGTCGATTTTTTACCAATTTTTATCAATAATTTGTAAATCACTTTTGATGGATTTAGAAGTTTCTAATTGAGCTGATTTTTTATGAAGATGATCTTCTCATCATAGTGACCATCCTTGCAAAAAATCAGCTTAATTCAAAATCTCTAACCCATATTTTGAAAAACCATTGATTTTTAATATGTTTTTACATGTGGCCCTTGAATCGCCCATATATATATATATATATTCAATTTGAAGTCAATGTTTCATTAGATTAAAATAGTCAAAATAGCTTAAGTTTCCGGACAATGGCCGATAATCTTTATTCTACCCCAACTCAAAGTAGCCCTAATGTATAAGATTTTTCAGAATGAAACATCATTGAGGGCTGTGGTGTTGCCTTGCTACTGTGGTAATCTACTTAAGAAAAACAACCCTTAACAAGACTTAAGATATTTACTAAGTAAAGAAAATGTTTCTCATTCTTTATCTTTTATTTCAGACAATTAGTCCGATTGAATTTATTATTATTATGATGATGATGATGATGGCACGTTATATCTTTTTGTATGAAAATAATTTAAAGCAATTTAGGAAGAGAAAAAAAAAAGATATTCTAATTTCACAAAAAAAATGCAAATCAGTCCAACAAAATTGAACCAGGGTCCGACCAGCAATTTGACAAATTTTTTATTCATTAATAGGTTAGATTTCTAAAACATTCGTTGATTAATCTTATATTCAGTCTCAGATCACATGAAAAGTTAACTTTTTATCAAATTCGAAATAAGTCTAATCGAAGGGACCCAAATGATCCTGGTTGGGACACAATCCATCGACATAACAGGAGATCCACTCCCACCAAACTTTTCTAATATGACACGTGGAGCTAAGTGATTGGAGGAGTAGAGGATCTAATCTCTTCGTTGATGTATAATATATATAGACTGGACTCGCCTTATTTGGTTGTTGTTTGCGCTCGTCACGTTCCCTTAATTGGGTCAACTTTTTTTGCCACGTGGGATCTCTTAAAACAGTAGATGCCATACGTGCGACTTTTCATTCATCTCCTTCCACACCCTTAAGAAAAAAGGTTTATTTTGGAAATGCCCCTCTATGTTTTGTTGAATATTAGAGATGTCCCATATGTCTTCAAAATGATGACATGCCCTCACTTGACTAAGGTTTTCTCAATAACACTAAATAAAATGACCTAAATACCCTCATCTTCCTCCATGTCGGGAACATGTTGATTTTCTCCCCCAAAATCAATCATCTTCAATCTCAAGGTAGTTTTTTTTTTTTTTTTTTCACCATCATCTTCAACCTTAAGATTTTATATCCAGCAACCATCAAAACTCAAGAATAAGATATTTTTGGAGAAGTAAATAATAGATTTTTTTAAATAGAAAAATTTAAACTTCCTAAAAGACATTAGAGACGAGGAGGGATATGTTTAAGAAAAATGAAAAATCTTTTTCATAATTTTTATTATATTATTTTTTAACTATCAATCAACCTTAAGATAATATCTCCTTCAACTTGAAGTCCTTGAAAAAAAAATAAGATTTTGGAGATGTAGAAAAGATGAATTTTTGGATAGAAAATCAAGGATTTTCTTTGTGACATTAAAGACGAGGTTGAATAAGTTAAAAATAGTTCAAATAAGAGGTTAAAAACATGAAAAATAACACATTTTCTAGGTGAAAATCAAGGTTTGTTATAGAGGGTACCTATGTCCTTTAAATTAAGTCTCTCATAGAAACCTAGGTCCAGGGGCATATCATCATATTGAAAATGCATGAGTGTCTCTAATATCGACCAAAACATGGAGGGGTTGTTTAAAGAAATTACCCATAAAAAATAAAAAAAATTCAGACATTCATATTCTCTCCCAGAACATTTTTATCCTTCCTTCCTCCCCTATCTCTCTCTGTCAGCGATTCTTCTCTTTCTTCCCAGTTTTAGGGTTTTTCGATTTTTTAATAGAAACCCATCTCACACTCATCCTCTCTCAATTTCTGAAACAAAACTTATATTTTTTGATTTTTTTTTTTGTGGGGACTTCAATGACGGCTTATGTGAAGAACAACATGTTACCCCCATCTTTGGTTTCTAATCTACAACAAGTTTTAATTAACAGAAAGGGTTCCGAAGAAGAGCAATCGAAGAACACCGAAGAATCTTCCAAAGCTGCTTCTTCTCCTTCAGATGTTGTAGATACAAATTCAAAGAAGGATTGCTCGAAACCAGTTGTTCTTGTGACCAATGGGGATGGAATCGAGTCCCCTGGGCTTACTTTCCTTGTTGAGGCTCTGGTTCGAGAAGGCCAATTCGACGTTCATGTCTGCGCTCCCCAATCGTAGGTTCCTTGGGTTCTCTTTATTTTGGTCTATTTTTTATTGGGTTATCTTCCTTTAAAAAAATATTCGTTTTTTTTTTTTTTTTTGGGAGTTCTAATTCAATTTGATTATTGTTTTTTGTTCTGTTTTCCATAAGGGTTTCAACTTTTTCAAAAATTTTGTTCTTTTTTTTTTCAATCTATGATCTTTGGGTTCTCTTTATCTTGGCGTCTTTTTTATTGGGTTCTCATCTCCCTCCCTCCCTATTTATTTATTTTAAATTAGTGGAATTCTGATTCAATTTGATTATTTGTTATTGGGTTGGTGCAGAAATAGATCCGTTTCGGGTCACTCGGTGACTCTTGGCGAAACACTCGTCGCAAGCTCTGCTGAAGTTAGCGGTGCCACAGCTTTCGAAGTTTCTGGTAAGACCACATTTCTCCATTTATGATATATTTTTTAAATGCAATCATGATGAAAAGGTTGAATTTTTTTCCTTTTCCTGTACCCTTTTCCCCCCTTCAAGATGGTTGTTCTGTTTCTGTTATTTTTAGGGATATTTATGCTTAAAAAACAAGTAATTCTATACGGGTTTTTGCAATATTTATATGGTTTTTAATAGCAATTGGTTTCGATTTTTTTTTAATCATCGATCAGGGACGCCCGCGGATTGTATCTCGTTAGCTTTATCCGGGGCATTGTTTACTTGGTCAAAGCCTGTTCTGGTATTGGTTTTATATGTTTTTTTCATAGAGGTTTTAGTTATCTATTTGTCCTCCATTTCTTGTGTGATGGATTCGTGAGTTTTTCTTTTGATACTTAGGTAATCAGCGGAATTAACAGGGGATCGAGTTGTGGTCATCACATGTAAGTACAATGCATTTCTCTTTGTAGCATCTGTTTTTTCATGGATTTTGTTACTTATAAACACATATCTTGCAAACGGCTATAGTCCTGTTAAGATCTCCCTCCTGAATATGATTGCTTGGTGAGTAAGCTTGGTTTTCTTCTATTTCATATTTGTTGCCATTATTTGAAAACTAACTCTACTTTCTTCCTAAAAAAATCTGCCAGCTTCTACTCAGGAGCTGTTGCGGGAGCTAGAGAGGCGTTGATATGTGGTGTGCCATCTATTTCAATTTCTTTGAACTGGTGAGTGGAGGCTTCCTTGTGTTTAAGGTATTTGTCTGTTCTAGTATCCCTTTTTATATCTTTGATGAAATCTGTTTAACTCTTTTTTCTAGGAAGAAGGATGAAAGCCGTGAAAGTGATTTCAAGGATGCAATTGGTGTCTGTTTACCATTGATACATGCAGCCATAAGAGACATCGATAAGGGGCTATTCCCCAAAAGTTGTTCCCTAGATATTGAAATTCCCACCGCCCCTTTGACAAACAAGGTTTGTCTTTTTGCAAATATTTTGATTTGGGTGTTTTCGAAAGCATTGACTTATGTGAAAGAGAGATAGATTTTACCATGTCATCTTAAATGCATTATGGACAAGTTGTTACTTCCTTTATGTATGCTAAAACTTTTTTGTTGGGGGATGTTCTTTCTCTGATGCTGTGATATCACTATTTTCATTGTTAATAATCAAGCAAATTTAACTCATGATTTGGTTTCATTTATAGAGAACCCAACAGAGATGCAGATTTCTATCTTTGCACAATTTTGTAAGCTATAATGAGTTGTTACCTCATGATTTCCCTCAGGAACTAGAAGGCATCCTTAGGGAGGATGCTAATGGCAAGACCTATGTAAGGTTGTAATTTCTTTTTCTTTAATATATTCTGTCAGCTAGGGGTCCGCTTAAAACCCTTGATTACCTTCCAAAAACAAACAAATTAGTTGACCTAGGATGCTAAATAATAAGGTGAAGAAATAAAAAAGGAGAAAAGTTATTCTTTTGATAAAGGGGGAAATGTGGAACGTAGAGGTAGATAATATGAATGAAATAGCTTAAATGTATTAAATGAGTAGTGAATAAGTTCTCAGGGAATATAGGAAAAAATCACACACATGAGGAAATTGTAATTGGTTTTATGCCCAAGAGTTCAACCATCGAGAACGAGATAATTTTTCTACTTAGAAGGATGGTGGAGAAGTTCGAAGAATAGAAATAATCTTCCTATGATTTTTATTGACTCAAAGAAAACATATGACAAAGTATCTACAAATTTAATTTAACTAGTGTTGGGAAATAAAGATGTTCCAAGTGCGTATATTAACATAATTAAGGATATGTATGAGAGATCTGTGATTAGTGTGTGAAAAATGGTGGAGAGAGAAATGAAATTTTGTGTCAATTGTTTTGCATCAAGGATTGACTTTAATCCCATGTTAGTTTAAGCTGTTTGTAGATGAAAGTAACTACTCATATGCAAGAGCTAGTCCCCTGGTGTATGTTGTTTGTAGATGATGTAGTGTTAATTGATGAGACAAGAGAGGGAATCAATTCAAAACAGAACTATGGAGTTGTCTCTGCTCGACTGCTCATATTGGTTTGTTGAGTTTTAAATATGTTATTGTTTTCCAAGGAGTTCAAATTGAATTGTTTTAAGTGGTTTTGAATTACTTACTGTTGGAGTTCTTAGACTGAATATGAAAACACACTTGGATTAAGTAATTAACAAAAGACATGACTTTAGACAGAATTAAGTGGAGGAACAAGATTGGTTTAAGAGACGCCAAATTCTTGGGATAAGCTTTGATGATGGCCATGATGAGTTGTTAGTGGTAGATTGTCTTGTTAACAGGGGTGACGGAGTATATATATTGTAGGGAATCCTCTTCAATGGCTGTTTTTTTTTTTAATGTTTACATGTATAATATAGTATATACATTGTTACACTTAAAAAAAATAAAAATTAACACATGCTTTGTGAAGGTGCACATCTAGATTTGATGGATCTCAAAGTGCTGTTTGTAAAAGTAACTGGTTTCAGATGATGTGTTGATAACATCCTTGACTGGGACACATGTGAGAGTTACCTTTTGAAGGATTATCTTGACTAGAAATATCGGAATTCCCTCAAGGTTTGATATTTGTTTTGAATTATGAAGATGTATATTATCTAAGACCTTCTGGCCATGGGGACTAGTGAGCTTTGAACTTCCATTTATGCTTTGAAGGAAGGTGTTCAAAAATGCATTCTTCCCCAAGACTTGGTTGGGATTCTTCCATCAATGGTGGAAAGATTATTTTATGGGGTTGTGGAAAAAGTTGTATCTTCTGGAGGGGAGTTTGTAAATTGTAATTGTAGTACTACCTCTCATCTTAATACACAAGTGGTTATAAAGGTCTTTCTTTGACGACGAGGCTAAAGTGGTAGTTTTCAGTTTTGAGAAGAAATGGCTTCTCTGTTTGTTCATTTAGTGGTTTTTGGGACATAGGTCCTGACGTGGTGTTGGCAATGATGGAGGAATGCTTCTGCTACATATCTTATGATGCAATTTGAAAAAAAGAGTACGTAGGCGCATGGTGGCACCTTGATTTTGATGAACTAGAGGATTCTATTGAACATGTGCTGCCTTTGTGAAGAAAACCATTGTTGCTTCGGTTTTTCTCTTTTCATGCCAAGTCTTCGCAGTGAACTGATTTTACAATTTCCATGAAGGAGTTCTGAGATTTTCCCTGCATGTTAGATACAAAGGTAGTTGTCATATGCTGACACTATAATTTTGCTAAATTTCTGATGGTCTAGATTAGGATGCTAGTCCTTGCAGTACGCATTTAAAGCTCCATTTGGTCATCTTGCAAAAATTTTGCAATATGGGCAACTGTCTTGGATTCACTGATTTGGCAAATAGATTGAATTTTGGGCTAAGATATTGGCTTCTAAAAATACCTGAAATGGCGTTTCATATCTCTTTGTTTCAATATTGATGATTGGGTTGTAGGAAAGAAAGGAGAATAGATGAGCAACATGAAAACATTGACTTCTTGCTTCACCAAAGATAACAACATCAAAGGTGATTTGTCCATTATATCTGCCTTTATTAGTTTTAGTAGCTGGAAATACATTTGAATGTCTAATTTGGATGGGACTTTTGATTTAGACTAATCTGGGCAAAGCTTTTTTAGTAGATGGGGTTTTGAACACTCATGGTCGGGATCTTGATGGATGCTTATGTCCAGATTAATTTGGGTCTCCACTCTCTAGCTTCAATCAAGATTCTTTTGAAGGTTCTTTTTTTTTTGGTGTGTGTGTTGGGGGGGGGGGGGGGGGGGGGGGGATTCGGTTTTTCCTTTCTGTTGGGGTTGGAACCACTCTTTTAGTTGTTTGTTTTCAATTCATCTTGACCTTAGCAAAGGGGAAAAAATCACTTACATATACACATTCAAGGTCTTATTTTGTGGTCGTGTGATCCCAACAACTTTCTTCCGTATTTGAGGCAGATGAAGTTTCCATAATTGTGGGCTTAGGATGAATTTATAATCTGTTTCATGAAAAGCAGTGCAAGACCGTGAGTTCTGAACTTACTGGGAGCAAAAATTCCTTAATAAGATTTCAGAAACTTCCGATCATTGTTTCATGATGTGCTTTTCACCTGATTGGTACCCATGTGATCACAATTAAAGACAAGACACCTAACAGAACCAGGGCAGGATATCAGTGAGCTGACTTGACCATATATAATGTCGATTGATTTGCATTGAGAACTTGTAATGTTTTTCTTTTATTGATTTTGTGTATTTTTTTATCCACTATAAAACATTGGAATGACAAACAAAAGACTTCATTACAACTGTGGGTACTAAGGTGTGGCAACAAAGTTCTTTATATTACTGTCATCAATGCATGTGAGGAGACAAAAGCTTGAATTTCTTCTCTTCAGAAAGTTGCTAAAAAGGGTAACTTTTCTGAAAGAAATACCCTTTAGTGAGTTTAGCTAGCAACTAAGGTTTACCATTTTGTTTGTTTAAAAGCAATATAGTAGTTTTGTTTAATTAGTAACCACCTTTTGTTAAACACCACATTGTATTCTTTAAACAATGTCTTTTAATCATGGCTCCCATGTTATTTTTTAATTTTTTTGTGTGTGTTTATTACCCAAAAAACATTATTAAACCATGTTTTGTTTTTCCATATTGCTTGGATAGATAAGAGGAAAAACTAACTGGCAATTATTTGTGTTACCATCCATTTGGGTATCTCTATTAAATGTTATTCTATTAAGCAATTTCCCATAATTTTCATTTATATAGTCCTACTTTTTGTTGGTGTTCTTGAATGTCTAAATGATTTTAGTTAGTTTATCCCAGGAAGCCATGCCCATGTCGTTAAGTTAGCACACCAAATTGATAAAAAACTGCACTATGTCTTCTGATATTTAATTGATCTTGGAGGGCATCATACTTGTTTTTGGGATCAATCTTTTTCCAATTTCCCAAGTTTCTTGTGTCGTGTTTCACAGGGCTTCAAAGTAACAAAGCGGAGTCTATGGAGGTCTATGCCAAGCTGGCTTGCTGTATCGGCAAATAGGCACCCCTCTGCTGGGAATTTCATGTCTAATCAACAAAGCCTTGGCATTCAGCTTGCACAGCTCGGCCGCGACGCCTCTGCAGCTGTAAGTACCCTCGTCATGTATCATGCATGGCCCAGAGTTTCTTATTGGTTGTTGAATTTGAGAAGTTGTTTTTTTCAGTGTTCATCCTTGAAATGATCAAATAATCCCTTTTTGCTTTTCACAGGGCGCAGCACGCCGTCTGACTACACAGAGGAAGAATCTAGAGATAGTGGAATCAGTTGGGGTTGCAGGAAAAGCTGATTCCCAACGAGTGAAAAAGTACTTCCGTCAAGAGGTACAGAATGCTACAGAGCCAGTAAATAGTGACTATTTGCTTATATGGAAAAAGAGAGCTGCTATTGGCACTCCAACTTTTACTTATTACAAGCCAATTAAAAAAAGTCAATGGCTGAGAAGAAGTAAAACTTGGGCTGCCAATAGAAACTCTCTCTCTCTCTAAAGATTTCTATTTGTTAGATTTAGGATTTTATATGGGCCTAGTCCTAATTGTTAACAACGGTTGAAGTTGTTTCAGTGTGTTATGATGCTTTGTAATGTTGAAATAATAACTTGAACCAAACTTTTGTAATGTTTGAATGGTGTGTTTTAATCTTTAATTAGGGAGATAAATAATTTAAGAAATTGGGGTGTAATAAGTAAAAGTTGTGGTGCCAATAGCAGCTCTCTAGAAAGAAAAGAAAAGCCTAAGCAGTGGTTATTTGTTTACTTGCAGTTCTTGGACAAGGAGTGGGAAGACGTGGACGAGGATTTAGACTTCAGAGCTCTTGAAAATGGATTTGTAAGTGAAAATTAGCTTCTTCTTTTTTTTTCTCTTGTCATCCTCAACCTTTGTTTTAAGTGGCTGATTGTTGTTGTTTCATGTTGTACGACAGGTTGCAATAACTCCTGTGTCTTTATCTTCACATCTTGAGTTGGAAACTCAAACATCTGCATCGGATTGGATTGCCGCTGCACTCTCTAGAAACGAATGAAACTTTCTATTCAGATAGACATGGTCGTGATATGTGTACAACTAGAGGTGGTTTTTCTTGTTTTAAGTTACCAATTCGACTGATTCTCATTTATTTATTTTTCTTTCGTTTATCTATATTTCTTTCTTATTTTGTGGAACCTGAACTCCCCTGTTGTTATATGTCAGAATTCTGTAAAATGCCCATTCACTCACTTGTTGGTTTCCTATCACTGACAACCTTGTGCTTCCATTTGAAACAAATGGGATTTGCATTTCTTTGTAATTTGGGTTGTGGATTTGTTTGTTTGTTTGTTTGTTGTACATGTTGTAGTTGATGAGATGAATGGGTCTGAGTTAATTTATTCCTGGATTTTCTGGAAATCTTCTGTTTATGGATTTTTGTATTAAAAAAAATGAAAACTAGAAATGATTCTCTTCCACCTCGATAACGGTCCATATCTAGATTTTGGGACTGCATCCTTTGTGGTGTTTATCAATGGTTGAGAAAGCGCCTCGTTGACTACACAACAAAACAGTGGTGACTCATTTTCGAAGCTTCGTTGACAAGAAGGCAAACTAGTGGCCATTCATTTTCTAAGTCTTTAAAAGAAAGTTTATATTGTCACATCAACTCGTAGTAAGAGCACCCTAAGATATGTGCTATTTCTTTGGTGATTTCATATGAATTAGGTGCGCTCTTAGCAGTAGTTGGCGCGGCAATAGAATCTCTAAAAAAATCCATTCTAGAAAGCTTGATGTGTAGTAGAATAAGAATAAGCTACGCACAAGTCACAATACATGCAAAAAAGTTCCACAATAGGAAAATATTCAATAAAATTGAGATCTAATTATAGGTCTCCAGAAACAGAACCTTGCCCTCTTTTCAAGCCCAAAGAAAGGTAGATTTGTAAAAGAGAACTTTTTTTTGTTTTTTTTTTCCAGAGAAGCAAAGAATAAGATTCCAATTGTGAAAAAGAAAGGGAGAGAGGTTACCTATGTTTTCAAGCTCCTTTGCATTGGTCTCTTTTAAGAGACTAATGAAAATGACTCAAACACCTTTCAACCAGTAGCAAAAAATTCCTTCTCAAAACTAGTCATGCTCAATATTTATGGTAAAAGTTTTAACTTTCAAGCCTTTAACTTGAAGATTCTCTCTCCTTCAACTTTCAAATCTCAAGAAAAAGATGAATTTTTTGGGAAGTAAAAGATTATCATAGAAAATCAAGCATTTTCTAGGAGAGATTAAAGTCATTGAAAATGAGGTTGAAGAGCTTGAAGATTGATTGGGTTTGACGAGAAAAAATCAAGGGTTTTTGCTTATATGTTTAAAGAAGAGGGTACTTAGGTCATCTCCTATTAGTCTTCCACAATAGACCAAGTTTAAGGGCCTCTCATCAACTTAACCAAGAAAAAAAGAGAGGATATTTGATGCAGTTATGCTTATATGTAGTGCTATATTTAATTGAGAGCTGCTATTGCCACACCAATTCCTATGTAAATCATCAAAGAATTGCACACAGTTGGTGTAGGGTTAGCAGAAGTTGGTGTGACAATGGTAACTCTATTTAATTTTATTATTTGATGATTTATTACAATAAAAATTGGTGTGGCATTAGAAATTTTGTTTTTAAATCCAAAATCGAAATTCATAAGAATATATGTTATATTCCTGTAAACTCTATAAACTTGTGCAGCTTAGCAAATCAAATCAATCAACTAGCTAGAAATTCATGATTGACTTGTGGGCCCACTTTATAGGTAGAGACCATCTGGATCCATATTTGGAAAATAATTTGATTGTGGATTTCTAACCGTACATTTAAAACTAAAAATAGATGTCATTTGTAATTGGCATTGGTCCCCCAATAGGGATGGACTAAGCAGACACAATAGATTAGTGGGCCCAAAATTCTCCACGTGGTGTTTTGTGATTGGATCCACAAAAATTTGCTCTGTAATACGAATAGAATGGGGACCTTTCTCGAAGTTTCCAGAAAGTTTCCGGAGGGAAAAAAATATGAGTGGAAAATTTCCGACAGATTGCAGTACTGAACAAGTGTAAAATTATGATGAAGATATCTTTATCAAGATAGAGACATCTCATAAAAAAGCTGTCCACGTGTTGGACAGTGATAAAGTAAGGTCATCTTTATGAATGTTTTGATAAAGATATCTTTATCATATAACCCCTTGGGGTTTCTGAATATTTGAGATGCATGTGTTTTGAAACTTATGACATGTCCCTTGACCGCAGTCTTTCATGAGAGAACATTACAAAATGGCCAAAATAATCTTGTTGATAATCTCTTGCCAAAACTCTTGATTTACTCTCTGGAATATTAATCACCTTCAATCTTGGACTTTGGTGATAAAATTGCTGCTTGTTCTCCTCACAATTTAATTAATTACTCAATAATTTTTAATCTTTTTAATATTTTAAATCAATAAAAATAAAATAAATCAAGAGTTGAGGATGATGAACTTTTAGGAGAAAAAATGATAAAAGTTTCCAAATCTTTACTATGATGATGAGGGAAGTAGAGTAGAAGTGGTTCAACACAAAAATTTGGATCTCACAAATACTCCCACTTAGGGTCATTTTGATCAAAAATTAAGAACATTGGATTTGTATGATCCTATGATCACGTTGATTGATTTTAAAACTATAATATATATATATATATATATAATAATATATATATATATATATATATTATATATATATATATATATACTATGTAATATTCAAAAACCTTTTTAATTAATTTATTAAAGAATAACGTTGAAGTGACCTCAAGATTGTATCTCACATTACACATTCTAACATGAAAGTGATAGGAGCCATATATACTTTTCATCAAGATATGAGTGAAAAAGCATCTATGGTTCTTATACACTTTCACGTCAGGATGTTTTAAATGAGGTCACTTCAGCACAATTTTAATGTTAACGAGATTAAGATGGTGAATATTTAGGGTTTGACAAGGAAAATGGCATTTTGGTCATCCTCCATGAGTGTAAATTAAAAGACAAAGGTCAAGGAGGGAGGAATCTAGAATATTCATGAAACTTAGAGGGTGTTTCTAAATTACTCTAGTTGTTCCTTCTGCGCCGTGGAAGCTTCCAAACAATATGGGGAAAAACTACAAACCAAAATCCAGAACTTTCGATTATCTCCTGATATATACTCCCAAACACACTCTCTTCTTCTCCAATTCAGAGAGAGACAGAGAGACAAAAGAGAAGCAGCCATGGATGGAATCACAGTTAAAGAAGAAGAAGAAGTAATGGTGATGGGTGTTGGTTTTCATGGTGGTTCTTCTTCTTCCTCCTCCTCTTCTTCTTCTGTGGTGTCACCTAAACCAATGGAGGGATTGAACGATATGGGTCCGCCACCATTCCTGACAAAGACCTTCGAAATGGTAGAAGACCCAACAACCGATACGGTTGTATCGTGGAGCAAAGCTCGTAACAGTTTCATTGTCTGGGATTCTCACAAACTTGCCAGCAATCTTTTACCCAAATACTTCAAGCACAATAATTTCTGCAGCTTTGTCCGACAGCTAAACACATATGTAAGTGTGTTGAAGATTTTTTATTTATTTTTGATAGTTTGTTACTTAAATTTAAATTGATATGGGTATTTGTTAACTGTGTCAGTATTGAATTTGAGGTGCCCATGAGGAATTTGAAGCTGTTTTTTGTGGGATTTGCGTTTATTTCTGATTTCTGACCAGTTAATTATTATTATTTTGGTAGTTTTTGGCTTAAATTTAAGGCTATTTGTTCTAAATTGATTGGGGTTTTATTGTCGGTCTTGCATTTGTTTTGTTTAATTTCTTCGATTTCTCAAAAAATTGGAGGTGCCCATGTGGAATTTATTGCTGTTGTTTTGTAGGATTTGCGTTTAACTGTTATTTTTGACCATTTATTCAATTGTTTATGAATTTTTTTTTGGATAGTTTCTCGCTTAAATTTGATGTTATTTGTGCTAAATTGGTATGTATGTTTAGTTATTGTGTCAGTCTTTTATTTTTATAATTCTATTCCTTTAATTTCGTGTGGAACTTGAAGCTATTGTTTGTGGGATTTTTTATTTCTATGCCTTTAATTTATTGTGGAACTTGAAGCTATTGTTTGTGGGATTTTTTTATTAATTGTGATTTCTGACTATTTTAGAAACGATTTTTTTTTATAGTTACTTGATTAAATTTGAGGTTTGTTTGGTTATTTTGCCCATCCCACAATTTTTTTTTTTTTTGTTTGTTTAATTCCTTTGATTTCTGAGTGAATTTGAGGTGCCCATTGTTGTGGTTTGTGGAGCCTATAGTACTGGTCAACAAGAAAATTTTCAAGGGTATTTTCGTAATTTTAATAATATTATGTAAAACGTAGTTAGGTTTCCTGTGGTATTTATATTTCTCGCTTTTGGTGAAAGGGTGTAATTTGTAACTACAAGTTTTCTGTTCTTCACCTCAATCTTGACGAAACCACGTAAAATCTTTGTGTGATTGCATCTTGTGTTTGTTTTTCAATTCGTTTTCTTGTTTAGATTGCGCCTGTTTTCTTAACACCCATGAGAATTTTGAACCTGTTGTTTGTGGAATTTGCATTTAATTGTGATTTCTGACCAGTTATTCAAATTTTTATGATTTTTATTTTCTTTCTTTTGATTGTTCCTCGATTAAATTTGAAGTTATTTGTGCTGAATCGATTTGGGTAACAGTTATTGTTTCGGTCTTGCATTTGTATTCTTCCTTCAATTTATCGAGGAATTGGAGGTGACCCTGAGGAATTTGAAGCTGTTGTTTGTATGATTTGTATTTAACTGAGATTTCTTACCAGTTTTGATGTTTCTATGATACAGGGTTTTAGAAAGGTTGATCCGGATCAATGGGAGTTTGCGAACGAAGGGTTTTTGGGAGGGCAGAAGCATTTGTTGAAGAACATCAAGAGGAGAAAACATGGTTCTCAGAACACCCAACAACAAGTAGTAGGAGCTTGCGTTGAAGTTGGACAATATGGGTTGGAAGGTCAGATGGAGATACTGAGGAGGGATCGAAATGTATTAATGGCAGAAATCGTGAAGCTGAGACAGCAACATCAGAACTCTAGGGAGCAAATCGATGCCATTGAAGAACGGTTGCGATGTACCGAAATGAAACATCAACAAATGATGGCTTTCCTTGCTAAAGCTCTCAAGAATCCTACATTTCTTCAACAACTAATTCACAAGCAGAAAAAAGAATTGGGTCAACACCATGAGATTGGAAAGAAACGAAGATTGCCCGCAAGTCGAAGCACCGAAAATCTACAAGACGATGAGATATTGAAGATCGTGGGCACTACCCAGTTTACGAATTACACCAATCGGGGAATGGAAGAAGTGTTGACATTTGAATCAGAGATAGAGACATTATTCTCCACTACCATCGATGACGAATCGAGCAGTCATGTTCAAGATCAGAGGACAAATGATCTGGACTTGGGTTCTGTTCCCAATTCAATGTGGGAGGAAATACTGAATGAGGACTTTATCGCAGTTAAAGAAGATGAAGAAGTAATAGGGGATGAATATGAAATTGATGCCGAAGTGGAGGATTTGGTTGTGAAGATGCCTGATTGGGGTGAAGACGTCCATGACTTAGTGGAACAAATGGGGTACCTTGTATCAAAGCCTTGATATGGGGTGGTGGTCTCATGGTTTTTTTGTTGTTGAGGGTTGATGGCAACCTCTCAGCATTTGAATCTGTTTCTTATCATTATGGGGTATGGTTATTAAATCTTGAGTCTTGTTGGTATGTTTTTATGTAGTCGTGTGTATGTGTTGTTTGAAACTAATGAAGTGTTTTGGGCTTTGTTTACACCAGGGAAGGGTTGAAGATGCAGAGGGGACAACAGAGATGATTCTGTTTCTTCTGTATCCTTTATGCATCTATTTTAGAATTTGAAATGTTTTTTTTTTTTTTTTTTGCACTTTTAAATCATTTCTATTAGTTTATGATGTTGGGTTCTCTCATTTATTTTGCAGGCCAAAGAAGAGTGAGGAACAATCTTTGAAGAGCAGTGTTGCACTCTCTTTTGCAAAAAATGGTCACCCCTATTGTTCCCCTCTCCATGTTTTGTCTCATTAATTGTTTGTGTAATATAGGCCATTGAAGGATCTCTGATGATGCATCGAAGCACAAAACCAGGATCTTTCAGAAAATGGATTTCTACTTGAATAGTTTATGTTAGCTTGTCAATTTGGAATCCAATTTGGGATTTTCCCTGGAATGCAGTAATGTAAATTCATGTAGAAGAAAAGGTTTTTATCTATTCAGACATTGTACTTGCAAAAACAGTTATGATATTGGGTTCTACTCTTATAGGTACCAAATTCTTAAAATACAAATTAATCTGGTTCTGTTGGATACAATGTGGTATTCCATCGTTTGTTAGCGCCTACAGTTAGTAGCTTTGATTCATCAAGTTTGTTTGTGCAATTTGGTTTAGTAAGCTGTTTCTTTTAATTTGAGAATGAAAAAAGTAGTGCATCAGAACCTATCTTGGTTTTAAAGCTCGTTTTGATGTCTTGTCTTGTCCGTGAATGAGACTGAGTTGTCTTGGACGAGATATCTGAATTATTTGAGTTGTCTTGGATGAGATTTTAAAAATGCCTTGGAATTAGAACAAGCCATGTCTTTTGAGATGATTTGTCAACTCATCTCGTTGGTGGACGATACCAAGACAACTCGGACAGTTGTCTCGTTCTCGGACGAGATCTAAAACCATGGAAGCTATATAGAATCAGGGATAATTATGAAGTGTGTGAACATTGGGATTAAATTGTCTGATCTGAAGTAGGGTTCGTCGAATGTGTCACTAACAATGGGTGTTTGCTCCCTTTGGTCATGTGTTTGAAATTGGGTGGTCTCATGCCTTTAAATGGGGTCAGGGTGTGCGACCGTAGGGGATATAGAACACCATCTCAAAAATATATATATATATATATATATATAATATATATATATATATATATATATATGGCTTGAGGAAGAGAAATAACTTTTTCTAAATATCTATTCGACAAATATAAAATTTAATATCTAGAAGAGAATGGTGAAGAATACAAACCACGAAACAAGAACCAAGTACAACAATTCAAGCATCATACATGGCAATGCCGATCAATTCGGATATGAAGAAATCAACTTGGCCAAGGCATCCCTCCAAAAAGAAAGAGGTCTTGAGTTCAAACCCTCTTGCTGGCCACCCATAGGGATTTATCCCTGCTTACCTTGGGCCTACGGATCCAAAGCCCCGTGATCAAGAAAAAAAAGAGCCTATAATATATATATTATAGGTAAATCAACTTGGATGGAACACGACCGCAGATTACATAAGCAGGGAAAACAGACAGATTGTTAGAAGAGAGCTTGATAGAAAACTTGACTAGGAAACATGCACAATTGAAATATGGACTCTGCAATTGTTCAAATAGCCTTGATACAACTTTTGCAATTAGGAGAAACAAAGTCATCTAAACATACATACCATTAGAACAGGGCCTAATAATATTTAAAAAGCTAAATTTCAGATCAAGTTACTAAAAAGAAAAAGGAAAAAGGAGATTTATGTGGAAACAATATACAACAATAATATATAAGGTCTCTCACTCTTTTTTTGATCAATTATTTATTTCTTGTAGTGTGCCTACCATTAGGCCTCGCCACTCCCAAGGATGATGATGATGATGATACCATACCACGAGATCTATCATATTCCTCTTTGTCCTCGTAGAATGCTTTCAAAAAGTTGTCGTGGAGTTCCGTGAACCTCTTTTTCTTCATTAGATACATTTCTGAGGTGTCTTCCCCGAGGAGGTTAGCAAGCTCTGACAAGCTATCAACATCCATAATCTTATTGAGTTCCGCCGAGCAGCGAGGGAAGAAGCGTCTCCCTAGATCGACTGGCAAATTATAAAGGAAATACGTGTCAGAATTAACAACGGCAAATAAGTTGAACGTGATTCCTCCAGTGGGACAGACGTTCACAAGTCGGACAATTTCAAGTGTGGTGATCAGTCATGGCTTAAGATTACATATAATCCTAAGCTACAACTTCGAATGGCTAAGAAATACTATTAATGATCAAGAGATAGTGGATGCAAATGCGGAGCATAATCACCAGTGTTGGAGAGTGCGGTCATTCTATTTAGATGCTTCTCTTCAATCTTGAAGGGTGCCTCGTACACATTCACTTGTCTCTTGTGTCCAACAGACGAAGTCCTGGAATTGACTGCTAATGTGAACTCTAAAGTGCCATCCACTTGTGCAATGTCCATTGCGACTTGCGCCTCCGTGGGGAATAAAAGTTTTGCTAGGGCAACTGACAAAAAACAATAATAAGCATAAGCAAGCCAACCAACAGATAAACCGAATGGAAACAAAATGAAAACCCATAACTAAGAATCAGGTAAAAGGGATCTTCCGGGATTAAGACTTTCAAGTTGGGCCTAGGATAATCAATCATATTGGGAGCCTACACCAAAAAAATATTTAAACTTTTTTGACATTGAACTGATGAATTATTCTTCTAAATTTCTCAATTGATATCTTTTTATTGTTGGTGAGTATCGTAGTTATGGTGTGTATGTAGTATGGATGATTATTATTGTAATATAGGTTTTCAATATTAATATAATATTAGTAGAGTACATTGCTCAGACTAAGTCATTCACCACTGAAGAGTGGAGAATTTTGTGAACCTGTATATCCTAAAGAAATTATATTGGATAATTAAGCTTGAATGATTGGAAGTTGGGAACTACTTATTAGAGAAAAAATTCAAAGAAATACATTAGTGATTCAAAACTTGGAAGAACGAGTGAAGTTTTTTAAGAACAGCAAATTCGAACATCCAAATCAGATGCAGCACGTAAAGCAGAAAAAAGAAACCAATTCCAAATAATTTACTTCAATGATAGCCAAATGAAATATTTTTGGACCCCATGGGGATAACTCACCTCTCTGTTCAAGGTACAACAGATCCTTGCCTGTCATTGCAAAAGAGGCAGAAGCTTCTCCTATTAAAGGGCGTCTATTTTCTTCTTGCTCCAAAACTTCTATGCATAACCGATCCTTGGGAGCAGCCTTTCCATCTGCAATAAACCTACGATAATCCACAGCCCTTGTAAGCCTCTTTGAGATTTGAAGTGCTTTCCTTCCATCTAATGTAAGATCATCTGCTTGGGCCCCCTTTGTAAGAAGAGCACCTAATATATTTGGTTCTTTCCGCATGGCAGCGACATGTAGCACAGTGTATCCCCTTTGATTCCTAAGGTTAACATCGGCAAGCTCAAGATCAAGAAGCTCTCTTGTAGTTTTTGCATCACAATATGCTACGGCATAGTGTAGCGCATATGCCTCATCAAGAGTGGTATGTCCCTCTTTCAGCAACAACTTCACCAATTCAACATCATATGAATCCAGAGCCCTATGTATTCTTTTCACGTGTTTACATGGAAATGAGTTGCTTTCAGGCTCAGCTAATCCTAATTCTGAACGTGAAAGCAAGATTTGATTTACAACATCAGAGGTCAATGACTTCTCAAGCATTACTATATCAATATCAGAGTCGACAACAATCTCAATGCACTTTGAGAGCAATCCCTCGCAAGCTTTGTCACACATTTTAGCAACATATAAAATCACCAATATGTCGTCTTTTTCCACCTTGCCAAGAATGTCAAGAAGGTGCCGCTGTGCAATGAAACAAAACATGTATGACTTCATTTCCATCCCCTAACGAAAGCTGAAGCTGAATACAGAAAGATACTCATGCTCAAGTGTGAAAACTTTAACAGAAACAAAATCTTGTGTAGCAAAAACTGGATATGGTCAGCCAGGAAAACAAGCATTGATGGTTTGATTTTTTGAAAAATCCATGTTATATACCTGAAATTAAAACCAAAATTTCAGATCTAGTATCTTATAAGCACAATATGTTGATTTTTATAAGATACCATATGTTGATCTAGAGATGATCAAGAACAAAAGAAACATGGTTACCACTCTCTGAAGATCAAATCTGGTTCAGCCTCAAAAAAAAAATATATATGCACCAGATTCCAGAGCCTTCCTTCTTCTGAAAGATCTGAGAGGACTACTGGTCCTCTCATTGGACCTAAGTTCACTTATGGGGAGGGGGGTTGCGGAATTTAGGCTAGAACGTCCGGGGGTTGTGGGCCAAACAACGGTGGTTAAATCATTGATTTGTTATAAAAATTCACATATTATGGTTAAATACACGGTTCGTTGTAAAGTAAATTGATTTATTACGCCTTACAACAGTAGGTGGGGAAAGTGAGTGTTGCACGTGAAAGCAATGCGGTATCAGCTATGTGGTTTTTATCCCATGTAGCGTCCGGTATGTATGTCCTAGTACATGTGACCAGCGCCACTTACAGGGGGGAGCCAAGTAGGGACGAGTGGGGGCTATAGCCCCCACTAAACTTTATGATATAAAAAAAATTCCATGGTTTAGCGCCCACGTTTTAATTGTGTTTTTAAACTGACGACATACATCCCTTATCACACGGACCCATTGAACTTCATAAAATAAAAAATAAAACAAAAATACGTGGTGATATAGCCCCCCGTTTTGATCGATATAGATACCCGTGGTTTTCAAATTTACATGCATCCCTTGGACCAATCTTTTAAAGACTTAACATTAATACAAACAACAACAAAAAGAGAGAGGGAGGCTATCCTGACTAACCTAGTAAGATTTCAAATCTTACTAAGGGAATTTGGGCCCACATGGAATCTCACATCCAACACTACACCCTCTAGATTACATGGAAAAACTCAGATTAAAAAATAAAAAGTCTTTTGGACTTGATCCCAGGTGTTGAAAAACGATGGCTACTGAACTCCCAAATTTAAAATTATAATTCAATGGTGGAAAATTTAGTTTTTTTTTTCTTCAAAGTTCTTAGAATTTCGTCTTCTTCAATGAAAAATGACTTAAGGGCCCTCACCTTCAATATTTATTCAACTTTTCGGGGAAAAATAGGTCATTTAGCCTCCCCCCACCCCACAAGTTAAGATCGATTAAAGTAGATGACTGTGGTGTTGGATTGCCAATGTGGGTCCAAAGACCCGTAGTAAGATATGATATCTTACTAAGTTAGTTAGGCTAATCTGACTCATTTCCATTAGTATTAGTTAAGTTAGTCCCAGAAGACAGGGGAGCTAAATCACCGTGTCTTATTTATTTATAAAGTTCAGGCCGTGTAACTGTGTAAGGGATGCATGTGGTCGGTTTGAAAATCACAAGGGTATATATCAAATATCGATCAAATATGGGGGCTAAATCAAAATTGATTTTTTATTTTAGAAAGTTCAGTGGGGGCCACAGCCCCAACTGGTCCCTACTTGGACCCACCCCTACATGCATCCATTGGCCTCGATCTTCCCATATTAATGGAAAATGATTTAAGGGTCCTTACCTTCAACCGCTATTCATTTTCTAGAAACATAATAACAAAGTTCAGATTTAGTAATTTTGGGAAGAGATTCAATTTGGTTAATTTAGATAAATTTTAAAAAGTTTCGTAAAAGGTCAGAATTTTTTTGGGGGAATTTAAAAATGATGTTTTTGAGTTTCTTGCCAAAATCCATCATCTTCAACTCCCTAAAAATCCTTTCTTATTATTGAGATTTTAGTGACCTAAGCAAAAAAAATTCAAGTCTAAAATCTATGATTTTAGTGGGAATCTTCTATCACTCTTATGGAGATTATTGGCCAACCATCACTTGTTGTGACAAGCTCAATATTTGCATAGAAGGAAATCAAGATTATCAATCGACCATCATTAGCACTTAGCCCCCATTGACCAAAACTCCGAGCTCCGCCCCTGACCACTTACATTAGTATCATAAGTATTGGAAGAACAACACTTCTACGGTTTTTATTCAACGGTTTTCTCATATTTAAAAATTTACATTACTTTGCATAATTGGATCATAATTGATCATCCTATCCCTAAGTGTAAACAATTACCCTACGACCCGTACTGAATTATAATAACCAATTCAATTCACATGCACACAAGCACAATACATGCAATTTAGAACAATTAAATAATTATATATTAAAGAAAAAAAAGATCAAAGCTTGAAATCAGTGACAAAGGGTCCAAATTACCTGATAAAGCGCAACCAATTCCGAAATCTGAAAAGTGAAAGAAGCATAGAGCACCTCCACCATGAAATTGACAGCAGGCCGACACGCTACATGCGAACAATCATCATCGACACAAACACAGACACCTTTCGGCAATGGCCTCACTTGCCCACTATACAAATAAGCCAAAACAGCAACCAAAGAATCGAACCCAACATTGAAATCTTTCAACAGTTCCTTCAATTCGAATTTCCCTCCTCTCTCATCAACAGAAGTAGAAAACCAGTTCTTGAAGAAGGGACTTCGAGCTGAGAGAATGCAGCGGTGGACAGGTACTTCATGGTCTTCGTCTACAACGATCTTGGCGTCGGTAAAGAATCCGAAATCGGGGCATTCGAAGATGGATTCTAGGTTTTGTGAGAGGCGTTTGAGGGCTGTAATTTCAGGGAAATCAGGGGAATTTAGGGTTTCGGTGTTGGAGACACAACAGATACTGCTGTTTCCGCTGGTTTCGTTCGAATCTACGAACATGAGTTGTGAATCCATGGAAGTAAAATTGAACAAAAGAGACTTATTTGACACGAAACGCCATGGATTTGCAGAAAAGAAGAAGAAGAGAAAGAGAGAAGACTTCACGCTCTCGTCAACTGAACTTAAAGCTGACGACTATAACAGAAAACAAAAATCTGATATTATACTTCTCGTTGTATTATATTACAATGGCCCCGATTCGCCTGTCGACTTTTTATCAAATCTTAACTGTCATCGAATGACCAGACTGTAAATTTAGAGAACTGCTATTGGCACCCCAATTTGTACTTATTACACTCCATTTTCTTAAATTATTTCACTCCCTAATAAAAGATTAAAAGACACTCTTCAAATATATATATATAGGATAGCGTTCAAGGGCAAACTTTTTAGCAAACTTTTTGGCAAAACATTTTTCAAAACATAGGTTAGAGGTTTTGGAATGGGCTGATTTTTGGTGAGGATGATCTCTACGGTGAGTAGATCATCCTCACCAAAAATCAGCCCATTCCAAAACTTCTAACCCATGTTTACCAGCTGAAAAATCGTGGACCGTCCATTTTTTGTAAATTGTTTTTGATGGGGTTAGAAGTTTTGGAATGGGCTGATTTTTGGTGATGATGATCTCCTCACTGTAGAGATCATCCTCACCAAAAATCAGCCCATTCCAAAACCTCTAACTCATGTTTTGAAAAATGTTTTGCCAAAAAGTTTGCTAAAAAGTTGGCCATTGAACGCCCCCCATATATATATATATATATATGGGAAATGTTCAGCACCCTAAGTTTTATCACACACTTTAACAAACGTTTTTTGTCCTACATGGGTTAGAAGTTTTGGAATGGGCTGATTTTTGGTGAGGATGATCTCTATGATTAGAAGATCATCCTCCCCAGAAATCAGCCCATTCCGAAATGTTTAGTCCCATGTTTACAAGTTGAAAAATCGTGGACCGTCCATTTTTTATAAATCATTTTTGATGGGGTTAGAAGTTTTGGAATGAGCTGATTTTTGGTGAGGATGATCTCCTCACCATAGAGATCATCCTCTCCAAAAATCAGCCCATTCCGAAACTTCTAATCCATGTAGGACAAAACGCGTTTGTTAAGTGTGTGGTAAAACTTAGGGTGCCGAACGGGACCCTATATATATATATATATATATATATATATATATATTTATAAGTAAAAAAAAGAAAAAAAATTAAATCAAATATTAGTGGTTTGGCTCAAATTATAATCTCAATATTACAAAACATTAATATTCATGCAAACAATTTCAATAGTTGTTTCATATATAATTAAGTTCGATCATTCACTTATGTTCTTTTTTTTTAATTAGGGTGTAATAAGTAAAAATTAAGGTGCTATTACCAATAGCAGTTGTGTTAATTATATGTTATTGTACTCCTGGAACTACCATAATATTTGTCTTACTTTTCTATTACATAGTAAAGTATAAACTATTAACTTTATAAAGCAAAAGCTTATATTTTGACCGACCATTTTCACCGTGATTCACATGAGAATATACACGTGGCAGTTGAGTGAACCGGGTGTAACTTAAAGTAGTCAATAAAGAGTCGTGCTGTACTGTCGACGCGTTGGAGAAACGCGTATGTAATGATGGAAAGGGAAGTAGTTGGACGGACTATCGTCCATTGCATGCTTACGTGTAAATATATTTTGCTATATTTAACTATATTTTACATTTTGGCAACTTTCACCATCCTTCGTAATTATAAATAATTAATTCAACTCGAATTAGTCATACATGAGATCATTAATTATTTAATAATTTTAAATTTTAAATTATTTAAATCCTACTTTCATCCTAATATCTAAGATTCAATGGATCATGTCTGATCCATAATTTAATTCGATCCAATTTCCAATCCAAGAGTTAGGATTTGGTTCAACTGTGATCTTCTAAGTTCTAATATGAATCCAATAAGTAGTTAATGCCCGTAGGTCGTGGGTTCGATACCCAATATGAGCATTAATTCCTCAGACGCCACCCTCACATACCTGGTGCATGTAATGTGTAAGCGTTGCACGTGCCTCAGGACTAATCCTTGGATGAGATCATGGTCTATGGATTTAGCAAAGTCCAGATACAGACTCCATCCATTATCAAAAAGAATTTGATGGCACTATTCATTCTCGCGGCTACTTTAGTTATTTTGATATAGATCTTGTAGATGCAGAAATTCGCTATACCTCATGATCCTCGTTGATACTTCTCAAACTTGGGGGAAGGCCTGCAACAAAATCACTACGACACCCAAGTTAGAATTTTAGTGCTAATCTAATCAAGTATTCTCTGGGAGAATTTTTTCTAATCTTTTGGGTGTGTTGTCACCTTGCATTTATAGAGTTCTCCGCACACAAATCTCCCTGGGTTCTCCCTATGATTCTTGCTAGAGTGGTTGCACTTGCTCCATGATCTATCTCGATTTTCATGAAAGCAGTTACACCTAATCTCTCAGTTGAAGGAGCAGTTACACCTAACGTACCGGGTTTTACAGAGTTTTCCCTAATCTACACACTAACGTAATTTGAAAGGTCAGTCGGCTCACCACACAATTCAGTGAGTCGTTATGATTCCTCGAGATTGTCACGTGTCACTTGTCCGAGAAACACCCTTCACAAATCTCATATGTATAATCACAAAATTTTCTTAATTTTTATCAAAAGTAACGATAAATTTGGTAACATTTCTGAAGTCTGGATGGAGGTGATCCACCTTAACAATTCAGATTTCAATAGCTGTATTTCTGTTTATTTTGTTTCAAATTTTGGACTTCAAAATCGAAATTTCAAAAGTTTTGAACCAACAATAAGGGACATTAGATGAAACTTATGAAGCCTAATTTTGAATTTTCAAACTTCAGACTAAAGAAGTGTTACCAAACATAACCTAAAATTTACCAATTAAGAGATTTGTTGACTAAACCGGTAAAACCATTGATTTATATCAATTAATTATAGAATATGATAACATTTTTATTATTTATCTTCCAAATTTTATTTTCTTCAAATTCAAATTTCAATAACATGAGAGTTCTAGGTAGGTAGAAGATGATGGATTGTAGTAAGAAAGTTAAAAACATCAAAATTTTGGGAAAATAACATAATTTGGATTCCTTTCTGTGTTACTTTCTCAAATTTATCCAAATTAACTGAATTGGACCTCTGAAAAGTAATTACTAGATCCAAACTTTGCTACTATACTCATATAACAATAAGGATGTGAATAACAATTCAATTCCAAAAACAAAACACAAATAAAATTTCCCTTAATTCAAAAGCATTATTCATCTAAATCATTAGCAAATACAAATGGTTTGCGGTGAAAGATTTAATATTGCTTGATAACCGTGGAAAATCTCTTGCAAATCATTTTTTGTGGTTGGTTGATATTTACAATAAAATTTTCATTCTGATTTCTTGTTAAAATAAGATGTGGAAACAATTTTAACTTTCATTTCGTCAAATAAATTATTCAAATTACTAATATACCCCCAATACTTACTACACTAACACATATGAACTTACAAAAACAACCCTATCAAAGGGTATAGTAACCTACATATTGAAATTATAAAAATACCTATCATGAAAGAAACTATTCAAATTATAAAAAGGGAAATGTTCAGCACCAAACATTTTGCCCAAACATTTTTCAAAACATGGGTTAAAAGTTTTGGAATGGGCTGATTTTTGGTGAGGATGATATCTACTTTTAGTGAGGATGATCTCTACGGTGAGGAGATCATCATCATCATAAAAAATCAGCCCATTCCAAAACTTCTAACTCCATCAAAAAGTGGTTTACAAAAAATGGACGGTCCACAATTTTTCAACTTGTAAACATGGGGCTAGAAGTTTTGGAATGGACTCATTTTTTGGTGAGGATGATTTCTAAACATTCCAAAACTTCTAACCCATGTAGGACAAAAATGGTTGGCCAAAATGTTTGGTGTTGAACGGGACCCTTATAAAAATACCTTTAGTACTTGTTACAATAACATGAATATGAATTTACAACAAAAAAAAAAACTCCACGCGAGGGATATTTTTGTAATATATATATGTATGTTATTGCATTAATATTATTTTTATAATTTAAAAGTTTCTTTGATGAAGGGGTAGTTTTGTAATTTTAATATACAATTAAAAATATCTTATAGGAGGGGTATTTTCATAAATTTATGTGTATATTATTATACTAAGTACTTTATAATTTGATTAGTTTTCTTGATAAGGGGTATTTTAAATCATTTTGACATGTATAAGTTGGGGTCAAATAATTTAGAAAATGATTTTACGGTACTTTGTGTCCGCAAATCATTTTTTGAAATTTTAGAAGAATTTTGGTGATCCTTGCAAAAAAAATTTAATACAAATCATTTTGCATCGTGTAACGAAGCACCAATAAAATTTATTTTAAAATTTTATTTGTATTTGCAAATGATTGCAGCATACCAAGGAGGGAGTTAATGAAAAGCACAACAAAATGTTGAACTAAAATGCAAATGATTTACGATGAATGATTTAGTATATTGTTTGGTAACCAATGAGAAATCTCTTACGAATCCCCATTTGTGATTGATTGATCTTCGCAATAAAAGAATTCATGATTTGCCATATTTTTGTATCACAAATCATTTGCTGAAATTTCTTAAGAATTTAAGTGACCCAAGCAAATTTTTGCAATGCAAATCATTTGCGTTGTGTAACCAAGAAAGCAAACACAAGGTCATAAAATGATGCAATAAGGCACTCGTAGAATCCGGAATCCACCAATCATATGAGCTCACGTGTATTAAATGGCATCCCCAATTTACAAAATTACCCTCATTAGGTTTGACATGACTTGTGGTAGAGAGTCTATGAGCACTTTCACAAGAAATTCTGAGCAAAAAATTACTCATGCACAAGGCATCTCTGTACTGAAAAGTGCCACGTTATCTTTTGAGTCACGTATTCGTTTGATCAAACCACCCGATTCAACGAAAGGTCAAAGCATGTGTTTCAACCCAATCAACGTGTCTCTTGTATTGTTTGAATTGATATTAGAGCCACCATCACATTTAGGGTTGAAATCTTGAAATGGGTTTTTTGTCAAATCCAAAAATTGGGTACCAAAGCGAAAGTCGCCACAAAATGTCGACATGTCATGAAGAAAAGGTCTAGGAACCCAAAATGAATTGCATCGAAGTAAAAAATCATTATAAAATGGGCCACCACAAACGTCAATGAAGGGGAATTGAGACTCTAAAAGAAGGGTACCAAGGTGAAAGCAACCACAAAGTGGCCCCCAAGAGATAAAGACTTCAACTTTGATCGAGAGTTTTCATGAACAAGCACTAAGTAGCATTCGGGATGACTCGTAAAGCCATTCCCTTTTCAATCCACCTTTTACATTGGCTATGTAAGTGTCAACATGAACCAAAAAAAGTAGATCGTCGAAAAGTAGCTTGGAAGACCCATCAAGAATATTAGAGTTTTAAGTATCTTGTATTCTATTAAGGTGTAGATCAATACACCAAATCATTATCTTGATGCAGTTATAATTAGATCATGTTGTTAGGATACATTAGAGATACACTCAATCACTTCGACCTTGTGGTTACATAATTACATGTACACATATTCTATTTAGTAAAAAATTAACCGTAGATTAGATTAATCAGGATTAATCGAAATTTCAAAAGACCCTTGAACAACTTACCTAACATCATCAAAAGATTTGAAACACAAAATTGCATTGAAAATTTTCCTTAAATATTGCAAAATTACATTATATTCGCTTGATTACAAAGGGAATGGACTAAGACCCCCTAAAAAAATAAAAATTGGGGGAAAAATGATTAAGATCAAGTGACCTACAAATCAAGGTCAAAGAACCAAATAAAGGGGGGAAAACGATGGTGGGTTAGTCCCTTCATCCTCCTTTTTATTTGTCAAAGAACAAACATGAAAAAAAAACACCCTTTAAAAGCACAAGATGAGCTCTAAGTGCAACAAGTTATGAAAATTGTCGGTCAATCCAACTAACTAGAACCCAATTTGTCTAGTTAGCAGTGGAAATAGAGATTCTAGGGCTAGGAAGTCCCATATATGCAAGCCTAGGCGAAAGTCGGACCTTCGGGCTAGGTCTTGGTGAAGGGATAGGAACATTATTCCGATATGGTCCAGGAGTAACCCTAGGCGATAGGTTGACTTGCTCAAGCGCACGGAATTGTAGCTCGGTAGGGTAGTCTCTAACGCACCCAATACGTGGTCCAGTACCTGTACTCCACTTGCATGACAAACGTTTGTTGAAGTCGAATGCTGGTACTTCCACATTGACTGTATCGGGTACCATATTGTCTTCATGATGATCAGCATCAGTAGTGATCATCTCAGAAGGCTCACCAACCTCAGTTGCATCCATATCTACAGATGGAGGAGTTGTGGGTTGATCATGTTCCACCTCAGTCTTGGGCTCCTCATGGGAAGATTTTAATGGGGTGCTATCATCGTCTGCCGCACACCTCTGGAAAAAGAAAATTGTGAATCATTAGCTATGAGTCCAAAGTTTTAACTAAATTTAGGAGGAAATCTTACACTCAAATTCACATACTCTGATTATGTAGATACACGCTACCTTTAAAATCTTGTCTCGAAACAATGCCTTGTTTTCAATTAAGACATTAACATTCTAAGACAATCCAAAACATGCTATGTTACAAGGTCAACATTATGCTGCGGTCTCGGACGAAACATTCCGAGACATTAGGAGACATAAAACCTATGTTACCAGGTTCGCTAATATAGTTGTGAACTGTGAACTAGTACAAACTGAACTAGTTCGAGATTCAGTTCATTGTGAGTTCATCAAAAACAATGAACCCCCTTATTTTTGTGAATTTTAGAGATGTCCCCATGGTTTGGTCAATATTAGAGATAACCCTTACTTTAGAAATCCCAAGATTCGGTCAAATATTAAAGACACCACTTTGTTTTTAAACTGATAATATGCCCCTTGACCTGAGTCTTCTTGTATCATATTAACATAAATGACTTAAATATCTGGTATAAACAACCTCTACGAACCGGGTTCGTTCAAGAGTGACAAACCACGAACCCGAATTTGAACCAAGTGAACCAACGGACCGGGTAATATAGCTTTAAACCATGGATATGCATACCATCCAGGAAAAGTTTTAAATTAGTAGAGAATTTTGAGCAATTACCTTCACATCGCTGAGGTCTACATTGTGCTCCTCAAGGAAGCTAATGAATTCTTCGAAATTTTCTTCAGTTGGAAGATAGTGACCACTGTATGGCCATATAGACTGAAAAAGATGGGAAAATAAACGTTAAAAAAAAATCATATGTGGTTATATCTATTTATACTACATAATTTATGTGTTTATACCTCGAGAATTCCATCATGAGCAACCAATCTTCCAGCCGCTGTTGTAGCTCCTCCTGCTAAAAAACTGGAGTGTTGGAAGACACCTTTCTTCTTCTGCCCCACATATAAAGCTCTTGACGTGCTGAGAACAAATATCCATTTAGAACCCTCAACAGTATTCACCGGTAGCCCACTTTGTTTGTTGACAAGCTTCCCACTATCCACAATTACTTCATAGGCTTCCCTCTCATTCTGAGAAGAACAAAAAATAAAGGAAACATTAATCACACAAATTAAACACTCATCGTAAATACCCTCGTACATGCATGCATGCCATCATCATCATCACCAAAGCCTTATTGCAAGTGTGTTCAGTATGCCTGCATGCATGCATAAGTTACAAGAAGACTTACTGGTCCAAGATATTTGATGCATTGTCGTTGTAGATCATTCCTTGTGCACTTTCCATGATTTACTTCTTTGCCATCTCCAACATCCAACCTTCATATTTTATAAAGAATAATTAATAAACGAAATAACAAAAAACTAAGCTTCAGTCGTAAGCAATTTTGTAATACTTACCAGTAGAAGAAAGGCTGAGTGCTCTCACTATCAAACCAGACATCGTAATAAAAATGTAGATTGTGGCCATAACGGTGGCGTGGATCAATCTGCACAACACATGCAGAAGATGTTAGTTAAAGTTGGCACAATTTGGATGTTGGCCATATAAGTTGAACTCAAACACTTTCAACTTTTGAAGAATAATTCAATGACACAAAAGATTGTGTACTTTATGCCAAAACTTTCAATGTGAACCCTTCGAACAGAAAAGGGCACAATTGTACAATGTTGGAATAATTAAAGTCAAATCAGTTGAATTCTCTAGTCTTGAGTCAATGGGTCAACTCAAGTCTAGGCCAAGTCAAGTTTCTTAATTAATCTAGTAAAAATTGATGAGGGCTTGAGGACTTACCGCTTCAAGCCAATGTTGCAAAGCTAGTTTCCGAGCCTTCTCATCCTTGGACAAACCCTTCCCTACCTGTAAACATAAAAAAGAATATATTGTTATTGAGTAATTCTCCAATAAATCTACAACAAAATATAAATATAAATATAAAATAAACCAATAATTATAAAAGTAAAATAAAATAAACCAAAGAGAGTACCTTGGCCGCCCTTGTCCTTGCCCTTGACCACCGTGAAATGGCGGTTTCTGGTTTCTCGACGTTGAAAAAAGATACTGAGCTCCGCTTTAGAGCCGCAAAGTCTAATGCCTTCCACCTACAACATTTGCAAGAAACATTCAATTAGACCCCCCAAAACCCAATTACAAAGACTCCACTCTAAGAACTAAAACCGACACGTAAGTAAAACAAAGAACATAAGGAGACTAACCAGAGCTCCTCAACCACAACTGCACAATCAGCAAGGTTTCTTCGAGTTCGGTAACTCTTATAGACTTTCTGAAGCTTAACCGCAGCCGCATCAAGCTCACTCACAGGCCTTGGCGAAAACAGGACTGCTGGCTCGGGAAGCAATATTGTGGGCTTTGATCTATGAACCGAGTCATCTTCATCATCTTTACCTTTCAAAGTTATCGAGCTTATGTTCTCACTCTCAAGAACTAGATTCTTGAATGAAACAGTTGTTTTGAGCTTCTTTTTATTAGGTTCCTCATTCTTTAAGTTCATTGACTCTCCGACAGTCACATTTTCGGGCCCATCGGACTTTGAAATGGTGTCCAAATCATTCTTTTTGAAGCTAATTGTTCTCAATGTCATTGTACCATCCTTTCGGTCAAAGCTGATGGATCGCACCATAACTGTTTTTGTGTCATCCATTAAACAGAAAACCCTTCTTCCCAAGATCTCTTTCAAACCCGAAAAAGGTAAGGAAAGTGATATACCCATGGAAGCACAGAAGCAACAAATTCTTGTGCGATGATAGAAGGGAACACCCTGACAGATTGAATTAAGAAATTTGGTGTGAGATGCAAGATTTTATGGGTTCTCATAATTTAAAGAAAATAAAATAACAGAGAGGATGATGGGCAACAAGATTAAATTATAAAGGGATGAAGAAACGTTTCTTAGATTGCAAATTTGCGAATTCTTACAAACATGCACTGATATAAATCAATTAAAATAGTTGAAATTGTTCAGATTAATCAGATACCAAAAATCCCATTCACCAAAAGTGAGGCTCATAAATTTACCCAAGAAAAAATTGTTTCAGTAAAACATTTAAGAGTTTTGAAAATAAGATCCTCACAACAACCCATTCTATGATTTTTGTTACATTGATAGGGTGATGATAAGAGTCTAACCAATACACCAAAATCACTAAAGTGATAATGGTATGGAAAGTTAAGCCCCTTATCCCTTGTGATGCTAACACACCACTACACTCCACGGCCGACATCTATAAAGACCCACTTTTTTATGGCTTTAGCTCTAATACCCATATTTTTGGGGTCCAAATTAGCCCTTTCCAATATACTAAAAGCACCTAGGTTATAATGGTGCGAAAAATTAAGCCTCATCTCTTGGTGGTCGTAAGAGGTGTTTCAAATTCATAAATGAACTAAATATATGCCTCGTGCACTTGTGATTGCTTTCTCGTTGTTTCTACATTTGGTTTTCTAACTTATAGTTTTACAACGGAAGAATTCGAGGGTAACCAAGTTGCAGATGCCTTGGCCTCTCAAGTAATTCAGAGACGTGTTGAGTTTTCTAGTTTGCATATTGGTTTGGCCAAATTGTAAGCAAAGGGGGTATGCCTTCAATACCTTGTAATCTTGGTTTCTTTTTTCTTTTTTCAAGGAAAAATACAAATTCAGTGTTAGCCACCAAAAAAATCAAAAATAACATTTATAGTGGTGGATCCTTTATTATCAAAACAGAATCACAAAATAATCAGAGAAAAAAAATTGGGCAAATATCACCAATCCATTTCAAATTATTGATCAAGAAAAATAAAATCTAACAAATCAAAATATCAAAACTGATTAAAAAAAATAAATTAAAAAAATCTTTACAAACCCACAATCACAGCTATCTAACATTTATAATCCAAACACCAAAATCTGTATTGAAATCAAAACTCTAACAAAAAACCCACAAATGAAAGCAACATATACAATCAAACAATGAAATTTTTATTCTACTTGTCAAAACATTAATAAAGAGAAAATTGAAAGAAAAATATTAAAAATAAAACAAAAAGGGTATGTTACCTTCAAATCCAAAACCAGATTTCACAAGCTTTCTCCTTCCCAAACAATTTCCAGCTGACTCTCTAGTATACCAAATCTCTTACCAACTTATCTCCTTTATATACCCAACTAAAATAATGAAAATAAATAAGACAACAAAATGTAAATTTCATTGAAACCTTCAAGTACGTGTCAAACCAAGACCATAAAACAATTGAAGACAAGAAATCTTTGAAATCTTTTACAAGTGAAGTTAGGATATTTTTGAATGGAAAAAAATGGGTCTTCAACGGCTAGTTTTCCTGGGTAAAGTTCACGATGGTTTGAAGGATTCAAAGGTTCAAATCAAACTCTTGGGTTTTTTAATCAAAGATGTATTTTGTTTTTAAGGACCTTATAGACTTATGGTCAAAAAAAGAGGGTTTAGAGTATAAATTTCAAAGGGTCAGCAAGCTTTCTTGAACTTCCATGAAAGAGCATGAAAGGAAATCTGTCTCCCACTCTCCATGTCTCTAATCAAAGATGTATTTTGTTTTTAAGGACCTTATAGACTTATGGTCAAAAAAAGAGGGTTTAGAGTATAAATTTCAAAGGGTCAGCAAGCTTTCTTGAACTTCCATGAAAGAGCATAAAAGGAAATCTGTCTCCCACTCTCCATGTCTCTCACTTGGATTTTGTTTCCATTAGAACAGTCAAACACTTTAGTTCTAGCCACCTTTGAACCGCAATTTTTATTTTTATTTTTTTTTCTCTCTTTTTGTTTTTTTTTTCTTATCAGTTGTTGAGGTAAATTACTAAATTAGCCCTTTTTTTACTTCTAAATTTATTAATTAGTTATTTTTAGTAGTGTTTAAGGAGAATTGGTTACCTTGGAGCAGTAAGTTTTTAGACCGACTAGTTGCACACGAACCTTAAAAAATTCTTTATTATTATTATTATTTTTTTTTTTAGTTTTATAATATTTATCTTAACCAACTGCTTACACTCCAATACCTAACTTTTTAGGGTTTAAGCTTTATTTTAACTTGTAGTTTTGAATTCTTTGCCCGTGCTCTACTTTGATCGTGTTTTGGACTCTTGACTCAACCTATTGCATATAGGATTTTTCGAGATGGCAATGTGTGTGACCGTGAGATTAATCTCACCCGAAGGGTGGGGATACCCATGACATCAACAAAAAAATCATTCAAATGAAGTGCAAAGGAGAATTTTTAAGTGATAGAGTGCAATTGGTAATGGGTGGTGTGCAACTAGTTGGTCCCTAATTTTTTAGAAATATTACATTGAAAATTTAAGATTTTTTTTTTATTACTTATTTGGTAAGAGAGTTGTAGAAGTGTTTTTTGGGAAAATAACATTTTTTAAATGAATTATAATTGATTTTTTTGGTCATTAGTTTCACACCTTAGATATACTCTTGAATCTCAAAAAATATGTAAATTTAAATTTTACAAAAATCCTGCAAATCTTGGAAGTAGGGAATGGGTTTAGACCAACTTCTTGCTATTGCCTATTTTTGTGGGAGCATTACCGCAACATCCTCTAATCGTGTATTCGAAACTGGCCAGTCTTCTAACTTACCCTATTGAACATTGGGAAATTTCGATATGGTCGGATAGGACTTGAGACCGTAGGGACTAGTCCAATCCAAAAGAGGGTGTGGGGAAATCTAATACCCAAAAGAAATTCTTTAACAACATTAATTTGAATTTCAAAAATACTTTTGATACCTTATAAACTATGCTGCAAAGAGATAAGTGCTCTTGATACGTCAAGCTTCATTGTCATAAACACCTTAAAGAGGGTTGATATTCATTGATTAGGACTTTTCCAACAAGTGTTTGCCTCTGTTTTATTGGGGATCCATCAATGTTATATGATGTAGAGAGGAATTAGGGATACATGTGAAAATTTTTATTTGTAGGGTCAATTTAATAAATGAATCCCACATATATGATGACCATTTAAAATTTGTAGATGAAAAGATGATAAGGTGGACCAATTGCTTGGATGGTTTAGTTCAATTATAGTGAGCTAAAGAATGGAATCCCACTTTTAAAAAATGACTAATGATTTTCTGACGCCCCCGTCTAACATTCTCCCCCATACTCTTCTGTCGTGGCATGTGCAAGAATCATAGATTTCCTCAAGATACACAACCACACATATTTATGGGGATGTGTAGTTGTGTATCCCGACGAAAAATTCATGGTTCTAGCACATGCCACATCAAAAGACTATGAGGGAATATGTCAGAGTGGGGGAGTCAGAAAATCATGACTACTAAAAAATAGGCTTCTAAAGTTAAAAGATTTCTCGTGTAGACATGATTTAAGTTTATTTGTTATTGAACATTTTTGTTCATAATCATCTAAAAAAGTTTGGTACAGCCTTTTTTTTAGTGTGTGTGGGGTGGGGGGGTGGAGGGGCATATAGATACTCAAAGTCACAATCTAGGGGGTACACCCAAATGCTTCTTATCATCTCAACTAATCCCTGGTGGGTAGGTCAGACCTTATCATTATTCATTTATTGGGTTGTACATTAGCTACCAAATTCTAGTAACATCAAACTGTCCCCTTAAAGGATCCATATTGAAGGTGCTAGCTAGCTTGGTTGGTAAAGTGGGTGAAGAATTAATCCCATGATGTAGGTTAATTTTACTCGATTTAACTTCATTTCAATCAATTGTTTTTAATTGATCCTTTTTCAGAAAGTTTTATTTTTATTTTCAAAGCTCTTATCTTCTACTTCAAAAATCCTTTTTAATTCTTTAAGTTTTAGGGTTAAAGAAGATTAATCTTAAGATTTATGACCATGGTAAAAATATTTATCTAAGAAGTTGTAAATAATTGATTTTGATAAGAGAAATCAGAGGTTTTTTGTTTTAGATTGAAAGCAAGGTTATTGAAGTCAGTTTGCTGGCTTTTAGAGAAGATCAAGTTCGTGAAGGAAAGTAGGCATTTTGGTCAATATTTTAGTTCATGAAGTCTTATGTTTTGATAGATACTATCAACACTCTCACTTTTAGTTATTACACCCCAATAAAAAATAAAGAAATTAAATGAATAACTGAGAATAAGTAAAAGTTAAGGTGCCAATAGAAGCTCTCTTATTATTATTATTTTTTTTTTTGTTAGATTTTTTTTTTTTTAAGTATAAGATTTTATAGGAGCCTAATCATGATTGTAAGCAAGTATGAAAATAATGTTATAATGATTTTTAATTTTAAGATTATAATTTGAGCCAAACCTTCATAACGTTGGAAGAGTGTGTTTTAATCTTTAATTGGGATGTGAAATAATTTAAGAAATTAGAGTGTGATAAGTAAAAATTGGGCTGCCAATAGCTGTTCTATGTCTTTAAATTGATGATATTTTCCCTTGACATAGGTTTTCTATCATAGACTAATCTAAAAATGACCTCAATACCCTTTTATTCAACCTCTAACAAAAAAAAAAAACCTGAATCCTCAAAACCAGTCATCTCAAGTTCTTCAACATACAAGAAAATCCTTGATTCATAAAATATAATAACAGCTTTGGTGTTAATGAGAGGAAATGCAACCAAATTATAAATTAAATTTATGCATTTTTTTCAATTTTATCTATTTTAAATCAAAAAATAATTATTTTTCCTTCTAATTTTCGACGTATTCCTTGACAACTACTTTTGAAAATGGTGTTACCAATGAAAAGGGTAATTTCATCATTTAATAGTACCATTAGATTTTATCTATTTTAAACAAAAATAAATAAAATTATTCATTTAAAAAAATATATTATCAGTTTTCTTAAATTTTGTCTATTTTAAACCAAAAAATAATTAAGTATTTCATACCAATTACTTTTATACATGGTGTTATTCAATGAAAAGGGCAATTTCGTTATTTTCCTAAAACTTTATTATAGTAGGGTCAACGTACGTGGCACCTTTGTCCTTTTCACCTAACTACACAAGGGTACTTCGACGCACGCATTGACCATCTAAAAAAGCTTGGCCCTTTACATTTATGGGCCCAAATTTGTTGTCCTCCTTAATATCAAAGGTTTGACGTCTTGATCTTTTCGAATACATTTTGGACCCACTAATTTCGGATCAATCCAATACGCATCAGATCAGACTCTCATCAGATTATCTTTTTTATTGGATCCTTATATTTGGATCCAAATCCAATGTTTTTGGATCAGAGTAAATCCAATTTAATATATAAAATTTATATACTTTCTCGAACCCCTATCAGATCATGACTTAATTGATCCAAATCTGATCTGATTGGGTAAATTGGTTCAGAACCTTACCAAATCAAATTCTTACCGAATCCAAATCTTTTATTCATATTCAAAGTTGTCGAATTTTGGATTTTATAAGGTCCATTAATAGCCTTACCACTAACATTATCGGTTGGATCCTTTGATGGACCTGTACACAAAAATCCAAATTGATCGATGGCTTATATTAAATTCGATTATTTTATGATTGATTAATCCAAATGAATACTCGATTAATGCAATCTCTATGAGTCTATGATCAAACTATTTTTTATAGATTAAAAAGTAAAGCTATTCGCACCCCAAATTTTTCTTGTTATATCCTAGTTAGAACAAAAAGTTTAATGAATGAGAATAAGAAAAAATTGGGGTGCCAATAGAAACTCTCCCTCTCTCTCTCTCTCTCTTTCTTTCTATTATTATTCATAATGTTGAAGTAATAACTTGAATTCTTGAATCAAATGTTTATAATTCTTAATTAAGGTGTGGTATGTAATTTAAGAAAGAGTCTTGCTACACTGCCAGTGTTGTACAAATAATCAAAGATTTATTTTCTCGAGATACAAGTTAAAAAATCAACGATTCTTTATGCATTGTCAGGTAAACTTAGTGTTGGATGCATGAAAAGGTAAAGCATTTTCTTTTAAGAAATTAGGGGTGTAATAAGTAGAAGTTGGGGGTATCAATAGTAGCTCTCTTAAAAAGAGAGAGAATTTGAATATGGTTATGTGCCACTAGACGTCCTCTCAATGTGAGGACATCAAACTTTTATATTGAAGATACAGCAAATTCGCACTTTTTATGTCACAAACTTCATTCAAAGTCGTTTTCAACGGCGAAGACGAAAGATCTCTTTTTCTTTCAAATGATTCCACACCGACGCGGTCCATTTAATACAGTTGTTATATGTTGATGTATCTATCTTAGTGGCCCCAATCTTGACCATTGAAGCTAGGATTGTGGGACCCGGTCTGAGACCACGTTTGGTCCCACTTTCTCTGTTTATGCCTCATTTTAACCATGGTCTTCTATGAGAGACAATTATAATTATCAAAATACCCTTTTCTTCGATCTCTAACAAAAAACCCTATCTTTAGAGCAACTCCAATGGATTTTCATATCTTTATATTTGGATATGTGGCTTTTGAATCAAACTCTAATTGGTCTCCAAAATGAAGATTTCATTTCTATATTGCATCTTTAAACATAGGGAGAGAATTTTGAGAGGCCTATTTCTATTATTGTTCACTTTTTTTTTTTTTTTTTTTAATATATGTAAATGACATTTTGGACCTACCGTTTTCATTGAAGATGTTTTAAATATCATTTTTTTCTCTCAACTTATTATATTATCATTTGCATTCATTTCAAGTGAGTAAACAATGTTTTAGATCATGAATAATGATTTAAAGATTGGACTAGACTAGAATCTTCAAATTAAAAAAAAAAATTGAAAATTTAGGTTGAAGATTCTCTTAATACCCTTGAGTTTTGCCATTTTCTTCTCTATACAATTTAATATTTGATAAAAAATCAAAGATTTTTAAATAAATTGAAGTTTTTATTATAAAGATTGAAGGTGAAATTTTAGAGTAAGAAATAAGAAAATTTTCCATGAGATTAAATATGAGGGTGTTTTGATACTTTTGTGTTAGCCTACAAGTACCATGGTCAAAGGCGTATGTCATTGGTTTGAAAACAAGAATAACTCTTGAAAGAATATGTCTATATCACCCCAAAGAAATCTACATATTAGGTCGTTAGGTGTGGATAAAAGAATTCATACACTAGTTGAAAAGTCTTAATCAATTTTTAGGAAAAAAAAAATTGGTAGCATACTTATAAATAATTTTTGCTAATTTTCAAGGCCTTATCCAACAATTAAGATTTAGGATTTTGATCTTGAGCTGCAAAATGGGTTGGGGGCTCAAATATTTTAGCCTAATAAATCTAGGTCGGGTTTACAATCCAACTCGACCCATTTCTCATTATATTTTATACATGTACTAGAGTTCACTCGTGCCTACATCTAAAGTATCCTCTTTGGAGTTTGGGAGTTAAAGGGATAAAAGAGAAAAACTTGTAAAGCTAGAAGAGCATTATTGAAAAGGAAAATAGGTTGGGAGAGAATGAGAGGAAATACCATAATATTGAAGGGGGGGAATGAAGTCAATAAAGTGGGATAAATGTAACTAAAGCGGGCCCCACCGTTATGTTTTATTAGATAAATTAGAGTTTGTTGTGCCTACGGCACAGACATTCTCTTTGGGGGTAAAAGAAGAAAAAATTAGAGGGGTATTATTAAAAAAAATATTTGGGGTTGAAGGGTAAAAAAGGAAAGATAGTAAAGTTAAAAGGGCATTATTGAGAAAGAGAATGAGTGGGAGAAGAGGAGAGTAAAGACAATAAAATTGAAGCGGTAGGAAGGAAAGTAATAATTTGGGTCACTGCAGCTGGATGAGACGTTTGTCCTCCACAAGTGTGCCCTTTAATTTTATTTTATTAAATAGATATTTATACATCATATTATGTGTACTTAGATGTATGATTCATAGATGGATTTGAGTTTCATCTTTATTTTTGTCCTATCAATTCTAAAATGACATAAGATATTGAGCCAAACTTCATTTGTAATGTGGTGTATTGATCAAAAGTGTTTTTGTACGTTTCATGGGTATTTTTTTCATAACAATCATCGTTAAATAATTAGTTGTTTAGGACTTTGTGCCCGATAAGATACGAAATCCTGATAGTTGAATTTAATGTTTTAAAGATCAAGGTTTCATGTATTTCTTAAGAGTAGATATTTTCTTACGCCTTCTCAGACATACACCCTCTAATGTGACATGTGCTAGAACCAAAGATCTTTTTTCTCGAGATACACAATGTAGACACCTCGATTTGAACGGGCCCTCACTTGAAAGGGCCCAAAAATAGTAGGGTTTCAATAAGTTCGACCAACGGGCCTCAATGGCCCGAATCATCGAAAAATGATACTTTCGCCGAAACCCAAGCCACTAACACCTTTCAATGGGTTAGTAGGTCCACCAAAAGGGCTCGGCACACTCCCATCCACCCCGCTCCATGCAAAATATCGATTTTCCAACAAAAGGGGCCAACGGGCCCCTAAGGCCCAAAAACATCAAAGGTGGTGACTTCGGTCAAATCAATGTTCTTAAGACCACCCCAGGGTCTCGAGGACTCGCAAAAAGGGTGGTGACCCATCCTACAGTTGTTCAACGTCGTCGCTCCGCACTCACGTGCAAAAACCGATAACGAGCCCAAAAGCCCGATTCGCCAACACGTGGCATTTTAATTAAATCAATGATTTCAAAATCAAAAAAATCAAAAAAATCAAAAGAAAAATAATATGAGACTTGGGATGCCTACCCCTTCATCCAACCTTCACCGTTCCATCTCCAAATCCGATATCCAATCCAAAACAACCCACAACCCTTCTAAACCCAAGCCCAATACATTAAAAGCCCATAAACCACTATCCATACCCCATTCACTATCCAACCCACCACCCAACCCATCAACCCTTACCCACATCAACCAATCAACCCCTCAACATCAAAAGATGACACTTGTCATCACCATCCTTCACCTCCCTCATCCAATCACCCACTCCCATCACCATGCTCTAAACAACCCATCTAAAATCACCTCAACCCATACCCTACCCTAACCTAACCTACCCCCATCCTCTAACATCAATAACCAACCATCCTTCACCCATACCCTAACCCATCACCATTATCTAACATCATCAACCACCCACATCATCACCCATACCTCTACCCATCATCTTCCTTAAAACACTCCAATAAAATCAACTCAACCCATACTTCCTTCATCATCAATCAACTAACTCATTTCTCTCTCTCTAATCAAACAACCCCCATCAACCAATCAACCAATCTCATCACCTCACCCCCTCATCATGATTGCCATATGGCATCATCTCCTTTCTCCTCCCAAAAACTAACTTAACAACCTCTTACACAACCCATTCTCCTAAATCTACACACCTCACCTCATCAACCAACCTAACACTCATTCTCTAAACCACTCTCTTACACCCCCACTCCACCACCAACCATCACTCATATCAACCCATCAAACACTCTACCCAAATGGGTTTGGGTAGAATCCAACCCATTTAGGTCTAAACCTCACCCATTTTCATTCATTACACATTTACCCTCCATTTCACCTTAAATTTCACATCCCTCACTCCTAAATCCTATACCATTACCCCTTCTCTCACATTTCAACCCCATTATACCCCCAAACCCCCTCCAAACACCTATATATACCCCCCCTCTCACCCTAAAAAGGCGTACACACACACACCAAGTTTCGAGAAGAAAAAAAATCTACTCTATCTACTCCTCCTCACTACTCTCTTATAACACACTCTAAGAGAAATAACTTCACTCAACTCACCAAAGACTAAAGAGAATTCAAAGAAGAAGAAGAAGAAGAAAAAGAAGAAGAAGGAATCCAAGAGTACAAGGTGGGAGCAATCAACACCCCCCCCCTTTTTTTTTTTCCTTTCTCTACCCTCTCTTCTTCCCTCTTCTATCTTCCCCCTCTTTTCATTTCACTTTAAATGAGTTGAGCATGAATGGACCTCAAGGCTTGGATCTACAAGGATCATCTCCATTGATGAGATGATCCTATGATCAAGCCAAAATTAAATCCTACTTAGGGAACAAATATACCCATGGGACACACCTTCCACTTTCTTTTAAAAAATCAAAATGACCGAGTTATTTGAGGTTACCGCCATGTGGCGGGGAGAAAGGGGTGCCTAACACCTTCCCTTTTCGCCAACGGAGCCGCTTACCCGAACCTCTAGGTTTGATCAACCCTATCCGTTGCGAGTCACTAACGTCAAAAATGGTAATTTTTCGACAAGGCACACACCGGGTGACCATTCACACCCATTTCCAATCTGAATGGTGGCGACTCCAATATTTAGTAGTTGTGGTCGTCATGACGACGAAAACCACGTAGCTACACACAACTACACATATTTATGAGGATGCGCAATTGTGTATCTCAAGGAAAGGGTTTGTAATTCTATCCCATACCATGTCAAGAGGCATATGTCAAAAGGGGCGTCATAAAATCCCGACTTTTTTCATAAACCAATAGATTCGATTCATCTAAAGATAAATACATATTTTATGCAAATGTAGATTTTGTTACAGTGATCAGGATCGCAGAAGTAAAAATCTTCTCAAATGCTTAAGATATGTAATACAAGAAATGAATTGCTTAATATATTCTTCTCAAATTACCTTTTTCACTTCAGTTTGGGTGCTTGTAACTCTCATTTTAGCACCAAAGTCAAGTTTTCATTTTATAGAGTTTTGACTTAGGTAAGAGGGAATTGCGTTACACGAACCTTCATTACTCTCCTTTTAGAAGTGATTTGATAATACGGATAATAATTATTATATATCTCTTAGTTTTGCTCTTGGATCAATGTTGGTGCCTCATCGAGTCACGACAAGTAATACTCTTTCGCAATTATTATTTGTTGGCAATGTTTGGCTGATGTTCTTTACCTTATAGCAGTCCTCTATTAACACATTTTTTTTTTTATAGTTCTCTGTAGCAATTTTAAACGGTTGTGGGTATGTCATATCAACAAGATGGGTTACATCTAACCGTTTTCAACACTTGATTAGACGCGCGCACACACACACACACACAAAATTCAAATCTTATCTAAATCTGATTACAAGAGCATCGAGCTGTTATATTTGTCGTAATAAATTATTATCGAAAATGCCCTTGAAATTTTATTTTTACGATAATACCCTCGAAGTCCAATCTTCAATGTGCATTTATTACACTTTAACGTGTGCCCTAATGTAACGGCACAATTTAACAAAACAAATTAATATATGGGCCTGTGAAGTACATCAGACTTGATGAACCCTAACCCCTATGTGCCTTCTAATAAATCATGATAATTTGATCAGCTCCACCTAGAGATTGATTTGGTTTGACTTTAGGCTGACCACACAAGACAATAGAGAGTTGTCTCCAATATTACAGAGTTGATGAGACAGGTGTACGGTGAAGGAATTCAGTGTAGATTATGATTGATAGACGTCAGATCCACTGAAACAATTGGAACGGCAAAGAGAAGATTCAATTGGGTGAAGAGACCGTTGAAACAACTGCTTGAAAATTTCCAATGCTAGTCAGAAAAACGAAAGGAAATATAAGTACATAATCACATCCATCAATCATTAATACCAGTTAGATCTGTTATTCACACACCAACTTTTACGTGTTCCACCCCAATTAAAATAAAGATGAGAGCTGTTATTGGCAGCCCAACTTTTACTTGTTACACCCCAATTACAAATAGGGATTTTCCCCAAAACGTATCCAACTTATGTCCAAATTCTAGTTTTGGTACACTTTCATTTTAATTCCAAAAACATGCATTTCGAGCCAAGTAGTCACTTTTATCTATGAATTCATAAGTATTAAAGTGACGAACTCACGAGTTTATAGGTTATAAAAATGACGAATGCATATTTTGGGAATTAAAATAAACAGTGCATTGAACTTCGAATTTCGTCATATTCAGTATACGAAATGAAGATTCACCCAAGAAAATAAGTATATGGTGAGAATAAGTAAAAGTTAGGGTGCCAATAGAAGCTCCCTCATTTTATTTTTCTGTATAGAATTTTACATGAGCCTAATCATAACTCGAATAAAATTGTTGAACAAGTGTTGTGTCGTCGAGATAAGGATTTGAGCCAAACATTTGTAATGGTTGAATAGTGTGTTGAAATCTATAATTGGGTTGTAATAATTAAAAGTTGGGGTACATAGTAGCTCTTTATACAAATAAGGGCAAATTATGATTTCGTGTGTTGAATATAACAAAATTTCGAATTCGATAGACTATTCATTTTAATTTTGAAAAGATGTTTTTACCAACAAGATCGTCACTTTTACCAGCGAGATTGCAAGTGAACTCCATTGAAAACATGTTTTGGAAATTAAATTGAATAATATATTGGAATCGAAATTTCCCCACAAATCACACCACTTTTGAAAAAATCTTAACAAAAAAAAAAAAAAGTTGAGAATAAGCAAAAGATGGGACGGCCATAGATTTCTATTTGCAAAATTAGGATTTTATATGAGCTAGCCCTAATTTTAAACAGTTGTTGAAGTTGTTTGAATGTGTTATAGCAACTCTAACAAGCTCTTTAATCCTAACATGCTCTTTATTATAAAGAAATCAAACCATAAAAATCAAGGCCAACAGACTCTCCACATCCCCGTGTTAAAGTAGCAAACACAATAATCGAGACCAAAACCAGCCACTTGTAGCGATGGTTCTTTGGCTTGTTATTAATATAAAATCCTAAAAAAAATATTTTCCTTACTAATTTAGTAAGATTTCAAATCTAACTAAGGGTTGTTGGGCCTACATGGATTATCACATTGACAATGCAGCACAACATCCTTCTAGTTTTCATGGAAAAATTCATTTTCATAAAATTATAAAAAAAAATTTGAGTTTGATCCAAAGTGTTGAAAATGGGCGGTTATCGAACTCCAAAAACTTAAAATTAATATCCAACGGTGAAAAATAATGATTTTTTTTTCTTCAAAGTTCTTAGAATTTCCTTTTCTAGAAGTTTGTGGCATATGATCATGTTTTTTAATTCCAAGATTTGAGGTCGCGACTCTTAGTAAGATTTGAGTCAATTTTCAACAAATGAAAGATTTATTGAATCTATTGAAGCACTCAACAAATTTTAAACTAGCTTAAATAATATTTGTTAGTTTTTGTCAAAATATGCTCATTTTTTCAAAGAGCATTGCTAGAGATGCTCTTATAATGTTTTCTAATATTGATGTGATAATTTGAACCAAACTTTTGGAATGTTCGAATGATGTGTTCTAATATATAATTATGGTGTGATAAAAATTGAAGTGTAATAAGTAAAGTTGGGGTGCTCTCTTTTTCTCTAAGAACTTAGTAAGATTCTATATCCTATACCTGTACCAAACCCGATTTGAGTTGGACATTTTTTTTCTAGTTGCCCGAACCCAATTTGTGATTAAAAATAACATCTAATGACTTTGAAAGATAGACCAATTTAATCAAAAATCAACAAGACTCAACTTTGCCGACTTAGACCTGATAGAGGCATAGAATTGGACTCTTTAGGGCTCAATCAACCTCGTCTGAGCCCGCATGGTAGGCCTAAAACTATTATCTATATATAGAGAGAGCACCCCAACTTTACTTATTACACACCATTCGAACATTCCAAAAGTTTGGTTCAAGTTATCACATCAACATTAGAAAACATTATAAGAGCATCTCCAGCCATGCTCTTTGAAAAAATGAGGTCAAATTATGATTGAAGGATTCAAAGGATCAAACACTTAGGTTTTTTAATCAAAGATGTATTTTGTTTTTAAGGACCTTATAAGAGACTTATGGTCAAAAAAAGAGGGTTTAGAGTATAAATTTCAAAGGGTCAGCAAGCTTTCTTGAACTTCCATGAAAGAGCATAAAAGGAAATCTGTCTCCCACTCTCCATGTCTCTCACTTGGATTTTGTTTCCATTAGAACAGTCAAACACTTTTAGTTCTAGACACCTTTGAAGTCTTTGAACGGCAATTTTTTTTTTCTTATCAGTTGTTGAGGTAAATTTATACTAAATTAGCCCTTTTTTACTTCTAAATATATTAATTAGTTATTTTTAGCAGTGTTTAAGGAGAGTTGGTTATTTTGGAGCAACAAGTTTTTGGACCGACTAGTTGCACACCAACCTTGAAAAATTCTTTATTATTATTATTATTATCATTATTATCTAACCTGACTTACTTAGTAAGATTCCAAAACTTACTGAGGGTCATCGGGCCCAATACTACAATGGCAATCCAACATGTTTGTAGTAATTATCTCATTCATTGTATGCTGATGGCTGAAGTAATATTCCATTGTAAATATAACATGTCTTACTTTTTAAGTAAGTAATTATGATTAAGTATGATTATCCGTTGTTTTTACTAATAAACCACACTAAGTTGTGATGATGTTTCCTTAATTACATACAAACCTATATTGATATCGAGCCTATATGATATGATTTTAGTATGCTTAACCGTTCATCGTACAATCATTGTCATATTTGTTACTCACCTATTCTAAACCCCTCAATTGCAGGATTTGAGGTTTTTGTTTCAAACCCAAAGTAAGATCAAAATGCTAGGATCGATATCTTGGAAGATTTTATGCGGAGACGTTTTTTTTATGATGAAATTGTTGTAGGTTTTGTGAGTTGGATATCTTTGAAAGCACAAGACGATGGGACGATGGACATGACAGCCAAGTTTGTAGATCATAGTAGAAGCCTAAGAGCAACTCCCAACGAAACACCCAATACCCATACTCATAAATCAGCTTTTCGGGAACAATGGGTTGCAATTATGGGTATTTATGGGGTGGTAACCCCGACCATGCTACCCATAAGTCCTACCTATAAATTTTTAAATATATTTTTTAATTTAAGGTGTAAATAAGTAAAATTTGATGTGCCAACAGCCCCACTAATTTCGAACGCAAATAAGTAAAAGTTGGGGTATCAATGGAAAAATCCAATGGTTTTTAACCCATCTTCGTCTTCTTCACCAAGGAAACACAAAACCAATCAAGAGAGAGAGAGAGAGAGACCTAAGAATCTGAATCCATGATTCTGATCAGCACGTTGGAGCTCAATGGAGAATAACAATGGAGATTTCTTAATTTTAGAGTTTTAATTTAAAGAAAAATGGACTCAATGGTCGGAAGCCTACTCTTCTTACACCAATGTTCCACAACCTACCTAGGCAACGATAAGACAATTTTTCTCTCCAAAAAATGGGTAAGTTGAGGGGAGTACCAATTTTTGGCATCGAATTGTCCATTACCCATTTCGACAATTGGGAGCTCATGGGTATAGGGGGAGGGTATTGCATTGGAGTTGCTGTAAGGGAGTTGGTAGTTTATGTAAATAAACATGTATAGGTGATCGTGAGGGGTACTAGGCTCTAGGTATTTTTGAGTTGTTGTAAATTACAGAACTCGACAATTTTTTATTGTAAATAATGATATATACATATATACTGATGTTTATGGATATCCTTAGTGGATTGTTTCATCTATTACAAAATTTAAATTCCTCGATAAACGGGTTACGTGCCATTTCTTTAGTAGAATTGACTGAGATGTGACGTGTCAGGTTGTGTCCTTAGAGGGGGCATGACATTTTACTTGCAACATATCAATGCCTTTGAAATTAAATGGCTACTTGCATAAGGTTTGATGTGTTATAAGAAAAAAAAAACAAAAAAAAAAATGGCATGTTAATAGTAGCTCTATTTAAGAAAGGTGTCTGATAAATAAAGAGTCGTGATAAACATCTGCACTAAATCATGTGCGATCTGTACATGACTGATATGGCAAAGGCACAGAACCATAGATCATTTTTTTCGAGATACACGAGGAAAAAAAACTACGATTTTGTTCCCTTGCCATGCCAGCCGAATACAAACCCGCATATGTGTCAGTGCATCGTTTAATCGTTAGTCATAAATAAATACCAAATATGATATAGGAGTCTTTATTCATATTTAAGAAGTGTTGTTGGGCCGGGCTGGTAATTTGCCTTTTTATTTTTCTTGGTCATTTATACCAATATTTGGAAATCTGAACTAATTATTGGATCGAATATTCGTAAATTGATGAGGCCTCATTTCAATTCGATTGGCTCAACATATTTATCAAAATTTTAAAATTATACAAAATTCAATTGAACCACTTGTTCAATCGATTTTTAAATTATTAATTTAGACTATTTATCGGATTAGGGTAATCAATGGACCAAGACTATAAAAGATCAATTCAATATGAATCAAATCAAACTTAGAATCAATCTAGTAATAATTGGATCGAACATTTATCTAAATGGTTTTTATCAGACCTCGATATTAGTCATCCTTCTTCAGTCTCTGATCGCCAGCAGAGCACCTAGAATGGGATTAGTTGGTCTCTCTCCGCCCGAGAATGGATATGGAGCAATTTTATTATCTCAGTTGATAAGGGTGAAGGCTCACTCGCTGTCAGCTGCTTGCTGGAAGCATCGGAATCAAAAGATTGAGAAGGAGGTGGAGGCGAGCTACGATTCCTTAAGATTTATTTTTTATTTTTTATTTTGGATGGGTGACACTCGTAAAAGTTGGTGTGGGGATAAAATCTCTTTAATTTACATATGATTTGGTGTGGCATTAGTAAAAAATTTGTGTGGCAATAGCAGATATCTGTATTGAAAGCATTGGATAATTTATTATATTTCTAAAATGGATCCACTAGATTTTCAAAATCAATGTAAATCCAAAATTTTCGGATCGGATTTCGAATTTGATCTGATCCAATTGACAGGTCTATGTCAGAATCTGTACCATAAGCCCATACCCAACAACAGTAGAGAGGGAAATTTGTACAAGTGAAGCCATCAGAGAGAGAGAGAGAGAGAGATTAACAATAAGCATTTAATGGCTAATTAAAAGCACAGTACCTATCAAAGCATTTCTTCACTTACTTTTTCTGGATTGATTTGTTCTGTGTCTGTGTGTCTGAAATCTATGGATTGTAAGTGGAGACTTGGTTTTGTGTGAGGATCTGTTTTATTGTTACAGTTTTGCAGGAATAATTTTTTCCCAAAAAAATATATTTTTCTTTGATGACTCATGCCGAATACTGTATATCCGTACAATCATCCATGTACGATGACACAAATTGATTATTTCTTTTTTTTAATTTGCTATTGGCACCCATAAATCAGCAGTTGTTTACAATTAGGATTAGGTTGACATAAAATTAGGGTATCAATGGATAGTCGAAATCCGAATTCAAATTCAAAAAATCAGATATTATCCAAAAATTTTGAATATCAGATTTGGATGCCATTTTAACATTCAAATGAGTTTTGGATACGAATTCGGATATTATGATATCTGATTCAATAATATCCACTTCGATAACAATACATACATCATGTATTTATATTTTACGACAAAACTTTTATATATGTGTATATATGTGTTATGTATTCATTTCATACAAAGAAAATTTATTTTTAAAGTTTCGTCTTCTCTAACTGACATTAATGGCTAAAGTCGTAAAGAACCAGACGACGTAATGGCGGGTTTCGATCGAACTTCGACCACTATCTTCTCCAGTCAGCGAGCATCAGGTACGTATTCTCTCTCTCTCTCTCCAATCCGATCTGAATCGGTCAGATGATTTTTCAGACAAATCTGTGGGTTTCGTCGTTTCAACTATGCGAACTACAACACGTCTTCTCCCACCAGCAAGCATGCAGGTACATACTCACTCTCTTCTTCGATTTAAATCGGTCGAAGTGATTTTTCGGACAAATCTGTAGGTTTCTTTTTTCGACTGTGCGAACTCCGATTGAGGATGATGGTATTTGTAGGATTTTTTATCGAATCGGATACTATCGGATATCCGATATATTTTTCGAATTCGAATTTGAATGTTTGTTAGGGATATCCGATCGAATTCGAATTCGAATTCGGATATAACACTATCTGTTGACAGTCCTACATAAAATCTTAATTCTAACAAATAAAAATCTAAATAAATAATAAAGTAAGAGAATTTATATTGGCTCTAAACTTTTACTTATTATCAACTATTGACTTAATTTTGGTGAATCATCATTTCCTACGTTGAATATGATAAAATTTTGAGATTGGTATATTGTTCATTTTAATTTTTAAAATATGTCTTCGGCATTTTTATAACCTATGAACTTGCGAGTTCATCATTTTTAATCCTAAAGTACATGAGCATTCGTGAAATTTCGAGATCGGTATTTTGTTCAGCGAAATTGGGGTGCCAATAACAACCCTCTATTCTTTCACTTTTTTTTATATATTATAAAGCACTTAAGATTAACCACCTTCAAAGATTATTTTTTAAGAATCTTTAAAACATAATCCATAGATTCATTGGTACTCGTGAAAAAAGTTTAAAAAGACAAATAAAATCATTACAATTGAAGATAAAATCTAACATTTGAGATAAAATAAGTATCTGGTGAAAATTTGTATAATCTTACAATAAATCTCAATCATTATATTTCATATTTTTCTATAAGTATTTTTTCACGAGTTTACAAATCACAACCTATTAGAAAGATGTAAGAAATCCCAGCATCAAAATAAAAAATACAAAATCCAACATTTGGATAAAACATGTATGGGTAAATCATAATCCATTAGAAAAATCAGAGTTCACCCATGCATACTGCACTGGCATCTTCTTTGAAGTTAGGGGATAAAAGAGGAAAATAATAAAGTTAGAGGGGTATTATTAATAAATATTTGGAGTAAAACGTGTAAAATAAGAGATATGGTAAAGTTAGTGGGGTATTATTATTAAAAAAGGAGGTGAAAGAATAAATATACTAAAATTGAAGGGATATTATGGAAAAAATACGAAGGGAGGAGGGAAAGATAATAAAGTTGAAAAAGGTGAAGAGAAAATACAATCAAATGTCATAATATGGATCGCACTCTACTGTAAGTAGACATGACATTTATCTCCCACAAAATTGTGGCTTAACCCACCAATTTGTTTTGTTATATATGAATCCTTTTTAAGGTTAAGGGAGGTAAAAACGGAAAAATAACAAAGTTGGACGGGTATTATTAAAAAAATTGAGGTTAAAGGGTAAAAGAGGAAAAATAATAAAGTTTAAGAGGTATTGGGGATGAGGAAAAATAATAAAGTGATTAAAGGGGTAGAAGAGGACAAATAATAAAATTATGCACTTTGGAAATTGGAATCTAAGGATATTTTGATAAAAAATAATTTTTTCAAGGTCATTTTCAATACAAAATCCAATTCCCAAAGTGTATTTATTGCACTTTAACGCCTGCCCTTAACAAGACCCTTATTGAAAAAGGGATAGAAAAGAAAAAGGAAATAGTAAAATTAAAGAGATATTATTAAAAAAAAATGGAGGGATGAATAAAGGAACGACAATAACACTGAAGGGGTGAAAAAGAAATTCAATAAAGTTAATAGCTAGATAAGATATTTATCTTCCTAAAAATTATAGAGTTTGACTGTGCCTAAGGCATGCGCATCCTCTTTATGGTTAAGAGAGGTAAAAAATAGAAATTAATAAAATTAGAGAAATATCACTAAAAAAGAGGGAGATGAGGTAAGACAATAAAATGGGTTAAAGGGGTAAAATAGGAAAGATGGTAAAGTTAGAAGGATATCATTGAAAAAGAGGTAAAAAATGAGAGATAATAAAATTGGAGTGATGCTACTAAAAAATTGAAGGGGTCAAAAGAAAAAAATAATAGTAGACCTTAGAAAATTGTACCTGGATGGGATATTTATCCTTACAAAAATATAACAAAGTGGGCTCTACAATTATGTTTTATTACATAAATGGACAAGTTAAATGTTTGCAAATGCTGAAGTGACATTGAAATTGACATCAATTCACACACTGCTGATGTGGACGTATGTAAGGAGCCATTGATGATTTTTGTCGAGATACGAGTGAAAACATCTATGGTTATGTGCTCACCTCCACGTCAATGATGTGTGAATCGATTTCAATTTTAATGTTACTCTAACGCAACTCTAAATGTTTTAAAGAAGAATTTCAAAAGAATGAGAAATAATGTCATGAAAGCGGATTTAAATGCACTTGCAATATAAAGTAAATAATAATGATAAAGTTTTATCTCAAAATTTTGGGTACTCTAGTTGCCTTTTCAAGATTTTCAATTTAATTATAAGAATGATAATTACTTTCACCATCTGTTTATTTTTTTTGAAGACTAAAGGGGTAGGGGAGTGTTAGGCAGACCCCCAACAAGAAAAATGAAACTTCAACTTTTCATAGACATGCCTACAAGCATCCTTACATAAAATATTTGCTGAATCGTTAGGGAGGTCCAAGGGATTCAAAATAATATTACCTAAGGAATTTAGGTAGGAGGCTAAAAAGTCCACATAAATGGACAAGTTAAATGTTTGAAAAATGCTGAAGTGACATTGAAATTGACATCAATTCACACACTGCTGATGTGGATGTATATAAGGAGTCATTGATGATTTTTGTCGAGATACGAGTGAAAACATCTATGGTTATGTGCTCACCTCCACGTCAATGATGTGTGAATCGATTTCAATTTTGATGTTACTCTAACGCAACTCTAAATGTTTTAAAGAAGAAATTTCAAAAGAATGAGAAATAATGTCATGAAAGCGGATATAAATGCACTTGCAATATAAAGTAAATAATAATGATAAAGTTTTATCTCAAAATTTTGGATATTCTAGTCGCCTTTTCAAGATTTTCAATTTAATTATAAGAATAATAATTACTTGCACTATCTTTTTTTTTTTTTTTTTGGAGACTAAAGGGGTAGGGGAGTGTTAGGCAGACCCCCAACAAGAAAAATGAAGCTTAAACTTTTCATAGACATGCCTACAAGCATCCTGACATAAAATATTTGCTAAATTGTTCAGGAGGTCCAAGGGATTCAAAATAATATTACCCAAGGAATTTAGGTAGGTGGCTAAAAAGTCCACAACTTGATTACTTTTCCTAAGGCAGAAGGTGAATTCGATCTCTTGGAATTGAGTCGCTCTAGTCTAGATGGGTTTTAAAAGTCTTTCTTATTTCCAAGACACTTTACTTATGCATTCTACTACTTTCACTATTACAATTCACCGTTTGATATATAATTATGATAGATAAAATATTAAAAGATAGATAATAAAGAGTCAATTCGAAAAATCAATGAGATTGTCGAATTTTAAGAATTTTGCAGAATGAGATCAAGATCTTGATGATGATGATGATGATATACTTACCTTCTGTAGGTGGTCTAAGCGGTGAATAAGGTCTTAGACGATGATTGTAAGTAAAGGAAAAGGGGAGGTCCCATGAGAGAAGAAGATGAGCCAGCAAGAACCGTCCCCCCTTTAGGGATCCTCCAAAATCCCTTGACTTTAGTCCTTTGTTATAAATTAATTAAGATGACTTAAAATGCCCTTATGAGATACTTATGTGTTTTCTAATCGATGAAAATCCCCCTTGACTTTAGTCTTTTGTATTTAGATTATTTAAATCAACTTAAATACCCTTATGACTCATTTTGGACCATGTACATTTTCCAATTTATTTTCAAAAGAAATACATGTTATTATTGCTATACTATAAAACCCAACTAAAATTATTGCCAAATTTCCTTAGTTACTTCAATTACCATATCTATGAAAGGTTTGGTGGTTAGCATATACTTCAACAGCTATCTCCAAGTTTGACAAATGTTTTTAGTCCTTTGATTTTTGACCATTTTAATGAAAGTCAACCTTCTCAGTTACTTCTTTTACCATCATGTGATAGCTAATTAACAAGTATGATTTAAAGTCTATTAATAGTTGGTGAAGGGGAGGCATTGGGACAGCAAACATGTCAGTGAATCATCAATCAAAGCCATTTTTGATTTGACCACACCACTTAGAGGTCATTACCCAATGTTTTTGGGGGTTGTTGGATGGTTCTGATCTAAGAGTCAGTCTACTATACCTACTCCCCACTCCATAAGAAAGAAAATAATATGTTTGGAGTGCTCATATTGGCACCCCAACTTCTTAAATTATTTATTACAACTCAATTGAAGATTTAAAAACACTCTTCAAACGTTACAAAGGACAAACAAATTTCAGCATTTGTTTGCAATTGTTATGATTAGATTCATATAAAATCTATAAAAAAAAAATTTCAAACATGGAAAAAAAAGAGGGGGTTTCTATTGGCACTTACTTTTACTTATTTTCGATCGTATACTTGTTTTCTTTTTAATTAGAGTGTAATAAGTAAAAGTTGGGGTGCCACTAGTAACTCTCTATGTTTTTTCAAATGGGTATTATTTCCTGGCTTTTCTTGTTCTGTTGCACTCTTGCCTTTTGTAGGATGAACTGTAAAACAAAAATGGCTCTGCAGTCTAAGCAAGCCTAAGATTTCACCTAAATTCTTCATTTTCTGCATTGGGTTTTGTTTGCTTTTAGAGACCCAAAAGGCGGTTTCAGAGCTGAAGGTCAAGGACGAGAGAGAGAGAGAGAGAGAGGCTATCTTGCCTGCTTTTGGGGGATGTAAGTTTTAAAGGTAAAACAGACAGAGAAAACAGATTAATCATAAGGTATTTTCAAGTGAGTAGTCAAAAAAGAGAAGGATTTTGGGCTTTGGGTGTTTCAAGAATCTGTGACAAGAAAGAAGTTTCAGTTCCTGGTGAAGAGCTCTCTCTCTCTCTCTCTACCAAGGACAGGATAGAGAGACAGTAGATTGAAGATAGTAGAGAGTAGAGAGTAGAGAGTAGAGACAGATGGGGTTTCTCTAGCTTTTTATTGGTACTTGTAAATCATTTCATCCATCTTATATACCAAAATATTTGTCCCCCTTTGAAGTAGTTTGAGTGATTTAAAGTTTCAAACCTCTCTCTCTCATTATCATCACTATCATCATGTGGGCTGCCAAGGAACAGAAGAGAAGAAGAATTTGTTTTTTGGCTCTAATTCTTTTCCAACTAATGAATTGGGTTGCTACAACAAGTAGGCCTTTTGCAACTCATGATGATGCTCATCAAAAAGGTTATCTTCTTAGCTCACTAAGTTCTATTTTTTTTTTCATAGCAAACCTTTTTCTTTGATCCCCACTTTTGCTTTGGAGAAGCTTATGAACCTTTTTCAGTAAAAATGGAAAAAAGTTTTCTTTTAACATGTTCCTTCAAAACTCCCCATTCAAAGTTTCTATATTGTTCATCTAACCTTTCACTTGGAAATTGGAATCATTTTTTCTTTTCTTTGAATTCAGAATTACAGCTTTTATTTTTAATATACTAATTTCTATGCTTCATCAAACTAGGCCAAAGCCCACAGTCCTTGCCATCTGCTTTGAACTCAAAACAGGTATCCTTTACTCTCTCTCTCTCTCTCTCTCAAAATGGGTTGAATTTGTTTGATTGTGTTTGATTTTGTTTCTTTTTGAAGGCTTTAAAAAGCAAGGAATGTAGTGGTTAATGGGTTCAATTTGTTTCTTGAACCCACTCTTTTTCTCACACACAACACACACACACACACATACTGGGTTGAATTTGTTTGTGTTTGATTTTATTTCTTTTGCAGGGTTTAATGAGCATGGAAATAGTAGTAAATGGTTGAATTTGTTTATGGACTCTCTCTCTCTCTCTCTCTGAAAATGGATTTAATTTGTTGATGTATTTGATTATGATTCTTTTAAAGGGTCTAGAAAGCAGGGAAAGAGTAGAAGTGAATGAAGAAGAATATAAAGGACTAAGCACACTTGGATCAAGGCCACCTAATTGTGAGCACAAGTGTGGAGGATGCATTCCATGTGAAGCCATACAAGTGCCAACAACAACTGATCATTTAGGTGTCCAATATGCAAACTATGAACCAGAAGGATGGAAATGCAAATGTGGTGCTTCTTTCTTCAATCCATAAGACATAAAAACAGACAGAGCCACCAATGCTCTTCTCTATGTCTTTATGTACAAACCCACATTCATTAGCTTTCTAGACTTATGGGGGAGTTTTGGTTTGATTGGATCTTTAAGCTGTAATTTCATGAACTTTCATAAAATTCGGAGAGTCCCCTACTTGTTTCTGTTTCTATAATCTTTGACCATAAATGGGCTGTTCAACAAATTTTGCTTTTTGTTGAGGTTTTGTATTAGATAATGTTTTTGTCGAAATGTTGTTCTTTAGTATTATGTTGCCATATATTTAACAAATGAGGGACTGTAGTTTGGAACATGGACCATGGCAACTATTTCTAAAGGGTAATTATAAAAGCATGCCACAAATTAATAAGGTTAACCCACACCATAATCGAATTGTTGTCTTATATGGGTTAAAAGTTTCAGAATGAGCTGATTTTTGGGAGGATGATCTACTCGTGAAAGCTTGTTTTAACAAAAAAAAAGAGGGATTTACGATTCTTGAACATGCTTTGATGGGATAAGAAGTTTCAGAATGAACTGATTTTTGGTGAGGATGATCTCTTCAGCCCTTTCCCAAATTTTTAACCCATGTAAGAAAAAACAATTCGGCTATGTGTGAGTTGCCGTTATTAATTCGTGAGGTGCTTTTATAATTACCCATTTATAAATTGATTAAGTTTGCATGATTACACACCCATATGGTGCACCTTTTCACCAAATAAATGGTGCTAGGTTCACCTTCAAGGGTCTCTAGGGGAAATGGTTTTCCTGGAAATGTGATTTGTAGGGGTGTTTGATTAATCATTTTATTGGTCAAATCCTCTTCTCTTCTTTTTGGGAAATTATTTACCCACCCAAACCCAAGTAAAATGATTTTTTAATTTCTTTAATTTATTTTCGAACGATTATGAATTATCCTCACGATTATGGAGCAAAACATATGAATTGATTTCCTCTTGAAAACGTTTTCTCTGCAATCTTTCTGGGTCTCTATGAAGGTGTAGGAGAATGGCTTTTAATGGAAAATGCAATTTGCATACGATTGCTTGCTAATTTTGCAAGAAAATCTTCTTTTTTTCCTTGAAGAAGCGATTTCCTCAAAATTCATTTTTGAAAAAATAATCTTTCAATTTTGCTGGAAAATGGTTTTCTTTTCAGTAAGGAAAATTAATCTTCTCACAGGAATGGGTTGCACAAAAAATGCGTAATCATGCACTTGCAAATCACTTTTCTTTGGAATACTTCTTTTCCTTCCTATTTTGCAGTGCAATCATACATATCATTGGGATTTTTTTCTGGGAAAATCGTAGTAAACTCTTGGCTGATTCATTGCACATGGGAAATTGAATTCCAGTAAAAAAAATTGATTGGAATTCAGCTGTGGTCAATAATATAGGGATTTTGTGTGTGTGTGAGCACCAACAAATTACATTTTTCCCACTATTTTATTTTCTTATAAACTTGGGGAATCTTGTTTCCCTAGGAAACTGATTTCCTATGAAGTTTACCAGCAAAAACATACCCTAAACTTTGTTTCTCAAAATTGTGAGAGAATTAGATTCATCATCATTATCCACCTATAATGAAATTTATAAATAAAAAATGAAGAAGAGTTCAAATTACAAGCACCAACTTCGCAATGAGCTCAATATAAGATAAGATGAAAAAAAAATAATTCTAGTCTTATAGGCTATACCTCTTGAATCTTGTTAAAAACGGATTAGATTAATTTTTATAATAAATATCACATTTGCATCGATTAAACCAACATGATAAAGAGTGTGCACATTGATATATGAATAGAAAGTGCGAAAGAAATCAAGAAGTAAGAAATATTTTTAAATTATAATCATATTAAGTTTGGGTTTGGGTAAATCAAGTTGACTGTTACCTATGCCCATACTTAATTCTATTTGAGTTGGGCATTTTTTTTTTTGTTTAAACTCGAGATCAAACCCAAGCTAACTATGCCTAAACTTGACCCAGGTCGGATTCAACCCCCCTAAGTTGCAGTCCAGGTTAAAATGAATAGTGTACCGAACTCGAAATTTCATCATATTCAATGCAAGAAATAGAGATTCGTCTTTTTTTTTTAAATTTTTTTTGAGGTGTACTAAGTAAAAATTTGGTTCCAATGACAATTCTCTTTAAAATTTATTTTAAATAGGGGTGGCAATCTCAACACGACCCGCAGACACAACTTGAAAATAACATGAAGGTAGTCGGTTGGGGTCATAATAGTGTCAACCCGTCTAACATGATTGTTAAATGGGTCAGGTATGGGTTCTAAGTGTCAACCTGCTTAACTCGTTTTGACACGTTTATTTATTTTGTTATTAACATGTAATTTTAAATATATCAATAATTTTTTAAGAATTTTTTAAATTACTCATTTTTTCTAGAATTTTTTAGAACTTTTTCATAATAGATATGTATATATTTTTTCAAATTTTAAAAAATATATAGAGTGCTTTAAGATATTTTTAAAATAATAAATAGTTAAACTTTAGTTTAGGAAATAAAAAATACTTTTCTTACTAAATTATTTATTTATATTTATAATTTTGCCCACGACCATCAAAAAGATTTAAGATCTTACTTAATAAGGTTAATATGTCTCATGTGATAATGAAATATACTCTCCTTAGCCAATAATAACATTAATAATAAAAATAATATTTAAAAATACTTTCCTTACTATGTAAGGAAAGTTTTTTGACCACATCATCTTATGGCATCCAAAAACATGATTTGATGCCACAGATTATAAATAACAGATTCTATGAACTTTCAAATAAAAATTAAAAAGAAAATTATTTTTTTCACCATTGAACTTGGTTTAAGATTGTGTGACATTATTTTTAGTAATGGTAATTTTTTTTTTTTTTTTGTGGTGGAAATAAATTTTTTTTTTCAATAAAGATAAGAATTTTATTAAATAAGGGAGATCATTCATCCTCTTGTGACTGAACTCTGTCTCTGGCTTCAGACTTGGTCGTATGAAGTCCTAGAGAATCGAGCTCCCGGCTTCGATCGTAAGCCGATGATATTTGGTGGTTCTGATTGGAGACCCGCTTGGACGTCAGGTCCGAATACTAGTCGAGGCGAAACGCTAGTCTCAAATATATATAAAGACTGCGCTTCGTTTTACTGGTATGGTGGTCGTTGTGTTGACGGCTTTCTTTTTGAAAGAATCAGTAAACAGGAGATTAGATATATGGGTTCAATCAGTTATACTTATTTATAAATAGGTTGGGTTTAAATTTTTGACATGATTATTAAATGGGTTGGATTTAATAAAATTTCATAATATCTTTATTTCAATACGACACGACTCATTGCCAACCCTAATTTGAAAATTAAAACTCGTTTGAGATGATTTGTCTTAGTCCGACACAAAAGAGTAATTATAAAAGCACCCCACGAAATAATAAGGGCAACCCACACTACAATTAATTTTTTTGTCTCATATAAGTTAAAAGTTTTGGAATGAACTGATTTTTGGTGAAGATGATCTTTATGATTTGATTTTTAAAAAAATGAACTATTTACGCTTTCTGAATTTATTTTAATAGGGTTGGAAGTTAAAGAATACACAAAAATCAGCACATTCCACAACTTTTAACTCATATAAGACAAAATAATTCGGCTAAGTTGCAAGTTGCGCTTATTAAATCGTGGGGTGCTTTTATAATTATCCGACACGAAATTACTCGAACGAGGCAACTAGCTTAAAGTTACCGAGTTGCCACCTTGAATGGTTGAACCCCAACACCAAACGTATATAGTCAACTCGAACTCATTACTACGTCTCTGCAACTATCCTCCGTTTCACCATTTCAACAATGGCGAACTTTTCTGCGTATCAAGTAAGAATTACTCTCTCTATCTCTCTGATTTTCCTATATTTGATCAATTAGATTCTAAGTTTCTGTTTTGTTAGAGTTCGATTTCATCTGATCTATTACACAAGCATACTTTAATTGCTTTTCCAATTTACATTTCGATCTACAAGAGAAGGTTCAGATTCATAGATCATTGTTTGGTGAAATTTACATTTTCTCTTCGATCGATTTAGTTTACATTCTCAATATTTTTCGATGCTCCATTAGAATTCTGTAACTCATTCTTCTTCATTTAGATCCGAAACTTTACGTTTATATAATTAATTTAGATCTACTTTTTCTTTTAATGTAATTCCGATTGGATTCAAGAAGTCGATTCGATTTGCATAAAATCAGTAAAGATTTCTGTTTTATGACTTCAAATCTAGGAAATTTTTGTTGATCAGGGCTTCCAGCCGCTGAGGTCGCAATTTCAATAAATTTGGGACCAGATCTAAGGGAAATAAGATCTTTTTAGCTAGAATGCTAACATTTTGGTAAATATTTGAACAATTTATGTTTGCAATCTTTGAAAATGATTCCATGTGCAATTGAAAATTTTCAAAATTTCAGTTTTTTTTCCCATATGTTTTAATTTGGAGATATGTTTAGTTAGAATTTTAATATTTAAATATTTGAACAAATATGATAGGAATCTTCGAAAGTGATTCCATGAGCAATCGAAAAATTTCAAGTCTTCACATTTCTACAATACCCTCTCCCCCTAGTTTATGAATTTATGTTGGCAGTCTTTGAAAATGATTCCATGTGAAATTTCAACTTTTTCACATTTTTGTTTACATATGGTTTAAAGTTGGAGATATGTTTTGGTAGAATGTTAATATTTCAGTAAATATTTGAACAATATATAATTGTAGTCTACAAAAATGGTTCCAAGAGCAATCGAAAATTTTCAAGTTTTCACATTTCTACCCCCCCTTCCCTACCCCCCATTTTATGTACTTAGGTATCTCCTGATTCTATGAGAAATTCTTGTGCTATGTAGGTGTCAGTCCCTTCCATAAAAAACATTCTTCTTTTAGATTCTGAAGGGAAACGCGTAGCTGTCAAGTATTATTCGGATGACTGGCCATCGTTAAGCGCAAAGTTAGATTTTGAGAAGTCTTTGTTTACTAAAACTCAAAAAATAAATGCCCGGACAGAAGGTAACATACATATAAATATTACACATATATTTTTTCCCATTTTTATGGTGTAAGCATTTTAATGTGTTTTGTGAAAACTCTTGACATTGTTGAAGGCATTCACTTTTCTTTTAGTTATGATATTCGTGTTAATTGGCATTTAGATGTATTAATCAAGGTTTTAAGTAGCAGTTTAAGTACCGATTCAACTCCGAGGATTTCATACTGTCTCTTAACTTCATTGAGAAAAGAAAGAAAACTTCAAGAAATTCCCTGAAAGAAGTAAAAGTAGACATATAATTTGTTTGATATTTTGGTGGGCACATGATTCAGGCTGGACAGCTATACTAGTGACGAAAGAACTTGTGACCAAAATCCTTTATATTGGCTCCTTGTGGAAGTCTGGATTAGAAATTAAGGGGCCTTTTGAATGGTGCTAGAATGGAAAAGTACAGATGCAAATTGAGGAGCAACTATTTGCTAAATTGCCCAAATGTTGTTTTTGGACATTTTATTTCCAGGTGGCATGAATTATAAAATACAAGGTGCCCAACCCAAACACATGGATTCCCAAAATGTATTGGTGAACATTATTAAATGAGTCGCGATCCAGAGCAGTATCCCATTCCTATAACAACATACAGTGTCTACGTGGCAATTTTGGTTGGAGATTAAACACATCAGGCTGCGTGCCATGTAGAAAATGACTTGATCACGAGATCGTTGTGTTTTAAACGCCTACAAAATGTGCTAAGTAGACACCGTTCCTATTCTATAGGATGGGACACCTTACGTGATCCCGATTCTTGTTTAATAGAGTTGGTGAGTTGATATATGCATGCTCGTCTTTAGGAATATGATGCTCAAGATAACATATCCTATAACATTATCCATAATTACCCGACTATTATATGAAAATAATAACTTTTGCTAAGATATAACATTGAGTACGTCAATCCTATATTGGGTGTTTTCCAAATCCAACATTCGGTGTCCATGTCAGACTCCAACACCCTTACTCATCTCAATGCTACATAATTGCATGCAAAATGTGTCCTGTTCAAATTTTCTGTTGTCATGTTGGCTTCTTGCTTGTTATGTCCAGCAGAGCAGCATAATGTGCTCTTCATATCGCTGGAAACTGTAAGGGTAATATTGGTATGGGATGTTCTATTTGCACCCTCCATTTTTCGCCTAGTGCACCCAACCTCAAAAATGTGTTCAAGTGGGTGCACTTAGTGTAAACGGTGTGTGCAAATAGAACGACACTATTTGTGTAATATTCATCGAGATGTGGGTACTGGGTAGAACTAATAACCATCAAGAATTTTCAACATGAGTACATGTAAATTCTTGAGTTTGAAGAACAACTGTCTATATTCAATTCAGAGGGCCATGTTGCTTAATGTTTTGATATTACATCATTAACAGCGGAGATAGCAATGTTTGAGAACAATATTGTTGTCTATAAATTCATCCAAGACCTGCACTTTTTTGTTACTGCGGGTGATGACGAAAATGAGATCATCTTAACCACAGTTCTTCAGGGATTCTGTGATGCAGTTGCTCTTCTCCTCAGGTGTGGCCAGTAATACCTGTGCTTCTTAGGCCAATTATTTTTATTTGCGTGATGATAGTTTTTCTATTTATGCATCTATGCTATCTAATCTAGTAGATCCGAATTCCAGGGGAAATATGGACAAAACTGAGGCACTTGAGAACTTGGATCTTATCCTTTTATGTCTTGATGAGAGTATTGATGGAGGGTATGGGCAATATGCTTCGTCATTACTTATTTTTTTATCTAGACCTTTGTTGATTTCATCATAGAATTCATTTACATGTACGGTTTTCTAGAATTCCTCTGTTCTTTTTCTTTTAGATTTTAAAAGATATGCATGTGAGGATCAAATTTTGTAAGAATAACCAGTCTTACAGAGATCATTTTATTGATACTAAATCAAAGAGTAACACATATATTCCTACTAAGTTCTAAGTACACCACACTATCATCGACCAGCACAGAGTGCCCATATACAAAGAAATACAGATATAAATAGGTCAACACACTTGGAAACATCCTTGGGATATTTACGAAAAAGTAATCAACTTTTGATGAACTTATGATTCCGGCTCACTGTTCATTTTAATGACCAAAACGTGAACGATCACAAATTCGGAGGTTTTAAAGTGACTAATTGGAAATAGTCACTTTCAAACCGCTGAATTCATTATCGTTCTGATTTTATTTTTTTACGAAAACGTGATCATTCATGTTTTGGTAATTAAAATGAACAGTTAGCCGAAATAGTAAATAAGTCATTTTCAGCTCACAAAATGGTAATTCACCCAACTTCCTTTCTCAAGCACTTTTGCTAAAGGACACATACTGGTTAGACAGCCATAACTTGATTAAGTTGTGACTCACATGCTTTATTGTTGGTGGTAGATAATATATAGATTATGTTGAGGTGATAGAGGGATAGATCATGGTTATCTTCGAAGAGCGCTCGGCCAAAATGGAGCAAAGGTAACTAGGAAAAGGATGTAATAGTAGGAAAAATAAATTAGAAATGAACGTGTTTGAGAAAATGTAGGAGTAGCTCCAATAGGTGATAAATTAAGAAAAAGACAATTGCAATGGTATGTTCAAACTTCAAATTGTTCAAAAGAATGTTGATTGAGATAGTAGATATGGAAAGAAACATACTTTCAACAATAGAAGACGTGGCCTTGGACAAAATTTAATGAGGGAACAAGATTCATTTAGTTTAGCTGACCAGAAATCTTTGGGATACGGCTTCAATGATGCAAATAGATTTTTTTTCTTGCAATTGAAATATCTATAATCGTGTTTGGTTCATTCAGGAAGTTATGAGACTTGAAGTTGTTGTATTTCTTTACAGGATGATTCTTGAAACCGATGCAAGTGTTATTGCAGGAAAAGTCGCAACCCATGATTTAAATTCTGCAGCACCTTTGTCTGAGCAGGTGATGTAACATTCCTTCTTTCTACTCTCCTCCCTAAAATGGAAAAAAAGAAGAAGAAAAAAGATGAATTTATTTTCTCTCCCTCCTTTTTGGTTCTATTTGAATCCTAGCATTTCTTTTATTTATTTATTTTCTTGCAGACTATAACTCAGGCCCTCGCCACCGCACGTGAACATTTAACAAGATCACTGCTCACGTAATCCACGAAGCTACACAAAAAAATAAGAGGTTTTTTATTTATTTAATAATCCTGTTTTTTTCCTTGATCATTACTTGTTTTTATTGATTCTAATGGATGGGGATCTCATTTGGAGTGTAATGTATTCATCTAATATACTGCAGACAATTTACACGAGTCAGTTTTTTTTATTTGTTTTCTCAAATGAAACCCCCTTCTCTAAGGAGGGGTGAAATTGATAGAAAATGATTTTTGTTGTTATTGTTGTTGGTTTGATAGACCGGGCTGGTGGTACTTCTTGTATCATTATTATCTATCGTGCTTGAAAGGGTTAACCTTGGGAATAAGGTGACTAAGATTATGAGTTGGGTGTGATGGTCAAGGTTCTTGAAGTATATGGCACTAGCGAACACCAAACCTGGATAAAGGAGCATTGTGTCTGTGACCCTTTAATCATTCGGATCAAGTTTTAAAATCTCATTTTGGGGCAATGTCTTGGTCAATAGAAAAATGTGTAATGATTTTGTAACTCAACCTGTTAGGGTAACTCAAAAACTCAACTGAAATATTCCCTGCAAGAATCGTAGATTTTTTCCACTCGGGATACACAACTGCACATCTCCCATAAAACATCTGCAATTCTGTATCCCGAAGGAAAAATCTACTGTTATTGCACCTGTCACGTCAGTGACTTTTTGAGTTATCCTGTCAGGTGCTCAGGTTGAGTTACAAAATCGGCACTCTAGAAAAAAATTGAAAATTTCTCAGCTAGTTAATGCTGGAGTGACTTCAGTGGGGGACATCTTGACGTGATGGCGCGCATATACCTGTAGACGCTTTTCTCTGAGATGTGAGTAAAATGCATTTATGGACTTGTACACAGCTCCACGTCTGTTGTTGTCTAAATTTACGCACGCAAGTATACGTATCGAAACAAGTAATAAAGTGATAAGAAAGTATCGTTCCCACGGAGACTAAATACCAATCTATTATTAATTACCAATTTATCTCAATCTAATTTTATCCAAACAAAAGTAAAAATAGGATTTAAGACTAAACAAAAAAGTAACGGAGAAAATGAATTTGTAAATTAAAATCAATGAGTGATAAAATCTAGGTTTATAATTTCCCCCAAACAATCCACTTAATTAGATTACCTTTCCTTCTATGATAAATTAATCCACTACAATTGTCACCCAAGAACACTAAATTCTCTACAAGCCTCTGTCGATGGTCATGTAAAAATATCCTTCTAAACTAACTCCCTATATGTCTATGAGAATTAAATCAAGAAGAATTCATTAAGAATAAGCTCTCATAAGGGATGCACATGCAACTTGAGTATATGTCTATCTCAAATTAGCATATGTTACTCTATCTAGGTCATGAACACAAAATAACTCTGTCGATATTATTAAGGTTCACCGAATCAATTCAATCAATGGCCAGTTAATTAAATCGCATTAAACATAGGATAGAATAAACAATCACATGTGGAATCAGAGAAGAAAGAAATAAAACTAATCAAATATCATGAATGGGTTCCATTATATACCCTAGAATAGAAATTAGTTCATCATTGAAAAGAAAACAAAATCAAAAAGTATTCAGCCATTCTTAGAGATTACAAATATCAAGAGAAGAGATAAAGTTTAGAAAGATAAAACTCAAAAGTCGAATCTCCAGCTCTCGTCCTCCTTCTCGATCTTGTGCCTCCAAGAAAAATCCCAAAACTTCTGTCCCCAAATAAGGGTTAAACTTTCCTATTTATAGATATGGAGTCATTAGGGTTTAAGAGTCCCAAAATCCGTCTCTAATTCGGTCACCACAAATTAACGTGTAAAGCTGAAAACGTAAGCAGGCCATGGCCTCCCAATATATCATGCCGCGGCTTGTATTTCTATATTTCTGTTATGCCATTCTTGAATTCCCGCCGCGGCCTCGTTTTCTATCAAGCTGCGGCTTGAAGACTTTTTAGCTTGTATGCTTAGCTTCCTTCTTCCGAGAGTGAACCAATTTGGAGTCAGAATTTCTCCTAAACGTATGCACCTATCCCAATGTTCCATATTGTTCCTAATCTGTAAAATAAGCATAAAAATCAAATAAAAACATATAAACACATAAAAAGTATAAAAAAACTAAATAAACTTAAAAAAAACTAAAAGACTCTAAAATTAACAAAATATTATATTTAAAAGTGGTTAATTCGTAGGTATAAAACCTACTCATCAAATACCCCCAAACTTAACATTTTGCTAGTCCTCGAGCAAAACAAAAACAAAGAAAAACCTAACTAAGGGAAAGAAATCTAAAATAAAGAAAACACAAGTGATGATACTAGCTTGATTCTCCACACTTGCCTCAAAGATTGTGCAACTTTCACAATTCAAAGAAAATTTTAGAAATTGAAACAATCTAGATTTTCAACCCAAATGTCATTCAACCTCACCTTGAACCATCCACATATGTGCAAACAACCCCTTTTCACTTAATCAGTTTTCAACTCAAATCAGTTTATGCAATCAAGAGTAAACACAGATGATCTCTAGATATTGAAATTGATGAACTCCATAGGCTTACTTTTCATGCTATTCTCCACTAATGTAGGTTGTCACTCAATCAAGAATCAATAGGACTTTTATTCAGCTTGTAATGTGTGGCTGGGTTAAAGGTAGGATAAAAGGAAATTTTGTGGCTCAGATCACCCCTTAGACACATCAATCTCTTAGGATTCTCACAGAGCGCAAACTTACATTTCAACATCAAGTCACTCCGCATTCTCAATCTTGTTTCACTTCATTCTCACTTCATTCCCTTGACAACTTTTTATTCACTATTTTTTTTTTTTTTTTTTAAGCCCACTGCACCCCCAAACTTATCTGATTCAATGCATTCTTTTACAAGAAGGGATGTAGTAATAAGAAATTTTATTTATTTATTTTTTTTTTTTCAACATAAGTATTTCCGAACCCTCAACTAAATATTCTTGAAACTTTGCCTTCCACATTCCCGAAACTTCACCTTCAACCCTTATTTGCATAGCTCAAAATTATCCAGTAGCAATCAATATGCCTAAGAAGTGATGGGTCAAATCTTGGAAAAATTAGACAAAAAGGCTTGGTTAGAGTTGTGGGTGCCAAAGAAAATTGGAAACAAGGCTCAATGGGGAAGACTAGTGATAAAATCAACATAGGTAAGCTTAAAAGGCTCAATCGATCCAAGAATGGCCTAAATCATGTCCCTAATCAAGTGCAACCTAGGATTTCGCCTCGAGTAACAATCAAATAAGTTCTAGAGTTCATTGAGATCATGGATCACACTCAAAAGCATAAACATTCTCCAAGTGTATCAAACAACTAAGTGCATCAAGATTATAAACTCAATGTAAAAGAGTTCAAAATAAGGATGAATTTCATCAGAGTTAAGCACACAGACAAGTTCAACCTCCATCATTTTCTAAGAATCATGTATGTATTCAATCAAAATCATTATCATTGGCTGTAGATTATCAAGCAAAAGTCATCACAAATTTTTTTTTTTTTTTAGAATAGAAATTAAAACTAACGTAAACATGCCAAACCTAAACTTAAACACATGAAAACAAACCAGCAAATCAAAGAAAATTTCAGAAAAAATACTACTCCCACCCCCAAACTTAGTTATTGCATTGTCCCCAATGTAATCAATTAGAATCAAAGGTAGGTGAAAGAACTTCCCTGAAATATTTATTGGCGGTCAGGAGTCATCAGCATCATCTGCGCCATCTTCATTGTTATTATCATTCAGTCCTGGTGGTAGTGATGAAATGATGAAGCTTGTGTTACTTAATTATATCCAACAAGCACCATGTATATCAAACAACCCCCAAAATTTGCAACAGCTTAACCTTCCCAACCTCTCTCATTATCATTGAACTTTTCACAAACACTTGGTGTGCACAAAAATTTAATGATCTCCCCAAAATTTAGTAATACCAGCTACTGTCACAAAGGACCGTACATATTGCAGCACATAGTACTCCACCAATCAAACAATCCACACACCCATTCCAACATCAATCACTCCACCAATCAAATCCATCAAACACTTTCAAACAACCACAAGTGTAAGTAAAACTCAAATTTTTCAATCCAAATAATCAAATATTTATTCACAATATGCAACATAGGTTAATTGAATGTAAGACTTACAGACAAAACCTGATGGTGCTTCACTCGATTTGGTCAAATTGGCAAAGAGAGTAGTTGGAAGATCCGTTCAAATTTGGTGAAGTCGTACTCATGGATTTGATCTCTGTTTAGCCACCCCCTTTTCTATGTGGGTACGAGTTCGGGCCGAGGCCTATTAGAATATCATGCCATGGCCCGCCTTTTTATGTTGCTGATCAGTTCTGTCACGAACTAATGCCTTGGCCTGAGAAGAGTTAAGCCATGGCCTCCTTTGTAACATTTCTGATCAGTTCTGCCACGGATTAATGCCTTGGCTTGAGAAGAGTTAAGCCATGGCATCTTCGAACTGTAAGATCAGAACTGCTGTCTGTTTGAGATGTAGCAATTGGGATTGAAGAAAGGCTTCTGCTATTAAAATATGTGCTGCCAATGACTTGTGCCATGTTGCTAATGTAGTTGATTTGCTTAGATACTCCCAACATGTTTCAACACAACATACTAAAATTAAGAAGAATTCTAAATATTTTAATAAAAGCAAACTAAATAACTTTTTTTTTTTTTTTTTTTTGTTTTAAATTTTTGAAAAAAATAACTAAGAATAATGAAAATCAACATAAACGAAGAGAAAGTTTAGAGCACTTGGGTTGCCTCCCAAGAAGCGCTTGTTTTAAAGTCTTCAGCTTGACTTTCTCTGAAGTCACACCGGGTCTGCTAGAGTGATGGTGGATTTCTGACGATCAATCTCACCACCCCAATAATGCTTGAGACGTTGCCCATTTACCTTGAAGATATCCTTCGTGATTTCATCTTGGACCTCAACAGCTCCATGTGGGTATGCTTGAATCACAATAAATGGCCCTGACCATCTTGATTTGAGCTTTCCCGGAAAAAGTTTCAAACGAGAATTGAATAAGAGGACTCGTTGTCCTGGCTCAAAATGTCTTTCTAATATCTTCTTGTCATGCCATCTTTTGGTTTGCTCTTTATACAACTTGGCATTCTCGTAGGCGTGGAAACGGAACTCATCCATTTCATTGAGTTGTAGAAGACGTTTTTCACCTGCGGCTCTTAAATCAAAATTTAAGTTCTTTATTGCCCAAAATGCCTTGTGTTCTAGTTCGACCGGGAGATGACACGTCTTGCCAAAAACCAATCGGTAAGGTGACATTCCAATTGGTGTTTTGTAGGCGGTCCGATAAGCCCATAATGCATCGTCTAAGCGTTTGGACCAATCCTTGCGAGATGGATTCACAGTCTTCTCCAGAATCCGCTTAATTTCCCTATTCGAAATCTCTACTTGACCACTAGTTTGCGGATGGTAGGCCGTAGCGATCTTATGAGTTACCCCATATCTAGTTAGAAGAGCGTCAAAATATTTATTGCAGAAATGAGTGCCTTCATCGCTGATTATTGCTCGAGGAGTGCCATAACGGGTAAAGATGTTCTTCCTTAAAAAATTCAGCACCACCTTAGCATCATTCGTGGGCAATGCAGCCGCTTCCACCCATTTTGAGACATAATCGACTGCCACTAGAATGTAGAGATTATTATAAGAAGAGATGAAGGGTCCCATAAAATCAATTCCCCACACATCAAAAATCTCCACCTCTAGAATGTTATTGAGTGGCATCTCATGTCTCTTTGAAATATTACCAACCCTTTGGCATCGATCACACCTTGAGACAAAGAAATGCGCATCTTTGAATAATGTAGGCCAATAGAACCCTGATTGTAGCACCTTGGCTGCGGTTCTCTCTCCCCCAAAATGGCCTCCATATTCAGATGAATGACAATGTCGAAGTATGTCTTCAATTTCTTCTTTAGGAATACACCTTCTTATAATCTGATCTGCACATTGCTTGAACAAGAAAGGTTCATCCCAAACATAATACTTGACATCATGCAAGAATTTTTTCTTTTGTTGAGAGCTTATCTCAGGAGGGAACACTCTGCTAACGATGAAGTTCACATAATCTGCATACCAAGGCAAGTTCTTTTGATTACAAGCAAATAGTTGTTCATCTGGGAATGACTCATTTATAATAGTCTCATCATTAACTTTCCCCCCATTATCTAGCCTTGAGAGATGGTCCGCCACTTGGTTTTCAGTCCCCTTTTTGTCCCGAATCTCTAAGTCAAACTCTTGTAACAAGAGCACCCACCGGATAAGTCGAGGTTTTGCATCTTTCTTGGCAATTAAATATTTGATAGCTGCATGATCAGTAAAAACAATTACCTTTGTCCCGATGAGATATGCACGGAACTTATCAAATGCAAACACAACTGCTAGCAACTCCTTCTCAGTGGTGGCATAATTCAACTGTGCATCATTTAATGTCTTGCTAGCATAATATATAGTATGAAAAATTTGATTTTTTCGTTGGCCTAGAACCGCGCCAACAGCAAAATCGCTAGCATCACACATAAGCTCAAACGGGAGATTCCAATCTGGTGCAACAATGATGGGTGCTGACACTAATCTTGCTTTCAAGATCTGAAATGCCTCAAGACACTTTTCATCAAATTTGAAGACCATTTCTTTTTCCAACAAACTACAAAGCGGTTTAGAGATCTTCGAGAAGTCCTTAATAAAACGCCGATAGAATCCAGCGTGTCCAAGAAAGCTTCGAACACCCTTGACGGAAGATGGCGGTGGTAGTTTTTCAATAGTCTCAATTTTTGCTCTATCCACCTCGATTCCCTTACTTGATATTCGATGGCCGAGGACAATTCCTTCTTGTACCATGAAATGGCATTTCTCCCAATTCAACACAAGATTCGTTTCTTCACATCTTTTGAGAACTAATGCCAAGTTCTCCAAGCAAATATCGAAAGAATCACCAAATACCGAGAAGTCATCCATGAATACCTCTATAAAGTGCTCTACCATATCAGAAAAAATTGCCATCATACACCTTTGAAATGTTGCCGGTGCGTTGCACAGTCCGAAAGGCATCCTTCGAAATGCAAAAGTTCCGTAAGGACAGGTGAACGTTGTCTTCTCCTGATCTTCTGGTGCTATAGCAATCTGATTATATCCTGAATATCCATCCAGGAAACAATAATAGGAGTGTCCCGCTAGTCTATCAAGCATCTGATCAATGAATGGCAAGGGAAAATGATCTTTCCGAGTAGCTTTATTTAACTTCCGATAATCCATACAAACACGCCACCCAGTTACTGTCCTTGTTGGGATAAGCTCATTACTATCGTTCGTCACAACAGTCATTCCTCCCTTTTTCGGTACACATTGCACCGGACTCACCCATGAGCTATCAGAAATAGGATAAATTATGCCTGCATCAAGCCACTTGAGAATCTCCTTTTTCACCACTTCCTTCATAATTGGGTTAAGTCGACGTTGGTGCTCAATAGAGGGCTTATGATCATCCTCCATAAGGATTTTGTGCATGCAAATAGAAGGACTAATCCCTTTTATATCCGCTATGGACCATCCCAACGCTTTCTTGTACTCTCGCAACACCCTTAATAACTTATCTTCTTGTTCAGACTCAAGAGAAGCAGAAATAATAACCGGCAAAGAGGATGATTCACCAAGGAAAGCATACCTCAAATGATTAGGAAGAGGCTTGAGCTCTAATGATGGCGGTTCTTGAATTGAAGGCTTCGAATGAGAACCCAATGATGGCATGTCTAACAATTCAAACTTTGGCTTAGAACGAGTGAATTTTGGCGTAGCCTCCAAGTAATTCACCAACTCTAAACTATCCTCATTGTATGCATTAATTATTGCTAATTCAAGCTGATCAAATGGGGATGTTTCTTCATGATTATGCTGAACACATGTGTCCACTACATCAATTCTATAGCAATCTTCAGGCTCTTCAGTTGGGAACTTCATAGCTTTGAAAACATTAAACTTCACCTCTTGATCTTGAACTCTCATAGTAAGCTCTCCCTTTTGCACATCAATAAGAGTTCTACCTGTGGCTAAGAATGGTCTGCCAAGAATGATTGGAACATCCTTATCCTCCTCCATATCAAGAACAATAAAGTCCACAGGGAATATAAATTTGTCAACCTTAACAAGCACATCTTCTATTACCCCCCTTGGATACTTCAATGATCTATCTGCTAATTGGAGTGTTACAGTAGTAGGCCTGGCTTCTCCCAATCCCAATTTTTGAAATATAGACAGTGGCATTAGATTAATACTAGCTCCCAAATCACACAAAGCCCTACCAGAGAAGTGGTTACCTATTGTGCATGGTATAGTGAAGCTCCCTGGATCCTTAAGCTTTGCTGGAAGTTTCCTTTGAATGATAGCACTGCACTCTTCAGTCAAACCCACTGTTTCAAATTCACTCAATCGCCTCTTTTTAGTCAAGATATCTTTCAAAAACTTGGCATAACTTGGCATTTGCTCTAAAGCTTCAGCGAATGGGATATTAATATGCAACTTCTTGAAGACATTTAGAAATTTTGCAAACTGCTCGTCATGTTTTTGTTTCTTAAAACGTTGAGGAAATGGTGGGGGTGGGTTGTAAGGAGTAATATTTTCTAAGCCCGGCGTGTTATGCTCCTGGTTTATAGTTTCTTTCTCTTGCTCACCCTTCTCTTTAGAAATTGTTTCATCTGCCACTAAAACATCCGGTTCCTTTGGTTCCTTGACAACATCATTCAACTCTTTTCCACTCTTCAATGTGATAGCATTGCAGTGCTCCTTACCATCTCTTTTTGGATTAGTCTCTGTATTGCTAGGCAAGGTTCCTTGAGGACGGCTATTAATTGTTGAAGCAAGTTGACCCAACTGAATTTCTATATTCCGAATAGAAGCTGCTTGGCTTTGGAATTGAGTTCTAGTCTCTGTCATGAATTGATTAGTGCTTGTTCCCATCTGATGTACTAGATCTTCCAAAGAAGGCTTCTTTTCTCTAAGGAGAGCTTGAGGATGATAATTCGGTTGAAACATGGGCTTCGCAGATGAAGAGGCCTCAACTTGATTATTATTACTCCATGAGAAATTCGGATGATTTTTCCAGCCCGGATTGTAATAGTTAGAGTATGGGTTATTCTGCCTACTACCAACAAAATTGAGAGATTCTGGATTATTAGGGCACATATCTCTCGAATGATTGTCTCCACAAATCTCGCATGTAACGGTAGGAGTTTGAATGATATGAACTCCAAATGAATCCAACTTCTTAGATAAAGAGGCCACTTGAGCAGTCAAAGCAGTAAAAGTATCTAATTCATGCACTCCTGCTGTTCTTCTTGGATTCATCCTCTCTGTATGGTACTGGAAGTTGTTAGAGGCCATCTCCTCCAATAAATTATACCCATCCTCAAATGTCTTCGCCATAAGAGATCCACCTGCTGCAGCATCAACAATCGTTCTAATAGATCCAACCAACCCATTGTAGAAAATTTGGATGATCAACCATTCCGGTAAAGCATGATGAGGACATCTCCGAAGTAAATCTTTGTACCTCTCCCAAGCTTCATAAAGAGATTCACTGTCCAACTGCACGAAAGTAGTAATATCATTCCTCAACTTTGCAGTTTTTGACGGTGGAAAATATTTAGCAAGGAACTTTTTCGCCAAGTCATCCCAAGTGATAATAGATTCCCTTGGCAATGAGTTCAACCAATTCTTCGCCATGTCCCTCAATGAGAATGGAAATAGTCGCAACCGGATGGCATCATCATCAACACCGTTATACTTGAAAGTAGCACATATCTCTAGAAAATTAGCTAAATGTGCATTGGGATCTTCAACATGTGAACCCCCAAACTGAAATGCTTGTATCATCTGAATAGTAGCCGGCTTGAGTTCAAAATTGTTGGCTTGTATCGTTGGACGACGAATACTAGTGTGAATCCCATCCATTAATGGAACAGCATAGTCCCGCATAGACTTAGGACCTTCATTACCATTAGTTTGGTCGGCCATTGTATGGTGTTGAGAAGCTTCTCGCTTATTCTTTCTATTTTTTCGACAAGTTTTCTCGATCTCAAAATCAAAAGGAACAAGCTCTGAATTTCCTATACTACGCATACACTAGTCAAACACCTACAAAATAAATAAAAGTTTGGTCTAAAATCAAATATGATTGAATTAATATTAACAAAAAGATTAATAAATTAGTCCCCGGCAGCGGCGCCAAAAACTTGTTGTCTAAATTTACGCACGCAAGTATACGTATCGAAACAAGTAATAAAGTGATAAGAAAGTATCGTTCCCACGGAGACTAAATACCAATCTATTATTAATTACCAATTTATCTCAATCTAATTTTATCCAAACAAAAGTAAAAATAGGATTTAAGACTAAACAAGAAAAGTAACGGAGAAAATGAATTTGTAAATTAAAATCAATGAGTGATAAAATCTAGGTTTATAATTTCCCCCAAACAATCCACTTAATTAGATTACCTTTCCTTCTATGATAAATTAATCCACTACAATTGTCACCCAAGAACACTAAATTCTCTACAAGCCTCTGTCGATGGTCATGTAAAAATATCCTTCTAAACTAACTCCCTATATGTCTATGAGAATTAAATCAAGAAGAATTCATTAAGAATAAGCTCTCATAAGGGATGCACATGCAACTTGAGTATATGTCTATCTCAAATTAGCATATGTTACTCTATCTAGGTCATGAACACAAAATAACTCTGTCGATATTATTAAGGTTCACCGAATCAATTCAATCAATGGCCAGTTAATTAAATCGCATTAAACATAGGATAGAATAAACAATCACATGTGGAATCAGAGAAGAAAGAAAAATAAAACTAATCAAATATCATGAATGGGTTCCATTATAACCCTAGAATAGAAATTAGTTCATCATTGAAAAGAAAACAAAATCACAAAAGTATTCAGCCATTCTTAGAGATTACAAATATCAAGAGAAGAGATAAAGTTTAGAAAGATAAAACTCAAAAGTCGAATCTCCAGCTCTCGTCCTCCTTCTCGATCTTGTGCCTCCAAGAAAAACCCCAAAACTTCTGTCCCCAAATAAGGGTTAAACTTTCCTATTTATAGATATGGAGTCATTAGGGTTTAAGAGTCCCAAAATCCGTCTCTAATTCGGTCACCACAAATTAACGTGTAAAGCTGAAAACGTAAGCAGGCCATGGCCTCCCAATATATCATGTCGCGACTTGTATTTTTATATTTCTGTTATGCCATTCTTGAATTCCCGTCGCGGCCTCGTTTTCTATCAAGCTGCGGCTTGAAGACTTTTTAGCTTGTATGCTTAGCTTCCTTCTTCCGAGAGTGAACCAATTTGGAGTCAGAATTTCTCCTAAACGTATGCACCTATCCCAATGTTCCATATTGTTCCTAATCTGTAAAATAAGCATAAAAATCAAATAAAAACATATAAACACATAAAAAGTATAAAACTAACTAAACTTAAATAAAAATAACTAAAAGACTCTAAAATTAACAAAATATTATATTTAAAAGTGGTTAATTCGTAGGTATAAAACCTACTCATCATCTGTGTGTCCCACACCGAGGTCACTCTAGCATGACTCTTTTCAACCTAGGCATTTTAAAATGACTAGTGCAAGAGTGACACAAGGGGGGACACATTTGATGTGGTGGTGCACACATAACTGTAGATGCTTTACTCGTATCTCGTGGAAAAACATCTACAGTTATGTGTACGCCACCATGTCAGATGTGTCCCTTATGTGTCACCCCAGCACGACTCTTTTACAATATATTGAAACAATTCAAAATATTCTTGAAACATTCAATGTTTTGTTCTAATCACAATCGAAATTGAAATGTCTGTGTAATACATTTTACTAAACCATCTCAAAGCCATATGTGATACCAAATTTAAAAAGAATAAAGCAGCAAAAAATTGCAGAATATGGGCATAAAAGTATTGCTAAAAAGGGATTTAATAGCTGTTTAATGATCCAAATAGGAGTAAGGATGCATTGGCAATAGAGTCCGACTGGCCTTATTATGATAGTAAGGTAAAAAGGCCTTCTCGACGTCTTGTTTTATGCATCTCGAGGTGTTTTTGACCATGGATGAGGTTTAGTAATGCCTTTTCCCTCGCAATCATAGTAAGGAAAGGGTTTCTTTTGGCAATATCCCCTCATCTCATCTGAATGTTAACATTTTAATAGGAGAGATATGGAACCGTTGGCTTAAGAAGGTTCATTTTGTCTTTTGCAAAGGAAATATTTCTCCGTGGCTAGTTTTAATGGGTTGGGATCCGTTGACTCCTAAGAATGAATCATAAAAAAAGCATATGATACCGATCCTTTAAATGCAAAATCCAATGATTAAGATTCATTTTTGAAATAAGATATTCATAAATCTCAATCATTGGATTTTGCATTTAAAAGGCTGGGATCATCTGTTTATTTCATGAGTCATTCTTAGTAGTCAACCGATCGTGACCCATTTTTAATAGATTATTTCAGATTGGATTGGGATAAATTTGAGACCAATCCAATAAGGATCATATCAAGCCAGGCTCAAAGTTGATCTAATCATGCCTTTGTTGAATCGGGTTTTCTATTGGACATCAGTATTGTTGAAGTATAACTCAAAAACAATTAGGACCGATCAAAGTATGTGTGTGTTTTTGGATTGGTCCAAGGTAATTTGGATTGGGCTTGTAACTTATATAAGTGATTAACTTATGTAGTACTTTTAAAAGGAATTTTGTTTTCTTTTGTTGTAAACCTATCTTCAAGTCTAAGTCTTTTCTAAAGAAAGTATAGTAAAGAAAGAAAGAAATTCAAGAGATGAGAGGTTGAAAGGTTTGATAAAATTGAAATCTAGAAGAATGTGAAGCTAAGTGATAGAGGTGATTCCTTGTATCAATTTATCCCATTTTCTTTATAGTAAAATCGAATTTCAATGCTCATATTTCCGTGGAGGTAACTTTCAGGTGAACCACATAAGATCTCATGTTGTGGGTATTGTGTTTTTACTATTTTCTTTTTGTGATTGTTTATCTTCTTTGCATTTATTACTATTAGTTGGGTTTATTCTTCATTTCCATTATCAAACAAGGTCTTTGAAAGTATGGCATACAAGGTGTTTGGGAAAATATCCAATAATTATTTGATCAAATTACTAAGTGGGCTTCACAAAGGTGTTCACATACACAACACATATTAGGATCCAACAAGGTCTTCTAAGGTATGGCATACAAGGTGTTCCGGGAAATACCCAATAATTATTTGATAAAATTACTAAGTGGGCTTCACAAAGGTGTTCACATACACAACACATATTAGGATCCATATCCGCTCTAATCAGTCGGATCATGTCCAAATCAGATCAAGTCCGATTTGATATATAAGTAAACTTCAAATATTTAAATAAAATATAAAGTATAATTAGGTCTGGTCCTCTTAATTGATTCAAGTCTCTTGTATGTTTCAATTGGTGGGTCATCCATATTAGGAGTGGAGAAACAAGCCCAAAATAAGGCCATCTGAAAAAACTTAGCTGGACTTTTTTAGATTTAGTTAATGGGTTACATTGTTTGAAAGGAGATGGTCCACAGATTCATCCGCTCTTGATCAAAGACTAGAGTGGTGCATTAAAACAAGAGATTTTAATGCCACACCAACTTCTTCTAAGAGGACCCCAATTCATATGACATTACCAAAGAATTAACACAAATGTTGGGATGCTCTTAGTAAATGTTGGTGTGTGTGATTTGTAGGGCTATTGCATGTACCCGTGGGATTTGGGCGAGATATGGTGCTCTAAGTGGCCAACTCCCTTGCCCCTGCTAATTGGACCTACAATCTGGAGCTCGTCTTCAAAAAGAAAAAAAGAAAAAAAGTTGGTGTGGCAATAGAAGCTCTCTAAGACAAATAAGGCACCCATCGATAATCTATTTATTATTGAGTTGTGATAATATGACACCCCCCCCCTTGACACATGTCCCCCCAACACTCCCATCATAGAACCGGTATCCTCGAGATACACAAGAAAAGATTTATGATTATATGTATCACGAGACAAATGATCTACAGTACTATGATGGAGGCACAGGGGCTGTAAAAAAAATCATTACGCTTTGTTATTTGGGTAATTTAGTAATACTCCCCCCAAAATTGGTGATATTAGGTTTACCCCTTCCCCCTAACAAATGTAAGATTTGATTATTAACGTTGAAATTTTGATTTTTTTTTCCCAAAATATCCTTCAAAAATTCAAATTACTAAATAAAATAAAATTTCAGAGATAAATCATGATTATAAAGCAACGTTGACTTTAGTCAAGGGGTAAACATAATATTGCATTTTGTTGGGGAAAACCTAATATCACTAATTTCTCAGGGTGTTACTAAATTAACATTTATTATTCTAATAAGTTTACAATGGCGTTATTAGTGGCTCCTAATAAAGGTAAAATACCGTTATGATTTTATAGGACCCACCTTTCGTCAAGAAACTGTTTCTCAGGCCATTGCTTTACACGTGGCATTTCGGCCAAAAAAGACAATTTAACAAATAAAAAGGTTTTACATCAGGGAGTTGGATAGCTATCAGACTCCAGGTCTGATATACACCCACGTGGCACAATCCTACAAAATGACTAGAGTAGACCTTTACACCGAAAACTAGGCTGCTTAGTTTTTTATTTTTTTAATTAAACTAATTAGCTATTAAAAGACATTGGATTTGAATATTGAAAAATCTCATTAGGAATACAAGGATTTAATGGATTGAGAAAACAAATCAAGTAATCTTTTGTGTATATATATTCAAGTTTGTCACAGTTACTCCTCCTAGTGTGTCTAATTAGGTTAGGAAAATGATTGTTGAGATCGAGAGGTTGAAGTAGAGTCGTTCTATGTGTTGGATGGAATGATATTGAAGAATTGTGATTTTAGTCCCACATCGATTGAGTAGACATTCAGAACTTGGACTATAAAAGCAAATTTGACCATATCTAAGGCAACATACTTTAAAATCGTGCAAGATAAAATCCAGAACGAACATTATCTAATATAGGTCAAGGGCATCACAAAATTGTGATTCGAATTGGGTTCCACCCTAAGTTGGCAAATCAGGTTTCACCTATCGATTAAATCGTAAGTTGGTAAGCAACGAATTCAACGAACCCGATAAGAAAAATACAATAAATTTATAAAATTAGAATTATATTTATAACTTATATGCTTGAATTATATATATGTACAATCAAATCGAACGAACCAACTAACTTAACCGAACTACGGAATAGACTGAATTCATTCTAAAGTGGTGAACCATGAACCGTGAACCTAAATATAAATCGACCGAACCCACGAAACAGGTAGCGTAGTCCACGTGGGGGCAAAAACAAACCAGAAGTTGGATAGTTACAAAATCGTGAAGTACAAGATCATGATTAAAAATTCAAAAATTAATGACTTATAAATAGAATAAAAAAAGTTTCGAAAAGTTTAAAACTAATGACAGACCGGGAAACCTGCAATGTGGTTCGAACGAAGAGAGCGAAGAACGGAAGAATTACCGCCAAAACTCGCTCTCTCTCTCTCCACCCGAAATCAGAGCTTGTGATCTGATGCGAGGAGCTTTAATGTTGATGAATCATTTACAGATATTATATCTTGAAGATTGATGAGGAGGTTTTGATCTCTTCGTTTTTCTTCATGATTCGAGGTACATTCTCTATTGATTCTTAAATGGATCGATTTGTTATTTTCTTTAGTTTTCATTTTTTATTTTTTTAATTCTTCGTGTTTGGAGATCGTTTGTTAGGTTTAACATGGAGATTGTTTAGTACATCTTATAGTTTTCTTGGATTTTATATTTTGATTCGTAAAATTTAAAGCTTTAGTTCAGATATGAAATATGGGTTTTGGTTTTGTTCTTCAAATCTAGATACCCTATTCGTTTTTCTTTTAAATTGTATTATAATATTTAGATCTGTAAAGAATTTGGTAATTGTGAGTCTTGACAGTTATTTACTTCTATTTTTAATAGAGAAATTTGGGTTCCAAAATTCTCAAATTTGTGGTTGCATACTTGCATTAGCCTTGTGAAATTTTAATTTATCGTCTCTGAATGCTAATTAACTCCTAAAATTTGGATGTATAATTTTTTATTTTTTATTTGTATTTCGGGGTTGAAAATTTCAGATTATTCTTCACTACAATGCACTATCCTCTACAATGCAAGTTATTGAATCAATCTTGATGGGAGGACTTGTGCAGAGCTTCTGGTTTATGCAGAAAGCTTTAATTTTTATGATGGATTCTAGTCAAATTTAATTGACTGAGTTAATTAAAGCTTAAAGGATGCCATTGGGCGGCCGAATTAAGGAGAAGCTCCGATGGAGCAAACTCTACACTTTCTCTTGTATTCATCCACACCTACATGAATTAGAGGGACCATATTCTCTCCAAGGCCCGGGTTTCTCACGTGTCGTCCACTGTAATCAACCACGTTTCAACCGTGTACCTCTTAACTACCCGTCGAATTATATATCGACAACGAAATACAATGTCCTCACTTTCCTTCCCAAGGCAATCTTTGAGCAATTTCGGCGAGTCGCCAACATGTACTTTCTTATGGCTGCATGTTTGTCACTCACACCCGTAGCTCCATTCTCTGCCATGAGTATGATTGCCCCTCTTGCCTTTGTTGTCGGGCTTAGTATGGCGAAGGAAGCTTTAGAAGATTGGCGTAGATTTATACAGGATATGAAGGTTAATAGCCGAAAGGTTAGTATACACAAAGGAAATGGTGTATTTGATTTAAAAACATGGCAGAAGATTCGAGTGGGAGATGTGGTGAAAGTGGAGAAAGATATGTTTTTTCCCGCAGACTTGCTTTTGTTGTCATCAAGTTATGATGATGGGATTTGTTACGTGGAAACGATGAATTTGGATGGTGAGACAAATCTTAAGGTTAAGAGATCTTTGGAGGTAACTTTGCCCTTAGATGATAATGAAGCTTTCAAGGATTTTAGGGGAATGATTAGATGTGAAGACCCAAATCCTAACCTCTACACTTTTGTGGGTAATCTTGAATATGATCGCCAAGTCTATGCTCTTGACCCTAGTCAGATTCTTCTAAGAGATTCAAAGCTTAGAAACACGACTTATGTGTATGGAGTGGTAATATTCACAGGCCATGATAGCAAAGTCATGCAGAACTCAACAAAATCTCCCTCTAAAAGGAGCACAATTGAAAAGAAAATGGACTACATCATATATTTCCTTTTTACCCTTCTTGTTTTGATCTCAGTAATCAGCTCAAGTGGCTTTGCTGTAAATATAAAGTTTGGGATGCCAGATTGGTGGTACATGCAACCGCAAGATAGCACGAATTTGTTCAATCCATCAAAGCCTGCCTTGTCGGGCATTTTCCATCTGGTTACCGCTCTTATCCTATATGGATATTTGATACCCATTTCGCTCTATGTTTCAATCGAGGTTGTTAAGGTCTTGCAAGCATCGTTCATTAACCAAGACTTGCACATGTACGACGAAGAAACAGGAACACCCGCGTTCGCACGGACATCAAATTTGAATGAAGAACTTGGTCAGGTTGACACAATACTATCTGATAAGACGGGCACTTTGACATGCAATCAGATGGATTTTCTGAAATGTTCTATTGCTGGTGTTTCTTATGGTTTGAGTTCTAGTGAAGTTGAACTTGCCGCAGAGAAGCAGATGGCCTTTGATCTTAGTGGGAAGGATTCAGAGATTTCTAGCAATGCGTCAGAAATTGAGCTGGAGACGGTCATTACTTCTAAGGATGTAAAGGAGATCAAACCTGTGATTAAAGGGTTCAGCTTTGAGGACAGCCGACTGATGGGTGGAAATTGGTTAAAAGATGCGAATGCGGATGCCATTTTGTTATTCTTTCGGATATTGGCACTTTGTCATACTGCAATTCCTGAGATTAATGAGGAAACCGGCAGTTTCAACTATGAAGCAGAATCACCCGATGAAGGAGCTTTTTTGGTTGCAGCGAGGGAGTTTGGTTTTGAGTTCTGTAGAAGAACGCAAACAAGTGTTTTTATCCGTGAAAGATATCCTTCTAATGGACAGCCAACTGAAAGGTTGGGATTTGAACATCTTTACTTATTTCAGCCTAGGTTGGTGTTTGTTGCTCATTTTTGGTTCTCTTATCTGTCGACTGGAACATTTTCAGGGAGTTCAAAGTTCTGAATCTAATGGAATTCAGTAGCAAACGAAAGCGAATGTCTGTAATTGTGCAGGATGTTGATGGGAACATTCTTCTTTTGTGCAAAGGTGCCGACAGGTCTGATTCACCATACCCATTCTGTTGTGTATCTGTGTGCACAATGAAGGAAGTGGATGTTCTCTCTCTCTCTCTATTATATGTATATATATAGTGATATTATGAATAGCTTCTAAAGTGTGGTGGTGGTATAAAAAAAACCACGTTAAACTAGTTGAATTCCTTTAATTTATCTTTATTATCTCAAATCATTCATTCCCATCCAGTCAAAAGATGTCTTTGTTTGATTGAATGAGTTGATTTGTTCATGAATCTCCAGATAAAAAAGATCTTTCTTATCAATTTTATCAATTATTTGATGATCATTAGTCTCAGTCTGAGTGTTTTTATTGATGCTGTCTCTGGTATCCATATTGGTCCAGTCCTCACTGTCGATTTTTTTCTAAAACAAAATTTAAAATTCTCCAATCAAAACATTTTCTATCCGGATTTTCTCCGTATCAATAATATAATCTTCTCTTAGATAATCACTAATAGCTACACCATCTAGCACATAAAAAAATTCGGAGATGTCTAAGACCTCTATGACTTGTAATGGTGATCCAAAAATAAACGAGTCCTTATGTTCATAATTGATATATATTCCTTGTTTTACTGAGATATGATTATGTTTTCTTTTCTTGCTAATTACATAATTCCTTTGCTGAAACAATGCAGCATCATACTTGACCGGTTATCAACAAATGGAAGACAATATGAGGAGGACACAAGAAAGAATTTGAATGAATATGGAGAAGCAGGTTTGCGGACTTTAGCACTTGCATATAGGAGGCTTGAAGAGCCTGAGTATCTTGCTTGGAGTAGTGAGTTTCAAAAAGCAAAGACTACTATTGGGGCTAATAGAGAAGCTATGCTTGAGCGTGCATCAGATATGATGGAAAGGGATTTGATTCTCATTGGTGCGACTGCTGTCGAGGACAAACTACAAAAAGGGGTGAGTCATGTTTTTGATAGATAAAAGGGGCAAATTATTTTCAATTCAGTGCCTTAATCAACATACATTCTAAGGATGTCAAACCATGGGATGAAGTCTGAAGTCACCCTAGTCCTGGGGCTTGGGTGGACCACAGTTGTTCGCCCCTCCTCTATGAATTGCAATCTGGTATAAAGAAAAGCAATTCATGCTATGATTCTGTCTCGGTTCATGTAGTGTAGTGAACCAGATACCAGCATAATTTCTATCCCAATCATTGTTGTTTGTTTACTTCTCATGTTGGGTTCAGAGAATAAAATTTGCGTGAATCGAGCTGTGAAAATACTATGCATTTGCTTGAGAAATTCTAGTACATCTCTTCGTCTCCCTTCTCATATATATAAATGTGTTATCTCTTTTATGCTTCCCTTAGATATTTTCAATATAAACTTTAGCTTCTCTTTAGCATAAGAGTTATCATTGAGGCTCCATCATCAAATCCTTCAATACTTTTTTGCATGCTTTTGGAACATGAATACTTGATGGTTATAGTTTGATTAGTATGACACTTGAACTTAATATCACGATGGTTTTCAGGCGTGATAATCTTTGGGATGTGTGTATGTGTGTTTAGTTTGTTATTTTAATATGCAATATATATTATTTTTATTAATGATTGCTTATTTATCAAATTTTTAGATTTTGGATTATTATTTTCATTTTACTTCTCTATAAGTAGGAATTATTAACATTATGGTTGTATTTGTAGCTTACTTACATGCTTGATATATATAAACAAATCAAATTTGTTGGAAAAATTATGATGGAGGAAGAAAATTAACTTCTAGACTCGAAAAGATTCGATCTCTTTTAGACAAATATTCTCCCCTACTGGTTGAACCAAAGTACACAAGGGATCAATGAACAAATGCCTTCAGGATACAAAGAAGCCTTACACTTAATATACTAAATCAGATTATGTACGATTTGATTTAGCCTAGAACACTCGGAAAAATAAGAAACTGATTATGCCTAGATCTTAAGCTTAGAGAGAGGAGAATACAAAATTTTTTAGGGTATGTTTGATTGCACATGAAAAATAAGGTGGAAAATCAATTTCCATGGAAAATGACATTTTTCAAGTGTTTGATTGCACATGGAAATGGAATTCATTTTCCACCCCATTCAAAAAGTCCACTAAATCATGGATTTCACTTTCCCACCCATATGGGTGGGAAAATGAAATCCACCCATGTTTTCCATCATCAATTATTCCGTACCACCACCACCACCATTACACTAACCTTGCCGCCGTCGTCACCATCGTCGTCGCCGTCAGTTCCGTCTCCGACCACCTTCTCTCTCTCTTTTCTTATTTTTCTTCTTCTCCATCCCTCACCTCCTCCGCCACCACCACCACCACCACCAAGTTCTCCCCCCATTTTCCTCACTTACCTTCATCGTCGCCGCCGCCACCATCGTCGTCGTCGCCACCGTCACCGTCGTCGTCGCCACCGCCTCCAACATCGTCGTCATAGCAGCCACCGCCGCCGTCGTCGCCGCCACCGTCGCCCTCGTCGTCGCCACATCCTCCTTCTCCTCTTCTTATTTTTTCTCATATTTTTTTCATGATTTTATCCAAGTGAAATCAAACAATGGAATTTGATTTTCCAACCCTACCTATTTTCCACAACTAATTTTCCATGGATTTCAAATTCCATGGAAAGTGACTTTCCATGCAATCAAACATACCCTTAGTGTAGAAATCTGAATTCTGGTTGGCTTTATATAACCATTTCTGTGTCTGTTGACCAAGAGTCATGATTTAATGTCTCTTGGTCTAATAGCCGTTAGATTGTGCCTTATTTGAGATCTAACGATCCAGATTGCATCCTATCAAAAAAATGTGTCTCATGTCTTTTAACTAATACTTTTAGTTGAATCTGTTTGATCTAGTGGCTCTGAATGCGTTCGATCAGTTGCCATTTGATCTAACGGATCCGATCGTTCCTGATCGGATACCAAACATGAATTAACACACCTGATCGATTCTGATTAGGTACAATTATGAATCAACGCATATGATTGTTTCTGATCAGGTACTATATCGATCCATCGCACCTGATCATTCTGATCAGGTACTACCTTGATCGAACGCATCGGATCGTTCTCGATCCGGTATTATTTCGATCCATCGTATCCGATCGGTTTCCGATCGGATACTAACTTGATCACGCGGTGCTGATCGCACCCGATCCATCACACGTGATGGATCAACCACAACCGTTGGATGGTTTCGTATCCCGAAAACTTTAAGACTCCCCAGCTCCTCGCCACGATGCGTACGTGCAAAGTGCGCCCTAAACACCCAATTGCCTTGGTGCTTCGCACCACCTCAAAGCACTGGATCAAAGCCTAAAGGTGTGATACAAATACAACTAACTATGTTGGCCATTACTTATAAGGTACACCACTTTCTTACTTGTGAGCGATGTAGGACTAAACCTTATATATACACAAAAACCTCAAAACAAACCTAAGAAAAAACAAACCAATAAACCTTATTTTATTTTAAAATATTCAACAAATATTAGCCAACCAGTGAACTAAGAAACAAATTATCTCTTCCCGCCCCTGCGACCTGGGTTTGTTTGAGAGTGACAAATTGCAAACCTGAATTCAAATTGAGCGAAGCAGGTAACAAATGGGTGGACCCTTAACAGGTCTTATCTTTATGTACCCTGTCCATTAAGAAAGGCCCAAATGAAACCCATTAATGGCTTTGCCCAACTTGTTCTACTTGTGAGTAGACTCCGGAAGGAGTCTCATTAGTTTATTTTAAAATCGTACTTTAGGAGTTATTGTTTCGTATGTTTTTTTCAGTTTTATGTTTGCTGTAGAAGGTTTTTTTTTTCCTTGAATTTGAGCAGTACTACGAGAATAATAAAGGATGTTTTTCGTCACCTCCATAAATACCCATTCCTGCTTACTCATAGTTGAATAGTTTGAAGAGTGTGATTGTTGGTAACTTCGCTGATTGTTGAGGGTATTTCCCAATTTGAGTGATTCTCCTTCAATGTTGTGAATCCGTCAAATTTTAGGGTCTCTCTTGAAGGGTAAGATGTTGATCTCAACGTCGATTCTCAAAAAATGCAGAAATAAGAACTTAATAATAGAGAATTGAATCTGAAAATGCCCAAAAACTGTATAAAATACATACCTCCAGCCATTGATTTTCACACTCTTACGCTGCGGATCTTTCGGTCTTGATTTGGCACTTCCAAAATCTGATTCACTCTTAATCGATGGTGTAAAATGAAGGAGAGATTGAAAGAGTGAGTGAGTTTTGGGGATCAAACGGAGTTTAAATAACCAGATTTGATTGAGGCTTCCATCAAATACTCGTCCACATCTCGGTTGGTTGCCACAGCGTGATAGATTCGTGGGTCACGTTTCTTAACGTCAGGAAACGTGATGGTTGAAGACACTGTGGGCTACTAAATAACTCCGAAAGAGAGGGGTTTTGGGTTTTTAGATATATCCGTAAGAATCGGAAGCTAACATAAGATTCTTTTATTGCATCCCTTGTTTCTCTTTTTTCCTTGTACTCCTTGTTACTATTTTTGAGCAGCTACCATATATTTTTTTACTTGATCAATTAAAAGACTTGTGCCTTACATCAATGTTTAGTATTAGAGCAAGTTTTCTCCTGGAACGTTTGAGTAAAAGGAGTTGTCCACATTGTTCAAATCTTTCGGATTTTCAGATGCAATAGAATCCTTGGGACTTGAAATTTGATCCATCAATTTATGAATCCAGTTCATCTACTTGTCACTAGGTTACCTTGAGCCACTTGTTTAATCAGGGACTCCTGGCTGCAGGAACACATTATATTGCAGGTAGGTAGGTGTCACTGTCCATTGGTTTACACTATGGACAGGGTTTTAAGTTTGAGACAATATCAAGTTGGCTCATTTGAATCAACTTAGAATTGTGACGGGTTGATTTAAAACAAAAATGTCAGTCTAGATCAGCCTGCCTTGGCTTTGACTTTGTACTGTCTCGATCTGTGTCTAAATTTTGATTCATCTTGACTCAGTTCCTGATTGTCTGATTCTACTTGGTAGGACAGTAGAAATGCTATGTACAATACTCAAAAGCATTACTGCAGGTCCTCCTTCACTGCAAGTCATGTCCACAAAATTGCAACGAACTACCCTCCTTTGATTGGAAAAATAATATCAAATAATGAATGATAATCACTCCGACAACTTTCATTTCATTCAAATATGAAGTAAACGTGTATATGACACGAATAATACAATTAGTCTTCCATAGGAATTCCTTGCAGATATGTTGGCTATGATCACATAACAAAGCAAGGTATTTGATAATGAAAATAGGTTATCCCTTTACTATGTCTTAACAAAAATAAGTCCATCAACCTTGCATAACTGGGGTTACTATTCAAGACAATGCTACTATTGTTCAAACAAAATAACGATCATATAGGCCACAAAGATACCACTAGGAGGCGGGGGCGATTGGAAATCAAACCTTAGGAACTTCTTCAATTGGAATGGAATGACCAATACAGTAAAAAAAATTCAATATGTAGTCGCTAAGATGGAAGGTTTAGCTTTGCTTTGGTGCATAAGCAAATTGAGCATGAGAGTAGGACACAGAAAAGTGACAACCTGTGAGATGAATAAGCAATTATAAATTAACCTTTTTCCTTTCGATTACAAATACCACACAAATGTTTAACTCTGAAAATTACAAGTAGGTAAAATGTTTGTGAAAGATTGTATCAAAAAGCTCTATGATTTTTCAACACGTGCAGGGGTTTGAAGGTGGATAAGTGCTAGCAGTTGTGTACAGTTCATGATTGAAGCCTCATGTTCAAAATGGTATTTCATCAAATTGATTATACGCACTTGAGGATCATAATATGTTGCATGAGCAAGCCATTTTGTTATCTCAGGCTTCCTAACAATATCTCGGGCGATGAGTTGCAATCTTGATTTGCCTCAAAGGGGGGCTGTTACAAATAAGTTCTAATCAACTTATTTTAGGGTGCAGAAGTAAAAGCAAGGTATCGCAGCAGGAGTATGAGTCACACCTGTGATAGAAGGTTCATGCAACAAAATGTTAGTTTAGTAGCTAAATATTAATTTAGGACTTACTATTTTATATTTTATTAGTTTGTATTGGCCGTAGGAATTTTCTATTTCAAATTTGATTACTATTAGTAGAATCTTCGAGGTTTCCATTCAGCACCTCCAAATACCCATATTCTCATAGGTTCATGAGTTAGGCTACTGGAAATGTTTTTTCTCGTTTGTAAGGTGGAATATCCCATTTTAAGGACTGATTTCTTTTGAATATGTGATTCATTTGCTTCTATGATTGATTGGTCTAAAGTCTTTAAGGAATATTGGGGAATATTTTTTGAGGATTTTCTTGTAAGATGGGATAGGATCTGTAATCTTAGTGAGGATTAGCTTGTGTTTTTGGAGTTGTTGTGCTTTGGTTTGGGTTTGCTTTGTTGTAAGGACGGTCACCTCGACCTCCCTTTTTTTCCTTTTTTAAATAAATAAAATTGTCTTTGCTTATAAGAAAAAATGATTGATTGATGTGGGGTTTAAGATATTTCCACTTCATTTTGTTTCTCATCTACAGTTTGCTTCATTATTTTGGGTTAATCAATCAAAACCGTGCTGTCCTGCGTCACATTCTTTTGGTTCTTTTTAACTTCTCTTTTTTTCCTTCTCAATAGGTTCCTCAATGTATAGACAAACTAGCACAAGCTGGTCTCAAGATCTGGGTGTTGACTGGGGACAAGATGGAAACTGCAATCAACATAGGGTTTGTCTCTTCCACATTGCAAAAACACTCTCCAATCTTAAACTTTTTTTACAGAAAAGCACTTCGGAAACCTCTTCACATTGTAGGACGCTACTACATATCACTAAAATGATTTTTTTTTTATGTGATTCAGATTTGCATGCAGTTTACTTCGGCAAGGCATGAAGCAGATCTGTTTAACTGTAATGAACACAGATTCGGCAACACATGATGCCAACATGGTAATGGGTTTTTCCATTTCCTTAGGACAGTTTTACATGTCTTTAGAAAACACAAGCACTCACACAAAGAGAGAAATGGAAACCAAGAGTGCATGCCATTGTATTTTGATGTTAGGTTTTTGCTGATTGTTTGATTACCGATCAGGCTGTGAAAGAGAACATTTTGTTGCAAATCACCAATGCCTCTGACATGATCAAGCTTGAAAAGGACCCTCATGCTGCTTTCGCTTTAATTATCGATGGGAAAACTCTATCTTATGCTCTAGAGGATGATATGAAGCATCATTTCTTGAGATTAGCTGTTGATTGTGCATCTGTCATATGCTGTCGTGTCTCTCCAAAGCAGAAAGCACTGGTAGGATATTTCTGCCTTCAATTGATGGAGTTGCCATTTATAGTAGGGATAAGATTTGAATAATGTTTTGTAAATGATATTCATTTTAAGGGAGATCGTAATGTGGCTTTTTTCCATTGGGGTTTGGCATTAGGTGACAAGATTGGTAAAAGAAGGATCGGGAAAAATAACTTTAGCCATCGGTGATGGTGCAAATGATGTTGGTATGATTCAAGAGGCAGACATTGGCGTTGGTATCAGTGGGGTAGAAGGGATGCAGGTTTGTAACATACAAGCAGGCAATTTATTGAATGTTTTGGTTAATGAAAAAACTGATACGGTATCGGTCGATACATTTGACACAAACCGATTCATTTCTATGCATACTTGATACATTCCCGAACATTGAATGTTTTGGGGTTGATGTTTCGTATCGATCTCGTCCGATACTGATATGTATCGAGCAAATACATTCAGATATTTTAAGCCATGGTTATGATGCTGAAGTTTCATGGAAATTCATAGTTTTGATTTGCATTCTGATTGGATCTTATGTGCTTGAGCTGCTGTTTCCTTGGCATTTACCATCTGTCAGTTGATCTCCAGAGGAAGGAAATGTTCATGTGATTAACTTTTGATTATTGTGTAGTTGTTTGGACACCCACTATGCTATGACTTAGAAATAATCTGAAATTTGAGACCTTTTGGAAATAATATGTCCAGTAAAAATCTTAAAAAATACAATGCCACCTTAACCTCTCACCCCCTCCCCACCTCTGAAAGGTAATGTTATCCACCATTTGTGATTGCAAGTAACTCCTCATGGTTAATGTTTTATCTAGAGAGATTCTATTGCCACACCAAATGTAAATCACCAAAGAATTAGCACATATCTTGGGGTGCCATTAGTAAAAGTTGGTGTGGCAATAGAAGCTCTCTTTTATCTATGGTGGCAAGTTAGAAGTGTTTCACAGTTTTGCTTTCATTAAGGTATGTATTGCTTCTTGAAGGTATCGTCATGCTCACAAATCTTCAGCTTTTTGCAGGCTGTAATGGCTAGTGACTTCTCTATTTCCCAGTTTCGGTTTCTGGAGAGACTTCTGGTTGTCCATGGTCACTGGTGCTATAAGAGGATTGCCCAAATGGTAAGATCAAAGAGTTCCCCTTCATGTCGTACTTACGATTTAAATACAAAACTAATGCATTTTACATAGATATGTGTATGTGCGACCTAAAACTAATGCCAATTCTTTTGAACTACATGGCATTGCATTCAGGTCTGTTATTTTTTCTACAAGAATATAGCCTTTGGCCTCACTCTCTTCTACTTTGAGGCCTACACTGGCTTTTCTGGGCAATCAGTCTACGATGACTGGTACATGATACTATTCAATGTCATTCTCACTTCCTTGCCCGTCATTTCACTTGGAGTTTTCGAGCAAGATGTTTCTTCTGAAGTCTGCTTACAGGTTAGTTTCCCATTATGGTCCTTTAAATCAGTATTTCATTATTTCATCCATCATCAATATAGTTATTTTTGAGACTTCAAATCTCATCTAGAGGCAATGTCTCGGTTAGGAGAAAACCAAGACGCCTTGACCTATACACTATGAAGCATTCGGAGAAACCAAAACATTGAATGTTCCAGTGTCAATTTTTCTTTTTCCTGTTTCGGCCGAAACCAGAATGTCCCAGCCAAAAAACATTCCGAGCTGTTAAGTAGGGCATAAAATGGACCGGATTTTATCTGAAATCCAAATTTAGCAGATTTGGCTCCCTTGGAGTAGATCTGAATAAAAATGGGTCGGATATGGATTAATGTCCCATGATCCGAGTCAGATTCGGTCCGGATACAGAACCATCCATATATCCACCTAGATCCGAATGATATATTGTTTGAAAAGTGAAATCAAAATGATTCGGATATGGTTTATCTAGTAGGATTCAAGTCGGATTTGGATTTGGGTCCATATAAAGAAATTTGGATACGGATATACTCAGATCCGGCCCGAATTCGACCCATTGAAGCCCTACTGTTAAGAAACTCTAAACCATGGTTGTATTAATAGCTATTTATATAATGTACCTTTTTGCAGTTCCCAGCACTATATCAGCAAGGACCGAGAAACTTGTTCTTTGATTGGTCTAGGATATTCGGATGGATGGTGAACGGTCTCTATTCATCCCTCATCATCTTCTTTCTCAACATAGGCATTGTCTATTATCAGGCTTTCCGCGTAGGAGGCCAGACAGCGGACATGGCTTCCGTAGGAACCACCATGTTCACTTGCATCATTTGGGCCGTCAACTGTCAGATTGTCCTTATAATGAGCCATTTCACTTGGATCCAACATGTCTTCGTCTGGGGCAGCATTGTCACTTGGTACCTCTTTCTCCTATTCTATGGCATGGTCTCACCGATCATCTCTGGGAATGCCTACGGAATCCTCGTCGAAGCTCTTGCCCCCGCACCCATTTATTGGTCCATCACTGTCTTAGTAACTGCCGCGTGTAATCTCCCCTACTTGGCATACTTATCCTTCCAAAGATCATTCAACCCCATGGACCATCACGTAATCCAAGAGATCAAACACTACAAGAAAGACGTTGAGGATCAGCACATGTGGACAAGGGAGCGGTCGAAAGCAAGGCAGGAGACTAAGATAGGATTGACAGCGAGAGTGGATGCGAAGATCAGACACTTGAGAGGGAGGTTGCATAAGAAGTGCTCAACATTGGGTTTGCAAAATGTAAAACCTGTTTCATAGCAGTGGCTGGATCTTTTCCTTCCCAACTCTTCTTGAATTTTATTATTTCTCGGCTCTTCGCGCCATTTGTTTACGTGGGTTGGTTCACATTATGTCAGAGCATTTGATGTTGTTATCTGTAAAATATTTATAAAGGTTTGCTGAATTTGCAACTTAAGAAAATGGTCAATATTTATTACATAGAAAATTTGAAAATATTCTTGATAGGTCGAAGATTTTGTGTACTTGAGATTTGTGTTATAATGTCTCTTTGATGATTATATAAGAATTGTTCGTTCTACTAAACAATTCTTATAAATGTCATCGTCATCGTCATCGTCATCATCATCAAAGTGCTATCCCAAAGATTTGGGGCTAATTGAACAAATCATGTTCCTTCATTTAATTTTTTCTAGAATCTCGTGTTCAATCAAATTCTTTTAAATGTAATTTATCTTATTTTTCTAAATTTATTAGCATTTTAAATTATGAAATACCTTTTTCAGCACAGTATTTATTGGAATTTTAGAAGTGTGGTTGTTAGGATTGACATGAGACATGATTCCTCAGCAAACCTTGCTTAAGGGATTAAAGCAAATTATACATTAAAAAAAAATGAGGAAAGGGAATTTGATGCAAAAGTCTCACACATTATGGCATCAATTCTAAGACTTCATCAAACCTAGAAAGTTGGCACATTCGGCTTATAAACAGATATGAGCATTAGATTTTGAGTATAAAAAAATATTATTATGAAATGTGGATGCTTTTTAGGGCTTCCACTCCTTGAGATGTGTGAGATCTTTGAAGAAATCAATTAATCTATGATCTTTAGACCTTGCTCTTTGAACCCTTAATCTCCAGACCTTTCTCCTTGGACATCGTTGACGAGGTAGGCTTCTGATACCTTGAAGGTTGAAGGAAGAAGGATAAGGCCTTAGTATGGTACCTACCAAAAGTCCTCCGAAAATTAAGTCAATAAAAATTATAAAAGGTAGAGTAAAGGAAGAAGGTTTGGGATGTGGGAGATGATGAATAGTGTGTTGTAGAGTGGTTTTCTATTTTTCGTGTGTGAGAAATGATTTTTTGAACCCTCTCTCAATCATTGAGAGGGGGTTTAATAGTCTTAAATTTGGGACAAGTGTCATCACACAATTAGTCGAGGTGTATTTCTAAATAGGATTGTGAGCTGGTTATGAATTGCTAACTCTATCTTCAGATTTTGCACCCACATCTCATTAATGCTAATACTCGAGTTGGATTTTAAGTGTTTTAACGGATTAATTGTTGAGTTGATTTAATTTTATTATTTGGGGGATGAGTGAGTAAAAGAATGTCACTGTCAACATTGTTCTGATAAGTATTTATGGATATTACATTTAATGCGAAGACTTGACACATGATCGAGTTCTGATTGTCATAAATTCTATCTTATTAAGCTCAAGGTTTACCTACCTGAGCTAACAAAATTTCATTCTGAAACATTCTCTTGGATGCTTGGACCTATTGACCTCCAAACTCTATCTCTTCTTTGCTCCAGCTTTGATGATTTGATTTCTGGGCTAGCTGTGTGGCTCTTTGAATATAATAGTTTGCTCAGTTGAAACTATACCACTCAACTCATGACAATCTTTGTATCTCGTTAGTTAATGTCGAATGTGTTAGTTAATATATGATAATTAGACAGACCCCATTGAATAAAAAAGGACGTGTGCCCTTATGTTAGAGTGTGACAAAAATGGGCTCCACATTAAAGTAAAAGTTTTGTTTGCAAATTCCTCGAAAAATATAAACTTCACATGGCATTGTAGAGTATAACATCAAACTCATGCATTTAGGGGGATAGCAAATTGAAGATATTAGGAAAAGAACAAGTACCATTTAGTTTAGTTGGTAAAATTTATGGGTGATGATATCATACATCTGGGTTTAATTCCCACCATCGCTGAGTTATAGATTTTGTTAAAAATATTTTTATCGAATAAAATATATATATATATATATGAACTCAGTACGAAAAACTCGATTTCTCAGAGTTGTTTTGGTTATGGTTCCAATTCCATCAAAGAAATCTGTCATTTTTAAAAAATTAAAAATCTCAACATGCACAATTACTTATTTTATTGGCATTTGATTGGACTAGTGACTTGATTTTTGCTAGACCATATAAGTTAAATGGTTGTCGTTCATAACAAATTAGAGTTTGATGCTTAAAGTGAAAGTGAGCTTTGGCTCTAGACAAAGTGAAACGGACGAACATGATTTATTTAACCAACCCCAAATCTTCAAAATAATACTTTGTTTATGATGATAGTAATTGGATGGATGAGATCTTCTTACAAGAAAACTTTTAGTTGGAGTTTAGGATACGTTTGGGCCAACTGGTACTAAGTCGGATCTATTATTTTGTTTTTGGGCCCACCTCTTTCTTCAGTGATTAAGATTTCAAATCTTACTAAGTTAAGTTGGGATGGGCTAAGACCCATACATATTTTTATAAATATATGAGAAATACCCGAATTTTTAAATTGTAATATGTCCCCCCACCTAAGGGTGTCAATGGATACTCGAAAATTCGAATCCAAATAATTGGATATTATCCAAGATTTTTGGATATCGGATTCGAATTTAGATAGTTTTATATATTCGAGTCCTTAACAAATACGGATTTGAATATTAACATTTCGAATTCGATAATATCAGATCCGAAATAATATATAATATATATTATTTTATTTTATTTTATTTTATTTATTATATACATAGTATAATATATAATAGGTTTTTTAAATAATAAAAAATCATTTGGATAAGGAAAAATTATGTTTTTTTTAATATATCGATTATTCAAATTCTAATCGGATATTATTCGATATCCGATAGGATAATCGGATTTGAATTCAAATTCGGATATTAGATTAAAAAAATTGGATTCAGATTCAGATATTGTTGTATCCGAATTGATAAGCATCCGTTGACAGCTCTACCCCCACCTACGTCTCCTCTAAAAAAGTTGATGTTGAATGTATCATGCGTATCGTATTGATATTTTACGAAATCGATAATTCGAAACGATACGAGATTTTAAACCTTGGTTAGGCCCACATGGATTACCAAATTTGCAATTAAACACAATAACCTTCTAGATTTCATGGAAAACATATTTTTTAAACTTGATCCAAAGTATTGAAAAATAATTTTTTTTTCAAAGTTCTTAGAATTTCTCGTCTACTATGAACTTGTAGAGTTCGATCATATTTTAGTTGGATTGGCAATGATTCGAAATATATCCGATTTCTAAATCGAACTAATCCGAAAAAACATGAAAAATCAAATTCGAATTGAAATCTTAGATTCAAAATAATTTCAAATCGAATGTACCCCAGTCTGATTTAAAAAAATCCTATCCGAATATATTTCAATAATTTTTTTTATTCTTAATTTCATATAAATATATATAGATAAAACGTTTTAGTCTTTTTTTTATTTCCTTCTATATTTGTAGTAGGAAAGTAAATTTATTAAAATTTTATATTTTTAAAATTTTTTAAACATTGATAATTTGAAAATAAGGCACGTGAGTTGAGCAGACTGGATCGGTTTTGGATTAAGGATTCACATATTCATTAATCCATTTGGATCGGGTACATCATTAAAAAAATCCAATCGGTATTGCAGTGACACTGATCCGGAATTGAACCGATCCGTTTCCAGCTTATGTTATTGGATGCCAACTTGCCAAGAGGAGAGCTCACGTCCCTTAGTTGGATTTTAAATCTTACTAAGTTAGTCAGGCTAGATTAACTCAAAGACGAAAGCGACGCACTAGCTTGCACTACTTCAAAGTTGTCTCCTCTTCGAAGAGCCCGGTTCGATTTCGAATTTTCGATTGGATCAAAGCGTGAGATGAGAAGATATATATCATAGTTTCTCTCTCTCTCGACAAAAACCATAGATCCCCCAATCGTACAATCCCATTGATCTCTCCGCGTTTCTTCAACTATAAGTCTCTCAGTTTCATCAACCAGGCGAATGATTGTTAAATTTAGATAATTGGAGACGATGAATTGCTGAAAGGGTTTTTCTTAGTGCTTTTGATTTTTGGTTTAATTGTTTCTGTAGTTAGGGTTTGAATTCAGACTTTGGGTTTTCGTTGTGATTGTGGTTTGAGCTTTTTTAATGGAACCTCGTGTGGGAAAAAAGTTCCGTCTCGGTCGTAAAATCGGTGGCGGATCCTTTGGAGAGATCTATCTTGGTTCGTTAATTTTATTTTTTTGGTTTTTTATTTGATGTTCTACGTTTGTTTTTTAAATGTGTGATTGTTCTTGTTTTGTAGGTACTAATATTCAGACTAATGAAGAGGTCGCAATTAAGCTTGTAAGCATTTTAATTTCATCTTTTATTTGTTCAATTTTACTATAAAAAACTGAACTTGCACTTGAAATTGTGGATTGTTTGATTCGAGGGAACTATTTATTTATTTGTTTATTATAATCTATTATTTTAAAGGAGTTTACTTTGATTGAAAATTCAACTAATTTTTTTGAGCTTTTATCCAAAAGGTTTTATTAATGAGTTTCTTCATCATTTTCTTTGGTGTTTTTTTTTTTTTTTTTATTCTGTTTTTTGTTTAAAATTTTTTTATTTATTTTTTATACAACCGAGTATCCCTGTAGACAGTGGACCAGGCCTGTATCCGGGCTTTGCCCATTCCATATACCATGGTCTTGTCCAAGGACTAGTCTCGGGCACGTGCAAAGCCCGCATATTGAACTCACCAGGTGAGTGAGGGTGCACTGTCGCGGGTGGCCCTTGAGGAATTAATGCTCATACTGGGTATCGAACTCACGACGTACGGGCATTAACTGCTTATCGGTCCCCCTCGGGGTTTCATTTTCTCTGTTTGGTGTGGAATACAATTCACCTCGTATGTTTGAGGCATGTTCTGATTCATTGTGGCCAATATTTGTTATTAGAGTCATGTTTTTATTTTTTGTGAAAAGATTGACCACTTGATTTTTCATTTGGGAACCGTCATAGTAGTATTGTAGAGCTTGTCTCGTTTATGGACGAGACCGAGTTGTCTTAGATGAGATAAATTATTTAACTTGGTTTTTAATTATTTATTCATAAAATAAGGTTAGATTAAATCATAAACTCATATTTTATTTAGATAATAGATAATAAATCATTAAATATTAAAATACACAAAAACCCAGTTGACTCGGCCGAGATTTTCAAAACATTGTCACACTCATCTTGTTTGTCTCGCGAGATTTTGCATATTTGAGACGTACCATCTATCCATCTGGTTCATTGACAATATCAAGATGACTCAGGCGAGTCATCTCGGTCTCAGGTGAGATTTAAAACCATGTTGTAGAGACTTCGTAGTTATAGGAAAAAAATACTTAGTAGCTGGGTTGTACTTGCATCCTTAGGTCTTCCATCTTAATTTTTTGGATGTATAAGAAATTAATTCTTACATATATGGGCCCTTTCTTAGTATCAACACCAAGTTCCTTAAAAATAGGGCAAAGAAGTGAAACTCTGGAAAAAGAGAAAAAAAGAGAGGTGCATATCAAGTGGACAAAGAATAGCTGATACCATTATTGTTTAAAATTTTATTGATTCCAATTTTTCAAAGGTGGTAGTCGGGGTGTCAATGGGTCGGTTCCGGTTCGGTTCCTAAGGAAGCTAGAACCATAACCATTATATTAGTTTGGTTCCGGTTCTTGTCAGTTCTGGGTCCAGTCCAAAATAAATGGAACCGGAACTGGAACCGCCAAAAATCACGGGTACCCATCGGTTCCGTTCTCAACTATCAAATGACATAAAAAGTTTTTCAAATCATTATATAAAAAAAAATTCTTTCAAAAAATTAACATATTAACAACAAAATTGTTAACTTAGTTATAATTTGTTATACTTAAGATTTAAATAATTATTTTTTTCAAAAATAAAAATCTATCTTTGCTAAAAGTAATAATTTTTTAGAAGAGTAATTCATTTTAAGTTTCAATCGATAATTTATATGAAAAATTGAAGAATTTTATATAACATGCATTTATTTTTTAAATAAAAAAATACCGTAAATCATCTATAATATGGAAAGAAATGACAAAATAAATCAGTTTCGAGTACCCATTGGATAGAACCTAATGGTTCCAGTTCCTATCGGTTCGGTTCCATTTTAGACCCAGTTCTAATCGGTACCAATAAAAAGGGATCCGGAACCAGGTATTCGGTTTTGGTTAAATGGGTACCCATTGACACCCCTAGGTGGTAGGCATTGGTTGAGCGAAAGGGGTTATCTAGATGCTTGAGCAACCGGTTACACACAAAATGTCATTCTTTTCCTTAATTCTTGAGATTAATATTGTGTTCTTTAAATAATAATTTCCTAGCAAAGGTTTTCGAGCATGAGATCATCGTTGATGTTATGGGTCTCTTATTATTCTACTGGAATTTTGTTTTTATTGAAGCTAGAAGGCTTTTCTTTGAGGACTGTTTGGTTAGTTGGGATTGGTTTAGTAACCGATTAAGCAGTACTTGAGTTATGCTTCTTTTTTTTTTTTTGTCTTCCTCTTTTTGGATTGATCATCTTGACCGTCCCCTCTTCAATAAATTTTTTTTTTTTAATCCATAAAAAAAAAAAAAAAGACATTCTAGCATAGAAGACTCTAATGGGTGTCTTCAACAATCTTGTTCCACATTTTTTTCTCATGCACAAGAACTCTTGCTTACTCGTAGAGAAGCAATCCTTAATCCACTCCTATCACAAGCAAGAAGAAAATATTTTTGACAATTGTATCATGTTGTTTCAGCCTAAAATAGAGCTCTTGGCTCTTGTCAGCTTTGCCTTCTAAATGAAGGAGAGAGAAGGGATCACCATTTCTTTAATACTACAATGAGAGAAGATTAGTATTGTGATGCAAAAATTCACATTAATTAAATATTTTTAAAATTAAAGAAATACCCTTTCATCACATTTTGTTCAATGGGGAAGGCACATTGAATAATAATAGGCACATAATTCTATAATATACACTTTAATCATTTTTGGGGCAGAGTACATCTGTTTATAACTGCTGTTTTCTTTGCTACATCTTTTCTATGCCATTCTTGAATTTTATGATATTTGTCGATTCTTTTTTGTAGGCATTGCTTCAGTTCCCATGCTTGCCTTAAATATTCTTTTATTTGTGGTATTAAAGATATTTTTTCTGCTTGAAAGACTTACCCCAATTATTTTCCTCAGGAAAATGTCAAAACAAAGAATCCCCAACTGCTATATGAATCAAAGATGTACAGACTCCTTGTAGGAGGAAGTAATGAAAATCTCTCTCTCTTCTTGTCAATTTATCTGTCGGAAGTTTTTTTTTTATGGGAGCTTCTATTGCCACACCAACTTTTGCTAACGCCACCCCAATTCATATGTAAATCACCAAAGAATTAGCACACATCTTGGGGTGGCATTAGCAAAAATTGGTGTGGCAATAGAAGCTCTCTTCTTTATTTGTTCTTGTCTGATGTATTCTTCTGTCTGCAACTTTTTAATTTTATAACTTTGACAGCTGGAATTCCAAACATGAGATGGTGTGGTGTTGAAGGGGATTATAATGTTATTGTAATGGATCTGCTTGGACCTAGTCTTGAAGATCTCTTTAACTTTTGTGGGCGGAAACTGTCTCTGAAGACTGTTCTTATGCTTGCAGATCAAATGGTAGGTTTTCATCTATTTTTTTTATATAAAGTTCTACAATTTTATATACCTTTGTCACTTACCGCATTTTTTGTCGTTCCAATATTCTTATTAGATTAGTCGAGTCAAATATCTTCATACCAATTCTTTGCTACATCGAGATATCAAACCAGACAATTTCCTCATGGGCTTGGGGAAGCGCACTGATCTGGTTTGCTTTTAATTTAACGTTCATTATTTCAATTGCTAGAATTTTATTTGAAGATATTTTAATTAACTTATGAGATATTGCACTTGAACGTAGGTTTACATTATTGATTTTGGTCTGGCTAAGAAGTACAGAGGAACTTCAACCCATCAACACATCGCATATAGGTAAAGTAGTTTTAATCATTTAAGTCAAATCTTGCTAGCTGGTTATAGTTGAAGAGGTGGATATACATTAGCCCTGAAGGTTATAGTCTTTGTAAGACTGACATGTGCATGTTTTTCATTGTTCGACATGACCGCTTGAAAAGCCTAATCTGCAGACAAGTCACTCGCATGTATTGTAATGTAGCATTTAGTTATAATTAAGTTAGAAGTTTACTTAAGTAGGAGTAAATATATGAATACATATAATAACAAATATATGAAATGTAAAAGAAAACATATGCTAGATACTTGGGATAAAGGTTTGAAGATAATCATGATGGCATGTACTAGGACTAGTCTCTAATCATTTGCTTCTTGCCTTAGAACACGTGAAACCATTAATCATCACTAGAACAATTGCTAGTAACATCCCATTTTTTCCCTCTTTTACATTGTGGAAGTTTCTTGGGTTCGTTATAACCTTATTAATTTGTGGCAAGTTTTAACTTCTGTTTACTACCTTTGAAATATTATTCTATTGCTTTGGTGGATTTCCTGTCTAACCTGCCATGCAAAGCAACATCTTTTTTCTCTTGTTTTGATGTTTATTATTATAGTCCTTAGTTTCAGGCTGAAATATGTTGTTAATCATAACAAATATTCCTTAACCCCCTCATTTTTTTTTGGACTTAACGTGGGTGTAAATACTGCAGAGAAAAAAAGAACTTGACTGGTACTGCACGTTACGCCAGCATGAACACCCACGTTGGCATTGGTATGTAATATACATTTTGGGATAAATGTCAATTGTTCTAAATGCTTCTTGAACAAATGTCGTTCCATTGAACGTTTGTATTATTGATTAACTTTCTTAATAAATAAATAAAAATTGTTGATACATATTTGTCTGGAATGTTTAGTCATCTCTCTAATATTGTTATTCTTTGTGTGTTTCTGACTGTTCTTGGACTACATAGAACAAAGCCGGAGGGACGATTTGGAATCTCTTGGATATGTTCTTATGTATTTCCTAAGAGGAAGGTGCATATTTCCTGCCAACCTTTTTTGTATTGTGTTTCATCACTATCATTGTTCGATCATTTGTTTAGTTGCTTTTTTTCTTCTTTGTAGTCTTCCCTGGCAGGGACTGAAAGCAGGTACTAAAAACCAGAAGTATGAGAAAATCGGTGAAAAGAAGGTTTCCACATCTATTGAGGTAATGTATGCTTACCCTTCTTTTTTTTGTGTATTACAAATTTACAATGAAATTATAACTAAAAAGTTCACTCTCAGGCATTATGTCGGGGTTATCCCACGGAATTTGCATCTTACTTCCATTACTGCCGTTCACTAAGGTTTGATGATAAGCCAGATTATGCTTATCTGAAAAGACTATTCCACGACCTTTTTATTCGTGAAGGTTTGACCATTTTTTTTTTGGTCTTTGTATACTTGTGGTATGAGATTGTATTAAGCAAATCTCATTGCATCAATATGATTCTATCTTCTCTTTATGCTTTTGTTCTTGCAGGCTTTCAGCTTGATCATGTATTTGATTGGACGATTTTGAAGTATCAACAATCACAGATTGCCACTCCTGCACGTGCTCCCGTAAGTGATGTTCTATCATGAAGGGTTTTCCTGATTTTGGTCCCATAAGAATATTTCCATCTTTATCGGCCTTTTTCTCCTGCTTGTTCATGCGGTTTGGTTCACGACCTTCAGCTCCCATTATGTCAAGAGCATTTGACATTGTTAGCTTTAAATTGTTTAAAGGTTTGATGAATTTGCACGTTACAGAGATGATTAATATTTATAATAACTCTTGACAAATTTGAAAGTACATATTCTTGATTATGTTGAAATTTTGTGTAGCTTAAATGTGTGTTATAACGTCTCTTTTAAACTATTATATAAGAATTGTTCGTTCGACAAAACAATTCTTATTAATTTCATCATCATTGAAGTGCCTTCCCAAAGATTTGTGGTCGATTGAATAAATCTTGTTCCTACGTTTAATGTTATCAAATTCTTTAAAATGTGTAATTTCTTTTATTTGTATTTATTTATTTTACTATATTTTTTAATTTATTAGCCATTTTAAATTGTGAAATACTTTTTCACAGTATTTGACCTTAAAAAATGGACTTATTCTTTATGCAATAAACTATATAGAAAATTTAATTCATTTTGTTTTATGCAAATTATCTTAAAAGTGTGGTGGTTGGGATTGGCATTGGGGAAGATTCCTCACCAAACCCTCCTTTAGGGCCTAAAGCAAATTATTAGGTCAACAAAATCCAACATATCACATCACCCAATGCAAATTAGTTGTTTCAATTAACATGAAATCTTTGGAGGAACCTCTTACCCAATTCGTTCAACATTTTCAATCTATATTATAACACTTTCGATCTATATTACGGGACATCCATGTTATAAAATACAATGGTAGATCCTACTCTCTTTGTTTCAAGATTATTCCCCAAACATTGTATATCAAGGATATCTTTGTCTTTTCTTTTCTTCAATCCAAAAAATACCCTTAACTTTATTATCTTCTTCTATCCCCCTTTTTTGATAGAGTCGGCTAGCCTAACTAAGTTAGTAAGGAGTTCATCTTAATAAGGGTCCTTGGGGCCACCTCGTGGCATCCCAAAACATGATTAAAAAAATTATATATATATGTATTGAGAGTTGGTTGGAAGTTAGGTAGTCATCCATTTTCAAAATCTTGAATCAAGCTCAAAAGAAATTATTTTTTTATTTTTTTATTTTTTGAATATGAGTTTTTCGATGAAATTTAGAAGACTGTAGTGTTTTGCTTTCCATTATTACCCCTCTCCAATTTTATTTTCTTTCTCCTTCAAAACAAGTGGTCAATTTTCAATAGATGAATGCGGATTTTGAATCTAGGTCATGGCATTAATGCAAAAACTTTATCTGACTTAGAAAGGTGATCAATTGGACCAATTAACATTAAATTTGAGTATAAAAAATAATTAAACTAAAAGATTGGCTTATAAATTTGTGGAAAAATAAAAATTTCGTATGGCAATGTAGAGTATGATAAAAACTCTTGCGTGTAAGGGAATGGTGAATTCCAAATACTACGACAAACAAGGATGCTTGCTATCTTAGTTGGCAAAATCTATGGGTGATGGTACATAGACCTAGATTGAATTCCTGTGATCATCAAGCTATTGATTTCATTAAAAATAGACTTATTGATTTAAAAAAAAAAAAAAACATGAATACAAGTGTATTTCTACACACGCTTCATGGCTAACACCCACATTGGCCCACTTTATGGCGAGCTCGTAACCCCTTGACCTTTCCAAGTACCAGGTACCCCCTTTCACTTTTTTCATAAGTTGCCCTCTTCCCAGACTAATCACAATGGCCTATTATGGCGGACCCTTCCATATCCCATACTATGACGAGTCCCTTATTTTTGGAGCCCCTTCCATATCTCATTCTATAGAAGAATCCATTTTTCCTTTTCCTTTTTATTTTTAGAACCCCTTCCAATCTCATACTACAAATGAGCATTTTTTTTTTCCTCCATAACTCGAACCCTAGACAAGGGGTTGACTTTGATACTAAATGTTAAGACCCAAACCAATCCTCCAAAAATACCTAGGCGTTAATGGAGTGAAAAGTTTAAGTCTTAACCTAAGGATTGTAATATAACGTTGACGCATCAAACTTGAAATTGACAAACATATTATTGAGTAGGGCTTAAAATGGGTTGGGTTTTGTATATGCGTGTATCCATATTTGATTTGATTTTATTTTATTTTATCCAAGTCCAGATCCACATCTGACTTGGATCCTACTAACTCAAACCATATTCGAATATTTTTTTTTTTACTTTCATTAAACCTATATTTGGATTTGATTCGATCGATTTAATTGATTTGATTATGATAATTTCAAATTATTTAAAGAAATTGTTAAAAATGTAATTAAAAGGTGACTTGAACTCAAAACTTCTATCTTTTTTGGGGAGAAAACCTTGACCATCACAAACAACACTTATTGGTTGACGAAAAATAACTTGAAAAATATAAAAATATAACATACAAAATAATATATCAGTCAAATTTAGACGGATATGGTGATGGATTTGTATCCAACTCGGATCAAGGGACATCACCCCATATTTTAATTCGGATATATTTGAAGAAACCAAGCCTGCTAAAATTAGATTTGGATCACTCGGATTTTAGATAAAATCAAACTCATTTTAAGCCCTATTATTAAGACTTTTCAAGAGCATAAGGATCAAGACCACCCATTTGATGGGTCCCAATTAGAGAATTCACAATCTGCCACTTGATTTATCGATGCCATTTTTTTCCGAAAATATCTTAATTATTTACAAACACTTAATTTGTGGGTATTATTTTGGGGTTAAATTGGATGGCTGAGATCTTCCAACAGGAAAATTTTCAGTTGGAGTTTAGGGACCATGAAGGGCCTACTTGTACAAAGTGGGGCCTATTTTTGTCCAGGCCCACCAATTTCTAGACTTTAAAGAGAGAGAGAGACCCAATGGATTGCCCTTCTTCAAAGTCCGGTTGGATTGGATCAAAGCGTGAGATGAGAGGTTATATATCACGAGGTCTTCTCGCTTGCTCTCTCTTCTTCCTTCCTTCTTCTCTCTCCCAAAACGAAAACCCTAGATCCCCCAATCTTCCTATCCATTGATCTCTCCTCGTTTCTTTAATCGATTAAGCTTTCTCTCTGAGCCAATTTCATCAAGTGTTCGAATGTTCGTTCGTCTAAGCGATGGACCTGGATTGGATTTGTAATGGTTTCGATGCTCGATTTTTGTTAAATTTTGGATAATCGTAGAGGATGAGTTTCTGAAAGGGTTTTGTGGTGCTTTTTGATTCTTGGTGTAATTATTTCTGGAATTAGGGTTTGAATTCGGAATTTGGGGTTCGGTTGTGATTGTGGTTTGAGCTTTTTCTTAGATGGAGCCTCGTGTGGCGAATAAGTTTCGGCTCGGTCGTAAAATCGGCAGTGGGTCCTTTGGGGAGATCTATCTTGGTTCGTTGATTTTTAATTTTAATTTTTTATTTGGCGTTCTTCGCTTGTATACTTTTTATTTTGGGTTTTTTTTTTAATTTAATTTATTTAATTTTTTTTAATTTTTTATTTTGGTGGGTGGGGATTTGTAATGTGTGAATGTTCTTGTTTTTCAGGTACTAATATTCAGAGTAATGAAGAGGTCGCTATTAAGCTTGTAAGAATTTTTTCCTCCTCTTTTATTTGTCCAAATTTTCTTTAAAAAACTGAACTTGTACTTGAAATTGTGGAGATTGTTTGATTCAAGGGAATTATGAATTTTCCATTAGACTGGATTGTCTTAAAGGTCTTTACTTTAATGGAAAATTCATCTCCTTTTTGGGATATTTTATTCAGAAGGTGTTAGAAATGAGTTTATCATTCTAGCTGTGTGATCGACAAATGTCATAATTCATTGTGGTCAAGATTTGTTATATGAGTCATGTGCTTATTTTCTGCAAAAAGATTGATCATTTGATTTTGATACGAGAACTCTCATAGTAGCTATGTCGTGTTTAATATTATGGTCATGAATTTTTCTGTTTGGTCTCTAGGTCTAGGATTGATTTGCAGTCGTAGTTGGTGTTGTACTTGCATCCTCAGGCCTTCTTAATCTTTTGGTTATATATTAACATAGTTCTTACCTCCTTGGATATAAGCTTATTATTAAAACCAAGCTCCATAAGAATAGGAAAAAATAGGTGCAACACCTTTTAAAAATGAATGAAGAAAGTGCATATCAATCAAGTGGACAAAGAATGCCTATACAATTGTTGTTTAAGTGTTTAGTGATCCCAGTTGGTCAAAAGTACTGGGCATTGGTCGAGTGATAGTTGGTTATCTAGATGGTTCAACGACTGGTTACAAAGAGATTTTACTATTTTCCTTAATTCATGATATTAATATTGTGTTTGTTAATTAATAGTATCCTAGCAAAGAAGAATCTGGTGGTTGTCTTCAACAATCTTATTGCTCCTTTGTTTGCATGCAAACATGGGCGAAGCCAAGATGGGGCCAGGGGTTCAGTTGCTCGCCCTCAATTTTTTGTGATTCACATATTCCTCTCCATACTTTGGTGATTATTTAAGATACCTGATTTTTCACACACACAATGTTTTGGCTGATTTAGTGATCCCTCTACTCTGGTTAATATTTCACATACCGCCACCTATGTTTCCAATGTTTTGGGTGATTTAGACACTCCTATATCAAATTGGTGAATTTCTGGGAGACCCTTCAAACCGGTAACATGCCTCGGTTTACCTTATTCTTCTTTTCTAGATTACAAAAATTAACTTGAATACCTTCATTTTAAAACTGAAACTACCTTGGCTTTTTTTTTTTTTGATAAATATAAATTATATAAATTAAGAGACAAAAGGGAGGCTGAGGTAGGCCCCAAACAACAAGATAAGCAAAACAACAAGAAGAGGAGAAAGAAAGCAAAAATACATGCCCTACGTGGGACTACGAGTCACAAATGTTATCCCAATTAACAACAAAGTCTTGAAAACACACTCCCTCAAAGTTATTACTCAACTTTGACCAAAGGAAGAGCAAACCCAAGATCTTTAAAGTCACAGTGTGAGACGAACTCCCCTTGCTATGAAATATCCTGTTATTGCGATCTTTCCATAGACCCCAAGTAATTGCGTACGGTAGGATAGCCCACAAAAGCCTCTTTCTAGAATCGAAGATATTTAAACTCCAACCCTCTAAAAGCGCCAAAAAAGATGAAGGAATTACCCAATCCACCTGGAAACGGGATTAGAAAAACATCAAAATACCTCGAGTAAAAGGACAATGAATAAGAATGTGGTTAATAGACTACTCATCCCTAGAACAAAGAAAGCAAAAATTTGGAGTAATCCACCCTCGATAGATCAAATTATCCAAGGTGATGATTCTTCCCAAAGAGGCAAGCTATAGAAAGAAAAATACCTTTGAAGGAACAGGAGCAGACCAAACAATGGATGGAGAGAAGGAGACCTCACCCGCCGGCATCAAGCAATAATAGAATGACTTAATATAGAATTTCTTATCCTTAGCCTTGAACCATTCCCTTCTATCTGGCTCGTTCTCTCTTAATTGAATCGAATTAAGGAGATCCAGAAGAGATGTAACATTTGTCAATTCCCAATCGTTGAAGTTCCTCCTAAATCCCAGATCCCAAGAGTTCGTGTTCCCGTCTCGAATCAGACATTGCCTTATTGAATTATTTTTATTTCAACGAGCAAGCGTACAAGGATGGCAATTGAGTAGACAGAGTTGAAGTTCTGCACCATAAATCCTCCCAAAATCTGACCTTGTCCCCAATCCCAATTTTGTATCTGATTTCCCTTTCAAACTTCTCAGCAACCTTCATAATACCTCTCCACACACTACATTCGCAGATGACACCTTAGTATTCTTAGATCCTTCTAGAGAACAAGTGAGAGTTCTTCGGGTTTTATTATGTTGCTTTGAAGCAATTTCAGGTTTACACGTCAATCTGCAGAAAAGCAAGTTGTTTGGTGTTGGTGAGGTGTAGGGTTTTCCAGTTTTAGCTACTACTTTGGGGTGTAGGAGTGATATGTTTCCTTCGTTTTAGCTACTAATTTCAGGCTTTTCTTTCTAAAACTAGTTATATTCAAGCTCTTCAACCGCTAGAAATAAATTTATTCTATTATTCCAACTTAAATCTATCATTTTGAACTTCACCTTAATCCCTAGCCTAAAACTTTATATAAAACAATCTCATCACCTTCTACTTCAAAAATCATATCTTGTTCTTTAGATTTGAAGGTTAAAGTAGATTTATCATAAGGTCGATAACTAGGGTAAAAGTTTTACCCATTGAAGATGACTTGTTTTGGGAGTACGAACCAAATGCTTTTTGGTTTCAATTTGAAAACTAGGGTAACGAGGTCATTTATGTTAGTCGATTGAAGAAGACTGAGGCCAAAGGGCCTCTTGACTTGGTCTTTTCTCATAGATGAATGAGAAATGACCTAAATACCCAATTTTCAGCCACCAAACATAAATTCCTGATGAATTTTCTCCCCATAATAAGTCATCTTCATGCTAGTCAACCTTACCATTAGATATAGTTTGCCCCCCTACTAGAAAATCTTGGGTCTGCTCTGCATGCAAAAAAGTCTGTTCATTCATAGAGAAGCAACCTTTGAGCCAATCCTATCGCAAGAAAGAAGAAAATATTTTTGATATTTTTATCATGTTGATTCAGCCTAAACAGAGCTCTTGCCTCTTGCGAGCTGTCTCTTGAGGAAGGAGAGAGGAGAGAATGACATAGAGAAGGGGGTACTATTTCTTTAATATTACAATGATAGAAGTGTGAGTATTATGATGTGAAAATCCACAGTAATTAAATATTTTTCAATTATAAAAATACCCTGGCATTACATTACATGAAACAATACATTATAAAGCTAGACTTCCTATTTGAAATTTCTAAAACAGTCTTAACTTTTATAAAGACAATTCTAACTTGTAAATACTAACTTTTGTAATTCTTGTGCAAATGCACATATCCTTGAATAACAAAGTTTGCAGTGGCAAAAACCCACAGTTTGAGGTCTTTACCCTAGCAGCACTTGCATAGCACGTATCCCTTCCCTAGTTCAATATAAAAAGAAAGGAAAATCCCTTTGAACTATCTTTATAGTATATATTGTAAACAATAATTTGATATACTCTTTTGACCCATTGACCCTATGAACATTTGGCTCACTCCTCGATGGACCTTTTTACTCTAAAAAATAGCCTGGTTGATGATTAGCCATCGGATTTGAGTGATTTTCATTTAGTGCTGGAAGCCCTAGTGTTTTTCACCCAAAGCTCTGGTTCATGATGAAAAATGCTCATATCCAATGGCTTGATTTTTTATGTGAAAGCCCACCAAAAATCATGATGGAAAATGGTTTTTGATCAATGATTAGCTATCATATTTGAGTGATTTTCACTCAGTGCTGCAAGCCCTAGTGTTTTTGCCTACAATTCTGGTCCATAGTGAAAAATGCTCATATCCAATGGCTAGAAATTATCTGTGAGGTTGATTTTTGGTGTGAAGGTTCACCAAGTGGTGGGTCCAATAAGTTCATGTGGTTAGTCTGCTGAAGGATCATGCCAAGTGGAAATATTTGGTAGGACCAGGATGTATTTGTGACTAACACCTTAGTTTACTTGTATTAATGATGCATTATGTTACTGAAAATTACTATATAAACTATAAGTTAAAAAACAAATGAGTTAAATTTAACTAGGGCCTGTATGAGTCATGCTTGACTGCTAGGGGTCTGGAGCCAGACAAAGAGGCGACTAAGTGTTGACTACTTCTTCTGGATAGTATGAACTCATGGACAACACATATATCAAAAAAAATATTATAGTTGTTCCGATGAAGCCACTGTGAAACAAATATCATGAAATTTGCAAACCACAACTACGTCTTAACAACTCTTAAATGGAAATAATCTACAACAATTAAACGTTGTGAGATAACTTGTAAGTAGCTATTGTCAAATAATAATTGGCACATAATTGCACAGTACCCCACTGTAATCACTTATGGGCCAGAATGCATCTGTTTATAACTTCTGTGTTCTTTGATACAATTTTTTCAACGCCATTCTTGAATTTTATGATATTTGTCAATCCTTTTTGGTAGGCATTGCGTTAGTTCCTCCCCTAACTATTCATTTTGTCTGCGGTATTATATATTTCCTTCTTGAAAGACTTACCCAATTTTTTTTTCCTCAGGAAAATGTCAAAACAAAGCATCCCCAATTGCTATACGAATCAAAGTTGTACAGAATCCTCCAAGGAGGAAGTAATCAAAATCTCTTTTTCTTGTAAATTGATCTGTTGGGAGTTTCCTTATTCATTCTTGTCTAATGTGTTCTTCTGTCTGCAACTTTTTGTGACTTTGGCAGCTGGAATTCCAAACGTGAGATGGTTTGGTGTTGAAGGGGATTATAATGTTCTTGTAATGGATCTTCTTGGCCCTAGTCTTGAAGATCTCTTTAACTTTTGCAGCAGGAAACTATCTCTGAAGACTGTTCTTATGCTTGCGGATCAAATGGTAGAACTTTTGATCTGTTTTGCATAAAATTCTACAATTTTATATATCTTATCACTTGCTTTATTTTCTGTTGTTGTTAAAAATTCTTATCAGATTAATCGAGTCGAATTTGTTCATACCAAATCTTTTCTACATCGAGATATCAAACCAGACAATTTTCTCATGGGCTTGGGGAGGCGTGCTAATCAGGTTTGTTTTGAATTTAACTTTCATATTTCAATTGGTAGAAGTTTATCTGGAAACATTTTAATTTACTTTGAGATTTTGCACTTGCATGCAGGTATATGTCATTGATTTTGGTCTGGCTAAGAAGTACAGGGATACTTCAACCCACCAACATATCCCATATAGGTAAAATAGTTAAGGTTAATCATGTTAGCTAGTTATTATTGTTAGTATTGAAGGTTCTAGTTTTTGTAACAATGACATATACATATTTTTCTGTGTCTGACATGACTGCTTGAAAATGCTGATTCTGACAAGTCTCTAGACGTGTATTGTACTATAGTATTTAATATTTAATTATATTTAAATTAGAAGAAATACTTGTAAAACAAATATATGAAATGTAAAAGAAAATATGTTCTAGATACTTAGGATAAGGTTTGAGGATGATCATCATGACACCGATAAAAAAAAGGATGATCATCATGATAACTGTACTAGGACCAGTCTCTAATCATTTGATTCTTGCCGGAAAGCATATGAAATTATTAAACATCCAATTGGTTCAACACCATGACAATTGCTAGTAACATCCCATTTTTGCTCTCTTCGACATTGCGGAACACTAACCAGCCTGTTCTTGGGTTTGTTATAACCTCATTAATTTGTGGTGATTTTGAACTTGTGTGTGCTACCTTGCAATATTCTGTTTCTTTGGTGGGTTTCCCGTCTAACCTTGCATGCGAAGCAATATCTGTTAATTTTGATGAGTCTGACCCATCATCCATTTAACTTTATTGCACTACATTTGAGTCACTGTAAAATTGCCTGTTTTGATTCTGAGAAAAATTTGGTGATTTTTTTCCATTCATATTTTTATCTTGTTTTGATGTTTATTACAGTCCTTAGTTTCAGGCTGAAATGTTGCACCCCCCTCTTTTTTTAATTTTTTTGGTGGACCTAACATGGGTGTACAAAAACTGCAGAGAAAATAAGAACTTGACTGGTACTGCACGATATGCAAGCATGAACACTCACCTTGGCATTGGTATGCAATATACATTTTGGGATATGTCTGATTTGGTTCTAAGGCTTCTTAAACAAACATTGTTCTATTTAACATTTGTATTATTGATTAACTTTTTTAATCATTTTTTTGTTGCTACTTATGTCTGGAATAATTGGCCCTCTCTTTACCATTGTTGTTATTTGTGCATTTCTGACTGTTCTTGGACTGCATAGAACAAAGCCGGAGGGACGATTTGGAATCTCTTGGATATGTTCTTATGTATTTCCTAAGGGGAAGGTGCGAATTTCCTGTCAACCTTTTTAATTGTGTTTCATTTCCATCGACGTTCCATCATTTTTTTAGTTGCTCCTTTTCTTTTTTGTAGTCTTCCCTGGCAGGGATTGAAAGCAGGGACTAAAAAACAAAAGTACGAGAAAATCAGCGAAAAGAAGGTTTCCACATCTATTGAGGTAATATAATTTAAATTGAAGGTTATATGCTTACCCTCCTTTTTTTGTGTATTACAATTTTTTTCTTTTTGGATAGATTTGTATTACAAATTTACAATGAAAGTATAACTAAAAAGTTCACTTTCAGGCCTTATGTCGGGGTTATCCTACGGAATTTGCATCTTACTTCCATTACTGCCGTTCACTACGGTTTGATGATAAGCCAGATTATGCTTATCTAAAAAGAATATTCCGCGACCTTTTTATTCGTGAAGGTTTGACTTTTTTGTCCCTGTACTTGTGGTATGAGAATCTGCATATGGAAACACTACAAATTAGTGCTAATTTTTGAAGTTTTAAGCAGTCCCATTGCATCAATGTGATTCCATCTTTTTGTTCTTTTGTTCTTGCAGGCTTTCAGTTTGATTATGTGTTTGACTGGACCATTTTGAAGTACCAACAATCGCAGATTGCCACTCCTCCTGCACGTGCTCTCGTAAGTGATGTTGTATAACAAATGGTTTTCCCTATTTTGGTCCCACACAAATGTTTGAATCTGAATCATGACTAATTACTTATTTTAGGGCCCTCCTGCTGGACCAAGCTCTGGGATGGCCCCTGCTATTGCCAATGCTGACAGACAGACGGGTACTTTATAAGCATTATAGCTTCTTTCTTGTCCTGTATTCACCATTTTGCATCCCATTATGATGCATGCATCATAGAGTTTATATCAATCATTGGACATAACCTCTAGTCCTTTTATATGGATGTCAAGTTTCTCCTTTTTGGTAATCTGATCTGATACACACTAGTTCTTTCTTGACATATCTGTGTCGATCATTCTCCATGAATGATTAGCAAAGAAAAAAAAATCATTCTCCTCAGATGTAAATTTCCTTCCTTTGGTTTCCTTACATTCAATCTATTTCTTTTTTTGGCACACTCATTTTCCCCTCATGCTCTATGTGTGTAAATTTCTTTCTTAATCTTTTTTGTTGTAAACGGGGTAGAAAATGTCTCTCATATGGACCTGACTTCCATTCAACCTACTTGGCATACTCATTTTTCCCTTGTGGTGCCATTCATAGTTCTTAATGCACTTTTTTATCTTATTCTGCCTGACAATGCACAAACGAATTCCTTATATTTTTTTTTTGTTTTTTGAGATTTTAAACCTGGTTGGTTCTTTAACTTTGTCCCAGGCGGTGAAGAAGGGAGACCACCTGGTTGGTCTTCAATGGATCCCTCTCGGAGGAGAGTCCCTGGGCCAATCATAAATTCAGGAAGCTTATCTAAGCAAAAGGGTCCAGTTGCAATTGATTCAGCTGTGCCTAAAGATTCCATGGTAAGTCCATTTTGTTTTAGCCATAGTTCATTTGAGGTTGATACAGAATATATGATGCACAATGGCTTATTGACTGTGGCTTGATTTATGTTGGCCAACAAAGTTGTGTTGTGTTTGATTTAAAGGTGTCTGATAGTTGCATGGACCTTCTATTTTTAGGATTATTAGTAGATTGAGTGCATTTGTTCTCTGCATGAATTTTGGGAGATATACTGGTAGCCTCCACTCATGCATCTGAAAAGCAAAGAGAGTGAAACAACGCAATCATGTGGAAACTGACTGCCCATAACTACTTGCTATAATTATTTGCAACAAATTTCAGCCCTCTGATCCTACATTGACGATTTACTAATTTGTTTGAAAATAGTGAGTCAAGCAAGGTCTTGTCAAGCATGGTTTCTTTGAAGTGTTCCCACATTATTAATGTTTTATCCATGGTTTAAACTTAATATATCTGTCTCAGGTTGTAATAGTGTCAACGGATTGCACACTGTTATGTCATATGTAATGTAACAATTATAAAACGCCCATTTTTCTGAAATAGTTGTGAATATTCATGAGTATTTCTTTGTAAAAGGTGCCAGCTTGCTAAGTTGGTTAAAGCCTCTTGAGTGTTGATGTGGCCTGGGTTCAAAACCCGCCTTCGCCTTCTAATTAGTAGCCACTAACTTGCTTGGCTAGCAAACGAATAGTTATTACTTTTTATTTAACAATATATAACCTTCTATTTTCACATGTAACAAGTGTTATAACATTGTTTCACATATTTTAGACATAAATGTTTATTTATTTTTATTCATACAGAATAATGTACATGATATATGTTTCATTATTATAAGTATTGTTACGGTGTTAACTGCTGCTATTTTGTGGAAATCACTCTTCTCAACACATTTGATTTTATTGCCGACATTTATTTTTATTATTGTAAAATATATATGGACATTAAGCAAAGAGGGACCACTTGTTGGTCATGCCAAATATTACCATATGACCTACCCTTGGTGAATTTACAATCAGAAAATCAGCTTGATAGGAGATTCCATGTTCATTGACTTTGGGCATATTTTTCTTCTTGAGATTGGTACCTAATTTCTTTTACTTTGGTCAGTGGCTCTGAATCACCTATCAGGCTGATTGTTGGTGTATGGGTCCACCAAGGAGAAACGTTAATGCAGTGAGTGGGTCCCAAGAGCCGGTCACTTGACAATATTTAGTGACACCACCTCATGTTTCCTCAGCAATTTTAATTGTCATACTAAGCTACTTTAACTGTTCATCTTATAAGTTGAAGAAAAGAAAAGTAATAGTCATTAGACAACCATAGTGCCTTGTTTTTTCTAACATATCAAGTGTAGAATACCTATCATTGTCAAGAGATTATCACAACCTCTTTAGACCCTGATTTTATCTTTTGATTCATTGGTGCTTTAGTCCAGGCCTTGAATTATTTATTCTGTTCTCCTGCCATCCCTTCCCATTCTTTCTGTGCTTACTCCCCTGCATATCTGCTCATATGAATATATGGTGGACTAGGGGTGTCAATTGGTGTACCTATTTAACCGGAACCAAACTAAGATCAGAACCAATTAGATGGTTCTGGGTCCCTTTTTATTGGTACTGATTGAGTTGGATCTCTTTGAACCAAACCAGTTGAGAACCGAAACAGATGGAAACGGAAAAAAAAAAAAAAAAAAAACCCTAGAGCAGAACAGTTTAAAGAGAATTTTTTTATGGTTCTGATTCTGGTTCCATTGATTTGAGAACCGGAACTGAGAAAATTTTACAGTTCTGATTCGTATAGGAAACAAACTGGAACTGACCCATTGACACCTCTATGGTAGATTAATATTTATATCTATGTGATGCATAAATACTTGTCTGAAGGGTTTATATGTCACTTTAAATCTTAGATTTGCTTGTGATTGCCATTCTTGCCTGATATCTTGCAAATTTTGTTTCTGGCATCTGCAACTTTAAACCATACAATATCTGGAACTCATGCAGTTATCTAGTTCCACCTTTTTGGGACGTTCTAATGGATCATCAAGGCGAGCTGCTGTCTCTAGCAGCCGTGATGCTATGGTTGGGAGTGAGTCTGATCCATCTCGTCCTCGAACCACAGAGGCAAGCCCGAGTGCGTTCCGCAAGGTTACAAGTGGGCAGAGAAGTTCACCTGTTGGCACTTTAGAACCCAAGCGCACGTCTTCTGGTAGGAACATATCTAATATAAAGAACTTCGAGTCTACTCTCAAGGGCATGGAGGGACTGAATTTCGAGGAGGAGAGGTTGCAGTATTAACTGCCTGCTGAACTGATGATCAATTCAATCTCTCTCTGTACCGCTCTCCTGTATTCGTAAAGTGGTCTACCGCCATTACAGTTGGAGTGGTAATGTTGTTTCTTTGAGTTGTTTCTGAGGGAAACTGTGTTTGAAATATAAAGTAGTGATGGTTGGGAACTACATTCAGAACTCAACAAATATGATGAACTGAACTCAACCGATTGTTTCGACATATAGCTCTATCTTTGTCATGGCTTCCCTTATCTCATCATTCGTAAGTTGATTTCATCTACGTCTTAAGCTATGTTTGTCTAGACACAGTATGTCCAACACTTTTTTCACCATCAATTGTTAATTTGTATTTGATTCTTGTTTGGTTTTCACACTACTTTTGAACATGAATACTACAAAACCCTTGAATGGGGAGATTGTGTTGTGCTGCACCTATGTTATACATTTATTGGGGATGCAAAGGAAGAGGACATGTAGGTCCTGAAGAATTTCGAGATGCCCAATTCTCGTTCAACTTTTAAATGTTTCATTTCTTATTCGTATTCAGGTTTGAGTTTACCTTTGAAGCTAAGAGATATGATGACCATGATTGAGATATCAGGTCATAACTGACTCAAAAAAGAAAAAAGAAGAAATATACCTAAATGTGGTATCTGTTTTTATTTTTTGACAAAGAGATCGTGCTCTGCAGTGGTTCTGTGGCTGATCTTCGTTTTCTCCTTAATAGCTGGGTTAGTACTTTTCGTGTTTTGAATTAATGCTTTACGAATTTGTGACCATGTAGGTACAGGTAACGTGGACTGGAATGTTTGTCATGAGGCTTAGATGTAAATAATATTCATGAACTTGACTGGTTCAAAGTTCTGATCATTTTTAGAATTTTTCTGTGGATTATTTTGATTGTGACTGAGAAAATATAATTCTGAAACATTGAGGGTGTGTTTGATAAATAGAGGTTGAGTGTGAGAGTTGAGCTTTCAAGAGTTCAACCCTTAGAAGTTCAACTTCTGAAAATTGATCTTGAGAGTTAAAAACAACTTTAGTGCTTGGTTGCTGAAAATTCACCCAACCTGAAAGTAAGAGTTCATACCCTGGAATCAATCATCATCTAAGAGTTCATACCTTATACCATGCCATATTTTTTAAGGGACATCTTGCTCAAATGAAGATTTAACCCTTCATTGTAGTTCAAACAGGGAGTCGGCTAGCAATCAACCGTCAGCTCCATGGACAAGAAAACAAGATATAGGGCTTTTTCTTCAAGAACCAGGGTGGTAAGGGGTTTGTGCTAAAGGGGATGAAGAGAATGGTTATGCTCCTCCAACCAGTAAAAAGAAAAGGAGAGAGAGAGAGAGAGAGGAGTCTTGATTTTGGATCAGAAATCCCTGATTTTGGATTAAGAATCTCAAAAATAGGGGCGAGAGACACAGAGTTCCCAACTTTCACCTCGTAGGGTGAAAGTTGAAACCTCTTACTTTTAGCTTGATTGAGAGTTGGATAAGTTGGTGATCCACGCTAGTTGAGTCTTTCAAACGCACCTAAGTAGGTAATGTAACTTCAAACACAGCCTGAATGTTTCAGAATTATATTTCAACTTGACTAAGAAAGTCTCAGTCGATACACTGTCTCGATTTTTCTCATGTTCGAAACATTGTCCCGAAATGAGATTTTAAATTTTTATGGCTTTGATTAATCAGAAATAAGATCAATCTTAACATTCAGGATGGAAGATAGTTAGCCGAACCGAGTTTTTGATAATTCTGTTGATGATCATCCAATCATTCATATTCCTTGCATGCCTAACAACCCTTACCTTTCTCAGTAAGGAAGGGTGCATTCGGGAAAAGTGCTTCTACAGAAGCACTTCTCTTTCAATCACTTCTATAAGAATATTGAGTGCAAAATTGACTGTTTGTTGACAGTGTTTAAAAAGTGCCTTTTTTTTTTGTTGGGCGTGGGTGTGGGGATTGGGGATTTAGAGACAGAAGATATAGGACATTTGGTGAAACAGAAATAATGAATCTTGTTACTCCATTATTTTTTTTTAAGTGTTCAATTTAACTCCATTTCTAAATAAATAAATTTCATGAAATTAGACTAATCAAATTCTAATTCAATTATGCAGGTGTCCTAAGACGAGCTCAACAAACACAAACTGTAAAATCATGGCCTATTAATCCTTTAGATTTTTGGAATTTGAAACAAGAGGTTTAATAGCGATGTTGTTTTTTTTTCCCCAAGAGTGTTAGATTGTTCACCCACCAATAGGGGAATGTGGATGGCTGTTGTACTAGTTGGGACACCTTAAACAAGTTGGTTAAGGGGTGACCACTGGGGTGGGGTTCCTTCCTCCAATTTATTATTCATGGTCATTTATCCGGAGGTCCCCATGCCCATGGCCTAATTTGACTAAGCCTAAGCCCAAGCCCAACCCTAACCCTAATAGGCTCGGTCCAGCTTGGTTTAATATTTAGGTTTCACAAAAAATAAATAAAATAATGCATTTTTCTAAAAGTTTATAACAATCATACTCACAAAATTATTTGAATTTTTTTTATTTTTAAAAATCATAGAATTCTCCAAATTAGGGTTAACCGATTAATCTTGTTAATCCATTATGGAACATTGCTAGTAATTCGGAATACAACAAAAAATCGATTCTTGAAAATTTTGAGTTCTATTTGATTTTGGATTGCAAAAATTCAGTCTAAAATTCGGTCAAAATTTTGATAAATGAAAAATATACGGCATATGCTTCATACTTGTATTATCCGTTTCATTTCAGAAATTAAGAAATAAAAAATTTGGCCATATGATAATGATGGTGCTAATGAAATTAGTGATGTTAATGGCGATGGTAATAATGAGGATATTGAGGTTATTATTTCATTGATTTTTAAAAGAAGATTAAAGTCAAGGGATAAATCATCAATTTGAAAAATTAAAGTGTCATCTCAAATAAATGTAGAGACTCATGTCTTTATTCTTTTTAAAAAAAAAAAAAAAGGTACATTTGTCAAATAAAAATGTAGATTCCTCCAAAATTTTAAAGCATAGCCACTACAAAGTCGACTTGTGTTATACGTCACAACTTACAAGTTTATACTTTGCAACATACAATAAGTTATATTAGCATTTTTTTTTTCACTGAGTTTTATAAAAAATTGTAAAAATCACATTTTATTCTTTTTAAACTTAAAATCCGTGAATTATTTAGAATAACTCAATAATCCGAAGAGTAATACTTTTATTAAAAAAACACAAAAAATTTGTGAATTTTTCAAGAATTAAACAGGAGATTACTAACAAGGATTACGATAACATTTTTACCCTTCACCTCCAAAAAATTTAATTTTTTCAACGACAAGATTTATTGAAAGATTGAAGATGATAAGTTTTAGTAAGAAATCCAATAAATATTTTGTACAATCTCCAAATTTTTTTTCTGAATTTAGCCGAATTAACCAAATTGAAATCCCACCGAAAAATTTATGAATCACAACTTTCTTACTAAGATAACAATTGGTTAGGGGCTCAAGATTAAGGGTGTCAATGGAAAGTCGATAGTTTTATATATGATTCGAAATAATATATGATATATATTAATTCAGTCATAAATTTAATTTGCAAACTTTTGAGGGCCACAAAACATTCACAAATGATCAAAGGACTACTTTTTAAATTACAATATTGGTAGGGGCCGCGCGAACGCGTACCCCCTCTGTCACAAATTATGACGTAGATTCCACCACTATGAGTAGATCTTAGGCAAAGCACCCCTCCCACGTGCAATGGAAGTTGCTGACCTAGGCCATAGGCCTTCTTGAGCACCCATTGACCCCGCCCAGGTAAGTATGTTCTACATGTGCCCACCCATCTCTATATATACCGTACTATCTACTTTACTATAATAATCTCTCTCCGATGTGGGACTAAATTATTTACTTCCACTTCTTTTGATTTCTTTCATCTCATCATAATCAATGTGATCTCATTCTCACGGATTGATTGATTTAGGGCTGTCAATGGGTTAATCTGACCCGAAATCCAATCCAATAACTATGGATCTAACTAAATCAAGGATTTGGGTTTCAATAAGGATCCAATCTAATAACTTATCGGATGAGTTTTGGATCAACCATCGTACAATTAGATAGGGATCTAATAAGATAATGTGTTTAAAATATATAAATAATATTTTATTTATTTATTTATATTTTACATTTGCTTTTATTGAATTGGGTTGGATTGTACCCGAAACAACAGATGTCATGTCGGATCATGTCCGAACTTGAAAATGATAGATCCAAATGGGACTGTGTCTAATATGTACATTTTTACTTGTCATCATGAAGATTTATGGGCGTGGGTCCAGTTGATAAAAGTATCCTTGTATCCAAACACCCATAGCCCCTAAAATGGGCCTGGACATGCTCTGTGAGCCCAATCCAAAGTGGGCTTTGTAGGACCCTTTCAAGCTTTTGAGTTTTTTTTTTTAAAAGCAAGCCCAAGCCTCTGTTCATCTTTGGAAAGTGATGTCATCCTTTTGACAAAGAGGGCACCATCCTATTGAAAGACAGATATGACCATCGTAAATGAATTGTTTTACAAGAACAACTTTGTTCTTAAAAGGGTAACTTTGTCTTTTGACTAGGTACCGTGTCATGCACTTCCCACCGAGCTTGATAGTGTAAGCTTGGGATAAGGACAATTTTAATAAATAAATAAAAGTTGATTAAGACATGGGCTCCACGTTTTAATTGAGTATTTGAGATATTCTATTTTAAAATGAGAAAAATACCCTTGACCATGGTCTTCTATGAGTGATGATCAAAGAATTGTCAAAATACCCTCATTTCAATCTCGTAAGAAAAACCTAGATTTTTTTTTCTTTCTCTTCAACATTATCAATTGCTCAAAACCCCATGAAGCAATGAATTCCCTACGGCCACCCTCTAGGACCAGCTGACTCTCGACTCAACCAGTTGCACATAAGACTTTTCAAGAGGGCGATACAGGTAACCATGAGATTAGTCTCATTCGAAGGGTAAAAATACCCACGACAAGCACACAAAAAAATGTGTTAGTAACCACTTCAATTTTGAGGAGAAAGGTATTCATCTATTTGGTGATGTTTGAGACTCATCACTCACCCTAGAAGAAAAATCCATTATTTTCAAACCTCCATTTATTGTAAAGTCATCTAAGGTTAACTTATTTTATCATCGATTTAGAAGATAAAATAGTAAAGAAAATCAATTAATGAATCCGATGGAATAGAGTTTTATTAGTGATCTTGTTGCTAAAATCCAAGGTTGAAGTGTTTTGAGTGGGTTGGGGAATTAAGGGGTTTTGACTTGAGGTTGAAGATGAGGGTACTTCAGTCATTTTATTATTAGTCAAAAACACCATGGTCAAACTTTAAGGGTATCTCAAACATTTACCAAAAAGGAGAGCACAACTAGATAACCCAAAAAGTAATAAAGAAAGGAGTTGCTCCATTCCAGACTTATGTATTTTTTCTTACATTAGGAATTTTCCCTATAAAAATCCAAAAAGGAAAAAATCATAAATCTTTCTTTTCCTACTATTTAGGCCGCCAGAGAAATGTATTAGAAACTAGAAAGGGAATGTTGAGTGTGGTTTCTAATATTTAATTGCTAAAACCAAGAAAACCCCATTTTGTCTCTCTAAAGTATAAAGTAGACTAGGGGGGGCTACTAAGCCTTGCTTCTCTCTCTCTCTCTCTCTCTCTCTCGCTCTCTCTGTCTTTCCTTCGTTTGCTTTTGAAACCTGTAATGGAAGGAAACAACACCCAAAGCAGCAAATTCAAGACAATATGTGTGTATTGTGGGAGTAGCTCTGGCAATAGAAAAGTCTTCAGTGATGCTGCTCTTGATTTGGGAAATGAACTGGTTTGCTTTCTAGTCTATAAATTATCAATATGTTTATAATTTTTTCATTTTTGATCGATTTAAAGTTTCCTGAGAAATGGTCATTTGTTGTTTTGAATTGGGTTCTCTTCTTTTTTCATATTGAGAATGATTTTGAGTTTTTAAGTGATAGATTGCTTAAGTACTTTTTTTTCCAGATAATTTACGGGTTCTTTCTTCTAGTTTAATGGGTGTTGAATTGTTACAGGTGAAGAGGAAAATTAATTTGGTTTATGGTGGTGGAAGTATTGGGTTGATGGGTTTGATCTCTCAAAGAGTTTATGATGGTGGTTGTCATGTTCTTGGGTAACTAAGAAATTTCAATAAATTTAATAATGAAAGCAAGCCATATATGAGCTTCTGTATCTCATTAATTTTTTTTTTTTTTTGTTTCCTTTGGTTTTGTTTGATCTCTTGTATGCAGGGTCATTCCAACAGCTCTTTTGCCTATTGAGGTATGTTTTCTTCATCTCTTGAACTATGGTTTGATACATCTATTCATAGATATAGAAGGTCACCTTGGATTTGTATTTTGGTCATTTGGTGGAAGAACTCTTATTGTAAAACTTGTGTTTAATTACTAATTTCTACGATTTCGTATGTTTTTGATGTGGTGCTTATAAAAGCTATTACAATTCTCTTATTCATGATCATTTTATATTTTAGGAAACTTGGTTTTTTCTATTATTTTAAAAATCTCAAAACATAGAAAACTTATCAAGGTTGGTGTTCTCCTAAGGTAGGATTCAATCTTTAATACAACTTAGCTCTACAGGTCTCTCCACTTGACACAAAACCCGTTTTCAAAAAGGGATCAAATTTTGAAATCAAAGTAGATTTCAATTTATATTTAAAAGTATGGCTACTGGGTGTTCATGTCGATTCGAGAGTCCCTGAGGAGCAAAATTGCTACATAAATTAGCTAATTTGGGAACTTTGAATGATATTCACAGATATCTGGCTCAACTGTGGGAGAAGTGAAGACAGTTTCAGACATGCACAAGAGAAAAGCAGAAATGGCCCGACAGTCTGATGCCTTCATCGCTCTTCCTGGTAAATTTTCACTCTTTAAACATGGAAATAAAGTTATGGTTCAATGGTACGTCAATGTGGGTGTCACTGATTCTTGTTTGAGAGTTTGAATTATTTTAGGTGGATATGGAACAATGGAAGAGCTACTTGAGATGATTACTTGGTCACAGCTTGGAATCCATAACAAACCCGTAATCCATCGATGCTTCTACTAAGAAGATTCAAATCTAAGTGAAATTCAATGGTGTTCTTATTCTAACTTGGTGTGTATATGTGCACAGGTTGGTCTTTTAAATGTAGATGGGTACTACAATTCTTTGCTTGCATTGTTCGACGATGGTGTTAAGGAAGGTTTCATCAAACCAACCGCTCGACGTATAGTCATCTCCGCTCCAACAGCAAAAGAATTGTTAGAAAATATGGAGGTAAGAACCAAACTAATCCATATTTCTTTCATAGTAGTACACAAATGTATGAATCTAAAAGTCTTTTTTTTTTTAAATTGCAGCAATTCAGTCCCTCCCAGGAACAAGCCGCTCTTCATAATAGCTGGGAAGGGTCACCAAATGGACTCTGACATTCTTTTCGGATTTGGGTTTTTCTTCTACTCATGTTCTTAATCTTAGACAATTCTTTCTCGTGCAATTTGTGTGTGAGAAGCCAGGCAAATGGGGTTACCACGGTCCATTATCATCTGAGTTTAGCTTTCTTTTGCGAATCAAATATTATATTAAAATCGACTTTGTAGCTTTATTATTGGATTGTTAATTGTATCATTGATGCACCATTGGATGCTATTTGTATTTACTCGAAAATAAGGACAAAGATTCTTGAAAATGAGAAGTTACCCGAAAAAAAGTTCTGCTTTGCCTTGGATTTAATTTTCAACTTTTGGTCTCTGTCTAGGCTTAATTTCTTGTTGTAGAACTCAACTTTTTTTATTTGAGGTGTGATTTAGTTCAGAATGTTAGATTCTTAATTCAGATTCTGATTTTGGATTGTCGGAATCAGATTATGGAAACTGATTTCTGTATCCAACTGACTCTGTTTTTACAATTCTAATACAACATAATACATAACTAAACGCAAAAATAGATTTTGAAAAACCTCAAGAAATGGCATTGGAAGCACACAAAAAAAAAAAAAACAACACAAAAGCAACGAAGAAAAAAGAGAGTTACTATTGCCACACCAACTGTGTTCAATTCTTTTGGTGATTTACATAGGAATTGGTGTGGCATCAGTAAAATTTGGTGTGGCAATAGCATCCCTAAAAAAAGAGAATTTAGGTGATTGGGTGATGTAGGACGAGTCATGGAGGAGTATATGGAGTAACTTGATCAAAAGAAGATGCACTAAAGGGCTAAATGCACACCTTAGCCTCAAATGGCCATAATTTTTTACTTGATTGTCGAAATTTGCTTATTATATATCAATGTATTCATCTCGTAAAGCAGTATACTGTGGAAATTTGCTTATGCCAATAAACAGTTGTTTCGAGATGTCAGAAAAATGAGTCTACCAAGCACTGCAATCGTTAACAACTGTGAAAGACAAGAAATGCAAAGTTCTGCGTTTTCCTGTCTTTTGTGGGATACCAAGTAAGGCCTTAGGGTATTTAGATTCTTAATTTGATTAGAAAGTTGTTTTTTAATATTCTAAGATTAATATAAGAGTTTGGGTTGAGTAAGAATTATTTTACTATTTTAGGAAAGATAATTATTTTGGCTAAATTTTACAATTTTGTGTAAGAGTGATGGGAGGAGGAATTCCAAGTCAAATTAGAAGTCTTGGAGACTATTTAAACCATTTTAATGGACTTTTTTTATTTTATTTTATTTTATTTTTTCTCTTTTTGTTATTCAAAACTTTCTTCAATAAAATTTCAGTTTCTTTAGAGAATTATTCTCTCTGTTTTACATAAAGAGGGATGCAATCACAGACAAGAACGTGGTTTTAAAACTCATTTTGACATCTTGTCTCGTCTGTCCATGAATGGGCCTGAGTTGTCTGATATGTTTGAGTCGTCTCGTTTAACAATGAGAAAAATGAAGCATGGTCTTAAATCTCATCCGATATGTTTGACTCAAAAACATACACAAAAACATATCTACCCCCTTGGGAAATACAGCTAGTATTTTACATAATATAAGTGAAAGTACAAAAATACCCTAAGAAAAATTTAAGCCGAATTGTAGAATGGTGAACAATACTCCTTACTAATCAGTACCATCAGACTCCACAAAGCATAACACATTCGACTTTGTGCTTATTCTATGAATGAGATCCAAATCAAATCACTATATTCTAAAGAAGTTTACAGACCTAGAGTTCGTTAGTCGCCTCACCATAAAGAAAAACCTTAACCACCCACCATATACAAGAAATATGCAAAACACCCCTATTAGTTGGGTTGGGTTTTTGGATCGGGTCATGGATTGGATCACATACACTTACGACACTTATTACAAATGTACTCATCATTCCCTATTTTATAGCCAATTTCTTTTGGGTCCAACCAGTTGCACTCCATCACTTTGAAAAAGTCACTTGAACTATATTAATAGGCTTGCACTCTAAAAACCAAATGTTGCACTATTTTTATTCATCTTGAAAAATCATAGAGTGACCACAACATCAAAGCTTCATAAACTATAAAGTCAATTTTCAAAGCTTCATGATCTACAAGTGTTGTGCTACGTGCGGCAATTTTGATGAATAATACGAAAGAGAAAAACAGGAAAGAAATAAAAATAAAAATAAACACACATATTTAACGTGGTTTGGCGATGTGCCTACAATCACAAAAACAAGAAACTGAATTTTCACTATATGAAGAGAGGAGAGTTTTATTATACTCGTTCAAGTGAATTTTTCAAAGTGATGGAGTGCAACTGGTTGGTCCCAAAAGAAATTGGCTATAAAATAGGAACGATGAGTACATTTTTGTTAATAAGTGTCCTCTCTCGTTTTTGTATCCGTATATAAAGAAAAAAAAATCATCCATCATTAGCAGGAGTTTCTATAGATTTTTATTATATTTGTTGTTGATGTATGTGGCTCATATTGAGTGGACCACGTATATAAAGAATACAGGCAGATGCCGTTGTTCGCTCCATGAATTTTTATGTGCCTACATCCACAAAAACGAGAAACTGTCCTCTCTCCACAAAAACGCTCAGAATGCAAAACTCTCCTTTCTCCACTCCGGCATCTGCCTGTATTCTTTATATACGTGTTACACTCAATATGAGCCACATACATCAACAACAAGTATAATAAAAATCTACAGAAACTCCTGTTAATGATGGATATATATATATATATTTGTAGAATGTAACTAGTAGGATGGGATCAATTTTTATTTAGGAAAAAATAAGCAATTTTTTATTATTTAAGATTGGAGTTCATTCGCTTCTAGGTGATGTGCAACTACTCAGTCCCTTTCTTTTCTAGAATTGCTTTTATAATTTGGACCAATATAACATCAGATTCTAGAGTCAATTTCATGGGCATTCGAGACTCTAGGCCTCAACTGATTCAAAACTGTTACTTGGACGATAAATTGTATAATTTGAATAATGCTGAAGTGACCTCAAGATTATACCTCACATTGCACATCCTGACGTGAAAGTGTATAGGAACCATAAATGCTATTCATCGAGATACGAGCAAAAAAGCATCTATGGTTCCCAGGGGCGGATTTAGTGTGGGGGCAATGGGGGCACTTGCCCCCAAAAGAATTTTCAAACCTTTTGTGGAGTAATGAACTATTGTGAAAGATAATAATGGCAAATAAAAAAATCTGCTGCTCTTGCTCTCATAATTTGTTTTACACACTTAGTTGCCCCCACAAAAAAGTTTTCATTGTTATATTGCCCCCACACAAAACAATTACAATTTTTGTTGCCCTCAAAAAAATTTCTACTTTTACGTTGCCCCCACATGAGTAAAATCCTGGCTCCGCCCCTGATGGTTCCTATACACTTTCACGTCAGGATGTGCAATATGAAGTACAATCTTGAGGTCACTCCAGCACAAGTCGAGCAATTTGTTTTTATAAGAATCCAAGACTAGATGGTTTTGGATTTGCCGAAGGCAAGAGGCTAAGAAGAACACTTTTGTAAACAAACCATTTGTGCTTGTTTTTGAATGGTTTTTGGGTTTGAAATAGTACTACTTGACACCTGATGTGGTCCAAAATCTCAGGATCATAAGTTGATAACTGATATATTACTTTTGGATATTTCAGTTACATGTTCTTTGCTTTGTTAAGTCGAACTTGACTTATCTGAAGGTACCAACTGCCAATCACATGGTGGTTTTAAGAGATGAGTCTCTTGTGAGGAGTCCTAATAAATATAGAGTACAAAACTGATCTGTCAGTATTGTTCATGTTCAAGGTACAGTGGGCCTTTTTGGTCTCAAATTTTATGGACAATTAAAGGTGGAGAGAGCTGTAGTTCTCTTCATTATGGGTTCAATTTCCCTCTAATGTTAAATGGATCCTACCAGCATTGAAAATACTCCATGAATTTTAGGCTGAGGTTTGATAATGGTTGTCGGGCTTGTTCAATCGTTTATATTCCTAGTTTTTACTTAATTTGGGTTTTTTGCTTACGAAATCCTTGATCAAATCATGATAATAATTGAAGATAAAATGAAATTAATGTACAAAGTACAAAATGATTTATGGTGGTTTGATACTGCCTAATATCCACTTTAGACAAGAGAGCTGTTCACTATGATAAGAAAGAAATTGGAAAATAATGGAGTAACTTTAAAATTCACATCAATTCACACTTTGCTGATGTGAATGTTTGTATAGAACCATAGATGCTTTTCATTGAGATACGAGTGAAAAGCATCTATAGTTCCATGCACACCTTCACGTAAACAAAGTGTGAATTTTAAAGTCACTCTAGCACGACTAAAAAAAATTACTTTCCCACTCCAATACCTCTCGTGGTTAGTATTTAAGGCCACACTCCTCGAAATACATATTATAATAAATGTCTTCTTATGAACCCATGGCAAGCCAACTTCCAAGCAACTTTGAGGTGGTGTGTTCAAGTCCAATTTATCCATAAAAATCCCGCCCCCCCCCAAAAAAAAAAAAAAAAAAAAAAAAAAAAATTCTTTTTGTTTGTCAAGAGATGGCCAATTTCCAATCTTCTTTGACGAATTATGATTTTTCCAATTGTTTCATAGATAGGTTATTTTAGTTGGGACATTGACGTGATGTCTATCAAAGGGACTCCGACGATGAAGCTAGAAGATAGACTTACTGAGCAAAATAGTAAATTTGAGTTTATAGGGAGTTCACATCTCCCATTTTAAAACTCAAAGGGTTCCTTAGTAGACAATTACAAATGAGAGCCATTAATCCCTAAATCATAACTACTTGACCCACTAACATCCCATGTGGCATGTACCTATACTCATTATCTGCCATTGAATTTGTCACGACTTTCTTAAATTCCACGTGATAATATAGTTATTGAGCTTGATTGATGAAACGAGGACAGGGTCATGTTACCCATTTGCCAAAAACTCGGATTTGGCTCTCTTGGGAGTTACATTTTATTAACTTAGTGTGTGTTTGGTAACACTTTTTGAGTCTAAATGGAGCCTTAATCTTGTTTATTTTGGTCTGGATTCTAGATTTCATAACCAAATTTCAGAAGCTATGAACCAACGATGGGGGACACTGGATGAATCCAGAAGTTCTCAACCAGAAATCGAAAAACAGAAAACATTCCAGACTTCAGCCTTTAGAGGTGTTACCAAACACAGCCTTAAATCAAATTGGAGTTGAACTAAGAATTTGGCCTGGGCCGGGCACTAATCTCTTTGATTACATGGCTGAGAGGCATTCAGGTTGAGTCGTCTGCTAATTGCGGGTAGAGGGCTCGAGTTCCTTGGTTGAGTTCCTCTACGTCCACGGGGTTCGAGTCCCTTGTGCGTAAGTTGGGCTTGATTTATCTTGTTGAGCCTTTTACTCAGTGGGGATAGAAGGCTCAACCTTCTTGGACTGAGTCTCTGCTACCCATTACGTATGGATCAAAAGATGGTTCAAAATTTTATGGGTCCATGTGAAGTCTTTGACTTCCACGTGGCACAGATCCATGAAGAGCTACATCAACACCCACCGTTTGATCAAACAATTTGACTTTAAAAAATAAAATAAATGCTAGAAGTTATTCAATTCTCCATGGCATCAAAATTCAGTTGTTTATGGTCGTCGATGTTTTTGACTTGATCTAGATTCATGACATTCAATAGATAGTTGCCCCTTCAATCTTTCTAAATGCCCACAAACACCCGTTTGGCAGGGATCCACTCTTACTGATTATTCCCCGACAGAACGGAACAAAACTTAAGAAGGACGACAAGAAAGGCTCGCTAAGGTGGGCGAATTTAAAATGCAAAAAGCAGGATAAAGTCTATTTATCCCCGCGTTTTCTCTTGTTTTGGAAAGGGAAGAGAGGATTGTTGAACTATGTTGATATTCGGGAGGAGTCAAAACTGATTCAGATGTTTATGTAATCTTGCTTGCCGATGTTTTCATACTTCTTGTTGATCTGCACTGCTACTTATTAAACACAATTTTCAACATGTTGTCACATAGACATGTTGAAAACTCAAGAAGCAGAATGACACAAACAATGATGATGAGAAGCCAGCATTTTGGATTTCTAAGAAAGGGTCGGAATCGACTGGATAATCCCTCTAAATAAATGGTTAAAAATCATTTTGGAGGAAGAGACAGAAGTATCAACCACCAATTGAAGCACACAAGTTTTCACTTTGAAAGCATAGCTCGTAATAGGAGAGAAGTGGTTCTACTCTTTACTGATCTTTGTTGGGTTATAATATTGAAAGCCCAGGTGTAATAATTTCATTAAAAAAGAGAAACAAGAAAGGAGGCTGAGATAACCCCCATACAAGAGAGTGAAAAAGAGAAAAGCAAAACAAGCAAAGCTAAGATGATTACACAATTTTACTGGTGCTTGGTTACACACTTTCCCTGCTCTGGAAAATCCTGTTGTTCCTCTCCTTCCAAAGACCCCAAGCGACGGCAAAAGGAAGGATCACCCAAAGGCGTCGTCTTCTAATAGAAAAGATATTGAAGTTCCACCTTTGAAGTTAAAAACACCCAAACATAAAAACTGAACAAAAAAGAACTACAACTGATGAAGCAGCTATTTCCCATCCCCTCCCCTCTTGCAATTTCCCTTGAAGGATCCCACTTGTATAAAAAAAATTAGTACTCAGTCAAAAAGGATTGCAGTACATAAAAGTAGACCAACATGACAAGGTTATGCGATATTAAGTCCTCAAAGTACCTGATAAACGTAACTAATGGTGCGAGAGCATGTATTGATTGAATTTGAAATACACATGGGGAACGAACATCTTGGAGAAGCCTTGCTCTAAGATTTAAAAAACCCCATCTTGGATATTATAGATGCCATCCTACAGTCACATTTGAATGTTTTAGTAATTCTCAGCTAAAAAACCACAGTAACTAAACAAAAACTAATGTATCAAATTCAAATAACATAACATCAACTTTGCTAACAACTCCTATAGGAATAAGGATAACCACCAACTTCAGGAATTGAAGATGAAAAGCTTTCAAAGACAACAATAAGCCTAAAAATAATGGAAAACAACCCATAGAAAACAAAAGATGCACCACTATCACCAGCTACATCAATGATGACTTCTAAAAAGCTTCAACAAAACCCCAAGTACAAAAAAAAAAGCTTCAACAAAAATACCCTCCACCCCAAACAAAAACTAGGTAGGTCTTGGACCCTTTCTCAAACAACTGTATAAACACAACACTGTTATTTCCTTAATGAAACTCTATTACCATTCAATAGCATTCATGATCTCCTTTAAATAAAAAGGTAAAAAGTGTAGAAAGTCCAGTAAGATTGGTTGTATAACAGATAACTGAGATGTGCACACTGTTGGGGTCACCAGGACAAAGCAACCATGATGTAAAAGACAAAAGAAACACAATAGCTTTTGATATTGGATGAACTCAACACAACTTGCGATATAGCCATCAACATGTAAAGCACTGCAAATATATCCATAACAAATGCTATAATCCAAGCTTTTTTTAGAGCATACATCTATGATGAAGGTCTGTTGACACCATCTTTGACACACAAAAGACCATACCATCTTTACACATGCATCTCAAAAAAGCACGTGTCAGGATGGTGTTTTGATGTTGGGACATTCTTTGGCAGAAATCACAATGGAACGTGCCAGGATCTTGTTTCCCTCACCCAATATAACCCAACCCTATACAAACATACATCCATGTAGAAACCATGGTGCCCTTTAAGAAAGTGCATCTGTAACTTATCCTTTGATTTACAGTTCAGATTCTTGACCTCATTCAGTCAGGTTGCCAGGTGACATAGCTGAAGAAAATGGCCAATGAATTTGTACATTAAATTAAATCCATGTAAAAGGCTAATAATCCACATTTTCCTGGACCCGAGCAGCCAGCCTTTGCACTAATTGGTCATCAATGGAAGGATCTGTCTCCTTAATTTTTAATATAAAATCCATGGCTTCTTTATATTTGCTTGCTTTACAATAACCATCGACCACAGTATTATAGGTTAGCTCATTGGGTCTGCAATCATTCTGCATCATATAACTGATCACATCATTTACATCCTCAAACATACCCTTTCCAGCATATCCCGCCACAAAAGTATTATAAGTAACAATGCAAGGCCGAATTCCCCTAATCGTCATTTCCGACATAGTCTTCATTGCTTCCTGCATAAATCCTTGTCTACAAAAGCCTTTGATCACAGTGTTGTAAGACACTAAATCAGGTTTTCCTCCACTTCTATGAAGTCCCTTCAGAATCTCTTCTGCTTTCCAACAATCTCCACCTCTTGCATACATGTCCATCAAGCTGTTGTACGTGACAATATCCGGTTGTAACCCACTTTCATGGATCAAGTGAAGCATCTCATGAGCTGGATCATACAACTTGTTCTTGGCATAGATCGAAAGCATAGAATTGAAAAGAACTATATCGAGTTTGTAACCCTTTGTTTGCAATTCCTTGAAAGCTCTCTCCATACCCGTCAACGCTCTACATTTGAAGTTTGCGAGCACAAGGGTTCTCAAAAGCATCCAACTTGGGAAGATTCGCCCGTCGTATATTTCTACCTCGATTGCTTTTATCCCCTCGACATGTCCTCCTTTTGCATAACAATGAAGCATCAAGGAGTATGAGGTCTCATTAGGCTTGAAGCCCTTGCTCTTCATTTCTAGAATGATCAACTCTGCTGCTTTCCAATCACCTCTCCGAGCCACTGCATTCAACATCGCATTGTAAGTAGTAACAGATGGACTAAACCCCGCACCGATCATCTCATTGTACATCTTTGACGTGTCGATTCCAGAGCCACACCGACCATACGCACTAATCAATGTATTGAATGTATCTCGGTCCGGTTCAAACCCGCAATTCTTCATCTCTCTTAACACCTGATTCACATACTTCTGTGTACCCTTTTTACCACACACGGCAAGCATTGTGTTCCACGTAACTCGATTCGGGATGCACCCACTTGACTTCATATCACATAGTATCTCCACCATCTCTTCAGCTCTTGATTTCTTCCCGAGCATCCCGAGGATGGCATTATACGTACACACATTAGGAACACAACCCGATTTCTTCATTTGATCGAACAAAATCAAACCCTTGTCCTCCTTTCCAGCTTTGCCATATGCATCTATCATCGTGGTGTATGTTACAGCATTTGGCATAACACCCCTACTAGTCATAGTGTCTATGACAGCTGCCCCTTCATCATAGAATCCCGCCCTCACACATGCCGCAACAAGTTCGTTGTACGTAGTAGAGTCGGCAGGACAGTTGTTCTCCTCCATTTCTTTCAAAATGCTCAAAGCCTCAGAATACATCCCAACTTTCCCATACACATGAAGTAAAGCATTGTAAGTAACGGTTCCTGGGACATAACCAGTGGACTTCAATTCATTGAAGAACTTTGAAGCCTCCTCCAACAACCCTTCTCTCCCACAAGCGGATATAACGGTGCTAGAAGTAAACTCATCGAATTCAAGTCCTCTGCTTCTCATCTCATCCAAAAGGCCTAAAACCTTATTCCAGGAACGACCCATCTTCCCATACACATCGAGCATGACATTGTAAGTTACCAAAGTTGGAGAGAGACCCTTCTCCTTAATCAACTCGAACAGCAAGATCGCTCGTTCGTACTTACCGGAACGAGCATAGGCATGGAGTATAGTAGTGTAGGCTCTGACATCAAGGGAGTAGTCTTCAATGGGAATTTCCTCAAACAGTTTAGACGCGATAGAATGTTGGGATTCTCTTCCAAGAATCCGAACCATTTCTTCAATCATCTGGTCATCTAGTTTACTCTTTCCATTGTTAGAGATCGATAGAACCCATTCAAACAAAATGAGAGCTTTTTTCCAATTACCCGAAATTTCCAACCCTTTTAAGAGGCCAATGAGATCAACCTCGAGCAATTCAGACTTTGAAGAATAAAAGAAAGTGTTTAAATTGTTTAAAGGGAGTTTGATAATGGAATTGAGTATGGACTTACCCTTAACGGAGAGAAATTCCAGCGAACCATCATCTGCTTCGATCAAATCATGTTTTTTTTCGAATTGGGAGATAAAAATTGAAATGGGTTTCTGTTTTTGGTTTTGTTGGAGAGAATTTGAAGATAAATAAAGAGAAGGGAAACGGGTTTGAGGACGGTTGAGTATTTTGGTTGGTTTTTGAGGTGTTGAAGTGTTATTGGTAGAAGAAGAAGAAGAAGAAGAAGAGAGATGTTGGAGGAGAGAGTCAATAGGGAAGGATGGAGAAGTGGAGGGTGACGGAGGAGGAGGAGGAGGTAGAGGAAGTGATGTTGGATTGAATTTCAAAAGAGGGGTTGCTTGTGTTGCTGGTACTGCTGTTGGGCCTGGGAAAACTGGTTTGTTTGGGAACAGATTTCCTTCCATTAGAGCACAAAGAGAGAGAGAGAGAGGTGTTTGGTTTTCTTGATTTTGGGAAGATAGCATACACAGGGAGAGGATGGGAACACCTGTGGACTGTGGTTCTCTCATAACGTATAACCAATTGACCATATACATGTGGGTAAGGGTATCAGCATGGATACTAATTACCCGATTACCTGTGACCCAGTACCCGACAATTCTGGTTTTGGATGATCTTTTAGGACCCGGTTAATATTTGGTTTTGGATCTAAAGAACAAAGTTTGGATTAAATCCGGTAGGGCTTCAATTCGGATAAATTCGAGAAAGTTTTGTAAAATGTCGGGAAATTTTGGAAAATATAAATTATATGTTAACTAATGATAAAATGACACGTTAAACTTAGATGGTTGACTTGGCAAGTACACAAAATCGTAAATTTTTCTTTGTGTATCTCGAAAAAAAAAAAAGATCTATGATTCTGTGCATTTGCCACATCAACCACATACGTTTTAGTGTGTCATTTTATCATCATTCATATTATTGGATTACGTATCAATCTTGATCTTGATATTAGAATATTGAAGAAAATAAAAAATATTATTATATTATTAATTGATATATTGTAAATTAATCCGTCAATTTGTTGATTTAATTGACTAGTCCCTTATTCAAAGAATTTTACGGGTTTTTTTTATAAAACTTCGGAGAATTTTGCAACTAACTATATTTAGTGGTATCAATGGTATGGCTGCCAGTGGTTTAGATCTCGATCAGATTCAGAACCGCTCCATGGTAGGGCTGTTAATGGATTGGGTCTAGATCCAATAAGGAATGAATCGGATTCAGAATTTCCCCAATGAGAATTGGATCAAACCCTTGTTAGATTGGGTTTTTTTTTTTATCGGATCTTAGTAATAGGATCCAAATGTTATCCGATTGTGGATCTGATTAAATTTAATTTTATACATAGACCATATAAAACAACTTCATATATTTAAACAAATAAATAATATTATAATTTAGGAAATTTTAGTTTAACTCCACAAAATGGGCGATATTAGTGATAACCCCAAAAATGCAAGTTGTAATTAACATCTGTGGCTGAGGAAGAACTAATAGAGAAATTTTGATTTTATTCAATTTGAAATGCTCTCCCAAGGCTTAAATTACTAAAATTCCATTACATATATATTTTTTTTAACAAAAAGATAAAGAAATTCAAAGAGAATCTACATTTGGTAATCATATTAAGAGAAACAATACTTGTTCGATCAGTTCAACTCGTCTTCCTTATAGAGTTCATCATTTAGGGATTTTTTTTTATCGAATTGTATAGCGTCGATAGTATATTTTCATCTTTACTTATTTTCATTACGAATCATTGTTGTGGTTTGTGGAGCCTGATAGCACTGGTCAACTAGGGTATTTATATTTATCATTTTTTGGTGAAAAGTTGTAATCTGTAACTGTAAGTTTTCTCTTCATAATGAAATCGATGAGATTTGTTGACGTACCTCAATCTTGAGGGAACCAAGTAAAATCTTTGTGTTTTTTTATATGGTTGAATCTTGTTTTGTGTTTGTCTTTTGATTCGATTGCATCTGTTTTCTTAATAATCATCAAGTTTATTAGTCCTCCGTTCAAACATTCGTGCCCGATAACAATTATATTTTACCTTTCAAAAAAAAAAAAAACATTCGTGCCCGTTGTGGATTGGATTAGATTATTTTGAGAAAGAAAATGTATGAGAGGGAGCCTCATAGTGGGTTTTGTTGTGAAACTCATGCAACATTGAGACTTAAACAATTTGATAACCACTTTACAAGTTGCATGCAAAAAAGACTTTTCAGTACCTCTGAAAAGCATCTATTGAAAAGATTTTGCAAAACTAACATAATGAGATTGACAAAAATCAAAATAACAAAAAAGAGAAATCATCCCAAGCTAGTGGAACATGATACAAAGCTGGGTTTTGGTGTGGAAATGATACAACACTGAAATTTATACAATTTTGAACCAATCTTGCTAAGTTGCAAGAACAAAAGACTTGTCAGTACGTCTAGAACAATAAACGATTCTATTCATCAAAAAGACTAAAATAACAAAAAAGAGAAATTATCCAAAGTTGATGGACGCATGATACGAAGCGGGGTTTTGGTGTGACTGATACAATTTGGTACCAATTTTGCTGAGCTACAAGAACAAAAGACTCGTCAGTACCTCTGGAATGATAAACGGTTCTACTCATCTCAGACAGAAGTGTCTTGCAAGAATGATTTTCCACAAAAAAAAAATTCAGCCAAAGTAGTTGGAATATGCTATCCAACAAAGAATACAAGATCACCAACCACAGTAATTACAATGGAACTTGAAAGACTTTTTTTTTTTATGAAAAGTAACTTGAAAGACTTTTAAAATGACGAGAAATGGTACTTAAGCATTACTTTCAACCTAAAAATGCAATGATACAGAGAAGGGTGTCCATTTAAACATGAGATTAGAGCTTCCCGTCAAATTTGCGGGTTTTCTATCTTTTCCAACTATAAATTATTAAAAATCATTAAAAAAACATCACTAAAACTGCTTAGAGCTCAAAGAAAACTCGAGTATGTCTTGGACCAGGCCTATACATGTCATCCCATTATATGAGATCCAAGTTTTTCTTCCATATCATGTCAAAAGCCAGATTCATGGAGAATGTAAATCAAATATCTTGCTCGACTGTTTTCGTAAATGATAGCAACAACCTATAAAGGATGGCTACTATATATCTAGAAGTCCATGTTTCCATACCAAATTATTTATGACTATATTTCTTAGTATATAATAACATCATAGCAGTGTTTTGAGAAAAGGTAAAGCAATGAATTAACTCTTAAGAGGCATATGGTTTAGATGTTGAGGCTCAAAAGGGCGTTACATCTTTTTTAACATCCCATGTCAGAGCATAACCATGCGAAGAGGCTTTGGGTTGCAAGCACTGACGAAACATGAATATAAATTTTTACTTCTTTGATGAAATTCAGAATAAATCCTCCTAATTTAACAGTAGAGTATTCAAAAGCCTGACCCTGATCAGATGCAAACAACCCACATTAACTGCAAGAGTTCAAATGTGGAGAATTTTTGTATTGAGCAGGAACACAAAATGTTCATTAAAATCTATCATAGTGCAGACTCCAAAGTGGCACAAGAATCCTCAGTTCTAAATGTAAAATGAATTGTGTTGAATCCTAGTCCAAATAACTTATTGTTTATGTTCTCAGTAAGAACGGTATAAACAAAACAACATTTAGAAATAGATAAATTCTAAATACCAAACTCATAACCATCTGATCATGGTCTAGCTATTATCTGTTTATATTATCCCTATGTTTGGTTATAATGTTAGAGAAAGTTGTGAGAGAAATCTTTTTGTTGTGTGTGCGTAATCTCCAAGATCCGAAAGTGCATGTTTACAAGGAACAACAACCAGGAATATGTATCTCGGGCTTTTTAAGAAACTGTTCGCTGAAATTTCCCTTTCGACAAGCTATGTTCTACTATGTTTTAAAAACTGCTCCACAATATATTCAAATGTTTGAATGAGCTAAGATACCAATCAGAATGATCAGATAGCATTGTGTATGAGCAAAAATAACAACTTGATGGCATGTTGAGGTGAGTCAGGTTTAAGTAGAGTAAAATGGTTCTAACAACTTGATGGAGAATCTGTTGATCATACTTTAGTCCATTGTTCTTTTTCTTATAATATTTGGTCAATCTTCCTTGGTATGTTCGGTATGAACTGGGTCCTCCTCGTAAGTTTTCTTCGGTGTTAGTTGAATGGCCAATAACGCTTTCCACATCAGAAAAAGGATCCTATGGGCTATGCTTCCCTCGGCTATTGCTTGGGGAGTCTGGAACGAGAGAAACAACAGAGTGTTCAACAACAAGAGCAGTACCACTCGTGCAAGATTCTTGGAAATTTTGGGTCTATTATACATTTGGTCGAAGCAGAATATAGAGTCGCGGGGACTACCTTCGACGATTTTGTTTTAATGGGACTCTTTATGTAATCAGTGATGTTGTTTTTGTTTTTTGTTTTTCTTTGATTTGCTGTTTTTTGCTTGTTGTTTGTTCTTGAGGCTCTCTCGGCCTCTCTCTTTGTAGTTCTCCTTCTTTTGCTCAATATATTATACTTTTCAAAAAAAAAAAAATTTCCCTTTCGACAAGCTATGTTCTACTATGTTTTAAAAACTGCTCCACAATATATTCAAATGTTTGAATGAGCTAAGATACCAATCAGAATGATCAGATAGCATTGTGTATGAGCAAAAATAACAACTTGATGGCATGTTGAGGTGAGTCAGGTTTAAGTAGAGTAAAATGGTTCCAACTTCCACTGAAAACAAGTTAGTGGTAGTTGGGTCATCATTGTGTCAAGGGGGAAGAGAAGGTGATGGAGCAAGGGGGAGAGGAGAGGGAAGGGACTATTATGGGAACATGAGAGAAAGGGAGGGGATAGGTGATGTTCTCATCAAATTATAAAACCGTCCATTTATAGACATGCATGAAATCGAAAGAAGTACCCATAACCAAATCTAGTTGTGGGTGTCAGGTTGTACTCTAGCAACTTGGTCAATTTGTTGATTATGGTGCCTCCCTTGTTTCTTGGTTTTTTTATAGGAAGGCACCATGTTAGAGGTTTTCCTTCTCGTGACTTCTAAACCTTTGTCTCTAATCAAATCCCACTCATGTGCATTGTGTGGCGAGGGTTAGTGCCCCGTTGATAGCGCACTTGGCACTTAGCTTGTAATAAAGCAATGTCCCATGGCAAGTAACTGATGCATTTCTGGCATTTTGGCACTATGCCCTGGCATGATGTCCAGGTGTTGGCCTAATTGCATCACCTACATGACTAAATCCACACATTAAAACAGTCTACAGCAGTCATCTTTTCACCTCGTGGTAACCCACTTATAATTCATTGGCACCACTCCTAAGGGAACAAAACCAATTTCCACATTTCATTCTTCATCAAGGTGGTGACCTCATGCATTCTAACTAGTCATTCCTTGGCCCCTTGAGAAAATTCAAAAGAAAGCTCTTCTATTGTGTGGATTTGCAATTGGATTGAGTCACGAAAACAATTTCCACATTTCATTGCTTTCTCTTACGTTAAATTAGAAGTATGGACCAGCCTCTGTGCTAAGTTGAGAGAACCTTATATCTCTTAATAAGAAATTAATTACTAGGATTTCTATTAGTTCATTTGTTTATTTCAAGAGATTGAGTTTAGTTTAGTTGCTTTAGGATAAAGCTCGGGTTTTTTTTTTTCTTTAGGTTTAGTTTTTCATTTATATGTGTGTAAAGCAACCCAGTGTGAGTTTTCTTAGTTTTTTATGTACAAGACTAAGGAGACTATCTTCTTCTATTATTCTCTTTTGGGTTGTGCTTGTGTAGCTACAAACAAGTTTTAAAATCTCGTTTCAAGGCAATGTTTCAGTCAAGAGAAAAACCGAAACATTATTCACCAAAACATTCTGAAACATATAGAAATATTCCGAGACAATCTAAAACATGTGATTGAACTTATGAACCAAAACAAGTTAACATGAAAAGACGGTGAAATAGAGGCTGTCCAAGTTAAAATCCTCAAAGAGGAAGCTCAACATTCAAAATTAATAAGAACAAACTTTGGAATCTCCTTTGTTCAATCAAACTTGATCGCATCAACCCTGCCTAGGAGACAATAAAACTATAAAAACAAAAATATTTCTCATTGCTACGCTCTCAACTACCCCAAAATAAGAAACACCCCAAATTCACACACTTTCAAATAAGCAAATTCACAGACTTAAAGAATCCACTAAACCAACCATCCCAATATCAGGAAACTTTCAGAAAGAACAGATTTTATCAGACCAGCTTCAATAGTGTCAAGGATACTACCCCCCACATAAAAAATAAAAATAAAATAAAAAGCCCCTGAAGTAAAGAAATCCATTAACAAACAACCCACATCACAAAGTCAATAAACACCCATAAATCAATTATTTTAATTATATTGAATTGAAGTATTTCTAACATACAGTGATATAGAACTTAAATAGACACAAACAGATCCACAAAACCATCCACCCAATAACAGGAAACCTTCTGAAAAAAAAGAGTTTTTTATGTGATCACCTTCAATGGTCACAAAAAAACAAAAAACAAAAAACCACAAAGCCCATGAAATAAAGCTACCAAAAGAACCACAAAATAAAGAATGTCCTTAACAAACAACCCATGTCACAAATTCACTAAATACTCATAAATCCAGTATATTTTAATTGTATCAAATTCAAGTATTTCTAACATACATTGATCCAGAACTTAAATAGACCCAAACAGATGGAATTAAGGGACAAAAACATTTATAAAAAAAAATACCAAGAAGTCACCATCAACCATAAATAACTTGAGTATATCTGTCCTTGATCCACCTAAAGCTCTTCCTGAAGGATCCCTTAAGCTTCCCCTCAATAGTATAAACCTTGTAACTAGCAACCCTCTTCTTCCTCTGCAACTCAGGATCAATAAAGCTCAAAATCTTTGAAGTAGACCCAATACTTTTAGATTTCTTGAACTTCACATCGTTGTTACCAATCTGGGTTTGTGGAACAGAGTAACTATAAGAAGAAGTATATCTAAGATTATGGGAACCAGATGAAGTGGATCTGCCTCCATTGTAGCTCTGTATCTGCATGTCTCTTCCATTCCCATATGGCTTAGATCTGAAATCTTCCATGGAAATACAGAAAATTTGAAAGATTGCTCCAAGAATCAAGAATGATGAAAGTTGGAAGAAAAAGTAGACAAGAGGAGAAAGAGAGCAGGCTAGTTTTTTTGGTTGGCTTTTCATATTTATTATGAGAGCTATTGGTACCCCAACTTTTACTTATTACACTCCAATTAATAAATAAATGGATTTACCCACTGAAAAATGTCAATAGCTGAGAATAAATAAAAGAATAGCGACGAATGCACGCAATAAATCATACATGATCTGTATGCGGTTGATGTGGCAAGGGTATAGAATCGTAAATCTTTTTTTATTTTTTATTTATTATGTTTTGAAGAATAAGATCTATGGTTATGTACCTTTATCACATCAACCATATATGATTTACCACGTGCTTTCATCACGACTCCAACTATCTTTTGATTTGATTTTTATGAGTTAGATTTAATATTTTATATGAATCTAATCTAATTCTGCAATGGTAACCAACTTATGTTTGAACGTGATATAATATTTTGTAATGTTGAATTAATAACTTGAATCAAAATTTTCTAATGTTTGAAGAGTATCTTTTAATTTTTAATTTAAAAAAATTTGTTTAAAAAAATGATATTCTATTGCCACCTCATCTTTTGCTAAAGATGTGTGACAATTCTTTGGTGATTTATATTTACATGTAATTGGGGGAGTTAAAAGTTGGTGTTGCAATAGAGTCTCTCAATTTTAATAATTGGGGTGTAATAAGGAAAAGTTAAGGTGGCAACAGTAGCTCTCTTTATTTTACTTCTGAATTGGAAACCGTTCAACATTCAAAGTGGGTGACTTTGATTTGCGTGATCTTTTTGGTCTCACGTTCATGATGACACATCATCGGTGACCTTGGCTGAATGTGAATTTCGTCTCGAGCTCTACGTAAACCATTTGATAATAATAGTTTAATAAGTTCTGGGTAATTTAGATATGTACCCTTCTAGTTTTGATGAATGTTTGAGATACCCCTATGTTTTTTAACTAAATACAAATCCCTTGCCCCGAAGTCTTTTATGAATTATTTTTATTTATTTATGACGAGGGTGTCTGAACTTACGGACAACTAGGGGGATCGAAAAACATGGTTTTTAAACTCGTCCGAGACCGAGACGTATCACCCGAGTTAATTCGGTATCAAAGTTGAACGAGACCAACTCACAAAGTTATTTTTTGACAGAGATTTACAAGTCATGTTTAATTTTTTGATTTGTCTCACGAGACGTATCAAAAATATCGTAAAACTTATTTGAGAAGACTTGGTTTTGGAGCTAAACGAGATGAGACAAGATACCGAGTTTAAAAATCATGTTAGAAAAACCAGGGTCGAAGTCAAGACATATGGGTCCCTCCCCCGAATAAGTGCAACACCCGCACATCACACAGACTAGATAAGTGAGGGTGCACTCTCGTAGGTGGCCCCTAAGGAAATATTGCTCCTACTGGTATCGAACTCACAACCAATAAATTCTCACCGTTTATTGGATCTGAAATTGCCTTTGAGCCACCCCGTCAGGCTTTCTCTCATTAATAGTTACTCCAACATTTAGGAAAAAATATTTTATTTTTATAAAAAATTATCTCACCGACCTTCAATATAAAAATTTACATTTATGTGGTGGTTCCTGATTTTTCTCCTAAAAATTAGATGGTTTAGTATCAAAATTTTATAATAAAATCCATTCAATTAGTAAATTATCAATTTTTGTGAATGTTATCTTTTTATAAAATAAAATAAATGAAGATATTTTGTAATAAATAAATATGAGTGCATCAGCTATTCAAAAATGATGAAGTCACTGTCCGGGACACTGTGCTAATGTGAAGGTGATTACATAACCATAGATGCATTCCTCGAGATACTTGTGAAAAGCATCTATGGGCTGTACCCATCTCCACGGCAGCACAGTGTTTAATGCAATGTCCCACACAATCACTCTTACAAGACTCTTCGATATTTTTAACAAATTTAACTGGTCCAACCACGTTGATTTAGGGCTTGATCATGGTCAAATCACTTTGACAGTTATTATGATCATTTTCTATTAGTCTCTCAACAAAGATCACAGTCAAGGAAGAGAGTTATGTTTGGTTTGAAATTATAGGACTGTCTCAAATATTCACCTAAACTCGGGGAGTATGTTTAAATTATCCTAATAATAAATTAATGAAAATTACCACGAAATCGAGGTCCCTTCTATTTTATTTGTTTATAATTAAGATACTGTACACCCCGGGAGTTGAGTTGCAACATGACTTCTGGTCTCTTTTGTATGCCACGTGGCACATTAGAAGAAATGGAATAAATTTTAGGTAATTGGACCAACAAGATGTAGCATTTGATTGGCCCTCCAATGTGGGAGATCAAATGATCTAACAGTCCACATTGATAGGCCATAGGGATGGGGAGATCACAACCGTTGAATCATTTTCGTGATCTGTAACAAAGTAAATTTGTGAGATAGAACTGATCTAAGGTGATGCACCCTATACTTTTTTTTTTTCTTTTTATATAAATGGGACCCACATATTTTGAATGAGCCAAAGAAAATCATCCACCACTGATATTTGTTGACTTTTACCTACTGATGGTGGCTAAGTTTGACTGGGAATGATACTTGAGATCAGGTTGAAAGGTTGACCAAATATTAGGTGAGAGTGATAAACAGCCACATTACGTGCACCATGATCATACTTCGAAACTCCGTTGACGAATTTGTGGATCAAAACATAAACATCAATTTATTAAGAGAGTTACTATTGTTCCACCAACTTTTACTAACGTTACGTCAATTATGTGCAATTATTTTACTGATTTATATAAGAATTGATAATAACTTCTCTCTTTATTAAACTTAGCTTGAATTATTGAAGTTGACAAAATGAATCTTATTTCATATTTAACTTTCCTGAATCATGAATTAATGAGCAAAAGTACTGTTTTGAAAGAACTATAAACGGTAAGAATTTGGGAGGATGTTATAAGGTCTTAGACTCAAATCCCTTCTTATATCTAAAAAGAGAAAAGGTTGCTCCGAAAAAAAAAATGAAAAAAGAGAACTATAGGAGATGGACAATAATCAGGTCCATGTCATACATGTACGCCTATTTGGGTTTGCATGATTTGATTCAAGGGAAATGAATTCCTGATGAAAAAAACTTAATTTTATCTCTTTATTGCACCTTTTTTTTTAATGATTGAGCTCTCGAAGCAATTGACCCTCTTAAAGCATCATATCTCGTTTAAATCCTCTGAATACACGCATATTGAACAAGATGAAAAAATTCATGAGGGTGGTCAATGAAGGAATTTGAACTCAAGACCTCTCCATTTTTAAAAATATATCCAAACCACTGCGCCCAATGCTCATTGGTTTGGTGCAATCTAAGACCTCTTGATTGCACCTAAAAAAAAAAAAGAGTTAGTTTCTAATTTTAGGATTAGTAAACTTAAGACAATGTCGAGAAGTGGAAATGGTTTTGAGTGCATGAAGCACTTAGATTTGCAAAGTTGCATGAACATTGTCTACTTCTTTTGATTGAGGACTCTAGCTACATTGTTAATGCGATTCAAGGTGTGGTAGAATGTGATTGGAAATATACGTACACTAGAATTTGCCCATGCCTATAGCACATATATTAGTACACATCCTCTTTAGGGGATAAGCCCAAAAAAAAAAAAAAAAAAAAATGAAAAGAAATTATTAAAAAAAATTAAAATCAAGATATAAAAAATGAACAATAAACTGAATAAAAGAGAATATATAATAAAGTTACAAGAAGTAGAAAAGAAAAATAATAAAAATGTGATGTAGATAGATAGGACATTTGTCCTACCATAAAACTGTAGTTGAAAACACGTTTTTCCCCACCACAAAAAACATAAAACTTTAACTATCCAATTGTGTTTTATAATATAAATGGCAAGAGCCGTCAAAAAACTAATGGAGTGTCTTACAAGATAGTCCGCTGTGGAACAATAAGTAGGAATATTTTTTGTTTTGCTTGATTGTAATAATTTGCCAAGTTAGTTGGTAAGAATCTTACAAGTTGATGTATCTTGCAACTATATAAATGATTGAGCTTAATATTAGGGTTGGGTCCCATTAAGATTCAACTCCGCCTGATCATCTTTTTAGAATCCTAAAGCATGATGCGATGCCATGTGATTGTAATGGAAAAAGTTCTATCAACTTCTAAAATAAATAAATTCAAAACTACATTATTTTTCCCTATTGAATTTTATTTTTAAAGTTGAGAGCTCCATGGAAGATTTATAGCCATCCATGTTAAAAACATTAGATCAAGCCCAAAATTTTCTCCTTTTTTATTTTCATCCGATTAGCACATTGCTAATCCATTTGATCTCAACGACACTTGGTAAGAGTTCAAATCTTACCAAGGAAAGTGGTTTTCAAAATATGTTGCATTAATCTTCTACTATGTCAAACCACAATTTTGAAACCCCATTAAAATTGGTAGATCCTTGGATGGGTCTTAGGTTGCAAAAACGGGACCTTAGCACATTTTTGAACGTTTGGAAATCTGCAAATATTTCTATAAGTGCACATTCTTGCACCTTGAAAACAAGTCAAACAGCCAAAATTTGTATCCAATCCTCTGCAGTTTGTTACATTCATTCCATTGGAAGATAAAAAAAAGATAGAAGAAAAAAAATTGTCAAAAATTATTCAATGCAATATCAAGCTTATTTAAATTATCTTAATAGCAAATCAACTGCAGAAAGTACTATGGCTGACATTATTTTGTTAGGGGACCAGAACATCATCAAATGCTGCAATATCAAGCTATTTATATAAAGAGTCGTCATACAGGAGTAACATTGAAATTGACATTGTTTGGCGCATTGGTGTGCACAGAACCATAGATGCTTCTCGCTCGTATCTCAATGAAAAACATCTATGGTAATGTAGACATGTCCATGTCAGCAATGTCCCAAACGATGTCACTTCAGCATTTTCCTTATGTAAAATATCAAATACCATCTAATGTCCTAGCTATAGCAGAGAATCAAAACAAGTCACTCAACCTCAACAAATCAGAAAGCAAACAAACATATATCAGTTAAGGAAAAAATCCTCAATAAAGATACAAACCAAAACTACACAAGGACCAGTTATGGAGGGAGTCCAATCTCCAACATAAATAATAATATATCAAGTTTTAGTTCTTACATAATTATCCACTCTTGCATTAAAAATTAAAAACCAAACTTGAAAAAGATAAACAATCCAACCTAGCCCTTCTTGGTTATGAAAGTCGTAAGATACAAAACCCTTACCTGCCACAAAATTTGCAATAATAGATACATTCAGACACCGAAAATGTGTGATTCCACATTGCAAATGCACAGGACCCATATCGATTGACAGAAAAGTTCGAAGAAGCTAAATTAAGGATGCTAGACAATAAAAAAGAAGGGAAGTAAATAGCACGCACTTACTAAATAGAGAGAGAGAGAGCCCGACCGATACACCAAGAAAAAATCTCATCAAAGTAGATCAGCAACATTTGAAGGCAGCTCCTCGACAACCACATTATAGAACCTTTGGATGTCAGACAGCATCCTCTCATCGTCGTTCGTCACAAAATTGATGGCAACACCTTTCCTTCCGAAACGTCCACTACGTCCAATACGGTGGAGGTAGTTCTCTGGCTGTGTAGGGAGATCATAATTTATGACAAGGGATACTTGTTGGACATCGATACCACGAGCCAAGAGATCAGTAGTGATGAGAACACGAGATGACCCAGATCGAAATTCACGCATGATAATGTCTCTGGTGTTCTGATCCATGTCTCCATGGGTAGCAGAAACTGTGTGATCACGGCTCCGCATCTTGTCAGTCAGCCAATCGACCTTGCGTCGGGTATTCACAAAGATGACACTTTGGGTGATAGCCAGGGTCTCATAAAGATCACAAAGTGTCTCGAGCTTCCATTCCTCCTTGTCAACGTTGACGTAAAACTGCTTGATACCCTCAAGAGTGAGCTCATCGCGCTTCACTAGAATCCTCACAGGCTTGTTCATGAACTTCCTTGTGATCTCAAGAGCTTCAGGTGGCATTGTGGCGGAGAATACACCAACCTGAACTTTTGAAGGGAGGAGCTGGAAAATATCATAGATCTGATAGCATGAAAATTGAACATTAGACAAGATCTTTACGAAAATTCCATTAAAAGCTAACAGAAAACAACTCCATGTTCAATATAGACAAGTATAAAATATACATATGGAATGAGGCAGATACACTTCTGAAGTATAAACTTAAATAGTTTAGAGATCGGGACTTTCTTTCTCTATGAAGAGAAAACTCAACCTCTTCTCTCTTTTTCGCCAAGAACCAAAAGCAAGTGTGAGTGAGGAGCTTGTTATGGAGGGAGAGAGACATTCTTTTCTTCTTGCTCATGACAACAGCAATCTATGGGTTGCTTCTTTGTGTGTATGACAGAGCCATATCTACTGATATTAGTAATTTGATCTCAGCTTGGCACCCAAGCAAGACGGTGATCCAAGTCTATGTTACCTGATTCGTGGGTTCACTCAGTTCAAATTCGGGTTCACGGTTCATGGTTTGCCAATCAAGAACAAACCCGGTTTGTGAGTGTAGACAGAGATGAGGATATTTGAATGTTGAAGTGATGAGTAGAGTCAAAAAGATTTTGAAGATGGTAGGAGTAGGACATTTTTATTTTCCAAGTTGAAGATGAGGGTATTTGGTCATTTGCCATCAGTCAATTAATAAAGAGGAAGGTCAAAGGAGTATGCTATGAGTTTGAAATCTTAGGGAGTATCTGAAATACTATCAATATGCGGAAAGGGGGGGTTGCATAAAATAATGGAGTTCGTCTGGTTCGCTGCATTTCACGAACCAAGAGCGAACAGTACCGTGAACTGGTTTGGTTAGAACCTGTTCGCGGTTTGGTTCCTTAATAGCGAATTAGGTAAGTTAGATCCAAGCAAGTTGAAGGATTATTACCAGTTACCAAATCAACTTGACTATAATTTTAGACATTGAATTCTGTGAATTATATAGGAGTGGCAATAAAACAAAATGGACATAAGTGAGCAAAATAAAGTACCGCCAAATTTTGATAAGGTTCTGAAAAAGAGAGGAAGGCAGGAAATGACAAAAATCGATATAATTGGCGTAGAAAAGCAGAAATTATTACCAAGAAAAACAAGAAAGGATTGATGCAAAGGTAAAGAAATGACCTGATCCTTGAAGCCTCTTGAAAGCATTTCATCAGCCTCATCCAATACAAACATCTTAATGTAATCTGGGCGAAGTGACTGTCTCCGCAACATGTCGAACACACGGCCAGGGGTCCCAACAACAACATGAACACCACTTGAAAGAATGCGTTGATCCTCACGAACACTTGTTCCACCTACACAAGCATGAACTTTCACACCCAAATAATCACCAAGTGCTCGCATAACCTTCTCAATTTGTTGTGCAAGCTCTCGAGTAGGTGCAAGAACCAAGGCCTGGCATTCAACCAAACCATAATCAAGCTGCTGGAGAATTCCAGAGCAGAAAGTAGCCGTCTTTCCAGTTCCAGACTGTGCTTGTTGAATCACATCAAGTCCCTTGCAGAAGGGAACAATTCCTCTCTGTTGAATTGCAGAGGGCTTCTCAAATCCTTCAAAATTAATTAAAGAACAAATTTCAATAGTCTATCATAAAACATAAGGGATAAAAGGCTTAAATGGGATAAAACATGAGAAAAATTCATGAAGCTATGCCACATGAAACTCCAAACTTCCTCGTCAATCTATTATCAACCAGGAGCATATTGGATTTTCGTTATAAAAAATAAATCAGCCAAACCAGATGAGCCAAACAATCTCATAAATGGATCTTTAGCAAAATCGGATGAGCAGCCAACAATCACATAAATGGATCTTTTATTCTAGAAATCTAACAAAAGAAGTCCATTTATCAGATCCTTGGGACCATTTTATCAGGCTGAGTTCTGGGTCTAGATCACCTGTGAGGACCCGTCAACTAAGTAATTGAGGTCCCCATATGTGATTATACACCTAATGTATGGAAAACAATGAAGCTTCAAGTTTTACAATGAGTCTGCCAGGAAATTCCAACTCCAAAATATAGCAAAACGTAGGAAACATTAAGATCTACCGTAAGCATAGATGCCCCTCAAAAGATTCTCCTGCAGACCCATAGCATCAAAACTTTCAAATACCTCATCATACGATGTAAAGAAATCTTGTCCGTCTGCAGAAAGCCTGTTTCGATCCATTCATAAAAATTATTCATCGCTAAAAACAGCATATATTTCAGTATGAGTGAAAGCAGCAACCCATCATGTAAAGTAACCATGATATATTCAAAAAAAATTATTTTTTCACCTTATGAAGCATGTAAAGAAAGTAAAAGGAATGCGTACACCACAGTCATTGCATCAACAAAAAAATTCAGGATAAAAAAAAATTAAATGCAAAACTTACAATTCATTCATTTTGGTATCAAACTGTCGAGCATCGAATTGTGCTCCATCTGGTGCCAATCCCGCCATGACTGTAAACAATATGTCAACAGTTCATCAACAGAGGTAAGGCAAAGGAAGCTTCTTTTAAGTAAAAAAAGAAATGAGCTGAATAATTGATAAAGAAAACTGAACCAGGGAAACACTCAGACTAAAGCACAAGCTTCATATGGATCGTGTCAATTAAACCAATAAAATAAAAGGCCAAAAATCAATTTATCAAAATCTTAAAATGAAAATGTTGAGTGAGACAGCTTCGGAATCAAAGGAGGGAGATGATTAATGAATTTAACTTTGAAGATCTATCAGCCTTGCTGTTGGAAATTAGTTGATGAAAGGTTCTTCCAAGTCTAGTTGAGAAAATATCCTGAGCACAACTTCCATCATTGATATCAAACCAATTGAGAGAAAAAAAAAGTCTTAACTGGATGAGTACTAGGAGTCGATCCAAGGTGACAAGTTAATTAATTTATGAGCAACAAAACTTCATCTCAAAACAATTCCACATGTTTTACATAGTCCCTTTGTGTTTTGACTATTTGTCAATATCTAATCTTTATTTTTTCCGGAAAAATAAAAAAGAGAGAGAAGTTATCCAATTCAACAAATGAAATCTCCAAAAATATCCACCAAGCATGAATCGAGCACCAAGAAAGTAAATATACTGAATATAATTTCTTAGCAAGAATTAATGGGAAAAGACAACACAGATGTCTGGAACATGAATTTTGGAAATCACACTGAAGAACCTGCAAAGATGGAGAGGCAAAAACACGAAAATCTTAATTTTTAAGTTGTCAAAGATGAAACTAACGCTCATGCCCAGAGGGAAAGGAAAACAAATGACAACTTTAGTACACAAAAATAGCCTCTTGTCAACGGCAACAAAGAATAAAAGGAATAGGCATAAAAGCATGTGAAACTGTAGTGTATCATATAGAAACTTTCAACTACCATGCCAGTTGCTAAGGCTTCTTTATTTCCAATAAAAATAAGAGCAACTCCAACAAGTCTTCAAATGAAGATACCTTGTTTATATCACTGTTCATGTCATCAATATAGAGGGGAGAAATTTTTTGAAGGACCTCTCTCTATCATTGTTCACCTTCTTTAAATACTTATTACATCCCTTTTTCAAAAATGCCATTTTTGACTTCTCTTTTCATGGAACATGTTTTAAGTAACTTTTTTGTCCCCTACCTATTATATTCCCTTTTTTTTCTTTCAGTGAGTGAATGGAGCTTTAGAGAATGAATAGTGATTTAAAGATGGGGCTAGTAGGAGTTCAAAGTGGTTTAGAGTCTTCGAATTTGAAGAAGAAGCCAATTCGAAGAACGAAATTGAAGACTTGGATTGGAGATGCTCCAAAGCACTTCTTGTTTAATAGAAAGAGAATATATCAAAGCCATGACCTAACCATGCATAACTCGACCCAAACCACCTTCACGACCTTATTCTATACATAATAAGAGAAAAAAATAAAAGCAAAACCAAGATCAACAAAAAAATGCTAAAAAATAAACATAAAATGCAACAAAGCCCATGCGAAGCAGGTGGTAACTCATACCACGGGCAAACAAATACAGAGCATATTAGAACACTATTTAAAAAGAAAAACAAAATCGAGCCTTGATGGTGATTAAATAGAAACAATCAGATTTAGAAAAAAAGCTAGAAACTTTCATTAAGTTCAGACTCATATTAGCATAATATATTTCAAAATTATGCTAAAAGCTTGCAACTGAGATCATTGGGGCGATTTACTTACTTCCACACATCGCAGAAGTTTGTAGACAAAAATAAATTCATAAAAAGTCCATAATTTCAAGTAATTTTATAAAAGTAGAGATATTTCTAATAGAAGCATCTCTTCTCCATATTTTTATAAGAACATACGAGATCCTTCAAGCTATAATGGAAAGCTTTTACAGATCCTAACCGTAACATCATACATGAATTCGTTCAGACAAATCGATCATCAAAACCTAACCCTAAGTCGACATAAAATCAAACATAATCAAGGAAAGAAACAAAATTTCAAACTAAAACCACTTAATCAACCCCAGATCGCATCCATGGCCATAAAAAATTCAACAGAGATCGATCTATCAAAAACAGTAAAATTTCCACCAATATCCATAAAAAACAGGCTATGAAACACGATTCAATGACAAATAAATTTCATAATTAGCAAATCTACACCAAAACACAGCAATAACAAATAAAAATAAAAACCAGATTTGGATAATAAATAGCAATTCTATCCAAGATCGAGTGCAGAAAATCGAGAAAAAACAAGAACTAAATTACCAAAACAACCTGCTAGTGATCAAAACTGAAGATAATCGATGGAGAAGAAGAAGATTGACGGGCAGAAGAGATCGTTAGCGTTCGAGCTTTTTAGGGTTAGGGCTTCCCTAACTCCTCGGATCACCGCCGTGGAGTTGAGGAATTGAAGTAGAAAGAGAGAGAGTGAAAAAGGAGGGTTTTCGATATATATCTCGAATCTCGAGGCTTCATCTCTTTAACTTTTTGTGTTGAAGTCCCTGAATTTACCCCTGCGATGTTATATTATTACTATTTTCCGATTTAGAAGTGGTACCCTTTGACCTGTCTCTTCTGTGACAAACCAATCTAAAATGACTTAAATACCCTCATTTTCATCTTCTAAAAAGAATATAACACTTATCATCTACAACTTTAAAAAAAAAACCTTTTACCATACTCTTCAACCTTAAAGATTCTATCTTCTTTATCCTTCAAACCTCAAAAGAAAAATAGGTTTTTAGGAAAGATAAAAGATAATAGATTAATCAATGAATTTCTACAAGAATTGTGCTTGAGTGAACTCAAGATTATACCTCATATCGCACGTACGTATGGACGTGAAAGTGGATAGGAACCATAGATTCTTTTTCACTCATATCCACTTTCACATCAAGATGTACAATGTGAGGTACAATATTGAAGTGGTTTCAATATTATTCTTTCTACAATAGAGTAAAAATTAGGTAGAAGACAAGGTTGAACTGGTGAAAGGCTTGAAAATATAGGTTCTAAGGATAAAATTAAATGACTTTTCTTGTTAGAATTAGATCAAATATTAATGTTGACTTATTTGTCAATCACGTTGGATCTATTATTGTTTCATTGAAAGTTATGAAACAAGTCAATTGTAGTTCAAAATTGACACAATATCACGAAGTGGCTGCCCTTGCTCAATTTAGGCCAAAACTTGGTGTTGCTACTCAGGTATGACTCAATGGTGGTGTAAGGTTCAAGGAAGAAGAGGCTAATAAGGCTATTTAGGTCATTTTAATTAGTTTTTAAGAGAAGACTGAGGGTATGTCACTATTTCTTTTTTTCTTAAAATTTAGGGCTTAATCGTTAATAGATGCAAACAACAGTCCCTTGTCTATATGTGTATCCGGGCCCAAAGATTATAGAGCCGCCAGATTAATATAATGCACAAAATTATAATTTTTAATTTACTCATTTTATTGGGGATTTTGTTAAGGACACACGTTAAATTCCAATAAATAATTTATACCGAAAATACCTTTTAAAAAAATTATTTCTTACCAAAATATCTTATTCCAATTTTCAAAGTGTATTTATTGCACTTTAACTTATGCCCTTAGGACACACGTTAGCAAAACCCTTTTATTAGAATTATTTTTCTTTATCTAAGTATTTCATTTGACAAGTTTAATAAGTATGGAAATTAGGGCATGAGTTTCTCAATCTAGTTTGATAGAATTAGAAAGCCAAGAGCAGTCCCAAAATCTATTTTTGAAGAACTCAAATATGATAAATCAATTTTAATGAATTTTAATGAGTTTACATTAGGTGGAGTCCAACTCTCACACATAATAGAATGTGTGCCACTCCACCATGAACACACAATCACAAGAGAATGCGGCGTCTCTCATAATTAGGGTTGTCAACAGATGTTTATCGGTTCAAATACAGTAATGTCTGAATCGAAATCTGAAATTTGTATATGATATCCAAATTCAAATTTGAATCCAATGGATGTTCTAAAACTCTATCATAATTCAAATTCGATTATCCTTTCAGATATCGGATAATATCTAATTAGAATTAGAATTCGAATATTAAAAAAAAAAACATAATTTTTCCTTATCTAACTGATTTTTCATTATTAAAACAAGTTTATTATATATTATATTATTTATTTAATAAATAAATCAAATCAAATAATATATATATATATATATTCAAATAAAATAATATATATTATATATTATTTTAAATCGGATATTATTGGATTTGAAATGTTAATATCCAAATTCATATTCGATAAGGGTTCGAATATATAGAACTATCCGAATTCGAATCCGATATCCGAAATTTTCAGATAATATCCAATTTTTCGAATTTGAATTGAATTCAAATTTTCGACTGTCCATTGACACCCCTACTCACAATGTGTGTGGAGCCTCAACCTTTCTCTCAACTCACAACCACATCATCGCATCCAACTCAAAATTAGAAACTCATGTCCCTTGTGTTTTGACTTAAGATCTTCTGCTATAAACTAATGGAAAATAATCAAATTTAGTAAGATTTTAATTAATAAGCCCAAATAGACTGTTATATTGGAAAAATAACACTACAACCCTCAAATTTCAATTCAAATATAATGATGAAATTTTGTGTGTGTAAAAATTCTATAAATATTTCAATTTATATCATGTGGCATTGGATCACGTTTTTGAAATTGAAGTTAAATGATTTTGGAAGAAACCAAAAATACTTACTTAATATTTCATTTTTGGGTCTGATCAGTTTGACCTATCGGTCAAACAACTTTGGATAGACCCAATCAATCACACGGGTCAATGACTGGTCCAAGTTTTAAAACATTGCTTGTATTGGCTTTAAATATAGAATAAAAGGCAACTTAATCCATTTACAATTAATTAAACTATCTTTCGTACGAACTTTTATCCATTAAGACAATCCACTTAAAAAATAATGTTGGATAATTGAGGAGGGCAAGTTGATTAAAACCTCATAGATATTGAATCAACCATATTGAATCCACACCCACAATTTTATGTCTTTTTTACGTAAGAAATTAGGGTGAGTCGTGAACGCTTATGAGAAGGTTAGCAACCAAATCAATTTTCTAATCATTAGATCCTTGATCGGGACTTTAGCAGTGAAGTTTTTGAGGTACATACAAGAATATACCTCTATAAGTGCATTTCACAACTTTAATAAGTGGGACATGGTATAATGAATAAGTATCAATTCAAGGGTCAATCTTTCATTGTGCCCAATGCTTTTTTAATACCATACGCATGGTTTGATATCAAGGAAAATTACTTAGTAGACCCTATGGAATAAGGGTGTTAATGGGTCAGTTCAGGCAAGGGCAGAATCAAGATTTTGCTCATATAGGGGCAACCAAGAGTAGAAAAAAAAAATTGTGGGGACAATTAAAAGTAAAAAAAAATAGTTGTGGAGGCAACTAAGAGTGGATTTTTTTTTTTTTTTTGTGAGGGTGATAGTGACAAATTTCTTTATCCACTGTTAAAATCTGTTGCAAAAGAACATTAATCCATAGAATTTGAAAACTCTGGTGGGGGCAAGTACCCCCATAGCCCCTATTCTAAATCTGCCTCTGGGTTCAGGTTCGGTTCCTTAGACACTTAGAATCATAATCTTTATATTTCTTTGCATCCCGATTTCAAAATAAATGGAATCGCCAAAAAATGTTGGTACCCATCAATTCCAGTTCTGAAGAATCGAATGAAAAAAAAAAGTACTTTAAATCATTATAAAATATGTTTCCTTACAAAAAGTTAACATATTATTTACAAAATTATTAATCCAGTTATAATTTGTTATACTAAAGATATAAGTTAATGATTTTTTATCAAAAATAAAAAATTATCTTCTTTAAAAATACTAAAGTTTTATAACAAAAAAGCTAATTTTAAGTTCCAACCCAAGATTTATAAGAAAAATTGAAGAACTTTATACAACATGCATTAATTTTGAAATGAAATAAAACGTTACATCATTTATAGTCTAAAAAAAGACAAAATGAATCGGTTTCGGGTACCCATCAGATAGAACCTAATGATTTTGATTCCTATCGGTTTGGTTCCATTTTAGACTCGACTCTAATTTGTTCCAGTAGAAGAGGAACCATAATTAGGGTTTTCAGTTTCGATTCTAATTCGATTTCGATTACATGGGTACCCATTGACACCCCTACAATATGGAGGAATTCATTTCTAAGTAGTCCTTATTTTTTTTATTCAAGTGTCCATTCGACAACTATATATATAATGGCGAAAGTCGAAAGATCTATCCAATACAAAAGTTGAAAACAATGTATTAGAGTTTTAAAAAAAATGAAAATATTTGAATCACATTTACAATATTGAGTGGAAAACCAACACGAGAGACTTGGGCAATTCATGATTACTTTGTTTTTCATTATTGTGAAGAAAGATAATGGACAATCATTATCTGTAACAGCACATGAGAAAATTGTTTGAAATTCCTTGCCTAATCATGGGGGACTTTCCAATGACATCAAAGAAGCTGGGGACGTGTCCTTGTTTTTGAACTATTAAATTATATTTTAGAATAATGCTGTTGAAATCACATCACACACCCTCACTGAAAGTGTATCTGAACAATAGATGCTTTCCTTGAGATACAAGTGAAAAAGCATCTATGGTTCCTATCCACTTTTACGTCAAGATGTGAGATATGAGGTCCAGTCTTGAGGTCACTTCAACACGACTTTATCCCAAATGTTAGATTGATTTGGCAACATGCACCTATACGCTTTTAGTTAATAGTAGATATACCTTTGTATTTTCAAAATGATGATATGGCCCCTTGACCTACGTCTTCTCTAAGAATATAAATGAAATGACCTAAATACCCTTATCTTCAACCTCAAAATATCCTCATATTCAAACTCTATCAGAAAACTCTTTGACTAATCTTATTCCACCTTCAAATCTATGTATCAAGATAAGATATTTGGAGATGTATAAGGACGAATTTTTTCAAAACGAATCATCTTTGACAAAATCTTTTACATTCATCTTCAACCTAAATAATTTGCTTACTTCAACCTACAAACCTCAAGAATAGAAGATGATCATTGATTATGAGTAAAAAAATCAAGAGTTTTCTACAAGAGGTTAATGTGAGGTTGAAACAATAGATTGAAAACGAAGATGAATAGGTTAATAATCTTGAATTTCTTTGGTTAAGGTGAGGTTGAAAATGATGGATTGAAGACGATGATGGATAGATTAAAAATTATTTTTAATAGAAGTTGAAGAGTAAGAAAATGATGATTTTTGAAGGAAAAAAAAAAAAGTAAAATATTTTGACTAACAACTTAGAAGAGGATATAACTTTTGACGAAAAAGTGATGGATTTTAACTAGAAGTGAAAATAAGGGAATTTCAATAATTTTACAACAAAACCTTGGTCAAGGGGAGATACCATAAATTTGAAAACATGGGGTTTCCCTAATATTAACCAAAATGTGGAAAAGTTCGTCTTGATCACTATTTCCATTCTCATCAAAGCCTTATCCCTATTAGATGAAGTCAACCAAGTACATATCTTCCCCCATTTATATTTTATATAGAAATCTTTCTTTATTCAATTATTTTCATATCTTATCTCAACACCTCAATCGAGGTCGGCTTATTCCTTCTGATTCATTTAGAACCTTCAACCTAGATATTTATTTAATTAGTTATTGTTATTTATTGCTTTATAATAAATATAAGATATATCCCCAACTATAAAGGTAGGCATGTACATTCGGGCAGAATCGAATAGACCCGAACTGAATTTTCGGGTTTGGGTTATGGTATCACTAGAATTGAAACCAAACCAATGTACTTTGGATTTAGATTTTCATCAATATGCAATACCCAAGACCGAATCGATAATTCCAGGTTTAACTTCGGGTTTGGTTTTGGTTCAGGTAACCCGAAATTGATTATAATATTTTTAAATAACTTGAGATAACTTAGTATTTGTGCTAAATCTAATAAAAATATACATATTATTATTTATTTGGTTCACGATTTGATTCCTTGGTTCGGGTTCAGGTTGATTCTCAAAGGCAATACCCATAACTGAACCGAAATATTCTGATTCAGGTTCGGTTCAATTCCAAGTTAGATTTCGAGTAATGGGTAATTTGTACATCCCTATATCAAAAAAGATCTCTTCGAATATCAAATCGTATAAATACATGTTATTCGAAATGTAAACTAGTTCTTTCTTACACATAAACATAATATTTATCTTATATATTTGTATCATACATCCCAACTCGAGTTAAAACATCACACCAAGCCAGACTCAACCTCAAGCCCAGCTTCTTAGGCTCGAATTGTGCTACCCAAGTTGAAGTCCATCCTCTTCAAATTTCACATGGCCAATGACCCAAGATGAGGTTGCCTTGAGATTTACATCTAATTTTCATAATGTAATTAATGATCACTAGATTCCTACCATCCGATTGGTTTGCTATTTTGGCTGTCCCCAAAATAACAAAGAGTGATAAAAAAAAAATCTATAATTTAAAGACTTTCTCTATGGTCCAACAACATTGGGCACCAAAGACACCTCTTTAAATGAAATCTAGTTTAGTTGGTAAAGCCTATGGATGTTGATGCCATGAGTCCTTGACCTTAGTTCAATTAGGTTCATTATTGAATTATTGATCTCATTAAAAACACTAGAACGTGGCGTATATCAAAGCAAAGCACTTTCATTTTAAGTCTTACTAATGATAGTTTTGCTTGAATGGATTACCACATCAGCAATCTTACAACACAACCCTTTAAGTTTCATTGAAAAATTCAGAAAAAAAAAAAAAAAATTAAAATTTTTTTTTCTTTTGAGCTTGATCCAAGATTTTGAAAATGGACTGTTACCGAACTTCAATATAACTCCCAAATTTACAATTAGAAATCAATGGTGAAAAATAACATTTTTTGGAATATATTTTCAAAGTTTATAAAATTTCGTCCTCTACAACCTTGAAGCGGATCATGCTTTTGGATGCCAAAATGTGAGCCCAATGGCCCTTAGTAAGGGTGAAATCCTTACTAACTTAAAAAAAAATAATAATAAATAAATAAATAAAATTAGTAAGACTTGTTAGACTCTATATCAAAATGGCTTATCTATAATTTAAATAATTGATTAAAGGAACTTTGAATATTACATTGTAAAAAAAGAATATTTTTGTAATTTTAAAAACTGATCAAGATGATTGTAGACCTGTACTACGATTTTTCTTAGTCTTGACTAAAATGACACTTGTTATATTAATTTTAGATGTAAAGGTGGGGGCATTTGTGGGATCCAAAATTTGGCGTCCCACTTCCACTCGCGTTCTCTCATTATAATAGTAAAGAAGACTTACCTAAAATAAAATAATTGAACAGAGATATGAGATTGGAAGAAAAATAGGGATAATTGATTAGGACTACAACTTGGAAGGGATAACCTGAACTCAACTTGGGCTCAACTTGTTGATGGGCGAGCCTGGGTTGGATTATATGAAAAATGAGTTGAGTCTGAGCTAAGAAGTCTCAACCGAATTGAATTCGGGTTAAGACTCCAAGCAACCCAACTCGACTCGAACCCAATGCTATATATTTACATATAAATATTTTTATTTATTTAAAAAAAATATTAATTATCTCTTCCTAAAATATAGTTGTAAAATTAAAAAAAAAAATTTTAATATAAAAATGAATACATTTGGAGATTGTATGCAAATTTATTTTACTAGTATTTTTTTTTTATTGTATTTATTTTTTAAGATGTAAAATAAAATTTATGTATTGATCAAAATAAAATTAGACGTGCTCAATAAGTCTAACCCGTCCAAAATGACCTAATTTGGGCTAACACAAACTCAACCTGATTTTAGAAGCTCAATCTTGGATTGAGCTTAGATTAATAAATTCTAACCTGATGGTCAGGTTGAGTTGAGTTCGGATTTAACAAATCGCCTAGGTTGCAACCCTATTATTAATTTTCTAAGATCGGCTTTCTTTGGGAATCTCTAGGGATTGAATATCTTCTCATTTGGAGTCATACCCTGTCACATTCAAATTTTACCTAAATTTAATGTTTCCACAATTACTACTATTTAGTTGAGAATTTTTTTTTTAAATGGTGGGCCCCGTTTCCACGCGTGGATGACACGCACTGCATAAGGCGGCCACTTTCTAAAGTGATTGCGAAAGCAGGAAGAAAAAACCCAGATTCGCTTGGACACGTGTCACTTTCTAACGATATAAAACTTTAAGATGATTCGCCATGTGAGGTCCACCAAGCAAAACTGAAAAAGTTCACTACAGAAGGATCCTTCGAATACATATGCTCTCCTTTTGACACGTGTCTTAATTATAAATTTTCTTGTGAGTCTTGATGTACTATATAACGAATCTTTTTTAAATTAAATTAAATTATTTCTTTTTTCCATTTCTTCTCCACGAAGTATAGCACCCCTAGTTTCCAAAAGCAATCCCTAGTTCTTCGTAGACTTCGAATAAAACCCTACCAAACAACCCAAAATTTCTCCAAAGAATTCCGGATTACCACGAAATTATTGGGTTTCGAAGGTTCAATGTACCAAGCTATTGCGAGTAATCTGTAAGTTGGTTATTTTCTGATCAATCGTGATTTTGATCTTTCAAATCTCCGGGTTTTTAATCGTTTTTATTTGTTTTTTCAATTCTTATATTATATGTTAGGGTTCGATTCGAATTTGAATTAGGTTTTAATTGATCTACGCTTGTTTAGGTTTCCAAAAAAACTCTGCTTCTGAACAATAATTTAGTTCCGATTATAACAAACAGGTTTCTAGATTCGGGTAGATTATTAGGGTTCATAAATTCTGTTTTTTTTCCTTCTCTAATTATAGATAGATATGGCTGAAGAAAACCCTAACAATCATGCTAACCCACCTGTTGAGATCAATGGCTCACTTGAAACCCTAACTCGAAGGGTTCAAGACTCGTCTCTTGGTAAGAAACACCAATTTTGGGAAACTCAACCTGTTGGGCAATTTAACGAGCTCGGCGACATGAGCTTGCCCGAGGGGTCGATCGAACCTCCTACACCTATATCTGAAGTTAAACAAGAACCTTACAATCTCCCTCATCCGTTTGAATGGTCCACTATTGACATGGACTCAGATGAAACCTGTGCTGAGGTGTACAAACTCCTTACTAATCACTACGTTGAGGATGATGAAAATATGTTCAGATTCAATTACTCAAAAGAGTTTCTTCGATGGGCACTTCGCCCCCCTGGTTACTTCAAGAATTGGCACATTGGCGTTCGTTCCAAAGAAACGAAAGTACTGTGTGCTTTCATTACTGGTGTACCTGCTAAGATTAGGGTTCGTGATGAAGTTGTTTCCATGGCGGAAATTAATTTCTTATGTGTTCATAAGAAGCTTAGGTCAAGAAGACTCGCACCCGTCATGATTAAGGAGGTTACGAGGAGGGTTCACTTGGAGAATATATGGCAAGCAGCTTACACAGCTGGAATAGTTCTTCCGACACCCATGTCGACTTGCCGGTATTGGCATAGATCGTTGAACCCAAAGAAACTTATCGATGTCAAGTTTTCTAGGCTTGGTGCACGTATGACGATGAGCCGAACGATTAAACTTTATAGGTTACCAGAATCCACTGTTACCCCGGGTTTTAGGAAGATGCAGTTGCGTGACGTTCCTGGAGTTACTCGGTTATTGAGGAATTATTTGAGCCAATTTGTCGTCGCCCCCGATTTTGATGAGAATGATGTGCAACATTGGCTTCTTCCGACTCCAAATGTTGTGGACAGCTACGTGGTTGAGAGCCCTGAGACTCATGAGATTACTGACTTTTGCAGCTTCTACACTCTTCCATCTTCTGTCCTTGATAACCCGAGCTACTCGATTTTGAAGGCAGCTTATTCCTACTACAATGTCTCCACTCGGACCCCATTGGTTCAATTGATGAACGATGTTCTCATTGTAGCCAAACAGATGGATTATGATGTTTTCAACGCGTTAGATGTCATGCATAATGCATCTTTCTTGAAGGAACTGAAATTTGGGCCGGGTGATGGACAACTTCACTATTACCTGTACAATTATCGGATACGAAATGGCCTGAAACCATTTGAACTTGGACTTGTACTCTTGTAGTTTGGTCTCATTTGAACTATTTGTTGAGCTAGTTATGGGTTGCATTATTGGACTGTGTGTTTTGAAGACTGGATGTTTGGGCAATTGTGGAATGTTAGGATTGCACACGTGGTTAGAACTGAATTGAAGTTGTTGTATGGAAAATCTTTTTGGAATTTGGTTTCTTCTTTTTCTTTTTTCAGTTATTAGTTATGGTGACTCGTGGATTATATCTATAATTTTCTGTTAGGTTTACCTGATTACATGAACTTTTCTATTAGCTTCTTGATTTGATTTGGATTAATTTGACTATTTGACTGTTTTTCAAATATGTCCTGCATTGCCTCCGGAATATTTCATAGTATATCTTTGGATTGACAGATTATAATACGTCATGTAATGGTCTGTAGATGAGTTGGTTGCTATAGTTTATTAGCCAACAGACTCATGATCCTGGGAAAACAGAAGAAAAGAACGTGATTTATGGTTGGTAAACCATCCTTTAATCCATTGTAGCTCTTGGAAGGAAATTTAGGCTCTCTTACTATTTTCCTTATGCTGTGGCACTTCTCAACTCTCTCTCTCTATCTCTCACCTGTGATTGAAAATTGAATCCGTAAGGTGTAAAGAAAGGATTCTGTGGTCTATTTTCTTTTTGTTGTTTGTTGGGGGGCATTTGGAAGGGAATGTGTTACCGCTGCATGAGATTGTAATTAATATTGTGGGTTCCATGTTCTGTTTGGCTAAGAGCAACTCTAACCGTTTTTCACATCTCTAAACATAAAGATGGAGGCTTCCAAACTGAACTCCAACCTGCCTTCAAAATGAAGATTGCCTATTATATCTCCCCTTTGTCATAAATGTTGTTTTTGGCTTTCTCCTTTCAAAGAACATTTTCTCTATACCATTTTTTTTCTTTCATTTTTTAGAGAATTGAGTAGTGATTTAAAGATGGGGTTTGTTGGAGTTTAAAGTGGTTTGGAATCTTCAAATTTGAAGACTTGGGTTGGAGATGTTTAAGGTGTTTCTGAATTTTAGAGTGTTTTTTTATTGACAAGTTTCTCTTAGATGGGACTCACTATGTAATTCTTAATCAAAAGTTTATCTGTTCTTCCCTATTCGGCTTGGACACGAAGTTCATCTGTGAATGTGCCCTTGTTTCTTGCTAAGCAAAAGATGATGTAGAGTTCTGCAGGTCGGAGTTCACAAAATGAGTTTATGAATCCATTTGAAACATAACACTCTTGTCCCTCAAAAACTTGGAGGCATGTAAATTGTTGATCATGATCGATCCTCCTCCTATAATAACTAATGTATAATTCATTTATGGGTCCCGTTCAATGGCCAACAGTTTGGCAAATATTTTGGCAAACACTTTTTCAAAACATGGGTTAGAGGTCTTGGAATGGGCTGATTTTTGGTGAGGATGATCTCTATGGTGAGGAGATCATCCTCACCAAAAATCAGCTCATTCCAAAACTTCTAACCCCAGTTTACAAGTTGAAAAATCGTGAACCGTCCATTTTTGTAAATCATTTTTTTTTGGGTTAGAAGTTTTGGATTGGGCTGATTTTTGGTGATGATGATCTCTGGAGATCATCCTCACCAAAAACCAGCCCATTCCAAGGCCTCTAACCCATGTTTTGAAAAATGTGTTTGCCAAACTGTTGGCCATTGAACGCTAGCCTTCATTTATACGACAAGTACATGGATGCTGATGGTGTTTTTGTGGCTGATGTACATGTGATCATACCCATTGAGCAATGACAACAAAATCTTTTGTACAAAAATATTTTAGAAATGTTTTTCTGAAGATATATTATGGAAGAAATATGGTTATTTGTGTATGTTAGTTAGTGCTCCATTGAAGTCTTTGGTCGTGACCATTCTCTTTTTCATTTTCATCAAGAAGATATAACTAGTAATCAAAGAAATTTGCTTACTTGTAAGAATTTAATTTGATTATCTGAAACAAGAGAGAGAGAGAGAGAGAGAGAGAGAGAGAGAGAACAATCTAATGTCATCTAAGTAGGTGTTCTATTTTCTAGTTAGTGATTTTAAATTAAAATTGTCCGTCTTTCAAGTTTTAATCATTTACTTTAATTATATTAATGGCCATCTCATAATTTTCAATGGCTAAACTTTCTTTGGATTTAAGTATGACTAATGGTTGGTACAAAGTCTGAGAGCGACGTTAGGTTCATTGGGTGATAATAAAGGAAAAGGTTTTTAATTGGACCATGAAGATATTTTCAAAGAATTAGGGGCTATTTAGAAAGAAACTCTGTCACTGTCAGTCGTCACTCGTCAACTTCCTTGACTAATTTTCTCTTAAAACTTTCCACCCAATATCAACACTTGTCGTTTCCGAACATGCATGTCCACCACGTGTCGTAATTGCGCTTACACGAGCCAGCGTGATCTCCATTCTTCCACATAATCTGCACTGCCTGTCCCACAAACAAACGGTTGAGATGGTAGCGATTTACAAAGAAAGATGTATCCCCCCACAGTCCTTGCCACTCAGTACAGATCGTTAGGAAATCTGTATATTTTTCTTGAAATCTCAACCGTCCGTTTTTGCTGGAGAGTGTTACTCTGCTCCAGGAAACTCCCGTTTCGGATTCGATAGGTGGAAATCTCCCAAACCCACTCGAATCTCAAATCGATTGAAGGCCAACATGTAAGTTTCGAATTCTCATTTTTATTTTTATTTTTTATAGATACATGTTTGGATCAAAGGTTGGATACTTGGATGGATTGATGGAAGTATCGTAGATTCCTGCAACAAAGACTCCAAACTTCCAAATTTTACTGAAAAAAAATGACTCAATCTACCCCAGAAATCCTCCTCATGAGCTCTCCAGATATCCCCAATATCACAGCCTACAACGCTTCTACAGGTTCCATATTAGCCCAATTCACAGGTAGTCGATCACCACGGAAAGGCCTTACCCTTATAGGAAAAGCTCTAATTGCTGCTTCTCACATCTCCTCCTCAGATACAACCACTTCTTCTGGATCTATCCATCTCTACAACTGGTGGTCCTCAATTCCCTCTCACAATCTTACTCTCCCTGAACCTGTTGCCCCTATAATTGCCACATCAGATGGTTTATACCTCTTTTGTGGTGGCGTATCGGGCTACATTCATGCCTTATCGCTTCCATCGGGCGATTTCATTCGTTCTTTTCCCGCACATTGTAATAAGCCTGTATCGTGCCTTGCGATCAATGATGATGGTTCTCTTTTGATTTCGTGTGGTGATGATGGAACCATATGTGTGTTCCCGATACTACGTCTTCTTGATTCTTCGTCATTTTCTGATTCCTCTACTCAATTTGGGTTATATACACATGGGGCTCCTGTTACCGCCATTGTCATTGGAATTGGTGGATGCAATTCTACTATCATTTCTTCCTCATTGGATTGTACTTGTAAGTTTTGGAGCTTGGCACATGGTTCCCACATGCGTACCTTGAGTTTTCCATGTGTGATTTGGGCATTGGTGGTGGACTCCACCGATTCGAATTTCTACGCTGGGGGGTCAGATGGTAGGGTATATGTTGGGGTGTTGAAGGTTAATAAGAGGAAATTGATAGGTAGTAGTGATGATGATGAAGTTGTGGCATGGACTTCGGAGCACAATGGGGCAGTGACAGCGTTGGCGATGGTGAATGAAGGATGGAATTTGGTATCAGCTTCGGAAGATGGAGTGTTTGGGTTTGGGAGGTGGAGAGTGGTAGTGTGGTGAGGGTTATTGGCAATGGGAGGGGAAGTATTAGTGATATTGTGGTGGCAAAAGGCATCAGAGATGGAAATGGGTTTAGGTTCAGAATGGGTGGTGGTGGTGAATATGGAGTTGAGAGTTTGGGGTTTTGTGGTAGAGAGATAAGTAGGGAAGTGAGGGAGGTGAGTGAGATGGAAGAGATGTTGACTGTGGTTGTGAAGGATAGAAGGAGAGCTATTGATAGGCTTGAAGCAGCTATTGGGACATATGAGAGGCTTTTGGGACTCATTCTCAAGGAAGCCAAGAGAGGAAGTAGTACTAATAATAACAATAACACCAAAAGCAAAGCTGAAGAAGGGTAACAAAAAGGTTTCTATAATTTTTGTTTAGATATTATAATGTAAATATAGAGGTTCCAATCTGCTTTGGAACTCTGTTTTGGAATGGTGATAATGTAACTGTATATCGTAGGGTCTTTACTACTTACACATTGTTTTCTTCATTACAGCTCTTTATCCTCATAATCCTAGGATGCTTAAAATAGGCCCAATTTCTCACGGTTTCTTTCTTTTCAATCTTATCTTAAATCTAAAACATCAAATTCAAATTATTCACTAAATTTCTATTCAAACCCTAAAACTCAGATCATTTTAATCGATTCACACATAAAACACACACACGATCAACATTAGAGGCAAAAGATCCACATATATAGATTAATTTATGGAAAAAAAGATTTTCCGATGACTGAAGAATGACCCTGATCCGTAAACACGAAACAACAGTCAAAATTTATTTATAAATGTGTGATGATTTTATAATGCCTCCATCACAGAACCGTAGATCATTTACCCTGGGATACGCATAGCCATTAGTCTTTTCTTGTGCATCCCGAGGCAAATGATTTGCCTATGGATCTGTGATGGGGTAGCGTGATACTTATAAATATCCCAATATCACAGATCTTGAGAATAATTATTCTAAGGATACATTTCCTCCATTGCATTTCATGTTTATACAACTAAACCCTAAACCCTAAAATTCATAAATAAATATTAAAAAAAATCCATTTTTGACCTTGATTGAAGGTGTTGAAAAATAGATGGCTACGGAAGTCTCAAATTTAAAACTAAAATTCATGGTGAAGATTAAATTTTTTTACACATTTTTTGTTGTCATTGTTGTTGCAAAGTTTTTAGAATTTTGTCATTTCTAACCTGTGGCATATTCTACTGTCTCTTTTTGCAACCGAAGTGGTATTCTATACTATATCTTTGATTTTTCATTGTCGTACATTTTGGAAAGAATATGTGAGATTACTCGGCAGACCAAACTGTTGCACTTTTATTACAAAAACTCGTTTTATGAAATTTATTACCCACCAACCTTGTTTTATCAAATTTTTTACTTAGCAAATCTTGGAATGGGATCCATATTCAAAATTTCAAATTTATGTGGTTAATTTGTTAACATAACTTAGAGTGGATTCTAACCACATCAATTTGTGGCAGCCAAAAACATGATTTGATGCACAAGATTATGTAGGACACAATTCTAAGAACTTTAAAAAAAGAATTAAAAAAGAAAAAAAAAAAGAGAGGGTAAGTTAATTTTCACTGTTGAAGTTTAGTTTTAAATTTGAGAGTTTGATAGCCATCCATTTTAAACATCTACGATGAAGTTCAAAATGATTTTTGTTTTTCAAGTTTTCATTTGAATATGAGTTTTTCCATGAAATCTAGAAGACTTTGTTGGTGGATTGCTAATTTGATAATCTATATAGATCCAACGACCCTAAGTAAGATTCGAAATCTTATCAAGTTAGTCATGATAATTGGATTCATAAAATAACGTTTGTGTAGGTAACAAACGTATAAAGTAAAGGAGTTTTTGTAATAAAATTGCAACAAATAGGTTTGTTCGGTAAGTATCTCAACGAATATTAATTATCGAAATTTTCTGACATATATTGCTAATTGGAAAATCCAACAGGAAAATAGGTAAAGTGTAAATGTATGGGGGAATGATAATGACTTGATCGAAACATTTAAAACATTTGAATTAGTTAGAACAATTTCTCTAGTATGAAAATCCTAAATTTCTTTGGATCCTTCCATGAATTGAAAATTTAAATTCAAGTATCATGTTTTTGTTACTCTGTAAGTTAAACTTCTTTAATTGAATTTGACAATAGTATTTTAAAGGTGGAGGTGGGCATGTATATATATTCTCAACTTATCGACTCATTTGGAGGTGCTCCCGACTTGAGGGCATTTGAAATTAAACGCTCGTGCGTACCCGTACCCACTCTACGCCTTGGTCACTAAGGACCTACACCTCCATATTTTGATAAATATTGGAGATACATTCCTGTTTTTTCAAACTTCTTGATCACAACATCTCTGAAAATCTTTCATTTTCTCACTAAAATCCCCTCATTTTCAACCTCTTGAACACAATTTTTTTACCCTCACCATCAACCTCAGTGTTTTATCTCCTTATAACTTCAAATCCCAAGAGCTGATGAATTTTTTTTCTTGGGCTTTTATAACTTCCACCCAAAGTCAAAGCATTAGGATTGGAGGAAAAAAGTAGTTTTCGTAGACATCATTTTCAATCTTCTAAGCATTAATACACATTTTCCTATGATACATATTTCTTGAGAATCCCTAACATCCCAACGATCATGTTGATGGTTGCAACATTTTCCTTTTTTTATTTGAACTGTGGTATCCATACCATGATTACCCAATTTGTTAAAATGGTATCAGCTTCAAATCTTCAATCTGTTTTTTAACTATACTTATTATTTCAACCTTCAAATGCCCTCATAATTTGTCTATCCCTACAAATCGGGTTCATTATCAAGTGGTGAACCACAAACCGCAAATAAGAATTCAAACTAAGCGAACCCATGAATCAAGTAATATAGATCCAAACCTCTTGTAACACCTAAAAGTCATTGGTGTCCCAATAAGATCTCTCCAAATTTATGAGTGCCCTCTTGCGGAGGCGAAGACTATGAATTTTTAGGAAATGCTAATAGGGATTCGACAAAAAGTTGAAAAACATAAATTAAGGTTGTGTTTGGATTGAGAGAAATGAAGAGCCGACAAGAGAAAATAAATGAGTTTCTCTCCATTTTTCTTATTTGGATTGATAAGTAGAGAGAGAAGGGAAAATAATTGAAGAGAAGAGGAGAGGAAAAAAATGAGTTTTCTTTATCTCCAAAAATAGAGAGAAGATGAGAGAAATGGAGAGAAATTCTTTTAAAATATTTTATAATTCCAATTCTATCTTTAGATCTCTTTTAAGATATTTTAAAATTTCAAAATTATCCCAAGTTCTCTCTTGTCAATTCAAATATGGTGAAAAGAAATTGAATTTCTCTTCTCTTCTCTTCCCTTATCTTAATGAGTTTCTCTTCTCTCCACTTCTCTCAAATCAGACATAGCCTAATGACTTTAAATATTTCTAAATTATGAGAGAAAAACCCTAAAGTGTTCTCTAGAACTCTGTGGCTGAAACAATCTCTAGGCCTCAACCCTCAGTACTTTTTTTCATTTTTTTCGTTACGAATTCTCTCTCTCTCTCTCTCTCATCTCCTTTCTTTGGATCTGGAGGAGAGAAGAGGAAGCAACAATGGAGATGGTGAGAAAAATTGGTACTCTTTTAATTGATCTTCTTGAGCGTCAGATCCGTTACATTGCTCATTACAAGACAAAAAGACTATAAATTTTTAGGAAATGCTAATAGGGATTCGACAAAAAGTTGAAAAACATAAATTAAGGTTGTGTTTGGATTGAGAGAAATGAAGAGCCGACAAGAGAAAATAAATGAGTTTCTCTCCATTTTTCTTATTTGGATTGATAAGTAGAGAGAGAAGGGAAAATAATTGAAGAGAAGAGGAGAGGAAAAAAAATGAGTTTTCTTTATCTCCAAAATAGAGAGAAGATGAGAGAAATGGAGAGAAATTCTTTTAAAATATTTTATAATTCCAATTCTATCTTTAGATCTTTTTTAAGATATTTTAAAATTTCAAAATTATCCCAAGTTCTGTCCAGTCAATTCAAATATGGTGAAAAGAAATTGAATTTCTCTTCTCTTCTCTTCTCTTCTGTCCACTTCTCTCAAACCAAACATAGCCTAATGACTTTAAATATTTCTAAATTATGAGAGAAAAACCCTAAAGTGTTCTGTAGAACTCTGTGGCTGAAACAATCTCTACGCCTCAACCCTCAGTACTCTTTTTCATTTTTTTCGTTACGAGCTCTCTCTCTCTCTCTCTCTCTCTCTCATCTCCTTTCTTTGGATCTGCAGGAGAGAAGAGGAAGCAACAATGGAGATGGTGAGAAAACTTGGTACTCTTTTAATTGATCCTCTTGAGCGTCAGATCCGTTACATTGCTCATTACAAGACAAATGTTGAAAATCTTAAAAAAAAAATAGAAGAACTGGTAACAATGAGAAATGAAGTAAAAGATTTGGTGGCTGTAGCCGTACGAAGAGGAGAGACGATTAAAGAATCAGTTGAAAACTGGATAGAGAAGGGGGAGAGGATTCTAGATGATTCCATACGATTGATTGATGAGGCCGAAGCGATCATCAATAACTCTTTGTTTAAATGTTTTGATCGTCATCGTCTGGGTAAAGAAGCAGAGAATTTGATTTGCATCGTAGAAAATATTCTTAATGAAGGGGTACTCATCAGAGATCACTCTAGTACTATATCATTTCCTGCACTTCCTCCTACCTCTCAATACATTCCCAGTACTGGAGATTTTCTGGAGTTTGAATCTAGAGAACCTGTTCGAAATGTTGAAAATCTTAAAAAAAAATTAGAAGAACTGGTAACAATGAGAAATGAAGTAAAAGATTTGGTGGCTGTAGCTGTACGAAGAGGAGAGACGATTAAAGAATCAGTTGAAAACTGGATAGAGAAGGGGGAGAGGATTCTAGATGATTCCATACGATTGATTGATGAGGCCGAAGCGATCATCAATAACTCTTTGTTTAAATGTTTTGATCGTCATCGTCTGGGTAAAGAAGCAGAGAATTTGATTTGCACCGTAGAAAATATTCTTAATGAAGGGGTACTCATCAGAGATCACTCTAGTACTATATCATTTCCTGCACTTCCTCCTACCTCTCAATACATTCCCAGTACTGGAGATTTTCTGGAGTTTGAATCTAGAGAACCTGTTCGTAAGCGAATCATCGAAGCATTAAAGGATGAGAATATCAAAGTAATTGGTGTATATGGGATGGCAGGGATAGGCAAAACCACCTTGATGAAACAAATAGAAAAACAAGTCAAAACAGATGGGCTTTTCGATAAGGTTTTGATTGTGACCGTGTCCCAAAATGAGAACTTGAGAAAGATTAGAGCTGAAATAGCGGTGCAATTGGGGATGAAACTTGAAGAAGACGATGAATCCAAGGGAGCTATACAGTCTTGGGTGAGATTGAATCACGAGAAGCGGGTCCTTTTAATCTTTGATGATCTATGGCAGAAGCTGGATTTAGTTGATGTGGGAATCCCTTATGAATATTGTCAATATCCCCAGGGTTGCAAAGTTATGCTCACAACGAGAAGTCGAGATGTATGTTATGACATGAATGCACAACCAGTTATTGAAGTTAATGTACTATGGGAACAAGATTCGTGGAATCTATTTCGACAGGTGACGGGTACCATTGTGGAGGCTCCCGACTTCCGAGACTTGGCTATCAAGGTTGTTAATGAATGTAAAGGTTTGCCCTTAGCAATTGTTACAGTGGGAAGAGCATTGCGAAATGAAAGTGAAAAAGTTCTGTGGGTGGTTGCAGCTCAACAACTAAAAATGTCTGTCTTCCCTGGTATGCGGAGTGTCATCAACAGCATTAAGCTTAGCTATGATTACTTAGGAAGCAGAGAAATCAAAAGATGCTTCTTATTTTGCTGTTTTTTCCCTGAAGAGTTAAAATTTACCACCAATGAATTGTTGCCATATGTGATTGGAGATGTAATGCTTGAAAGTGCCTACAGTTTGGAGAATATGAGGGCTCAATTGCAGATATGGCTCGACCAACTTGTAGCTTCATCTTTGTTGTTAAAAGAAAATGAGGATGGGCGAGTAATGATGCATGATGTTGTTCGGGATGCAGCCATATCAATTGCCTCTAAAGGGAGCGCTCAGTTTTACATAAAAGCCGGCTTGGGATTGACACGGTGGCCAGATCCAAGTTTTCAGAGATGCCTGCAAATGTCACTTATGAAAAATGAAATCGGTGAGTTCCCTTTTCAACCTGAATGTCCACAGCTCTTGAGTTTGTCGTGGTCACGAAATTATTCTTTTGAGAGATTGCCATATAGTTTCTTTGAGTGTATGACATCCCTTGTGACTTTAGATCTAAGAAGGACTGCTCTTTCATCACTACCGCTATCACTCTTGTGCCTCGAGAACCTTCGAATACTTCTTCTGGATCATACTTCATTAAGTGATGTATCTTTAGTTGGAAAATTGAAGAAACTCGAAATGCTCTCTCTAAGTGATAATAAGATAGAGAGATTGCCGGAAGAGATAGGGGGATTGAGCAATCTAAAGTTGTTGGATTTGTCAAAAAACTCTTGTCTTAAAACTATCCCGTCAAATGTATTTTCAAGCTTGTCTCGCTTAGAGGAATTGTACATGATGGGAACTTTTGATGGATGGGAGACCAGAGATGGAAATAAGGCTAGACTAACCGAGTTGGTATCCTTGGAACGCTTGACTATTCTGGAATTAAATGTAAGCAATGCCAAATGGTTGTCTGAACAAATTGTCCTACGTCCGGAAAATTTGTCAAAGTTCTGTATTGATGGTGGTGGAAAGGGAAGGAAGCCTAAATGCTCAAGGGTTATGAGCCTTAAATACACTCCAAATCCACTTAAAAATTGGGTTGAGGTGCTATTGAAAAGAACGGAAGAGCTGCATCTTTATGATTGCAAGGGTCTCACGAATATTGTCCAACTTAACGCAGAAGGATTTAACAACTTGAAATTTCTTTACATAGAAGGATGTCTTGAAATGGAATATCTTATGAGTGTGGCAAAAAAGCATCGAGAAGCTGCATTTAGTGCATTGGAGGAATTAGACATTTACAATATGAATAGTTTGGAGGCAATTTATGATGGACCACTTCCAAATGGATTCCTTAAGAAACTAAAATTCTTATCTCTATGGGAGTGCCACAAAATAATCAATGCTTTACAATGTGATTTGTTGGCAAGGGTGGAAAATCTAGAAAAATTGTCTGTACGTAACTGTGATGAGTTGAAGGTGGTATTTCACTCAGAGAGGCTTGGGGAAGGACATGTTGTGATCCCTAGATTAAAAGAGATATCTTTGCTTGATTTGCCAAAAGTAACAACCATATGGAAGGGAATCATCCCTGTCATGAGCTTCCAGCGGCTAGAATTAATGAATGTGGTAAGTTGTAATGAATTAAGATATCTCTTTTCACAAACCATGGTACAAAGACTTGGGCGATTACAGCATCTTACAATTACTTGGTGCGAACAAATGATGGAAATAATACAATTAGAGGAAGAAGAAGAAGAAGAAGAAACTGTGTCAGAGGATGTCCTTGAGATTTCAGCAACTTCAACTAATGGATTAAGGCAGTCAAAAACTTGTACTACTGTTTCTATCTTGTTTCAATCACATCCAGTCTTTCCAAATCTAAAGGTACTAGAAATCTCGGGTTGTCACGCACTAAACCACCTCTTCCCTATTGAAGTAGTTCGAGGCTTGTTACTACTTCAAGTACTGCAAGTGGAAGGTTGTAATGGGATGGAGAAGATAATTGTAGGTGAGGAGGGTGAAGAAGGCGGCGAAGAGGACAAGATGGTGCTCCCTCAATTGAGGACTCTAAAGTTAACTGAACTACCAAGCCTCTTGAGTTTCTACCAATGGGGTTTACTTTTTGATTGTCCTTCCTTGGAAGATCTAACGGTAAAGGAATGTCCAAATTTGAACCGTCTCCCTCTAGATCCCCAAAGTGTGGCCAAACTTAGGGTGATTGAAGTAGATAGTGTTGAATGGTTTGACTGGGAAGACCAAAGTGTCAGGGCACGCCTAGAAAGGTTCATCTGAGCTTCCGACTTTCATAAGCAAGCGGATGCCCATCCTGTAACAACACTCCTCCAATAGCAAAGTCAGATGCATCTGTCTGAACTTCAGCGACAAGTTTCTCAAGTTACCAGCACTTTACAGCAGAGAATTCAGAATGGTTTGAACAGTGATCCCCAAGCGAAGGCCATAGTGGATATGGTGCAGAAGGGGAAAGCACGCCGTTTCTGGCTTCGGGATGGGTTGTTATATACCACAAAGAGCCGCATGTTTGTTCCACGTGCGGACGGGCTAAGACGAGAACTGATGAGGGAGTGTCACGACACTCCATGGGCTGGCCATCCGGGCTGGCGCCGCACATTAGCTCTCTTGGAGCGAGGATACTACTGGCCGAACATCCGTGATGATGTGTTAGACTATGTGAGGACCTGCCTCATTTGCCAGCAAGACAAGATCGAGCGCGACAAACCTATCGGGCTGCTGGAACCGCTTCCAGTCCCCCAAAGGCCTTGGGAAAGTGTTTCTATGGACTTTGTCACAGGTTTGCCGAAGGTTGCAGAGTATGGGTCCATCCTTGTGGTTGTGGACCGTTTCTCCAAATATGCTACATTTATACCGACCTCGACATATTGCTCAGCAGAAGAAACAGCGTACTTGTTCCTCAAGCATGTCATCAAGTATTGGGGTGTGCCCAAGAACATTGTCAGTGACAGAGATTCAAGATTTACCGGGAGATTCTGGACCGAATTGTTCAGATTACTTGGGTCTCAGCTTGACTTTTCGACCAGTGGACATCCACAAACAGATGGGCAGACTGAAAGATTTAATGCCATGTTGGAGGAATACCTTAGGCATTTTGTCACTGCCAACCAAAAGGATTGGGCGAATCTCCTCGATGTCGCACAATTCTGTTTCAACCTTCAGAAGAGCTCTTCCTCCAACAAGAGTCCTTTTGAACTTATTACTGGCCAACAACCTTTAACTCCTCATACTATTGTTTCAGGATATCAGGGACAGTGTCCAAGGGCGTACAAGTTTGCTAAGTTTTGGCAGGACAACAATGAAATTGCCAGATCTTACCTTGAAAAAGCGTCAAAGCATATGAAGAAATGGGCTGATGAACATCGTCGACCAGATCGTTTCAAAGTTGGTGACTTAGTTCTACTCAAGACAGATCAGTTGAGAAGGTTCAACCGAGTACAGCGAGCACACAGGGGTCTACTACAGCGTTATGAAGGTCCAATGCTCATCCTCTCTCGAGTCGGCAAGGTCTCCTACAAGCTGAAGTTACCGCACTGGTTACGCAACATCCACCCTGTCTTCCATGCCAGCTGTCTCAAGCCATTCCATGCAGATCCAGCAGATCCAGCACGCAGCATTCCAACACGTTCACCTTCTCGTTCAACAATCCAGCCGGAACGTGTTGTCGACCAAGTTCTCGCCGAGCGTCAAGTCAGCAGCAGTTCAAGCAAGCAGCAGCACATGGAGTACTTTGTCACTTGGAAGAACTTGCCAGAATGTGAAGCCACCTGGGAAAGAGCAGAGAACCTACAACCATTCAAGCAGAAGATTGAAGAGTTTGTCAGGGACAATGCGACGAGGACGTCTGCAGAATAGGTGGGGGAGACTGTAACGGCCATGTACTCTGACACCTAGAGTTTAGGTGTAGCTCGCCCCGGAGTCACCCGGGAGCCCCTATGTAACACTATGTAAGGCTCGTTATGAAGCCATGTCAGCCCCCGTACCAGGGCATATCTGTTAGCTTAGGGTACGTGTCAGCCCCGTGCCAGGGCACACTTGTTAGCTTAGTGGCATTTTCGTAATAAGGGAGTATGACCGGCCTCTACTTTTGATGTTCCCTTCTGGAAATCTAGTAAAGACTTAGCATACACTTTGTAGGAAGGGTGTCAGTGCTGTCCCAATCCCCGGCCTACACCCACGTTGTTGAAGCCCTTGAAGCCCAGCTCCGTGGAGGTCCCGCGTGTCATAGGATCATCAATTGCTTGTAACGCATCTATTTGCTTTTATACCGCGTTACACCGTGTAATCAATATTATATCAACAAAGTTGCCTTCGGGCTTTATCTCGTGTTGCCTCGTTACTTGTTTGCTAGCTACGTGTGTGTGGTGTACGATCATTTTACAGGCTTGCAAGTGGATTTGACCCCCTTGCGCCGCACGAAACCCCCCTTTTACCTTAAAATTTCATAAAAATGAAATCTACATTTTTTACATATGTACTTGAAACTGATATCTTTCCTCTCTTCCATTGCTTATTAACAGGACTAGCACTTTCCCTTCTGTTTGCATTTGTCGTTGTTGTCACCCTTGTCCTTTCATCCTCAAAGAAATGCAAGGTTGTTGTTGCAACCATTTGACCAATAATACTATTCAGGTTTGAATTCATCTTTTTTATTTTAAAATTTGGTTGAGATTTTTAGGTTCTCCATGTTTAGAGAATGACATTAAAATTTACTCTTTCCTGTAATATGATATATTTCTCAAATCCGTCTTTTGATATATTTTTTTTCTAAGAGTCTCCATTTTCACATGATCTAGTTGATATGATTCAAGCCTTTTAATATAATGATTTCTATCCTTAGAATTCAAGGTTTTTCTTATTAAAATCTTATTAGTGTATGTTACCAATCAAACTGAAATTGTGCCTAGGTCCACTAAAGTGTGGGTCAAACGTTAACATGGTCAGTGGAGATGAAAGAGTGTCCCACATGGAATTTTTTCTAGTGGAGATCATGCTTTCTTGTAGATATATTGAAAATTTATTGGCTCAGTGGATCTAAAGTATTTTAAACTTTTTGTTGTAGGATAATTCTCTACACATTAAACTGTTCAAAAAATCATCTCACTTTTAGTATAGAATATTTGACTTATTTTATTTATAAATTTTGTTTCAAGGGTACATATAAATGTTCTGCAAAGAATAATGTTGAAGTTTGTGAGTTTCTAGTCTATAACATGACTAACCTTATAGGATGGGAGATTTCAGTAATATATATATATATTTTTTTTAATGGTTAGTGTCCGGCTTGTATTTATTTTTGGACCCTGCAATCACAATGGTTATAATCATTTTGAAATGTTAAGACGGTCAAAGTCCACTACTGATACCTTGTTTTTATTTGAAACCTTTGATTTGGTTTTCATCCAACTATGGTTATGAACATATTGTTAGGATGATCTATGCTACAGATGATGTCATTGTGGAAACCATTTGAACGGTTAGTCTCCCTTGTCAACATTTAGCAAAACGAGGATGGTACTGTAAGGGTAAGGTAGGCTGGTTGGAATTTGTTTGGGGCATTTAATTTTTGCAATCTTTGTCTCACCTTGTCCAATGAAGTGTTATATTATTTATTTCAATTTTCTTGTTACCAGATTTGTGATATTTTCCAGCTCCTACACAAGATCACAAGAAAGTCTTTGATGATTCTGGTGAAGCATAAGGTGCTCTCTGTAGAGGGTATCAAGCTTTTCTATGTAAAAGTAGAAGCTTGAGACTCTACGTGATCTCTATGAAACTTGGCCATCACTCAGAGTGTTTTCTTCATAAATACTCGACGTAGAATTGACTGACTGATTGACAAGATGAGGAGAAGTCATGGCATAGGTATGGATCATCTTCCTAAACACTCAGCATGCATAAACTATGCTCTCTTAATTTGGGATGAAGATTAGGTTGGATTAGGATTTGATGAGATCAATTTGAATTTACTTCTAATTAGAATTCTTTCTCTCTCTCTCTATATGTAGGGAAGTGATTGGAGGCCCTAAAGAGAGACAAACATTGTGCCAAACATTTTTCAATATATGGGCTAGAAGTTTCGGAATGGGTTGATTTTTTGTGGGGATGATCTCTATGGTAAGGAGATCATCCTCACAATAAATTAGCTCATTCTGAAACTTCTAACCCCAGCAAAAGTGGTTTACAAATAATTGAAGGTTAGAAGTTTCGGAATGGGCTGATTTTTTGTGAGGATGATCTCCTCACCATAAAGATCATCCTAAAAAAATCAGCCCATTCTGAAACTTCTAGCCCATATTTTGAAAAATGTTTGGCACAATTTTTGGCTCTCTTTAGGGCATTTGAACGCTCCCCATATTATATACATATAAACCCTTTAGGATTCATGTAAGATGGGATCTAATTATCGAAAGATAATATTTTTTTTTTCAGTCATTGACCATGATCTTAAAACTCAACAAGAGAATTAACTCCACAGAATTGGACAAAATACCAAGATCCCAAATATGCATATTTTGTAGTCATTGGCTTGCTGATGGTCTGGGGGCACAGCTCCCAACCCAAATGGTTTGGAGGCACAACGGGATTTGTCTGTGTGTTTTGAGGGTATTTATATAATCAGATCAAAAGTGTAAATATACAACTTCGACCTAACTTCTTCTATGGTTGGGAGAAAACAGATTTGAGATTGGGAGATGGAGAAGGGTGAAAACAAATTTTTGCTATCTTTGCTCGAGGAATGGGGAGTCTGTCAATCACATTCTTATTCACTGTTCTTTTTCTTGTGTTATTTGGATGTTCTTCTTATCTCGGTTCCAGGTAGAATGGGTTGTTCTTTTATCGTTTTTTGACCTTTTAAAGGGTTGGCGTTTCAATATCTTCTCTTCTAGAAAGAGGCATCTCTGGGCTATTCTTCCTTCTGCCATTGCTTGGGGTCTCTGGAGAGAACGCAATAATAGGATATTCCACAGCAAGGAGAGCTCATCTCAACAAGTGATCTTTTAGAGATTTTGGGGCTTCTTTTTCTTTGGTCGAAGATAAGTAAGGACTTTGAGGGAGTGTGCTTTCAAGATTTTGTATTTAATTGGGGAATCATTTGTGACTCTTAGCTTTCCGTCGATCATGTTTTTTTTTCTGTTGTTTATTTCTTTCTTTGTTGCTGATGGTGTTTTGCTGTTTGGGGGCTATCTCAGCCTCCTTTACTCTTTTTCTTAATTTATAAAATTTATATTTATCAAAAAAAAAAAGGGTGAATGCCTTTTGCAGTCCTTTAGTTTTTTATGGTAAAAATGATTGATCGTCTCCAAGGACATAGCCGATGACGGGTGACCTTGTAGATCTCTGTATTTGCATTGTGCGCTTGCCATTTCCTATAGTTTTTTTATTTATTTTTATTTTTTTACAAGTGGTAGGCTAGGAATGAAGGTGTTGCAATCAAATTTGTGACATAGAACGACAAGGATGATATATGATATTTGTAGTTTTTGTAAAGTAGTGATCAAGGATTTCCATTTAATGTATGAATCATCTTTGATAGGTTGTGTATATGTTTATTTGTCTTATTAATTAGTAAATTGTAGGATTGGGTGGTTTAAATTTCGTTTTATTTGTTATTTTTTCTCCCCCCTCCACCCCCCACCCTAAGTAGCGGTCCAAAGACTGGTATTTGTAACATGGGAAACATCACATTTTATACTTTGTTTTTGGTGTTGCAAAAAAATACAAGAAATAGCAAGCATCCAATGCAAAATACCACAAAAAATTCAGAGATTTACCCTTTTTGGAATATCCTCGGAGATGATCGATCTTCCTACTATTACAAGCAAATGATTACTAATGGATTCACCCTTCTCCATCTACCTCTGTCTTAAATGTATCTTCTCTTAATCACAGAAAACCCTTAGGTCAAAGTTAATATTTTATACCTCGACAAGATTACATAAATACCTTCAATGCACAAATAATTTCCATTAACCGCATATGGGAATCTCAATTTCAAAGTGAATACAAGACACCTCGGCACTTGGGTGATGCAAATTTTGGAGCAGATAAGCGATAAACTTGATTGTATGGTAATTTGTGTCATCAAGCGACGAAGTTCATTATGGTTAACAATATAAATGCCTTTCTTGTTGCATTTATTTATTTTTGTTAAAGCATAGTACAATTCTAATATTGTCAAGAAAGTTCAGGTTGGTGTTTTCTCCGCCATGATGCCTGCCACCAAAAGCTCTTGAGATCACAAGGAAGCCTGTGAGATTCTGTTGAAGCATGAGGAGTTCACTCTAGAGGGTATCAAGCATTTATATGTCAAGGTAGATAAGGAAAAGTATAAGCTGGAGATGCTATGTGATCTCTATGAGACCTTGGCCATCACTCAGAACGTCATCTTCATAAACACTTATCATGCATAAATTCAGGTCTGGGTCATTATAATAAGATAAGGATAAAGAATATGTTGGACTAGGACAGATCAAATCATTTAAAATTTACTTCTAATTAGAATTTGTTAGTAGTGTATCATAGTACACCTTATTATAATGCTTCATTCTAATTCTCTGACAGAATTATGCCCATTAGTTCTTTTATATAAGAGTTGTACTAGAGTGACCTCAGGCTGGAACCTCATATCACACTTCTTGACGTGAAAGTGGATAGGAATCATAGATGCTTTTTCACTCGTATCTTGATGAAAAGTATCTATGGTTCCCATACACTTTCACGTCGAGAAGTGCGATATGAGGTTCCAGCCTGAGGTCACTTGAGCATTATTCTTTATATAAACCCTACTAGGATTTTTGTAGTTTGGGATCTAATTATCAAAATATTATTTTTTTAGCAGTCATTAACTATGATTTGCCAAGTGAGTTGGAGAATTAGCTCCACAGAATTGGACACAATGGTGTCTTGCATTCAGAATCTTACTAAGATGCCAATACGCCTATTGTTGTAGTCACCAGCTTCTGGACAGTTCGGGGGCACATCTCCCGGGCCAAATTTTTCAGAAGACAATGTGAATTTTTGTGTTTTGAGGGTATTTATGTAATCAGATCAAAGTATAAATATATAACTTCGACCTAAGGTCTTTTATGATTTAGAGAAAACATATTTAAGATATAGGGAAACAGGTAAGGGTGGATCCCTTTATAATCCTTTTGCTTTCTATTGTAAAAATGATCACCTCCAAGGTCGGAGCCCATGAAGGGTGAACCTTGTAAAACTCCATGTTTGCATTTTCTTCTTTATTTGCATTGTGTGCTTGATATTTCCTATAGTTTTTCATGTTGTAATCAAATTTGTGACACATAATGACAAGATGATGTATGGCATTTGTAGGTTTTATAAAGTGGTGATTGAGGATTTCCATCCAATGTAGGGGATCATGTTGAAGGGCTTCTTGTCAACAAAGTTACGGTACATGTATGTTTGTTCTATTAATTAGTAAATTGAGGATTGAGTGGTTTAAATTTTGTTTTATTAGTTATTTTTCCATTTCCCCCCCTAAGTAGTGGTCCAAAGCCTGGTATTTGTAACATGGGAAACACCACAATTTTACTTTGTTTTTGGTTTTGCCAAAAAAGACAGGAACTAGCTTGCACCTATGCAAAATAAAATAGAAAACACTGAGATTTGGTTAATTATTCATTGTAAGATAATTACTAATTCATTTCTTTTTATACATAAAATGAAAAATCGGCATGAAGAAAGTGTCGATCTGATTTTACACCCATAAGCAAGAAGATATTCACTGACGTGATGGGACCAGAGTGTTGACAAACCATTTACCCCGGCATGGAAGAGTATGGTCTAAACTCAATGCTGAGTTTGGTCTTTACATCTGCTGCCAGCTCATCTCGTAGTAGTTATGCTGAGATGCAGTCTCAGTTGAATGAGATGCAAAATGCGCTAGTGAAATGTGATCGACAACATGAGGAGAGGATTCCTGAGCTACAGAGGGACATGTACATGCAGATGTAAGGAAAGAACCAGAGCCAGGTGCAGAGCCAAGTCTAGAGGCATGTGCGAGAGTAGATAGCCTCATACTTCTACACCACGTTTTGTGATGGTCATCCTCCCAGTCAAGGACTTTGAGAGACATCTAGATACATTTAGTTTCACTACCTTAGACTTACCTACGTCTATTTTGATGATTTCCTATACTGTTTACTTTTCTTACTTATAAAGTACTTTTACTTTTTACTTATACTGTTTAACTAATAATAGATTTTTTTTGTTAACTAACCCCTTTTTAACTCCACCAATGTAAAATTTAATGTTTTACATTGCCGGTCCCAAGCCCGGATAAAGGAGGAGGGAAAAGGATGATCCAAGGAGTATTAGGATAACTGGTATTGTTTTTCTTTCTCTTTTTTCTCCATTACATGTTATTGTTGGTCTTGGTAGTACCTCTCTGTTAGCCTTGTTTGATTATATATTATTGTACTCAATAGCATCTTTATAAGTTGTTGTCTGTTGGCCTCAAGTTCTTATTATTTTTCTTATAAGTTAAAAGTTGTTTGTGTTCGTGGTTTTGTGCCAATTCAGAAAGTGCAAGGTCTGCCTTAAGTCTAGCAGTGACAATGCTCGTATACTACCTGGTAAGGGGTGGGTCAACAATGTGAACTTAGTTTCAGAAAATCCAAGAGCAGAACAGCTCAGATTGATGGTTCTGCAGTAATCCATTTGAAAAAAAAAGAAAAAACACCTTTGGTAGAATAGGAAAAATATCCTTGTCTGTTGGTCCAAGAAGCCTTTCCATCCATGTTGTTGAATGAGATACATTTTTGCTCATGCTTTTGTTCAAGACTTGGGTCATGGATCGTCTCCCATTATGCATTTAAACACTTTTACTTTAACCATAGAAAGTAGAAACTCGCCATTTCGACAGGTCAAGTCAACCCCCAAACACCATAAAAGTTGGATCCAATCTCACTATTTGGATCCAAACCCAATCCGATCTCAGTCAGTCTCCATCTGACTGAGAGCAGGCTCCAGGGGTTTTAGGATTATGCCCATTAGTTCTTTTATATAAGAGTCGTGCTAGAGTGATCTCAGGCTGGAACCTCATATTGCAGTTCTTGACGTGAAAGTGGATAGGAACCATAGATGCTTTTTCACTAGTATCTCGATGAAAAGCATCTTTGGTTCCCACGCACTTTCACGTCAAGAAGTGCGATATGAGGTTCCAGCCTGAGGTCACTTGAGCATTATTCTTTATATAAACCCTACTAGGGTTTTTGTAGTTTGGGATCTAATTATCAAAATATTATTTTTTTAGCAGTCATTAGCTATGATTTGCCAAGTGCACTGGAGAATTAGCTCCACAGAATTGGACAAAATGGTGTCTTGCATTCAGAATCTTACTAAGACACCAATACGCCTACTGTTGTAGTCACCAGCTTCTGGGCAGTTCGGGGGCACAGCTCCCAGGCTAAATTTTTTGGGAAGACAATGTGATTTTTTGTGTTTTGAGGGTATTTATGTAATCAGATCAAAGTATAAATATACAACTTCGACCTAAGCAGGGGCGGATTTAGAGTGGGGGCAATGGGGGCACTTGCCCCCATAAGAATTTTCAAACCTTCTTTGGAGTAATGAACTATTGCTCTCCCAATTTGTTTTACACTCTTAGTTGCCCCCACAAAACAGTTTCCATTGTTATGTTGCCCCCACAAAAAAATTACAATCTTCGTTGCCCTCACAAAAAAACTTCCACTCTTACATTGCCCCCACATGAGTTAAATCCTGGCTCTGCCCCTGGACCTAGGTCTTTTATGATTTAGAGAAAACATAGTTAAGATATAGGGAAATGGGTAAGGGTGGATCCCTTTATAATCCTTTTGCTTTCTATTGTAAAAATGATCGATCACCTCCAAGGTCGTAGCCCATGAAGGGTGAGCCTTGCAAAACTCTATGTTTGCATTTTCTTCTTTATTTGCATTGTGCGCTTGCTATTTCCTATAGGTTTCACAATAAGTGGTAGGCTTGGAAGGAAGGTGTTGTAATCAAATTTGTGACACATAATGACAAGATGATGTATGACATTTGTAGGTTTTATAAAGTGGTGATCGAGGATTTCCATCCAATGTAGGGGATCATGTTGAGGGGCTTCTTGTCAATAAAGTTATGATACATGTATGTCTGTTCTATTAATTAGTAAATTGAGGATTGAGTGGTTTAAATTTTGTTTTATTAGTTATTTTTCCATTCCCCCCCCCTAAGTAGTGGTCCAAAGACTGGTATTTGTAACATGGGAAACACCACAATTTTACTTTGTTTTTGGTTTTGCCAAAAAAGACAGGAAATAGCTTGCACCAATGCAAAATAAAATAGAAAACACTGAGATTTTGTAAATTATTTGTTGTAAGATAATTACTAATTCATTTCTTTTTATACATAATAAAATGAAAAATTGGCATAAAGAAAGTGTCGATCTGATTCTACACCCATAAGCAAGAAGATATTCACTGACGTGATGGGACCAGAGTGTTGACAAACCATTTACGCCGGCACGGAAGAGTATGGCCTAAACTCGATGCTGAGTTCGGTCTTTACATCTGCTGCCAGCTCATCTCGTAGTAGTTATGCTGAGATGCGGTCCCAGTTGAATGAGATGCAAAATGTGTTAGTGAAATGTGATCAACAACATGAGAGGATTCCTGAGCTACAGAGGGACATGTATGTGTAGATGTGAGGAAAGATCCAGAGCCAGGTGCAGAGCCAAGTCTAGAGCCATGTGCGGGAGTAGATAGCCTCATACTTCTACGCCACGTTTTCTGATGGTCATCCTCCCATTGAAGGACATTGAGAGACATCTAGATACATTTAGTTATTGGTACATTTAGTTTCACTACTTTAGATTTATTCACCAACATATATTTTATGATTTCATATATTGTTTACTTTTCATACGTACAAAGTATTTTTACTTTTTTCTTATATTGTTTAACTAATAACTGTTATTTATTGATTTTTTTTGGGTTAACTAACCCCTTTTTAACTCTGCCAATGTAAAATTAATTTTTTTTTACATTGCCGGTCCCAAGCCCAGATAAAAGAGGGAAAAGGATGATTCAATGAGGATTAAAATGATAATAGGTATTGTTTTTCTTCCTCTTTCTTCTCCATTACATGTTATTGTTCGTCTTGGCAGTACCTGTCTGTTAGCCTTGCTTGACTATATTATGATTTGTACACAATATCATCTTTATAAGTTGTTGTCTATTAGCCTCAAGTTCTTGTTATATTGTTTGTATGTTAAAAGTTGTCTGTGTTCTTGGTTTTGTGGAAATTCAGAAAGTTCAAGGTCTGCCTTTAAGTCTAGCAGGGACAATGCTCAGATACTACCCAGTAAGGGGTGGGTCAATGATGTGAACTTAGTTTCAGAAAATCCAAGGGCAGAACAGCTCAGATTGATGGTTCTGCAGTAATCCATTTGGACAAAAAAAAAAAAAAAAAAACACATTTGGTAGAATAGAAAAAATATCCTTGTTAGTTGGTCCTAGAAGCCATTCCATCCATGTTGTGGAAAGAGATACATTTTTGCTCAAGACTTGGGTCATGGATCGTCTCCCATTCGGCATTTAAAAACTTATACTTTAATCATAGAAAGTAGAAACTCGCCATTTTGACAGATCAAGTCAACCCCCAAACACCTTAAAAGTTGGATCCCATCTCACTATTTGGATCCAAACCCAATCCGGTTTGAATCGACAAAGAACTAACTGAAACAGAGAAGAAGCTTTTCATCTACGAGTAATAACTAATTAATGAAGTCCTACCCCAACAATCCACCAAAGCCAACTGTGAAAGTAAATATTCATGTTTAGTATCCCTATGTATCAGATTGCTATAAAACAATATGTTTTTAGTAGATGTGTAGGTGTATATAATGTCTCTGTAATGATGAAAAGCTGAAGCAAGTGTATATTCTTATGAGAGACTTAGCTACCGCTAATGTCTATGCATATTCTTTAAAAGTGCCAACTTAGCTAAGTGGTAAGACGTGAGAAGTGTTGTTCCCTCATCCTGAATTCAAATCCCCTTGAACCCAATTTCATTTGCTAGCCATTAACCTTAGACCTATTCCAATATGTAAATGGGGAATGCTAACGTCCAAAACCTCATGAGGGACGTTAGCATTCTCCAACATTTTATTTTTCCAATAATATCTCTATTTATTTTGTCTAAAAAAAAAAGGTATGTTGATCTTTTACACAATAAATGCTTGTTTGTATTGATTGCCAAATCATTTATCGCAAGACATTTAACTCTTTCATATTAGATGCCCTTAGCATTTATTATGAAAGAGACAAGTATTAATTACATAATAAACATTTATTATGTAAAAAGACTAATACCTTTATCTTATTCACTAAACGATAATATGGGTAAGGGTATCATTAGAAAAAATTGTAAGAGAATGCTAACCTTCCTGTGAGGTCTTGCACATTAGCATTTCCCTGTATATATATATGGGTCCCGTTCAATGGCAAATTTTCTACAAAACATTTTTTCAAAACATGAGTTAGAAGTTTTGGAATGGGCTGATTTTTGGTGAGGATGATCTCTACGGTGAGGAGATCATCATCACAAAAAATCAGCCCATTCCAAAACTTCTAACCCCATCAAAAATAGTTTACAAAAAATGGACGGTCCACGATTTTTCAACTTGTAAACATGGGTTAGAAGTTTTGAAAAATGTTTTGCCAAAAAGTTAGCCATTGAACACTAATCTATATATATATATATATATGGGGACGGTTCGAGGGACATGTTGAAAACAGAATATAAAACCGATGCTTCTCATTCGTTGGATTTGGGGGAACGGACAGTTAAGAACACGTCCCTTGTCAATTTCAATTTAATGAGAAAGAGTTTATTTATTTGTATAAAACTCCCTCATTTTTGTTTTTTTTTTAACTAAATCCAAATCCAATGAAATAACTCTCTGTTTCCTTCTCACTCAACTGATAATCCCTTCGTCTCCTTCGAACCCGATCGACTGAAAACCCTTTTCTTTCCTCTCTCGACTGAAATCACAAGGAATCGAATATCACTCTCTATCTCTCAATGCGACTCAAATCTAGACAAGAGATCAGAAAAAAAATACTGGCCTTTTTACAGGTACCCTAGTTTGCTTTTCAATTCAGTGTCTCATACCACACAATGCCAGAGGGGAGATCCTTTCCTAAAGAAAAGTGAAGAATGAAGAAAAAAAAAAACAGATTAAAATATGAAGTAACTACTAAAATATGAAGTGTGGGGAATTCTTAAAAATGGTAGAAAACCTCAAGCATGAGTTACATCTTATCCTGCATCGTTAAATCGTGGCAATGTTTCTCCTTTGATTCCGTGTTATTGATGATTCTGTTTTCAAATTCTAATGTCCCAAGCAGAATAAACCTGTCAAAAAGAATTTAAGATGGGTATTTGATATCTAGTTAGAGCTTCTAAGAAGTGGAAGAGAGGACCGATGAGTACAAATGTATATAATTTCTACATGAATATAGATGAACTTAATTATATCTTCTCTTTGGAATCTTTTTAACCAAACCAAAAATACTTAAACCCAAGTTGGGTTGTTGTTGTTAGTTCTTACCAGCTGCAATTTGGATGATTTTACCATATTGTTGTTGGCAGATCGGAAAGTGAATTTAATTGCATTGGTATTGAGAGACATAATTATTGAAGGGGGATCAAAGAAAAAGGTAGTAAGCAATCTTTCAATTTCAAGTATCTTCTCTCAATTCACATGACCATCCCTTTTACCTTTCCTGTCTATCTGATCTGGAAAGAGACACTATGTTCTCATTTCTGTAAGGAGAGGAGATGATGGGTCATGGCAGCTCAACATGACCCTACCCACACCTTCATAGCTAGTTGTTCTTGCTTCTTTTTTTCCCCTTGCATAGAGAGAGAGATCGAGGTCGATCGAGAGAGAGAAAGGTTCCCTGTGGTTTCAGTCGGGAGAGAAAAGAGAAGGGTTTTCAATTGATTGGGTTCAAAGGAGATGAAGGGGGTTATTTCGTTGGATTTGGATTTAGTTAAAAGAAAAAACAAAAATGAGGGAGTTTTATACAAATAAATAAACTCTTTCTCATTAAATTGGAATTGACAAGGGCCGCATTCTCAGACGTCCATTCCCCTAAATCCAACGAATGAGAAGCATCAGTTTTGTATTCGGTTTTCAACACGTCCCTCGAACCGTCCCCTATATATATATATATATATATATATATATATATATATATATATATATGGGTCCCGTTCAGCACCCTAAGTTTTACCACACACTTTAACAAACATGTTTTGTCTTACATGGGTTAGAAGTTTTGGAATAGGCTGATTTTTGGTGAGGATGATCTCTATGGTGAGGAGATCATCCTCACCAAAAATCAGCTCATTCCAAAACTTCTAACCCCATAAAAAATGGTTTACAAAAAATGGACGGTCCACGATTTTTCAACGTGTAAACATGGGGCTAAACATTTCGGAATGGGCTGATTTTTGGGGAGGATGATCTTCTAATCATAGAGATCATTCTCACAAAAAATCAGCCCATTCCAAAACTTCTAACCCATGTAGGACAAAAAACGTTTGTTAAAGTGTGTGGTAAAACTTAGGGTGCTGAACATTTCCCTATATATATATATGGGAAGCATTTGGAGGCCTTAAAGAGAGACAAATATTGTGGCAAACATTTTTCCAAATATGGGTTAGAAGTTTAGGAATGGGCTGATTTTTTGTGAGGATGAGCTTTATGTTAAATCAGCTCATTTCGAAACCTCTATAACCCCCATCAGAAGTGCTTTACAAATAATTGACGGTCCACAATTCAACTTATAAATGGGGATTAGAAGTTTCAGAATGGGCTGATTTTTTGTGAGGAGGATATCCTCATCACATAGATCATCCTCACAAAAATGTGTGGCTCTCTTTAGGGCCTCCGAGCGCTTCCCTATATGTATGTATGTATGTATATACATATATTTATTTATTTTTAAACATAATATAAAAATAAATTGGCACAAATATAAGTTTACATTATTTTCGAGTCAGGAGTTTTCTACCCTTGTACGATATATGCATGTTTACATAAATGAAAATCCTTATAAAACCCAATTAACTACCGAAAAAGTTATCCCTATGTAAATATCACACAATCAAGGTAAGAATGACATTGGTTGTCATGCTGATACGACAAGGCAACCATGTAAACAAGTCTTCTTTGTAAGACTGTTTCTGTCCTCTTAGAAATTTTTTATGATGCCAATGGTTGATGAAAAGAACCATTGTAGATGGGCTGAAAAATATTCTCAATTGAAAAGTTCTTTGAAGTAGTTGTTGAGAGAAGAGGAAAGATGTGTTGAAAAATATTCTCAATTGAAAAGATTTTCTTTTTTTCTTTATTACAGATGATTGAACATGGTGAGTGAGTCTTTGTTACGATCCTTTCTTTTTGAAGTATGTCAGCGACTGATAGTTTCGGCTCCACCAATGGTACAGCCCACTTCATGGAAAAGAAGTTGTGGATTGTTTGATTTTCTAATGGGCTGCAATAGATAATTCTAGGTGAACAAAACTTTTCTTGAGAAATCTATTTCTTTATTTACACACTTACTTCTTAATATATTTATTAGCTAAGTGAATTGTACAGAGTCAATCTTGAAGGTTGATCAAGATTTTAATGATGATGATGATCATACTAATGAACTCGGTGTTCTCCACTATTGGGGGGCCATGCCTCCCACATAACATTGTTAATCATAGTCTGTCGAGCTTTATAAGTCGAATTCGAGTCTGCTACTTAGGAAAACATGTTAAGGAATGACTTGATGTTATTTCGTAAACATGTTAAGTGAATTGTTTGTGATTTATGGTCACAAAGGTTGCTGATTTGACTCAAATTTCACCATTATTATAATATTGCGAGATGTGCAAGTTACTGATTTATAATGGTGTGTTGAATGCACCTATTACTTTATACTTTTGAATGAGTCGTCGGTCCTACTTGATCCAATCCGAGGAATAATCCAACTATTATTAAGTGGGATCATAAGATCTAAGTCGTTGATCAATAAACAATATTAGTGATTGAGATGTCAATGCCCAGAGTTGCTTCGTTGCATTGTTTTTAGCCTCTCTTTTCCTTAAAATTTTAGTCTTACATCGACCAAAGTAAAGGATGATCTTGAGAGCTGAACCTGGAGCACACCAAAATTGTACTCAGTAACAAATCCCTTTTATGGAGGCCTATATAAATTATTGGGAAAATTACTTAAAAGGAGCCTCGTGGAAAGGCTTCTTTTTAAATAGTCCCTTAGTTTTGCATGGTAGCTTGATAGTTGATAAGACATTTAGTAAACTTTTTCTTTCTTAATGGTCCCTTATTACCGGTGAACTCACTGCTTTTTTATTTATTGTCAAGTTCACCACTTTTTATTATTGTTGAACTCGGCACTTTTTTATATGGTGTTGAGTTCACAATTTTTATTGTTGAACTTACCACTATTTACTATCGAGTTTATCACTTCTTAAATAAAAAACTCTACCCATTTTAAAATTTTTTCACATACACCTTCAAAATGTATGAAAAAACCCTTGAAAATGGTTACTTATTCTTTCTTAAATCCTTTCTGACAGAATTGAACCTCCAAAACTTGATTAGAATGTCAAAAATCTAATTTTTGAATGAAAACGATGAGTTTGAACGGTTAGGGCATTCAATCGTGAGAAATGTGGGAGATGAGGTCCAGAGACCATTTAGAAATAAGTTTTTACTAAATGTCCCGTCGAAAACTTAGAGACTAAGATGTACCCTTGGTGGAACAATTTTTTACTAAATCTCCCGCTAGGGTCTTTTAAGTAATTTTCCCTCACTTATTCCACCAAAGGTACCATGCTAGTCTCCAATTTGTAGAGTACATGTTTGTATTAAATAATACCCCCAAGAAAAAGTACGAATTAATCAAATTGCAAAATTGTAGGAGTTAAGTCTTTGAGACGTATCATAGTCCATTGAACCAATGGTTAAGATCATTCAATCAATTGGATTTTTTGGTCTATCAAGTCTCTTTTAATTGAAATCATTAAGGGACATTTGGTTTGGATTCTAAAATCCAATTAAATTTGGTTCTCATTAATTAGAAAAGTGATTCTCAAAACAATTAGATTTAGGAGTCCCCTAGGATAAGAAATGATATGAAACTTATTTGTTACTTTTTTTGGAATCTGTTTCTTACAAATTTTTTATGGAATAATAATTTTCTAACTAGAAAGTCTTTATTCGGCTGATGTGGCACGGATCCAGAATCATAGATCTTTTTTCTCAAGAAACACAATTACACATCTTTTATGGGGATGTACAATTGTGTATCCTGAGGAAATATCTATGGTTCTGTGTTATGCTAACTGAATATTGATCGAGCAAAGACTTTCTACTTAGAAAATGATCAACATTCTTTTTTATACTAATGAGATGATTTTGCATTTAAGTGAATAATATTTCTTAATGCCGAGTTTGAAACACCATTACTAAGGTTATGTTTGGATTGAGAGAAGTGAAGAAAAGAGAAACTCATTAAGAGAAGAGAAGAGAAACTAAATTTCTCTCCACCATATTTGGATTGACAAGAAAGAATTTGGGACAATTTTGGTATTTAAAATATCATTAAAAAAGATATAGGGGCAGAGTTGGAATTGTAAAATATTTTATAAGGGTTTATCTCCATTTCACTCTTCTTCTCTCTACTTTTAGAAAAAAATTAACATTTTTTTCTCTCATCTTCTCTCTAATTATTTTCTCTTCTCTCCCCACTTAACAATCCAAACAAGAGAAATGGAAAGAAACTCATTTATTTTCTTCTCTCCATTTCTTTCAATCCAAATATAGCATAAAAGAAGATTATGATTTTAAATTCTAAAATTAATTTTCGAAAACAGTATAATCAATTGCACATTTTTTAAGTCAATTTTCATGGTCTGACAATCTAAAAATCAAGACTTCATAATTTGAATCTAAAAATCCAAATCAAATGCTCCCTATGAATTTAGGGCACAGCCATTCTCAAGGTAAAATGAAATAAATATTGCACTATGAAAAAGACACAAATTTGCTCATGCTTTTGTTCAAGACTTGAGTCATGGATCATCTCCCGTTCTACACTTAAAAACTTTTACTACTTCAACCATATAAAGTAGAAATGGCGACTCGCCATTTTGAAAGGTCAAGTCAAACCCCAAACACCATAAAATAATGAAGGAAAAATAATTTAAAATTAATAAAAATTGAGGTAATTACTTGAATAAAAAAATTAATAAAAATGGGTGATTCACAAGCTATATAATATAATTTAGTACAAATTTCCATCAAGCTTGATTGATTAATCGGTTTGATTTGATTCTAAAATAATGAAGGAAAAATAATTTAAAATTAATAAAGGTAAAAATGACATTTATTAAAAAAGAAAGGATATAATTGATATTTAAATAAAGAATGACCAATGATAGAGCCCGGGACTTCAAAAATCTTTGGGGCTTAAATATAGAGCCGTGAATAATGATGTGGACCCCCAAGGTTTCAAAATGAAGCTCGATTGGAGCTTGCTTTGAGGGTTTAATCTCTAAAAATCAGAGTTTTGCAACTCGATTGGAGTTGTTCTGAGCCGTATCATAGTCCATTGAACCAATGGTTAAGATCATTCAATCAATTGGACTTTTTGGTCTATCAACTCTCTTTTAATTGAAATCACTAAGGGACATTCGGTTTGGATTCTAAAATCCAATTAAATTTGGATCTCATTAGAAAAGTGATTCTCAAAAGAATTAGATTTACGAGTTTAATAGAATAAAAATTGATATGAAACTTGTTTGTTACTTTTTAATGAGTCAATTTTGAAACACCGTTACTAAAAGAAGATTGTGATTTTAGATTCTAAAATTATTTTTTTAAAATAGTGTAATCAATTCCCAATTTTTTATATCAAATTTCTTGATATGATTCTAGGCATCAAAAAATTGAAGAGACCTTGCAAATCTCTAAATTATCGAAAAGTTCTTAAAATTAGACTTGAGCCGAGGCTTTTAAATTAGGACCTATTGATTGAGACGGACCTCATATGATTCAGATTTAGGCTTTAATAAATAAAGCTCACGATCTAAACAAAGTCAAGTGATCTACATATTAAGTATTGGGTTATACACCAAAATAAATGAGTTTGACCCACCAATAATCCTTAAAAATGGATTTGAATGGATTTAACCTTTAAAAGAACCAATAAAAACTCTTTAAGTCGGGGTACAATTAAAAAGTTAAATTATTTTAAGTCTATAAATACCAAAGTCTATAAATACTAAAGTCTCTCATTTGGAAAGGATCTGGATCACTTTCTTTCAAAAGATTGAGGCTCCCCCTTTAGAGAAGAAGAAGCTCTCAAGCTTTTCTTCAGAGAAGAAGCAAGGTTATTCAAGAGAGACTTGGATTTCGATTCAAGAGAAGATCAAACATGAAAATCCCTTTCTAAAAGTCAAGAAATCATTCTCAACCGATCAAGTGCGAATGACAGAGAGAAGAAAATTTACAACAAAGAAAATACTTTTGAAGAAAAAGAAAAAAGAAAAAGAAAATACTTATAAAAAAAAAACTCTAAAGAAATAAAACCTAAAAGCCCTTCTCCAAAAGTCAATGAATCCTTCTTAGTTGATCAAGTATGAAACTTAGAAAGAAGATAATTTACATAAAGCTTCCATAGAAGATCAAGCATAAGCTAATATCTACTAATCAGGAACCATCTTCTCAGCCGATAAAACATGAAGCTTGGAGAGACGAAATCCACACAAAGCCATTACGAAAGATCAAGCAGTCCAATCAATCATCTACAAATTTAAAGATCCTTTTTAGCTAATCAAACACGAAACTCGGAGAAAAAAAAGCTACACACACGTTACCATATTTATTTTTGTATTTGACTATTAATTAGAGGATAATATTGAGATTTCTATCTTCATTTTCTTCAAAATTAATATAAATCATTTACGATCTCTTTTCACGAAACTCGAGGTAGATTGTAAAATTTGTTGTCGACAATGACATTCTAAAATCAAGACTTTAGAATTTGAATCTAAAAAGCCAAATCAAATGCTCCTTATGAATTTAGGGCACAAGCATCCACAAGGTAAGAAGAAATAAATTAATGGGTCTTGTTAACGTGTGGCCTATGGGCACACATAAGTCGCAATAAATACACTTTGGAAATTGAATTTTGTAAAAAAAATGCCCTTAAAAAATTATTTTTTACCAAAATATTCTTAGATTCCAACTTTCAAAGTGTATTTATTGCAATTTAAATTCAACACGGACTTAAGTGGAAACACAATAAGAATGGGTGGAGACCACTAAAGCATTAACCAATGACTTCAAGATAATATCAAATATTTAATTAATATTAAAAAATAGAAAAAAAAAAAAAAAACACTTTCATTGCTAATATAGGTGGTGTTTGTTTGTGTTATTTTTCACCGTTTATTGTTGAAAAAAAATTAAAATTTAGCATTTTTTATCAAAATAGCGCGTTTGTTTACTCCATATTTTCGACGCTTTTTTGCTGAAAATAAGTGAAAATAATTTAGCACTATTTTAATGCTAAAAATAAGTGCTGAAGCGGTAAGCACTTCATTTTTTTCGGTAGGGACAAGTATGCCCTTCTTTTTTTTGGGCACGAACTAGTATCTCCTTATACTTAAAATGATATTACCTCTTATATCCCATGGATAAATATATAAGCACCTCACAAATTAATAAACTCATACCAAGCCAAATTGTTTTGTCTTACATGGGTTAAAAGTTTGGGAATAAATTGATTTTTCGTGAGAATGATCTATATAATGAGGAGATCATTCTCACAAAATGAATTGAAAAATTGAGTATTACTTATTATTTAAAATTGAATTGTATTTTAATTTTACAAGAAATAATATATTTTATTGTATTTGATAAGAATAGACATTTGAAACATGCAAATAATGTATAATATGATTGTAAGGGTAAAAAAGATAATTTATCAATTTCAGCAATGTGTAACAAACATGATTCTGCATCTAAACAAATAACTTTCAGCACTTAAATTCAATGTTTATAAGTTTCAGCACTTAATGCTATCAACACTTATTTTTTTCAATTTAACAAATAACACCTTAGTAAGATTTTAACTCTTACTAAGGGTTCTTGTTGAAATAAATTACCACATTAGCAATCCATAGACCAACACCATTACCCTTTAAATTTCATGGAAAAACTTATATACTTCAAAAGATCAAATTTTTGAGGATTGATCCAAGGTTTTTGAAAAAAATAGCTACGAAACTTTCACGGAAATCCCCATTTAAAATTAAAATTCAATGGTGAAAAATAATATATTTTTTAGATTTCATATAATTTTATATGTTAAAATGCTAGCTAAATCCTTATTTTAGGGCATAAGTATCCATAACCAAGGTTTTAAATCTCGTCCAAGATCGAGATGACTCGTTATCGTATACGAACAAGACGGATAGACAAGTCAAACGTATCAAACGAGATTTAAAACCACACTTTACTTTTCTCATTGTTGATTGAGACAACTCAAACGTATTGGAAAAGACAACTCAATCTCGTTCATAGACTAGATGAGACGTAAAAATGAGTTTTAAAACCATGTCCACAAGACAACTTCGGTCGTTCGATGCTAAATTCAACACGGAGATAAGTAAAAACACAATAATAGCGGGTGGGTGGGGCCACTGAAGCATCAATCAATGACTTCGAGTTAAGATCAAATATTTAATTAATATTAACAATAAATGGATGACTTCCATATGAAATCAAATATTTAATTAATATTAAAAACAAAACACTTTCTTTACTTAACTTAGTAAGATTTTAACTCTTACCAACGTCTTTGAGCTCAAATGTATTATCACATTGGCAATCCAACAAGCCAACATGAGAACCTCTAAATTTCATGGAAAAACTTAGATATTAAAAAAACAAATTTTTTTTTTGGGGATTGATCCAAGATTTTTAAAAAGGACGGACAACAAACTTCCACGAAAATTCCCATGTAAAATTAAAATTCAATGGTAAAAAATAATATATATATATATATATATATATATATATTATATATATATATATATATATATATATATATGCTAACTAAATCCTTATTTTTATATGAAAAATGCTATAGTCTATGAAAATCACAATTTCGTTTCACTGAGCTGAACCTGGAGCACACCAAAATTACACTCAGCAACAAATCCCTTTTAGGGAGGCCAATATAAATTATTGGGAAAATTACTTAAAAGGATTCTCATGGAAGGATTTCCTTTTAAATAATCCCTAACTTTTGCATGCTAGCTTGATAGTTGATAGGATATTTAGTAAACTTCTTTTTTTTTTTTTTTTCTAATTCAGAGTTTGAAACACCATTAAGTAAATAATATTTCCTAATGCAGAGTTTGAAACACCATTCCTAAGATTGAGAGAAGTGAAGAAAAGAAAAACTAATTAAGAGAAGAGAAATTCAATTTTTCTCCACCATATTCGAATTGACAGAAAAGAATTTGGGATAACTCTAGAATTTAAAATATCATAAAAAAGATTTAGTGCAGAGTTGAAATTGTAAAATATTTTATAAGGATTTATCTCCATTTCACTCCTCTTCTCTTCATTTCTCTCTAATTCTTTTCTCTTCTCTTCCCACTTAACAATCTGAACAAGAGAAATGGAGAGAAACTCATTTGTTTTCTCTTCTCTTCTTTCCATTTCTCTCAATCCAAACATAGCATAAAAGATGATTATGATTTTAGATTCTAAAATTAATTTTTGAAAGCAGTGTAATTAATTCCACATTTTTTAAATCAATTTTCATGGTTTGACAATCTAAAATCAAGACTTCATAATTTGAATTTAAAAATCCAAATCAAATGCTCCCTATGAATTTAGGGTCAGGCATTCTCAAGGTAGAAAGAAATAAATAATGCAATAAATACACTTTGGCACTTGAATTTTGTACCGAAAATACCTTTAAAAAAATTTCTTTTTACCAAAATACCTTTAAATTCCAATTTTCAAAGTGTATTTATTGCAATTTAAATTCAATATGAACATATGCTAAAACACATAACACGATAATAGCGGGCGGGCGGGTGGGTGGGTGGGTGGACCACTGAAACATTAAAAATGACTTGGAGATAAGATCAAATATTTAATTAATGTTAAAAAAATACTTTTTTTTTACTAAGTTAGTCAGATTTGAACTCTTACTAAAGGTAATTAGCTCAAATGGATTAGGACATTGATAATCCAACATATCAACAAGACAACCCTCTATATTTCATGGAAAAACTTAGATAATATTAAACAAAACATAATTTGAAAGATCAATTTTTAAGGATTGATCTAAGGTTTTTAAAAATGATGACTACCAAGCTTCCACCGAAATCCCCATTTAAAATTATAATTGAATGATGAAAAATAATATTTTTTGATTTTCCTTTTAGATTTCATAAAATTTTATACGTTAAAATGCTAACTAAAGCTTTATTTTTATATGAAAATTTTTAAATTGACTGGACGAAATAATAGATTCTTTTCTTCAAGATGAGAGTGAAAAGCATCTATGATTATGTGCGTACCTCCACATTCGTCATTGCAGTCACTCCAAATGTATTTCTTAAACATCTTCAAGATAGTGTGATCTCGAGGACCATTAACATGTGGACCAGGGAAAAGCTTAGACTTTTATGATGTCCTCAAGTTTTGTAGGGACCATAGAGATTTGTTGTTTGGAAAGTTATGAGCTAAGCTGATGAATTAATGGCACAACACCATGTGTACTGAAAAATTATTTAAAATAAAAAAATCACTTTTACTTATTTAACACACACAACGACATGCCATTTTGGAATGTTCATCAATTAAGTATTTAATTTTCAAAAGAGTGATGCTAAATTTAAGTTGATTTTTTTTTTTTTTGTGTCAATCTCTTGACAGCCCCCTTTCTTTCTCTTGCTCATATTGAAAAAAAACAAATTTTTTTGATTTGATCATCTTGTGGTATTCAAAAATATGATCCTATGGAATAGAATTATAAATGATAGAATTATATGTACTTTTAAAAAATAATTAAATTTCACCATTGAATTTTACTTTTAAATTTAAGTTATCGGTTGCGTTCTCTTCTCAACACCTTAGATCAAGTTAGAAAAATAATATTTTTTTAATATAAAATATTCCAATGAATGTGGACCCAACAATTTTTTAAAGATTTGAAATGTCTACCTGTTGCTGAAATCTATTCTTTCTATGATCTCAAGTTCAAATCTCACTACTCATAAAAAATCTTGGTGGCCACGCACCGCTCCATGTAATGGGGTATAGCCTGAGTGCGGGGCGTAGGGACTAGTCTAGTGCGCGCAAGTTAGCCCGATATTTGTTATAAAAAAAAAAACTATACGCGTCTCTCTCCTCTCTCTCTCTCTCTCTCTCCCTCTCTTAAATCTCTTATTGTGTTCGGCTGAACTCTGTTGCTGAAACAAACTCAGTAGTCTTTTTCATTCATCCCTCTTATCTTTCTTTCTTTGCGTACGGAGGAGAGGAGAGGAGAGGAGCAACAATGGGGTCCTTGATCAACATTGCTAAACAAATTGGTACTTTTTTAAGTACCCCAGCACCGCCTTCTCTGCGTTACATGATAACTATTGAGAAAGTCGAGAAAAAAGTAGAAGAACTGGTAAGGATGAGAAATGATATAAAACAATTGGTAGATGCAGCTGGAGGTTGGAGGATTAAAGAATCTGTTAAATACTGGTTAGAGATGGCGGAAAGGATTCCAGATAATTCAATGCGATGGAATGATGAAACCAAAGCTTTCATCAAAAGTCAATGGTTTATAAAAAATTCTGTTATGCGAAATCTGGCTAAAGAAGCAGAGAATTTGATTTGCATCATAGACAAACTCCTCAATGAAGGGAAACAATTCAGTGACCACCAGAGTACTGATGTTTCATATCCCGCAACTTTGCAATCAATTCTACGTACTGGTGAGAATTTGGAGTTTGAATCTAGAGAATCTGCTAGGAATCAAATCATGGAGGCTTTGAAGGATGAGAAGATCAAAGTAATTGGTATATATGGGATGGCTGGGATAGGCAAAACACTCTTGATTGAACAAGTAGTGAAACAATGTTTGGATTTGGAAAGAGATGGCCATCCTCTTTTTGATGAGGTTTTGATGGTGACCGTGTCCCACAAACCAGTCTTGAAAAACATTCAAGGCGAAATCGCTGAGAGATTGGGGATGAAATTTGTAGAGAATCAGAGTGAATCGACAAGAGCACAACGGTTATGGATGAGGCTTAAGGATATGAAGCCGGTCCTCATAATCTTAGATGATCTATGGAAGAGATTGGATTTAGCTTCTGTGGGAATCCCTTATGGAGATGACAACAAGGGTTGTAAAGTTGTGCTCACCACGAGAAACCTAAATGTATGTGGTCATATGGATGCAAACGCGGTGATTCAAGTTAATGTATTATCAGAGAAAGATTCTATGAATCTGTTTCGACACGTTACTGGTGCTGCTACTGTGGAATCTTCTGCCATGCAAAAAGTCGCTATGGAGGTTGTTAATGAATGTGGAGGTTTGCCCTTAGCAATTGTTACGGTTGGAAGGGCGTTGCGAAATAAGGACCGATTAGTGTGGGAGGATGCATCTCGACAATTAAGACAATCAATGTTCCATGATTTGGATAATATCACCTCTACAATAAGGTTGAGCTATGATCGCTTAGTTCCGGAAGAAACCAGAAGATGCTTCTTATTTTGTTGTCTATTCCCTCAAGACTTCAAATTTACCAAGGATGAATTGTTGTTGTATGTGATGGGAGACAAGCTGGTTCGAGGTGTTGCCACTTTAGAGGAAGCGAGGTATCGATTGCACGGAATGCTTGACATCCTTGTATCTTCATGTTTGTTATTAAAAGAAGATGATGATGGAAAGTTAATGCTGCATAAAGTTGTTCGGGGTGCAGCGATATCAATTGCACATGAAGAAAACACTGGGATTATCGTGAAAGCCGATGTGGGATTGAGACAGTGGCCAGATGCAGAAAACTTGAGGAGTTGCATGCACTTGTCTCTGATAAAAAATGAAATCAGTAAGTTCCCTAATCAACCTGAATGCCCAAAACTCTTGACCTTATCCTTGTCAAGGAGTTTTTCTTTTGAGAAACTTCCTCATAGTTTCTTTGAAAGGATGACATCCCTTGTAACTCTAGATCTAAAAAGGACCGATATTTCGTCATTACCCCCATCACTCTTGCGCCTCGTAAACCTTCGAACACTTCTTCTAGATCAAACTTCATTAAGTGATGTATCTCTAGTTGGAGAACTGAAGGAACTCGAAATTCTTTCTCTAAGTGACAATAAGATAGAAAGGTTGCCGACAGAAGTAAGGCAATTGACCAATCTAAGGTTGTTAGATTTGTCAAAAAACCTCTTTCTTAAAACTATCCCGCCGAACTTGTTGTCGAGCTTGTCCTGTTTAGAAGAATTATACATGATGGGAAGCTTTGATGCGTGGGAGATCGATGGAATAGAAGTTAGTAAGGCTAGATTAACCGAGTTGGCATCCTTAAAATACTTGACCATTCTGGATCTAGACATAATCGATGTCAGATGTTTGTCCAAAGAGATTTCCATAAATTTGAGAAACTTGACAAAGTTTCGTATATGTGGGAGTGGGAGAGGAAACGAATGGATACCTGAATTCTCGAGGGCGATGAGCCTTATTATTACACCAAATCCACTTTCGAATTGGGTTAAGGTGTTGTTGAAAAGAACAGAAGAGGTTGATCTTTACAGTTGCAAGGGTCTCAAGAATATTGTCCAACTTGACAGAGGAAGATTTAACAACTTGAAGTTTCTTCGCATAGGACAATGTCTTGAATTGAGATATCTTATGAGTGCGGTGGAAGAGACTCCGGAAGCTGCATTTGGTAGCTTGGAAAGATTAGAAATTTGGAGTATGAATAGTTTAGAAGCAATTTACCATGGCCCACTCCCAAACAGATTCCTTGAGAAGCTAAAACTCCTATCTCTTCGTGAATGCCACAAAATCATCAATGTTTTACCTTGTGATTTATTGGAAAGGATGCAGAATCTTGAAAAATTGGAGGTAGAGACGTGTGAGGAGTTAGAAGAAGTATTTGACCCAGAGGATCTTGAGGAATGGCATGCGTTGATCCCTAGATTAAAAGAGCTATATTTGCGCGATCTACCCAAGCTGACAACCATATGGAAGGGAATGTGGAAAATAATACAACCAGAGGAAGAGGAAGAAGATGATGAAGTTATGGAAGAGGAGATCCTTGAGGCTGCAATTAGTTCATCCACCAGATTGAGACCATCGAAATCTTACTATATTTCTAGTTCTTTCCCATCAACTCAAATCTTCCAAAATCTAAAAGTTCTTGAAATCTCGAATTGTCCTGCACTAAAGCACCTCTTCCCAATAAAACTAGTTCGAGGTTTGTTGCAACTACAAGTACTTAAAGTTGAAGATTGTGAGAATATGGAGGACATAATTGTAGGTGAAGAGGGTGAAGAAGACGAAGAAGAGGACAAGGCGGTACTCCCCCAATTAAAGGCTCTACAACTAGTTTATCTACCAAAGCTCTCCAACATTTACCGACGGGATTTACTTTTTGATTGGCCTTCTTTGGAAGTACTACGCGTGGAGGAGAGTCCCAATTTAAACAGGCTTCCTTTAGGCCCTATGAGCGCGCCCAAACTAAAAACGGTTGAAGGAGCTAATTTTGAATGGTTTGATTGAGAAGATCCCAAGTGTCGAGGCATGCCTACAATCCCTCTTCAACCAGGTCAATTCTTATGTCTTTACCCTTCTGTTTAGCTTTAAATTTCATAAAAACTATATTTATATATTTTTTTCCTATGCAAACCTGAAACTAGCATATTTCCCATGTCCCATTGCTTGTTAACAGAGACTTGCACCATAGTTGTCCCCTGGTGCCATGGCCGTCACCCTTGTCCTTGCACTCACCATTGTCATTGTCCTCCCAGAAATCCATTTGACCCAAAATGCTATCCAGGTTTGAATTCATCTTTTTCCTCTAAAGTTTGGAGATTAATAGTTTTTTGATCTTCAATAGTTTGTGAACTAAATTGAAAATTAACTCTCGTATATTATAATATATTTCTCAAATGAATCTTTTGTTGTTTTTCCCCCTAAATCTCTTTTTGTCATGATCTATGTAGATGATATTGATTCAAGCCTTCTCATCCAATAATTTTTATCTTTCGGATTCATTATTTTTTAATAGGCACTACGTGAAAAAGGGGTAAATTTGACACCAAGGTCCATTGAATTTGCTAGGATTTAACCAGATTCAACGGACCTTGGCATCGAATTTACCTTTTTTTTCACGTAGTGGTATTGAAATCAAATATGTCCAAGAGTCACCAATTGAGCTGGAATTGTGTTGAGGTCTACTAACGTGTGGGCCAAAAATAAGCATCGTGAGAGGAGATGAAGAGTGTCTCACATGGAAATTTTCTGGAGGAGCTTAGATCAAACTTTGTTGTAGATACAGTAATGGGCGGGCTAACAATTTCTCACGGTCTTAATGGATCTAAAAGAATATTAGTTGCAGGATAAGTCTCTGCCCTATTTAGATATTCAGGAAATCATGCCACTTTTAGTGTGAGATATTTGACTCATTTGTTTTTATTTATTAGAAAAAAAAAAATTCAAGGGTAAAACTATAAATGTTCTCCAAAAATATAATATAGAAGATGCTGAGCTTCAGTGTCGTGGCAACCAGGTAACAGACCAGGGGATATCAGATTCTAGGAAGCCTTATTATAATGCTCCATTCTAATACTCTGACAGAGTTCTACCCATTAGTTGTTTATATGAACCCTATTAGGATTCTTGTAATTTGGGATTTAATTATCAAAAGATTATATTTTTTCTTTTCAGTAGAAATGTTTGCATATTCTGCTATTATTTGCATTGTGTGCTTGCTATTTCCTATAGTTTTTCACAACAAGTGGTAGGCTCGGAAGGAAGGTGGTGTAATCAAATTTGTGACACATAATGACATGGATGATGTATGACATTTGTAGGTTTTTGAAGTGGTGATCGAGGATTTCCATCCAATGTTGGTGATAATGTTGAAGGGCTTCTTGTCAATAAAGTTACGGTACGTGTATGCTTGTTTTATTAATTAGTAATTTGAGGGTTGAGTGGCTTTAATTTTGTTTTATTAGTTACATTTCCATTCTTCCCCCTAGGTAGTGGTCTAGAGAACGGTATATGTGTCATGGGAAACACCACAATTTTACTTTGTTTTTGGTTTTGCCAAAAAGACAAGAAAAAGCTTGCACCAATGCAAAATAAAATAGAAAACACTGAGATTTTGTTAATTATTCATTGGAAGATAATTAATGATTCATTTATTTTTTATGCAGAATAAAATGGAAAATCGGCATAAAGAAAGTAACCTATCTAATTTTACACCCATAAGCGAGAAGATATTCATTGACGTGTGGGACCACAGAAGCATGGCAGTGTGTGTACCTATGGCCTAGGCTCGACGCCGAGTGCGGTCTTTACATCTGCTTCCAGCTCATCTTGTAGTAGTTATGTTGAGATGCAGTCCCAATTAAACGAGATGCAAAACACGTTAGCGAAACGTGATCGGCAACATGAGGAGAGGATTGCTGAGCTAAAACGAAAGCAAACTTGAACTCGCTCTTTAGATAGAGGTTTGCTCACGGCCATAGAGCTCCGCCTCCCCGGACTACCAAAAGGAAGGGGAGGAAACAAGGGGCTCATACGGCCATGAGTCTGACTGACCAAGTGTTGACCGGCATACGAAGCTACAAATGTTTGAATGTATTCCGTAAGGTGTTCTTCAACAAGCAAACAATAGCGGATACCTCACTTTAGGTATGGCTCTTGCCCGTTAGAGGGATCAAGTGCGGGTTGCGCTCTTGTAGTTGTTTGTACGGTAGGGACATGAAGATGCAGGGAGAGGACATGACTTAAGTGCAGAGCCAAGTCTAGAGCCAGATGTTGTAGTTATTGGTACATTTAGTTTCACTACCTTAGACTTATTTACCTACGTCTATTTTGATGATTTCCCATACTGTTTACTTTTCTTACTTACAAAGTACTTTTACTTTTTTTACTTACACTGTTTAACTAATAATTCATTATTTTCTTTTGGTATCAACTAACCCCTTTTTAACTCTGCCATTGTAAAATTAAATGTTTTACACTGCCGGTCCCAAGCCCGGATAAAGGAGGAGGGAAAAGGATGATCCAAAGAGTATTAAAGTGATAACAAGTATTGTTTTTCTTCCTCTTTTTTCTCCATTACATGACATGCATTGTTAGTCTTGGCAGTACCTATCAGTTAGCCTTGTTTGATTATATATGATTTGTACTCAATATCATTTTTATAAGTTGTTGCCTGTTAGCCTCAAGTTGTTATATTGCTGGTAAGTTAAAAGTTGTTTGTGTTCGTGGTTTTGTGCCAATTCAGAAAGTGCAAGGTCTGCCTTAAGTCTAGCAGTGACAATGCCCGGATACTACCCAGTTAGGTGTGGGTCAACAATGTGAACTTAGTTTCAGAAAATCCAAGGGCAGAACGGTTCAGATTGATTGCTCTGCAGTAATCTGTTTGGTCCAAGAAGCCATTCCGTCCATATTGTGGAAAAAGACACATTTTTGCTCATGCTTTTGTTCAAGACTTGAGTCATGGACCATCTCCCATTTGGCACTTAAAACCTTTTACTACTTCAACCATAGAAAGTAGAAACTCGCCATTTCGACCGGTCAAGCCAAACCCCAAACACCATAAAAGTCGGATCTGGTCTCACTATTTGGATCCAAATCCAAGCCAAGGATAATTGGGTCGGATTTGGATCCAATTTGATTTAATATAGCATACAGAACTAATGCAATAAGTTCTTAAATAGGCCCTTGTTAGAACCCCAATCTTTATTAAATAGACCATTGGATCGACAAAGTACCAGAACTGAAACAAAGATGAAGCTCTTCATCTACCAGTAATAACTAAGTAATGAAGTACTACATTGACAATACCCAAAGCCAACTGTGAAAGTAAATATTCATGTTTAGTATCCTTATGTATCAGATTGCTATAAAACAGTATGTTTTTAAGTAGATGTGTAGGTGTATATAATGTCTATATAAAGCTGAAAAGCTGAAGCAAGTGTATATTCTTATGAGAAACAGAATATAAAAGTAAATTGGCACCAATAAAGTTCACATAGTTTTCGAGTCGAGTTTTCTACCCTTGTACGACATATGCATGTTTACATGAATGAAAATCCTCATACAACTCAATTAACTACCGAAAAAGTTAAGCCCTATGTAAATATCACAAAATCAAGTCAAGTATGACAATGGTTGTCATGAAAAGAACCTATGGAGATGAGTTGAAAAATATTCTCAATTGAAAATAAGTTCTTTGAAGTAGTTGTTGAGAGAAGAGGAAAGCTGTGCTAGATGAGCTGAAAAATATTCTCAATTGAAAAGAATTTCCTTTTTCTTTAATACATATGATTGAACATGGTGAGCAAGTCTTTGTTAGGATCATTTATTTTTGTAGTAAGTTTGTGGGTTTAATTTTGTTTTTTAATTGTGTCCGCCGCAACTGATAGCTTCGGTGCTTTGGCTCCACCAATGGTACAACCTACTCCATGGAAAAGTTGCTGTGGATTGCTTGATGTTCTAATGGGTTGCCTGCAATAGATAATTCTAGGGGAACAAAACTTGTCTTGAGAAATCTATTTGTTTATTTACACAATTACTTCCTAAATATGTGGAAGCTTAGTTGTGTCAACGATCATCACAACTAGTTTTAAAGTGATAGATGGTTACAATAACAAAGAAGATCTGAACCAGTACTCAACAAGAAGTTTATGTTTCAAAATTTCTGTGGTATCAGAAACAATAGGCACGGACCATGATTTGTATGATAATGGCACTTCCTTCATGAGGTGTGGCACGGCTCTTTGTACCTACTTACATTATGTAAATTGTTTGTGATTAATGGTCATACATGTTGATTCGACTCAAATTTCACCTATTTTATAATATTTCTTCATGTGCAAGTTACTGTTTTATTAATATTGGTGGGTTGAACCTATTAGCTTCTGCTTTTGAGTGAGTTGTAGGTCCTACTTGATCCAATCCGAAGCATAATCCAACTATTATGAAGCTGGATCATAAGATCTGAGTCGTTGATCAATAAACGATTTGGGTGATTGAGATACCAAAACCCAGAGTGGCTACGATGTATTGTTTTTGGCCATTCTATTTTCCTTAAAATTTTAATCTTACATCAATCAAGTAAAGAAGGACAACTTTGCAAATTGCGACTTATCTTCGAATGCAAATGATTTGTAGTGTACCAAGCAGGGCCTCAATAACAAATCCATCTTACGGTGGCCTACATAAATTATTCCACCACGTAACTACCATGCTAGTCTCCAGTTTGTATCAAATAATACCCAAGAAAATCTATGAATTAATCAAATTGCAAAAGCTTAGAGGTATCGCCTTAGTGACATATCATAGTCCATCCAACAAATGGTTTAAGTTCATTCAATCAAATTGGATTTCTTGGTCTATCAGCTCTCTTTTACATGGAATCACTAAGGGACATTTAGATTGGATTCTAGAATCTTGATTTTTGCTCGTAACGTAATTCTAAAATCCGATATTAAGTTTGGTTCTGACTAAAAAAGTGATTCTCAAAACAATTAGAATTGGAAGTCGCTAGAATAAAAAATGAGTGATTTTTTTGCTCATGGTGGTCATAGACTCTTCGGTACGTGCCACGTCGGTAGTTTTGTACCTAAGAAGGGTAGTTTTGTAAATTAGGGATCCACGCAGTTCATGTGATTGGGGAATCCCAAATTTCTGAGCTTTGTGAGCAAATTTTTTTATATGAAAAATATTATGAAACTCGTTTGGTACTTTTTTGAAACACCATGACTATAAGAAAATTATGATTTTAGATTCTAAAATTAATTTTCGAAAACAGTGTAATCAATTTGAAATTATTTCAATCAATTTTCATGATCAGACAATTTAAAATTTGAATCTAAAAATCCAAATCAAATGCTCCATATGAATTTATGGCACAAGCATCCACATGGTAAAAAGAAATAAATGATAACACCGACATGAGTGGAAACACAATAATAGTGGGTGGGGCCACCGAAGCATCAACCAATGACTTCAAGATAAGAGCAAATATTTAAGGGAAAAAATACATAAAAGACTCTCGTGGAAGGACTTCTTTCTAAATAGTTCATAAGTTTAGGATGATAGCATGATAGGATATTTAACAAACTTTTCTTTTCTAAATGGTCCTTCGTTAGTGGCGAACTACCACTTTTTTTATTTACTATCGAGTTCATCGCTTTTTGTTTATTGTCGAACTCAATGCTTTTTATTAACTGTCGAGTTCACAATTCTTATTGTCAAATTTACCACTATTTACTATTGAGTTTACTACTTTTATTTACTATCAAACTCAACACTTTTATTTATAGTCAAGTTCACCACTTTTTAAATAAAAAGTGGTGAATCCAACACATGTAAAATCCACCCATTTTCAAATTTTGAGTTTTTCGATTAAAATACATGGAAAGATAGACTAAAAACTTGATATAACAACTTGTTTAGATGATTTCAACTCAAAAGAACTGTTCTTGATCGATTTTCATCAAAAAACTAAGAAAAAAAAAAGTGAAAAAATCCTAGTTTTTTTTACATACATCTTCAAAATGTTTGCAAATCTACTTGAAAATAGCTTCTTCTTTCTTAAATACTTTTTGACAGAAGGGACTATCTGAAACTCGATTGAGATGCCAAAAATCTAATTTTTTTGAATGAAAACGATGAGTTTGAATTGTTAGAGCATTCATTCATGAGAAATATGGGAGATGAAGTCCAATGACAATTAAGAAAAGAAAAGTTTATTAAATGGGCTATTAAGAAATTGTGCAAAACTTAGAAACTATTTAGAAAGAAGTCCCTCCAGCGTGAGTGCTTTAAGAAAATTTTCTAATATTTAATTAATATTGAAAAATATAATTTCCTTACTCACTTAGTAAAATTGCAACTTTTATTAAGGGTACTTGCATCGACGTGGATTATCACATTTGCAATCCAACACGACAGCCCTCTAGATTTCATGAAAAAACTCATATACGAAAAAAAAAAAAAAAAAAATTCAAACAATAATTTTTGGGGGATTGATCAAAGGTTTTTAAAATTGACAGCCACCTAACTCTGGCAAAACTCCCAATTATATAAAATTAAAATTCAATCATGAAAAATATCTTTTTTTTTTCAAATTTCATAGAATATTATCCCTCTAAAACTTTGAGGCATTGGATCATGTTTTGTATGCCACAAAGTAAGTTCAACAATCCATCGTGAGAGTTGAAAGATCTTACTAAATTTGTAAGGCTAGTTATATAATAAATAACATGTTAGCGAGGTGTGGCATGTAGCTATCAGGTTACACCCAAAATAAAAACAATGCCAAAAATTTGAATGTGTTGACGTTCTCCCTCGAAGTCTCCTCTCCACACTTTTATTTTTTAGTGATAAGTTCCTTGAAGGTGCAACCCCTATAATATTTTATTTTTAAATAATTAGAATAAGTCAAGGTGACTTCCAGAAGGAAAAAAGTTGTGGTCATACTAATGAATAACATATCGATATTTATTTAGAATCAATAGATGAACATCATTGTTTTAGGATTAGACCCATAGTCGGTTGGTTTGACACATTGCAAAAAAACTTTGATGATCAGGTTCAAGTCCAATTTACCCATAAAAAAAATTAAAATTAAAAAAAAAAAAAAAAAAATATTGAAAGAAAAAAAGTAGTTTGACATTTGAAGGTATTTTTATGAGAAATTGTCCTTCGAGGGGGTTTGGGGCCATTTTAGGTAGTAAAATAAGTTTTGGAGGTGTGTTTAATGGGTCTTAACACGTTAACTAAATCCTAATTATTATATGGAAAATCCTGCAGTGACCTTTTCACATTGCGCTAATGTGGATGTGTGCATGGAATCATAATATCTTTTCTCGAGATAAGAGGGAAAAACATCTATGGTTATGTGGGCACCTCCACATTAGCGCAGTGTGAAAGTTAGTCACTTCAGCACTTCTATTTTCATATAATTCTTTGACGTCTTTAATGTGGTGTGAACGCGACGAGGACCTGCCAGCTTCAGACTTTTCTGATGTCCGCAAGTTTTGTGGGGCCACTGAAGGCGACAATAACACAAATAATAGCGGGTGAGGCCACCGAAGCACGACCATTGACTTCAAGTCGTTAAAGTAAAAGTGAAATGGTCCTCCTAGCCTCACCAAGGTCCTTCGCATCCAAAAACATGATCAAGTTCTATGAATTTGAAAAAAAAGATACATAAAAAAAAAAAGTTATTTTTCAACCATGAACTTTTAATTTAAATTTAGAAGTTATGTGGAAGTTTGATAGCTGTTCATTTCAAAACCTTGAATCCGATTCAAAAGAAATTATTTTTTGAAATTACTTTTAATCTAAATTTTTCGATGAGGCTTAGAGGGCTATGGTATTAGATTTCTGATGTAGTAATCCATTTGAGCAAAACAAATTTTACTAAGGCTCAAAATCTTACAATGTTAGCAAGGAAAGGGAACCTCTCTCCTACATTAGGTAAACTCTCAATCTCAACTTTAATCTTCAAGAAAAGAAAACAAGGAAGAAGGCAGATCTACTCAACTTTTTTATTTCACAAACTTTGTTACAAGTTGAAGGTTGTGGAACGTCCATTTTTTATAAATCATTTTTGATGGGGTTAGAAATTTCAAACTTGACTGATTTTTGATGAGGATGATCTCCTTATCATAGAGACCATCTTCACAAAAAATCAGTCAATTCTGAAACTGTTTTGTCATCTAAGACAAAACGTTGTCTACGGAACACTGACCTATATATGGAGAATTAGATCATCAACAACAACTTGCAATAATAATACCAATAGAAATAGATGCTAACTAGCTTTATTTAATTGATAGAAGTCCATCGGTGATAATGCCATAGACTTGGGTTTAATTCTCACCATCACATTCTTGATCTCATTAAAAAAAAAAAAAATCTTAAGTAACCCCCTAAAATTTTTTTTTTTGGGTGATTTAAACATGTCTCAGGATCCGGAAATTTTCTTGAATACTAATAAAAGTTACATAAATGTAGTGCTGGGGAACTTCAACTCACGAGCAATGCTTGAGAATGTCCATCCAATGGCCTACCACCTCTTGTTGCTTGTTGCCTTAACCATCCCTACCAGGAAAGAGAGTGAGAAGCTACAAATTAAACCAATATTAAAGAGAAGCAAACTATTTTTGCTTTAGACAGACAAAGTAAAACCCATTATTAGTTAACAGGTCATCTTCAACACTCCCATAATTTGTTATTGCTTCATTTCAAAATGTGTTTTGTAACTCACTCTGCCACCCAAAATATGAGAGATGATACATATATAGGAATGCTTAAAATGCACTCTATACAATGCCTACAACTCCAATCTATCGATTTCTTGCCCAATAGAGAGGAGACGATGATCTATGATTCCAATTTTTTTTATGAAAATTGGCCAACAACAAAATCAGACACTTAATAATTGAAATTATTATGTTTTTAAAATATTTGGCACATAGAAGAACTTGAGGTAATAATAATAAACGAAGGTACTACTCACCTCACACACTTGAATATGTCTCCGTAACAATTGGCTTCTGGGCAGTCAATTGTGACTCCGCTGAGTGCAAATTGAAATGTAAGCAATCATGGACAATCAAACGATTTAGGTTCGGCATTGCTCCATGATTGATTATTAAATCAGTAACTTTTGATCTCACTAGTTGCAAAAGTTGAAGTCGCGGAAACCCGTTTGCGGAACAAACCATCTGACCCTCAGAGTATGAATTTCCCACCAATTTGAGCATCTGAAGTTTTGGTAGCTTTCCTAACACTGGCATTGGATCTTCCAATAGTTCAGTGTCGCATAACGTGAGCTTGATAAGGTTTAGTGGCAACCTACTCGGAATTTCTGTTAGTGCTGAGAAAGAAGTGTTTCTTACCAACTTCAATGACTGAAGCTTTTGCAATATGGTGAGATTATTAAGTAAAGCCTCCATGTGGGCTTCTAAATCTCCATTTACACCCAATTTTCTAAGATTGGGTAGCTTGGCAAAGACTTGGGGTGTACAACTGCTGGGACAGATTGTGGACAAAGTTTGAAGGTCGCCTAAGGACGAGTCGTCGTGACCTGATGACGATGATGAAGATGAAGATGGACGTGGGAGACGAGTCTGGCCTTGGAAATACACGTGTCTTAGTCTTTTCATCTTCCAGATCCCGGGCGGGGCATCGGCAAGATGTCTTGATCTGATATCAAGAGTTTGAAGATTCCAAATGTTGCATACCGAGGAAGGGATTTTTATGAGCGAAGTTTTGTTCATCATCCCCAAGTACCTCAAATGAATTAGCTTTCCTACATCGCTAGGCAAAGCAACGTTACCACTTGAACCTTCTATCCATAACACTCTAAGCAATGGTAGAGTTTTATAAACCTTAATCAAATTATCAGATTTTGATTTTGATTTGGACTTTGATGAGGTTTGGGTGAAGCAAAGGAGAGATCGAACTTGCACAACAGTGTGCGGTTCGTGACAAATATGTACAAGTGTATCTTGGTTCCCAGCAAGTCGTCTAGGGTTAGCTAAGGGAAGAGAATTTGCATACCCATGAACCTGTAAAAATCTTTCTTCTCCAGCTTTATTAATGCAAAGATCACGCAAAAGATCATGGATACGACACGTCTTCACCCCATTATCCGACCTCCTTGTCACTACTTGAACAAGGCTTCGGTCAACTAGCTTGTCCAAGTATGCATCTGCAGTATTTTCCATTGTTTCACCATCTTCTGCTTTTATAAATCCTTCCGCCATCCACAGCTGCATCAACTGTCTCGCGGGGATTTCAGAGTCTTCTGGAAAAATACCAAAATATAGGAAACAAGGCTTCAACTTGTAGGGCAGATCATCATAGCTCAAGGCCAATATATCTGCACATTGATCCTTGCGCTTGGAAAGAAAGATACTCACACGATCAGCTACTCTTGACCACTCCGTGAAATTCCGCTCCTTCTCTGATAGTAAACCCCCTAAAACAACGAGGGCTAGTGGAAGTCCCCCACATCTTTCCGCAACCTTTCTTCCCAGATCTTCCCACTCTTGAGAGCAAGTTTCGCCGAGGAATGCTTTATTGTGAAATAGCTCCCAACTTTCATCTGGATCAAGATAGCGTAGAAAGTGTGGAGGACTCTTTGGATCTGGATTGGCTGTCAAAGCCACTTCTTTAACGCGGGTTGTGATCATGATTTTACTTCCATTCTTCTGGTCGGGAAAGTATGTACCCAAATCGCGCCAAACTTGAGATTCCCATACATCGTCCATAACAATCAAGTATCTCAAGCCTGTTAATTGGTTTTGGAGCACCTTCCCGAGCTCTTCCTCGCTCATTTTTTCCATTTCTTCAGTGATTCTCGTAAATTGTTTGATGATGTTTCGTAGGAGCTCGGTAGATCTAAAATCTCGAGACACGTACACCCAAGCGCGACGATCGAACTTATTCTTAATGAACGGATCCTTATAAATTTTCTTGGCAAGAGTAGTCTTACCAAGCCCACCCATCCCGACGATCGATACGACGTGACGTTGTGGCTTGCCTCCCATTAGTCGTTTCACCAACGTAGTTGTCTCATTCTTAAAGCCCACCACATCAGTTTCCTCCACAACAGGAGCTTTCCTTCGATGCCCTCCGGACGAGCTCCCAACTTCTAAGGCTCTCATCTTTATTTCTATACCGAACGTCATTTTGTTGGCATAAATATTGTCCATCTTCTTCTTAATGTCTTCGATCATTTTTGCGACCCCACGTTCTGTTATGAGTTTGCCGAAGCCGTGAAAGAACCTTGAAAAGGTGCCCTTCGTCCTTGCTTGTGCAGCGGAAGTGATATATTCGTCGATAGCATCATCAGCTTCATATGCTACATCTCTGATTTGGTTTATTATCACCTTTACAGCTTCGTGTTCTTGGCGTACCTCCCCACAGTCCCTGAGGAAGGATTTCATGAGCTCCAGCTTATCCAAAAGGGACTTCACCTCATCCTTCACTCCAAGAAGCAAATCTGCTTCTTTTAGTAGCATTTGGCATACGTTCTCCAAGAGAAAATTCACAACAGTGTCTGCCATCTCTCTCTAAATTTCTCTCTGCAACTGCTGCAAAGTTTGATGAAACTCTTGCCTTACAGACGGGCAGAGCCAGGATTTTCTTGTAATGGGAGCAAACTATGGTTGGTTGTATGGTTGAAGAACTTGAAGATAAATGTAATGGTTTTAGGGAGAAATTCAAAAGTTTTTGGTTAGGAGAAGGCCCTGTCAAGTGTCAAGAGGCAATGTCATTTGAAGAAGGGAGTGAGGTGAGGGAATGGGGCCAAGGGCCTGTAATTAGTTGAAAATATAGGGGTGTCTAAAAGTTTTGTGGGGGCAAAAATTGAAGGGAGGTGAGGGTGTGGGGGCAAATGAGGAAAGAGGTGAGAGGATGGAGACAAATGGGGCATGTAATTAATTGAAAATATAGAAGTGTCTCAAAGTTCTGTGAGGGCAATTTTCCCCACCAGCTCTTTACAAACTCCGCCCCTGCTGGAAGAGGTTAGATCAAGGCTAGGCCAGGCTATGCAATCATTCAATGAATGATTCGGCCGAGATTTGTGTCAACTCAATGAGTTGTAAAACTAATGCAGTCCGACCATTGACCAAAGTAAGTAATAATCAAGTTGGTAAGTAATAATCAAGTTGAGGCGAGAGTCGAGACAAAAGTAAAATATTGAATAAAAAAACTGATAATCTGAATTATAAAAAGCTATGCAATTGAAATCATCAATGAATGACTCGGTCAAGATTTGTGTCGACTCAACAAGTTATGAAATTAAGGGTCTGTTAGCATGCCCTTTAAGAATAAATTCACTTTGTAAATTGGAATCTGAAGGTATTTTGGTAAAAAACAATTTTTTTAAGCGCATGTCATCACCAACCATTAACTTAAGTTATAAAGTCGAGGGTAAGGAGTCAAGACAAAGTAAAATATGAATAATGATGAATGCACGCGGTTTTGGTATCCGGCTGACATGACAAAGAACCTTGCATTTTTGTGTGTGTATCCCGATGAAAAATATCTATCATTATATGTCCTTACCATGTCAGGCATACACATTCATCATGACTCGTAAATATTGAATAAAAAAATGATAATATGACTCATAAAAAGACACTCAACCACACCAATCTTTTCTTATTTTTACTAGCCTTATCAATCAAGTATTGGGGCTTACCATCAAATGGAAAGTTGTCAATGAAAAACAAAATTTTATTGGAAAATGCTAGGATTTAGACTCCCAGTAAAAATGGGGTGTAGATCCTCCATTGCCCCTTTTCATGTAGTTCTCTATAGCTAATGTCAAGGGACGAGGCTGTGCCATATTATCAAGATGGTTACATCTAATCGTTCCAATTTAAGAGTTCATTCACTGTCCATTTTCAAACGTTTGATCTAAACAAAAATCTTATTTTGATATCTTTTTTATTTTCAAATGAGTAGTGTTGAGTAACAATGAAATGTACATCGATTCTGACATTCTGATGTGGTGGTGCACACATAATCATAGATGCTTTTCACTCGTATCTCAATGAAAAGCATCTATGGGTTATGTGTGCACCACCACATCAGAATGTACAATCGATGTACATTTTAATGTTACTTCAGCATTATCCTTTTCAAATATGATTAAACCGTTAGTACAAGTGGACTAAATTGTTGTTATTATTATTATTATTTCAATTTGATGTTATGTGGACAAGAGCTACAAGAAAAACAAGCTATAAAGTATTCGTTCCCTTAAAAAGGTACCCTTAGATAGAATCTTCTTGGAAGCATGTAAATCATTCAGATCCTAATTATGAGGAGAAGAGAGTTGGCCAACGTAAAATAGATGGGCGCATATCCTTTGTAGCGCAACTTTCCTATAGCTTTGTGTAGTTTTCCATATAGATGATAGTATGTTAAAAAAACAGACATCCAAATCTCTAGTGTTAATGTTTAGATTTTTTTTCAATCTGATCTAAGTCTTTGAAAATGGACGGCTACTAAACTCGTAATTTTTAGGTGATGAGATTTACTATCTTGTTGATGTGAGACTCTTCCAATTATCTAAACGCATTACAACGAGCTCTAGGAAACTTACGCTACAAGGATTTGCTCCCATGATGTTATCCACACCACAACATTCGGAAAGGTTACAAAAACAGTAACACAATTCCATAAATTGACAAATGGGCATAAAAATAAAACGAATTGGCTTCTCACTTTCATGGGAAGTTTGAAAGTGGGTTTTGGTGAAACAATGAAAATGAGTTCATGGGAAAGTTGAAAAACTCAATGGCTAAAATGTATGAGTCGTGATAATATGACGCCCCTTTCTAACATATGCCCCCATCACAAAATCATAAATCACTTACCTTAGGATGTGTATACATGTGATGTTCGTTATGGAACCTCAATGCTACATTATTTGGAGTTGTCGCCATTCTTTTTTAAAAATGGGTGTGAATAGGCATCCAAAATGATTTTATCATTGTAGTGACTTTCGTATAGGAAAAAGACATGGTTTACACAAGATCTACGTATGGAGGTCTGATTAGAGAATATGAAAGGTGTTAGGTACCTCATTCTCTCCACCAAAGGTAGTTATCATGAAACTTGGCCAATCTTTTTTAAAGAAAACTTAAGAATATAAAAAATGCATGTTTAGAGATAGTGGATGTAATATGTGAAAATATTCCCTTAGAAAAATGATTTTGATGTTAATATTAGACATTGGGGACATCTTATGGAAGATGAGCCTACATTATTTTTCATGAGTAGGAATGCTGGTTTAGAACTTTTTAGAGAGACTCTATGATGGAATTCCTTTAATGTCATAACCTTAATGCATGTATGCAAAGCTAGAAACTTAGTGTTTCAACTCCAACAAGAAGGTGACATATTTCTTCATCATGACTAAGCGAATGTGAGTAGGTGCATGATGTACAATATAATGCATGATATATGTAGAAGGGGAAATAAGACTTCAACCCCCATTATTTCGACTGAAACTAAGTCCAACCTATTGAAGGTGGGAGAGAGTGTGCATTACATCCTAAAAGATTTCTAAAACATAAAATAAATAAAGGGTTATAAGTAAAAGATGCAAATGCTTAAAAATAAACCTAATTTACACTCACCTTGTCCCTTGATGTTTTTGAATGAACTTGAGTTTTGATAGATGAATTTGAAGGTTGAGTGATTTAGTTGAGGGTGAATGATTAGAGATGATGGGAGTTGTTGGTTAAAGGTTGAGAGATGAGTCGGAGTTTTTGATTGAAGGTTGGATTTAGAGAAAACTAAAAAGATGGAATAGGGATTTTGATAGAGTTTTAGGTTGATAGATAGGGACTAGAGAGTATGAATTGCTCATGGGTGTAGACACCCCATTTTTGCATATGCCTAATTCGACAATTCGTCACTCGGTTACTGTGAATTTCTAATGATGATCACAAAGAACTCGAAGGTTTGTGAGTACCATCTCTGATTCCTTCTATTTTTAATCTTTTCATCTCCCCTACTCGTTACGATTCGACATAGAAACTTACGCACGCTTAGGATCGCTACATATTATACCCGACTTAGCAAGCACGTACGCCTTAGGTTCGATACGCAATTCGATAACTTAGAGACCTCGCTACGTTAGGAAAATACAACTTTGAAACGTAGAAATAATCACGTCGGGACTGAAATAAACTTCACGTTAAAATTCGTAAAAATCTAGAAAAATCGACAAAATGATGAAAATACCCTTCATGAATTTCGGACCTCCGAAAGATCTCGAAATTACTTCCATTGCACTCAGAATATGATTTCGAGTTTAACGGGACCTAAACCGACGAAAACAGAAAAATTTAGGAAAAACCATAAAAATGATCGAAATACCCCTCAACCTTCAAATTCAACATAGAGATCCTGAACGTTAGGAAAATGTAATAAAAATTGAAATCTAGTTAAAAATCTAACCTAACTAAAAATAAAACTCAAATTAAAAATTAAACAATAAAAAATTAAAATTAAAATCAAATAATAATTAAACAATTAAAATTAAAATCAAAATAACAATTAAAAAATTAAAATTAAAATCAAGTAAATATTAGAATTAAATAATTAAACAATTAAAACTAAAATCAAGCAACAATTAAACATTTAAAAAATTAAAATCAAACCACCGATAAGATTAAAATAAAAAAAAAGCAATCAAGAAATTAAAACCAATAAAAAAAAAAAATTCTAAAATCAATCGCAATTCCAATTAACCAACCATTAAAATTAAACTCAAAATCTAATGAACAAATTTAAAATCCAAAATTAATCCAATCCAAAATCAATCTCGATTGATAAAATCAAATTAAATCTTAAATTGAATAATTAAAATTAAAATTCGAAGTAAAATACAAACTAAAATTTAAATTAAAAGAGAAATTTTAAATACCAAATCAAAATCAAAATGTCAAGAAAATTCCATTAAAAATTCACGCAAAACTAGATTTACCAATCGCCATTCGTTGATGGGGGACTACTAACGTGATACGAGCAACGTGGGATTGCCCCACCCCCATTCTTCCAAAAGTAAACGTATAAAAGTAGAAAAAGAAGGGAATCAAGAAAAATAAAAGAGAAAACGTTAAAAAGGAAAGAGAAAATTAGCAAGTTTGTATGTATAAAACAGAGAGATGTTTCTCTCTAAAGGGGCCGGATGCTCTCCCACGCGGGTCGTCACTCTCTCTCGGTGCACGTCTCTCTCTCTGCAGGATCTTCTTCCTCTCCTCTCTCTCAGCCTCAGATCTTCTTCTTCTCCAACAAAGCTGCTGCAACACAGCCCTATCATCACTGCCACCTAGCCAAACTTCTTCATCTCCACCATTAAACCTGCAACACAATCTTCATTACCAACGTCCCAGCCCTCTCTTACTCTCTAAAAATCTTCCTCTCTCTCTCTCTCTCTCTCCATCTCTCACGTTCTACTTGCCCCAACACAGCCCACACTCTTAACGTCTCAACTCTCCGCCCTCACGTTCTGCAAGATAGCCAACTCCTTTTTACCCCAACGTGAGAAGGGGTCTCTTCTCTTAAAAACGTGACTCTTCTCCGCTTCTCGGCTGAGCTCGACTTCATCTCCCTCATCTCTCTCACATCTCCATTAAAACATCTCAATAAAACAAAGAGAGAAAGAGAAGAGAAAAGAAGAGAGGATGCCTTGCTGCAATCCATCTCTTTTGCAACCTTGCTGCCCAGCCCCTTTGTTCGACTCGATGCTACAAAACAACGCCCCAACCCTCCTTTGTCTCTATTCCTTGCTGCCCAACGTCCAACAGCTTCTCTCTACTCCTCTCTACAAGAAGAACGTCATTATACTCCTCACCTGCAATAGTCGTCTTCATCTTCTTCCCTTCTCTGCAACACCTTCTTCCCCATTACATCTGCAACACCTAGACTTACTGCCCAGCGACGCCTTTTCCAGCCTTCACCTCCAGTCAGTATCCCAGTAGCCATCTCTCTCAGCCATTGTCTTCTTTGCATAATACTTTCGCTTCTCGGCTCAGACTCTTCGTGTTGCTGCCACAGCATCAGTATAGTGCGCATCAAGGTGTACATCTCACTATCCTTGCTATTGCCTGTATTCACGGGTCTTCGAGTCCTACCTGAAGGAATCAACCCATTATTCTCGATTCAGTAGGTAAGTTTACTTTTATTTTATTTTTTATTTTTGTTTATTCTTGCATATCGCGTAGGATTTGATAGTTTTTTTATAAATGTGTTTTTATATTTTTATCGTGGTAAGACTAGGAGAGTATTTCTTATTTTATGTAGTTTTTATATTTTTTTTTTTATCAATACGATTAGGCTAATCTTTTAGGAATTATTTTTTATGTTTTGTTCGATTTTTTTATTTATTTTTGCATATTGATAGGATTAGGAAATAATTTTTTTTCCTCTTGTCTTTATTTGATTTTATTTTTTTATGCATTTTTTATGAACTTGTGATGATATATTTTTCTTTGAGCATGACGAGTATGTATATTGTTGAATGATAAATTTTGCTGAAAAATTGAATATGTCATTGCATGATAGTTGTTTTGGAAAAATTGATGGTCCTAGATGCTTGCCCGTTTGAGTCGATTGGAGAATTATTTGAGCTTGAAAATTTTATATGCATTGGTGTTTGTTGATCTCCAATATTTTGTTATGCATTGGTACTTGTTAATTTACAATATGGTAAGCATGGTATTGGAAACTCTTTTTCTTATTATTTTATAAATTTTCAAATTGGTGATCCTTGGTAAATTCATATTTTTAATTCGAAAATTCCCATTCATAATCTCATTTTGAAAATTTGGATTTGGAATTTTCTAGTAGGAAATTGTACAATTTTCTATTTGAGGAAGGAATATATTTACAAATTTCTATTTTACGAATTTCACATTTTAGTAATTTTTAATTTAGATGATTTTGTAATTTCATATTCAGAAAGTTCATGGATTTAGAAGTTTCTAACTCAAAACTATGATATCTTTGAAAAACTTCTATTTTGGGGAAGTTCTATTTTTAAATCTTCTAATTTGGGATTTCATATTTGTATAATTCTCCTTTTGGAAATTATTTGTGGATCATGAAAAATTCATATTTGGAAACTTTCTAATATGGGATTTCATAGTTTTCTATGTTGGGAGAATATATTCATAGGTTTCTAATTTAGAAATCTCATATTTTGACAATTTCTCAATTTAGAAGATTTTGCATTTTTTATATTTAGAAGATTCACATTCATATGAAAATTTGAGAATTTCTAATTCGGAAGTTTACATTTTCAAAATTTTTTATTTTGGAAAATGTATCTTTTGAAATTTCTAATTTAGAAATTCAATAAATATTTTTTTAATGCTAATTTTTGGAAACTTCAGATTTCAATTTAGAGATCTTAAGTTCTAATTTGACAGTTTCTATTTTGGACAGTTTGAAAAATATTTGTTGGTCGAGTTTCTTAATTGATTGTAGGTCATGGAGCTGATTAGGGTTTTTTCAAACCCTTCCATATTTTGTGGAATTCAAAGAAGAATCATGTGATTATTGGGATAATTTTTAGTCATGGGATTTGGTTGGAAAATCTAGCATGAATTGATGATGATGATTGGACTGTGACCTTGACTGTAGTCTTTGCATGTTGACCATAGGATGATTTTGGATCGTAGTAGAGACCGATCATCTTGATTGGGCGGGTTCGGTGCCTAACACCTTCCGAAACCCGTAATCTGACCCCTTACCCCTATCTTTGATCCGTGGATCGATCCATATCTATTTGGAGTTATTTATGGTTCCTAGACCTAAACTAGGTGGTGACTCCCATTTCTCAAAAGTCCCCATTTATAAATTGGACCCCTATCCACTATTTAGTGGAAGACGGGTCGAGGCGATTTCAATGGAGAATGTGACTATTTATAGAGTTTTTTTAGGAATTTTTTAGGGATAAAGTGGTCTAACTCTAAAAATAAGAAAAATGAACATGAGATTTTGATTGTCTCTTTTTGGATTTTCATTTTTATGAGGGTAAGGGTGAAATTTGTAAGAAGAAATCCTAAAATCATTTTTTGTTTTTGATTTTTTATTAAATAGAGGTGAGAGAGTAAAAGTACTTTTGAGAGAATAAATAGGGGAGTACATGTTTAAATGTGAAGTGGTAGATAAAAAATAGATCTTAATTCATTTATAAATAACTCATAAAACAATGATGAATGTATATGTTTGAAATGGACTAATGGGAGTGTACTTGAAAATTCTCATCTTTTGAGGGTAAGATTGAAGATTCTCCAAACTTTAAGGATTTTTACTAAAGACCAAAATGTCTTTTTGATTTTGACCACACTTTTTGAGGAATGCATTCTTGGATTTTCACAATGGAGTTGTCTCTCTAATTAGGTTGGAGTATTGGGCATTGCGACTTATGAGAGACCACCATGTGTTCTTTTTTAGGAGGAGGTGTAAGACCATAGGGTTTAAAATAGACTTGGTACGGACTTTGTTTTGGACTTAGGTTATGGACCTAGAGTGACTTTGGGTGTTTAGACTTAGGATGATTTTGAGTATTTGGCTAGATTTGAAAATGGGTTTGGTATTGGGTTAGAGTATGGATGATAGATTGGTTAATGGAGAGTGGATATGGATTAGGAAACGGGTACGAAATTGGATTGGTATATTGTTAGGGAAGAAGGTATGAAATTGGATTGGATTAGGAACAAGGTTTGGACATGTAAAATAATATGAGATGATGCATGTATGCATGTACGCATGAAAAAATGCGTCAAATGACAATTTTTATGCAATATGAACTCGTTGAAGGATTTTTAACTTTTAATTGAAATTAATTTGAGATTTTTGAAATTTTTTAATAAGTTCATGTAAATTGGGGTGTCTACAGGATATAAAAGAATTTTTTTTATGATTTTATGTATCCCGAGACAAATGGGCTATGATTCTGTGATGGGGGCATATGTCAAAAAGGGGCATCAGGAAATCATTACACAAAATATATACTTTACCCTTGTTTCTACTATAAAATGCCAAAATTGCACGTAATTAATACCAAAAACACTTGTTAACTTGTTAAAATAATAATTGTGCATTGTGATGCTCAAAAACATCTTGTTAAGTTGTGTTTCTGACTTTTCCAGATAGCTAAGGTTGGCATTATAAGCAAATTGGCCTAATGTAATAACATGAAACTCTAAATTTAGAAATAATTTTCATGGTCTGACTATCAATCTAAAATCAGTCAGGATCTCCAATCAGAATCTAAAAAACCAGATCAAATTCCCACTAAGAATCTATGATGCAGAGATAGATCCATAAGGTAACGAGATGTAATTATTGGTGTCAGCGATAAATGCTCATGGTTGATTGATGTTGAAGTGGTTTGTAACATAAAATTAGAGGTTCCATACCATCTCTCAAATGCAATAATAGCATGTGGGGCTACTACTTATATTGTATTTAAAAAGAAATAAATGTTGAGTAAACCAATGGTTGTACAATAATAATACCTTTGAATTTATGACCCAAACACAAGTTTGCTTTAGGAATATATGCAGAGTTTCTATTGGAAGTACTAACAAGTTCAATTGATTACTTAATGTGATAAGTTTGTGAACCGTAGATTTGCACTCCTAGGGTTACACGGTTCCCTCAAGATATATTTTTCATGGGAAAATGCAGTCATGTATCCCGAAGAGTGCAGATGTACGGTTCCCTATCTTGTTACGTAAAGATAGTCAGATTTAATTTGCCACATGGGGTAGTCAAATTATCACGATTCTTAATTAAATTTATTTAGGCAGAGGTGGTTATTGATTAAAATAAAACAATGAATTTGTTAATAAATTATATTGGGATGACTATAATATCCCTTACATTAAAAATTAAAAATTAAAATATTATTATAAAAAGGCTGTGATATTTCCACACCATTATGTTATGAACAAACATAATAAGTGATTTTATTGTAAAATCACACTATACAATAAAATAACTTATGGTGTTTATTCATGATATAACAACATAATGATAAGTTAATATCATTGTCCTTATAAAATTAGGGTTATTTTATTTAATTTTTGATTTCTTCTTTTTTGCATGAAGCAATTCCAAGAAAACTTATTAAAAAAAATTGGTAACTAGCCTGTGAAAAAGATAACCTTTTTTTTTTTTTTTTTTTTCTTATAGAAAAGTTAATCCAAGATTTCAAAGAATCCGAATTGATCAATCGCAGAAGTTGTGTCACTATGTGAAAATTGAAAAATTCTCTAGAAAAATTTGATCGGCCAAGGCCTATGAATTTTAAAAACCAAAATTCGACGGTCCTAGGCCTCGTAATTTGTGATGTTCCTTAGATTCGACAACCTAGAACTATGGAAGTTCTCTCATCCTCCATTAATTTGAAGATTTTGACATGTTGGAAGAAAAAATTCAATAATGAAAATTTTGACACCATGATCCGTCAAATTTTATGAAATTCGACAATCCAAGGCCGTCAAATATGAACTTTTTTCACGTTGTGTGTGTACTTAGGCCATCTCCTACTTACACAATATCCATGTAAGGAAAGCCCTCAATACAAATGGCGTCATGAGATTGCTCAATCAAACATAACATCAACCAACTATCCAAGATTTTATAGAATCCAAATTGACCAAATGCAGGACACATCCTGTATTGAAGGCATCCCCTATTAATAAAATATGTTGTGTAATTGTTTTGTATTCAATTGGAGCTATGCAGAGTTGTGAGAGTGCATGGGACTGTGCCCCCACCGAGGGTCCCACTATCCACATTTTTTAGGATTATAAAGGGCCGTCGCGTAATATTTACTTAAGAGTTGTTTTCTATTTTTGGGAAGGTTCATGTTTTAATAACTCCAGATTTTATAAATAGAGATCTTTAGGGTTATAAACTCATAAAAAAAAAAAGTGATTGTTCTTGTTCTAATTTGTGGACGTAAGCACATTGTTGAACCATGTAAATCCTTGTGTTTGTGTGATTTTTGTAATTTTTTTTTTTTTTCACAAAATACCCGCAATAAGAGTTCTCAATACACACAACGTCGTAAGATTGGTCAATCGAGAATTCTATGCACTCCAAACTAACTTTCTATGCAAAAAAAAATTGTATGTCTTTGTATATTAAGAGTACATATAAAGCATGATAAACAAGGTTCAACCTCATTCCCAAAAGCTAACTATGTCTTTGTTGGGGATGTATAATGGTTATTGGGTGGCCACCTTCACCTCGTCTTTGTTTCCCATGTTATTCTCATCATTAATAAATTTGATATTTATCCTATAAAAAGAAAAATAAAAATATTGATATCAACAATCTATGAGAATGGCCAAAGTTGAAGTGACTTTCAATTAACATAAAGAGTCTGACAAGTGCATAGAATCGTAGACTTTTTCCTTATGTACCCCCTGAAGAAAAAGATTCATAGTTCTATGCACCTGTCACATCAACCAAATACAGATTGAGTACGATTTTTTCATAAACAATGAAATATTGGGTCAGATTCAAACACAGTGGTTATGCGGTAAAATATTAGAAATGGAGACTTCTTTCACGTGCTTTTGAGCTGTGATCCAATCCAAGTTGGTGCCACCTAACTCAAGTTGGGAATGCAGAGCTTCTACAGGAAGCACATCTGTTAAACAATCTCTTCTGATTGTTAAGTATGCTAAGTTTATTTAGGATTAATTGACCATTTTAGTATAATACAATTTATTTGCTAGCCGAATATTATATTGGGATGACTCTAACATAAAAAATTGAAGCATTCTTATAAAATTTGGGTTATTTTACTTCTTTAATTTTTATGACTTCTTGTTTTTAAATGAAGCGATTCCAAATTCATTCCCAAACGCTACTTATATCTTTTTGATATTCATATTCAACTAACGTCAACTAGAAAAAGTCAGGACTCAGGTGGCCAACTTGTATGCAATACTTTCATATATAAATCTATTGTATATAAGAAATCATGGGTCAATAAAATAATTGGCTTGCTTAACATGAGGACAGTTAAGCATTCACTATTGAATATTTTTTGAAATGTGATTTAGACTAATGTTTTTAAAATTCAATCAATGACTATTAGAAATTTAGGTAAAATTACTTAATGCACCTGCAGGAGGGCTTATTTTTAAATCCTCCATACTTTTGGACAATAACTTGATAATCCAATTGGTAAATTTTTTCTTTCTTAATACACCCTCACCTTTCCTTTCACAAAAGTTTTGAAGTACCAAAAATATTCTTTCTCATGTCTGTTTTAAGATAACTTAAGTTTTTCAATTGCCAACCATTACGTAGATTTGTTAAGTGATCATGTAGAATGATATACTCTTTATTTCAAGGGTTGGGATTCGTTGATTCTCAAGAATGACTCATGAAAAAAACACTTGATCCCAACCTTTAAACACAAAATCCAATGATTGAGTATCTTGATGACACTAATCTCAGAGATACTTATACTGAGGATAAATCCCAACCATTGGATTTTGTGTTTAAAGGTTTGGGACCATGTATTTTTTCCATGAGTCATTCTTAAGAGTCAAAGATCCTGACCCTTATTTCAAAAATTTAGACGTGCCTTTCAATTTGTCTTGATGATATGTGAGAATGAATAAAATTTGTCCGAGAATGATTATTCTTTGATTCAATTTGGTTGGACTGATTTACATTCACTACAAGAATATTAATTTATTGCAACGGCATTTACTGATGACCACTAGAAAAACGTCGTTGTAGCCTAATTTTATTTTTTATTTTTTATTTTTTGTATTTATTTTTCTTCAAAAATTTGGTTTTACAGCGTTAGTTGTGTCCGTCACAATACGTTGCTTCAAACCAAACGAAATCGTAATTTTCTCTTTGATCTGCTCTCTCTCTCTCTCTTCGATCTGGTCTAACTTTCGGATTCCCCTATATTCATCTCTCCTCAAATAAACAATATCATGCTCTTTCTCGACTCAATCTCTTCTGGTTCATCTTTTTTAATCGATCCATCAAGGTAACTCTCTCTCTCTCTATGTGTGTGTGGGTGTGTTGTGGATCTAGGGTTTGATGAAGACTTGCTTTTATTTTTTTCTATTGATTCAAGAGATCTAGGGAATCGTTTTTTCAGGTAATTAGAGAACTCTGTAGAAATCACATTGAGATTGACACTTCAAGAAATCCGATAATTTGATTAAAGTTGTTAGTCTGCTCGATTTGATCCTAAAATCAGCTCTCTTTTATATGGAATCACTAAGGGACATTTAGGTTGAATTCTAGAATCATGATTTTTGCTCGTAACACAATTCTAAAATCCGATATTAAGTTTGGTTCTGACCAGAAAAGTGATTCTCAAAACATTTGGAATTGGAAGTCCACTAGAATAAAAAAAATGAGTGACTTTTTGCTCATGGTGATCATAGACTCTTCCCTACGTGCCATGTCAAGCATGTCAAGGTAGTTTTGTAGCTAAGAAGGGTAGTTTTGTAAATTAGGATGCCATTTAATCCACGCGGTTCATGTGATTGGTGGATCCCAGATTTCTGTGAGCTTTGTGAGAAATTTTTTTTTTTCATAAAAAAGGGTATGAAACTTGTTTGGTACACTTTTGAAACACCATGACTATAAGAAGATTATGATTTTAGATTCTAAAATTAATTTTCGAAAACAATGTAATCAATTCCAAATTATTTCAATCAATTTTCATGATCTGACAATTTAAAATTTGAATCTAAACATCCGAATCAAATGCTCCATATGAATTTATGGCACATGCATTACAATATGAAAAAAAGACTAAATTTGACAAACCAAGGGGTTGAATTGGCGTCGAATTTTTCATTGTCAAATTTTTCTTTTTCAACGGATCGAAACTATCAAATTAATGAAGGATGGGAGAAATTCAACAGCTCTAAGCCGTCAAATCTAGGAACATTAGGGATTTTGACGATTCTAGACCGTTAAAATTCAGTTTCTAAAATTTGTGAGCCTTGGCCCGTCAAATTTTTTTGTCGAATTTTCCAATTTTTACGTAGTGCATCCACATGGTAAAAAGAAATAAATGATAACACCGACATGAGTGGAAACACAATAATAGTGGGTGGGGCCACCGAAGCATCAACCAATGACTTTGAGATAAGAGCAAATATTTAAGGGAAAAGTACTTAAAGATTCCCGTTGAGGGACTTCTTTCTAAATAGTTCGTAAGTTTAGAATGATAGCTTGGCAGGACATTTAACAAACGTTTCATTTCTTTTCTTTTCTTTTCTAAATGGTCCTTCATTATTGGTGAATTGATCGTATTTTTTATTTACTGTCGAGTTCACCACTTTTTGTTTATTGTCGAACTCAATGCTTTTTATAAACTGTCGAGTTCACAATTCTTACTATCAAACTCACAGCTATTTACTATTGAATTTAAAACTTTTATTTATTGTCGAAGTCGATGTTTTTTATTTATAGTTGAGTTCACCACTTTTTAAATAAGAAGTGGTGAACCCGACACACGTAAAACCACCCATTTTCAATTTTTGAGTTTTTTCGACTAAAATACATGGAAACATCGACTAAAAACTTGATATAACGATTTATTTAAACGATTTCAACTCAAAAGAACCATTCTTGATCGATTTTCATCCAAAAACTAAGCAAAAAAAGGTAAAAGAAATTCTAATTCTTTTTTATATACATCTTCAAAATATTTGAAAATCCCCTTGAAAAGAACTTCTTCTTCCTTCTTAAATACTTTTCGAAAGAACGGAGTATCCGAAACTTGATTGAGATGCCAAAAATCCAATTTTTTTGGATGAAAACGATGGGTTTGAACTGTTAGAGCATTCAGTCGTGAGAAATATGGGAGATGAGCTCCAAGAACTATTAAGAAAAGAAAAATTTACTAAATGGATTATTAAGAAATTACCCAAAACTTAAGAACTATTTAGAAAGATATCCCTCGAGGGTGCTTTAAGAAAATTTTCCAATATTTAATTAATATTGAAAAATATACTTTCCTTACTCACATAGTAAAATTTTAACTTTCATTAAGGGTCGTTGAGCTCAAGTGGATGACTACATTTGCAATCCAACATGACAACCCTCTAGATTTCTTGGAAAAACTCAGATACTGAAAAAAAATTCAAGGTTTTTAAATTAACAGCCACCAAAATTCCACAAAACTCCTAAATATATAAAATTAAAATTCAATTGCGAAAATTTTTTTTTCTTCAGATTTCATAGAATTTTATCTCTCTAGAACTCTGTCAGGGGCGGAGCCAGGATTTTCTTGTAGTAGGGGCAAACTATGATTAGTTGTATAGTTGAAAAACTTGAATGGAGGGAGGTGAGGGTGTGAGGAAAATTGGAGGGAGATGAGGGTGTGAGAGAAAATGGGGAGGGAGGTGATGGATTGGAAACAAATGGGGCATGTAATTAGTTGAAAATATAGGGGTGTCTCAAAGTTCTGTGGGGGCAATTGCCCCCTCCAGCTCCTTACTAGCTCCGCCCTTGAACCTTGTGGCATTGGAACATGTTTTGGATGCCACAAAGGAAGTTCAACGACCCATCGTGAGAGTTGAAAGAGCTTACTAAATTTGTAAGGCTATAGTAATATGATAAATAAAATGTTGTCGAAGTGGCAAGTAGCTATCAGGTTCACCTAAAATAAAAACAATGCCAAAAATTTGAATGTGTTGATGTTCCCCCTTGAAGTCTCCTCTCCACACCTTTATTTTTTTGTGATAAGTTCTTCAAAGTTGAAACCTCTATAATATATATATATATATATATATATATTATATATATATATATATATATATATATATATGTATGGGTCAAGTTCAAGGGCCATATGAGAAAACATATGAGAAAACTTTTGTTTTTCAAAATAAGGGTTAGAGGTTTTGGATTGAGTTGATTTTTTGCAAGGATGGTCACTATGATGAGAAGATCATCCTCACAAAAAATCAGCTCAATCAGAAACTTCTAAATCCATCGAAAGTGATTTACAAATTAGTAATAAAAAATGGTAAAAAATCGACGGTCCACATTCTAAATCACTTTTAATGGGGTTAGAAGTTTCAGATTGGGCTGATTTTTTTTTTTTTTGGATGATCTTCCCATCATAGAGATCATCCTCACAAAAAACCAGCTCAATCCAAAATTTCTAACTCATATTTTAAAATTTTATTAAGAACGAAAATTTTCTCATATGTTTTCTCATATGGCCCTTGAACCTGACCCTATATATATATATATATATACTTCAAGAAGGAAAAAAGTTGTGGTCCTACTATTGCGTAACATATCGATATTTATTTAAAATGAATAGATGAGCATTATTGCTTTAGGATTAGACCCATAGTTGGATGGTTTGACACATTGCAAATAAACTTTGATGATCTGGTTCAAATCCAACTTACTCATAAAATTAAATAAAAATGAAAATAAAATAAAATAAAAGAAAAATAAAAAAGTTGTTTAACATTTGAGGGTATTTTTATAAGAATTTGTTTGTGGAGGGGGGGTTAGGGGGGCATTTTAGGTAGTTAAATAAATTTTGGTGGTGTGTTTAATGGTTCTTAACGCGTTAACTAAATCCTTATTTTTATATGGAAAATGCTGCAGTGATTGTTCACATTGCTCTAATGTAGATGTGTGTATGGAATCATAATATTTTTCCTCGAGAAAAGAGTGAAAAGCATCTATGGTTATGTAGGCACCTCCACATTAGCGCAGTGTGAAACGCACACTTCAGCATTACTATTTTCATATAATTCTTTTGACTTCTTCGAGATAGTGTGAACCCGAAGACCTGCAAGCTTCAGAATTTTTTGATGTCCGCATGTCTTGTAGGGCCACTGAAGGCGACAAGAAGTCGCACCAATAATAGAGGGTGTGGCCACTGAAGCACGACCATTGACCTCTAGTCGTTAAATTAAAAGTGAAATGGTCCTTCTAGCCTTACTAAGTTAGTAGGGATTTTACCCTCGTTAAGGTCCTTAGCCATCCAAAAACATTATCCGATACTTCAGAGTTGTAGAGAAGGAAGTTCTATGAATTTGAAAAGAAAATAATAAAAAAAAAAAGATTATCATTACTGAATTTCTATTTTAAATTTGAAAGTTACGTAAATGTTTGGTAGCCGTTCATTTTCAAAACATAAGTTCTAGCTCAAAAAAAATTATTTTCTGAATATTTTTTAGTCTAAATTTTTTTATGAGACTTAGAAGACTATGAGATTGGATTTCTGATGTAGTAATCAATTTGAGCAGAACAAACCTTAGTAAGACGCGCAATCTTACTATGTTAGTAAGGAAAGGGTTTCACAAAGTGAAACTCTCTCCTAAACTACTGAACTCTCACTCTCAGCTTTAACCTTTAAAAAAAAAAAAAAAAAAAAAAAGGCAGATCCACTCACATTTTTGTATCACAAATTACATTAGTTTGTCAACTTTATTACTCAACAAACCTTATGATCGATTGTAAAGCTTGCTAAATAGATGCAGAGATAGAGATGTGAATTAAGACTTTGGGCAAGTCGAATTCGTTCCACAGGGACAATTTGGATTCAAAATCTCATTCGGATAAAAAGTCCAAAACAGAATTGGAAAACAGATTTTTCTTAAAAACAAAATTGATTTGTTTAAAAATAGAAAAGAAATTAACAACTAATTTATAAATGAAATTGAAACTACAAATAGAGACTGAGGATATAAGAAAGAGGGTGTGGAGAGGTCAATTCAACCTTTGCAATTCATCCAAAATGCTGATTTGTTCTAATTATAACTCAATCCACGTAGCAAGTCATTGCTTGTGGATCGGAAGATAAATCAAGTTAAACATTGATGGTAACCAAAGAGTATTCATGAGAATTTCAACTTCAAACAAGTGTAACTGACTTATACTTCAATTCTTCACATAGCATGATTGTTCTTGAGCTTATCTAAGTAACAATCATCTAAGCTTGATTTGAATGTATAAGTTTGCTAGTTTTGTTCTAAGAGGAATTTCAGAATTAACACATAAAGCAGAAAGAAAGAAGTTAAAACAACATAAGTAGGATGAAATTGCTCCAGCATTCTTGACCTCTCTACGGAGAGTCTAGCCGATCATTGCAAGATTCATATTGCAGAAATTAATAACAGAATAAAGAACATGAGTGAAGAAGATGATGATCAATCTAAAATCCTTATTTATAGCTCTCCAACAAATTACAAAGATAAATAATTGAGCACTCTTGATGTTCTCACTACACTCAAGAGATCTCTCAATAGAAAATTACAGAGAATTAAAGAGAGGAAAAATAAAAAATTAGAGAAGAAGAGAGCAAGGAGAAGACCCCTTCTCTAAAATCAACCCTCAAATTTATAATGTTCGTATTCGGGCAATCGGGTTAACTTTTTGGATGATTCGCTTCAAACTACCCATTCAGTTACAACCACCAAAGCAATAGGAAGCTTTTGTGAAAATCTCGAAGACAAATTCCTCGAGATGACAGCGGCGCGGTCATGCCTAGCCGCGACGCGGTGACGTGGCGGCCAAATCCTTCGAGGTTTTTCTGGATGCTTCCTTTCGGCTCGTGTATTGTAACTGTAATTGTTTCGCGATTTAATAACTTCCACGTGCGCTACAATTAACACTAATATATCATTAGCTCTATTAATTTGGATAAATGAAATAATTTTGCAATTATTTAAAGGAACTAACATTTATGCAATGGTAATTTTAGTGCAATTACGGTCCTAAAATCGAATAATTGAGACCTTATCACCTTACTTTAGGAATCAAGCTAGACTAAATACTTAATAAGATGTGAAATCTTAATGAGAGTTGTTGGGCCACAAGAGTAATCACATACACCACAGCTTTCTACAAGACCTGATGCATGCGGTGTGAGGGGATTGCGTGTAACTCAAAAATTAGTCGGGTGCTCTAAGATTATTGATATTTAACCTATAAAAAGAAAAAAATAAAATTATTGATATCAATAATCTATGAGAATTGCCAAAGTTAAAGTGATTTTCAATTAACATAAAGAGTCCACATCCTATGCACCCAGGGTGAAGGAATGAAACCCTCCTCCCACACCTCAATACATGACACATTACGCACATTTCAAGGAAAATTTGAAAATAAGATATTTTAGGGTTTAATTCCTTGAATGCGGCAAACGTGATTAAAGAATCATGGATTTTTTTTCCTTGATACAAGGGATAAAAAATCTTGGGTTCTCTCACCATTGCCACATCAACAAAGTGCCGAAGGATGATGTTAGTTTGGAAATATTCAATGCAATGATAGGATGTGGGCCACTGAAGCACCAATGCCAATGTGTTATTATCTATTTCATAATACTAATGATAAAATGACTCGAAAAAACATACGTGATCCGTACTTGGTCGACGGGACAAGTGCATAGAATTATAGACTTTTTCTTGTGTACACCAAAGAAAAAGATCCACGGTTCTATGCACTTGCCACATCAACCGCATATAGACCGAGTACGATTTTTTCATAAACAATGAAATATTGGGTCAGATTCAAACTCAGTGGTTATACAATAATTGATTGGAAATGGAGACTTTCTTTCACATGCTTTTGAATTGTAATCCAATCCAAGTTGGTGCCACCTAACTCAACTTGGGAATGCAGAGCTTTTATAGGAAGCACTTCTGTTAAATAATCTCTTCTGATTGTTAAGTATGCTAAGTTTATTTAGGATTAATTGACCATTTTAGTATAAAACAATTTATTTGCTAACCAATTATTTTGGGATGACTCTATCATAAAATCTCTTACATAAAAAATTGAAGCATTATTATAAAATTTGGGTTATTTTACTTCTTTCTTTTTTACGGCTTCTTGTTTTTAAATGAAGCGATTCCAAACTCATTCCCAAACGCTACTTATATCTTTTTGGATATTCATGTACAACTAAGGTCAAATAGAAAAAGTCAGGACTCAGGAGGCCAACTTGTATATAAGAAATCATAGGACAATAAAATAATTGGCTTGCTTAACATGAGGACAGTTGAGCATTCACTGTCGAATATTTTTAGAAATGTGATTTAGACTAATGTTTTTAAAATTCAATCAATGACTATTAGGAATTTAGGTAAAATTACTTAATGCACCTGCAGGAGGGCTTCTTTTTAAATCCCCCATACTTTTGGACAATAACTTGATAATCCAATTGGTAAACTTTTTCTTTCTTAATACACCCTCACCTTTCTTTTTACAAAAGTTTTCAAGTACCAAAAATATCCTTTCTCATGTCTCTTTTAAGATTTCAATTGCCAACCATTATGTAGATTTGTTAAGTGATCATGGAGAATGATATACTCTTTATTTCGAGGGTTAGGATCATTCATTATTTCTTGAAGCTCGATCTCTCCCCTGGATGAATCATGTAGCCAAGAGAAACCATGAACCAGAATAGAAGAGCTTGCCCCACCCATGAGTAAATATTTCGTAGTAGCCTCATTAGACCGTACATCTCTCTTGGTATATCCAGATAATAGGTAGGAGCATAAACTGAAACATTCTGGAGCTACAAAGATAGTTATTAAATCGTTAGCACCACATAAAAACATTCCTCCTAGAGTAGCTGTTAATACGAATAACAGAAACTCTGTTATAGCCATTTCTGTACATTCAATGTACTCTACGGATAGAGGGCATTGTCCCTTAGTTCTTACCAATCTTCAGTGTGTAATTGAAATGGTGCTAGCTTATTATCGATCGAATAAGAATCATTGATTCCCTCTGCAATGACTCATAAAAAACACACATGATCCCAACCCTTTAGACACAAAATCCAATGGTTAAGTATCTTGATGACACAAGTCTCAGAGATACTTATCCCGAGGATAAATGCCAACCATTGGATTTTGTGTTTAACGGGACCATGTGTTTTTTTCATGAGTCATTCTTAGGAGTCTAGGATCCTTACCCCTATTTCAAAAATTTAGATGTGCTTTCAATTTGTCTTGATGATATGTGAGAATGAATAAAATTTGTTTGAGAATGATTATTCTTTGATTCAATTTGGTTGGACCAATTTACATTTACTAATATTAGAGAAAATGTATTTGCTTTCTTTCTCAAATTATTTTCATTTATTTTCACTTAGAATAATGCTGAAGTGACCTTAGGCTGGAACCTCATATCGCACTTCTTGATGTGAAAGTGTATGGGAACCATAGATGTTTTTCATTGAGATACAAGTGAAAAGCATATATGGTTCCCATCCACTTTCACGTTAAGAAGTGCAATATGAGGTTCCAACTTGAGGTCACTCTAGCATGATACTTTCACTTAAACTAATATTCACGAAAAGCATCCACTTTTTCAGAAAATCTTGAAGAACTTGATCAACCATTGGTTTGGTTTGATCCAATTTTAACAATATCAATTTTGAAATACCCCTTTGCATTTTGGAGAAATTTTGAGATACACCCCATGTTTTTAGAGTAATAACATATCCATCTTGTCTTTGGTAAAACTAATGTTTTAAAAATTAGACTGATCATTGACCCGTATGAATGAATAGGTTGATCCAAATGGTCCAATCAGTGGGTCTAATCAGTTGGACCAAAATATGAAATATTCAATAAATATTTTGGATTTCTTCCTAAATTCAGGTAACTTTTACTTCAAAAACATGATCTAGTGTCACAAAATGATGTAGATTATAAGGCTTAAGAACTTTTACACACAAAAAAAAAAAAGAGGAAATTTTACACAAAATAATAATAATAATGAATAAAAAAAGGAAATGTCCCCTGTAGATTTGAATTTGAAATTTAAATTTAAGAATTTAGTGGATTTTCATTTTCAAAGCATGGATTAAGCTTGAACGAGACTTGGTGCCCTAAGCTAACTTTCTTTTCGAAGCTAGTGGATTGGTTCGACCTTCATATTACATTGACCCCACTCATGACACCAATTTTCAAGCTAATGGAGAACCTTAGGTAATGACGTATTCAACACTTTGCTAGCAGCTCTACAAGTAGATTTTCTGAGAACAAAAGCAGAAATAAGCACATATAGTCTTTGAGCGCAAGTTCAGAGTGCTAGAAAAGCAAGGAACTGAAAATAATAATTTTATTTATTTTAAATCTGGTCTAGACATAAATTTTAGGAGTTGTCTTACTAAGCATGAGGACTCAACAATTAAAATCTTACTAAGTTTGATCATTTTTCCATTAGTTTGTAAGAGAATACCAAAGGTCAAGGGGGCATGTCATTAATTTTGAAACACATGAGGTATCTCAAATATTCACCAAATTGTAGAGGGGTATGTGAAAAATAACCAAAAAGTTGGAACGGTCCTTTTACAAACCTAGTCGAGCAATGGTCGAATTGATTTTAACCGATTGAATCAAACAGGTTAATTGATTTTTTCAAAAGTGAATTTTTTTGGTAAACTTGAAGCAAATAGGTCTAGTCCAACTTAGTTAGATCAATCAGTCCGATTTTTAAAACACTGGGTAGAACCTTGATTATGTTGTGTTCGCGAAACCTTGTATCATCAACTTTAATATTTTATCTCCTTCAAATTTCCTACTCCACGAACATGGTTGAATTTGAGAAAGGGGCGAAAGGGAAGGGCAAGGGCGGGGGTAGGGCGAGGAGGGGGAGGGAATCAAGGTTAATTTTGAAGATGATAAATTGACTAGTTTGAATATCCCAAATTTCGAGAAGAAAAATCAAGAATAATGATTTTCTAACTCACCCCTACGCTTTCATCACAAAATTGCAGATCATTTGCATCGAGATATGTAGAGTCATAAACCTTTTTCTTGTGTATCCTAGAGGCAAATGATCTACAGTTCTGTGATGGGAGTGGCAGGATATCACGAGTCAAAAATCAATTATTCTTTTGGATTGAAGATAAAGATGATAAATTGATTAGTTTGAATATCCCAAATTTTGAGAATAAAAATCAAGAATAATGATTTTCTAACTCACCCCTACGCCTTCATCATAAAATTGCAGATCATTTGCATCGAGATATGTAGAGTCATAAATCTTTTTCTTGTGTATCCCAGAGGCAAATGATCTACAGTTCTGTGATGGGAGCGGCAGGATATCACGAGTAAAAAATCAATTATTCTTTTGGAGTGAAGATAAAGATGAGGGTATTTAGGTTATTTTTTATTAATCTCTCGTAGTAAACTAAAGTCAAAATGCGTGTCATCACAAGCATGAAAATACTGTAGACTGTGTTCTGGTGCTGAAACAAAAGTTCTACTCCTCAGCCTTTCTTACATTTTCGTTATCATCTCTCTCTCTCTCTCTCTCACTCATTCTCATACATGGATCACCAATCTAAAGTCTCTCTTTGAGTCTCTATTAGATAAACCTTCAATTTGAAGTCCCCTTTCTCTGTTGCATAACCCCCAATCTAAAGTTTTTCTCTCTCCCTCTTTCACTTCACATAAACCCCCAATCTCTCTCTCTCTCTCTCTCTCTCTCATACATAGATCACCAATCTAAAGTCTCTCTATTGAGTCTCTGTTTGATAAACCTCCAATTTGAAGTCTCCTCTCTCTGTTGCATAATCCCCAATCTAAAGTTTTTCTCTCTCCCTCTTTCACGTCACATAACCCCCAATCTCTCTCTCTCTCTCTCTCCCCTATAAACCACTGTATCTCTCCTTCCTTGCATCTTGAGGAGAAGAGCAACAATGGATCTCAGTCTTATCTTCTGTGCAGTAATCCAAAACTGTGTATTTGGTCCTCTTAGTCGTCAATTAAGTTTTATTATTCTTTACAAGGCAAATCTTGAAATCCTTGAAAAAAAGGTTCAAGATCTTGTAAGCATGAGAAGTGATGTAAAAGAATTGGTGGAAACAGCGTGGCGAAGCGGAGACAGAATTAGACAAGCAGTTGAAATGTGGATAGATAAGGGGGAAAGGATTGCAGATGATGCAATGAGATTGAATGATGAAACCGAAGAGAACAATAGCTGGTTCGCTCGTTATCGTCTGGGTAAAGAAGCTGATGGTTTGATTTGCATAATAGAAAATCTCCTCAATGAAGGGAAAGATTTCAGAGACCACAGTACTGTATCGTTTCCTGCACTTCCTCCCACAATGCAATCTATTCCAACTGTAGATTTTCTGGACTTTGAATCCAGAGAACTCGTTGTGAATCAAATCATCGAGGCACTGATGGATGAGAAGTTCAAAGTAATTGGGGTATATGGGATGGCGGGTATTGGCAAAACCACTTTGATGAAACTAGTAGGTAAACAAGTTGAAAGAGACCATCTTTTCGATGAAGTTTTGATGGTGCAGGTGTCCCAGTCCCCAATCTTGGAAAGGATTCAAGGTGAAATTGCAGAGAAGTTGGGGATGAAACTTGAAGATAACGAATTTGCAAGAGCACGGCGGTTAAGGTTGAGGTTGAGGCATGCAAATCGGGTCCTTATTATCTTAGATGATGTATGGGAAAGACTGGATTTAGCCGATGTGGGGATTCCTAACGACGATGGAAACAATGGTTGCAAAGTCATTCTCACTACAAGAAGGCTAGATGTATGTTATCATATGGCAGCACAACCAGCTATTGAAGTTAATGTATTGTCTAAACAGGATTCAATGAATCTATTTCGACAGGTTGTGGATGAAAATGGGGGGTCACCTGCCATGCTTCAATTCTCTACGGAGATTGTTAATGAATGTGGAGGTTTGCCTTTAGCAATTGTTACAGTTGGAAGGGCGTTGCGAAATAAGGACCAATTAATGTGGGAGGATGCGGCTCGACAACTAAGACAGTCTACATTCCATGATATGCAGAATGTAATCTCCGCGATTAGGATGAGCTATGAGCACTTATGGGGAAAACCCAGAAGATGCTTCTTATTTTGTTGTCTTTTCCCTGAAGACTTCAAATTTACCAAGGATGATTTGTTGTTGTATGTGATCGGAGACGAGCTGGTTCGAGACGTTGCCACTTTAGAGGAGGCGAGGAATAGATTGCATAGAATGCTCGGCATCCTTGTATCTTCATGTTTGTTAGTAAAAGAAGATGAGGATGGAAAAGTAATGATGCATAAAGTCACTCGGGGTGCAGCCATATCAATTGCACATGAAGAGAGCAATGGGTTTATCATAAAAGCTGGCGTGGGATTGAGACAGTGGCCTGATGCTGAAAATTTAAGCAGATGCATGCGCATGTCACTCATCAAAAATGACATCAGTAAGTTCCCGAATCAACCCGAATGCCCACAACTCTTGACCTTATTATTGTCACGGAGTTTTTCTTTTGAGAGACTGCCTAATAGTTTCTTCGAAAGGATGACATCCCTTGTGACTCTAGATTTAAAAAGGACTGACATTTCATCACTACCCCCATCAGTCTCGTGCCTTGTGAACCTTCGAACACTTCTTCTAGATCAAACTTCATTAACTGATGTATCTCGAGTTGGAGAACTTGAGGAACTTGAAATTCTCTCTCTAAGTGACAATAAGATCGAAAGGTTGCCGGAAGAAATAGGTCAATTGACCAATCTAAGGTTGTTGGATTTGTCTAAGAATCGCTTTCTTAAAATTGTCCCGCCGAACTTGTTGTCGAGCTTGTCCTGTTTAGAAGAATTATACATGATGGGAAGCTTTGATGAGTGGGAGATCGATGGAATAGGAGAAGTTAGTAAGGCTAGATTAACCGAGTTGGCATCCTTAAAATACTTGACTATTCTAGATCTAGACATAAGTGATATCAGATGTTTGTCCGAACAGATCTCCATAAATTTGAGAAACTTGACAAAGTTTCGTATATGTGGGAGTGGGAGAGGAAGCGAATGGAAACCTAAATTCCCGAGGGCTATGAGCCTTATTATCACATCTAATCCACTTTCGAATTGGGTTAAGGTGTTGTTGAAAAAAACAGAAGAGCTCGATCTTTACAGTTGCAAAGGTCTCAAGAATATTGTCGAACTTGATAGAGGAAGATTTAATAACTTGAAGTTTCTTCGCATAGGACAATGTCTTGAAATGAGATATCTTATGAATGTGGTCGAAGAGACTTCGAAAACTGCATTTAGTAGCTTAGAAGTATTGGACATTTGGAGTATGGATGGTTTAGAGGCTATTTATCATGGACCACTCCCAAATGGATTCCTTGAGAAACTAAAACTCCTATCTCTACGTGACTGTAACAAAATCACCAATGTTTTACCTTATGATTTGTTGGCAAGGATGAAGAATCTGGAAAAAATGGAGGTAGAGACGTGTGATGAGTTGAAAGATGTATTTGACTCAGAAGAGTTGGAGGAAGGACATATTCTGATCCCTAGATTAAAAGAGCTATTTTTGCTCAATCTACCCAAACTGACAACCATATGGAAGGGAATGTGGGAAATAATACAATCACAGGAAAGCAAAGAAGAGAATGAAATTATCGAAGAGGAGGTCCTTGAGAGTATAGCTAATTCATCCACCAGATTAAGGCAGTCGAGGTCGTACTATATTTCTAGTTCTTTCTCATCACCTCCAATCTTCCCAAATCTAAAAGTGCTAGAAATCTCTAGTTGTCATATGCTAATTCACCTCTTCCCAATAAAAGTAGTTCGAGGTATGTTGCAACTTCAAGTGCTTAAAGTTAAATATTGCGAGGAGATTGAGGAGATAATTGTAGGTGAGGAGGGTGAAGAAGACGAAGAGGACAAGATGATACTACCTCAATTGATGGTTCTAGAACTAGTCTATCTACCAAATCTCTCCAGTGTCTGCCAGCGGGGTTTACATATAGCTTTTCCTTCTTTGGAAGAACTATGTGTGGAGGAGTGTCCCAATTTGAACAGGCTTCCTTTGGGCCCTAATAGTGCGCCCAAACTAAAAAAGATTGAAGGAGATAATTTTGAATGGTTTGATTGGGAAGATCCAAGTGTTGAGGCACGCCTACAACCCCTTGTGAACCAGGTAAATTTTTATGTCTTAGACCTTTTGTTTGGCTTTAAATTTCATTAAAAATAAATTTATATTTTTAGTCGTGCTAAGTGACCTCAAGCTGGAACCTCATATCGCACTTCTTGACGTGAAAGTGGATAGAACCATAGATGCTTTTTCACTTCTTGATGAAAAGCATCTATGGTTCCCATACACTTTCATGTCAAGAAGTGCGATATGAGGTTCCAACCTGAGGTCACTTCAGCATTATTCTTATATTTTTTCCTATGCAAACCTGAAATTAACATATTTCCTGTCATCACTTGTTAACAGAGACTTTCACCATAGCTTTCCTCATGTTTTCCATTGCCATCTCCCTTGTCCTTGCACTCAGCATTGCCATCTTCCTCCCAGAACCAAAATGCTATTGAGGTTTGAATTCATCCTTTTCTTCTGACATTTGGAAGTTTATAGTTTTTTGTTTAGTTCTGCAATAGTTAGTGAATAAGATTGAAAATTAACTTTCACATGTCATGATAAATTTCTTAAACAGATCTTTTGACTTCCCCCCCACCCCCCCAAAAGTCTCCTTTTCTCATGAGCTATATAGATGATAATGATTGAAACCTTTTCGTCCAATGATTTCTATCTTTAGGATTCAAGCTGGTTCTTTCTTTTTGTTTGCATATTGAAATCAATTGTGTATATGTGTCACCAATCAAGCTGAAACTGTGTCTGGGACCACTAAGGTGTGGGCCAAACATTAGCATTGTCGCATATGAAATTTATTTGGTCAAGCAAGATCAGACTTGGCTGTTGATTCAATAGAGGAGGGCAAGCTAATGGTTCATGGGCTTAATGGATCTAAAAATTATTGGGTGTAGGATAGTTCTCTGCATTACTTAAAATGTTGAAGCAAACACTCCACATTTGGTCTGTGATATTTGACTCGTTTGATTTATTTATAAAAAGTTTTCAAGGGTATATTTATGAATGCTTTGCAAAATATAATGTAGAAGGTTTTAAGAGCTTTTACATCCTAGTTTTTTTTTTGGTGGTTGTTGATCATGTGGTTCAGATTAATTTCAAAGAGGGCTAGTTGGGTTGTGTGTTTGCTTTCTGGCTCTCCAGTCACATGGTTCTTTTTATTTTGGACAAACTCCACCATTGACACCTTTTTTATTATTTATTTGAATCCTTTGATTTGATTTTCAACCAATTATTTATTTGTGATAATATAGAATGATCTAATCAATATGCTACAGATGATTTCATTTGTGGAAACCACTTGAATGATTGGTCTCACTCTGCAGTATGTACTTGACTCGAGGATGGTATTGGAAATGTAAGACAGATCGGGTAGATTTTTTTTTGTCATTTAATTATGCAATCCTCATCATCTCACTTTGTCTAATAAAATGTTATATTTTCTAATTTCAATTTTCTTGTTGCAAAATTTTTTGATCTCCTCCCCCGAAAAGTTGAGGTTGGTGTTTGCCATGATGCATGCCACCATTGCTCTTGAGATCACAAGGAAGCCATGAACAAGCCCATGGCGATTCTTGTCAATCGTGAGGAGCTCACTCTAGAGGGTATCAAGATTTTCTATGTCAATGAAGATAAGGAAGAGTGGAAGCTGGGGACAGTATGTGATTTCTATGGGACTTCGGCCATCACTCAGAGTGCGCATCACACATGATCACACAAGTATGGATCATCTTCGTAAACACTTGTCAGGCACCGAATCAGGTATGGGTCCTTTCTAGTTCTCAACAAGTATTATCCCTGGACATTATTATAGTGATACACCAAATCATCTTCTCATAAAGATTAGGATGAAAATAAGATTAGATTATGGTTGGATCAGATCAATTAGAATTTACTTCTTAGTAGATTTCTTTCCTTTAATTTTTATGTAAACCTTGTTAGGATTTGTAGTAGGGGGAAGGTTGATTCGCCACATAGGGTCATCACGTGGCTCATCAAAGTGACCAAGCATTGTGGCTTCACATGTCTGCTATTAACTCAGCCCATGTGGAGAGGTCAAGCAACGTCACAGGGGGACTTGCCATGGTGTCAACAGGGGACTTGCAATGGGAGCAACACATGTCCTACTTCTGGGACCCATGTGCCGCCATCTCATACGTGGTACCATGCAAAGTATCGGGCAAGGAGAGTGACTGGTGGAGACCATGATTGGCCGACATAAAAGAGACAAACAGTACCACACGCCTCAAAAGGACTTTGGATGAAGTCTTGAAGAAATCAAGGATGTCCAAATTGTCTGAGGGAGAATGGATGTGTACAGCCACGAAGAGCATGGGAAGGCCACTGCCATTCAGAGAGTGTCACACGTATGGGGCAAGGAAGGCTGAGGTGGTGCCATAGAAAGAACGCCACGAGCCAGAACTAGAGTCACGGCACGTGTTATTAATTTTGTTTGTTACTTAATTTTTTTTTTTAGTACAGATCCAAGACTGTTATTTGTAACATGGGGAATATATTACAGTTTTGTTAGAGTTTGTTTTGGTTATAATACACCCTGTGATTCTAATCTTTTCTAGTTGTTTGGTTTCTAAAGCATTTGTTAATAAGTCTTAAGGTTCAATAGTTTAGTTGTAGAGATGATCATCACTACCGTCACCTTTGAAGTTGGTATCACAATGCCCTATGGTTACAAATCAACAAGGATCGCTGATCAACATCAATCCCCATTGCTTGATCGTAGCACTTCTACCCATGAATGAACTCCAACAAAGTTGATGAATTGATCTCTATTTTTAAATAAAAGGATTTTTCCTAAAACATGTTGTATTTAAACATGATTAATAATTGGTGTTACATGATTCAATTATGAGGATCGCGAAAAGTAGTTCAAAACATAGTATTTATCTTAGGAGACCTCAATATATCAATTGATATCTGTGGTTATTTGTCAAAATCCAACCATTATTTGATGGCCATGGTTGAAGTAATTTTTCATGGTCAGAGGACTTTCATACTATAATCACTAACGACGATGAGTGTAAATGTAATAAAAGCATGTTGGGCATATTGCATGGACCAAGGGACCATGTAGAGAAGGGACCGAGGTTTACATTTGAGCTCTTTGTACAGTCATGTTGGTCCAAATGCCACCTCATCCCTCTTGATTTGTGGTTTAAATTGGGTTTGAAAAGAAAAAAAAAAATTTGGGCTAGATTTTGAGTTCGAAAATAAATGATCAATGAACTCCCAAATTTAAAATTTGAATCGAATGATGAAAAAATATCTTTTTTTAAATTTTATGTTTTGGAAGTTTATAAAATTTCATGCTCTACAAACACGGGGCACCTGATGGTGGTTTTGACTTCTACATTGGCAGGTGGTCCATAGAGATAGATGGTCCTTCGGTCCATATAAGTCTCGTTCAACAACCAACGTTAGGGAGTCAACATGAAACTTTATCCCCATCAAAAGTAAAAAAAGGACATGAGGCTAGTTGGGCCACAATCGACGGGTTGAGACCGGGGTTACCTAATTCACTACCAAGGGATCAAATCACGAGCTGGTTCGAACCAAATCAGTTCGAGGTATGGTTCGCTCTTGGTTCGTACCAAACTAATTGCTTTATGTAGAGCTATGCTAAACTTATTCACAAAACACAAAATACTCAATTAACGTGGACGATGCACATAACCATATTTTTTCTCGAGATGCTGGAGTAAAAAAGAACTCTTGACTCTGTGCACAATACCGTCAACTGGGTGGGCTTGCACATAACCGTATCTTTTTTTTTTTTTTTTTACATCCCTCCACATATTGATAATATTAGAGATATCCCCTTAAATGCATAAATTGATAGCATATCTCTTTGACCTCTGTCTTTATTGATAGACTAATAGAAAATGTCTAGATACTTTCATCTTCAACTCGTAAACTTAAAAATATAGGTCTTGCTTGTTTATCCTGCAAAAAGTCGCAAACATAAATTCTTACAATGATTTGCCGAATGCGGTTACTTGGATGTATATATTTTTGTGGGTCTCATCATAAATAATTGTGACATTTCACAAAAATTCATTTAAAATACCATAAATCTTTGTGGAGCAAAAACCTCCACAAAACTTTATGTTTTTATCTTCCTTTTTTTCACACGATCTAAGAACAATCCAGGCTAACCTCTCACTCTCTTTCTCTCTCTCTCTCTCCATCTCTTTGCTCTATCGTACCCCATTATGATTGTTTATGTTTTGGTAAAATGAAAAAATGTTGAAATCGTATATAACTCATTTTCAATTCACGAAATAGTAATTCGCCCTATATTTTTGTTTTATTTTGGCGAATTGCACATACCAATCACCGTAGCACGTGTTAGTAGTTAAATATATTCACTTTTAAAGTGGAGGTGCCTATAGAGATTCGAAGATGTGACTTAGGAGCATATCGAATCGCCTTTACCATCTCAACTAATTCCTGATGGTATAATTTACCCTTTATGAATATCTTAGTTGACAATGAAGGTGCCACTTTGCTAAGTGGTAAGACTTGAGGACAATTGATCCCATAAGCTAAGGTTCAAATCCCCATTAACCAATAATCCCTTGTTTGCTTAATAATAAAAAAAAAGCTTAGTTAGTAGACATATTACCTATCAACCCACTAATATGTATTATGTTAAATATAGGTTCCTTTGCTTATGTTAAAAGTCGGTTTGTATTTGATTTCTACTAATGACAATGGTAGGTTTGAGATTTATTTTATTTTAATTTATTAATTAATTTAGCTTTTTGGTTGGTTTAAATTGGAAGATCTTTCAAATGTTGGTTCAAATGAGTAATCATTTTTAAAATATTAATCCCTTATGGAAATGAATATTGGTTTGTAGTTTTTTAATTTGTTTAAAAATGATGGAATTAAATATCAATTTCTTTAAATTTTAAATTAGATTTTATAGAAAAAATATGATTTTTCAAAGAAAACTTAAATTGCATTATTATTATTAGTATTTATTTTTAATTTTTTTTTAATTTTTATGGTTTTAGGATAACCATCAAGCACAAAATTTTGCATTGGACACAACCAAACACTCTAATTTACAAAATTATGTAAAATCTAATAAACGCAGAACTTTGCAACAACAAAATTTTGCATTTACAGTGATTTCAACTCGTAAACTTCAAAGTATAAGTTTCTAGCAATCTCTCTCTCGGTCGCTTCCTGATACAAAAGCTTCTGACAATCCCCCTTGTTTGCATCTCAAGTAGAAGCAGCAACAGCAATGGATTTCTTTGCTTTACCTATTACAGTAATGGTTGAGATTTCAACAGCTCTTATTCAACGCGAGGTCAGATATCTTGTTCAGTACAAGAGATATCTTGAAACCCTTACAGAGAAAGTCGATGATTTGGGAAGAATAAGAGAAGACATAGAACGATTGGTCCAAACAGCTCAAAGAAGAGGAGATTTGATCAATCCAGTAGTTGAAGCATGGCTAACAAAGGCGGACAAAGTTCGAGATGAGGCGATAGAATTGAATGAGGAATCAAAAGAGATCCATAGTTGGTTCAAAGGGTGGTGTTGCGCTCGTCATGATCTTGGTAAAGAAGCAGACAAGTTGATTTGCATCATAAATGGTCTCTTCAATGAAATGAAACACTTCAGATCTCCTGTATCATTTCCTCCCAAAATTCAAGAATTTGTATCCGAAGAACTTACTGTGTCATCTCAACAAGCAACAATAATGAAGGTCCAAGCTAATTCACTCATTATAGAAGATATTCAGATTTCAATTTCTCTTATCGTGCCTCATGTCAGATATCTTGTTCGTCACAAGAGTAATCTTCAAGACCTTATACCGAAAGTGGACGATTTGGGAAGGATGAGAGACGAAGTAGAACGATTGGTCCAAACAGCTCGGAGGAGAGGAGATTTAATCAATCAAGTAGTTCAAAAGTGGCTAGAAAAGGTGGACAAAGTTCGAGATGAGGCGATAGAATTGAATGTGGAAGCTGAAGAGATCAATAGTTGGTTCAAAGGGTGGTGTTGTGCTCGTCATGATGTGGGTAAAGAAGCAGAGAAGATGATTGGCGTCGTGAACGATCTTTTGAATGAAGGGAAACCCTTCAGAGATCCTGTATCATTTCCTTCAGTTCCTCCCAACATTCAATCCATTCCCAGTACTGGATATTTTCTAGAGTTTGAATCCAGAGAATCTGTCAGGAATCGAATCATCGAGGCGTTGAAGGATGAGAAGATCAAAGTAATTGGTGTATATGGGATGGCTGGGATAGGCAAAACCGTCTTGATTGAACAAATAGGGAAACGATATTTGCAAAGAGACGGCTATGTTCTTTTTGATGAGGTTTTGATGGTGACCGTGTCCCACAAACCAGTCTTGAAAAACATTCAAGGCAAAATTGCTGAGAGATTGGGGATGAAATTTGAAGACAATCAGAGTGAATCGACAAGAGCACAACGGTTATGGATGAGGCTCAAGGATGAGAAGAGGATCCTCATAATCTTAGATGATCTATGGAAGAGATTGGATTTAGCTGCTGTGGGGATCCCTTATGGAGATGACAACAAGGGTTGCAAAGTTGTGCTCACCACGAGAAACCTAAATGTATGTGATCACATGGATGCAAACGTGGTGATTCAAGTTAACGTATTATCAAAACAAGATTCCATGATTCTGTTTCGACGGGTTGCTGGTGCTACTGTGGAATCTCCTACCCTAGACAAATTCGCCATGGGGGTTGTTAATGAATGTGGAGGTTTGCCCTTAGCAATTGTTACGGTTGGAAGGGCATTGCGAAATAAGGACCAATTAGTGTGGGAGGATGCATCTCGACAACTAAGGCAGTCAATGTTCCATGATATGGAGAATATCATCTCTGCGATTAGGTTGAGCTATGAATACTTAGTACGGAAAGAAACCAGAAGATGCTTCTTATTTTGTTGCCTATTCCCTGAAGACTTCAAATTTACCAAGGATGAATTGTTGCTGTATGTGATTGGAGACAAGCTGGTTCGAGGTGTTGCCACTTTAGAGGAGGCAAGGAAAAGATTGCATAGAATGCTTGACATCCTTGTATCTTCATCTTTGTTATTAAAAGAAGATGAAGATGAAAAGGTAATGATGCATAAAGTTGTGCGGGGTGCAGCCATATCAATTGCACATGAAGAAAGCAATGGGTTTATTGTAAAAGCTGGTGTGGGATTGAGACAGTGGCCTGATGCTGAAATTTTAAGGAGATGCATGCATATGTCACTAATCAAAAACGACATCAGTAAGTTCCCTAATCAACCTGAATGCCCCCAACTCTTGACCTTGTTATTGTCACGGAGTTATTCTTTTGAGAGACTGCCTAATAGTTTCTTCGAAAGGATGACATCCCTTGTGACTCTAGATTTAAAACGGACTGATATTTCATCACTACCACCATCACTCTTGTGCCTCGTAAACCTTCGAACACTTCTTCTAGATCAAACTTCATTAAGTGATGTATCTCGAGTTGGAGAACTTGAGGAACTTGAAATTCTCTCTCTAAGTGACAATAAGATCGAAAGGTTGCCGGAAGAAATAGGTCAATTGACCAATCTAAGGTTGTTGGATTTGTCTAAGAATCGCTTTCTTAAAATTGTCCCGCCGAACTTGTTGTCGAGCTTGTCCTGTTTAGAAGAATTATACATGATGGGAAGCTTTGATGGGTGGGAGATCGATGGAATAGGAGAAGTTAGTAAGGCTAGATTAACCGAGCTGGCATCCTTAAAATACTTGACTATTCTGGATCTAGATATAAGTGATGTCAGATGTTTGTCCGAAGAGATCCCCATAAATTTGAGAAACTTGACAAAGTTTCGTATCTGTGGGAGTGGGAGAGGAAGTGAATGGAAGCCTAAATTCCCAAGAGCTATGAGCCTTATTATCACCTCGAATCCACTTTCGAATTGGGTTAAGGTTTTGTTGAAAAAAACAGAAGAGCTCGATATTTACAGTTGCAAAGGTCTCAAGAATATTGTCCAACTTGATAGAGGAAGATTTAATAACTTGAAGTTTCTTCGCATAGGACAATGTCTTGGAATGAGATATCTTATGAGTGTGGTGGAAGAGACTTCAGAAGCTGCATTTAGTAGCTTGGAAGTATTAGACATTTGGAGTATGGATAGTTTAGAGGCTATATATCATGGACCACTCCCAAATGGATTCTTTGTTAAACTAAAACTCCTATCTCTACGTGACTGTAACAAGATCACCAATGTTTTACCTTTTGATTTGTTGGCAAGGATGCAGAATTTGGAAAAATTGGAGGTAGAGACGTGTGATGAGTTGAAAGAGGTATTCGACTCAGAGGAGCTGGAGGAAGGACATACTCTGATCCCAAGTTTAAAAGAGCTATATTTGTATAATCTACCCAGGCTGACCATCATATGGAAGGGAATGTGGAAAATAATACAATCAGAGGTAGGGGAAGAAGATGAAATTATGGAAGAAAAGGTCCTTGAGACCATAAGGCAGTCAAGATCTTATTATATTTCTAGTTCTTTTCCAGCACCTCCAATATTCCCAAATCTAAAAGTGCTGGAAATCTCCAGTTGTCATATGCTAACCTACCTTTTCCCAGTGAAAATTGTTCGAGGTCTGTTGCAACTACAAGTACTTAAAGTTAAATATTGTGAGCAGATTGAGGAAATAATTGTAGGTGAGCTGGGTGAAGAAGACCAAGAAGAGGACAAGATGATACTACCTCAATTGACGGTTCTAGAACTAGTCTACCTACCAAATCTCTCCAGTGTCTACCAACGGGGTTTAAATTTTGATTGGCCTTCTTTGGAAGAACTATGCGTGGAGGAGTGTCCCAGTTTGAACAGGCTTCCTTTAGGCCCTAATAGCGCACCAAAAGTAAAAAAGATTGAAGGAGATAATTTTGAATGGTTTGATTGGGAAGATCCAAGTGTCGAGGCACGCCTACAACCCCTCTTCAATCAGGTAACTTCTTATCTCTTAACCCTTTTTTTGGCTTTAAATTTCATGAAAAATTAGTTTCTAATTTTTCCTATGCAACCTGAAATTAACATGTTTCCCCTGCCCCGTTGCTTGATAACAGAGACATTCACCATAGCTGTTTTCCATTGCCATCTCCCTTGTCCTTGCACTCACCATTGCCATCTTCCTCCCATAACCACAAATCTATTCAGGTTTGAATTCATCTTTTTTCTTCTGAAATTTCAAGATTTATGGTATTTTGTTTAGTTCTTGGATAGTTAGTGAATAAGATTGAAAATTAATTTTCACATGTTAGGATATATTTCTCAGACAAATCTTTCTATTTGATACTGATCAAAACATTTTCATCCAATGATATCTATTGTTATTATTCAAGTTTCTTTCTTTCTGTTTGCATATGGAAATCAAGTGTGTATGAGTGTCACCAATCGAGCTGAAACTGTATCTAGGACCACTAAGGTGTGGGCCAAACATTAGTATTGTTTCAAACTTTGCTGTTTATATTATAAAGAGCAAGCTAATTGTTCATGGGCTTACTGGATCTAAAAGATTATTGGGTGTAGGATAGTTCTCTGTTCTCCTTAAAATATTCAAGCAAACACCTCACTTTTGGTATGAGATACTTGACTTATTTGATTTTATGTATAAAAAGACTGGTATTTGCTTAAAATGTTCAAGCAAACACCTCACTTTTGTATCCTTGAGGACATGAGATTCTTTTTTTGTTGTTGTTGTTGTTGTTGTTGTTGTTTTGGCGGTGGTTGTTCATGTGGTTTGCCATGATCAATATGTTCATATTTATTTCAAAGAGGGCTGGTTGGGCTGTGCATGTGTTTGCTTTTTTTTTTTGTTAATTAGAATCCTTTGATTTGGTTTTCAACCAATTACGATTATGTTCATATTTTTAGAATGAAATATGCTACAGATTCTTTCTTGAATGATTGGTCTCACTCTGCAGCACTAACCCACACGAAGATGACATTAGAAGCGCAAGACAGACCAGGTGAAATTTGTTTTTGTCATTTAATTTCTGCAATCCTCATCTCAGCTTGTCCAATAAAATGTTATATTTTCTAATTTCATCCCCCAAAAGTTCAGGTTGGTGTTTTCTGATCCGCCATGATTCATGCCACCAGAAGCTCTTGAGATCAGAAGAACGACCATGCACAAGTCCATGCACGTACAATTCTTGTAAGGTGTAAGGAATTCACTCTTGGGCTACCAAACTTTTCTATGTCAATGTTGATAAAGAAGAATGGAAGCTCGAGACTCTATGGGACTTTGGCCATCACTCAGAGGTGTCATCTTACATAAAGTTGTTGACTGACTAACTGACAAGATGAGGATTGAGGCCCATGATAACACAAGTACGTGTCATCCTTGTGAACAATCATCGTGCACAAATTCAGGTCTGGATCGTCTCTAGTTCACCGCAAGTATTCCTGGATATTAGTATATTGATACACAAAATCATCTTCTCAAAAATATGAGGATAACAATTAGATTAGATTATGAATAGATCAGATCAAATAGAACTTACCTCTATTTTGAATTCTTTCCATTATTTTAAAAAAGTAAACCATACTAGGATTCTCGTATTTTGGGATCTAATAATCTAAAAACATTTCTTTATCAGTTATTGACTATGATCTAGTAATTCCACAAGAGAACTAACTCCACCTATTGGATGCAGTGTTTGGCCTTGAAGGAAAGGTGGTGTAATCTACTTTGTGACACACAACGACATTGTGTGGTGCTTGAGGAGTTGCTATCTAATGTAGTGGATCGTCTCGTGTTGAAGGGCTTCTGGACAATATTGAGTCACAGCACATGTTATTAATTTTGTTTGTTATTTTAATTCTCTTTTTTATTTTTTATTTTTTATTTTTTTATTACAGATCCAAGACTAGTATTTGTAACATGGGGAATATCTAAGTTATGTTGAGTTCGTTTTTCGTTACAATATCGTTTGGTTATAATCTTTTCAAGTTAGTTTAGTTTCTGAGGCATTAGTTGAGAGTTTCAATACTTGTATTAGCAATTATCTTTGTTTACTAACTGTTGTAAATATCCCATTTTTGCATTTGTCTAATTCGTCATTCGGTTGTTGTGTGTTCCTAATGATGAGCGCAAAATATGCGAAGAATCCGAAAGTTTAAGAATTTCTTTCCCAATTTTGTTGCTTCTATTTCTTTCATCTTTCATACTCGTTACAACTCGACGTAAAAATCATGTATGTTTAGGATCATTATACTTTACACTCGATTTGGCAAGTGTGCACGCTTAGGCTTGCCATACATTTCAATAACATAGAAATCTCGCAATGTTAGGAACATGTGATCTCAAGACTTATAAATCATTGAGACTAGAAGAAATCACACGCTAAAATTTTCAAAAATTTACAAAATGACAAAAATACCTCCTTGGGTCCCATACCTCTGAAAAGTCTTAAAAGTACTTTATTATCCTTAGGATATGATTTCGAGCCTAATGAGACTCAAATAGGTGAAAACAGTGAAGTTTACAAAAAAGTCACAAAAATGATTAAAATACCCTTTGATATTTGAGTTTTACCTAGAGATTTTAATTTTTAGGAAAACATGACTAAAAATAAAAAATTTCAATAAATTTACACACATCAAAAAAATTTAGAAATCTCCATTTAGGAAAATTGAAAATTTAAACATAAAATAACATTGATTAGAATTGTAAAAATTAAAAATTAAAAATTAATCGACCAATCGAATCGAAAATTAAAATTTTATTAACCAATCAAATCAAAGTAAAAAAACTTAATCGACCAATCAAATCGAAAATTAAAATTTACCCAACCAATCCAATTAAAAGCTTGAGACGAACACTAGAATAAATTGTTTAATTTAATTGACCCATCAAAGTGAATGTTACTTAATTGAATTGAATCAAAATTCATCTTCTCACAAATCTACGAATAAAACATATGCCACTATCAAGTTGCAAAACACAAGATCACCCCCTTTATTGTTTTTTCTTAAAAAGAATCCCCACGTAATATAGATTGGGTTTGCCAATAGAATCAAATTTTCTCTCCTAACGTGACCTAGACACAGTTTTATCTCTTCGTTTGTTCTTACAAAATAAGAAGAATAAGAGAAAGAAGATTGTATAAAGGAGAAGAGTCGAACAAGAACAACATGTAAAACACCATCACTCTTTTCATTAACATCACAGCCACACATTCTTCTCCACAACGTCCCTGCAACAACCTCCTTTTTCTTCTTTAATGTCTCTTTCATAGCACCACCACGTTTTCCTTCTTTTCTTCTCTATCAAAGTCCCAACAACAGTACCAGATTTCTACTCTTCTCTATTACAAATCCCATAGCAGCACCACATTTTCTATCCTCTCTTAAAATCTGCAAACAATAGGATCATAGATTCTTTCTCTCTTTAACGTCAACTTTCCATCATACCATTAGTGCCCCTTTCATTCTATTTCGCCGTCTCTCTCAAGCTATCATTGAATTGAGTCTGAAGGAATTGCACCACAACAACCATATTATCATAGAGGTGAGTTTAGCTTTGTTATTTTACTTTATTTATTCTCTTTTGACTTATTTATTCTTCATTCTCCCCATGTTTATTTTCTTTGATATGCCTTTTGCTATTTACCATCATTGATCCATTGCTGACGTTTTCTTATGTTCTTAAGTCCTAATCATCATGTAACTTATAATAAAGGAAGCTTTTTTTCCTTCTTATTTTTTTATACTAATAGGATTGGAAAATACATTTTTCTTTGTTAAGTTCTTTATCATCATGCTTAAATCAAATTTTTGTAGGGTTGCTTGAAATTTTCTAAGTAGAGCGATTCAAATTACTTTAGTAATTTGTATGTTTAGGAATAAAAATTTATTCAATTCGATGGATTTTAATTGTGTGATGATTAAGGATGGATTTATATAGTTTTTTTACTATCCAAACCTGAAACTAACATATTTCCCCTACCCTATCGCTTGTTAACAGTGACTTGCGCCATAGTTGACTCCTTTGTCCCATGGTTGTCACCCTTGTGACAAAAAAAAAAAAAAAGATTTTGAATGAAAATTTTCTCCACAAGCAAGTGCATTAACAAGCCCAGGGAAATTCTTGTGAAGTGTGAGGAGCTCACTCTAAAGAGTAACAAGCTTTCTATGTCAATGTAGATAAGGAAGAGTGGGAGCTGGAGGCCCTATTTGATCTCTATGGGACTTTGGCCATCACTCAGACCATCATTGTAAAGTTGATTGACTGACCGACAAAATGAGGAGCTATCATCGCACAGGTATGGGTCGTCTTGGTAGACACTCATCATGCTCCAAATCATGAACTTTTCATAAACATTAGATCTGATCAATTAGAATTTACCTCGAGTTAGACTTCTTTCCATTTTTTTTTTCTATATAAACCTTATTAGGATTCTTGTAATTTGGGACCTAAACCATTAAAGCTGCTTTCACACTGCCCTATGGTTACAAATCAACTTCAATTACTGATCAACGTCGATCTTGATCATTGCACTAACAAATGTGATTAATTGATCTCTATTTTTTAAAATTCCTAAATCATGTGTGATATGTGATTTCTCTCATGATCAGGGTTAGATTTGTATTCAGTGTTCATGTTTCATGCTCATGTTCGGTTATAAATAATTAGTACTCACCCAAAGACTTTACCAACTAAGTTAGTTGGCACCTGCTTCAATTGAGCTTGAGGCAATATATGAAGGGCTGAGATGTGCGCAAGAGAGAGGCTTTTCAAAAATTATATTTTCTGCAGACCAATATTTCAAGACATTTCGGATAGCTTTGACCATGGTATTTTCGAAATGTGACTAATTTTTTTTTTTGAGAAAATTACTAGAAGGACCCTCACGGAGGGATTTCTTTCTAAGTAACCCCTAAGTTTTGGGCAGAAGCTTGATGGTCCATTTAGTAAACCTTTTTATTTCTTAAGGGTCCCTCATTATTGGTTAAGTCAGCACTTTTTATTTATCGTCGAACTCGCTACTTTTTAGTTATTGTCGAGCTCACTGCTTTTTATTTATTGTTGAGTTCACAACTTTTTTATTTATTGTTGAACTCGCCACTTTTGATTTATTGTCGAGTTCACCACTTTTTATTTATGGGAAATTATTAAAAAAAATCTATTAGAAAAAAGTAAAATTTTTACAGAATCTTTCAAAGGAATCAAAATCGCCCTTTAAGGATCGAGTTAAAAAAAAAAAAAAAAAAATTAAAACATTTAAAATTTTGACTTTTAAAGGGCCAAATTTTGTTTACTATTATAAAATTGAAAATTTCAACTCTTTAAGGGCTGAAAAAAATTATTAAAATTTAAAAAAAAAAATAATCAACAATTGCAGTCGTTAATTTTTTTTTTCTTTTTCTGGCACGTTTAGGAACAATTTTCGATTGCTCCTAATGTCCAGTTTTTGGTGTGATGCCATTTTCAACTTTTTAAAAAATATATTATTATTTTTTTCTCCAAGAAAATGTTAAATATAATCCCCTGAATTCTACTTAATTTTTTTTGAGAAAACCTGACTTTAGTCGATAGGGCAAATCAATATAGATGGCCGCTGTGGATTATTCAATAGCTGGCCACCTCTTAGGTGGCATGCTTGAAGAGCAAAAATATGACGGTTCTTCATCAAGATAAGAAATCATAAACAGTCTCTCAAAAGTTGCACCTGAATGAAAGAAAAGAAATAGAATTTAGGGACCATTCATGAGAGAGGATCTAAAATGAGAATCGAGAACAAGTCCTTTATTATTGTCCTAAAACTCCACAATAAACATCAATATTTCTAGTTTTGGAGAAATCATCTCAACCAATTCAGAGGAATTGAACAAGTCAAAGATGCCAATGGTTGTCAAGAGCAGTAACTTGGCAATTAAAACAAGAATATTTTGAAGCATTAGGAACAGTTGAAAACAGTTATTAAATATGTAAGAAAAAAATAAAAAATAAAAAATAAAAAAGTGGCAGTTGTAATTGTTAACCTCTTTTTAAAAAAAATTCAATAAAAAAAAATATTTCGACCCTTAAAGGGTCGAAAATTTCAAATTTATAAAAAAATTCAGCCCTTAAATGGTCGATTTTGGTTCCTTCTGATAAATAATATAAAATTGTTACTTTAAAAAAAAAAAATTTAATAGGTTTTTTTTATAATTATAATTTCCCCTTTTATTTATCGTCAAACTCCAATTAAAAGTGGTGAACTGACACTACTAAAAATCACTCATTTTTTATTTTTAAGTTTTTCTGACTAAAATATGAGGAAAGATCAACTAAAAACTTGAGATAATGAATTGTTTAGATGATTTCAAACCAAAAGAACCATTCTTGATCGATTTTTATCCTAAATCAAAGAAAAAAAGTGAAAAAATCCTAATTTTTTTATATACATCTACAAAATGTTTGAAAAGTCTCTTGAAAATGATTTCTTCTTCCTTCTTAAATCCTTTCTAACAGACTGGAATCTCCAAAATTCGATTAAAATGTTTAAAAAAAAAAAAGGATGAAAATGGTGAGGTCGAACGGTTAGGGCATTCAATCATGAGAAATGAGGGACATGGGGATTGGGGACTTATTATAAATAAAAGTTTTACTAAATAGACTATTAAAAGAGGCCCTAAAACTTAGGGACTAATTAGAAAGGACTCCTTCCGTCAAATCCTTTAAGTAATTTTTTCATTTCTTTTGGTCGAGGATCATAGGTTGTCAATTGTTTGTATTTTTTAAAGAACTATCGAGCAGACCTATCTATTGCAATTTTATTACAAAAACTCCCTTTCGATCAAGTATGTTACCGAACAAAACCTTACTTTATGAATTAGGCTAACATGACTAATATAGTAAGATTTAAGATCTTACTAAGGGTTGTCTGGCCCACATGGGTTATCCAATTGGCAATTCAACACCACATATTTCTATATTTTATGAAAAAACTTAGATTCAATATGTTTTGAAAATGGATGGACACCAAACTCTCAAATTTAAAACTAAAATTCAATGGTAAAAATTAACTTTAAAAAAAAAAAAAAAAAATTCTAGCGTTCTTAGAATTTTTTCCTTTATAACCCTATGGTATGAGATCATATTTTTGGATGCCAAAAATTTATGCGGTTGTGGAGGGATAAAATCCTCTCCCATCTAGACCGTTTATTTCAAACCAATTAATGGGAATCTTGAGATGGGCTCGTGACATCATTTAAGAGAACTCTATTTAATTAGAAAAAAAATTCCAATTTAAGAGGATTCTTTTCTTTTTAGATAATTATTAATTTAGATAGAGATAAATGGAAAAATTAGAATTTAACTAGAATTACGATTTCTTTTATAGTTTTAGGATTTTTTCTATATAAAGGATTAAAGGTCATTGTAAAAAAGGGATAGGGAATATAGGGAGACCGAGAGAGGAGGTCATGTAACTGAACTTTATTATAGTGGAATAATTCCTCAAGTCCATGGATATAGGCATATTTTTTGAACCACATAAAAAACTCTTGTATTCCTTCTTTTTTTTCTTTATGCTTTTCAATTGTTTTTTGAGTTTAATGGTGTGTTTTTTATTCAACTCATAATCTTAAGTTGTATCACAAAATACACCTTTACAGTGGTCATAATCCTCTGCAAGGTATGTTAAGCAACAAATTAGCGGTATCAACTTGAATTTTATGACATGGATCCCCACTTCAAGAATTACTAGGTAACAAATTAGATAAAGTAAGGCTTGGTGAGTGACAAACTTTATAAAGTGAGATTATGAGATTTCCTTGGAGTTGTTAGAACTCCATGGGAGTTTTGTAATAAAATAGTTAGGTTTGCCGGTTAAATCTATTTTTCTTCTTCTTTTCATATAAATGAGGAGAAGTTCAACTCTTTAGTCTAATATGTCACATCACATCTTTTCACTGTGTTGAAGAGGTAATTGTTTATTATTTTTTAAAGACGGAGAAGAGCGACCAAAGGGAGAAAAGCTGGCTAACCTCTTGTTTAAAGACCGTAGGGAAGAGGAATAGCTAAAATTGTCTTGTTTTTCATGAAAAAGGTTGAATGTGAACAATGATATTTCCATTGAAATTGCCATATTTCCTTATTTTTTAGGGAAAATTATGAAAAAAATCCAAAAAGAATTGATCAAAAAGAATTTAATTTTAAAAAAATTAGAAAAAAGAAAAAATTCGGTCATTGAAAGACTGGTTTCTTCTCTCTCCTCTACATTTTAAAAAAAATTGATTTTTTTTTTTAAATATCGATCATTGAAAGATCGATTTCTTCTCTCTCTTCACTTCTCTCTCCTCTACATTTAAAAAAAAATCGATTTTTTTTTAAAATACCGGTTATTGAAAGACCGGTTTCTTCTCTCTCGTCACTTCTCTCTCTTTTACATTTTAAAAAAAGGGAAAATTATGAAAAAAAATAAAAAAAAATAAAATAAATTATAGTGATTATGATTATGATATTCATAAGAATCAAACCGAAACCGATCCATTGACACCCCTAATGTTCACGAAGTTGGTCACTTTTACATATTATTTATTTAATCATTTTTTCATCCCTTTTTCTTATTCTACATAATATGCCATCGCTTTTTAAAGTTAACAATAAATGATGAGATGGTAGTTAAACTCTCCCAAGTCCCAACCCTTCATACATAACGGTACAAGCTAGGCTATTTACACCCACCATTTGTGCTCATTGCATTTACTTATAACCATAGTCACAAAAATTGGTGAATTAAAAAAAAAAATACATTTTAAATGCGATTTGCAATTTCTCTCTTTTTTTAAACGTGGGATTTAATGTATGATAGAATTTGGTAATTCATAAATGTAGAAATATGTGATTTGATGATGATAATTTGATTTTAAGAATTTTTATTAGATATATATTTTTTCATAATTTTTATTAGACATATTAATCTTGAATGTAGAGGAGAGAGAAGAAATCGGTCTTTCAATGACTGGTATTTTTAAAAAAAATTCGATTTTTTTTAAATGTAGAGGAGAGAGAAGTGAAGAGAGAGAAGAAATCGGTCTTTCAATGATCGGATTTTTATTTTTTTTCTAATTTTTCAAAATTAGATTCTTTTTGATAAATAAATTTTTTTTTTTAAAGATTTTTTTTCATAATTTTCCCTATTTTTTATTGGAAAATTGCAAAGTAATGTGGAAAGGAATAGTTAAAATTGTCTCGTTTTTTGTGTAAAAGATTGAACGTGAACAATGGCATTTCCATTGAAATTGTCATCTTCTCTTATTTGTTTATTGGAAAGTTGCATAGTAATGTGAAGAGGAATAATTAAAATTGTCTTGGTTTTTGTGAAAAAGATTGAATATGAACAGTGGCATTTCCATTGAAATTGTCTTCTTCCCTTATTTGTTTATTGAAAAGTTGCACAGTAATGTGAAGAGGAATAGTTAAAATTGCCTTGTTTTTCATGAAAAAGGTTGAATGTGAACGGTGGCTTTTTCATTGAAATTGTCACCCACCTTTATTTTTTTATTGGAAAGTTGCATAGTAATGTAAAGAGGAATGGCTAAAATTATCTTGTTTTTCGTGGGTTGAATGCGAAAGGTGACATTTCCATTGAAATTGTCATCCTCCCTTGTTTTTTATTGGGAAGTTGCATAATAATGTGAAGAGGAATAGCTAAAATTGTCTTGTTTTTCATGGGAAAGGATGATTGTGAATGGTGACATTTCCTTGAAATTGTCGTCATCCCTTGTTTAATAGAAAGTTGCATAGTAATGTCAAGAAGAATCGCTAAAATTGTCTTGTTTTTCGTGGGAAAAAGGTTGATCGTGAATGGTGACATTTCCATTGAAATTGTCATCCTCCCTTATTTTTTATTGGAAAATTGCACAATAATGTGAAAGAACACATCACACCACCTTAATGGGGGTATGGTAAGGGGATAATTTTTTATTCTTTGTTTATAAAGAGAGAATAGTAGTTAACATTTTAATCATGTTCAAACATAGGTTTGTTTTCATAATATAATCATTGGATCCGATTTTAATCTGATCAGACTAAAGTTAATTTGAAATCGATCAAAAATTTCATGGGATCTTTAAGCTCAATCTGAAAATCTAAAATCCTGATCCAAACCTTTTTATTTTTTATTTTTTTGGGGATAGGAACAAATCAAATACTGGTTCAAATCTGGATCATTGCCAGCTCTACCTCGAAATAGCTTTTTGTGGCTTTGGTCATTTTGTCAAAATTCAATGAAGCTATTTTTCACAAGTAATAGGGTGACATTATTTGCACGCACGAAAAGTACTCTATGTACCCACTTGAAATTAAGATGTAAAAATTTAAATTTACATCTATGCCCTTTTTTGAAATTCTCTTTGCACACACCCTAATATACCAAACAAAAAACTCATTTCTTATATACATAGGGTGACGTTCGGGGGCCCTAAATTAAGAGAGCCAAACATTGTGCCAAACATTTTTTCAATGTATGTGTTAATAGTTTTGGAATTGGCTGATTTTTAGTGAGGATGATCTCCTTGATGAAAAAGATCATCCTCACCAAAAATCAGCTCATTCCAAAACTTCTAACCCCATCAAAAGTGGTTTGCAAAAAATGGATGGTCCATGATTTTTCAACTTGTAAATTAGGATTAGAAGTTTCAAAATGAACTGATTTTTGGTGAGGATGATCCCTTCACCTTTCACCATAGAGATCATCATCACAAAAAAATCACTTGATTCCAAAACTTCTAATCCCTATTTTGAAAAATGTTACCACAATGTTTGGCTTTCTTTAAGGCCTTCGAACACACACACACACACACACACACACATACACACACATTAATCTTCAACCCTAATTTAACTACCAAAAACTTAAACTTCAAATTCAACGGTCCGACAGATTAGAAAAAAATGGTCCGACTGATTCTCTACTATCTAAAGTTAAAGTAACAGACACAAAAATCGAGATCAAGATTGTACTTGGCTCGTTATTAATAAAAATACAATGTAAAATCAGTAAAAAATACTTTAATTACTAACTTAGTAATATTTTAAATCTTACTAAGAGTCGTTGAGCCCACATGAATTATCACATTAACAATCGAACACGACGTTTTTCTAGATTTTATGGAAAAAACACATACTCACAAAAAATAAATTTTAAAAAATATCTTTTGAGCTTGATCCAAGATGTTGAAAATGGACAGTTACCGAACTCCCAAAACTTAAACTTCAAATTCAACTGTGAAAAATAATGATTTTTTTTCTAGAGATCTTAGAATTCCATTCTTTACGAGCCCTATGACATTGGTTCATGTTTTTGGATTCCAAAACGTGGGGTCAAGACTCTTATTAAGATTTAAGTCATTTTTCAACAGATGAAAGATTTTGTTGAGTCTGTTGGATTACTCAATAAATTTTAGGATAACTAAGATAACATTTGTCAGATTTTGACAAAATATGCTCTTTATTCTAAAGAGCATTCTTAGAGATGCTCTTTGTGCAAGGGAACTCCTGAAGCACTAAGAAATGTTGGGTCACAACTGTAGTTAGAGAATAGGGGAAGTTATATTAACGTGTCACTCACTTGTAAGGATGGGTCAAAGTTAAAATCAAAGGGATTTTTCTCAAAACGTGTGCAACTTATGTCCAAATTCCAATTTCAATATATTGTTCATTTTAATTTTCAAAACATGTATTTCAAGTGAGTTCATCACTTTTATAATCATTGAAATTGCTGGTACATCTACAAATTCATAGATATTTAAAGTGATGAATTTAGAAGTTTGTAGATTATAAAAATGACAAAGTTAGTGAAATTTTAATAAGCATTAGGGCATTTTGGGATGCAATGTAAAAAGTAGAAAGTAACTTTAGAAGAAAGTAGAAAGTAACTTTGGAAGAAAGTTTAAAATAAAATAAAAAATTCTAATATTAACATTGGTACTATCGATATCAATATTTGTATTATGACCAAAAAAAAAAAATTGAACTCGGCGATAAAAATAGTGAATTTTAAAATAAAAAATGTTGCAACACGACACTACAAAGTGACTCAGATTTTGTTCATTTTTTCGACCTTGACACTAGATAGATCTTTTTGAAATACCTAAAATGCATATATTATTGTTGTGAAACCTACACTCAAATCAAACATTACATTGAAATCTTCAAAACTTTAGAATGCCAACTTCATTTGTCACTTTTTGTTTCAAATCGTCGAAATATACATCCAAGTGTCAAAATTAGGAGTATATCATCCATAGTAAGAATCATTGGTAACGAGATAATAAAAAAAAAAGTTAATTTAGGTACTCCCAAAACCATTATAAATTAAAGAGTCATGATGAATGCACATGGTCAAGGTACGTGGCTGATGTGGCAAGGACATAAAATCATGGATTGTTTTCATTAGGATACATAGGAAAAAGATGTGTGGTTCTGTGTCCTTGCCACCTCAACCACGTATCCAACCGCATGCATTCACCATTATTTTCAATTAAAGGGAGATGAGGTTGAGGGACTATTAGAAATGGACCATCAAGATACAGTCCAAAACTCTGAGTAGTACTTAGAGATAAAACTCTCCCACATGGTAGTAGCCAAGTTGAATCTCCTCATCATATCAAATGGACTTCAGGTACAGAATCATAAATTTGAAAATAAAGAGGTGTATAAAGTATTTAAAAAAAGTTCAGAGGAGTAGACTCTAAAATCTAAAACACCAGTTTCTCAACCCTGGGGATCCCATACTTTCTCTCAGTCCTCTCTCTTGTAACCAGTAACCCAAACAGAGTGTTTTGGTGTGTATGCGCTACTTCCAGCTCCACACCCTCACCTCCCTCCAGTTTAAACCTCTGAATTTCTCCCTAAAATCATTCATCTTCAAGTTCTTCGACCATACAACTAACCATAATTTTCCCCCACTCAGAGATTCTCTTCTCAAACAATCCCTACCCCTCACCCCTTTCTCACAGTTTTTTTTTTTTCCTTACCAACTCTAACTAACTCCCCCTCTCTCTCTCTGAAACAAAGCTTCTCATCATTCCCCCTCGTTTGCGTCTCAAGCAGAAGCAGCAACAGAAATGGAGCTAGTTGTTGAATCTTTTGTCAAGAGTACAGTTGATGCTTTTGTCCCTGACAAGAGACATTTTCAATCCCTTATGCAGAAAGTGGACAATTTGGGAAAGATAACAGAGGAGGTAGAACAATTGGTCCAAATAGCTCAGAGGAAAGGAGATATTATCAATCCAGTAGTTGAAGCGTGGCTAGAAAAGGTTCACAAATTTCGACGTGAGGAAATAGCATTTGAAGTGAGATCCGAAAATATCCATGGCTGTTTCAAACGGTTGTTTTCCACTCTTCGTTTAAATATTACATCAAGGAATTTGTTTTTCATCGCAGAAGATCTCCTAAATGAACGACGATCCTTCAGTTCCATATCATATCCTGCACTTCCTCCCAGTAGCATTCAATCCATTATTTCCAGTAGTACTGGATATTTTCTGGATTTTGAATCCAGAGAATCTGTCAAGAACCAAATCATCGAAGCGTTGAAGGATGAGAACATCAAAGTAATTGGTGTATATGGGATGGCTGGGGTAGGCAAAACCACCTTGATGAAACAAGTTGAAACATTAGTGCGTCAAGAATATCTTTATGACGAGGTTCTAATCGTGACCGTGTCTCATAATCCAGTCTTGAAAAACATTCAAGATGAAATCGCAGAGAGACTCGGGATGAGATTTGAACAGGAGAGCGAACGAATGAGAGCACGAAAGCTATGGATGAGATTGGAGCAGGAGAAACGGGTCCTCATAATCTTGGATGATCTGTGGAAGCGTCTGGATTTAGCTGATGTGGGAATCCCTTACGGAGATTACCACAAGGGTTGCAAAATTGTGATAACCACGAGAAACCTAAATCTATGTGGTCACATGGATGCAAACTTGAGGATTGAAGTTAATCTACTATCGAAAAAGGATTCATGGAATCTGTTCCGACAGGCTGTCAGTGATACCATAGAATCTCCTGCCTTGATCAAATTCGCTACGGAGGTTCTTAATCAATGTGGAGGTTTGCCTTCTGCGATTATGACAGTTGGAAGGGCGTTGCAAAAAAAGGACCAAATTGTATGGGAGGATGCAGCTCGACAAATGAGGCAGTCTACGTTCCATGATATGCAGATTGTCAACTCCTCGATCAGGTTGAGCTACGACTACTTGGTAAGGGAAGAAACCAAAAGATGCTTCTTATTTTGTTGTCTTTTCCCCAGAGGCTTGAAATTTACCAAGGATGACTTGTTGTTGTACGTGATGGGAGACGAGCTTCTTCGAGATGAAGCCACCTTAGAGGAAGCAAGGAATAGATTGCATGGGATGCTTGACGTCCTTGTATCTTCATGTCTCTTATTAAAAGAAGAAGAGGATGGAAAGGTAATGATGCATGAAGTTGTTCGGAGTGCAGCCATATCAATTGCACATGAAGAAATCAATGGGTTTATCGTTAAAGCCGATGTGGGTTTGAGACGCTGGCCAGATGCAGAAAATTTAAGGAGATTCATGCACATGTCTCTGATCAAAAACAAAATCAGTAAGTTCCCTAATCAACCTGAATATCAACGACTCTTGACCTTGTCATTGTCACGGAGTTTTTCTTTTGAGAGACTGCCTGATGGGTTCTTTGAAAGGATGACATCCCTTGTAACTCTAGATCTAAAAAGGACTGATATTTCATCACTACCACCATCACTCTCGTGCCTCGTGAACCTTCGAACACTTCTTCTAGATCATACTTCACTAATTGATATATCTCTAGTTACAGAACTGAAGGAACTCGAAATACTCTCTCTAAGCAACAACAAGATAGAAAGATTGCCGACAGAAATGGGGAAGTTGACCAATCTAAAGTTGCTAGATTTGTCAAAGAACCGCCTTCTTAAAACTATCCCACCCAAAGTGTTTTCGAGCTTCTCTTGTTTAGAAGAATTATATATGATGGGAAGTTTTGATGCGTGGGAGATTGATGGAATAGGAGATGGATGTAAAGCTAGATTAACCGAGTTTGCATCCTTAAAATTCTTGACTATTCTAGATATAGATATAAGTGATGTCAGATGTTTCTCCAAAGATATCTCCATAAATTTGGGAAACTTGACCAAGTTTCGTATATGTGGGAGTGGGAGAGGTAGCGAATGGAAGCCTAAATTCCCGAGGGCAATGAGACTAAATATCACATCAGCTCCACTTTCAAATTGGGTTAAACTGTTATTGAATCAAACAGAAGAGCTCGATCTTTACGATTGCCCGCATCTCAAGAATATTGTCCAACTTGATAGAGGAAGATTTAACATCTTGAAGTTTCTTTGCATAAGACAATGTATTGGAACGAGATATCTTATGAGTGTGGTGGAGGAGCCTTCGGAAGCTGCATTTAGTAACTTGGAGGTATTAGACATTCAGAGTATGAATAATTTAGAGGCAATTCATTTTGGACCACTCCCAAATGGATTCCTTGAGAAGCTAAAACTGTTATCTCTACGTGATTGTATCAAAATCACCAATGTTTTATCTTCTGATTTGTTGGCAAGGATGCAAAATTTGGAGAAATTGGAGGTAGAGATGTGTGATGAGTTGAAAGAGGTATTTGACTCAGAGGAGCTTGAGGAAGGGCATGCTTCAATCCCCAACTTAAAAGAGCTACATTTACATGATCTACCGAAACTGACAACCATATGGAAGGGAATGTGGAAAATAATACAATCAGAGGAAAATGAAGAAGAGGATGAAATTATCGAAGAGGAGGTCCTTGAGACTACAGCTACTTCATCCACCAGATTAAGGGAGATCAAATATTACTATGTCTCTAGCAATTTTCAATCATCTCCAATCTTCCCAAATCTAAAAGTGCTGGAAATCTCGAGTTGTCATACGCTAAAGCACCTCTTCCCAATAGAACTAGTTCGAGACTTGCTCCTACTACAAGTACTTAAAATTAAAAATTGCGAGGAGATGGAGGAGATAATTTTAAGCGCTGAAGCAGAGGAAGAGGACAACAGGGTACTCCCTCAATTGAAGAGCCTGGAACTAGTCTATCTACCAAAGCTCTCCAATGTGCACCAAAGGGGTTTACTTTTTGAATGGCCTTCCTTAGAAGAACTACACTTGGAGGAGTGTCCAAATTTGAGCAGGCTCCCTTTAGGCCACTGGAGTGCACCCAAACTAAGAAAGATTGAAGGAGTTAATGTTGAATCGCTTGATTGGGAAGACCCAACGGTCAGGGAACGCCTACAACCCCTTTTCAAGGAGGTAATTCTTTTGGCTTAACCCTTCTGTTTCACCTTTAAATTTCATAAAACTAGATTTACATTTTTTTCTAAAATAAATCTGAAATTAATATCTTGTCCCTTGCGCATTGCCTGTTAACAGTGACATTTTCCATAGCTGTCCCTTCTGTCCTCGTGGTTGCCATTGCCGTTACACTTTCTTTGCACTCACTATCACCATCGTCCTCACAGAAATGAGAGATCCTTCTTACACCCATTTGACCAAAAATGATATTCAGGTCTGAGTTCATCTTTTTTGTTTTTAAATTTGGTGGAGATTTGTAGGTTTTTTGTTTTTATGCCATCATATTTTCCATGCCTCACTGCAAAAATCAGGTTGAGATTGCAAGGAAGTCCGTGAACAAGACCATGACGATTCTTGTGAAGCATGGGGAGCTCACTCTGGAGGGTATCAAGATTTTCTATGTCAATGTAGATAAGGAAGAGTGGAAGCTGGAGACACTATGGGATCTCGATGGGCCTTTGGCCATCACTCAAGAGCGTCATCTTACGTAAAGTCGACATAAATACTCACTATGCACGAATTCAGGTCTGGGTCCTCTCTAATTCTTAACAAGTATCCTTAGTCATGGGTTCAAGTCTAGCTTACCCATAAAAATATAAATAAACACTTATAAGGATTCTTGTAATTTGGGTTCTAGTAATCTAAAATTATGTTTTCATCGATCATTAACTATGATCTGTAAACTCAACCAGATAACTACATTCCACTGAATCGGATGCAGTAAGTTGGCTTGGAGGAAAGGCGTTGTAATCAACTTTGTGACACACGAAGACGTTTATGAAATCCAAAGGTTTTATAATGTGGTGATCGATGAGTTAGTTGCCATCTAATGTTGCAGATCTTCTCTTTTATTGGAGAGCTTTGTGTCAATTGAGTCACAGCAGCACGAACTATAAATTTTATCTGTTGCTAAAATTCTCTTTCATGATTTATGATTGTGTATGATCTATGGTTAATCTTGATTTACACTTGTGATTAACAATAGATTTTTTTTTTATCAATGATCACGATAGGTTATCATATCTCTTAAGTTATTTCTTTTAGTATGATTTTATTGTTGGGGATGCAAAAAGTAGTTCAAAATATAATGTATGCCTCACGAAGACCTCAAAATATCAATTGATGGCTCGGCTCTGGTCATTTTGCCAAAATCTAACAGTTTTGAAGCTTTTTTTTCCCTAGCTAGTTAGCAAACTATTTAAATAAATCAGGTTTAGCTACGATTGCGTGGTAAGGGAAGAAACCAAAAGATGCTTCTTATTTTGTTGTCTTTTCCCAGGAGACTTCAAATTTACTGAGGATGAATTGTTGTTGTATGTGATGGGAGACGAGCTGCTTCGAGATGAAGCCACCTTAGAGGAAGCAAGGAATAGATTGATGGGATGCTTGACACACTTGTATCTTCGTGCTTGTTATCAAAGGAAGAGAAGGATGGAAAAGTAATGATGCACGAAGTTGTTCAGAGTGCAGCGATATCAATTGCACATGAAGAATTCGATGGATTTATCGTAAAAGCCGACGTGGGTTTGAGACGCTGTCCAGTGTCAGAAAATTTAAGGAGATTCATGCATATGTCACTGATCAAAAACGAAATCAATAAGTTCCCTAATCAACCTGAATACACACGACTCTTGACCTTGTCATCATCGTGGAGTTTTTCTTTCGAGAGACTACCTGATAGGTTCTTCGGGACTGATATTTCCTCACTACCACCATCACTCTCATGCCTCATAAACCTTCGTGCACTACTTAACTTCACTAAGTGATACATCTCTAGTTACAGAACTATAGGAACTCGAAATACTCTCTCTAAGTGACAATAAAATGGAAAGATTGCCAACAGAAATAGGGAAATTGACCAATCTGAAGTTGTTAGATTTGTCAAAAAACCGCATTCTTAAAACCATCCTATCAAAAGTGTTTTCGAGCTTCTCTTGTTTAGAAGAATTATACATGATGGGAAGCTTTGATGCGTGGGAGATTGATGGAATGAGAGATGGATGTAAAGCAAGATTAACTGAGTTGGTATCCTTAAGATACTTAACTATTTTAGATATAGACATAAGTGATGTTAGATGTTTGTCCAAAGAGATCTCCATAATTTTGAGAAACTAGACCAAGTTTTGTAGAGGAGGCGACTGGAAGCCTAAATTCCCGAGGGCAATGAGCCTTAATATCACATCAGCTCCACTTTCAAATTGGGTTAAACTGTTATTGAATCAAACAGAAGAGGGTCTCAAGAATATTGTCCAACTTGATAGAGGAAGATTTAATATCTTGAAGTTTCCTCGCATAGGACAAAGTATTGAAATCAGATTCAAGTTTCTTCGCATATTTTGGTGAATAATTGAAATGTATCCCTGCATTTTCAAACTGATTTAAGGTGTCCTCCTCTCTTTGCCTAGATAATCCTTGATTTTTATTCACAAAATCCCTCATCTTCAACCTGTAGTCTAAAACCCTTTGATTATTCTTCCAGAAATTTGAGATATTCAAAACCTGATTTTCTATCAATCAAAACTATATTCGGAAAAAAAAAAGTTGATTTTTCTGTCAAAATTCTTCCTCTTCCACTCCCTCAAAAATCCAATCTTGGTCTTTGGGTCGTAGCATTAAAATAAAACAAATGATTTGCTCTAACAAAAAACGAATTGATTTTTCTTCCTAAATTGTTAATATTCAAAATATTTAATTTATGTTATATAAAAAATCTTGATTTTTCTACCAAAATTTCTCTTCAATCACTCGAAAATATTATATTTATCTTGGGATCTAATATTTAAATAACATAAAAAAGAGTCGTGTTGGAGTGACCTCAAGTTGGAACCTCATATTGCACTTCATGACGTGAAAGTGGATGGGAATCATAGATTCTTTTCATTGAGATACGAGTGAAAAAGCATCTATGGTTCCTATCCACTTTCATTTCATGAAGTGCTATGTGAGGTTCTAGCTTGAGGTCACTTCAGCATTATTTTATAAAAAAATCTTGAAGATGAAAGTGAGGGTATTTAGGTTATTTTCTCATAATATATCATCATAAATTTGAAAGATAGAGGGATATCTATGATTTCAAAATAGATGGAAATTGCATAATCAAATAGTGGAAAAATTATTGAAGTCAAAAGTCAAAGTCAAAGTACGATCCAAGAGATTCGATAATTTTGAATTAACATAATCAAGTTATGAATCTATTATGTCATACCATTTTACCTATAACTTTTGACTCATTTATCGAAATAAGACGAGATTAGAGATTATAAAATTAATTTCGAAGATAACAAATTCGTAGTTTATGAAAGAAAACCAATTTGGACTTCGAATTTGTTAAAAATAAGTAACAAATCAAAAACTTCAAATCTATTACGTTTCACCATTTTGGAAGTAACTTTTGACGTGATTATCAAAATAGGACAAGGTCAATAGGGATTAGAACTCTAATTGAGAGGGTAAGAGGATTCTGTTTCATGTAAAAGATTCAATTTAGAAAAAAAATGACAGAAACATGTTGCCAAAGCAACATTAATTATTTTATATAAAAAAATATTAACACTCTAAGGGCCCGTGTGGATACAGGAGCTAGAAGTACTAGAATATAAGTATTTTCATAAGTACTTTTTGAAGTACTGTCTGGAGTAAGTGGATAACTGTTGTGCATTTAGATGCAGGTTCTGAAAAGTACTGTCAGAAGTACTGTTGATAGAGTTTTGTGTTTGAAAACTATTTTGGATTCTGTTAAAATGATCAAAATGCCCTTATAAGTATCAGTTACTATTTTTAATATTATAACTCAACAAATTATTTTTTAAAAGAAATAAAAGTTATTGTTTTTATCCATAAAAACTAATATAAACACACAATAATTATAAATAAAAAGAAGAAATTGTGAGCAAATATATACAACCACTAAAACTATGAAGAAGCTTTCACCACATTAATGAATAGTAAATTTGTGTGTAATTAATCACATCAATCTTGTAATAAGAAAATTTCAACCATAGTTGGAATGTTCATGGATAAATCATTGAGTGAGCAATTGGGGGAGCTAGAAATCCAAATTCAAATGTTATACTAAAAGGCTACCACCACATCAATGGATAATAATAAAATATTATTTAATTGTATTTTTGAGGGTATGCTTGTAATTTTCAAAATTTATGAGATGCATACTTGTCCCAAATGCTACACCAAAAAGCTACCACCACATCAATGGCTAGTAATATAGTATTACTGCAATTGCATTTTTGAGGGTATGCTTGTAATTTTCAAAATTTATGATGGGTATACATGTCTCAAATGTTACACCAAAAGGCAACCACCATATCAATGGATAGTAATATAATATTATTCCAATTGCCTTTTTGAGGCTAGGTTTGTAATTTTCAAAATTTATGAGGGGTATACTTGTCCCAATCCTTTAATTTTGACAATGTTTTGTGGCTCCGCGCAAGAGTAATTTAAAGAACTAGCACCTTTGGTACTCCATGAAAAAGCACTAAAATGAAGTAGTTCTTTGTAGGAGTTATTTATCCAAACACGTTTAATGTGCTTCTGACTCCCCACAAAAGTCAGAAGTACTTAAAAAAGTCAATCCACACAAGCCCTAAGTTTTTAGGGTTCTCTCTTAACTTTTTCTAATGTCTCTATCTCTCTTATCATAATTTCTTCTTCTTCTCTTTTTTTATAACTATTAGTTATTATTTTCTGTGAATTGAAAGATAAATATTTGTTCAAGATTTATTTTAAAAATCAATAAATAATAAGTTATTTTTCATCTTTTATTTGTTAAATTTTTAGAATAAGTCTTAACTAACTTCCCAATCTAGGGAGAGTGATGGAGTCAAGATGTTTAATTAATTTTAATTTCTTTTACTTTTAAAGTTCTTACATATTTTTCAAAGTTCTTAATAGATTTTTTTTTCAACAAACCATATTTCTAAAATTCTATTATTTATTTGTCCTTATTCCTCATCTCGAGCATGATCCATTACTTTTGAGAAGAACCCATTAAATCAGATGCTCGCCATGATGTAGGATCATTAGGCAATTGAACTTTTGAAGGAAATGAAATTTTAGCTAATTTTTAGATTTATAAAGAAATAAGGATTTTTATTATTAAACTTCTCGAATAAAAAATCTTTGTCGATTACTTGATTTGAGTTATCAAAATAATAATAATAAATTGATTTAAATAAAATTTTCTTGGTGAATTCAATTTCCTTATATGTTTTCTAATTTAGAGTTTTTTTAGTTAATTTAATTATTTTTTTTTAAATTTAGTTTGTTTTTCAAAATCACATCATTTTCATTTGATTTCTAAAATTTGAAATACTAGTCCCCCCAATCCTCAATGGAACAATTCTACTTACTAATTTAAAGTAGGATTTTAATTTTAAGAGACATCTTACACAATGAACAAATACCTTAAGACCAATGTAGAGAGTGTTGAGTGAGGATAAAATAAGGTTATTAAGGTAAAAGACTTGTAGCTCAAAAGCAAGAGGGATTAGTGAGGTGAGAGGTAGACTGGTCAAAGGTCAAAAATGAGAATCTTGTCCAAATTAGCTTAGAACAAAAGAAAAAGTGTTATGTGAGATAAAATATGGTTAAAGTGGTAAAAGGTTTTATGGTCCCAAGAAAAAATAGGGTTAGTGGGGGTGAAATGTAAAATGGTCCTCACAATAGTTCTGTAGTATTTGTAGGTGAGGTTAAGAGAGGGAAAATTCTCTTATCCATAACTGAGGTATAAATAGGCCAAATTTTGGCATGTTCGTACTTAAGGTGAGGACAAACGAAAATTGTGAGGACAAGCCAAAATTTGGCCCATCAATATGTAAGGTACAAACATGGTATTTTTAGCCTAATTGGAAAGTCTTGTGGTCCTTAAATCTGCTTTTGATAGGGCCTTTGAGCCCTTTTTGTGTCAGATCTTCAGGCCAAATCCTTTTTCATAACATTTCATGAGTTCTCAAGCTCAATCTAGACAAAATGAGGGTGTCTACACTACCTTTTCATCAATAAAGAGGTGATATGTAAGCCAGTTCCAGGCAATGAACATATTAGAAGTAGAATAGAAGAACTTGAAAAAAATTTATTTCAATGGTTCTGAGATGTAAGCATCAAGTGTTAAGGGTTGGGTTTAGGGTTTCAACTAAGAGAAGAAGAGAGAGAGAGAGAGAGAGGAGAGAGAGAGAGAGAGAGAGAATTATGGTTAGAATTTACCAATCAAAAAAAAATTATGATTAGAATTTTGATTGAAAGAGAGAGAGAGTTAGGGCTAGGGTTAGGGTTAGGGTTAGGGTTAAGGTTTAGAGAGAAAAAGAGATACCTTTAGAGAGAGAGTAGATTTGGAGTCTTTAAAGAGATGCACAATTCTTTTTAAGATTTGAAATCTAAAACTTAAGATTTCTAGGCAGTGGGTGTGGGAAGTGAATCCTCTCTATAGCGCACGATTCCTGTAGCACGCTTTTAACGATTGAGAAAGCATTGCATTAGTGATAAAAATTAGCTCTCACACTTAAAATTTGGGTAGTTCACTAGCCGTTCATTTTAAAAGACATGGATCAACATCAAAACACTTTTTTTTTTTTGTAAAAAAAAGTAAAAAAGAAAAAAAAAATAGATCTAAGTTATGATCACAAGAGATTGAGATGTTAGCTTTTTTTTCTTTTTAAATGACATTGAAAACATGCTACAGAGTTACTACAGGAACTGAGTGCTACAAAAGATCCGCTTCCGTGGAGTAGCGGATGGGTGAGATAAATTTCTCTCCTATTAATTACGTCATCAGCGCCACATGTCAAATAGTTGTTGAGCTGTGAGCAAACAATCACTTCATTTAAAGGTGTGAAAACCAAAACCTATATAAGGGGACAAAATTGCCGTCCCTAAAAGCATCCAATTTTATAATACATGTAGGCCCAATGACCCTTAGTAAGATTTGAAATCTTGCTAAGTTAGTCATGCTAGCTTGATTAGTAAAGTGAGGTTTGTTCAGCAAAAAACTAAATAAATTAAGAGAGTTTTTTATAATAAAATTGCAATAGATAAGTCTGTTAGGTAAATCTCTCTATATAATTATTGACCAGAAATCGAGACTTTCTTCCATATGCTTCGAGTTATGATCCAAAGTTATATACCATAATATTTAAATCAATTGTTTAGAAATCATGGTAGGTGAAATTTTTTTGAACATGAGGCCAGTTAAGCCTCCCCTAGAACATTGGTTTGCTACCATTTTTAAATAGGAGAAATTATTTAAAGGAATCTAGGAGGGGGTTTCTTTCTAAATAGTCCCCAAGTGTTACAAAGTAACTTGATAGTCCATTTAGTAAACTTTTTATTTCTTAATGGTCCATCCCTCAACCTCATCTCATGCTATTATATTTTTTGAAATACTTAAACTAGCATTTTTCTCATCTTTTTCAAGTGCTTGGATGTACCTCCGACGATTGCATGCATTTCTTTCATTTTTTTTTATATATTGTGAATGATAAATGTAAATGACATACTTTCAATTTTGAACATTTAGATGTATTTTTTAATCTAGTTCAAAGATTCATAACAAAAATGCATAATGAAGTTTAGATGCCAAAAAATATATACAATGTCTAGCTAAACAATTTTTATTGCCGAGCTCACCATTATTTATTGTCTTTTTTGTTGAGTTCAACTTTTTCATTGTTGAACTTATGACTTTTTACTGTCGGAGATCAACACTTTTTATTGTTTAATTTGACAATTTAAAAAAAAAATGTTGAAATCGATAATAAAAATTTGAGAGCTCGATGATAAAAAGTGGTAACATCGATACAATAAATGTGATCTAGATTTTTTTTTTCCAACTACAATATTAAATAGATCTTCCCGAAACACCTAAAATGCATATATTATAGTTGTGAAATGGACAATCGGATTAAAAAGACGGTTCAATAGTCAACTTTTCACTTATAAATGATTTGAAGAATGATTGTATATCGATATGGAGGTTATTGTGAAGATATAACATACATTGGTGGTGATGTTCAAATTTTAATGGTCAAATGACTTTCTTTCGTAACAAGATGTTCAAATGACCTTTCAAATGAAATAACGTATAATAAAGGTACTTTTGGTATTTCGAGATTTTATTGTTCAAACAAGCTGGTCAAAGGACCTTCTTTCGTAATAAGGGGGTCCAATGACCTACTAGTAAGTATCCTTTTTAAAAAAATATTATTTTTTAATAAATAATAATTAAATAAATTTTCTTACAATAATTGACCACAAATGGAAACTTTTTTCATGACTCCCAAATCCAAGCACGATTTACAGATTTTCCCTTAAAGTTGGAACAACTCTTTTAAAATCTTAATTTTTAAACTTAATTAGGATAAATAATCTTTTAAAGAAATTTTAGTAAGACACTCTTACAAAATTTGGAGATAATAGGATAACCCACCCTCAGCAAAATGTAAGCCACCTTGACCAAAAGTCAGCATTATTGTCTTACTCTAATGTGTGTGTGGGTGGGTGGTACTCTAATGAAACTTTGTAACACATGGGACTGGGATTTTCAAGAATAATTGAAAACCTCTAGTCCTTCATGTGGGCAAGGATCTGTGTAAAATGCAATGGTCTATGCCTTCGGCACAGACCTAATTTATCTTAGGCTTTTCTGGGGCTTGCACTTTGCATGTACCAGGCTTGCACCTTATGTTCTTAAAGGGTTTTGGTGCAACCTTTATTTTGTAGGATTTTTGGGCTCTCTCACCCTTGGTACAGAAAAAGCGGTGTGTCTATAACATGAAAATTGAATTTTCACAGTCAAAGTTACCGGAAATGATATTTAAAAAAAAGAAATTTAGGAACTGCAAATGATGTTATAAAGGGAGATGGGGTTGAAGAACCATTTAGATATAAGAAGTTTACAGAATGGACTGTAAAGATACAGTCTAAAACTCAAGGACAATTTAGAGGCAAACTTCTTCCATCGGGTACATTATTTTATAGCGAGTTGGATCTCTCCATCATTTTTTGTCTCGATTGGGCACTTTTTAATCTACCATCATCATAACCTTGATTTTTATCTTCTACAAAAAAAATTATTGATCTTCAACTCTCCTAAAAATCCTCTCTTGATCTTGGGGATTTAGCCTTGAAAGAGATTAAAATCTTCTAGCAGAAAATCTGTTGATTTTTCTTGTGAAAGTTGGAATATTAAACTACTTAATTTATATTGCATTCAAACTCTTAATTATTATTTTTTACCAAAAATTATTTTCTTTAACTTTCCGAAAATCCTATCCTCATATTGGGGCTTGAGACTTGAAAGAGAGGAACAAAAAAAAAATTTCTTGAAGGTGAATTTCAGATTTTTTTTTTTGTTATTATTATTATTATTATTATCTTGCTAATTTCACTCTCTGCCCTTTGGGATGCAATGTAAAAAGGTAGAAAGTAACTTTGAAAGAAAGTGAAAAATAAATAAAAATTCTAATATCATCATTGGTAATGTTGATATCAATATTTGTATTATGACAAGAAAAATTGAACTCAACGATAAAAATAGTGAACTCGACAATAAAAAATGTTGTAACATTACACTACAAAGTGACTCAGATTTTTTTTCGTTTTTTCGAGCTTGACACTAGATAGATCTTTTTTAAATACCCAAAATGCATATATTATTGTTGTGAAACTTACACTCAAATCAAACGTTACATTGAAATCTTTGAAAATTTAGAATGCTAACTTCATTTGTCACTTTTTGTTTCAAATAGTCGAAATAGATCGAAATATACATCCAAGTGTCAAAATTAGGTGTATATCATCCACAATCAGAATCATTGAAAACAAGATATAAAAAAAGGTAATTTAGGTACTCCCAAAAACTTTATAAATTAAAAAGTTATGATGAATGCACATGGTCATGGTACGTGGTATTGGCACAACCCAGCATCTCGGCCTGAATTGTGGGACTCAGAGAAGTGATAAGGTTCAAAACTCTCAAAATTCAGGCTATAATAGTGGAGAGACGTTGAAGGATGAAGAGTCAATGGCAACAACTTCAACCCAAAATGGTAGTTTGACTAGCTAAGTAAATCTCAACAATTGATTGAGCAAATCTTAGATTCTAAACAGAGCATATCTTGGGATATTCTCTAAGAGCATATCTTGGATCATATCTATGGCAACAACTTCAACCCGAAATGGTAGCTTGACTAGCTAAGGAAATCTCAACAAATTGATTGAGCAAATGTTGGATTCTAAACAAGAGCATATCTTGGGATATTCTCTAAGAGCATATCTTGGATCATATCTCAGATTTTATGCTACCAACTATACAATATTCAATGTAATTTTCTTATCTTAGTCTTTGTGTTTAAATAGAGGATGTGGTGTTGTTCTTTGTAGCTGTGAATGAAGAAATAAAAAAGAGTTTTGCCTCTAGTTGTGTTCACGAATTAAAAAGGCAAATTTACTCATTTCAAGTTTTTATCTTGGTATTAAAGCCACTGTGAACACAACACAACCCAACATCTCAATTAGCTCAAATAGCCTCCAAATAACCATGATTTCACTCTCACTCAACGTTGGAAATTTTATTACTCTCAAACTCAGTCCCACAAATTATCCATTATGGTGTGAACAAGTCTTGGCCCTTGCAGAAAGCCAAGAATTGCTCGGTCACCTTACTAATGAAGATCCTGCCCCACCTAAATACACCATATCAAATTCCAATAATACCCCAAATGCAGAAATTTCTGCACCAAGAATAACCGAAGCATACATCGCATGGCGAAAGGTAGATCGTCTTCTTCGAGGGTGGATAATTGGAACATTATCTGAAGAAACGCTTGGCCCCGTCGTGGGGTTAGATACAACAAATTTCGTATGCGAACGAGGAAGATTCACAAGAACGAGAATTCACACTCAGGCAACAAATAACATATCTTCGGAAAGAAGTTGACAAAACCCTTGGAGAACATATTCAAAACTTCAAAGGCCTATGCGACAATCTTGCAGCAATTGGGAAACCAATCCCAGACAAAGAAAAGGTATTTTGTCTTCTTACTAGTCTTGGTCCTCAATATGAAACTTTTACTACTACCATGCTCAAACCACCAAGACCATTATACTCTGAGCTTGTCTCACAACTTCAAAGCCTTGATCAAATACGAAATTTGTTCTCAAACCATGCAAATGCCACCCATGCACTTACCCCTCAAATGGCCTTCTACGGACAACATCAACAAAAATATCAACAATTCTCCACAGGATATCAAGGCAACAAGCAAAAATTCACTTCAATAGGAAGAGGATTTCAGGCACAACAACCAAAGGACCAATACCGTGCTACTCCCCTAGCCCAACGTTGAACACTCAACAAAGACGACCTCCCCTACTTGGAGAGCGACGTATGACGCCTGCTGAAACAGACCTCCATCGTGAAGAAAAATGTCAATACTATGGCATGGTAGCACTATGTGAAAAAAGCCCATATTTGACGGTCTTAGCCCGTCAAATTTTGAGAAATTTGACGGACCCTCCCATCAAATATGCCCGTCAAATATTTTCTTGTAGAAAATTTTTTTTGACGGCCCTGGACCATCAAATTATTGGAGAATGAGCTTCAAAAAAAACAAAAAAAATTCCATAGAGTATGACGAATTTGGAGATTTAACAAACAATAGCACGATCCTCTAATTCACCAATCACAATAAACAAAATAATAAAAAAAAAATCAAAATAATAAAAAAAAAAAACAAAAGAAAAATCATAAAAAAATTCCAAATTAAGCTAAACAACTCAAAATTCATATTATATATTGAAATTCCATTATTAAACAAGCTCTAATAGAAGCAATTAGGCACCGATAAGCTTTTTATTACAATTCAAAGCAATTGGGCACCAATAAGCAATCGTTTTGGGATTCCTTGGACTTTTCCTTGATGGCTTGCAACCGTTCCAAAGCTTCCACAACTTCTTTCATCGATGGACGGTTTCTTGGATCCGTCCCTAGGCATTTGAGAGTGAGTTGAGCTGCTTGTACTGCTCCTTTGACAGGATCCTGACCATCGAGCCGTGGATCTATTATATTCGAAAGCTTTCTTCGCTCCGATAGAGATGGCTTTAACCACTCCACCAAATTATGGTGCCCACTTGGGCGGTTTGTGTCAATTGCTCGTTGGCCTGTTAGCATCTCCAGCAACACTACTCCAAAACCATATACATTACTCTTCACATATAAATGACCTGTTCAGTTTGGGCACATTTGTTATTCATTCAATATCAAGTATTTTTAACTCTTCTTTTGTGGGCATGCACACCAATTCAGATGACTCAAACGCATTAAATCAAAAATTAAATCCGATCAGCCTAACTGTGGCCCATTGGGATTGGATTTGAGCTCAGTGGACTTCTGTTCAGTAGGTAACTACCTCTTTAGGTTTGGGTTAGGACTCATCCAAGTCCTAACCCACCCATTGACAGCCCTTACTGATTTTGTTGTGTAGATCCACACATTCACATGTCAGGGGCCTGGAAACTGTGTCATGGTTATTCCCATGAGCACGACCGTGACATGTGGGCAACTTCACCTGTTGATTTGAAAAACACGATTCGGTCCCTTGCACATCAAACCATTAGGCGGGGGTGACTGTCGAATGGCTATGTAGTATGGGATCAGAAGAGGAGCCAGGATATTTTTTTTACCTGTAGTAATATATTCAGGAGCTGCATACCCATATGTACCATTTACACGTGTTGTCACATGTGTCACCAGGCAATGGGCCATCTGTTGCCAAACCAAAATCCGATAGTTTTACATTAAGATACTACAAAAGAAAGAAAATAAAAGCACATTTAATTGCATTAAACACACTTTTTTCTTTGAATATCAAATTTTGTGATGATTTAGTACATTTACCTCGTCGAGTAAGATATTGGACGACTTGAAGTCCCTATAGATAATTTTCTTTTTGGATGCGTACAAGAATGCTAGGCCTTGAGCTGCACCTATGGCTATCTTGAGTCGTGTGCTCCATGAAAGAGGTTGGACTGAACCCTCTGCACAATAAATAATGTTGCATAACTAACAATATGGTTTGTAAGTGCATGTGTGTGTGTGTGTGTGTGTGTGTGTACACACGTGTCAACATGATTCTTACTTCGAAATAAGTGACTTTCCAAATTGGAAGCAATTGGCCACCAAGTTTTAACCAAGATGTCTCTCTCAACCATCTAGGTATCATTCGTGAACAAGACACAAAACCGTAATTGAAAGCCATGATTTGAATTGGTTTGGAAGTGTTTTGACTTGTCCGATACATGAAGAGGTCTCGGTGAGTACTAAGAAGATTCAAAAACCCAGGTTTTAAAATCATGCCAGCTAAATCATTGAACTTATCATAATACATATGGATGTACAAATAACAAAAATATGTCTTCCTGTAACTTTTCAAAAATAATTTTTGCCCCATGAGCCTTCTTTAAAAAACAGAGTAAAAGGGGTATTGTATCTTAAGAAAACTCTTCTAATTCACAAAAATAAATAAAATCAATGAAGCAGCAGAAAAACCAAGTCTACCTTCATTAGATTTGTTAAGAAGCCCCGGACAGAGATCACGACCAACATCCCAATGAATAACAGAGAGATATACTGCAACAACAAAAAAAAGTATAAGAGAAAAAGAAAAAAAGATACTTGATAATAAAAAAAAACATACCTCCTTGAAAACAACACTCTGCAAAGACTGCACAGATCAAAAGCTGAGACTGAAAAGTTGAGCAAACATACCTCCTTTATTTACTTGGATCATGAGCAAATGTCTGGATAGTGGACAATCCATCCTAAAGTCAATATGAAAATTTGAAATGCTAATCAACATTTGAAACACACATTGAAGTACATCAATTCTATTGTGAACTAAAACTTATAAGGCTATGAACTAGAAACAGAGAAGTGGAGACAATGTTTCAAGTAAGGATAAAAATTGATCAACAGAAACGTTCTAAGGCAATCTGAAACATTCATGATCATTTGTAGACAACGTGAAGGATGCGTTTCTGTCGCTTTTGATTTGGGTTTGGTTTGAGGAATAAGGACTTAAGGAGTGGCAATCGATGTTATCAACCTCATGAACACTTCTCAGTGGGCATTTGTCTTCCTATGTCTTTATCAATTTAATTAAGTTGGCACTTAGATTTGATTTTAAAGTTCTAGATCATTACATTTGGTTGGTAGAGTTTGAGAGAAAGTCTTCATGTGGGGTCTACTGAGAGGAAAAATATAAAAAGACAACACAAAGTGAACAATATACAAACACGTACTAAGAAATTTCTTAGTTCTTACCCCCATTTTGATTAGTCCAGATTTGTTGTTGAAGGAAAGTGGATGCTAAGATGTTAAATGAACAATATACAAACAAGTGTACATTGAGATACGAATTCTAATATCTTAATATTTGTAGTTTAATCCATTACATTTACTAGGTATGATCCTAAATCCCCAACTAAAATAGAGCATAATTGGAATGTCTTACTCATTTATTTTGTAGGCATTGCCCAACTTGCCTATGGGTAGAACCTTTGCCTCTAGTCAACATCATTAATCGGTTTCCAACCACCATTCTCTAACACTCATCTCCATACTTTCTTCTATATGGTAAGAATCCTTCTTATTATATGTTTCAAATCTTTGGATGCCTATGATTTTCTTACCTTTCAGACTTCTCTCCACAAAAACTTGAACCAAAAATCAGTCCTTGTGTATTTTTTGTATGTAGTAGCCCTCATAATGATTTTAAATGTATAAATGTCAAGGTAAAAGAGACGTTCCACAGTGAGGACAAGAATTGCCTTGGTGTAGCCCACATTCACTAGAGAAAAATCCATGGCATGACCCACTTAGGAGAATTGAACACTTCGGCATAGAAACACACTCCATGGCTCATGAAACGCAAATTCTGAGGCAACCTACATGAATAAGAAGAGATTCAAGAAAATCCCATCGAACACTGTCAAATGTGCTTTCTCTTAGCATTACTCTTTCCTCTCTGTAGCTAGGCTAGACTAATGAAGGAAGGCAGCGAGAAATATAATTATCTTAGCTAGCATTTTTGTTATGACTATATAAAGAAAGTTGCAATGGGATATGGGTCTGAAATGCTCTAATATATATGCATTAGGAACTTCGGGGACCAAGAAAATTACAGTGTTTACTTCTTTTAAAATCTTCCCATGAGAGAAATTGTCTAGGACTGCTTTTTGGATGTCTTCCTTTATGATTTCCCAAAAAGCTAGCAATAAAGACTCCACTCCAAATCTGTCTAGAGTTCATATCCCCTTCTTTTAACCTTTGAACTCTACATTTTTTCTTGACAAATTTGTCTTCCAGATCCATCTCTTTGTTAGAGTCTAAGATTGCTTTCCTTTCTACAATAGCTAAGTCGGGATCAAGGGGCCGAGCTTGAATTTGAGCTTGGATATCTTGGAGCTTCCAACAATCCATCTCAGTCCTCTGATTAATTCTTCCAAAGGAATACTTTCTACTCTTTAATGGATGCTTTACAGGCTCTCAGTTTTGAAGTAACTTTAAGCATTGAGCTTTCTCAACAGTCTCTGGAAAGCCCGGAATGCCCTGCCACATGGTAAGAACTTTGGACTGCATTGGACCTCCCAAAGGCAAGGCAAAATCTTTGTTGTGAGATATCTAGTATTCTTATTGGGTTTGGACAGCAAGAGGTAAGGCAGTATTAAAAGGGGTTTTGCCCCAAAGAAGTATGGGCTCAGACAGAGTCTATAATCTTTATCATTCATAGTGGATTTTTCTCCCTCTCCTCCATGGGCCTAGGCAATTTGCTGAACCAGGTAAATCTTGTGTTCTCGTGTTCGTTCTTTCCTTCTTTGTTTTTACTCTTATTACGCTTCCGCACAACAGTATTGATTTGGGCTTAATCATCTTTCATTTGAGGCTTGGGGTGGCAAGGGGCTCACTCATCTATGGCCAAGATGGAAGTTCATGATGTCACGGAGCACATTCTCCAATAACCTCAAATGTTCTTCCAGCCTTATTGAGAGATTACATCAAGACAACTTCAAGCAAAGGTTCCTTAGGAGACATGGTTTCTTGTTATAATAAATCTCCCCCACTACATTGAAGGAAAGTTCCTTTTGCAATTACAATATAATGATTTCAAAAGGAAACCTTCCTTTAAAAATTGATTGCTCTTTTTTGTAAATTATTTTCTTTTTATAATCCTTCCATGATGTGGTATATGGTAGGAATGTTTTGTGAACATTGATTAGGCCTCAAATTCTATTTAAACCTGTCCTATTCTACTGATTTTGCTCGTCTAGAAATAAATTCTAGGTAAACTATGCAAACAGAATCAGAGGAAGGAGAAGTTTTAATCATACCTTTAATATTCCTGATTAGAGCTGAATTCATGATGATTATGGATGAAAATCTTCATCCAATGGGCGTTGAGACCTGGTTTTAAGCGGAGGACCCAAACAACTAAAGGGAACTATTATCAAAACTACACAAACGACTTCAATGTGATACTGAAGGATCTAAAATATGTACAATCAAATTACCATGATCATATCATCTATGTCGCGACGCCACCCACAGAACAGTATCTTCTCTGGATATTTTGGAGGGCCAAAAAGATTGGGAAAATTTGCCTTGCATACCTGCAGCATGGAGGGGCATGAATGAGAGAAACATTTCTGAGTTCTCCAGGTTTTGCAGATCATTTTAGTTTTTTCCCATATCATATCCAAAAAGGTGATCCTACAAGATTAGTCATCCATTCTTTGCAGTAATAATTCAACAACTAAAAGTTTTCATCTCCCAAAACAGTTTCAAGAGTCAATCAACAGGCAAGAGACCATGGAGGCTGACTATGGAAGTAAATCTGACTATCCCCTAGATTTGGTACCTTTGGCAATCTTCATGAAAGATAGCAGGGGCACGAAGCAATTTCCATGAACATAATAAAGGTACATGAAAAAGCATGACAAAATCTGGACGAAAGCTACACAGAGGAGATGTTTCCGATGGAAACCTACAACAAACCAATGGTCGAAAAGTGAGATGATTCAAGGTGTTGAAGACAACAGAGAGCAATGCATATCAGAATGGTTTGTTTGTAGATGAGATCTCTAATATCTTCAATTTAGCTGATTTGCATGAGTGCCCTGGCAGTGATGATCCACCAAAATGAGTTATCTTGAATTGGGAGGGGCAGGGGCAGGTGCAGCTGGAACCCTGAAAAATAGTGTCCCAAGAAACAACAACCTTCAAAGAGATGCATATCATAGGAGATCAAATGGAAAGAAACTTCAACATTCAAAAGAGTATACTCACGGCGTAAAACATTGCAAAAGCAGAATATATTGCAATGTCTCATGCTGTTTCTGAACTAACACAGATATGATCTCTCATGAAAGAATTGGGATTCAAAGTTGAACCACCTTTGAAGCTATACCCCGATGACTGATTGCCATCTGTACATGGAGGAAAAATGCATTTTGTAGAAGTTTTGATACCAAAGAGAGGCCAAACCAATTTTATTTTGGATCCTGCAAGTTTCCTCAATAAAAACACTACTTACTTCTTCTGAGATTGTGAATACTGTTGTGGAATAATATATCCTAAGTTTTGTGTCATTATATCATGGTAGACTTGAAGTACTGTTGCAAACTTGAAATACTCATGTTGCATGCAATGCAAAGAATGTGCATCTATCTGCCAACTAGTGAATTAAACACGTTCCATTGAGATGCCTATTCCAAATGTGATCTTTTCTAACGTTGGTTATGCTTGAAGGAGAGCCAACTAAGCTTTTGCTTTATGCTCACCAACTGTTTGTTTTGGAAACCCCAAGGATCTAAGGGTGTGATGACAAAACAAAAACTATGAGAACATACCAGTTGAGGCATGTAGTTGGAAAAGATCAAATAATATCTCATCATCTAGGTCTGTAAGTCACAAAAACCTAAAACCTATTCTTTTGTTGAGGCATAAGTTGTACTCCTCCAAACTGTTAGATAGAAGACCACATTATATCATCAATGTCAAGCACCTTATCTCATACCATGGTGATAACTCAGATGGAGAGGTGCCAAATTCGTGGTCAAATTCTGTCCAACCCAAGGAAAATGATAGTGATCTAGCTAGTGGCTAAAATCACTGGTCCTAGTTACCAATCAGTAATTCCATAAATAACTGAATTTCAACCTAAATAAAAAATAAAAAATTGAAACAAATAGTTACCTAACCAGTAATCCTATCAAGCTCTTTGATTAAATAAACCTTGTTCTCTGCATCCTGCCATAGTCTACCTAAAAAATTATACATAAAAAACGAGTAAATTAAGGACCTGTTTGGATCATCACTTTGGCATCGTAAAGTGGAAATCAAACAGGGCCTAAAATTACATAATAGCCAATTCAAATTTTCGAAAAATAATTTAACTTAAGATTCAGATTTACGTAAATTAAACAGATTTCATTTGAACATCGATATATAAAAACACTAACAACAAAAAGTGAAATCGATCAAACAAAAATGCGAACAAGATTGGAAACTCACCGGCCGGCAACATATATCATAGCCATTGTAGCGAACATAGAGAGCATGAAAGCAGAAACTCGGGATCGGATAACCAAACCATTTAATCGGTTATTCGATCCTCGACTCTGCATATTGTTTGTCTTTTGTAATCGATCTTCAGATGCCCCTCATTCAAGTCTTGATCGATCGAAAATGCTGCGATTTTCAGAGCCAGATCTACTGATATCTAGGGTTGGAAAGAAGTTCTGGAAACAAATTTGATAACTACTGTTTGAAAGAAGTTCTCGATCGAGATCGATCGATCAAATAGAGTGGGAGATGAGATCTATCAAGGGAGACTGATCGAAAGAAAGATCGAGAGAGAGAGAGTGTGACTGTGAGAGAGAGAGAGATGGAGAGGTCGATCGAGAGAGAGAGAGAGAGAGAGCGATGTCGAACAAGAGAGAGAGACTGTGAGAGAGAGATATGGAGAGATCGATCGAGAGACAGAGAAAGAGAGACAGTGAGAGAGAGACAGAGAGAGAGAGAGAGAGAGAGAGATCGAGAGAGTGAGAGTGAGATCGAGAGAGTGAGATTAGAAACGTGGTCCGAAGGCCGCGGAATTTCGGTATCAAAATTTGACGGGTCAGGCCCAACAAATTTTTTGGTTAAAATTGGGGATTTTCACGTAGTGTAGGACATGTTGCAAAAATATGTTGGTGGGCGCCCAAAAGGCCAACACAACAAAATGACATACTTCAAGCATTGGTAGAACTTATCTTGGACAACACAATTGCAGAAACAGAATGGACCCCAGACACAGGAGCCTCAAATCACATGACAGGTAAGCAAGGTATGTTAACTAATATTCGAAATTACTCAGGTTCAGATTCGGTTCTTATTGGTGATGGAACTTCTCTACCAATTCTTGGTATTGGAGATTCTAGCATTAAGCAAAAGAATAAAGTCTTACCACTTCATGATGTCTTGCTAGTCCCTTACTTGAAAAAAAATCTGCTCTCCGTAAGTCAACTAACAACTTAGTTTCCAATTAAATGTGAATTCACTAATATTGATTTTTGTGTAAAAGAACGACAAACAAGACAAGTAGTGATCACAGGGAGGCGCAAGGGTGATCTCTATGTTCTTCCCAACTCGCCAGAGCTTTATTTTTCTCATCGTTTCAAATCCGGCTCTATAGATATTTGGCATCAACGCTTAGGACATCCCCAGTCTTCTGCTTTACAGCTTTTAAAAAATAAAAGGTTGATTGATATTATTGGAAATGTAAAATCCGAACATATTTGTGATAGTTGCCAATTAGGAAAGCTTAGTAGATTACCTTTTTCTTGTTCTAAACATTTAAGTTCTAGCATTTTTGAAAAAATTCATTGTGATTTGTGGGGACCTGCTCCTATTTTATCAATTGAAAACTTTTAAATATTATGCATGTTCAATTGATGATTTTTCTAAGTATACTTGGATCATTCCCTTACAACATAAATCTGATTTTGTAAATGCTTATTTAACCTTTGAACAATATGTCAACAGACAATGTCAAAAAAAGATCAAGGTTCTTCACTCGAATGGAGGAGGAGAATTCATAAACTCCAAGTTATCATCACACTTCCTCTTCACTGGAATTATACATCAAGTATCATGTCCATACACTCTAGAGCAAATAGCTATAGTTGAAAGGCGGCATAGGATATTACGAGAACTCGGAATGACCATGTTATTTCATAGTGGTGCTCCCCTATTTTTATGGGTAGAAGCCTTTTCTATTGTTGTCTACCTAATAAATCGCTTGCCTTCATCTACTCTTAACTCTGAAACTCCATATTTTATATTTCATGACACTCATCTTGATTATACTTCACTTCGTGTCTTTGGTTCCAAATGTTTTCCTTACACATGGGATATATGGCAACACAAGTTTGATCCAAAAACTGTTCTTTGCATATTTGTGGGATATAATGATAAACATAAATGATACAAGTGCTTTCATCCATCAAGCAGAAAATTTTTTATATCCCGCAATGTGATTTTTGATGAACTATTTTTTTCTTATAAAAACACTCGGAACCAAAGCTTTATACCACCTACATCACATGTCATAAGCATTTTTGACTCATGATTGCCTCATACTAACTCCACTCATACTATTGAAATTGAGTCCCAAACATCAACACCACCATGTTCAAGTCCACTACCTCCAATACCATTAGTCACTTCGGTCTTTAACACTGTCACAAGTTCCCCGTCAAACATGCATGGAAGTCAGCAGCTCAAGACTGCACCTGAGTTCGATGCGTTGCAACCCTCCACACACGAAACATCACAACCTGAACTTGAGATGGAGTTTTTGTAATCGTCTGACCAAGAATTACCTCATATTGATATTGAACCCAGTCAACCCGACCTGCAATCCCAAACTCACCAAAATCAAACACCACAAACACAACCTTCACATTCTATGATGATTCGATTTCAAAAAGGAATCATTAAACCCAATCCAAAATATGCCTTGACTTCATCCACATACTCAGCCAGTATCCCTCGTTAACCTCATAACGTACGAGCTGCTCTAGCTCATCTAGGATGGAAAGCAATAATGGATGAAGAACTCAAAGTCTTGCATAAAAATCAAACCTGGAAGCTTGTTCCACGCACCTCAGATATGCATGTTATTGGTTCAAAATAGGTACTCAAACCCGATGGTACTTTAGATGGCCTTAAAGCTTGTGCTGTAGCAAAAGGGTATCATCAAGTGGATGGTCTGGACTACACCGAAACCTTCTCCCCAGTCATCAAACCTGTAACTATTCGAATGGTCATCACTATAGCTTTTGTTAAAAAATGACCCATACGTCAGTTTGACGTGAAAAATGCATTCCTTCATGGTTTAATTTTAGAAGACATATACATGGAACAACCTCCAGGAATGGTTGATCCCGAACATCCAAAACACGTGCGTAAACTTCAAAAGGTTCTCTAAGGTCTCAAACAAGCACCTCGTGTTTGGTTTGATCGGTTTAGTGCCTTTCTTCTTAAATATGGATTTTTTTGTAGCTTAGCCGACCAATCTTTGTTTTTTTTCACTCTAATCTAGGATCATTAATTCTCCTCCTTTATGTAGATGATATATTCCTCATAGGTTCCTCCACAGCTCTAGTATCAACCTTCATTCAACTCCTAAGCACTGAATTCACGATGAAAGACTTGGGCCAAATTCATTACTTTTTTGGCATCGAGATCTCTCAAACACAGATGGTCTTCACCTATCCCAATCTCACTATGCTCTTACCATCCTTGAGAGAGCTAACATGGTCGATTGCAAGCCCATAAGCACATCTCTTGAAGTCAAAACCAAGACTTCATCAAATAATGTCTTGCTAGAAGATCCGAGTTATTTCAGAGGACTTGTTGCTGCTTTACAGTACCTAACTCTCACGAGACTAGATCTTTCATACAGTGTGAACTATGCATAACAATTCATGCATGCTCCTACTGTTGTGCATTTAAAAATGGTTCAGAGGATCTTAAGATATGTCAAAGGCACAATTGACATAGGTTTGCATTTTACTTCCAATACCACACTTGATCTTTATGTTTTCTCTGATGCAGATTGGGTGGGATGTCCCACCACAAGGCGATCCACCACTGGATACTGTACGTTTCTTGGAGGAAATCTCATCTCCTGGTGTGCAAAAAAATCGCATACAATCTCTCGATCGAGTACTGAAGCGGAATATCGAGCCATGGCAAATACAGCAGCTGAACTCACATGGATGTCATTTATCCTTAAAGATCTTCACATTCCATTGGCATCTACACCAACTCTCTACTGCGACAGCATAAGTGCTCTTCACATGACAATAAACCCGGTGTTTCATGCTCGTAGCAAACACATCGAGTTCGATTACCATTTTGTGCATGAACGAGTTGCACTTGGATTTCTCATCACTCAATATATCTCCACTACAAAGCAAGTCGCAGACCTCTTCATCAAACCAATGTCAAAGGCTGCACTCAGTAACTTTCAAACCAAACTCTGCCTCCAACCCTAACACAGTTTGAGGGAGGGTATTGGCACAACCCAACATCTCGGCCTGAATTGTGGGACTCAGAGAAGTGATAAGATTCAAAACTCCCACAATTCAAATTACAATAGTGGAGAGACGTTGAAGGATGAAGGGGTATCAATGGCAACAACTTCAATCCAAAATTATAGTTTGACTAGCTAAGAAAATCTCAACAAATTGATTGAGCAAATTCATATCTTGGGATATTCTCTAGGAACACATCTTGGATCATATCTATGGCAACAACTTCAACCCGAAATGGTAGCTTGACTAGCTAAGGAAATCTCAACAAATTGATTGAGTAAATCTTGGATTTTAAACAAGAGCATATCTTGGATCATATCTCAGATTTTATGCTACCAGCTATACAGTATTCAATGTTATTTTCTTATCTTAGTCTTTGTGTTTAAATAGAGGATGTGGTGTTGTTCTTTGTAGCTGTGAATGAAGAAATAAAAAAGAGTTTTGCCTCTAATTGTGTTCACGAATAAAAAAGGCAAATGTACTCCTTTTTTCAAGTTTTTATATCGTAGCTAACGTGGCAAGGACACAGAACAATAAATCATTCTCATGGCGATACATTAGAAAAAGATGTGTGATTCTGTGTCCTTGCCATTTCAGCCGTGTATCTAACTACGTGCATTCATCATTATTCTATAATAAAGGGAGATGGGGTTGAGGGACTGCTGGAGAATGGACCATCAAGATACGGTCCAAAACTCTGATTAGTAGTTGGAGATAAAACTCTCCCACAAGGCATTTTAAGTATTTATTGTAGGAAGTTGGATCTCCTCATCATATCAAATGGGCTTCAGGTATATAATCATAAATTTGAAAATAAAGAGGTGTATAAAATATTTTTAAAAATTCAGAGGAGTGTAGACTCTAAAATCTAAAACGCCTGTTTCTCAACCAAGGGATCCTATACTTTCTCAGTCCTTTGCCTCTCTCTTGTAAACCAAATAGACTGTTCTCAGTCCTCTCTCTGTTCTCAAACAATCCCTACGCCTCACCCCTTTCTAACAGTTTTTGTTTCCTTACCGACTCTAATTCTCCATCTCTCTCTCTCTCTCTCTCTCTCTCTCTCTCTCTCTCTCTCTGAAACAGAAGCTTCTCATCATTCCTCCTTGTTTGCGTCTCAAGCAGAAGCAGCAACAGAAATGGAGATAATTGTTGCAACTGTTATTTCATCCTTTGTAGAAGTTGTCAAGATTACAATTGGTTCTCTTGTCCATAACAAGAGAAATTTTCAATCCCTTATGCAGAAAGTAGACGATTTGGGAAAGATAACAGAGGACGTAGAACAATTGGTCCAAATAGCTCAGAGGAAAGGAGATATTATCAATCCAGTAGTTGAAGCGTGGCTAGCAAAGGTTTACAAATTTCGACGTGAAGAAATAGAAATTTATGAGAGATCCGAAAATATGAATGACTATTTCAAATGGTTGTTTGCTCTTCGTTTCAATAATACAACAATGAATTTGATTGTCATCGCAGAAGATCTCCTAAATGAACGAAGATCCTTCAGTTCCATATCATATCCTGCACTTCCTCCCAGCAGCATTCAATCCATTATTTCGAGAAGTACTGGATATTTTCTGGATTTTGAATCCAGAGAATCTGTCAAGAAGCAAATCATCGAAGCGTTGAAGGATGAGAAGATCAAAATAATTGGTGTATATGGGATGGCTGGGGTAGGCAAAACCTCCTTGATGAAACAAGTTGAAACATTAGTGCGACGAGAATATCTTTATGACGAGGTTCTGATCGTGACCGTGTCTCATAATCCAGTCTTGAAAAACATTCAAGATGAAATCGCAGAGAGACTCGGGATGAGATTTGAAGAGGAGAGTGAACGGATGAGAGCACGAAAGCTATGGATGAGATTGGAGCACGAGAAACGGGTTCTTATAATCTTGGATGATCTTTGGACGCCTCTGGATTTAGCTGATGTGGGAATCCCTTACGGAGATTACCACAAGGGTTGCAAAATTGTGATAACCACGAGAAACCTAAATCTATGTGGTCACATGGATGCGAACTCAACGATTGGAGTTAATGCGCTATCAAAACAAGATTCATGGAATCTATTTCGACAGGCTGTCAGTGATACCATAGAGTCTCCTGCCTTGCTCAAATTCGCTACGGAGGTTCTTAATCAATGTGGAGGTTTGCCTTCAGCGATTATGACAGTTGGAAGGGCATTGCGAAAAAAGGACCAAATTGTGTGGGAGGATGCAGCACGACAAATGAGGCAGTCTACGTTTCATGATATGCATATTGTCCACTCCTCGATCAGGTTGAGCTACGATTACTTGGTAAGGGAAGAAACCAAAAGATGCTTCTTATTTTGTTGTCTTTTCCCTCGAGGCTTGAAATTTACCAATGATGAATTGTTGTTGTATGTGATGGGAGACGAGCTTCTTCGAGATGAAGCCACTTTAGAGGAGGCAAGGAATAGATTGCATGGGATGCTTGACATCCTTGTATCTTCATGTCTCTTATTAAAAGAAGATGAGGATGGAAAGGTAATGATGCATGATGTTGTTCGGAGTGCAGCCATATCAATTGCACATGAAGAAATCAATGGGTTTATCATTAAAGCCGATGTGGGTTTGAGACGCTGGCCAGATGCAGAAAATTTAAGGAGATTCATGCACATGTCTCTAATCAAAAACAAAATCAGTAAGTTCCCTAATCAACCTGAATATCCACGACTCTTGACCTTATCATTGTCACGGAGTTTTTCTTTTGAGAGACTGCCTGATGGGTTCTTTGAAAGGATGACATCCCTTGTAACTCTAGATCTAAAAAGGACTGATATTTCATCACTACCACAATCACTCTCGTGCCTCGTGAACCTTCGAACACTTCTTCTAGATCATACTTCACTAATTGATATATCTCTAGTTACAGAACTGAAGGAACTCGAAATACTCTCTCTAAGCAACAATAAGATAGAAAGATTGCAGACAGAAATGGGGAAGTTGACCAATCTAAAGTTGCTAGATTTGTCAAAGAACCGCCTTCTTAAAACTATCCCACCCAAAGTGTTTTCGAGCTTCTCTTGCTTAGAAGAATTATATATGATGGGAAGTTTTGATGGGTGGGAGATTGATGGAATAGGAGATGGATGTAAAGCTAGATTAACCGAGTTGGCATCCTTAAAATACTTGACTATTATAGACATAGACATAAGTGATGTCAGATGTTTGTCCAGAGATATCTCCATAAATTTGGGAAACTTGACAAAGTTTCGTATATGCGGGAGTGGGAGAGGAAGCGAATGGAAGCCTAAATTCCCGAGGGCAATGAGACTAAATATCACATCAGCTCCACTTTCAAATTGGGTTAAACTGTTATTGAATCAAACAGAAGAGCTCGATCTTTACGATTGCCCGCGTCTCAAGAATATTGTCCAACTTGATAGAGGAAGATTTAACATCTTGAAGTTTCTTCGCATAAGACAATGTATTGGAACGAGATATCTTATGAGTGTGGTGGAGGAGCCTTCGGAAGCTGCTTTTAGTAACTTGGAGGTATTGGACATTCAGAGTATGAATAATTTCGAGGCAATTCATTTTGGACCACTCCCAAATGGATTCCTTGAGAAGCTAAAACTGTTATCTCTACGTGATTGTATCAAAATCACGAATGTTTTATCTTCTGATTTGTTGGCAAGGACGCAAAATTTGGAAAAATTGGAGGTAGAGATGTGTGATGAGTTGAAAGAGGTATTTGACTCAGAGGAGCTTGAGGAAGGGCATGCTTCAATCCCCAACTTAAAAGAGCTACATTTACATGATCTACCGAAACTGACAACCATATGGAAGGGAATGTGGAAAATAATACAATCAGAGGAAAATGAAGAAGAGGGTGAAATTATGGAAGAGGAGGTCCTTGAGACTACGGCTAGTTCATCCACCAGATTAATGGAGAACAAATATTACTATGTCTCTAGCAATTTTCCATCATCTCCAATCTTCCCAAATCTAAAAGTGCTGGAAATCTCGAGTTGTCATACACTAAAGCACCTCTTCCCAATAGAACTAGTTCGAGACTTGTTCCGACTACAAGTACTTAAAATTAAAAATTGCGAGGAGATGGAGGACATAATTTTAGGCTGTGAAGAAGATGAAGAGGATAAGAGGGTACTACCTCAATTGAAGACCCTGGAACTAGTTTATCTACCAAAGCTGTCCAATGTGCACCAAGGGGGTATACTTTTTGATTGGCCTTCCTTGGAAGAACTACGCGTGGAGGAGTGTCCAAATTTGAGCAGGATCCCTTTAGGCTACTGTGGTGCACCCAAACTAAGAAAGATTGATGGAGTTAATGTTGAATCGTTTGATTGGGAAGGCCCCAGGGTCAGGGAAGGCCTACAACCCCTCTTCAAGCAGGTAATTCTTTTGGCTTAACCCTTCTGTTTCTCCTTTAAATTTCATAAAACTAGATTGACATTTTTTTCTAATATAAATCTGAAATTAATATCTTTTCCCTTTCCCATTGCCTGTTAACAGTGACATTTTCCATAGCTGTCCCCTCTGTCCTTCTGGGTGCCATTGCCAACACACTTTCTTTGCACTCAGTATCGCCATCGCCTCAAAGAAATGAGAGATCCTTTTTACACCCATTTGACTAGAAATGATATTCAGGTTTGAGTTCATCTTTTTTGTTTTTATATTTGGTGGAGATTTGTAGTTTTTAAATTTTGTAGTTTTATGCCATTATATTTTCCATGCCTCACTGCAAAAATCAGGTTGAGATTGCAAGGAAGTCCATGACAAGACCATGTGACAAGTGGGGAGCTCACTCTAGAGGGTATCAAGATTTTCTATGTCAATGTAGATAAGGAAGAGTGGAAGCTGGAGACACTATGTGATCTCGATGGGCCTTTTGGCCATCACTCAAGAGTGTCATCTTACGTAAAGTCGACATAAATACTCCTTATGCACAAATTCAGGTCTGGGTCCTCTCTAATTCTTAACAAGTATCCTTAGTCATGGGTGGTTCAAGTCTAGCTTACCCATAAAAATAAAAATAAAAACTCATAAGGATTCTTGTAATTTGGGTTCTACTAATCAAAAATTTTGTTTTCATCAATCATTAACAATGATCTGTAAACTCAACCAGATAACTACATTCCACCGAATTGGAAGCAGTAACTTGGCTTGGAGGAAAGGCGTTGTAATCAACTTTGTGACACATGAAGACGTTTATGACAACCAAAGGTTTTATAATGTGGTGATCGATGAGTTAGTTGCCATCTAATGTAGCGGATTTTCTCTTGTATTGGAGAGCTTTGTGTCAATTGAGTCACAGCAGCACTAACTATAAATTTGATCTGTTACTAAAATTCTCTTTTATAGATTTGATTTGATTGGTTTAAAAGGCATCCTCGGTCTCTGTCGCTTGATGGCAGCATTCCTACCTTCATAGATTAATTGATCTCTATTTTTAAAATCCATAAATCATGTGTGATCTGTGATTAATTTTTTGATTGCGGCACTCCTACTTTCTTGATTTGTGATCATGTATGATCTATGGTTAATCTTGATTTAAACTTGTGATTAGCAATAGATTTTTTTATCAATGATCATGATTGGTGATGATATCTCTTAATTTATTTTTTTTAGTATCATTTTATTGATGGGGATGCAAAATGTAGTTCCAAATATAATATATGCCTTAGGAAGACCTCAAAATATCAATTGATGGCTCGGCTCTGGTCATTTTGCCAAAATCTAATAGTTTTGAAGCTATTTTTCCCTAGCAAGTTAGCAAACTAGCATTTATTTCAAATGAGATTCCAAATTTCAGAAATCGGTCTTCATGTGATCCGAGTGACGATCAAAGATCGAGAACTAAAAATTCAGATCTAATGAGATTGATAAGATAATGAGATGTAAACATATCAGCCATTGATGAGGACGGTTAAAGTTGGAGTGGTTTTGTATTATTAACATAAAATTGAAAGTACGATATAATATCTTAATGTAAGTTTCAGATTATAATATCAATGATCATGATGGTAACGCAACAATAGTGCGGGGGACCACTAAAGCATCAAATAATATCTTGATAATCTGACTACCCCTTGTCACAAACTCAATCGACTATCTTGACGTGACAAGTTTGGAACCATAGATCTGTACTCCTTGGTATACACAATTGCACCTCCCCATAAAAATAAAAATAAAAGTGTATGCCGAAGAGCACAGGTCAATGGTAATCAAACTTGTCACGTCAGGTAGTCAACAGAGTTTGTCACATGGGATAATCATATTATCACAACTCAACTTTTATTTTATTTTATTTATTTATTTATTATTATTATTATTGTTATTTTGATAACTAAGGGTATCCGGGCCAACTTTTATGGTGGAAGCGAATCTATATCTATCTATTAATATAATAGCAAGAAATGTTGGGTCACAAATTGGTCAGAAATGGAGACTTTTCTTCTTATGCTTTTAGTCATGATCCAAAGTTAAATATATAGTATCATATCACTTGTTTAGAAATCATGGTTCGTGATTATTATTTTTTCTCATAACGTGAGTCCAGTTGGGCCTCCCCTAGAAAGACCTTGGCCACAACATTGGTTTGCTACAAATTTTAAATAGGGAAAATTATTTAAAGGACCTTGGTGGAGGGGTTTCTTTTTTAATAGTTCTCAAGTTTTGTGCAGTTTGATAGTCCATTTGGTAAACCTTCTATCTTTTAGTCATCCAACTTCATCTCACGTTATAATGTTTTTGAAATACTGCAACTATCATTTTTCTCATCTTCTTCACCTACTTAGGTTTTTCACCGATGATTGCAATCATTTCCTACATTTGTTGATCAAGAATGATAAATAAAAATGATATACTTCTAATTTTGAACATTTAAACATATTTTTTATATATTTATTTTGATGATTTATAATAATAAAAAATGAATAATGAAGTTCATATTCCAATTTTTTTTATAATGTCGAGCTTCCCAATTTTTTTGTTGAGCTCACTAATTTTTATTGTCGAGTTCAACATTTTTTATTGCTAAATTTGACAATTTTTTAAAAAATGTTGAACTCAACAATAATAAATTGGTGAGATTGACAATAAAAAGAAGTAAATTCGACACTGTAAATGTGATCCTGATATATATATTTTTTTTTCCTTATTTCCGACTATGATACTAGATAGATCTTCTCAAAATACTTAAAATGCATATATTATAGTTGTGAAATAGGAAATGAATTTAAAGTTACGTTGAAATCTTCAAAAAAAAAAATTAAAATCTCAATTTTGTTCTTCATTTTTTGTTATAAATCATTCAAATAAATCGAAAAATATATCTAGATGTTCAACATATATTAGAAACATATCATCTATATTGATCTCAATCCCTGTTGGAAAACTTAAGTATATGAAGAAGGTGAGAAAAGGGTAGCTTGTGTATTTTAAAAGCATTATAATGTGAGATGAGATTGGAGGGATCATTAAGAAAAGAGTCAATCTATTTGCACACACCGAAACGGCTCATTGCACCCACTTAAGTGACTTTTGTTAAAAACAAATTACCATTTTACCCATTTTGTTTTGGCTTATTACACACATCACCACCTACCGAACAAAAACCCACTTTCTTTTCTTTCTTCCTCCTTCCTTCATCGTCGTCTTCTTTTTCTTCTTCTTCATATTCATCTCCTTCTAAGTTTTATGAGAGATTGAATCAAATCCATTAGGTTTTAAGTTTTTTTTTAAATTATCTTGTTTCCTTATTTTTTTTTTTTTGCATTTAATCATTTACGAAGAAGAAAAAACTACTATTAAAAATCTCAAAACACAATTTTGAATTGGAGAATTCAAATATTTTAAAATAATTCAGTTTGGTAGGTTCAAACCGAACTTGTTATAGCAAATTCAGTAGGTACCTACTGAATATTGCTAAATAGACTTATTAAGTACCTACTGACAAAAATTTATACCCACTATTGTAAAATCGATTCAATAAGCACCTACCAAACATAACTTTCTCTTGTGAATGGTTTTGACTCGATTGGAAGTGCTAAGGTAAGAAAAAAAAGATCAAAGCTTAAAATCTTTCAAGATGCAAAGAAGAAGAAGAAGAAGAAATGTGTGTGTGTGTGTGTGTGTGTGTGTGAGAGAGAGAGAGAGAGAGAGAGAGAGAGAGAGAGAGAGAGAGAAAAGAAATGAAGAAATGGTATGGTACCTTTAGGTATGTACAATAAGCAATGACGGTTAAAACGGATTTATTAGGTGTGTGCAAAGGAATATTTTAAAGTTAAGGTGGGTATCGCAAATAAGTTGGTGAAATGAGCCATTTTGGGTGTGGGCAAATAATCCACCCTGAAGGACATAAAATTTTATTATCCTCCCATTAGGGACCTTTATGTAATTTTTCCTTTTCAATATTGATTTTAACATACCGTTGGATGTTTTGATTAATTAATATTTTAGATACATCCCTGAATTTTCAAACTAATTAACATATCCCCTTGCCTCCATCTTTGAAAAAAAAATTCTTGTTTCTTATTCACAAAACACCCCCTTAATTTTTATTTTTGTGATACTTCAAATTAATCTAACATCTTCAAACCCTCAATTTTTCTAACAAAAAATCATCTTCTTCATGTCCCCAAAATTCCTATCTTGATCTTGAAAATGGAGATGAGGGTATTTAGCTTATTTCTATTAATTTATCTTAGAAAAGGTAGGTGTACATTTATACATTTGGAGAACTACTATTGCCACACCAACTTTTACTAATGCCACACCAATTCCTATATAAATCACCAACAAATTGCACATAGTTGGTGTGGCGTTATTAAAAATGATTTGGCAATAACAACTATCTAAATTTGGAAATAGAGGGGTATATCTAATATTTTAAAAAAGAGTGCTAATTTTTTTAACTCAACCTGACAGGGAAACTCAAAAACTCACTAGCATGGCATGGGCAAAGAACCGTAGATTTTGTCCCTTGGGATACACAATTAACTTGATAGATCGACCCAAAATCGGCAATTGTGTATCTCGAGGGTATAGTTGTGTATCCCAAGCGAAAGAATCTATGGTTCTTTGCGCATGACACGTCGGTGAGTTTTGAGTTTGAATTTCAGGTTGAGTTCCAAAATCATTTGTCTTTAAAAAATCAAGACGGGTACTCTCTAAATCACCAGTTTCTTAACTAAAGTTTATGTCCAATGATTTCAGTCGAGTGATTGTTTACTCACTGCCCAACACCTATTTGACATATGGTGTTGATGATAAGAAAGAAATTTCCCTCTCCTATCTGCACATCCACTACCCAAAAATCTTAATTTTTAGATTTCAAATCTTAAAAGGAATACTGGGATCCACATGGATTATCATACTGGCAGTCGAGCACCATAGCCTTCTAGATTTCATGAAAAAACTCATGGTAAAAAAATGGAAAAAAAAAAAAAAGGTTTTTTGAGCTTTTGCTATGGATAGCTACCAAGCACTTAAATTTAAAATTAAAATACAATGGTGAAAAATAACTTTTTTGTTTTTTGAAATTCATAGAATTTCATCATTGTAGATGTATTGGATCATATTTTTGAATGCCACAAAGTGATTTTACCAGGAAATTTCATTTTTATGACTTTGTTCAGGATAGAGAAAAATCTTCTACCATTGCTTATGTCACAGCACAGTAAAAACGGTGCTGGACTGTCAGTAAATTTCCTGGTAGTGTTGTGAGCAAACAATCACTCTGTAAGTTGTAACCCAAACAAATCACATTCACATGCGCTTCATCTAGCTTTGTTATTTGTTATTTGGAGATTTTGGTGCTTGTTTAATTGTTCCTCTTGGGAGTTGGGCATCAGGTCGGTTATCTTATCCATGAAAAAAGAAGTTTTCAATGCCTTATGCAAAAAAGCAGAATATTTGGAAAGAAGTAGAGATACTATCAATCCCATAGTTGAAGCTAGCGTGGCTAAGAAAGGTTTACGAATTTCCATATGAGGTCTTAGTATTAATTTAGAGATCCGAAATGATCAATGGCTGGTTCAAAGGATGGAACTCATCTCGAATTCTGCGTAGATAAGCAAAGAAGTTGATTACCATCGTCAACGATTTCCTAAATTAACGACGATCCTTCAGGTCTATATCATATCCTGCACTTCCTACAAACAACATTCATGGAATCTGTTTCGACAAGTTGTGGGTGATACTGTGGAATCTCCTGCCTTGCTCAAATTTGCTACGGAGGTTGTTAAGCAATGTTGTAATATTAGGCTTAGATTTAATGAGTCTATTGCCATGTGCTTGTGGTGACTTGTAGTGAGGTGTCATTACAGTTAGTTGGTTATAACAATCTGTTAATAACATTTTGTTGGTCAGTTATAATAAATGATATATATATATATATATATATATATATATATATATATATATATACATATATAGGGGGTTAGTTAACCAATGATAAATGGTACTCATTTTGATCTTATTGTACAGCAATCAAGATGAGAACTTGTGATTGTATGAGTATTCAATAAGATTGATAGATTTGTGTTCTGTTTTCATTTTTTTTTTTTTTCTTTTCTATTTTATTCTTTGATTCTTAGCTGTTCTTAGTCTAAGCTATAACCAAAATGAGTTTTTTCAGCAACAAATTGGTATCAAACCTTTTGGGGAAGGACAATAGCGTCCACCAAGTTTGACATAGAGAAGTTCACGGGGAAGAATGATTTCAGCCTTTGGAGGTTGAAGATAAGAGCCTTTCTTGTTCATCAAGGGCTCGAGGAGGCACTTACAGGAGAAAAGAATCTACCTCCAGCATTGACTGAGAAAGAGAAAAAGGATATGCTGGATAAGGCTCATAGTGCTCTAATCTTGAGTCTAGGAGACAAAATGCTGAGGGAAGTATCAAAAGAAAAGATTGCAGCAGCTATTTGGTTGAAATTAGAGAATTTGTACATGACAAAATCTCTAGCAAATAGGTTGTTCTTGAAGCAGAAATTGTATACTTTGAAGATGGCACCAGGAAACTCTCGTGAAGATCATATGGATGACTTCAATAAGATCATTCTTGATCTTGAAAACATCGAGATTAAGGTGGAAGATGAAGACCAGGCATTGTTGCTACTGAGATCATTGCCAATTGAGTTTGAGAGCTTCTCTGATACGCTGATATATGGCAGGGATTCATTATCATTGGAAGAAGTCCAAGCTATTTTGTTCTCAAATGAGCTCAAGAAGAAATCTAAAGCAAGAACAAAGGATGGAGCAGGAGAGGGACTTAATGTCAGATGAAGTACAGAGAAGAGAGACTTCAACTCAAGAGGAAAGAACAGATCAAAGTCAAAACATAAGAAGAAATACTTTATATGCCATAGAGAGGGACATTTCAAGAAGGATTGTCCAGAAAGAAAGAAGAAAAATGGAGAGAAACAAAGGGACAATGGAGTTGCAGATATTGCCTTGGATGAGTATGAAAGTTCTGATTTGCTGTGTATTACAACATTCAAGACTGATCAAGAATAGGTCTTAGATTCGGGGTGTTCTTTCCACATGTGCCCCAATAAGACATGGTTTTCAGAATTTAAAGAATGCAATGGTGGACAAGTTTTGTTAGGAAACAACAAAACCTGTCATGTTCTTGGAATGGGAATTGTAAAATTAAAGCTTCAAGATGATTCAGTCAGGATCTTAGAATCAATGAGGTATGTACTAGAATTAAAGAGAAATCTGATTTCTCTTGGTATGCTAGATTCTCAGGGTTATAGTATTAGGGCTCAATGTTGAGTCTTGAGGGTTTCAAAAGGGTCATTGACGATGATGAAAGGGAGCTTGATGAATGGACTGTACATTCTAAAAGGGACAGTAGTACCTGGACAAACTGCTATAGCAAAAAGTAATGAGATCTCTAAATCTCAACTCCAGCACATGAGTACCAATGGCCTGAGGGAGCTCAGCAACCAGAACTTGCTCAATGGAGTTAAGCTGACAAATTTGAAGTTTTGTGAGCATTGCATATTTGTGAAGGCTAAAGAGTGAAATTCTCAAAGGGCATTCATAGCACAAGAGGCACATTGGATTATATCCACTCGGATCTATGGGGAGCTTCAAGGGTGCCATCTCATGGAGGTGCTAGGTATTTTTTAACTTTAATAGATGATTACTCAAGGAAGCTTTGAGTTTACATTCTTAAAAATAAGAACGATGCTTTTGCCAAGTTCAAAAAATGGCAGGTGTTAATAGAAACGCAAATGGAAAAGAAGATTAAAAGGCTTAGAACAGACAATGGTCTTGAATTTTTCTCAACATTGGAAGGAGAAGAGTATTGCTAGACACCACACTGTGAGGAAGACTCCTCAACCGAATGGTCTTGCAGAAAGGATTAACAAGACAATATTGGAGAGGGTGAGGTGTTTGCTGTCAAATGCAAACCTTACCAATCTTTTTGGGCAGAAACTGTTCTTACAACCACTTATCTTATCAACAGGAGTCCATCAAGGGCCATAGACATGCTAACGCCTGAAGAAAGATGGTTAGGGAAGCCACTAGATTTGTCAAATTTGAGAGTTTTTTACAGCATTGCCTATGCACATGTTAATCAATGAAAACTGGAACCTAGGGCAATAAAGTGCATGTTTATTGGTTATCTACAAGGAGTCAAGGGCTACAAGCTCTGATGCATAGAGAAAGGATATCCCAAGACTTTTATAAGTAGGGATGTGGTGTTTAGAGAAGCTGCTATGTTTTATGGCAAGCTAGAAAAGACAAGTTCAGACATTGAAGAATCTGCTCAAAGAATTCAGTTTGAGGTGGAGCCCGAAAAGAGGTCTACAACATCACCAACCGATGATCAAGAAAAAGATGGAGCTAGTACTGAAGTTCTTGGTTCAATAGAGAATTACTCGTTAGCAAGAGACGGGGTGAGAAGGAATGTAAAACCACTTGAGAGGTTTGGCTACGCAGAAATGATCTCTTTTGCACTGATAACAGCAAATGAGATTGAAGAGGAAGAGCCAAGAAGCTATAAGGAAGCTATTATAGGGAAGCATTCAGAAAAATGGCTAGTAGCCATGAAGGAAGAAGTGAAGTCACTTCATGAGAACCAAACCTGGACTTTGGTGGAGAGACCACAAGGTTAGAAAGTGGTAGGCTGTAAATGGGTGTACAAACTGAATGAAGGAATTCCATGAGTTCAACCACCTAGATTCAAAGCTAGGTTAGTGGCTAAGGGGTTTACTCAAAGAGTAAGCATTGACTATAATCCTTAGTTGAAGAACAAGAAGATTTACGATGCTTTTCTTGATAGACAACTATCTTGTCCTAAAGCAAAGAAATAGAAAGAGGCAAAGAAGAGCTACGGGAATTTATATAAGCAACTTGAGGAGCAAATGCACAAGGCTTGTGATGAGTAGAGGGATCGAGTTTTGTCCGAACTTGGACTAGATAAGGATAGGAATACCATGGTTTCCCAAAGAGCTAATAAAAAGGGAAAGGAGGTAGAGAAGACTTTAGCGGCTTCTTCTGCTCTTGTTGTTGATGACACAGATCTAGATCGCAAGATTACTATTGCTACTACCCCCGAGACTTATGATACTAAGGATTATTCTTGAACATTTTTTTAGGTTTGTTTATCTTGTTTTGCTTTGAGTACTATGTCAGTCTGACTCTTTGAGCTATTGACTCTAATAAATTATGTTTTTATTCTAAATGTTTTATAGTTTGTACTCTCTTTTTGAGGAATGCTTGCATAGTCAAGGGTTATTCTTGGAACTTGAGCTCTATATGGTATGTACCTTTTTTGGAGAATATGGGCTCTTTTGTTTGGCAACGTGGGTTTCCTTCTTCCTGGCAAAACGAGGGACCTTTGATTGAGAAGCAAGGGCTTCTTGGAGAGCGAGGGCTTCTTTCTTGTTGGCGAAGTGAAGGCTATTTTGAGGGTAAAGGCCCTTTGATTGAGAAATAGGGGCTTCTTAGAAAACGATTAAGGGTTATTTAAGGAGAAGTGGGGGCTTCTTGGAGAATGAGGGCTCTTTGAGGAGAAGCAGGCGCTTCTTTGAGAGTGAGGGTTCTTTAAGGAGAAGCGAGAGCTTCTTTAAAAGCGAAGATTTTTGTTTTTATAGTGACGGTGACTCAGTGCCATGTCAATTTTGGAGCTATGATTCATCAAATTTATATTTATGGTGATTTGGCGTCACGTTGACTTTAGAGTTGTGGCTTTTTGATTGAGAAGCGAGGACTTCATCATGAGCTAGGGCTTGTTGTATCGTACGTATGTCACCATGTCGACATTTCAAGTTGGTTCTATTGGAAGCACTTCTGTTAAATAGATTCCACTGGTTGCTAAGTATGCTTAAAAGTTTTTAAGGATTTGACTGTTTGACCATAAACAATCTGTTTGCCAATAAGTTACATTGGGATAATTGAAATCAGGGGTGGACCTAGAGAACTTCAATTGTTGGGCTGAACTAATAGTGCAAAAATGAGATTAAAAAATTATAAATAATAAGAGGATTAAAGAAAAATCAATTTTCTATAGAAATAAGGAGATTTAGAAGAAAAAAATTAAAAACTTAGAAAAGATGGCTTAATAGCTTCTTGCAACTCAAACTTTCGGAGTAAAGGAGTACAAATCTTAACAATTAGTCTCATGCCATTTTGATCAAAATAACCTTTTATCTTTGAACCCCCACATAATTAACCTTTTATTGAATCCGAATGATAATGATCCTCAAACAAATGAAGAATTAATGTATGATCTAGCCTCTGAGATTTTAAGCACACATTCACAATTCAACATTCTTTATGTTGAATCCTTTTTCTTTGTTATGTGTTTCTGTTATGGATTTTATGTGGTTATGTGATGACATAACAGAAGTATTATGGATTTTAAAGAAAAAATTCCTAAGTATTCAATTGCAATCGATTATCTTCTTTATGATGAGAAGATCATCCTCACAAAAAATCAGCTCAATCTGAAGCTTCTATATCCATCAAAAGTGAGTTACAAATTATTGACAAAAATTGGCAAAAAATCGATAATGGTGGAGGATATAATTCCTGTATCGGCTTCTTGCCTGGTTTATGATCAAATACACTAGAATTTGGATCTTTCCTCTGAGATCTAACCGCAACCCCTTGCAGCGACTACATTAAACTCCATCGAACACTGATCCATTAGGCGAAGCTCACATTCCACACTCTCAAGTTCCTTAACAACTTGCCATACTCAGATCCTCCAACGAACTCGTCGAGGATGCGATCTCAATAAGACCTCCAACGAGACTTAATCAAGTCATTCCTGAGTCAACGAGCCTTTTCCAGCGAACACCAAAAGTTCGTTGTTTTCCTACCCCTTTCAATAATATTTACTCCCCATTGGTTCTTAACTTAGCTCGCTTTAACTTCAAACACCTTAAGTTACACCTGGATTAACCTTGTCCCTCCGCTGATTTGCACAAACTCATTAGTTATCTTCTTTACTTTCTTATCATTGTTGTCCTGTAAGTGAAACTTTATGTGAACACCATTTTAGGATTCTTGATAGTGTTCTGCAAAGAAAGTGAAAACAATCATACATTCACTAAAGTGGCTCCCCTTTCGCTAAGATAGACAAAATATCGAAGTAGAGAAAGGACCACCTAACTTGACAGTGGGTTACATATCACCAAAAGTATCATTGTGTCCGTCACACTCACACACACCATAAACACCTCCAAACAAAACTCAAATAAACAATGCTCCACTCCTCCCTTTCTCTAGTTTTATACTTACAAGTTAGTGGTGAAAATTCAGAGCAATTGAGCCAATAGGCTCGCTTAGCAACAACAAAAAAATAGAGTCAATAGGCTCATCATCCAATGAGCCCCACCTGTATCGTAGGATACATTTGTTATTTTATTCTAACTAACATACAAAATAGCTCTTATTTACTTGGACTAAAACTAAGTTCTCACTTATCACATTCCACATATCACATAAGATGACTTCTCAACTAGACAAATCTATATAGGCAATGGTGCAAGTAAACAACACTTACTGTCTCAAAGTTACATTTACATTTTAAAGCCAAATAAGAAATTGACCTAAAACAAAAATACCTCGACTAAGTTGAGTCATTGCCAAAACAAGTCAAGTTGGGCTCACATATTACATTTTCCCAACAAGAATCAATGGCCTCCACTGCATGGGTGCTAATAGTGAGACACCCAAGGAACTTGAAAAAGAAAACGTAAACAAAAATAAACCAACAAACACACAAGCCTGAAGTCACAATGGAAGAAAAGAAAAACCAGCATACCTTAAGTTGAAAATCTTCATAAAAAAAAAAGTTAAAACTTAACCAACCAATTGTTCACATAGCTACACAAAACCACACATCTTTTTCCCATGTATCCCCATGAGAATGATTTATTGTTCTGTGTCCTTGCCACGTTAGCCACGATATAAAAACTTGAAAAATGAGTAAATCTGCTTTTTTTATTCGTGAACATATTTAGAGACAAAACTCTTTTTTTATTTCTTCATTCACAACTACAGAGAACAACACCACATCCTCTATTTAAACACAAAGACTAAGTTAAGAAAAATACATTGAATACTGTATAGCTGGTAGCATAAAATTTGAGATATGATCCAAGATATGCTCTTGTTTAAAATCTATTATTTGCTCAATCAATTTGTTGAGATTTCCTTATCTAATCAAGCTATCATTTCGGGTTGAAGTTGTTGCCATAGATATGATCCAAGATATGCTCTTAGAAAATATCCCAAGATATGGATTTGCTTAATCAATTTGTTGAGATTTCCTTAGCTAGTCAAACTATCATTTTGGGTTGAAGTTGTTGCCATTGATACCCCTTCATCCTTCAACGTCTCTCCATTATTGTAGCTTGAATTGTGGGAGTTTTGAACCTTATCACTTCTCTGAGTCCCACAATTCAGGCTGAGATGCTGGGTTGTGCCAATACCCTCCCTCAAACTGTGTCGTGGCTGGAGGCAGAGTTTGGTTTGAAAGTTACTGAGTGCAACCTTTGACATTGGTTTGATGAAGAGGTCCGCTACTTGCTTTGTAGTGGAGATATGTTGAGTTATGAGAAGTCCTAGTGCAACTCGTTCATGCACAAAATAGTAATCGAACTCGATGTGTTTGCTACGAGCATGAAACACCGGGTTTATTGTCATGTGAAGAGCACTTATGTTGTCGCAGTAGAGAGTTGGTGTAGATGCCAATGGAATGTGAAGATTTTTAAGGATAAATGACATCCATGTGAGTTCAACTGATGTATTTGCCATGGCTCGATATTTCGCTTCGGTGCTCGATCGAGAGATTGTATGCGATTTTTTTGCACACCAGGAGATGAGATTTCCTCCAAGAAACGTACAGTATCTAGTGGTGGATCGCCTTGTGGTGGGACATCCCACTCAATCTGCATCAGAGAAAGCACAAAGATCAAGTATGGTATTGGAAGTAAAATGCAAACCTATGTCAATTGTGCCTTTGACATATCTTAAGATCCTCTGAATCATTTTTAAATGCACAACAATGGGAGCATGCATGAATTATGATGCATAGTTCACACTGTATGAAAGATCTGGTCTCGTGAGAGTTAGGTACTATAAAGCACCAAGAAGTCCTCTGAAATAACTCGGATCTTATAGCAAGACATTATTTGATGAGGTCTTGGTTTTGGCTTCAAGAGATGTGCTCATAGGCTTGCAATCGACCATGTTAGCTCTCTCAAGGATGGTAAAAGCATAGAGAGATTGGGATAGGTGAAGACCATCTGTTGTTTGAGAGATCTCGATGCCAAGGAAGTGATGAATTTGGCCCAAGTTTTTCATTGCGAATTCAGTGCTCAAGAGTTGAATGAAGGTTGATACTAGAGCTGTGGAGGAACCTGTGAGGAGTATATCATCTACATAAAGGAGGAGAATTAATGATCCAGGGTTAGAGTGAAAAAAAACAAAGATGGGTCGGCTAGGCTACAAAAAAATCCATATTTAAGATGAAAGGCACTAAACCGATCAAACCAAGCACGAGATGCTTGTTTGAGACCATAGAGAGCCTTTTGAAGTTACACACTTGTTTTGGATGTTCGGGATCAACCATTCCTGGAGGTTGTTCCATGTATATGTCTTCTAAAATTAAACTATGAAGGAATGCATTTTTTACGTCAAGCTGACATATGGGCCATTTTTTAACAAAAGCTATAGTGATGACCATTCGAATAGTTACAGGTTTGATGACTGGAGAGAAGGTGCCGGTGTAGTCTAGACCATCTACTTGATGATACCCTTTTGCTACAACACGAGCTTTAAGGCAATCTAAAGAACCATCGGGTTTGAGTTTTGGTTTGAGTACCTATTTTGAACCAATAACATGCATATCTGAGGTGCATGGAACAAGCTTCCAGGTTTGATTTTTATGCAAGGCTTTGAGTTCTTCATCCATTACTACTTTCCACCCTGGATGAGCTAGAGTAGCTCGTATGTTGTGGGGTTAACGAGGGATACTAGCTGAGTATGTGGATGAAGTCAAGGCATATTTTGAATTGGGTTTAATGATTCCTCTTTGAAATCGAGTCATCATAAAATGTGAAGGTTGTGTTTGTAGTGTTTGATTTTGGTGAGTTTGGGATTGCAGGCCGGGTTGACTGGGTTCGATATCAATATGAGGTAATTCTTGGTCAGACGATTGCAGAAACTCCATCTCAAGTTCAGGTTGTGATGTTTCGTGTGTGGAGGGTTGCGACACATCAGACTCAGGTGCAATCTTGAGCTACTGACTTCCATGCATGTTTGAGGGGGAACTTGTGACAATGCTAGAGACCGAAGTGACTAATGGTATTGCAGGTAGTGGACTTGAACATGGTGGTATTGATGTTTGGGACCCAATTTCAACAGTATTAGTGGAGTTGGTATGAGGCAACCATGAGTCAAAAATTCTTATGACATGTGATGTAGGTGGTATAAAGCTTTGGTTCCGAGTGTTTTTATAAGGAAAAAATAGTTCATAAAAAACCACATGGCAGGATATAAAAAATGTTCTGCTTGATGGATGAAAGCACTTGTATCCTTTATGTTTATCACTATATCCCACAAATATGCAAAGAACATTTTTTGGATCAAACTTGTGTTGCCATGTATCCCATGTGTAAGGAAAAAATTTGGAACCAAAGACACGAAGTTAAGTATAATCAGGATGAGTGTCATGAAGTGTAAAATATGGAGTTTCAGAGTTAAAAGCAGATGAAGGCAAGCAATTTATTAGGTAGATTGCAGTAGAAAAGGCTTCTACCCATAAAAATAGGGGAGCACCACTATGAAATAACATGGTCATTCCGAGTTCTCATATTATCCTATGCCGCCTTTCAACCATACTTGTTTGCTATAGAGTATATGGACATGATACTTGATGTATAATTCCAATGGAGAGGAAGTGTGGTGATAACTTGGAGTTTATGAATTCTCCTCCTCCATCCGAGTGAAGAACCTTGATCTTTTGTTACATTGTCTGTTGACATATTGTTCAAAGGTTAAATAAGCATTTACAAAATCAGATTTATGTTGTAAGGGAATGATCCAAGTATACTTAAACCAAAACTACATTGAATACTGTATAGTTGGTAGCATAAAATCTGAGATATGATCTAAGATATGCTCTTAGAGAATATCCCAAGATATGCTCTTGTTTAGAATCCAAGATTTGCTCAATCAATTTGTTGAGATTTCCTTAGCTAGTCAAGCTACCATTTCGAGTTGAAGTTGTTGTCATAGATATGATTCAAGATATGCTCTTAGAGAATATCCCAAGATATGCTCTGTTTAGAATTCAAGATTTGCTCAATCCATTTGTTGAGATTTACTTAGCTAGTCAAATTACCATTTTGGGTTGAAGTTGTTGCCATTGACTCTTCATCCTTTAACGTCTCTCCACTATTATAGCCTGAATTGTGGGAGTTTTGAACCTTATCACTTCTCTGAGTCCCACAATTCAGGACGAGATGCTGGGTTGTGCCAATACCACGTACCATGACCATGTGCATTCATCATAACTTTTTAATTTATAAAGTTTTTGGGAGTACCTGAATTACCTTTTTTTATCTCATTTCCAATGATTCCGATTGTGGATGATATACTCCTAATTTTGACACTAAGATGTATATTTCGATCTATTTTGACTATTTGAAACAAAAAGTGACAAATGAAGTTAGCATTCTAAATTTTCAAAGATTTCAACGTAACGTTTGATTTGAGTGTAAGTTTCACAACAATAATATATGCATTTTGGGTATTTACAAAATATCTATCTAGTGTCAAGGTCGGAAAAACGAAAAAAAATCTGAGTCACTTTGTAGTGTAATGTTACAACATTTTTTATTCTCGAGTTCACTATTTTTATCGTCGAGTTCAATTTTTCTTGTCATAATACAAATATTGATATCAACAATACCAACGATGATATTAGAATTTTTATTTATTTATTTATTTATTTTTCACTTTCTTTCAGAGTTACTTCTACTTTTTTACATTGCATCCCAAAAGGTAGAGAGTGAAATGAGCAAAATAATAATAATAATAATAAAAACCTGAAATTCACCTTCAAGAATTTTTTTTTTTTTTTTTTTTGTTCCTCTCTTTCAAGTCTCAAGCCCCAATATGAGGATAGGATTCTCGGAAAGTTAAAGAATATAATTTTTGGTAAAAAATAATAATTAAGAGTTTGAATGTAATATAAATTAAGTAGTTTAATATTCCAAACTTTCACAAGAAAAATCAACAGGTTTTCTGCTAGAAGATTTTAATCTCTTTCAAGGCTAAATCCCCAATATCAAGATAGGATTTTTAGGGGAGTTGAAGATCAAGAATTTTTTTTGTAGAAGATAAAAATCAAGGTTACGATGATGGTAGATTAAAAAGTGCCCAATCGAGACAAAAAATGATGGAGAGATCCAAGTCGCTATAAAATAATGTACCCGATGGAAGAGGTTTGCCTCTAAATTGTCCTTGAGTTTTAGACTGTATCTTTACAGTCCATTCTGTAAACTTCTTATATCTAAATGGTTCTTCAACCCCATCTCCCTTTATAACATCATTTGAAGTTCCTAAATTTCTTTTTTTTAAATATCATTTCCGGTAACTTTGACTGTGAAAATTCAATTTTCATGTTATAGACACACCGCTTTTTCTGTACCAAGGGTGAGAGAGCCCAAAAATCCTACAAAATAAAGGTTGCACCAAAACCCTTCAAGAACATAAGGTGCAAGCCTGGTACATGCCCAGTGCAAGCCCCAGAAAAGCCTAAAATAAATTAGGTCTGTGCCGAAGGCATAGACCATTGCATTTTGCAAAGATCCTTGCCCACATGAAGGACTAGAGGTTTTCAATTATTCTTTCTTGGAAATCCTAGTCCGATGTGTTACAAAGTTTCATTAGAGTACCACCCACCCACACACACATTAAAGTAAGACAATGATGCTGACTTTTGGTCAAGGTGGCTTACATTTTGCTGAGGGAGGGGTATCCTATTATCTCCAATTTTGTAAGTGTCTTACTAAAATTTCTTTAAAAGATTATTTATCCTAATTAAGTTTAAAAATTAAGATTTTAAAAGAGTTGTTCCAACTTTTAAGGGAAAATCTGTAAATCGTGCTTGGATTTGGGAGTCATGAAAAAAGTTTCCATTTGTTGTGGTCAATTATTGTAAGAAAATTTATTTAATTATTATTTATTAAAAAATAATATTTTTTTTAAAAGGATACTTACTAGTAGGTCATTGGACCGCCTTATTACAAAAGAAGGTCCTTTTGACCAGCTTGTTTGAACAATAAAATCTTGAAATACCAAAAGACCTTTATTATACGTTATTTAATTCGAAAGGTCATTTGAACATCTTGTTATGAAATAAGGTCATTTGACTAATAAAATTTGAGCATCACCACCAATGTATGTTATATCTTCACAATAACCTCAATATCGACATACAATCATTTTTCAAACCATTTATAAGCGAAAAGTTGACTATTGAACCGTCTTTTTAATCCAATTGTCTATTTCACAACTATAATATATGCATTTTAGGTGTTTCGGGAAGATCTATTTAATATTGTAGTTGAAAAAATGAAAAAATAAAAAATAAAAAAAATGTAGATCACAATTATTGTATCGATGTCACCACTTTTTATCATCAAGCTCTCAAATTTTTATTATCAATTTCAACATTTTTTTTTTAAATCGTCAAATTTAACAATAAAAAGTGTTGATCTCGACAGTAAAAAGTCATAAGTTCAACAATGAAAAAGTTGAACTCAACAAAAAACAAAAAATAATGGTGAGCTCGGCAATTAAAATTGTTTAGCTAGACATTGTATATATTTTTTGGCATCTAAACTTCGTTATGCATTTTTGTTATGAATCTTTGATCTAAATTAAAAAATACATCTAAATGTTCAAAATTGAAAGTATATTATTTACATTTATATTCACAATATATAAAAAATGAAAGTAATGCATGCAATCGTCGGAGGTACATCCAAGCACTTGAAAAAGATGAGAAAAATGCTAGTTTAAGTATTTCAAAAATATAATAGCATGAGATGAGGTTGAGGAACGGACCATTAAGAAATAAAAAGTTTACTAAATGGACTGTCAAGTTACTATGTAACACTTGGGGACTATTTAGAAGGAAACCCCCTCCCAGATTCCTTTAAATAATTTCTCCTATTAAAAAATGGTAGCAAACCAATGTTCTAGGGGAGGCTTAACTGGCCTCATGTTCAAAAAAATTTCACCTACCATGATTTCTAAACAATTGATTTAAATATTATTGTATATAACTTTGGATCATAACTCGAAGCATATGGAAGAAAGTCTCGATTTCTGGTCAATAATTATATAGAGAGATTTACCTAACAGACTTATCTATTGCAATTTTATTATAAAAAAACTCTCTTACTTTATTTAGTTTTTTGCTGAACAAACCTCACTTTACTAATCAAGCTAGCATGACTAACTTAGCAAGATTTCAAATCTTACTAAGGGTCATTGGGCCTACATGTATTATCAAATTGGATGCTTTTAGGGACGGCAATTTTGTCCCCTTATATAGGTTTTGGTTTTCACACCTTTAAATGAAGTGATTGTTTGCTCACAGCTCAACAACTATTTGACATGTGGCGCTGATGACGTAATTAATAGGAGAGAAATTTATCTCTCCCATCCGCAACTCCACAGAAGCGGATCTTTTGTAGCACACAGTTCCTGTAGTAACTCTGTAGCATATTTTCAATGTCATTTAAAAAGAAAAAAAAGCTAACATCTCAATCTCTTGTGATCATAACTTAGATCTATTTTTTTTTTTTCTTTTTTTCTTTTTTTACAAAAAAAAAAAAAAGTGTTTTGATGCTGATCCATGTCTTTTAAAATGAACGGCTAGTGAACTACCCAAATTTTAAGTGTGAGAGCTAATTTTTATCATTAATGCAGTGCTTTCTCAGCTGTTAAAAGCGTGCTACAGGAATCGTGTGCTATAGAGAGGATTCACTTCCCACACCCACTACCTAGAAATCTTAAGTTTTAGATTTCAAATCTTAAAAAGAATTGTGCATCTCTTTAAAGACTTCAAATCTACTCTCTCTAAAGGTATCTATTTTTCTCTCTAAACCTTAACCCTAACCCTAACCCTAGCCCTAACTCTCTCTCTCTTTCAATCAAAATTCTAATCATAATTTTTTTTTGATTGGTAAATTCTAACCATAATTTTCTCTCTCTCCCTCTCTCTCTCTCTCTCTCTCTCTCTCTCTCTCTCTCTCTTCTCTTAGTTGAAACCCTAAACCCAACCCTTAACACTTGATGCTTACATCTCAGAACCATTGAAATAAATTTTTTTCAAGTTCTTCTATTCTACTTCTAATATGTTCATTGCCTGGAACTAGCTTACATATCACTTCTTTATTGATGAAAAGGTAGTGTAGACACCCTCATTTTGTCTAGATTGAGTTTGAGAACTCATGAAATGTTATGAAAAAGGATTTGGCCTGAATATCTGACACAAAAAGGGCTCAAAGGCCCTATCAAAAGGAGATTTAAGGACCACAAGACTTTCCAATTAGGCTAAAAATACCATGTTTGTACCTTACATATTGATGGGCCAAATTTTGGCTTGTCCTCACAATTTTCGTTTGTCCTCACCTTAAGTACGAACATGCTAAAATTTGGCCTATTTATACCTCACTTATGGATAAGAGAATTTTCCCTCTCTTAACCTCACCTACAAATACTAAAGAACTATTGTGAGGACCATTTTACATTTCACCCCACTAACCCTATTTTTTCTTGGGACCATAAAACCTTTTACCACTTTAACCATATTTTATCTCACATAACACTTTTTCTTTTGTTCTAAGCTAATTTTGACAAGATTCTCATTTTTGACCTTTGACCAGTCTACCTCTCACCTCACTAACCCCTCTTGCTTTTGGGCTACAAGTCTTTTACCTTAATAACCTTATTTTATCCTCACTCAACACTCTCTACCTTGGTCTTAACGTATTTGTTCATTGTGTAAGATGTCTCTTAAAATTAAAAACCTACTTTAAATTGGTAGGTAGAATTGTTCCATTGAGGATTGGGGGGACTAGTATTTCAAATTTTAGAAATCAAATGAAAATGATGTGATTTTGAAAAACAAACTAAATTTTTTTTTAAAATAATTAAATTAACTAAAAAAACTCTAAATTAGAAAACATATAAGGAAATTGAATTCACCAAGAAAAATTTATTTAAATCAATTTATTATTATTATTATTATTATTTTGATAACTCAAATCAAGTAATCGACAAAGATTTTTTATTCGAGAAGTTTAATAATAAAAATCCTTATTTCTTTATAAATCTAAAAATTAGCTAAAATTTCATTTCCTTCAAAAGTTCAATTGCCTAATGATCCTACTTCATGGCGAGCATCTGATTTAATGGGTTCTTCTCAAAAGTAATGGATCATGCTCAAGATGAGGAATAAAGACAAATAAATAATAGAATTTTAGAAATATGGTTTGTTGAAAAAAAATCTATTAAGAACTTTGAAAAATATGTAAGAACTTTAAAAGTAAAAGAAATTAAAATTAATTAAACATCTTGACTCCATCACTCTCCCTAGATTGGGAAGTTAGTTAAGACTTATTCTAAAAATTTAACAAATAAAAGATGAAAAATAACTTATTATTTATTGATCTTTAAAATAAATCTTGAACAAATATTTATCTTTCAATTCACCGAAAATAATAACTAATAGTTATAAAAAAAGAGAAGAAGAAGAAATTATGATAGGAGAGATAGAGACATTAGAAAAAGTTAGGAGAAAATCCTAAAAACTTAGGGCTTGTGTGGATTGACTTTTTTAAGTACTTCTGACTTTTGCGGGGAGTCAGAAGCACATTAAACGTGTTTGGATAAATAACTCCTGCAAAGAACTACTTTACTGTGGAGTCATTTTAGTGCTTTTTCATGGAGTACCAAAGGTGCTAGTTTTTTAAATTACTCTTGCACGGAGCCACAAAACATTGTCAAAATTAAGGGATTGGGACAAGTATACCCCTCATAAATTTTGAAAATTACAAATCTAGCCTCAAAAAGGCAATTAGAATAATATTATATTACTATCCATTGATATGGTGGTTGCCTTTTGGTGTAACATTTGAGACATGTATACCCATCATAAATTTTAAAAATTACAAGCATACCCTCAAAAATGCAATTGCAGTAATACTATATTACTATCCATTGATGTGGTGGTAGCTTTTTGGTGTACCATTTGGGACAAGTATGCCTCTCATAAATTTTGAAAATTACAAGCATACCCTCAAAAATACAATTAAATAATATTTTATTATTATCCATTGATCTGGTGGTAGTCTTTTAGTGTAGCATTTGAATTTGGATTTCTAGCTCCCCCAATTGCTCACTCAATGATTTATCCATGAACATTCCAACTATGGTTGAAATTTTCTTATTACAAGATTGATGTGATCAATTACACACAAATTTACTATCCATTAATGTGGTGAAAGCTTCTTCATAGTTTTAGTGGTTGTATATATTTGCTCACAATTTCTTCTATTTATTTATAATTATTGTGTGTTTATATTAGTTTTTATGAATAAAAACAATAACTTTTATTTCTTTTAAAAAATAATTTGTTGAGTTATAATGGTAAAAATAGTAACTGATACTTATAAGGGCATTTTGATCATTTTAACAGAATCCAAAATAGTTTTCAAACACAAAACTCTATCAACAGTACTTCTGACAGTACTTTTCAGAACCTGCATCTAAACGCACAACAGTTATCCACCTACTCCAGACAGTACTTCAAAAAGTACTTTTGAAAATACTTATATTATAAGTACTTCTAGCTCCTGTATCCACACGGGCCCTTAGAGTGTTAATATTTTTTTATATAAAATAATTAATGTTGCTTTGGCAACACGTTTTTGCCATTTTTTGTCTAAATTGAATCTTTTACATGAAACAGAATCCTCTTACCCTCTCAATTAGAGTTCTAATCCCTATTGACCTTGTCCTATTTTGATAATCACGTCAAAATTTACTTCCAAAATGGTGAAACGTAATAGATTTGAAGTTTTTGATTTGTTACCTATTTTTAACAAATTCAAAGTCCAAATTGGTTTTCTTTCATAAACTACGAATTTGTTATCTTCGAAATTAATTTTCTAATCTCTAATCTCGTCTTATTTCAATAAATGAGTCAAAAGTTATAGGTAAAATGGTATGACATAATAGATTCATAACTTGATTATGTTAATTCGAAACCATCGAATCTCTTGGATCGTACTTTGACTTTGACTTTTGACTTCAATAATTTTTCCACTATTTGATTATGGAATTTCCATCTATTTTGAAATCATAGATATCCCTCTATTTTTCAAATTTATGATGATATATTTGAGAAAATAACCTAAATACCCTCACCTTCATCTTCAAGATTTTTTTATAAAATAATGCTGAAGTGACCTCAAGCTAGAACCTCACATAGCACTTCATGAAATGAAAGTGGATAGGAACTATAGATGCTTTTTCACTCGTATCTCAATGAAAAGAATCTATGATTCCCATCCACTTTCACGTCATAAAGTGCAATATGAGGTTCCAACTTGAGGTCACTCCAGCACGACTCTTTTTTATGTTATTTAAATATTAGATCCCAAGATAAATATAATATTTTCGAGTGATTGAAGAGGAATTTTGGTAGAAAAATCAAGATTTTTTATATAATATAAATTAAATATTTTGAATATTAACAATTTAGGAAGAAAAATCAATTCGTTTTTTGTTAGAGCAAATCATTTGTTTTATTTTAATGCTACAACCCAAAGACCAAGATTGGATTTTTGAGGGAGTGGAAGAGGAAGAATTTTGACAGAAAAATCAACCTTTTTTTTTTTCCGAATATAGTTTTGATTGATAGAAAATCAAGTTTTGAATACCTCAAATATCGGGAAGAATAATCAAAGGGTTTTAGACTACAGGTTGAAGATGAGGGAATTTGTGAATAAAAATCAAGGATTATCTAGGCAAAGAGAGGAGGACACCTTAAATCAGTTTGAAAATGCAGGGATACATTTCAATTATTCACCAAAATATGCGAAGAAACTTGAATCTGATTTCAATCTGATTTCAATACTTTGTCCTATGCGAAGAAACTTCAAGATATTAAATCTTCCTCTATCAAGTTGGACAATATTCTTGAGACCCTCTTCTGTTTGATTCAATAACAGTTTAACCCAATTTGAAAGTGGAGCTGATGTGATATTAAGGCTCATTGCCCTCGGGAATTTAGGCTTCCAGTCGCCTCCTCTACAAAACTTGGTCTAGTTTCTCAAAATTATGGAGATCTCTTTGGACAAACATCTAACATCACTTATGTCTATATCTAGAATAGTTAAGTATCTCACTACGTGAAAATCCCCAATTTTAACCAAAAAATTTGTTGGGCCTGACCCGTCAAATTTTGATACCGAAATTCCGCGGCCTTCGGACCACGTTTCTAATCTCACTCTCTCGATCTCTCTCTCTCTCTCTCTTTCTCTGTCTCTCGATCGATCTCTCCATATCTCTCTCTCACAGTCTCTCTCTCTTGTTCGACATCGCTCTCTCTCTCTCTCTCTCGATCGACCTCTCCATCTCTCTCTCTCTCACAGTCACTCTCTCTCTCTCTCGATCTTTCTTTCGATCAGTCTCCCTTGATAGATCTCATCTCCCACTCTATTTGATCGATCGATCTCGATCGAGAACTTCTTTCAAACAGTAGTTATCAAATTTGTTTCCAGAACTTCTTTCCAACCCTAGATATCAGTAGATCTGGCTCTGAAAATCGCAGCATTTTCGATCGATCAAGACTTGAATGAGGGGCATCTGAAGATCGATTACAAAAGACAAACAATATGCAGAGTCGAGGATCGAATAACCGATTAAATGGTTTGGTTATCCGATCCCGAGTTTCTGCTTTCATGCTCTCTATGTTCGCTACAATGGCTATGATATATGTTGCCGGCCGGTGAGTTTCCAATCTTGTTCGCATTTTTGTTTGATCGATTTCACTTTTTGTTGTTAGTGTTTTTATATATCGATGTTCAAATGAAATCTGTTTAATTTACGTAAATCTGAATCTTAAGTTAAATTATTTTTCGAAAATTTGAATTGGCTATTATGTAATTTTAGGCCCTGTTTGATTTCCACTTTACGATGCCAAAGTGATGATCCAAACAGGTCCTTAATTTACTCGTTTTTTATGTATAATTTTTTAGGTAGACTATGGCAGGATGCAGAGAACAAGGTTTATTTAATCAAAGAGCTTGATAGGATTACTGGTTAGGTAACTATTTGTTTCAATTTTTTATTTTTTATTTAGGTTGAAATTCAGTTATTTATGGAATTACTGATTGGTAACTAGGACCAGTGATTTTAGCCACTAGCTAGATCACTATCATTTTCCTTGGGTTGGACAGAATTTGACCACGAATTTGGCACCTCTCCATCTGAGTTATCACCATGGTATGAGATAAGGTGCTTGACATTGATGATATAATGTGGTCTTCTATCTAACAGTTTGGAGGAGTACAACTTATGCCTCAACAAAAGAATAGGTTTTAGGTTTTTGTGACTTACAGACCTAGATGATGAGATATTATTTGATCTTTTCCAACTACATGCCTCAACTGGTATGTTCTCATAGTTTTTGTTTTGTCATCACACCCTTAGATCCTTGGGGTTTCCAAAACAAACAGTTGGTGAGCATAAAGCAAAAGCTTAGTTGGCTCTCCTTCAAGCATAACCAACGTTAGAAAAGATCACATTTGGAATAGGCATCTCAATGGAACGTGTTTAATTCACTAGTTGGCAGATAGATGCACATTCTTTGCATTGCATGCAACATGAGTATTTCAAGTTTGCAACAGTACTTCAAGTCTACCATGATATAATGACACAAAACTTAGGATATATTATTCCACAACAGTATTCACAATCTCAGAAGAAGTAAGTAGTGTTTTTATTGAGGAAACTTGCAGGATCCAAAATAAAATTGGTTTGGCCTCTCTTTGGTATCAAAACTTCTACAAAATGCATTTTTCCTCCATGTACAGATGGCAATCAGTCATCGGGGTATAGCTTCAAAGGTGGTTCAACTTTGAATCCCAATTCTTTCATGAGAGATCATATCTGTGTTAGTTCAGAAACAGCATGAGACATTGCAATATATTCCGCTTTTGCAATGTTTTACGCCGTGAGTATACTCTTTTGAATGTTGAAGTTTCTTTCCATTTGATCTCCTATGATATGCATCTCTTTGAAGGTTGTTGTTTCTTGGGACACTATTTTTCAGGGTTCCAGCTGCACCTGCCCCTGCCCCTCCCAATTCAAGATAACTCATTTTGGTGGATCATCACTGCCAGGGCACTCATGCAAATCAGCTAAATTGAAGATATTAGAGATCTCATCTACAAACAAACCATTCTGATATGCATTGCTCTCTGTTGTCTTCAACACCTTGAATCATCTCACTTTTCGACCATTGGTTTGTTGTAGGTTTCCATCGGAAACATCTCCTCTGTGTAGCTTTCGTCCAGATTTTGTCATGCTTTTTCATGTACCTTTATTATGTTCATGGAAATTGCTTCGTGCCCCTGCTATCTTTCATGAAGATTGCCAAAGGTACCAAATCTAGGGGATAGTCAGATTTACTTCCATAGTCAGCCTCCATGGTCTCTTGCCTGTTGATTGACTCTTGAAACTGTTTTGGGAGATGAAAACTTTTAGTTGTTGAATTATTACTGCAAAGAATGGATGACTAATCTTGTAGGATCACCTTTTTGGATATGATATGGGAAAAAACTAAAATGATCTGCAAAACCTGGAGAACTCAGAAATGTTTCTCTCATTCATGCCCCTCCATGCTGCAGGTATGCAAGGCAAATTTTCCCAATCTTTTTGGCCCTCCAAAATATCCAGAGAAGATACTGTTCTGTGGGTGGCGTCGCGACATAGATGATATGATCATGGTAATTTGATTGTACATATTTTAGATCCTTCAGTATCACATTGAAGTCGTTTGTGTAGTTTTGATAATAGTTCCCTTTAGTTGTTTGGGTCCTCCGCTTAAAACCAGGTCTCAACGCCCATTGGATGAAGATTTTCATCCATAATCATCATGAATTCAGCTCTAATCAGGAATATTAAAGGTATGATTAAAACTTCTCCTTCCTCTGATTCTGTTTGCATAGTTTACCTAGAATTTATTTCTAGACGAGCAAAATCAGTAGAATAGGACAGGTTTAAATAGAATTTGAGGCCTAATCAATGTTCACAAAACATTCCTACCATATACCACATCATGGAAGGATTATAAAAAGAAAATAATTTACAAAAAAGAGCAATCAATTTTTAAAGGAAGGTTTCCTTTTGAAATCATTATATTGTAATTGCAAAAGGAACTTTCCTTCAATGTAGTGGGGGAGATTTATTATAACAAGAAACCATGTCTCCTAAGGAACCTTTGCTTGAAGTTGTCTTGATGTAATCTCTCAATAAGGCTGGAAGAACATTTGAGGTTATTGGAGAATGTGCTCCGTGACATCATGAACTTCCATCTTGGCCATAGATGAGTGAGCCCCTTGCCACCCCAAGCCTCAAATGAAAGATGATTAAGCCCAAATCAATACTGTTGTGCGGAAGCGTAATAAGAGTAAAAACAAAGAAGGAAAGAACGAACACGAGAACACAAGATTTACCTGGTTCAGCAAATTGCCTAGGCCCATGGAGGAGAGGGAGAAAAATCCACTATGAATGATAAAGATTATAGACTCTGTCTGAGCCCATACTTCTTTGGGGCAAAACCCCTTTTAATACTGCCTTACCTCTTGCTGTCCAAACCCAATAAGAATACTAGATATCTCACAACAAAGATTTTGCCTTGCCTTTGGGAGGTCCAATGCAGTCCAAAGTTCTTACCATGTGGCAGGGCATTCCGGGCTTTCCAGAGACTGTTGAGAAAGCTCAATGCTTAAAGTTACTTCAAAACTGAGAGCCTGTAAAGCATCCATTAAAGAGTAGAAAGTATTCCTTTGGAAGAATTAATCAGAGGACTGAGATGGATTGTTGGAAGCTCCAAGATATCCAAGCTCAAATTCAAGCTCGGCCCCTTGATCCCGACTTAGCTATTGTAGAAAGGAAAGCAATCTTAGACTCTAACAAAGAGATGGATCTGGAAGACAAATTTGTCAAGAAAAAATGTAGAGTTCAAAGGTTAAAAGAAGGGGATATGAACTCTAGACAGATTTGGAGTGGAGTCTTTATTGCTAGCTTTTTGGGAAATCATAAAGGAAGACATCCAAAAAGCAGTCCTAGACAATTTCTCTCATGGGAAGATTTTAAAAGAAGTAAACACTGTAATTTTCTTGGTCCCCGAAGTTCCTAATGCATATATATTAGAGCATTTCAGACCCATATCCCATTGCAACTTTCTTTATATAGTCATAACAAAAATGCTAGCTAAGATAATTATATTTCTCGCTGCCTTCCTTCATTAGTCTAGCCTAGCTACAGAGAGGAAAGAGTAATGCTAAGAGAAAGCACATTTGACAGTGTTCGATGGGATTTTCTTGAATCTCTTCTTATTCATGTAGGTTGCCTCAGAATTTGCGTTTCATGAGCCATGGAGTGTGTTTCTATGCCGAAGTGTTCAATTCTCCTAAGTGGGTCATGCCATGGATTTTTCTCTAGTGAATGTGGGCTACACCAAGGCAATTCTTGTCCTCACTGTGGAACGTCTCTTTTACCTTGACATTTATACATTTAAAATCATTATGAGGGCTACTACATACAAAAAATACACAAGGACTGATTTTTGGTTCAAGTTTTTGTGGAGAGAAGTCTGAAAGGTAAGAAAATCATAGGCATCCAAAGATTTGAAACATATAATAAGAAGGATTCTTACCATATAGAAGAAAGTATGGAGATGAGTGTTAGAGAATGGTGGTTGGAAACCGATTAATGATGTTGACTAGAGGCAAAGGTTCTACCCATAGGCAAGTTGGGCAATGCCTACAAAATAAATGAGTAAGACATTCCAATTATGCTCTATTTTAGTTGGGGATTTAGGATCATACCTAGTAAATGTAATGGATTAAACTACAAATATTAAGATATTAGAATTCGTATCTCAATGTACACTTGTTTGTATATTGTTCATTTAACATCTTAGCATCCACTTTCCTTCAACAACAAATCTGGACTAATCAAAATGGGGGTAAGAACTAAGAAATTTCTTAGTACGTGTTTGTATATTGTTCACTTTGTGTTGTCTTTTTATATTTTTCCTCTCAGTAGACCCCACATGAAGACTTTCTCTCAAACTCTACCAACCAAATGTAATGATCTAGAACTTTAAAATCAAATCTAAGTGCCAACTTAATTAAATTGATAAAGACATAGGAAGACAAATGCCCACTGAGAAGTGTTCATGAGGTTGATAACATCGATTGCCACTCCTTAAGTCCTTATTCCTCAAACCAAACCCAAATCAAAAGCGACAGAAACGCATCCTTCACGTTGTCTACAAATGATCATGAATGTTTCAGATTGCCTTAGAACGTTTCTGTTGATCAATTTTTATCCTTACTTGAAACATTGTCTCCACTTCTCTGTTTCTAGTTCATAGCCTTATAAGTTTTAGTTCACAATAGAATTGATGTACTTCAATGTGTGTTTCAAATGTTGATTAGCATTTCAAATTTTCATATTGACTTTAGGATGGATTGTCCACTATCCAGACATTTGCTCATGATCCAAGTAAATAAAGGAGGTATGTTTGCTCAACTTTTCAGTCTCAGCTTTTGATCTGTGCAGTCTTTGCAGAGTGTTGTTTTCAAGGAGGTATGTTTTTTTTTATTATCAAGTATCTTTTTTTCTTTTTCTCTTATACTTTTTTTTGTTGTTGCAGTATATCTCTCTGTTATTCATTGGGATGTTGGTCGTGATCTCTGTCCGGGGCTTCTTAACAAATCTAATGAAGGTAGACTTGGTTTTTCTGCTGCTTCATTGATTTTATTTATTTTTGTGAATTAGAAGAGTTTTCTTAAGATACAATACCCCTTTTACTCTGTTTTTTAAAGAAGGCTCATGGGGCAAAAATTATTTTTGAAAAGTTACAGGAAGACATATTTTTGTTATTTGTACATCCATATGTATTATGATAAGTTCAATGATTTAGCTGGCATGATTTTAAAACCTGGGTTTTTGAATCTTCTTAGTACTCACCGAGACCTCTTCATGTATCGGACAAGTCAAAACACTTCCAAACCAATTCAAATCATGGCTTTCAATTACGGTTTTGTGTCTTGTTCACGAATGATACCTAGATGGTTGAGAGAGACATCTTGGTTAAAACTTGGTGGCCAATTGCTTCCAATTTGGAAAGTCACTTATTTCGAAGTAAGAATCATGTTGACACGTGTGTACACACACACACACACACACACACACATGCACTTACAAACCATATTGTTAGTTATGCAACATTATTTATTGTGCAGAGGGTTCAGTCCAACCTCTTTCATGGAGCACACGACTCAAGATAGCCATAGGTGCAGCTCAAGGCCTAGCATTCTTGTACGCATCCAAAAAGAAAATTATCTATAGGGACTTCAAGTCGTCCAATATCTTACTCGACGAGGTAAATGTACTAAATCATCACAAAATTTGATATTCAAAGAAAAAAGTGTGTTTAATGCAATTAAATGTGCTTTTATTTTCTTTCTTTTGTAGTATCTTAATGTAAAACTATCGGATTTTGGTTTGGCAACAGATGGCCCATTGCCTGGTGACACATGTGACAACACGTGTAAATGGTACATATGGGTATGCAGCTCCTGAATATATTACTACAGGTAAAAAAAATATCCTGGCTCCTCTTCTGATCCCATACTACATAGCCATTCGACAGTCACCCCCGCCTAATGGTTTGATGTGCAAGGGACCGAATCGTGTTTTTCAAATCAACAGGTGAAGTTGCCCACATGTCACGGTCGTGCTCATGGGAATAACCATGACACAGTTTCCAGGCCCCTGACATGTGAATGTGTGGATCTACACAACAAAATCAGTAAGGGCTGTCAATGGGTGGGTTAGGACTTGGATGAGTCCTAACCCAAACCTAAAGAGGTAGTTACCTACTGAACAGAAGTCCACTGAGCTCAAATCCAATCCCAATGGGCCACAGTTAGGCTGATCGGATTTAATTTTTGATTTAATGCGTTTGAGTCATCTGAATTGGTGTGCATGCCCACAAAAGAAGAGTTAAAAATACTTGATATTGAATGAATAACAAATGTGCCCAAACTGAACAGGTCATTTATATGTGAAGAGTAATGTATATGGTTTTGGAGTAGTGTTGCTGGAGATGCTAACAGGCCAACGAGCAATTGACACAAACCGCCCAAGTGGGCACCATAATTTGGTGGAGTGGTTAAAGCCATCTCTATCGGAGCGAAGAAAGCTTTCGAATATAATAGATCCACGGCTCGATGGTCAGGATCCTGTCAAAGGAGCAGTACAAGCAGCTCAACTCACTCTCAAATGCCTAGGGACGGATCCAAGAAACCGTCCATCGATGAAAGAAGTTGTGGAAGCTTTGGAACGGTTGCAAGCCATCAAGGAAAAGTCCAAGGAATCCCAAAACGATTGCTTATTGGTGCCCAATTGCTTTGAATTGTAATAAAAAGCTTATCGGTGCCTAATTGCTTCTATTAGAGCTTGTTTAATAATGGAATTTCAATATATAATATGAATTTTGAGTTGTTTAGCTTAATTTGGAATTTTTTTATGATTTTTCTTTTGTTTTTTTTTTATTATTTTGATTTTTTTTTTATTATTTTGTTTATTGTGATTGGTGAATTAGAGGATCGTGCTATTGTTTGTTAAATCTCCAAATTCGTCATACTCTATGGAATTTTTTTTGTTTTTTTTGAAGCTCATTCTCCAATAATTTGATGGTCCAGGGCTGTCAAAAAAAAATTTCTACAAGAAAATATTTGACGGGCATATTTGATGGGAGGGTCCGTCAAATTTCTCAAAATTTGACGGGCTAAGACCGTCAAATATGGGCTTTTTTCACATAGTGTCTTAAGGATACCAACTCGGTTAATCTTGCTTTACATTCATCTCTCATTCCATCAATCTCCCACGCATCAAAGCTTGCCATCATGTATAATTCTTCTAAACAAGAGAAGCTCGAAAACACTTTTGATAGGATGGTTTTAAGAATGCGGTTTTTTGACAAATCTAACAACTTCAGATTGGTCAATTTCCCTATTTCTGTTGGCAATCTTTCTATTTTATTGTCACTTAGAGAGAGTATTTCGAGTTCCTATAGTTCTGTAACTAGAGATGTATCACTTAGTGAAGTTTGATCTAGAAGTAGTGCACGAAGGTTTATGAGGCATGAGAGTGATGGTGGTAGTGAGGAAATATCAGTCCCGAAGAACCTATCAGGTAGTCTCTCGAAAGAAAAACTCCGCGATGATGACAAGGTCAAGAGTCGTGTGTATTCAGGTTGATTAGGGAACTTATTGATTTCGTTTTTGATCAGTGACATATGCATGAATCTCCTTAAATTTTCTGACACTGGACAGCGTCTCAAACCCACGTCGGCTTTTACGATAAATCCATCGAATTCTTCATGTGCAATTGATATCGCTGCACTCTGAACAACTTCATGCATCATTACTTTTCCATCCTTCTCTTCCTTTGATAACAAGCACGAAGATACAAGTATGTCAAGCATCCCATGCAATCTATTCCTTGCTTCCTCTAAGGTGGCTTCATCTCGAAGCAGCTCGTCTCCCATCACATACAACAACAATTCATCCCCGGTAAATTTGAAGTCTCCTGGGAAAAGACAACAAAATAAGAAGCATCTTTTGGTTTCTTCCCTTACCACGCAATCGTAGCTAAACCTGATTTATTTAAATAGTTTGCTAACTTGCTAGGGAAAAAAACTTCAAAACTGTTAGATTTTGGCAAAATGACCAGAGCCGAGCCATCAATTGACATTTTGAGGTCTTCGTGAGGCATACATTATATTTTGAACTACTTTTTGCATCCCCAACAATAAAATCATACTAAAAGAAATAACTTAAGAGATATGATAACCTATCGTGATCATTGATAAAAAAAAATCTATTGTTAATCACAAGTGTAAATCAAGATTAACCATAGATCATACACAATCATAAATCATGAAAGAGAATTTTAGCAACAGATAAAATTTATAGTTCGTACTGCTGTGACTCAATTGACACAAAGCTCTCCAATAAAAGAGAAGATCTGCAACATTAGATGGCAACTAACTCATCGATCACCACATTATAAAACCTTTGGATTTCATAAACGTCTTCGTGTGTCACAAAGTTGATTACAACGCCTTTCCTCCAAGCCAACTTACTGCATCCGATTCAGTGGAATGTAGTTATCTGGTTGAGTTTACAGATCATAGTTAATGATTGATGAAAACATAATTTTAGATTACTAGAACCCAAATTACAAGAATCCTTATAAGTGTTTATTTATATTTTTATGGGTAAGCTAGACTTGAACCCACGACTAAGGATACTTGTTAAGAATTAGAGAGGACCCAGACCTGAATTCGTGCATAGTGAGTATTTATGTCGACTTTACGTAAGATGACGCTCTTGAGTGATGGCCAAAGGCCCATCGAGATCCCATAGTGTCTCCAGCTTCCACTCTTCCTTATCTACATTGACATAGAAAATCTTGATACCCTCCAGAGTGAGCTCCCCATGCTTCACAAGAATCGTCATGGTCTTGTATTAACGTGGCAGTGGTAAGAGAATCATGGATTTTTTTCCTTGATACCAGGGACAAAAAATCTAGGGTTCTCTCACCATTGCCATATCAGCCAGTGTCAAAGGACAGTAGGATGTGGGCCACTGAAGCACCAATGCCAACACGCTATTATCTATTCCATAATACTAATCATAAAATGACTTAGAAAAACATACGTGGTCAGTACTTGGTTGGCGTGACAAGTGCATAGAACCGTAGACTTTTTCCTTACGTACCCCTGAAGAAAAAGCTTCATAGGTCTATGCACCTGTCACATCAACCAAATACAGACTGACTACGATTTTTTCATAAACAATGAAATATTGGGTCAGATTCAAACACAGTGGTTATGCGGTAAAATATTAGAAATGGAGACTTCCTTCACGTGCTTTTGAGCTGTGATCCAATCCAAGTTGGTGCCACCTAACTCAAGTTGGGAATGCAGAGCTTCTACAGGAAGCACATCTGTTAAATAATCTCTTCTGATTGTTAAGTATGCTAAGTTTATTTAGGATTAATTGACCATTTTAGTATAATACAATTTATTTGCTAGCCGAATATTATATTGGGATGACTCTAACATAAAAAATTGAAACATTATTATAAAATTTGGGTTATTTTACTTCTTTAATTTTTACGACTTCTTGTTTTTAAATGAAGCGATTCCAAATTCATTCCCAAACGCTACTTATATCTTTTTGATATTCATATTCAACTAACGTCAACTAGAAAAAGTCAGGACTCAGGTGGCCAACTTGTATGGAATACTTTCATATATAAATCTATTGTATATAAGAAATCATGGGTCAATAAAATAATTGGCTTGCTTAACATGAGGACAGTTAAGCATTCACTATTGAATATTTTTTGAAATGTGATTTAGACTAATGTTTTTAAAATTCAATCAATGACTATTAGAAATTTAGGTAAAAATACTTAATGCACCTGCAGGAGGGCTTATTTATAAATCCTCCATACTTTTGAACAATAACTTGATAATCCAATTGGTAAACTTTTTCTTTCTTTATACACCCTCACCTTTCCTTTCACAAAAGTTTAGAAGTACCAAAAATATCCTTTCTCATGTCTCTTTTAAGAAACTTAAGTTTTTCAATTGCCAACCATTATGTAGATTTGTTAAGTGATCATGGAGAATGATATACTTTTTATTTCAACGGTTGGGATCCGTTGATTCTTAAGAATAACTCATGAAAAAACACTTGATCCCAACCTTTAAACACAAAATCCAATGATTGAGTATCTTGATGACACTAGTCCCAGAGATACTTATCCTGAGGATAAATCCCAACCATTGGATTTTGTGTTTAAAGGTTTGAGACCATGTATTTTTTCCATGAGTCATTCTTAGGAGTCAAAGATCCTGACCCTTATTTCAAAAATTTAGACATGCCTTTCAATTTGTCTTGATGATATGTGAGAATGAATAAAATTTGTCCGAGAATGATTATTCTTTGATTCAATTTGGTTGGATTGATTTACATTTACTAATATTAGTGAAAATGTATTTGCTTTCCTTCTCAAATTACTTTCATTTATTTTCACTTAGAATAATGCTGAAGTGACCTTAGGTTAGAACCTCATGTCACATTTCTTGACGTGAAAGTATATGGGAACCATAGATGTTTTTCATTGAGATGCGAGTGAAAAAGCTTATACGGTTCCTATTCACTTTCACGTCAAGAAGTGCAATATGAGGTTCTAACTTGAGGTCACTCTAGCACGACTCTTTCACTTAAACTAATATTCACAAAAAGCCATGATTCATCCACTTTTTTAGAAAATCTTGAAGAACTTGATCAACCATTGGTTTGATTTGATACAATTTTTTAAAATATCGATTTTGAAATACCCCTCTGCATTTTGGAGTATTTTTTAGATACACCCCATGTTTTCAGACTAATAACATATCCATGTTGTCTTCGGTAAAACTAATGTTTTAAAAATCGGACCTATCATTGATCCGTATGAATGAATGGGTTGGTCCAATAGGTGGGTCTAACCTATTGGACCCAAATATGAAATATTCAATAAATATTTTCGGTTTCTTCCTAAAATAAAGTAACTTTTACTTCAAAAACATGATTTAGTGTCACAAAATGATGTAGATTATAAGATTTTAAGAACTTTTATTCTAATTGATATTTTGGATAATGGACAATATGATCAATTGTAATTAATTGGAGTTTCTCTATTTAAAGGCCTTAAGGCCATTGTAAAAGGGGGGGAGAGGAAAGAGGAAGAGAAGAGAGGGGAAACAAGGGGGAAGAAAGATGAAGAGGTGGAGAGGAGGCTATGTAAATCTGAGATCTATAGTGAAACAGCTCATCGAGCCCGTGGACGTAGACACGTTTGCCGAACCATATAAAAAAACCTTTTTGTGTTCTTTCTCTTTTTTATTTTTTCATGATTTATTGGTAAATGATCTTGTTAAAAATTAAATCTCGAGATCAATCACAAAAATTACCTCACACATTTTGTATCATTATGTGTCAGATTGCTATAAAACAATATGTTTTTAAGTAGATGTGTAGTTGTATATAATGTCTATATAATGCTGAAAAGCTAAAGCAAGTGTATATTCTTATGAGAAACAGAATATAAAAGTAAATTGGAACCGATATAAGTTCACATAGTTTTCGAGTTAAGAGTTTTCTACCCTTCTACAATATATGCATGTTTACATAAATGAAAATCCTTACCCCTCTGTAAATATCACAAAATCAAGTCAAGTATGACAATGGTTGTCATGAAAAGAACCTACGGAGATGAGCTGAAAAATATTCTCAATTGAAAATAAGTTCTTTGAAGTAGTTGTTGAGAGAAGAGGAAAGCTGTGCTAGATGAGCTGAAAAATATTCTCAATTGAAAAGAATTTCCTTTTTCTTTAATACAAATGATTGAACATGGTGAGCAAGTCTTTGTTAGGATCATTTATTTTTGTAGTAAGTTTGTGGGTTTAATTTTATTTTTTAATTGTATCCGCAGCAACTGATAGCTTCGGCGCTTCAGCTCCACCAATGGTACAACCTACTCCAAGGAAAAGTTGCTGTGGACTGCTTGATGTTCTAATGGGTTGCCTGCAATAGATAATTCTAGGGGAACAAAACTTGTCTTGAGAAATCTATTTGTTTATTTACACAATTACTTCCTAAATATGTGGAAGCTTAGTTGTGTCAACGATCATCACAACTAGTTTTAAAGTGCTAGATGGTCACAATAACAAAGAAGATCTGAACCAGGACTCAAAAAGAAGTTTATGTTTCAAAATTTCTGTGGTATCAGAAGCATAGGCACGGACCATGATTTGTCTGCTAATGGCTCTTTCTTCACGAGGTGTGGCACAGCTCTTTGGACCCACTTACATTATGTAAATTGTTTGTGATTAGTGGCCATAAATGTTGTTGATTCGACTCAAATTTCACCTATTTTATAATATTTCTTCATGTGCAAGTTACTATTTTATTATTATTGGTGGGTTGAACCTATTGGCTTCTACTTTTGAGTCAGTTGTAGGTCCTACTCGATCCAATCCGAATCATAATCCAACTATTACGAAGTTGGATCATAATATCTTAGTCGTTGATCAATAAATGATTTGGGTGATGGAGATGCCGAAACCCAGAGTGGCTTCATTGTAATGTTTTTGGTTATTTTCTTTTCCTTAAAATTTTAATCTTACATCGACCAAATAAAAGACAACTTTTCAAATTGTGACTTATCTTCGAACGCAAATGATTTGTAGTGTACCAAGCAGGGTCTCAATAACAAATCCATCATATGGGGGCCAATATATATTATTCCGCCAAGTAACTACCATACTAGTCTCCAGTTTGTATTAATTAATCAAATTGCCAAAGCTTAGGAGTTATCGTCTTAGTGACATATCATAGTCCATCCAACAAATAGTTTAAGTTCATTCAATCAATTGGATTTCTTGGTCTATCAGCTCTCTTTTATATGGAATCACTAAGGGACATTTAGATTGAATTCTAGAATCGTGATTTTTGCTCATAACGCAATTTTAAAATCCGATATTAAGTTTGGTTCTGACCAGAAAAGTGATTCTCAAAACATTTAGAATTGGAAGTCCGCTAGAATAAAAAAAAAAAATGAGTGACTTTTTGCTCATGGTGATCATAGACTCTTCCCTACGTGCCAACGTCAATCATATCAAGGTAGTTTTGTAGGTAAGAAGGGTAGTTTTGTAAATTAGGGATGCCATTTAATCCACGTGGCTCATGTGATTGGTGGATCCCAGATTTCTGTGAGCTTTGTGAGAAAAACAAATTTCATAAAAAAGGGTATGAAACTTGTTTGGTACATTTTATGACTATAAGAAGACTATGATTTTAGATTCTAAAATTAATTTTCGAAAACAATGTAATCAATTCCAAATTATTTCAATCAATTTTCATGATCTGACAATTTAAAATTTGAATCTAAACATCCGAATCAAATGCTCCATATGAATTTATGGCACATGCATCACAATATGAAAAAAGACTGAATTTGACAAACCAAGGGGTTGAATTGGCGTCAAACTTTTCATTGTCAAATTCAACAGATCGAAACTATAAAATTAATGAAGGATGGGGGAAATTCAACAACTCTAAGCCATCAAATCTAGGAATATTAGGGATTTTGACAGTTCTAGACCGTCAAAATTCAATTTCTAAAATTCGTGGGCCTTGGCCCATCAATTTTTTTTGTCGAATTTTCCAATTTTTACGTAATGCATCCACATGGTAAAAAGAAATAAATGATAACACCGACATGAGTGGAAACACAATAATAGTGGGTGGGGCCACCGAAGCATCAACCAATGACTTTGAGATAAGAGCAAATATTTAAGGGAAAAGTACTTAAAGGATTCCCATGGAGGGACTTCTTTCTAAATAGTTCGTAAGTTTAGGATGATAGCTTGGCAGGACATTTAACAAACGTTTCATTTCTTTTCTTTTCTAAATGGTCCCTCCTTATTGGTGAACTGACCGTTTTTTTTATTTACTGTCGAGTTCACCACTTTTTGTTTATTGTCGAACTCAGTGCTTTTTATTAACTGTCGAGTTCACAATTCTTATTGTCAAACTCACAGCTATTTACTATTGAATTTAATACTTTTATTTATTGTCGAAGTTGATGCTTTTTATTTATAGTCGAGTTCACCACTTTTTAAATAAGAAGTGGTGAACCGGACACACGTAAAACCACCCATTTTCAATTTTTGAGTTTTTTCGACTACAATACATGGAAACATCGACTAAAAACTTGATATAATGACTTATTTAGACGATTTCAACTCAAAAGAACCATTCTTGATCGATTTTCATCCAAAAACTAAGCAAAAAAAGGTTAAAAAATCCTAATTCTTTTTTATATACATCTTCAAAATATTTGAAAATCCCTTTGAAAAAAACTTCTTCCTTCTTAAAATCTTTCTTAAAGAACGGAGTATTCGAAACTTGATTGAGATGCTAAAAATCCAATTTTTTTGGATGAAAACGATGGGTTTGAACTGTTAGAGCATTCAATCGTGAGAAATATGGGAGATGAGATCCAAGAACTATTAAGAAAAGAAAAATTTACTAAATGGACTATTAAGAAATTGCCTAAAACTTAGGAACTATTTAGAAAGAAATCCCTCTAGTGAGTGTGCTTTAAGAAAATTTTCCAATATTTAATTAATATTGAAAAATATACTTTCCTTACTCACATAGTAAAATTTTAACTTTCATTAAGGGTCGTTGAGCTCAAGTGGATGACCACATTTGCAATCCAACATGACAACCCTCTAGATTTCATGGAAAAACTCAGATACTAAAAAAAAAATCAAAGGTTTTTAAAATTGACAGCAACAAAACTTCCACAAAACTCCTAAATATATAGAATTAAAATTCAATTGCAAAAAAAATATTTTTTTTTCTTCAGATTTCATATAATTTTATCCCTCTAGAACTCTGTCAGGGGTAGAGCCAGGATTTTCTTGTAGTGGGGGCAAACTATGATTAGTTGTATAGTTGAAAAACTTGAATGGAGGGTGTGAGGAAAATTGGAGGGAGATGAGGGTGTGAGGGAAAATGGGGAGAGAGGTGACGGAGTGGAGACAAATGGGGCATGTAATTAGTTGAAAATATATGGGTGTCTCAAAGTTTTGTGGGGGCAATTGCCCCCACCAGCTCCTTACTAGCTCCACCCTTGAACCCTGTGGCATTGGATCATGTTTTGGATGCTACAAAGGAAGTTCAACAACCCGTCGTGAGAGTTGAAAGATCTTATTAAATTTGTAAGGCTAGTAATATGATATATAAAATGTTGTCGAAGTGGCAAGTAGCTATCAGGTTCACCTAAAATAAAAACAATGCCAAAAATTTGAATGTGTCGATGTTCCCCCTCGAAGTCTCCTCTCCACACCTTTATTTTTTTGTGATAAGTTCTTCAAAGTTGCAACCCCTATAATATATATAATTAGCGCAGTGTGAAATGCAGTCACTTCAGCATTACTATTTTCATATAATTCTTTTGACTTCTTCAAGGTAGTGTGAACCCGAAGACCTGCAAGCTTCAGAATTTTTTGATGTCCGCATGTCTTGTAGGGCCACTGAAGGCGACAAGAAGTCGCACCAATAATAGCGGGTGAGGCCACTGAAGCACGACCATTGACCTCTAGTCGTTAAATTAAAAGTGAAATGGTCCTTCTAACCTTACTAACTTAGTAGGGATTTTACCCTCATTAAGGTCCTTAGCCATTCAAAAACATTATCCGATGCTTCAGAGTTGTAGAGAAAGAAGTTCTATGAATTTGAAAAAAAGATATTAAAAAAAAAAAGGTTATCATTACTGAATTTCTTTTTTAAATTTGAAAGTTACGTAAATGTTTGGTAACCGTTCATTTTCAAAACATAAGTTCTAGCTCAAAAAAAATTATTTTCTGAATATTTTTTAGTCTAAATTTTTTTATGAGACTTAGAAGACTATGGGATTGGATTTCTGATGTAGTAATCAATTTGAGCAGAACAAACCCTAGTAAGACGCACAATCTTACTATGTTAGTAAGGAAAGGGTTTCACAAAGTGAAACTCTCTCCTAAACTACTAAACTCTCACTCTCAGCTTTAACCTTAAAAAAAAAATAATAATAATAAATAAATAAATAAATAAAAGGAAATGCAGATCCACTCACATTTTTGTATCACAAATTACATTAGTTTGTCAACTTTATTACTCAACAAACCTTACTTTAGGAACCAAGCTAGACTAAATACTTAATAAGATGTGAAATCTTAATGAGAGTTGTTGGGCCACAAGAGTAATCACATACACCACAGCTTTCTGCAAGACCTGATGCATGCGGTGTGAGGGGATTGCGTGTAACTCAAAAATTAGTCGGGTGCTCTAAGATTATTGATATTTAACCTATAAAAAGAAAAATAAAATTATTGATATCAATAATCTATGAGAATTGCCAAAGTTAAAGTGATTTTCAATTAACATAAAAGAGTCCACATCCTATGCACCCAGGGTGAAGGAATGAAACCCTCCTCCCACACCTCAATACATGACACATTAGGCACATTTCAAGGAAAATCTGAAAATAAGATATTTTAGGGTTTAATTCCTTGAATGCGGCAAACGTGATTAGAGAATCATGGATTTTTTTTCCTTGATACAAGGGATAAAAAATCTTGGGTTCTCTCACCATTGCCATATCAACAAAGTGTCGAAGGATGATGTTAATTTGAAAATATTCAATGCAATAATAGGATGTAGGCCACTGAAGCACCAATGCCAACGTGTTATTATCTATTTCATAATACTAATGATAAAATGACTCGAAAAAACATACGTGGTCCGTACTTGGTCGACGGGACAAGTGCATAGAATTATAGACTTTTTCCTTGTGTACCCCGAAGAAAAAGATCCACGGTTCTATGCACTTGCCACATCAACAACATATAGACCGAGTACGATTTTTTCATAAACAATGAAATATTGGGTCAGATTCAAACACAGTGGTTATACAATAATTGATTAGAAATGAAGACTTTCTTTCACATGCTTTTGAATTGTAATCCAATCCAAGTTGGTGCTACCTAACTCAAGTTGGGAATGCAGAGCTTCTACAGGAAGCACTTCTGTTAAATAATCTCTTCTGATTGTTAAGTATGCTAAGTTTATTTAGGATTAATTGACCATTTTAGTATAAAACAATTTATTTGCTAACCAATTATTTTGGGATGACTCTATCATAAAATCTCTTACATAAAAAATTGAAGCATTATTATACAATTTGGGTTATTTTACTTCTTTCTTTTTTACAGCTTCTTGTTTTTAAATGAAGAGATTCCAAACTCATTCCCAAACGCTAGTTATATCTTTTTGGATATTCATGTACAACTAAGGTCAACTAGAAAAAGTCAGGACTCAGGAGGCCAACTTGTATATAAGAAATCATAGGACAATAAAATAATTGGCTTGCTTAACATGAGGACAGTTGAGCATTCACTGTCGAATATTTTTAGAAATGTGATTTAGACTAATGTTTTTAAAATTCAATCAATGACTACAGGAGGGCTTCTTTTTTAAATCCCCCATACTTTTGGACAATAACTTGATAATCCAATTAGTAAACTTTTTGTTTCTTAATACACTCTCACCTTTCTTTTTACAAAAGTTTTCAAGTACCAAAAATATCCTTTCTCATGTCTCTTTTAAGATTTCAATTGCCAACCATTATGTAGATTTGTTAAGTGATCATGGAGAATGATATACTCTTTCTTTCGAGGGTTAGGATCATTCATTATTTCTTGAAGTTCGATCTCTCCCCCGAATGAACCATGTAGCCAAGAGAAACCATGAATCATAATTAAAGTGCTTGCCCCACCCATGAGTAAATATTTCGTAATAGTCTTATTAGACCGTATAACTCTCTTGGTATAACCAGATGAAAGGTAGGAGTATAAATTGAAATATTCTAAAGCTACAAAGATAGTTATTAAATTGTTAGCACCACATAAAAGCATTCCTCCTAGATTAGCTGTTAATACAAATAACAGACCTTGTTATAGCCATTTATATACATTCAATATACTCTATGAATAGAGGGCATTGTCCCTTAGTTCTTACCAACCTTCGATGTGTAATCGACATGTTGCTAGCTTATTATCGATCGAATAAGAATCATTGATTCCCTCTGCTATGACTCATGAAAAACACACATGATCCCAACCCTTTAGACACAAAATCCAATGGTTAAGTATCTTGATGACACAAATCTCAAAGATACTTATCCCGAGGATAAATCCCAACCATTGGATTTTGTGTGTAACGGTTTGAGACCATGTGTTTTTTTCATAAGTCATGCTTAGGATTCTAGGATCCTTACCCCTATTTCAAAAATTTAGATGTGCTTTCAATTTGTCTTGATGATATGTGAGAATGAATAAAATTTGTCGGAGAATGATTATTCTTTGATTCAATTTGGTTGGACCGATTTACATTTACTAATATTAGTGAAAATGTATTTGCTTTCTTTCTCAATTTACTTTCATTTATTTTCACTTAGAATAATGTTGAAGTGACCTTAGGCTGGAACCTCATATCACACTTCTTGACGTGAAAGTATATGGGAACCATAGATATTTTTCATTGAGATACAAGTGAAAAGCATATACGGTTCCTATCCACTTTCACGTTAAGAAGTGCAATATGAGGTTCCAACTTGAGGTCACTCTAGCATGATTCTTTCACTTAAACTAATATTCACAAAAAGCCATGATTCATCCACTTTTTTAGAAAATCTTGAAGAACTTGATCAACCATTGGTTTGGTTTGATCTAATTTTAACAATATCAATTTTGAAATACCCCTTTGCATTTTGGAGAAATTTTGAGATACACCCCATGCTTTTAGAGTAATAACATATCCATCTTGTCTTTGGTAAAACTAATGTTTTAAAAATCAGACCGGTCATTGACCTATATGAATGAATAGGTTGGTCCAAAGTGGTCCAATCAGTGGGTCTAATCAGTTGGACCAAATATGAAATATTCAATAAATATTTTAGATTTCTTCCTAAATTCAGGTAACTTTTACTTCAAAAACATGATCTAGTGTCACAAAATGATGTAGATTATAAGGCTTAAGAACTTTTACACACACACACAAAAAAAAGGAAATTTTACACAAAATAATAATAATGATGAATAAAAAAAGGAAATGTCTCCTGTAGATTTGAATTTGAAAATTAAATTTAAGAATTTAGTGGATTTTCATTTTCAAAGCATGGATTAAGCCTGAACGAGACTTGGTGCTCTAAGCTGACTTTCTTTTCGAAGCTAGTGGATTGGTTCGACCTTCAAGGTTAATTTTGAAGATGATAGATTGACTAGTTTGAATATCCCAAATTTCGAGAAGAAAAATCAAGAATAATGATTTTCTAACTCACCCCTACGCTTTCATCACAAAATTGCAGATCATTTGCATCAAGATATGTAGAGTCATAAATCTTTTTCTTGTGTATCCTAGAGGCAAATGATCTATAGTTCTGTGATGGGAGTGGCAGGATATCACAAGTCAAAAATCAATTATTCTTTTGGATTGAAGATAAAGATGATAAATTGATTAGTTTGAATATCCCAAATTTTGAGAAGAAAATCAAGAATAATGATTTTCTAACTCACCCCTACACCTTCATCACAAAATTATAGATCATTTGCATCGAGATATGTAGAGTCATAAATCTTTTTCTTGTGTATCCCAGAGGCAAATGATCTACAGTTCTGTGATGGGAGCGGCAGTGAAACAGTGAAAATGGCATGAGACTAATTGTTAAGATTTGTACTCCTTTACTCCGAAAGTTTGAGTTGCAAGAAGCTATTAAGCCATCTTTTCTAAGTTTTTAATTTTTTTCTTCTAAATCTCCTTATTTCTATAGAAAATTGATTTTATATAAATAATAATAATAAAAAATAAATAAATAATTAATTAATTAATTAATTATCAAGTAAAGCTAATTGGACTAAGTAAGTTTTAAAATTATGATTTGTTGAAGCATATAACTAGTTAGTGAAACAGTGAAAGAACTTTTCTTTCTTAAGATTTTTTATATAAAAGAGTAAGCTTGGCCTTATTAATATAGTATGATTTCAAATCTTACAAAGGGTCGTTGAGTTTACCTTATGACATCCTAAACATGATCCAATTCCACAAGGATACAGAGGACAAAATTCTACAAGCTTTTTTCAAAAAAAACTTTAAAAAGATTATTTTTCACCATTAAATTATAATTTTAAATTGCGAGTTTGATAGTCGGTCCATTTTCAAAACCTTGGATCAAGCCCCAAAATAGTTGTTGTTTTTTCTTTTCTTTTTTTGAACTGAGTTTTTACATGAAATCTAGTGGCCTGTGGTGTTGGATTGTCAATTTGGTTATCCATTTGTGTTGAATGAGCCTTAGTATGATTTGAAATCAAATCATACTAAGTAGAGTATTTCTCTACATACTAATATGCGGGATTTAGTCGACAGAACTAATTGTTGTATTTTTATTACAAAAACTCCCTTGGAGTTCTGACAGCTCCAAGAGAACCTTATTTCGCATCAATTTGTGGCATCCAACCCATGCCACAAGGCTATAAAAGACAAAAATTTAAGAACTTAAAAAAAAAAAAAAAAAAAGTTAATTTTCACTATTTTATTTTAGTTTTAAATTTGGAAGTTCGGTACCGTCCATTTTCAACACCTTCGATTAAGTTCCAAAATGAATTTGTATTTTTTAATGTTTTTCTTTTGGAAAGTTTTTCCATGAAATCTAGAAGACTAAGGTGTTGGATTATCAATTTGATAATCCATATGGGCGCCAACGACCCTTGGTAAGATTTGAAATCTTTCTAAGCTAGTTATGCTAGCTTGATTCATGAAGTAAGGTTTGTTTAGTAACAAACTTGATAGTGTGAGGGAGTCTTTTTAATATAATCTCTAAAAAAAAAAATTTTTTTTTGGAGGGGGGGTATATGAAAAACATATTTTGAATTTTTTTGTGTGGGCCATTCCCTATCCCTGTATAGTTCTCCCCCGATTGTAATATCGCTTACATTAAAAAAAAAAAAAAAAAAAAAAAAAAGCTAGGTGGCATATTTAAAATCACATGTATTTGAAAGGGCTTATTTATAATTTAAAATATCAATTAAAGAGTGATTTCCAACATAACACAGTAAATTGGATTTTTTTTTGTTTTTTTTGTTTTGAAATAACCTACATTATTTTATAATGATATGGATTGCAAATTTTTTGTTTTGTTTTTTTTAATAATCAAAATGACCTTTGATCATATTAAGTTTAAATGTTACAGTAAGGGCATTTTTTGAAATCCAAATTTTAATGTCGAATCATTTCTACTCCATCTTCAGTCATTATAATGGTAAAGAAATTTAAGTATTATTATGAAATTGGAGCCGATTTATTCATAACAAATAGAGTTAATTTATTTTCTGCTTTTTATTTCTGCGTGGAGCAATTCCAAGGCCACTTTACTAAAAACAAGGTAAATAGCTCCTGAAAAACTATTTTGAGAATCAAAATAACACGAGAAACGAGGTCCAACCTCATTCCAAACACTACCTAAATTGAAATACTGCCTGCTAGAAAAAGTCAATAAGAACTTACCAAAAGAAAAATAATAAGGTCAGTAGGAGGCCGGCCTAAATTACTTAATAGACACTGTGGGAGGGGCTTCTTTCTGACCATTCCCTAACTTTTAAGCGGTAGGCCATTATTCCATTTAGTAAACTTTGTATATCTAAATGGCCTCTCGTCCTCATCTCTTCTTATAATATTTTTGAGTCCCAATTTATTATTTTCTCATCTTTTTACATACTTAGATTTTTCAACAACGATTATAATAATTTATGACATTTTTTTATTATCCTGAATGAAAAATAGAGAATAATAAACTTATAATATTGAAGCTTTTTAGATTGATTACAATAATTTATAACAAAAATTTTGAAGTAGATGGGATTCAAAATTTTATAAAGATGTAGTCATTATTATAATATTATATATAAACGTTACCAATTCAGGCTAGCCTCCTATTGACCTTTTTTTTTATTGAATAATGATGAATGCACGTGGTATTGGTACACGATTGACAGGGCAAAGAAACAGAACCATACATCTTTTTCCTGTGTATCTCAATGAAAACGTTCTATGGTAATGTGCAATGAAGATACTTTTGGTATTTCAAGATTTTATTGTCCAAACAAAATAGTCAAAGGACCTTCTTTCCTAACAAGGCGGTCCAATGACTTAGTAAGTATCCTTTTTTAAAAAATTTAAAAATTATTATTTTTTAATAAATAATAATTAAATAAATTTTCCTATAATAATTGATCACAAATGGAGACTTTTCTCATTAGTCCCAAATCCAAGCACTATTTACAGATTTTCCCTTAAAGTTGGAACAACTCTTTTTAAAAAAATCTTAAAATTTAAATTTGATTAAGATAAATAATCTTTTAACGAAATTCTAGTAAGACACTCTTACAAAATTGGAGATAATAGGATACCCCTCCCTCAGCAAAATGTAAGCCACCTTGACCAAAAAGTCAGCATCATTGTCTTAATCTGGGCAAAATGCACCGGCCTATGCCTTCGGCACAGACCTAATTTATTTTAGGCTTTTATTGGGCTTGCACCTTATGTTCTTAAAGGGTTTTGGTGCAATCTTTATCTTGTACGATTTTTGGGCTCTCTCACGCTTAGTACAGAAAAAGTGGTGTGTCTATAACATGAAAATTGAATTTTCACAGTTATATATATATATATATATATATATATATATATATATATATATATATAATTTACCAACTTCAAATGATGTTATAAAGGGAGATGAGGTTGAAGGATCATTTAGAAAAATCACATCCATAGGATACATTATTTTATAGCAAGTTGGATCTCTCCATCATTTTTTGTCTTGATTGGGCACTTTCTAATCTACCATCTTCGTAACCTTGAGTTTGTTTTCTACAAAAAAATTCTTGATCTTCAAAGAGATTAAAAACTTCTTGCCGAAGACCTATTGATTTTTCTTATGAAAATTTGGAATATTAAACTACTTAATTTATATTATATTCAAACTCTTAATTATTATTTTTTACCAAAATTTCATGTTCTTTAAACTTCCCCAAAATCCTATCTTCATATTAGGGTTTGAGACTTGAAAGAGAGAGAAAAATAAATCTTGAAGGTGAATTTGAGAGTATTTTTTATTTATTTATTTATTATTATTATTATTATTATTTTGCTAATTTCACTCTCTACCCTTTAGGATGCAATGTAAAAAGTAGAAAATAACTCTAGAAGAAAATAAATAAAAAAACTAAAAAAATTATAATATCAACATTGGTATTGTCAATAACTGTATTTGTATTACAATAACAAAATTGAACTCAACGATAAAAATAGTGAACTCTAGAATAAAAAATGTTGTACCATGACACTACAAAGTGACTCAGATTTTTTTTGTTTTTTCGACCTTGACATTAGGTATATCTTTTTGAAATACACAACATGCTTATATTATTATTGTGAAACCTACACTCAAATCAAATCTTACATTGAAATCTTTGAAAATTTAGAATGCCAACTTCATTTGTCACTTTTTGTTTCAAATCGCCGAAATAAATCGAAGTATACATCCAAGTGTCAAAATTAGGAGTATATCATCCACAGTCAAAATCATTGGAAATGAGATTTGAAAAAAATGTAATTTAGGTATTTCCAAAAATATAATAAATTAAAGAGTCATGATGAATGTACACGGTCATGGTATGTGGCTGATGTGGCAAGGACATAAAATCATAGGTCATCTCCATTGGGATACACAGGAAAAAGATATGCGGTTCTGTGTCCTTGCCACTTCAATCGCGTATCCAATCGCGCGCATTCATCATTATTCTAAATTAAATGGTGATGGGGTTGAGGGACTATTAGAGAATGGACTATCAAGATACAGTCCAAAACTCTGAGGACTAGTTAGAGATAAAACTCTCCCACAAGGTATTTTAAGCATTTATAGTAGCCAAGTTGGATCTCCTCATCATATCAAATGGACTTCAGGTATATAATCATAAATTTAAAAATAAAGAGGTGTATAAAGTATTTTAAAATATTCAGAGGAGTAAACTCTAAAATCTAAAACACCAGTTTCTCCACCCCAGGGATCCCATACTTTCTCAGTCCTCTGCCTCTCTTGTAAACCAAACAGAGTGTTCTCAGTCCTCTCTCTTGTAACCAGTAACCAGTAACCAGTAACCAGTAACCAGCAACCCAAACAGAGTGTTTTGGTGTGTATGCGCTACTTCCAGCTCCCACGCCCTCACCTCCCTCCGAATTTCTCCCTAAAATCATTCATCTTCAAGTTCTTCAACCATACAACTAACCATAATTTGCCCCCACTACAAGAAAATCCTCGCTCCGCCCCTGCTTCTAGCTGTGTTCTTCAGAGATTCTGTTCTCAAACAATCCCTACGCCTCACCTCTTTCTCACAGTTTTTTTTTTCTTTACCAACTCTAACTCTCCCTCTCTCTCTCTCTCTCTCTGAAACAAAAGCTACTCATCATTCCCCCTTGTTTGCGTCTCAAGCAGAAGCAGCAACAGAAATGGAGGTAGCTGTTACATCCGCTGTAGAAGTTCTCACGAAAACAATTTGTGCTTTTGTCCCTAACAAGAGAAATTTTCAATCCCTTATGCATAAAGTGGACAATTTGGGAAAGATAACAGAGGAGGTAGAACAATTGGTCCAAATAGCTCGGAGGAAAGGAGATATTATCAATCGAGGAGTTGAAGCGTGGCTAGAAATGGTTTACCAATTTCGACGTGAGGCAATAGAATTAATTGAGAGATCCGAAAATACCAATGGCTGTTTCAATTGGTTGTTTTCCGCTTTTCATTTAAATAAAACAACAATGAATTTGATTGACATCGCAGAAGATCTCCTAAATGAACGACGATCCTTCAGTTCCATATCATATCCTGCACTTCCTCCCAGCAGCATTCAATCCATTATTTCCAGTAGTACTGGATATTTTCTGGATTTTGAATCCATAGAATCTGCCAAGAACCAAATCATCGAAGCTTTGAAGGATGAGAAGATCAAAGTAATTGGTGTATATGGGATGGCTGGGGTAGGCAAAACCACCTTGATGAAACAAGTTGAAACATTAGTGCGACGAGAATATCTTTATGACGAGGTTCTGATCGTGACCGTGTCTCATAATCCAGTCTTGAAAAACATTCAAGATGAAATTGCAGAGAGACTCGGGATGAAATTTGAACAGGAGAGCGAACGGATGAGAGCACGAAAGCTATGGATGAGATTGGAGCACGAGAAACGGGTCCTTATAATCTTGGATGATCTGTGGAAGCGTCTGGATTTAGCTGATGTGGGAATCCCTTACGGAGATTACCACAAGGGTTGCAAAATTGTGATAACCACCAGAAACCTAAATCTATGTGGTCACATGGATGCAAACTCGACAATTGAAGTTAATGTACTATCGGAACAAGATTCATGGAATCTGTTTCGACAGGCTGTCAGTGGTACCATAGAGTCTCCTACTTTGCTCAAATTCGCTACGGAGGTTCTTAATCAATGTGGAGGTTTGCCGTCAGCAATTATGACAGTTGGAAGGGCATTGCGAAAAAAGGACCAAATTGTGTGGGAGGATGCAGCACGACAAATGAGGCTGTCTACGTTTCATGATATGCAAATTGTCAACTCCTCGATCAGGTTGAGCTACGATTACTTGGTAAGGGAAGAAACCAAAAGATGCTTCTTATTTTGTTGTCTTTTCCCTAGAGGCTTGAAATTTACCAAGGATGAATTGTTGTTGTATGTGATGGGAGACGAGCTTCTTCGAGATGAAGCCACCTTAGAGGAAGCAAGGAATAGATTGCATGGGATGCTAGATGTCCTTGTATCTTCATGTCTCTTATTAAAAGAAGATGAGGATGGAAAGGTAATGATGCATGATGTTGTTCGGAGTGCAGCCATATCAATTGCACATGAAGAAATCAATGGGTTTATCATTAAATCCGATGTGGGTTTGAGACGCTGGCCAGATGCAGAAAATTTAAGGAGATTCATGCACATGTCTCTTATCAAAAACAAAATCAGTAAGTTCCCTAATCAACCTGAATATCCACGACTCTTGACCTTGTCATTGTCACGGAGTTTTTCTTTTGAGAGACTGCCTGATGGGTTCTTTGAAAGGATGACATCCCTTGTCACTCTAGATCTAAAAAGGACTGATATTTCATCACTACCACCATCACTCTCGTGCCTTGCGAACCTTCGAACACTTCTTCTAGATCATACTTCACTAAGTGATATATCTCTAGTTACAGAACTGAAGGAACTCGAAATACTCTCTCTGAGTGACAATAAGATTGAAAGATTGCCGACAGAAATAGGGAAGTTGACCAATCTAAAGTTGCTAGATTTGTCAAAAAACCGCCTTCTTAAAACTATCCCACTGAAAGTGTTTTCGAGCTTCTCTTGTTTAGAAGAATTATATATGATGGGAAGTTTTGATGCGTGGGAGATTGATGGAATAGGAGATGGATGTAATGCTAGATTAACCGAGTTGGCATCCTTAAAATACTTGACTATTCTAGACATAGACATATGTGATGTCAGATGTTTGTCCAGAGATATCTCCATAAATTTGGGAAACTTGACAAAGTTTCGTATATGCGGGAGTGGGAGAGGAAGCGAATGGAAGCCTAAATTCCCGAGGGCAATGAGACTAAATATCACTTCAGCTCCACTTTCAAATTGGGTTAAACTGTTATTGAATCAAACAGAAGAGCTCGATCTTTACGATTGCCCGCGTCTCAAGAATATTGTCCAACTTGATAGAGGAAGATTTAACATCTTGAAGTTTCTTCGCATAAGACAATGTATTGGAACGAGATATCTTATGAGTGTGGTGGAGGAGCCTTCGGAAGCTGCATTTAGTAACTTGGAGGTATTAGACATTCAGAGTATGAATAATTTAGAGGCAATTCATTTTGGACCACTCCCAAATGGATTCCTTGAGAAGTTAAAACTGTTATCTCTACGTGATTGTATCAAAGTCACGAATGTTTTATCTTCTGATTTGTTGGCAAGGATGCAAAATTTGGAAAAATTGGAGGTAGAGATGTGCGATGAGTTGGAAGAGGTATTTGACTCAGAGGAGCTTGAGGTAGGGCATGCTTCAATCCCCAACTTAAAAGAGCTACATTTACGCGATCTACCGAAACTGACTACCATCTGGAAGGGAATGTGGAAAATAATACAATCAGAGGAAAATGAAGAAGAGGCTGAAATTATCGAAGAGGAGGTGAAATTAATGGAGATCAAATATTACTATGTCTCTAGCAATTTTCCATCATCTCCAATCTTCCCGAATCTAAAAGTGCTGGAAATCTCGAGTTGTAATACGCTAAAGCACCTCTTCCCAATAGAACTAGTTCGAGACTTGTTACTACTACAAGTACTTAAAATTAAAAATTGCGAGGAGATGGAGGAGATAATTTTAAGCGCTGAAGCAGATGAAGAGGACAAGAGGGTACTCCCTCAATTGAAGACCCTGGAACTAGTCTATCTACCAAAGCTCTCCAATGTGCACCAAAGGGGTTTACTTTTTGATTGGCCTTCCTTAGAAGATCTAAGCGTGGAGGAGTGTCCGAATTTGAGCAGGCTCCCTTTAGGCCACTGGAGTGCACCCAAACTAAGAAAGATTGAAGGAGTTAATGTTGAATCGTTTGATTGGGAAGACCCAAGGGTCAGGGAACGCCTACAACCCCTTTTCAAGCAGGTAATTCTTTTGGCTTAACCCTTCTGTTTCGCCTTTAAATTTCATAAAACTAGATTTACATTTTTTTCTAAAATAAATCTGAAATTAATATCTTTTCCCTTTCCCATTGCCTGTTAACAGTGACATTTTCCATAGCTGTCCCTTTTGTCCTCGTGGTTGCCATTGCCATTACACTTTCTTTGCACTCACTATCACCATCATCCTCACAGAAATGAGAGATCCTTTTTACACCCATTTGACCAAAAATGCTATTCAGGTTTGAGTTCATCTTTTTTGTTTTTAAATTTGATGGAGATTTGTAGGTTTTTTGTTTTTATTCCATCATATTTTCCATGCCTCGCCGCAAAAATCAGGTTGAGATTGCAAGTAAGTCCATGAACAGGACCTTGACGATTCTTGTGAAGCATGGGGAGCTCACTCAAGAGGGTATCAAGATTTTCTATGTCAATGTAGATAAGGAAGAGTGGAAGCTGGAGACACTATGTGATCTCGATGGGCCTTTGGTCATCACTCAAGAGTACTCATTATGCACGAAATCAGGTCTGGGTCCTCTCTAATTCTTAAAGTATCCTTAGTCATGGGTTCAGTCTAGTTGACCCATAAAAATAAAAATAAACACGTCCAAGGATTCTTGTAATTTGGGTTCTAGTAGTAAAAAATTATGTTTTCATCAATCATTAACTATGATCTGTAAACTCAACCAGATAACTACATTCCACCGAATTGGACACAGTGAGTTGGCTTGGAGGAAAGGTGTTGTAATCAACTATGTGACACACGAAGACGTTTATGACATCCAAAGGTTTAATAATGTGGTGATCGATGAGTTAGTTGCCATCTAATGTGGCGGATCTTCTCTTTTATTGGAGAACTTTGTGTCAATTGAGTCACGGCAGCGTGAACTATAAATTTTATCTGTTACTAAAATTCTCTTTTATAGATTTGATTTGATCGGTTTAAAAGGCATCCTCAGTCTCTGTCACTAGATGGCAGCATTCCTACCTTCATAGATTTATTGATCTCTATTTTTAAAATCCATAAATCATGTGTGATCTGTGATTAATTTTTTGATGGCAGAACTCCCTACTTTCATGATTTGTGTCATGTATGATCTATGGTTAATCTTGATTTAAACTTGTGATTAGCAATGATTTTTTTATCAATGATCAGGATTGGTGATCATATCTCTTAATTTATATTTTTAGTATCATTTTATTGATGGGGATGCAAAAAGTAGTTCAAAATATAATATATATATGCCTTACGAAGACCTCAAAATATCAATTGTGGCTCGGATTTGGTCATTTTGCCAAAACCTAACCGTTTTGAATCTATTTTTCCCTAGCAAGTTAGCAAACTAGCATTTATTTCAAATGAGATTCCAAAATTCAGAAATCGATCTTCATGTGATCCTTCTCTCCCTATTAGTTTTTTTTTTTTTTGGAGGTCCCTCCGTGCTAGGAATTCTTCTACAATTTGTTCTACATCAATAGATCTGTACTCCTCGGTATACACAATTGTACCTCCCCATAAATTAAAAGTTGTATCCCAAGGGAACCATGTATACTGAAGAACACAGATCAACAGCAATCGAACTCGACGCATCAGGTAGTCGACTGAGTTTGCCATGTGGGATAATCATATTGTCACGACTCAAAGTGGAAGCGAATCTGTATCTATCTATAATATAAAAGTAAGAAAAGTTGGGTCACAAATTGAACAGAATGGAGACTTTTTGTCTTATGCTTTAAGTTATGATCAAAAGTTAAATATAATATTTAACCCCTTAATTATTCCCAATACTAGACATTTTCTGGAATTTGAATCAAGAGAATCAGAGGCATTGAAGAATGAGAAGATCAATGTAATTGATGTATATGGGATGGCAGGGGCAGGCAAAACCACTTTGATGAAACACATAGGGAAACAATATTTGCCAAGAAACTACCATCTTCTTTTCGACGAGGTTTTGACGACGACTGTGTCTGAGAAGCCAGTCTTGAAAAACATTCAAGAACAAATTGCTGATAGATTGGGGTTGAAATTTTAGAATGAAAAATTTCTCCACAAGTCTAAGGCTCAGCAGGCTATTTGTAGCAGTATTGATTATAGCAATAAAAGTTTTACTAAATAGACTATTAAGAGAGGCACTAAAACTTAGGGACTAATTGGAAAGAACTCCTTCTGTCAGGCCCTTTAAGTAATTTTTCCATTTTTTTTTTTTTTTTTTTTGGGTTGAGGAGCGTAGGTTGTCGTGGGTAATTGTTTGTTTTTTTTTAAGAATTATCTGACAGACTTAACTGTTACAATTTTATTATAAAAACTCCCTTATTCGATCAAGGTTGTTACCAAACAAAACCTTACTTTATGAATTAGGCTAACATGACTAATATAGTAAGATTTAAAATCTTACTAAAGTTGTTCAGCCCACATGGGTTATCCAATTGGCAATTCAACACCACAGATTTTTATATTTTATGGAAAAACTCAGATTCAAAGAAAAAAAAATCCTTTTTAAGGTTGATCAAATGTTTTGAAAATGGATGGCCAACAAACTTCCAAATTTAAAACTAAAATTCAATAGTGAAAATTAATTTTTTTATTTTTTTTCTAAATTTCTCAGAATCTTGTCCTTTATAACCCTGTGGTATGAGATCACATTTTTCGATGCCAAAAATTTATGCGGTTGTGGAGGGATAAAATCATCTCTCATCTAGATCATTCATTTCACAACAATAAATGGGAATCTTGAGATGGATACGTGAAATCGTTTGAGAGGATTCTATCTAATTAGGGAAGAATCCCAATTTAAGAAGATTATTTCATTTTTAGATAATTATTAATTTGAATAGGGATAAATAGAGAAATTAAAATTTAATTAGAACCAAGATTTTATTTATTTATTTATTATAGTTTTAAGATTTTTTTCTATATAAAGGATTAAAGGCCATTGTAAAAAAAGGATAGAGAAAATAGGGAGACAGAGAAGAGGAGGTCATGTAACGAACTTTATTATAGTGGAAGGATCCCCTAAGTTCGATTATTTTTTAAGTTTAATGATGTGTTCTTGATTCAACTCATGATCTTAAGGTGTATCATAAAATACACCTCTACAACGGTCCTAATCCCCTCTAAGGTATGTTAAGTAATAAATTAACGGCATTGATTTAAATTTTATGACATGAATCCCCACTCCAAGATTTGCTAGGTAACAAATTAGAAAAAGTAAGGTTTGGTGAGTGACAAACTTCATAAAGTGTGGTTATGAGGTTCTCTTGGAGTTGTTAGAACTCCAAGGAGTTTTTGTAATAAAAATGCAATAGTTATGTTTGCCGGCTAAATCTCTTATTCTTATTCTTTTTCTTTTCACATAAAAGAAGAGAAGTTTAGCTTTTAACTCTGATATATCAATCACATCTCTCCCCTGTGTTGAGGGAGTAATTGTTTATTATTTTTAAAGAGAGAGAAGAGCAAGCAAAGGGAGAAAAGCTGGCCAGCGTCTTATTTAAAGACTGTAAGGAAGAGTGAACGGTGGCATTTCCATTGAAATTGTCGTCCTCCCTTGTTTTTTTATTGGAAAGTTGCCTAGTAATGTGAAGAGGCCGGAATAGCTAAAATTGTCTTGTTTTTCGTGAAAAAGGTTGAATGTGAACGGTGACATTTCCATTGAAATTGTCATCTTCCCTTATTTTTTTATTGGAAAGTTGCATAGTAATGTGAAGAGGATTAGTTAAAATTGTGCTGCTTTTTGTGAAAAAGGTTGAATGTGAATGGTGGCATTTCCATTGAAATTGTTATCCTCCCTTGTCTTTTATTGGAAAGTTGCATAATAATGCCAAAGGAAACATCTCACCTCCTTAATGGGGGTATTGTAGGGGGATAATTTTTTATTCTTTCTCCTAAAAGAGAGAATAGTAATTTATATTTTAACTCATGCTCAAAGATAGGTTTGTTTGCATAATATAAATCATCGGATCCGATTTTAATATGATCGGATTAAAGTTAATTTGAAATTGATTAAAATTTTCATGGATCTTAAAGCTCAATCTGAAAATTTAAAATCTTAATCCAATTTTTTCCTTTTCTTTTTTTGGATAGGAACAAGTTGAATACGGGTTCAAATCTAGATCATTGCTAGCCCTACCTTGAAATAGCTTTTTGTAGCTTTGGTCATTTTGTCAAAATTCAATGAAACTATTTTTCTCAAACAATAGGGTGGCACTATTTGCAAGCACCAAAAGTACCCTACATACCCACCTAACATTAAAATGTAAAAATTAAAATTTACATCTTTGCCCTTTTTTGAAATTCTCTCTACACACACCCTAATATATCAAACAAAAAACTCGTTTCTTATATACATAGGGTGGTGTTCGAAGGCCCTAAAGAGAGTCAAACATTGTGCCAAACATTTTTTCAATGTATAGGATAAAATTTTTGAAATGGGTTGATTTTTGGTGAGGATGATCTCCTTGATGTAAAGATCATCCTTACCAAAAATCAGCCCATTATGAAACTTTTAACCCCATCAAAAGTGGTTTACAAAAAATGGATGGTCCACGATCCTTCAACTTGTAAATTAGGGTTAGAAGTTTCAGAATGAGCTGATTTTTGATGAGGATGATCTCTTCACCATAGAAATCCTCCTCACAAGCCGATTCCCAAACTTCTAACCCCTATTTTGAAAAAGGTTTGCCACAATGTTTGACTTTCTTTAAAGCCTCCGAACACTATATATATGGGGACGGATCATAGGACATGCGTAAAAACAATGTAATAATAATAAATTTAAAATATGGGTTAGAGGTTTTGGATTGAACTGATTTTTTTGTAAGGACAATCTCTATGTTGAGAAGATCATTCACACAAAAAAAAAAAACATTAGTTCAATCTGAAAGTTCTAACCTCATCAAAAGTGATTTAGAATGTGGACCGTCTATTTTTTACCAATAATTTGTAAACCATTTTTAATGGACTTACTAGTTTTAGATTGAGCTGATTTTTTTTTTTTTTTTTTTTTTTTTTTTGAGGAAGATCTTCTCATCATAGAAACCATATTTTGGAAAATCATTGTTTATACACATGTTTTTACACATGTCCCATGATCCGTCCCTTATATATATATTCATCTCATTTTGAGTTTTGGGAGAGACTGAATCAATGGAGATTAGGTTTTAGGGTTTCTCTTTCAAGTTATCTTATTTCTTTAAAATTATATATATTTGCATTAATTATCAAAGTAGATGGAAAAACCACGAAACCTCTAAAACGAAGAATTTAAATCGAAGAACTTGAAAAAAAAAATGATAGATTTTGTTGGGTAGATTCAAATCAAACTTGTTTGAGAAAATTTGGTAGGTACCTATCGAACAAAACTTTCTCATGTGATGGTTTCAACTCTGTTTGACGTGTTAGGGTAAGAAAAACAAGTAAGATTAAAGCTTAAAACCCTCATTGAAACTTTTCTAAATGCAAAAAAGAATAAACTTTTCAACGATTGCTACAAAAAAAGAAGAACGAAATTGGGATTATAAATTTTTGAAGATTTCGTTGTAACAATTGAATATCCATATTGCAACGATAATATATACAATTTGGGTATTTCGAAAAGATCTATCAATATGTTGAAAATGATATCTTTTGAGCTTGATCCAAGATGTTGAAAATGAACGGCTACCAAACTCCCAAAATTTAAAATTCAAATTCAACTGTGAAAAATAATTGTTTTTTTTTTTTTTCCAGAGTTCTTAGAATTCCATTCTCTATGAGCCCGTGCCATCAGATCATGTTTTTGGATTCCCAAAATGTGGGGCCACGACTCTTATTAAGATTGAAGTCATTTTTCAACAAATGAAAGATTTTGTGAGTCCTTACTCACTAAATTTTAGGATAACTAAAACAACATTTGTCCAATTTTGACAAAATATGCCCTTTATTCTAAAGAGAATCAGTGGAGATGCTCTTAGTGCAGGGGAACACCAGAAGCACTAAGAAATGTTGAGTCACACCTGTAGTTATAGATTAGTGGAAGTTATATTAACATGCCACTCACTTCTAAGGATGGGCCGAACTTAAGATCAAAGGGATTTTTCTCAAAATGTTCGCAACTTATGTCCAAATTCCAGTTTTGATACATTGTTCATTTAAATTCCCAAAACATGTATTTCAAGTGAATTCGCCACTTTTATAATAAATGAAATTGCTGGTACATCTACAAATTCATAGATATTTAAATTGATGAACTCAGAAATTTGTAGATTAAAAAAATGACAAAGTTAGTGAAATTTCAATAAGCATTAGGCCACTTGGGCCTCTCGTTTATGGTCTCAATTGGGACTTACTAATTAAAATATTTTTTGAAAGATAAAGGGATTGCTTTTTTTTTTTTTTTTTTTTAAAGTCATGATAATTAGATTCCCTCACGTGGCATACTCAAAATACTTTCCTAACGTGGCATGTGCTAGAATTATAGATTTTATGCCTCGGGATACAAAAATAAACATTCCCATATATATATATATATATATATATATATTTGTGTGTGTGTGTGTGTATCCAAGGGAGTAAAGATCTATGGATCTAGCACATGCCACCTCTGGAGAGTATTTTGAGTATGCCACGTGGGGGACTAAAAAAATGAATCGTGATAAAATGACTCTCCCATGTGGCATACACAATTGCTTCCCCTTAATGTGACACGTGTGAGAACTGTAGATTTGTACTCCTTGGGATACACAACTGCATTTTTATGGGGATATGTAATTATGTATCTTGAGAAGTACAGATCTACGATTCTCACTGTAGACACTGCATTTTTGCTTAGACTGAGCCCGAGAACATGTAGAATCTTTTAAAAAAGAATTTAACTCAAGTCAATTTTCTAGTGGTTGCAAGAGTCTTACATCAGAGGCAACAGATAAATTGTATTTATTTTTTTAGCCTGATATGTAGGTAACCAACGGTCAGACTTACTTTTTAGCTTGGTCATAGATTACCAACGGCTAGAAAAAAAAATGCACCGTATAGAGATAACCAACGGTCAGGCTTAATTTTTAGTTTGGCCATAGGTTACCAACAACCAGAAAAAGAATTACTTAGTATGGAGGTGACCAACGGCCAAAAGGAAAATTTGCATTGGCCATTGGTCACCTAAGACTAGTTCTATTAGGCAGTTATGAGTCTCATGTGCACTTAAATTTTATGAGAGTTAATTACCCTTTAACCCATTTCTTAATTGTTTTTCCCCTAAGAAAAACCCTCATTTTACCCTTTTACCCATAGTTTAATTTTCTAATAAATCCATTCAAAGTTGTTTGGTAAATTCTCATTTTCTTCTAATTAGGACCTTTGGTCTATTTGTTCCTCACATAAATGTAATTACTACTCTAACATCAAGTTGTTAAAGCCTAATTTAGGTAGTTTACACTTAATGCACCCTAAGTCTATCCTCAATCTTAGAAGAGTCAATATAATTAAACAAAGTTCTAAAGGTTTTGACAACTTTGCCCAACCCATAGATTTCTCTAGAACTTATGAGAAAAGACTAGACTAACCATAAGTTGTTAAAGAGTTAGTTGAATTAGATGACTCTAATATCCAAAATCCTCATTCATATTTACATGTCATCTAGTCTAATTTTCTAGGATTTGACTCAAAGCTAAAGACCTAAGACTTTTCTAGTCTTCTTAAAAAATTCTATAGAAAATAGAACTTTTTACAATCCTACCCTCTTGATCATCATGATTGGTGAGACCTTAGGTAAGTAAAAGACCTTTAAGTCCAAGGAAAGTAGAAGTCATTTGAATTTTCTCTAGAGGTTTATTTGCAAATAATGGGAACCTCAGAGTTTAGGACAAGTCTATCCTCAAGGGTTTCCCAAAATCCTATAAATAGGACCCTCATTTAAGGCAAAAAAGGATAGGAAAATGATCCAAAATTCAATCCAAATCTCTCCTCAAAGGACAAGGAAGTGATCCAAAATTTTATCCAAGTCTTTCCTTTAAACTCCAACCTATCTAAACTCTATCCAAATCCATTCCCAAATCTCCAATAAACTTTTAGCTAAGAAGAAAAAAGAAGAGTCCAAGGTGAGGTATTAGCAAAAATTTTAGAATTTCCCTATGTGGTTCCCCTCTAACTCCCCCCTTCTATCTATTCCCCTCTTTACATTTAAGGAAATTTATATTCATGCTTTCTTTGCTTACAATAATGTAAATCTTAAACTTGTTCTTGTAAGGCTTAGAGGTAAAGAAAAAAACCTCTTAGAAGCAATCTCCTCCTATAAGCTCTCAAGAGAGTTAGAATAGTTATTTTTTTTTTTTTCTTAGCTTTCTAGCCATATTTAAATTCCTAGAGTAATTGTTTTACTTTCATTGCAATTTAAATTCTAAAATATATATTTTGCTTTCTTTCTTAATGACTTAAGAGCTAAAGAATAATCCCTTTTGAAGGTAATTTTCCCTTTTTAAGTCTATTATATGCATACACTACATACACACACATCGCTTTCGCTTTCATTAAAATAACTAAGGGTTAAAAGTAAGGATCTACCTATATCTACACCTAATTTTCTAAGCTAACAAAAACAATTCCAAAGATAACACATTGCATGCATAAGGTCTCTAGTCTTTGTACAGTGGTGTCCAACTCATGAACACCTCCTAAAAACTAAACGAACAACAAAATGCTCCCAAGTGAACACATAAACTATAAAGAGCCTTTGGATCCCAAAAAGGTGAAATCCGCATGGATTTTCATCAAAATCCTAAGCTCATAAAAAATTCCAACACATTTTCCTATTTTGACTTGTCCATTGGTATAATCTCTGAGTTTCCTAAGACTAGACTATAGTTGTTTGATTTCTTAATTTTTTTTCATAATTTTTTTTTGTTGTTTTCAAAATCAAGTTAATCTTTCAAAATCACTCCTATAGTCATATATTAGTAACCATCTTAGGAAGAGTGGAATAATGTGCCTAACACCTTCTTTATCTCTCAACTGAACCTCCTTGTCATAGATCTTTAAATAGATCATTTCCCTTATCTTTTGGATATGTGAATCACTAAAAGCCAAAAAAAAAAAGAATTTAAAAGAAAATATTTTTTTATAATGTCCATTTACACTTTAATTGAATGGTGACGGCTCCTAAACCAGTGAGCTGAGCTCAAACCTCCCCAAATATTTCGAAACCCACGTATCTATACTCACTAATGTCATGTCAAGGGAGTTGATTAAATATGCCACGTGGGGGAGTCATTTTTTCATTACTCTAAAAAAATCGAGAGGTGTAGTCTCTAAATACCACGAAAGTAGCATTGTGTTTTCATGTGTCATATGCCCTCCTACATTTGAGATTCTATGCTCAAACAAACTCTACGCCCTCACAGTTTTCCTTACCAACACACACATTGTCTCTCTCTCTCTCTCATTTGTTTGCATCTTGAGGAGATGATCGGCAATGAATCTCTTGGTTACCCTCATTAGAAAAATTGGTGATTGTTCAATTGTTCCTCTTGGGCGTCAGACCGGTAACATTGCTAATTACAAGACAATCATTAAATATCTTCAAATAATGGTTGAATATTTGTTAAGGATGGTAACTGATGTAAAACGATTGGTAGAAGTAGCTCAACGAAATGGAGATTGGTGACACCGAAAGGATCAATGATGGCGGATTCAAAGGTGGGTGTTGCGCTCATCATCATCATCGTCATCTATATAAAGAAGTATATATGAAAATGCAAAAAGCATTGTATTTTATGTTGCAATGGAAAGAGGGAAAATGCATAAATAAATAAAAATCCTTATATAACAACAAAATTTATCCAAAAGAACTTTAAAATTTTCCTCAAATACTGTAAATCCTTGTAGAAAAAAGACACCCAGGCATAGACTAAATACAAATTGAAAAAAAAAAAAAAAAAACTAGAGAGAGAGAACTTTAACTTTCATTATCGAATAAGGTAGAGAGAAAAAGAGAGCGACGTAGTTTAAGGGAAATTTTAACTTGCTTCCAAGCTAATGATTCTTGTTAACTAAAATTTCTGCTGGTTCGAAGATTTTTTTAATTAACATTAACATCAATGAAGATTATCAGTGAGATCTTAGGATTTAAGTGATAAAAGAACTAATTACAAGATACATGGAAAGATGAGAATCTTAAGGCTTTTATGCTTCGTGGCTTCGTAATTCCATTATTTTGGGCCTTGTATGTCAAATTGTGAGCCATAAAAATCTTCAGCTTCTCATTTTTCACAAGTAAAGAAATTAGGAGACGTGAAATATAACAAATATTGAGAAAAAGTGATGATTTAAAATATGAATCATGCTGGAGTGACCTCTGCGAGGGACATTTTGACATGGTGGTGCACACATGTATGTAGATGTATTTTACTCGTATCTCGGAGAAAATGCATCTTCTGACATGCACGCATCACCATGTCAGGATGTCCCCGTGTGCCCCCCATTGAGGTCACTCTAGCGATAATCTTAAAATATATATAAATGTTTGCTTTTTTGTTTGTTTTCCACTTCTAAACATCCCACTTCAAATCATCATGAAGTAAACCGACAAAGATGTTCTAAATCATCACAATTCTATATCAACTCGAGTTTTGAATCAGCTTAATCGACCGGTCATCTTAGTCTTACATTTGAGAGAGGATGCCTCCAAAACAGCGAGAGAGAGAGAGAGAGAGAGAGAGAGAGATTATTATTATTATTATTATTATTATTATTACATAAGAACTGAAGATTATGAATTTGCGAGTGATGAATAAGTATTTTGCAATTTTTCAAAAACGAAATTAAAGCTAAGAAAAGTTAAAACATAAAATCAAAACTGAAGATCAAGAGCTGCAGCACGAAAAAAAAAATAAGAAAAAGAAAGGGGTTTGGGATCAATCTTCGCACTGATTGATCCAAACAAAAGAAGAAATTCCAGCTTTTCGGTGTTGCACTAGTTCCCATTGGAAACTGCATGTGAAAAAATAAAGTAAATAGAGGATGAGAACTGATAAATTTGATTTAATGTATTGTTAAAAATTGAGAAGAATAAGTTTTGCAAGTTACAGAGAAGGGCTTGGAGAAGGTGAAGAGGCAATGAAAGACCAAACCGACATTTAGGATACAAAAGGAATTTATTTTTAAAGAAGAATTTTTTTGTCAAATGAAAAAATGGAACCAAGAAATCTCTTTCTATATATGTAATATATAATAGATAATAAATATCATTTTATTGATGGGAATGCAAAAGGTAGTTCCAAGCCGTCGAGGGGCTAGAATTCCAAGGGGACAACCATGTTAGCAGGAAATTTATTGAAGGGGGAGAACATGAAAGCGCTATAATAGAAGATGTTGCATAGGAGACGATGGGTATGAATCATTCTCCATTGTTCAAGGTAGATATGGAAGATAACTTGAGTAATTGGGGTGTGAAAGGTCAAAACATCAGGTAGTGGAATTTTTAACCGATTAGATCATAAAGAATTTGAATGAGATTAGTTGGTCTGCCGACTTGATCACAGAAAGACAGATGGAAGGGTCAGATATTCTATTAGAATTGGCATTAAATAAACGTGACGAGATTGAATTATGCTATGATGCAGCGATTAATGAGGAGGAGTCACCAAACAAAGAATAAAGTATCCGGGACAAGGTGGAGCTCATTCTAAGAGCAGAGGGGGATTAGATAGAGATAAGACAGCAATGTTGTCTGAGTAAAGGGAAAGAACTAGAGGTGGTAGATGAGAACAGAGTTAAGAAGTTAAGAGTGAGACTAGCCAAAGAAGTCTAGGAGCTGCAGAAAACAGGAGCTATGATAAAGGCCGGAGCGTCTTTAATTTTAAGGAGTGGGCAAAAATTAAATGTTACAAATGTCGATTAGATTCCTTTCTTGGAATGTGTGTGGCATTAATGATAGAATCAAAAGGGTTTTAGTTAAGTCAATACTTCAAATGTACAAACCTCACATCGTGACTTTATAGGAAACGAAAATGAGTAGTGAATAAAGTTGTCTTGCGAGACATTTGGGGTAATTGGAACATGGGGTGGAAATATCTGGTAGCTAATAGGACAGCAGGGGGAATCTGGGTTCTTTGGGACAAAAAGGTGATTGAGGTTAATGATTCTTTAGTGGGAGCATTCTCTGTGTTAGTCCTATGCAGGTGTGTAGGGAAGGAAGACAGTTGGGTATTCTCGGGCGTAATGGGCCTACCAAATAGTGGGAACGAAAACAATTCTGGGAGGAGTTAGATAATATGAGTGCTTATTGGAATCGTCTATGGTGTTTGGGTGGGGATTTTAATGTTATCAGGTTTTCTTATAAGAAACAAGAGGGTTCGTAGTTAACAACAAAGATAAGAAGATTTAGGAAATTTGTAAACAGGAACAACTTGGTGGATATTCCTCTTCAGGGTAGAAGCTTCACCTGGTCCAACTATCATGATGTGCCTACCCTTAACAGATTAGACAGGTTCCTCGTCTCAGATGACTGGGCATTGTTGTTCGATCAAATTTTCCAGACGGCTATTCCAAACTCAGTGTTCGATCATTGTCCTATACAGTTGAAAGTAGGGTCATTTCGTAGAGGCCCTATCCCATTTCGTTTTAAAGTTATGTGGTTGAAGCACCAAAATTTCAAGGAGTTGGTGATAGAATGGTGGATGAGTTTTGTTTTTACAAGTACAGTAGGGAGGTGTTTAGAAAGAAGTTGAAGGCTCTAAATGAAGTGCTAAAAAAATAGAACAAGAAATCTTTTGGAAGGGTGGATATGGAGAAAAAAGAGGCCCCTTTGAGAATTGAGGAGTTGGATAAAATTAAGGAGCTGAAACAGATCTCGACAAGCGACAGGTCAACGAGAATTAGCCTTCAGGAGAAATACTAGTGGATGGCTCTTATGAAGGAGATTAGTTGGACACAGAAAGACAGAATTAAGTGGCTTAAAGAAGGGGATGATAACACTAAAATTTTTCATTACATGGCTAATGCCCGTAATAGGAACAATCGCATCACAAGAATAAATGTGAATAGGGAGAGGTTGGAAGGGGAAGAGGAGATTGCTAAAGGGATCGTAGACTTCTATGCGAAATTGTATACCGATGATATGTGTATCAGACCAAAACCCGAATTGCTTCAATTTAATAGAGTTTCTGAGCCTCAATGTGATTGGTTGAAAAGATCCATGGAAGAAGATGAGATCTATGAGACTATTTCAAGCATGAAGAATGATAAAGCCCTGGGCTGGACGGTTTTCCCATGGAGTTTTACAAAACTTGCTGGGAGATCATTAAGTGTGATTTTATTACAGTAATTGAGGAATTCTTTAGAGATGGAGTGGTTGATCTCGATTCTACTTGTACTTTCATCGCTTTAATTCCTAAAGTTGGGGGAATGGAAGATGTAAAGATTTGAGACCTATCAAGTTGGTGAACTCTAGTTACAAAATTATCACGAGTATCTTTGCGAAAAGATTAAAAGACGTCATCTAAGGACTTATAGGATGCAATCAAAGTGCGTTCATCAAAGAGAGGTAGATTTTGGATAGGGTTCTAATAGCAAACAAATGCATTGACTCTAGAATGAGATCTGGCAAAGCGGGGGTGGTTTGTAAGGTGGACCTTGCAAAGGCTTATGATTACGTCAATTGGCAGTTCTTGGAATACATGCTTGTTAGAATGGGCTTTGGAAGGACATGAATCTCCTAGGCTATGGTATGCGTCTCTTTACCATCCTTCTTAATCTTGGTGAATGGAACACCCCATGGTTTTGATAAGATCCTAATAATATCATTTTGGGACCGTAATTTCACCGAGATTACCATCGTATAAATACTAGTTCCCTTAAAATAATAATAAAATTTATTAAATCCTAAATTAATGTGGTTAACAATAGTTTGTTACTAATTTTAGGTGAAAAGGGCACATTCGGAAACCAACAAAAGAAATAACAATTACTGTTACAACATACGAGCAAAAAGGAAGCATCCGGCAAAATCTCGAGGATTTTGGGCGCCACGTCACCGCGCCGCGGTCAGTTCGAGGAATTTTTCCTCGAGATTTTTACAGAAGCTTCGGTGGTTGTAACTGATTGGGCCATTCGAATCGAATTATCCGCCAAATCATCCCGATTACCCGAATACGAACATTATAAAATTGAGGGTTGATTTCAAAGAAGGGGTCCCCTCTTGGGTCCCTCTTAGGCTCTTCTCTTCTATAATTTTCTTTAGTTTCTTCTTTTAATTCTCTGTAATTTTTCCTTTGGGTGAGCTTTTGAGAGGAGTGAGAACATCAAGAGTAATCCATTAGCTTTATTGTAACTCTTTTGAGAGATCATCAAGGAAGGAATCAAGTTGCAACACTATTCTACCTTCTCTTCTCCATCTATCATCTTCTTGCTTTTATTATTGTTGCAATATGATCCTTGCGATGATCGGCTAGATCCTCTTTAGAGAAATCAAGGATGCCAGAGCAATTTCATCCTACCAATGTTGTTTGATTCTTTATTTCTAGTTTACATTAATTCTGAAAATCCTCTTAGGATAAGATTAGCAAATTTATACATTCAAATCAAGCTTAGATGATTGTTACTTAGATAAGCTCAAGAACAATCATGCTATGTGAAGAATTGAAGTATAAGTCAGCTACACTTGTTTGAAGTTGGGATTCTCATGAATACTCTTCGGTTACCATCAATGTTTAATTCGATTTATCTTCCGATCCACGAGCAATGACTTGCTACGTGGATTGAGTTATAATTAGAATAAATCAGCATTTTGGATGACTTGCAATGGTAGACTTGAGCTCTCTAAGCCCTTTCTCACTAGTTTCAATTTCTCTTTTCTATTACTAATTTTCATTTTCTAATTTTCAACAAATCTGTTTTGTCTTTAAAAAAATCTATTTTCTAATTCTGTTTTGCCTTCTAACCGAATGAATCTTTGAATCTAAACAGTACCTGTGGAACGAATTCGACTTGCCCAAAGTCTTAGTTCACATCTTAATCTCTGCATTTATTTAGCAAGATTTACAATCGATCAAAATGGCGCCGCTGCCGGGGACAGCGAGTTGATTCATTTTTCAATTCGGAAAGTATCCGAAACAGTTTTCGAAACAGAACCGAATGTGTTTTGCTTGAAACAGAAGCCAAACGAACAAAAAAAAATTGAAAAAAATTTCATTACAATCCTCAAGATATCAGAAACCATTTCCAATTTGAAAAATCGATTTTCATCAAAATTTTACCGCGCTGCGGTTGCCCCTGGGTGCTCCGCGGTGACGTGGCAATATTTTCTGCTGATTTTTGTTGAAAAAGCTTCTGGCATCATGGACATTGTAATGGTCATATTTATTTTTGTCCTTAGTATTCTGATTTGAATAAATTTGTTATTTTCAGGTGGAGGACTCAACGGAAGTCAACGAAAAATTGGTGAAAAAGGCGACACGTGGAATTTTTATCCACTGAATTGATTTCCTCACCAAGAAGATCAGTAAATTCAAATTTTCTCTGCATTTTTATTTTTCTTAGAAAACAACTTATATTAGGAACTTGAACTTGTATTAATTTTTAATTTCATCCGAGAGAGCTCGGATTGTAATAGATTTAAGGACGGACGATAGTGGGACGAAACTATCTCAGTCCCTCGGGTTCGTACACCAAGTTTGGTGTTGGTGGCCCGAGTCGACTCAACTCGATCATCCCCCGTCTAGAACGGGAGGTAAATTTCGAAACACTCACGCATCACTCGCTAGTGAGTTTCTGTATTGTTTTTGAGTGACTAATCTATACAAATTGGATTGCACATAGTAACAAGGGCACCCTTACGAGGATGGCACCATAAGATAAGAATCGGAGTTCATTACCGATATCTTGCCCTTCTAGGAAAATCAAATTCACAGCAAATTAATTAATTAAAATTAATTAGACTGGACTCTAGGTTCCATCGAGCTCATTAAGCAAAGCTAATCAAAAGTTGCACCAATTGCACTTCTTAATCGTGAATAGTGCTTAAGCGCAATCTTGCCCTGCAATTCTACGTGAATTCAGGGGATAGACTACGTCTATTCAAGACGAGAGGTGATCTAAGAGTGCCCTTGCTCAGCATTGTGCGCCACCTCCCCTCTGGAGATTAAACTGGCTGTTCCGATTTCAGAGATTTGGGTTGGAGGCTTTGATTAATCCTTTGAACCAGTTAGGAGCTGTCTAGTCATAGGCACCCAATTTTCACGTGTGAATTCCTTCCTCTTCTGTGTGCAATTCAATAGTGTATGTTAGGTTAGATATATAACCTCGAGCAGATTTATATCGTCATGAAATTTAGGAGAAAATCATTGATCTCGTGCGGCTTATGTGATAATTATGGTCATTCTCCCGAGCATTGTCCGAGTCAGCCCATGTAACAGGCCAATATGCATCATTCTCAAAACTCGTATTGGATGCCAACACCTAGTTCATTCGACCAACCCTACAATGTTGATAATTTGTTTTCCCAAAATTCCATACTGTGTCAGAACGAGTTCACTCAGGGTAGTCATTTTGGTAACCATGAGGAGTTTTATTTGCATAACACCTTGATGATGAATCCAACCATAATTTCCCAACAATCCTATGATTCTCAACATTTCTCCGATTACAGAGCTACAGAGCCTGAGCCAACATCCACTCACTCATATTTGTCTTCTCATCAATCATCGTCATTAGAGTCTATGATGTCTGCCTTCTTAATTCAACAACAACAGTTAATCCAACAACAACAGCTCCATCAACAAATGTTGGTAAATCATCAACAACAATGGGATATGGGTCAAGCCTTAGTCAACATAGGAACTCAACTGAGTCACCTAGCGTTATCCTTAGAAGAAGGAAAATTTGATAAATTCAAAAATGAAGATATCTCAATCCCGGAAAATCCACCATTCTTTCAAAATAACCTTAGTGACCAGTTCTACTCTTTTGAAGATTTCGATGATTGTCCATCAACAATTGATAACCCTGTCTTAATTGAAGTTGAAATTCAAACCAATGAGGTTACAATTCCAACCGAAGCAACGATGGAAGTCCAACTAGGTCAGCTTATTGTGCCCTTAGAAGAAAGAGAGAATGGTCAATTTTTAAATGAGATAACCCATGAGGGCCAACCAATGTTTCAAAGTCCTAATAAGCAAGGTGATTGTACAAATTTGGCTAAACAAATTGATCCGCCATCAGAGGAGACTGTTGTCCAAGAGGAATCAACAACCAATTCTAATTTGTTAGTCACACCAATTCTGACCATTATTGAGTCAACTTCGTATCCTATCCAACCCATCATTTCACAAAAGTGTAAAGACCCTTCATGTCTTACAGCTTCCATTCTCTTTAAGAATACGATGATTGAAATTTATTTTGAAAATGTGATGACACTAAGAACTGAGGACAAACGAGGGTTGTTGATCATTTTTAAAAATAATTTCCAAGTCCTAACGATGGTAAAAATTTGTCTACCTATCAATTGGGGTGGGAAGTCGATCGTTGTGTCCGTCAAAATGAATGTTAGGAAAATTCCTATATATCAGACCTTTTGATAGGTCTGGCTGAAGACGTTAAACTTAGCGTTGCTTGGGAGGCAACCCATGTGCTTTTATTTTAATAAATAGCGTAGTTAGGAAATAAAATTTTTCTTTAAAAAAAAAAACCTCTAACCTTAATCCCTTTCTCATTCTCTTCATCTTCAAATTCACTATCAAAACAAATCAATGAGTGTCACTAGGACTGCAGCCTGGTCACTAATTATTGATTGAGTAGCAGAGATAGATGTTAGCTTATATTGAGGAGAAAAAGGCACAGACCACTGAATGTTCGGATTAAGATAGGTTTAAATTTTAGATTAGGATGTTTTTAATTTCTTAATTTCTTAATTAGGTTATTTTTCTATTTTAGGAAGGATTTCTTTTATGAAAAAAAAAAACTGCTTCGAAAATTATCATTGTTATAATTTTCATTCTTTTTAGAGTAGTTGTAACAAGACTTTGCACATTAATGCCCAATCCGTTTCAGGTGTGATCTAACATTTTTATTTTTTCTTACTGCTTGCATATTGAGGACAATATGTCATTTAGGTTTGGGGGTATTAAGTTAGCTCACAATTGCATTGCATTGCATCTCATTAGTATTTTAGGTTCATGTTTATTTCATTGCTAGTTTAATTTCATGTTTAAAAAAAAAAAATTTCAAAAATATTCAACACTTTCGAAATATTTTCTTCAAAATCTTTGTATATATTTTTTACATATGAATTTCAAATCTCAGGCCCACGTTCTAACTTTTGATCAAAAGTTCTTTTTGGTTATTCCTCATTAAGAAAATTATAAAAGAATTACTTTAAAAATTTACTTCTGATTAAGTATTTGGAAAGATAAGATTTTTTGGAATAAAAGTTGACCCACTTCTCTGTCTAGAGTGTTAGGGAAAATCTAGTCTAGTGAACTATGACTTCTTTGTCCCTTGGTTGGCTTGTTAGAAGAAAAACAGAATTGAAGTTAGTATTACTTGGATAACAACCATAGGATTAGACTGGGTACCTTGAAAAGGGCTACCTGCTTTTTGTAAAAAGAACATCAGAAAATGGTAAACTGTGATAAAATATAAAAAAGAAACAGAAAATACGAGAAAAATGTCAAAGATGGCTAGAACTGCAAAAATGAAAAAAGAGTCCAATGAGATCAAATAGTGCAGTAGGGTGAAAGCCGTCAATGGTAAAAATGTGAGTAAACTGGAATATCACAGATAAAGCCCCTTAGAGGTATTAAAGTGAATATCCACACCCTCACAACCCCAGACAGGATGCTTAGTTTTGAGTTAGAACTTAGGTAGAACCAACCATTCTTAGCAGTTAGGAGGTGAAATCTTATTCCTAAAAAGATGTTACTTTTAAAAAGAAAAAAAAATCAGAAAATCACACAAGCACTCAAGTTATCTTTCAAATTTTCTGAAAATGAGGAATAAAAAAAAAACTTAGAACTTTATTCAAACATAAATGACATTTGACTGATTTATGAAAAGTCGTTATGTTCACTTTACATACTTTGATTTTGATTTTAATATTTTTGTAAAATGTTAGAATTTTGTGAGTATATTCTTTCACTGCAAACCCTCACGAGTCAAACTCGTCCACTAGGGGTAACCTAGCGGTTTAAGGGCTTACTGCATAAGCTAAATGCAGTCGGGAACCTCACGAAAGAGGAGTTGTTTAAATTTAAGTTTTGCTCAGGACTAGCAAAATTGAGGTTTGGGGGTGTGATAAAGTCCCAATAATATCATTTTGGGATCGTAATTTCACCGAGATTACCATCGTATAAATACTAGTTCCCTTAAAATAATAATAAATTTTATTAAATCTCAAATTAATGTGGCTAACAATAGTTTGTTACTAATTTCAGGTGAAAAGGGCACATTCGGAAACCAACAAAAAAATAACAATTATTGTTACAACATACGAGCAAAAAGGAAGCATCCAGCAAAATCTTGAGGATTTTGGGTGCCACGTCACCGCGCCGCGGTCATTTCGAGGAATTTTTCCTCGAGATTTTTACAGAAGCTTCGGTGGTTATAACTGATTGGGCCATTCGAATCGAATTATCCGCCAAATCACCCCGATTATCCGAATACGAACATTATAAATTTGAGGGTTGATTTCAAATAAGGGGTCCCCTCTTGGGTCCCTCTTAGGCTCTTCTCTTCTATAATTTTCTTTAATTTCTTCTTTTAATTCTCTGTAATTTTTCCTTTGGGTGAGCTTTTGAGAGGAGTGAGAACATCAAGAGTAATCCATTAGCTTTATTGTAACTCTTTTGAGAGATCATCAAGGAAGGAATCAAGTTGCAACACTATTCTACCTTATCCTCTCCATCTATCATCTTCTTGCTTTTATTATTGTTGCAATATGATCCTTGCGATGATCGGCTAGATCCTCTTTAGAGAGATCAAGGATGCCGAAGTAATGTCATCCTACCAATGTTGTTTGATTCTTTATTTCTAGTTTACATGTTAATTCTGAAAATCCTCTTAGGATAAGATTAGCAAACTTATACATTCAAATCAAGCTTAGATGATTGTTACTTAGATAAGCTCAAGAACAATCATGTTATGTGAAGAATTGAAGTATAAGTCAGCTATACTTGTTTGAAGTTGGGATTCTCATGAATACTCTTCGGTTACCATCAATGTTTAATTCAATTTATCTTCCGATCCACGAGCAATGACTTGCTATGTGGATTGAGTTATAATTAGAATAAGTCAGCATTTTGGATGACTTGTAATGGTAGACTTGAGCTCTCTAAGCCCTTTCTCACTAGTTTTAATTTCTCTTTTCTATTGTTAATTTTCATTTTCTAATTTGCAACAAATCTGTTTTGTCTTTAAAAAAAATTTGTTTTCTAATTCTATTTTGGCTTCTAACCGAATGAATCTTTGAATCTAAACTGTCCCTGTGGAACGAATTCGACTTGTCCAAAGTCTTAGTTCACATCTTAATCTCTGCATTTATTTAGCAAGATTTACAATCGATCAGATTTCTTTAGGAGTAGTAGAGGCCTCAGGCAAATGAATCATCTATCCTCATTCTTGTTTATTATTGTGGAAGAAGCACTTGGAAAAATGATGGATAGAGGGGTGGCAAATGGCTATCTGTCGAGGTTTGACGTAGGACAAGGCACTATTTCTATTTCACACCTTCAATTTGCAAATGATATAATAGTCTTCTTAGATGACTCTATTGATCAAACAAGGAGAGTAGGAGGTTTATTATATTGTTTTGAAGCGGTGTTAGGCATCTCAGTAAACACGAGGAAAAATAAGATATTCCCGGTAGGCAGGGTTAGATGCGTCACTCTTCATGCGGCGTCGTTGGGATGGAAAGTGGGTAGTCTACCTTCCTCTTATATAGGGATTCCATTGGGAGCTCCATATAGGAGGGTGGCGATATGGGATCCGATAGTAGAATGAGTAGAAAAGAAACTAGCGGTGTGGCAAGCTAATTATCTTTCCAAGGGAGGTAAACTGACTTTGATTAAAAGCGTATTGTCTAATATCCCAATCTATTTCCTCTCTTTGCCCCGAAGTGTGGAAACAAGGCTAGATAAGTTATTTCGTAATTTTTTATGGCATGACAGAAATGTGAGTAGGAAGCACTATTTAGTGAATTAGAAACAAGTGTGTTCAGCCAAGAAGTAAGGCGGCCTCAGTATTAGGAGACTCGGGGAGATGAACATGGCTTTGAAAGGAAAATGGCTTTGGAAGTTTGGGACAGATGTGAATAATTTGTGGAGAAAGTTGTAGAAAGCAAATACGGATCGAGTCAAATAGGGTGGGAAAGCGGACCAGCTAGGCAGCCCCATGGTTGCGGGATGTGGAAAGGCATTATGAAGGACTCCCCTTTATTCAAAATGAGAACAAAATTCAAAGTGAGCCTAGGCAACCAGATAAGATTTTGGAAAGATATTTGGTATGGCAACCGGTCCCTTATGGAAGTATTTCTACATTTGTATTTCATATCCTAAAAAAAATGGTGTCCAATCAAATCAATCCGACGTCCTATGGGTGGAGAATGGGCATGGGATTTTGGGTTTATGAGAGAACTCGATGAATTGGAACTTGAAGAAGTTGGTAAATTAGTTGATGGCACTTCACGTATCATTTTACATACGAGTAGAAAATATGTGAGTATGGATGGCTAGTAAAGATGGAAAATTCTCGGTTCGCTCATTCTATCATTCTTTGTGCCATAATGGAGATGTTTCCTTTCTTCACGTCTCAATTTGGGGGTCGAAAGTGCCAAGTAAAGTTGTTTTCTTCACATGGACGACGTTTTTAGGAAGGATTCAAACAATGGACTTTTTGATGCGGCGTGGGATGTGTGGGGCAAGTTGTTGTGTGCTTTGTATGGATAATGGAGAATCATCGGACCATCTACTTCTTCATTGTAAATTTGCGCATGGTGTTTGGGCTCACTTCTTTAAGCTATTTGGATTACTAACTTGTTTACCGAAAACAGTAAATGACATCTTCACGTGTTGGTCGTCAATTTGTTTCTCATTTGGTGGAGCGATGAGGTTGTTGTGGAGCATTACACCATTCGCAATTTGTTGAGGAGTGTGAATTGAGAAAAATAGGCATATTTTTTAGGGGAAACAGGAAGATTGTACGACAACAATTATGTCCATCTTGAGTCTTATCTTTTGTTGGTCCAAAGTCTATAAGGAGTTTAGGGGGATTTTCTTTGAAGATTTTATCTTCAATTGGGATGGGATTCGATGTATTTCTAATAAGTAGCGTCATATCTGTAAGGTTTTGCTAAGTTGGTCACCTCGACTAGCCTAGTGTTGTTATTAATGAAATGCTATATATATATAAATATATGCCTGACTAGCCCTCAAAATGATTTGAAGTTATTTTTCACGAACAATAACCTAACTACTTTTGAACGCAGCATAATACTTCCCCCAACGTACGATCAAATTATAATTTACCAAAACACACTTCTCACCTTTTGTTTCTAGTTTTTTCCAATCACAATAACTAGCATCATTACCAAATATGCCTAATGCGATCAAATGAGATTCCAAATTTCAGAAATCGATGCCACATGATTATAAATGACAAGATTTTAAGAACTCTGAACAAAGAAAATTGATCGATTGTAGATCTTGCAATAGAGATGCAGAGATAGAGATTTGAACTAAGACTTTAGGCAAGTCGAATTCGTTCCACAGGGACAGTTTGGATTCAAAAATTCAATCGGATAAAAGTCCAAAACAGAATTGGAAAACAGATTTTTCTTAAAAACAAAACAGATTTGTTGCACAAATGAAATGGAAATTAACTTGCAATTTGAAATAAAAACAGAAAGTAGAGATTGAAGATATAAGAAATGAGGTTTAGAGAAATCAAATCAGCTTTTGCAAACTATCCATAATGCAGATCAATTCCAAGAATAATTCAATCCATGTAGCAAGTCATTGCTCATGGATCGGAAGGTGGAGCGGTTTAATTATCAAAGGTAACCAAGAGACATTCATGAAAATTCAGATTTAATTGAGATTGCCTAGCTTATATTCAGATTCTTCACAGAGCATAGCCGTTCTTGAACTTATCTAAGTAATGGCTATCAAAGTTTGAATCAGAAATATAAGTAGATCATCTAATCAAAGTAGAATTTCTAGAATAGTAAACATGTAAGTAAAATAAGGAATTAAAACTATATTAGAGGGATAAACTTACTTCGGCATCCTTGATCTCTCTAAAGAGGATCTAGCCGATCATCGCAAGGATCATATTGCAACAATAATAAAAGTAAGAAGATGATAGATGGAGAAGAGAATGTAGAATAGTGTTGCAACTTAATTCCTTCCTTGATGATTTCCCAAAATAGTTACAATTAAGCTAATGGATTACTCTTGATGTTCTCACTCCTCTCAAAAGCTCACCAAAAGGAAAAATTAAAGAGAATTAAAAGAAGAAACTAAAGAAAATTATAGAAGAAAAGAGCCTAAGAGGGACCCAAGAGGGGACCCCTTCTTTGAAATCAACCCTCAAATTTATAATGTTTGTATTCGGGTAATTGGGGTGATTTGACGGATAATTCGATTCGAATGGCCCAATCAGTTACAACCACCGAAGCTTATGTAAAAATCTCGAGGATAAATTCCTCGAAATGACCGCGGCGCGGTCTTGGCTAGCCGCGGCGCGGTGACGTGGCGCCCAAATCGATCGAGATTTTTCTGGAAACTTCCTTTCGGCCCGCGTATTGTAACCGTAATTGTTTCGCGATTTGATAACTTCCACGTGCGCTTTATTTATCTACAATTAACAATAAAATCTCATTAGCTCTATTAATTTGGATAAATAATTTAATTTTATAATTATTTAAAGGAACTAGCATTTATAATGTGATAGAATCCGAGAAATTACGGTCCCAAAGTCAAGTTATTGGGACCTTATCAAAAATGGAAAAAAAAAAATTAATTTTCACATTTGAATTTTACTTTTAAATTTTGGAGTTTGGTAGTCATCCATTTTCAACACCTTTGATTAAGGTTAAAAATGATTCTTTTTTGAATTTTGATAAGGTCCCAATAATTCGATTTTGGAACCGTAAATACACGAAGATTATCAACGTTTAAATGTTAGTTCTTGTAAATAATTACAAAATTAAATTGTTTCTCCAATTAATGAAGCTAATGAGATATTATTGTTAAAATACAAATAAATAAAGCGCACGTGGAAGTTACCAAACAACGTAACAAAGTCAGTTACAATGTGCGAGCAAAAAGAAGAAACTTCGTTGAAGATGAGCAACAAAAGCTGCCACGTCACTGCTCTGCGGTGGCTCCCTAGTGCTCCGCGGTGATCTAAAGCCATCTTACCTCGATATTTTCACAAGATGTTCTAGATACTTCGGTCATTGTAACTGATTGGTTCTTTCGAATCAAATTATCCGAAAAGTTGACCCAATAACCCAATTACGAATGTTATAAATTAAATGGTTGATTTCAAAGAAGAGATCCCTCTTGGGTCCTTCTTGACCCTCTTCTTCTCCCTAATTTCTCTGCATTTTCCTTGATTTTTCTTTTAGAGAGAGTTTTTGTGATAGTAAGAGGATCAATTGTTTCTTTAGTTCTTTTTATAATTCTTTGGAGAACCATTTAAAGAAGGAATCAAAAGTACAGCTTCATCTTACATCATCTTCTTCATCTATCATCTTCTTCCTTTTGTTATTGTTGAAATTATGAACCTTGCAATGAGTGGCTAAATCCTCCTTAGAGAGATCAAGGATGTCGGAGCAAGTTTATCCCTCTAATGTAGTTTTAATTCCTTATTTTGCTTACATGTTAATTATTCTGAGAATTCTCCTATGATTAGATAATCTAACTTATATTTCTGATTCAACTTTGATAGTCATTACTTAAATAAGTTCAAGAACGACTATGCTCTATGAAGAATCTAAATATAAGTTAGGCAATCTCAATCAAATCAGGATTTTCATGAATAAGTTTTGAGTTATCTTTGATGATTAAACTGCTCTACCTTCCGATTCATGAGCAATGACTTGCTACATGAATTGAGTTATTTCTAAAATTAATTTGCACCATGGATGGTTTGCAAATGCTAAATTGACTTCTCTAAGTCCCTTTCTTATATCTACAATCTTTACTTTCTGTTTTTATTTCATTTACAAATTAATTTCTATTTCTATTATGCTACAAATCTGTTTTGTTTTCAATCAATCTATTTTACAACTCTATTTTGATTTTTAATCTGAATGAATATTTGAATCTTCATTGTCCCTGTGGAACAAATTCGACTTACCCAAATTCATGTTTTAATCTCTATCTCTGCAATCGATAACAAGTTTTTACAACGATCAAAATTTTTTTTCTTTGAGATCTGAGTTTTACCATGAAATCTAGAAGATTGTAGTGTTGGATTGCCAATTTGATAATCCATGCAGGCCCAATGACCCTTAGTAAGATTTGAAATCTTATTAAGTTAATCATGCTAGCTTGATTCGTAAACTAAGGTTTGTTCAGCAACCAACTTGATAAAGTAAGAGAGTTTTTGTAATAAAATTACAATAGATAGGTTTGTCAGGTAAATCTCTCTATATAATAATTGAAAAGAAATCGAGACTTTGTTCCGTATGCTTCGAGTAATGATCCAAAGTTATATATGATAATATTTAAATCAATTGTTTAGAAATCATGGTAGGTGAAATTTTTTTTAACAGGAGGCCAGATAAGCCTCCCCTAGAAAATCTTGAAGAACTTGGCCAGACCATTGGTTTGCTAACCATCTTTAATAAGGGAAAATTATTTAAAGGAATCTAGAAGGGGTTTCTTTCTAAGTAGTCCCCAAGTGTTACGTCTTAACTTGATAGTCCATTTTGTAAACTTTTTTATTTTTTCAAGTACTTGGATTTACCAACAACGATTGCATTCATTTCTTTCATATTTTTTTTATTGTGAATGATAAATGGAAAAGATATACTTTAAATTTTGAACATTTAGATTTTTTTTTTTTTTAATTTAGTTCGAAGATCCATAACAAAAAATGAAGAACAAAGTTCAAATTTCAAAATTTTCATAGAATGTCTAGCTAAACAATTTTTATTACTGAGCTCACCATTATTATTATTTTTTTGTTGAGTTCAACTTTTTTATTGTTGAGCTTACAATATTTTATTGTCAAGTTCAACACTTTTTTATTGTTAAATTTGACAATTTAAAAAAAAAATGTCAAACTCAACAATAAAAATTGGTGAGCTTGATAATAAAAAGTAAAAGTGATCCCGATTTTTTTTTTTTTCATTTTATCGATCACGATACTAAATAGATCTTCTTGAAACACCTAAAATGCATATATTGTAATTGTGAAATGGACAATCGAATTAAAAGTTACAATGAAATCTTTAAATAAAAAAAAATTAAAATCTCAACTTTGTTATTCATTTTTTTGTTATAAATCGTTGAAATATATTTAAAATTAGAAGTATATCTTGCTCCATTCATCATTCACGGTAAAAAATTGTCGAAATTGATCTCAATCCCTATGAGAAAACCTAAGTATGTGACAAGATGAGAAAATGAGAATTTGAGTATTTAAATGCATTACAATGTTGGATGAGGTTGAGGGGCCAATACGAAAAGAAAATTTACTAATTGGACTATCAAGATACAGCCCAAAACTTAGGGATTTTTCCTTTTAAAAATTGATTTAGACATATGTCTCCTTGTTTTCATGAATATTTGAGATAGGTCGCTACATTTTCAAACTAATTAACATATCCTCCTTGCATCCATCTTTAGAGTAGTTTGAGTATGTGAAGTGGGGGACCAAAAAATCATTACTCTTAAAAGAATGAATCTTGATAAAAAGACTCCCATGTGACATACTCAATCGCCTCTCTTCATGTGACATGTGTGAGAACAGTAGATTTGTACTTCTTACGATACACAACTGCACTTTTGCGTGGAGTCGATTGAATATGACACGTGGGAAGCCATATTTTCATTACTCGAAAAAAAAAAATTTCCAGAGGGATAGTCTCTAAACACAACAAAGTATTGGGCCTCAGCTTCGCTCTTGTAACTCAAAAGAAAAAACAATTATTGTACAAACACACTGGTTTGGTGTGTGATATACGCTCCTCCACTGGAGATTCTGTTGCTGAAACAAACACTACGCCTCAGCCCTTTCTCACAGTTTTCCTTACCAACACACACACACACTCTCTATCTCTCTCTCCTTTGTTTGCATCTTGAAGAGAGGATCAGCAATGAAGCTCTCGGTTACCCTCATTAGAAAAATTGGTGATTTTGGGCGTCAGACCGGTAACATTGCCAATTACAAGGCAAATATTAAATATCTTCAAATAAAGGTTGAACATTTGTTAAGGATGGCAAGTGATGTAAAACGATTGGTAGAAGTAGCTCAGCGAAATGGAGATTCGATCAAGGAAGCAGTTCAATTGTGGCTACGCAACGTGGAGAACATTATAAATGAGGTGATGGAAATGATTGGTAATGCCGAAAGGATCAATGATGGCGGATTCAAAGGGTGGTGTTGCGCTCGTAGTCATCATCATCATCATCATCATCTAGATAAAGAAGCAGATAAGTTTACTTTCATGGTTGATGATATCCTAATTGAAGGGATGAAATTCAGAGAACCAAGTAATATATCAAATCCTTCACTTCGTTCCAGCATTCAATCCATGCACACTGGACATTTTCAGGAGTTGGGATCAAGAAAATTTGTAGTGAAGCAAGTCATCGAGGCATTAAAGGATGACAACAATATCAAAGTAGTAGGGGTATATGGGATGGCAGGGGTAGGCAAGACCACCTTGATGAAACAAGTAGAGTTACTAGTGCAAAGAGAACATCTTTTTGACGAGGTTTTAATGGCGACCATGTCGCCCTTCTCTGATTTAAGAAAGATTCAAGGCGCAATTGCAGAGAGATTTGGGATGAAACTTGAAGAGGAGAGCATACTGGCGAGAGCAGAACAGTTATGGTTGAGATTGACAAAGGCAAGGCGGGTCCTTATAATCTTGGACGATCTATGGGAGAGCCTGGATTTAGCTGATGTGGGAATCCCTTATGGAGATAGCCACAGGGGTTGCAAAGTTGTGATCACAACGAGAAGACAAGATGTATGTTATCACATGGAAGCACAACCAGTGATTGAAGTTGATGTACTATCGAAACAAGATTCCATGAATTTGTTTCGACAGGTTGTGGGTGATACCATGGAGTCTCATGCCTTGCATGAATCGGCTATTGAAGTTGTTAATGAATGTGGAGGTTTGCCCTTAGCAATTGTTACAATTGGAAAGGCATTGCGAAATAAGGACCAATTCGTATGGGAGGATGCAGCTCGACAGCTGAGACAGTCTATGTTCCATGATATGCAGAATGTCACCTCCTCTATTAGGTTGAGCTGCGATTACTTGGTAAGGGAAGAAATCAAAGCATGCTTCTTATTTTGTTGTCTTTTCCCTAGAGACTTCAAATTTACAAAGGATGAATTGTTCTTGTATGTGATTGGAGTCGAGCTGTTTCGAGATGTCCCCACTTTGGGGGAGGCGAGGAATAGATTGCACAGAATGCTTGACATCCTTGTATCTTCATCTTTGTTGTTAAAAGAAGACGAGGATGGGAAAGTAATGATGCATCAAGTTGTTCGGGGTGCAGGCATATCAATGGCACATGAAGAAAGCAACGAGTTTATCATAAAAGCCGGCTTGGGATTGAGACAGTGGCCAGATGCGGAAAATTTGAGGAGATGCATGCATATCTCATTGATCAAAAATGAAATCAGTGAGTTTCCTCATCAACCTGAATGCACACAACTACTGACCTTATCTTTGTCACGGAATTATTCTTTTGAGAGACTGCCTGATAGTTTCTTTGAAAGAATGACATCCCTTGTGACTCTAGATCTAAAACGGACTGCTATCTCATTACTACCACCATCACTCTCGTGCCTCGTGAACCTTCAAGTTCTTCTTCTAGATCATACTTCATTAAGTGATGTATCTCCAGTTGGAAAACTGAAGAAACTTGAAATACTCTCTTTAAGTGACAATAAGATAGAGCGATTGCCTGAAGAAATAGGGGCATTGACCAATCTAAAGTTGTTAGATTTGTCAAAAAACTATTTTCTGAAAACTATCCCACTGAACATGTTCTCGAGTTTGTCTCACTTAGAAGAATTGTACATGATGGGAAGCTTTGATGGGTGGGAGATCGATGGAATGGGAGATGAAAGTAAGGCTAGATTAACTGAGTTGGCATCCTTGAAATGGTTGACTATTCTAGAGATCGACGTAAGTGATGCCAAATGTTTGTCCAAAGAGATTTCCATAAATTTGAGAAACTTAACGCAGTTTCGTATCTGCGGGACTGGAAGCGGATGGAAACCTAACTTTTTGAGGGCTATGAGCCTTAATATCACATCAAATCCACTTTCAAATTGGGTTAAGGTGTTGTTGACTAGAACAGAAGAGCTCCATCTTTATAGTTGCAAGGGCCTCAAGAATATTGTCCAACTTGATAGAGGAAGATTCCATAACTTGAAGTTTCTTCGCATAGAGCAATGTCTTGAAATAAGATATCTTATGACTGCGATGGAAGAGATTCTAGAAGCTGCATTTAGTAGCTTGGAGACGTTAGACATTTGGAGTATGAGTAATTTGGAGGCGATTTATCATGGAACACTTCCAAATGGGTTCCTTGAGAAACTAAAGCTCCTATCTCTACGTGAGTGCCAAAAAATAATAATTGTTTTACCTTCTGAGTTATTGGCAAGGATGCAGAATCTGGAAAAATTGGAGATAGAGACGTGTGATGAGTTGAGAGAGGTGTTTGACTTAGAGGATCTTCAGGAAGGGCATGCTTCAATCCCCAGATTAAAAGAGTTATATTTGCGTGATCTACCAAAACTGACTACCGTATGGAAGGGAATGCAGAAAACAATACAATTAGAGGAGGACGAAGAGGATGAAATTATGGTAGATAAGGTCCATGAGATTACAGCTACTTCATGCACCAGACTAAGGTGGTCGAAATCTTACAATGTTTCTAGTTATTTTCCTTCACTTCCAATCTTCCCAAATCTAGAAGTGCTAGAAATCTCGAGTTGTCATTCACTAAACCACCTCTTCCCAATGAACCTAGTTCAAGGTTTGATGCAACTACAAGTACTTAAAGTAAATTTTTGCGAGGAGATGGAGGTGATAATTTTAGGTGGGGAAGGTGAAGAATGTGAGGACAAGATGGTACTCCCCCAATTGAAAACTCTAGAACTTGTCTATCTCCCAAAGCTCTTCAATGTCCACCAAAGGGGTTTACTTTTTGATTGGCCTTCTTTGGAAGAACTATGCGTGGAGGAGTGTCCAAATTTGAGAAGGCTCCCTTTAGGCCTCTGGAGTGCGCCCAATCTAAGAAAGATTGAAGGAGATAATGCTGAATCATTTAATTGGGAAGACCCAAGTGTTAAGGCACGCCTACAACCCCTCTTCACGCAGGTAATTCTTATTCATTAACCCTTTTATTTGGCCTTTTAAGTTTCATAAAAACTAAATTTACCTTTTTTTTTTCTTCTTATATAAACCTGAAATTAATATTTCTCTCCTTTCCCATTTCTTGTTAACAGATACCTTCGCCATAGCTGTCCCCCTTGTCCTCATGTTTGTCATTGCAGTCACCCATGTCCTTCCACTTACTATCCCCATCGTTCTCGCAAAAATGAGAGATCTTTGTTACAACCATTTGAACCAAGAAGGCTTTTCAGGTTTGAATTCATCTTTTTCTTTTGAAATGTTGTGGAGATTTTAATTTTTTATTTTGAATTCATCAATATACGATTAAAAATGAACTCTCTCATATAAAGATACATTTCTCAAATGAATTTTTCAATTTTTGCCAAATGTCTCTCCTTTTCTCATGATCCTGCTGATATTGGTTTAACCCTTTTCATCCAATGGTTTCTATCCTTAGTATTTGAAAGTTTTCTTTCCTTATCTTTTTTTTTTAATGTTGAATCCCAAAGAATGCTTTATATATATGGGGAGTAGGATAATTCTCTGCCAGGTTAAAACAATCAAGAAATCACCCCACCTTTAGTGTGGGATATTTGACATTTTATTTTGTTTATAAATTTTCGTAAGGGTATACATGCATGTTCTCGAAAAAATAATGTAGAATTGGTGAGATTTGTGAATAAATCGCAATAGCAAAGATAACATAACCACACAAAACACAAGGATTTACGTGGTTCGGCAGTATGCCTACATCCACAGAACAGAACAAGAACAATCACTATTTTCTCTCTAAAGTTTTACAATCTTAGATATCGCTATTTATGTAACGGAAAGTTACCAAAACAAGTAAAACTTCCCAAAACAGAAACCACCAAAAATAGAAAACTACTTAAGAAAATATTACACAATTACCCTTTACAGTGGGACCCCTATAGCTCTGTGTAGCGCAACAGAATACAAGACATTTACACAATAAAATTTTCATAATGTTTTTTATTTCCTCAACCCTTATCCCCCCCCCCCCCCCCCACCCACCCACCACCCACCCACCCACGCACACACACGTTTTTTTGTTTTTGTCAGGGTACTTGGTACTTGTTTGCTGTGATGAAAATGTTTCAAGGTTCAAATAAAGCTGGTTGGGTTTGTGTGTGTTTTTTTTCAGGCTCTCCAATTACAATGGTTCTGATGATATTGGCCAAAGTCCACCACTGATATTCTTGTTTTTTATTTGAAACCTTTGATTTGGTTTTCAACCAAATTATGACTTTGATTATATCATTAGAATGACTTATGGTATAGATGATGTTATTGGTGGAAACCATAGTCATCGAATTGTGTGACTTATTGAAAAATTTGCATTTAAATCGTGATTTTTTCCTTCACTGATTCAATCAAAAAAAATTTAGTAAGTCTCGACTTTTACTAACTTTGTGATTAAATCACGAACATCATGATTCAATCATGAACTTTGCTATTAAATCAACAAAAATAAAAGATTATTTTGATACGCAAGTAAAAGAAGATGGTCTTGATGAACATAATGATGACCATGTTATCGATTTAGTGTTGGATAATGAGGATGACATGGATTATTATAGACTTGTGACTACTTGTTGTAAATGCCAATAAGATATCAATATGGAGTTTGGTGACTTATTAATGTAGTTAAACAGGGGATTTGATTAGATAATAAAAGAGCACCACCTGGAAGGAACAATTACACAGCCCTAAGCCTAGCTCTAGCTAAATTATTTTTCCGATTTTTCCAAATTTTCCCTTGCCAACTTATTCTCGATCCCCTACTTGGTGACTATGGTGGAAACCGCTTGTGTTCGGTCCAACTCTGCAGTATATAGTAGGATGGTATTGGAAGTGTAAGACGGACTGGTTGGAATTTGTTTGTGAAATTTAATTTTTGCAGTAAAAGTTTAAATTTTTTTATTTCAATTAACAAACTTTTCTACGTCCATGTAGGTAAGGAAGAGTGGAAGCAGGAGACATTATGTGATCTCTATGGGACTTTGGCCATCACTTAGAGCGTCATCTTACATAAAGGTAGTCATCTTCATAAACACTCATAATGCATGAATTCAGATCTGGGTCCTTTCTAGCTCTCAAGTAGTATCCCTAGTCATGGGTTCAAGTCTATCTTATTTATAGGTTGGACTCAATGAAGGAGGTAATAAACTCAGTTGAAACCTCTCCCCCATGTTGTCCTTTATTTATGACACTTAATGCCCATGATGTTTTGATGATAAAGAAGGTCCACTCCTAATGATTCACTTGACCTACATGAGGATTGGCCTTAAATATGTAACCGACCTGACTCAGCAACAACTTGATTTTTGAGTTAAGTTGGTCAAGTGATGTAGTTAGGGTTCCTTCTGGCACCAGTTATACTTTGTGATACTTGGGTTGCTTGACATAAGAGTATCTCTCTAGTTTTAATGGGGATTTATCTCATATTGATAGTTGTACCACCTAGTGAAATACGTTTGGATAAGGGGTTAGCCAAGGAGCCGAACCACCTTAGTGAGTATGTATGGATGATGGGTCGGTCAAAGAGGTCAAACCACCTAGTGATCCCATATGGATGAGGGGTTGGCCTAGGAGGCCAAACCTCCTAGTGAAGCAAGCATGCATAAGGGATCGGCCTAGGAGGCTGAATCACCCAGTAGAGAAGCAAGTATGGATGAGTGGTCGGCCTTGGAGGTCGAACCATCTAGTAAGCATGTATGGGTGAGGGGTTGGCCTAAAAGACCGAACCACCTAGTGAAGCAAATTCAGTTGAGGGGTCAGCCTATGAGGCCGAACCTCCAAGTGAAGCAAATTCGGCTGAGAGGTTGGCCTAGGAGGCCGAACCATCTAATAAAGCACATTCGGTTGAGGGGTCAACCATGGAGGCCAAACCTCCTAGTGAAGCAAATTCGGTAAAAGGGTCGACCATCGAGGCTGAACCTCCTAGATAAGCACGTTTGGATGAAGGTTCAGCCAAGGGGCCGAACCTCTAGTGGGCCCGACTGAGCGTGCGCTTGATCCAATCCATTTTGATTCGGGTTGATTTGGGTTGAACTGAGTCATAATGCCTTGATTTAGTAACTTTACTAATCTCAAGGAAAATGGTTTTTTTTAGTTCCTACAATGCCCCCTCTTATAGATCTTTTATGAGTTCTAGGATTCTAAGAATCTTCTATATTTGGATTAGTGAAGAATATGTTAGGAGATCTCTTTACTCTCTTTTTTTCTTTGGTAGACTCCTTACCACATGATTATACTTACTGATCGTTTGGCAGCTATGATGGAGAAGTTGCTATACTTCATCTTCAAAAATTCCATTCTAAGCAATCTTGGATGTCCTCGAACCACTTTCATCAAGTTGTTGTCCGAGAGTTGAAGAACAAGAAGATTTACAATGCTTCTCTTATGGGATACTATCTTGTCCTAAAGCAGAGAAATAGGAAGAGGCAAAGAGGAGCTACAAGAGTTTGTGCAAGCAACTTGAGGAGCAAGTGCACAAGGCTTGTGATGAGGAGAGGGTTCGAGCTCTATCTGAACTTGGACTGGATAAGGATAGGAACACCGTGGTTTCCCAAAGAGCTGAGAAAAAGGGAAAGGAGGTAGAGAAGACTTTAGCGGCTTCTTCTGCTCTTGTTGTTGATGACACTGATCCAGATCGCAGGATTACTATTGCTACTAACCTCGAAACTTTTGCTACTAATGACTCTTCTTGACCTCTTTTTAGGGTATGTCTTGTTTTGCTTTGAGTACTATGTTACTCTGACTCTTTGAGCTATTAACTCTCTAATAAACTATGTTTTTATTCTTAATGTTTTACATTGTGTACTCTCTTTTTGAGGAATGCTTGCATAGTTAAGGCTTCTTCTTGGAACTTGAGCTCTATATAGTATGTACCTTATTTGGAGATCATGGGCTCTTTTGTTTGTGAAACGTGGGTTCCCTTCTTCTTGGCAAAGTGAGGGCCATTTGATTGAGAAGCAAGGACTTTTTGGAGAGCGAGGGCTTCTTTCTTGTTGGCAAAGTAAAGGCTGTTCTGAGGATGAAGGCCCTTTGATTGAGAAATAAGCGTTTCTTAGAAAGCGATTGAGGGTTATTTAAGGAGAAGCGAGAGCTTCTTGGAGAGCACAGGCTCTTTGAGAAGAAATAGTAGCTTCTTGGAGAGCAAGGGTTCTTTAAGGAGAAGTGAGAGCTTCTTTGAGAGCGAAGATTTTTGTTTTTATAGTCACAGTGACTTGGGCCCATGTCGACTTTGGAGCTATAGCTCTTCAAGTTTATATTTGTGGTGACTTGGCATCACGTCGACTTTAGAGTTGTGGCTCTTTGATTGAGAAGCGATGACTTCTTTAAGATTGATGGATCTCTCTTTGAGAAGTGAGGACTGCATCATGAGCTAGGGCTCGTAGTATTATAGATTTGTCCCCATGTTGACTTTTCAAGTTGGTTCTATCAGTAGCACTTCTGTCAAATAGATTCTGCTGATTGCTAAGTATGCTTAAAAGTTTTTAAGGATTTGACTGTTTTACTATAAACAATTTTTTTGGTAATAAGTTATACAGGGATAATTGTAATCAGGGGTGGACCCAGAGAACTTCAATTGTCGGGCTGAATTAATATTGCAAAAATGAAATTAAAAAATTATAAATAATAAGAAGATTAAAGAAAAATCAATTTTCAAAAGTTATAAGGAGATTTAGAAGAAAATAAATTTTAAAATTAGGAAAAAATGCTTCAATAGCTTCTTGCAACTCAAACTCTTTGGAGTGGAGAATGAGTGCAAATCTTAACAATTAGTCTCATGCCATTTTGATCAAAATAACCCTTTATTTTTAACACCCCCACCGTCAAAAATAAATAAATAAAATAATAATAATAATAATAAATAAATTATCGAGTAAAGGGGACTTGGTAAGTTTTAAAATTATGATTTGTTGAAGCATATGATTAATTGGTGAAACAGTGAAAGAATTTTTCTTTCTAAATATTTTTTACATAACAGAGTAAGCATGACCTTATGAATTTAGTATGATTTCAAATCTTACAAAGGGTCACTGAGCTTACCTTGTGGCTCCTAAACATGATCCAATTCCACAAGGATATAGAGGACAAAATTCTACAAGCTTTAAAAAAAAACTTTAAAAAGATTATTTTTCACTGTTAAATTTGAATTTTAAATTGCGAGTTCGGTAGTCGGTCCATTTTAAAAACCTTGGATCAAGCGATAAAAATTGTTGTTTTTTTTTTTTTTTTTTTGAACTGAGTTTTTACATGAAATCTAGAGGCTTGTGGTGTTGGATTGTCAGTTTGGTCATCCATTTATATTGAATGAGCCTTAGTATGATTTTAAATCTTACTAAGTAAAGTGTTCCTCCATTACGTCATAATGCGCCAAAAACGACTGTCCAAGATAGTCGTTTTTATAAAAAAACGACTGCCCCTACAGTCGCAAAAAGAGTCGTTTTAAAAGGAGTGGTTTTTTAAAAACGACTGTCCAAGACAGTCGGAAAAAAACGACAGTAAAATAAGGATATAGCGACGGTCAGCGACCGTCGCTATAAGGTATTTTAAAATAAAAAATATATATTTTACACCTGCCCCCCTTCACCTGTTGTTAAATAGTGGAAATACCCCTATGTTTGACATTGATGTCCTAGACCCCAACTAACAATATGAAAAGACCCAAATACCCCTCGTCTTCAACTTTCATAAATGTAACTAAAAATCATTAATGATCTCCCACTCCTGTTTCAAATCAACACCCACATTCAATTCAAACTAAAAATCACAAAGAATAATTCTGAAATAGATAGATATACAATCCATCAAGCACTTGGACACAGATAAAACAGAAATCATAAAGAAAAAGAAAAAAAAACTTAAAATTCCCTTCTTTTTTTTAATATGTAGAAACAACTCAAAATTGGGATAAAAAGGTTGATGGTGAAAGAATTTGAACCTAATCCCAAGTAAGATCTCGAAGTGGTCAGTATAAAACTTTTAAACAAATAATAAAGATAAAAAATGATCTAATAATAAAAAATTTAAAGACAGTATACGTACCTGCAAGGAGTGTCGGATTCACGATGATATAATTTTTTTTGATAAGAGGTTAAAGATGATATAAATAACAAAGAGAAATAATTAAAAGAACCACAATATGTTACCAATGGGGAACAATGAACAATCTAATGCTTGTAACGCAAAACATATCCAAATATACAGAACCTTCAGTTGTGTTTCGTGATGTCTCATGCAGTAACGCAAGTGATGTTGATAACGAGGCTTGAAGAGTGGAAAGAGAACGCAATTCTCATGAATGTTTGACATGAGCCCTTATAGATCTATCGCCGTACAATGCTGCCATAAATGCATCCTTATTATAGCCACAAATTATAAAGGTGATAAAACTACTACTAAAAAATTAAAATAAGCATTCACATACAAGGAACCATCTCCAAATAACAGATGTGTTAATTGTTCAAGAGAATTCAAATAGTTCTTTCATACCAGATCCAAGAGTTTGTAGCCCAAAAATTAGAAGAGTGATAAATATAACAAATAGGGAACACTAAAAGAAGAAAAAACAGCATACCCCAAATTCAGAATTGGCAAGAGATTGAATGAAATCCATTAAATAGCACCAACCTGGCAGTGGAAGGCAGGGTTCTCTACAAGCACTGTTGCGGGTTTAACATCCGAGAAGTCCTTCTCTTGCAAAGAATTGGATATGTCATTAGCGGAGAAGGGAATGCTGCACCAAGAGGCACTGATTAGAAGTAGTTCTTACTATAGTAAAAGTTCTACATCATCTTACAATGCTTCCGCCAAGATTGAAACAAAACATCGGCTTTGGGGAATGTTTCATCTTGTATGGATCAAGGCAGTCTCGGTTTTTCTCCTGACTAAGAGAATGCCTTATGGCAAGATTTCAAATCTTGGTTCAGACCCATGTTACCTGATTCATGGGTTCGCTTGGTTTGAATTCGAGTTTGCATTTCGTGGTTTGCCACTCAAGAATGAACCTGGTTTGTAGGGTAGTTAGAGGTGTGGGCAAAGGTCATTGGTGATTTCATCGTAGGAAATTCTTGACTTCTGGTGTATAACCTATGGAGAAACCAACCAAGGGAAGTCATGATAACATAAGATGGCGAAATTTTAAAGTAACTAAATTCAATGTGTAGACACCCCAATTTGCACGAACCCGTTAGGAAAGTCCAAATTTCCTCGAATTGATTTTGAGTTAGACTTAAACTTCTCAATGGACCCACATTGCCACTTGGCGTCATATTCATGCATACATGCATACTATTTGCATCTCATATTATGCCCATACCTTGTCCCTAATCCACTTTAAACATATGTCCATCACTCATGTCCTAAGCCCAAACCTAAGTTCATATCCCTAACACCAAGTCCATATCCAAACCCAACACCAAGTCTATACCCAAACCTAACACCAAGTCCCTCCTAAGCCCAAACCCAAGTCCATATCCTAACCCAAACCCAAGCCCAACACCAAGCCCATTCCAAGTCCATTCTCTCACCCCTTCACAAGATGACACATGTTGATACCTCATAAGCCTCCAACACCCAATGCATCATCTAATTGGAGAGTCAACCTTTCTTTTGTGAAAACTCAAGAATGCCCTTCTCAAAAAGTCTAGTCAAATCAAAAATGTTATGTGATTTTTGGTAATAATCCACAAAGGTGAGAGAACTTCCCATTATGCCCTCAAAAGGTGGGAATCTTCAAGTACACACATGGAGTTCTCCCATTGGTCCATTTCAAAATTATACTTCCACCCTTGCTTTATTTGTTATTTACAAATGAACCAAGATCTACTTTCCACCTACCACTTCACCTTTACACATGTCATTCTCCTATTCACCCTCCCAAATGTGCTTTTGTTTTCCCATTGGTCCATTTCAAAACTACACTTCCACCCTTGCTTTATGAGCTATTTACAAATAAACCAAGATCTACTTTTTACCTACCACTTACACATGTCACTCCCCCATTCATCCTCCCAAAAGTACTTTTGTTCTCTCACCTCTATTTACCAAAAACTCAAGGATCAAAGCATGCTTTTAGGGTTTCTTCACAAATGTCATCTTTACCCTCATACAAATGAAAAATCCAAAAAGAAACAACCTAAATCTCATGTCCATTTTCTTTATTTTTAGGGTTGGACCACTTTATCCCCAAAAGTTCTCCAAAAACTCTATAAATACCCTCATTTTCTATAAGCAATTCATGCTCTCAAGCCCCTATCTCTCAACCTAAAACTCTACCAAAATCTCTACTCATCTCTCATCTCTCAACTTCCAACCTTCAACTCTCTCAACCCTCAACTACATTCTTCAACTCTCAAGTTCATTACTCAAGCTCAAGTTATTTCAAAACTTCCAAAAGGGACAAGGTGGGATAGTAGTTAGTTATTTATTTTCTTTTATTTTTGCATCTTCTTCTTCTATCCCTCTCCTTTTTTTATTTTTAGAAGCCTTTAGGATGTAATGGAGAACCCTCATTCATCCGAGTAGATTGAACCTCAACATTGGGCATGGAATGCTTGAGGCGGTTTGGTCGAAAGGATGGAGGTTGAAGCCCTTCTTTAACCCATCCTCATATCATGCATCATAATGTACACTATGCACACACATCACACATGTTGGCTATGATGAAGAAATGTGTAACTCTCTTGATGGGGTTAAAACACTAAGTTTCTAGCTAAACATGCATGCATTAAGGTTATGGATCTAAGGGTATTCCATCCATGGAATTTCTCTAAAATCCTAAACCAACATCTCAACTCATGCAAAAGTATGTTGACTCCATAGAATGTCTTCTTCCATAAGATATTTCTTATGTCAACACCAACATCAAATCCTCTTCTAAAGAGGTACATACACACTATGTGCACCCACCCACTTCATGCATCTCATGCATTCTAATTGTTATTTTAATATTTTCCAAAAAATGGCCAAATCTAAAGGTAACCACCTTAGGTGGAGAGAATCGGGTGCTTAACACCTTCCCCATTCTCTAACCGAATCCCCTTACTTAGATTTTAGGTAGACCATACCTTTTTCATGATTGAGAGTCACTACAATGCCATAAAAAAATGGTTTTCGAAAGAATCGATTCGGGTGCCCATTCACACCCATTTACAAAAAAGAATGGTGGCGACTCCAAACAACGTAGCATCGAGGTTCAAAAGTTGAACATTCTCATGTCTACACAATGCTCGTAAAACATTATATTTTCAATAAAACCAACACACTTGTTGATGAAATCAACGGGTGCTAACTAAGAAAAAGTTACCAAATATGTTTTCCAAGTAATCTCATGCTGTTACCAAAACATCCTTCTTGAATGTCTTAATATTGTCATTGTTCCAAATTTGTATGGCTAATCATGTCTTAAATATTCACTGGAATTTTAATTTGGACACCAATGTATTTTGTAGGTAATAATTAATAAAATTTACAACAAACAGTAAAATGATTGATAGTATGAACTTCACAGTTGAACCAAATTGAAGTGGTCTACCAAGGTCACAAATTAAATAGCAGTATGCAACATCCACGCAAGTTCCATATCGATATACATATCAGCTTCAAGTGTTGGCACTATACCATACAAAAAATACTTAAGACCAGTCTGCCCCAAATTCAACAGTTTTAGTACTATCCATGCAGTCTAACAAGCTCTTAAGCCAAGTGAGAAACTTCAAATAATCAAAGGCATATCATACACCAGAAACTCATTAGTAAAGATAAATTTAACCAGTTGTGACAGTATCTACATTTTTAATTTTCTTTTCCTCTCTTTTCTCTTCTACTGTATTAGTAGGTAGGTCTCCTTAACCTCCTTTGTTCCTCTTGGTTTAGACTAATGTACCTCATGTTTATGAAAATTATAATAATAATAGTAATAACAATAATTACAATAACAATAATAATAATAGTTATCGTATTAAGCTTCAATACATGAAAGACGTACCAAGAACCCCATAGCTTGCCTAATGTGCTTAAGTTCATCCCAAGACGAGCCTGCATACTACAATGAACCAGGAATCTTCAGATATAATTAAAAAATAATAATGATAATAATAATAAAGTAAAGCTAACTAAACAGGCTAGTGAAAATCATGGAAGGGACTTGCGTCTTCTTTTGCTTGGGCACACCATAACTCTAATTCAGCCAACCCAGATTTCACATATTCTCCATTGCTGAATGTACAGCACTCATGACGTAGCAGAAGACTAAAGCAGCATGTAATAGCATCCTTATATATACAGTAAACTTTTTAAAGATTTATGTCGAAAGACGGCACAACAGAACAGTTATTACCTGTTAAAAAGTTGGACGTTGATATAGGAGAAAATCTGAGTAAAGATCTTCTGAATAAGAACCGGAGGGACCTGAAACAAGGGAAATTATAAGCCTAACTGGGCAATATAATGCACTTGCTAATGGTGCTCAAATCCTTAGTAGCTTAATATAATGCACTTGCTAATGGCGCCAATGATAAAATGCACAAGTTATTGCTAACTTACGCAATAGGTGGAGAAGCGGTAGGGATCACTCCTATTTTCTTTGATGAACCATCAAAACATTCCAAAAGTAAGATTGTTAGCTACTACATGAAATAAATGGAGTAAAGTACATGGTAAAATTATGCACCAAAAACCATGCATGTGGACCAGAGACATTGATAAAGTATCTAGGTATCATAGGTGGCGAGCTAAAACTATGAGCATGAGAAGCATAACTAAGCATAGAGTCTTAAAAAAGGAATTCCATGGCTGCTGACAACTTGTATTTGTGCTCCTTACATGCCTTACGGCAATATGACGTAGTGGCTAAACCTCATATATCATATAGGTAGACAACACACCAACCAGTCATTTGGAAATACACAAAAAACAAAAACAAAAAAAATCAAATAGTTAAAATAGCCTACCGAGCACAACTCTAGAATACAACCAACACTCCATATATCACATGGGTAATTCCATCCAAGTCCAGTACGGACAAAATCACAGTGGTTAACAGTAGTACAAAGCTGCCAATTATTCTTAAGAGACAACCAAAAATAAATAAAAATAAAGGTAGGCAACAAGGGAGATGCGGATATCAATAACATCATACCAAGAATAACCTCAGGTGCACAGTAATGCCGTGTTGATACGATGTACCTATGATCCTGATGCTCATAGGTTGTGCTACCAAAATCAATCACCTTGATAGCACTTAACTTCGGAAGTATCTTGAAGTAAGACCCATCCTTGGGCGATCGAGATGAAACCTTTACATCTACAATATTTTAATGGTGTTATTAAACCAATGAAATAATAATAAAAGAAGGTAGGCAAAGAAAAAAGAAAGAGAGGATTTTCAATTTCTGGTAGGAAGAAGATGAGATCCATCTTTTAAAACGTAACTAACCTTGAAATCTGGAATTTTTACATACTCTGGCGAAACAAGAAGTATGTTCTCTGGCTTCAAATCAGTATGACTATTGGCACCCCAATTTTTACTTATTAACGTCAGGTTCGTTGAAACGACGGTTAAACGACAGCTAAAAACTGTCGCAAAAAACGACAGCCTTTAGCAGTCGTTTTTAGCGCAATTTTGGCGTCGTAAAAAACCCAATATGACGTAGTGCTCTATACACAAATATGTGGGATTTAGTTAACAAAACTAATTATTGCATTTTTTTTACACAATCTCCCTTGGAGTTTGGACAGCTCCAAGAGAACCTTACTTTTTAAAGTTTGCTACCCACGAAACCTTCAAGTGGGCAGAAACGTCATAACTTGGAGTGGATCGTAACTGCATCAATTTGTGGCTATAAAGGACAAAATTCTAAGAACTTTGAAAGAAAAAAAAAAATGTTAATTTCCATCGTTTAATTTTAATTTTAAATTTGGGAGTTCGGAACCATCCATTTTCAACACCTTCGATTAAGCTCAAAATTGAATATTTTGAATGTTTTTCTTTCGGAATATGATTTTTTTATGAAATCTAGAAGGCTAAGGTATTAGATTGCTAATTTGATAATTCATGTGGGCCCCAACGAATCTTGGTAAGATTTGAAATCTTTCTAAGTTACTTTTGTTAGCTTGATTCATAAAGTAAGGTTTGTTTGTAACAAACTTGATAGTGTGAGGAAGACTTTTTAATAGAATCTCTAAAAAAAAATTATTTTGTGGGGCCCAAACAGGTTCAGCCTTGGTTTGTTAGGTGGAGTCAAGTATATGAAAAACATATTTTAAATTTTTGTGGGGGGCCATTCGCTGTCCCTCTATAGTTCTCCCCCGATTGTAGTATCTCTTACATTTGAAAAAAAAAATAAAAAACGCTTGGTGGCATTTATAATTAAAATATTTTAGTATCTGAAAGGGTTTATTTATAATTTATAATATTAATTAAATAGTGATTTTGAAAATAATCCAATAAATTAGAATATTTTTTTGTTATTCTGGAACTAACCAATGTGATTTTATAATGATATGAATTGCAATTTTTTTTTTTTTTTTTATCAAAATGACCTTTGATTATATTAAGTTTAAATTTTTTAAGTGAGGGTATTTTTGAAATTCAAATTTTGATGTAAAACCACTTCTACTCTGTCTTCAGTCATCATAATGGTAAAGAAATTGAAGTATTCTTATGAAAAACTATTTTGAGAATCAAAATATAAGGAACAAGGTCCAACCTCAATCCAAACGCTATCGAAATTGAAATACTGTCTACTAGAAAAAGTTAGTAGGAGCTTACCAAAGGAAAAAAAAAAATTACTTAGGGTCTATTTTTTACAAAAGCCAACTCCAACTCCAAAAGTTGACTTTTGGAAGAAGTAAAAGCCCAGAGCCTAAAAAGTCATATCCAACAAAAGTTTGTTTGTTACAGAAGCACATAAGCCAGAAATTGATATTCGTTTAATTATTTTTATTGTTAAATTCTGATAAAATGATTAAAATACCTTTAATGTTGATAATGCACCCAGAATGCACAAAAAATGAGCAGAATACCATAATAAATATATTATTACACTATATATATTAAAAATTATAAAAATAATTATTTTCAATTTAAATAATTATATAAATTTTATAATTCTATCGAAATTTCAACAACATCTCCTCTTAAAAATGAACATATGAAAATTTTCTAATAAAGAAAAAACCTTCATAATACACAATCCAACATCCACATAAAGATAAAGGGTGTTTTGGTAATAAAGTAGTGATGATGAATTACTTTTGATCTTAGTAGTAAAAATGAATGATATTTTGGTAATCCCTTTTTATTTTTTAAGATTAGGTTTGGTTGAAAATTCAATTAAAGATAAAAATGAAGGGTACTTTGGTAATTCCCTTTTTTAAAGTTAAATTTTGATTGAAAATTTGATTAAAGATGAAGGATATTTTGATAATTCACTTTTATTTTTTAAGATTAAGTTTGGTTATAAATTTGATTAAAGATGAAAGGTATCTTGGAAGATGAAGGTTATTTTGATAATTAAAAAAGATGAAGGGTATTTTGATAATTACACTTGAGCAGTTTTACGTTTTTGACTTCTCGCAAAATCCATTTGAAGAAGCTTTTCTTAGACGATTTCTTTTAGGAGTTAGTTTTAGGCTTCAATTGAATTTTGTGGGAACCAAAAAGTCTAAACGAACATCATTTATCTGACTTTTTTAGCTTAAAAGTAAAAAAATAAAAAAATAAAAAAATTCAAACAAAATAAAATAAAACAAGCTAACTCTTAAAGCTCAAATGAACAGGACCTTAGCAAACACTGTGGAAGGGGTTTCTTTCTGACTATTCCCTAACTTTTAAGAGGTTGGCCATTATTCCATTTAGTAAACTTTGTATATCTAAATGGTCCCTCACCCTCATCTCTCCTTACAATAGTTTTAAAGTACCCAACCTACTATTTTCTCATCTTTTTCACAGACTCAGGATTTTCAACAGGGATTGCAATAATTTTCAACGTTTTGTTTTTATCCTGAATTAAAAATGAAGAATAATATACTTATAATATTGAATTTTCTTAGATTGATTTCAATAATTCATAACAAAAAATTACGAAGTAGTTGGGATTCAAAATTTTATAAAGATTTAGTTGTTATTATAATATACATAAAAATTACCAATCTAGGCCGGCCTCCTACTGGCATTTTTTTATTGAATAATGATGAATGCACGCGGTCTTGGTACACGACTGACGTGACTAAGACACAGAACCACACATCTTTTTCTTGCGTATCTCAATGAAAACAATCTATGATAACATACAATGAGGGTACTTTTGATATTTCAAGATTTTATTGTTCAAACAAGGTAGTCAAAGGACCTTCTTTCGTAACAAGGCGGTCCAATGACCTAGTAAGTATCCTCCTTAAAAAATTAAAAAAAAAATTATTTTTTAATAAATAATAAATAAATAAAATTTCCTTCAATAATTGACCACAAGCGGAGACTTTTCTCATGAGTCCCAAATCCAAGCACTATTTACAGATTTTCCCTTAAAGTTGGAACAACTCTTTCAAAATCTTAATTTTTAAACTTAATAAACATGAATAATCTTATAACGAAATTTCAGTAAGACACTCTTACAAAATTGGAGATAATAGGATGGCCCTCCCTCACCAAAATGTAAGCCACCTTGACCAAAAGTCAGCATCATTGTCCTGTAAAGAGATTACGATCCTATCTTGAATTTTCACAGTCAAAGTCACCGGGAATGATATATATTAAAAAAAAAAAGAAATTTAGGTACTCCAAATAATATTATGAAGGGAGATGGGGTTGAAGGACCATTTAGATATAAGAAGGTTACAGAAAGGAATATAAAGATACAGTCCAAAACTCAACGACAATTTAGAGAAACCACTTCCATAAGATACATTATTTTATAGCAAGTTGGATCTCTCCATCATTTTTTTTCTCGATTGGGCACTTTTTAATCTACCATCTTCAACTCCCCTGAAAATCCCATCTTGATCTTGGGGATTTAGCCTTGAAAGATATTGAAAACTTCTAGCCAAAAACCTGTTGATTTTTCTTCTGAAAGTTTGGAATAGTTTAATATTAAACTATTTAATTTCTGTTATATTAAAACTCTTAATTATTATTATTTTACCAAAAATTCATCTTCTTTAACTTCCCCAAAATTCTATCTTCATAGTTTGAGACTTGAAAGAGAGAGAGAAAAAAATCTTGAAGGTGAATTTCAGAGTATTTTTGGTTTTTTTTTTTTTTTTTCTAATTTCACTCTCTGCCCTTTGGGATGCAATGTAAACAGTAGAAAGTAACTCTGGAAGAAAGTTTTAAAAAAATAATTTATAATATCAACACTGGTATCGTCGATAACAATATTTGGATTACAACAACAAAAATTGATCTCAACAATAAAAATAGTGAACTCAAGAATAAAAAATGTTGTAACATGACACTACAAAGTAACTCAGATTTTTTTTGTTTTTTCGACCTTGACACTACATAGATCTTTTTGAAATACCCAAAATACATTTATTATCGTTGTGAAACCTACACTCAAATCAAACCTTACATTGAAATTTTTGAAAATTTAGAATGCCAACTTCATTTGTCATTTTTTATTTCAAATCGTCAAAATATACATCTAAGTGTCAAAATTAGGAGTATATCATCCACAATCAGAATCATTGGAAACGAGATTTTAAAAAAATGTCAGGGAAGACCCAAGGGTCAGGGAACACCTACAACCCCTCTTCGAGCAGGTAATTCTTTTGGCTTAACCTTTCTGTTTCACCTTTAAATTTCATAAAATTAGATTTACATTTTTTCTAATATAAATCTGAAATTAATATCTTTCCCCTTTCCTATTGCCTGTTAACAGTGACATTTTCCATAGCTGTCCCCCCTGTCCTCGTGGTTGCCATTGCTGTCACACTTTCTTTGCAATCACCATCGCCATCATCCTCACAGAAATGAGACATCCTTTTTACACCCATTTGACCAAAAATGCTATTCAGGTTTGAGTTCATCTGTTTTTTTTTTTTTTTTTTAATTTGGTGGAGATTTGTAGGTTTTTTGTTTTTATTCCATCATATTTTCCATGCCTCACTGCAAAAATCAGGTTGAGTTTGCAAGGAAGCCATGAACAAGACCATGACGATTCTTGTGAAGCGTGAGGAGCTCACTCTAAAGGGTATCAATATTTTCTATGTCATTGTAGATAAGGAAGAGTGGAAGCTAGGAGACACTATGTGATCTCAATGGGCCTTTGGCCATCACTCAAGAGCGTCATCTTACATAAAGTCCACATAAATACTCATTATGCACGAATTCAGGTCTGGGCCCTCTCTAATTCTTAACAAGTATCCTTAGTCATGGGTTTAAGTTTAGCTTACCCATAAAAATAAAAATAAACACTTACACGGATTCTTATAATTTGGGTTCTAGTAATAAAAATTATGTTTTCATCAATCATTAACTATGATCTATAAACTCAACCAGACAACTACATTCCACCAAATTGGACGTAGTAAATTGGCTTGGAGGAAGGGCGTTGTAATCAACTTTGTGACACATGAAGACGTTTATGACATCTAAAGGTTTTATAATTGTGGAGAGATAAAATCGTCTCTCATCCAGATCGTTCATCCTCATCATCAACACGTATTCCGAGATAAACACGTGGTATTATTTGAAGATGATTCTTCTCCTTTTTTAAGTAATTAGTAATTTGGATAAGGTCAATTGTAACTAAATTAGGATTATGACTCTTTTTATGATTTTTCTATTTAAAAGTCTTAAGGCCATTGTAAAAATAAATAAATAAATAATGTAGAGAAAGACGAAGAGGAGGTGAGGAGGACATGTAACCATGAGACTTATGGTGAAATGGCTCTCCGAGCTTGTGGACGTAGGTACGTTTGCCGAACCACGTAAAAAATCATTGTCTTCTCTATTTTTTATTTTTTATTTTTTTTATTATTATTATTTTTTGGATTGAATAATGAAATTATGATCGAGGTTGATTTACAGAATCGACCTCCACAATAATGTGGTGATCGATGAGTTAGTTACCATCTAATGTAACGGATCTTCTCTTTTATTGGAGAACTTTGTGTCAATTGAGTCACGGCAGCACAAACCATAAATTTTATCTGTTACTAAAATTCTCTTTTATAGATTTGATTTGATCGGTTTAAAAGGCATCCTCGGTCTTTGTCACTTGATGGCAGCATTCCTGCTTCGTAGATTAATTGATCTCTATTTTTAAAATCCATAAATCATGTGTGATCTGTGATTAATTTTTTGATGGCAGCACTCCTACTTTCATGATTTGTGATCATGTATGATCTATGGTTAATCTTGATTTAAACTTTTGATTGGCGATATCCTTTTTTTATCAATGATCATGATTGATGATGATATCTCTTAATTTATTTTTTTTTAGTATCATTTTATTGATGGGGATGCAAAAAGTAGTTCAAAATATAATATATGCCTTACGAAGACCTCAAAATATCAATTGATGGCTCGGCTCTGGTCATTTTGCCAAAATCTAACAGTTTTGAAACTATTTTTCCCTAGCAAGTTAGCAAACTAGCATTTATTTCAAATGAGATTCCAAATTTCAGAAATCAGTCTTCATGTTATCCGAGTGACGATCAAAGATCAAAACCTAAAATTCCAGATCAAATGAGATCGATAAGATAACGAGATGTAAACATAACAGCCATCGGTGAGGATGGTTGAAGTTGGAGTGGTTTTGTATTATTAACATAAAATTGAAAGTATGATATCATATCTTAATGTAGGTTTCATATTATAATATCAATGATCATGATGGTAATGCAATAATAAGGCAGGGGACCACTTAAGCACCAAATAATATCGTGATAATCTGACTACCCCACATGGAAAACTCAATCGACTATCCTGACATGACAAGTTCGGAACCATAGATCTATACTCCTCGGTATACACAATTGCACCTCCCCATAAAAATAAAAATAAAAATCTATCCCAACAAAAATGTTTTCGAGCTTCTCTTGTTTAGAAGAATTATATATGATGGGAAGTTTTGATGCGTGGGAAATTGATGAAATAGGAGATGAATATAAAGCTAGATTAACCGAGTTGGCATCCTTAAAATACTTGACTATTCTAGATATAGATATAAGTGATGTCAGATGTTTGTCCAAAGATATCTCCATAAATTTGGGAAACTTGACCAAGTTTCGTATATGGGGGAGTGGGAGAGGAAGCGAATGGAAGCCTAAATTCCCGAGGGCAATGAGACTAAATATCACATCAGCTCCACTTTCAAATTGGGTTAAACTGTTATTGAATCAAACAGAAGAGCTCGATCTTTACGATTGCCCGCGTCTCCAGAATATTGTCCAACTTGATAGAGGAAGATTTAACATCTTGAAGTTTCTTCGCATAAGACAATGTATTGGAACAAGATATCTTAAGAGTGTGGTTGAGGAGCCTCTGGAAGCTGCTTTTAGTAACTTGGAGGTATTAGACATTCAGAGCATGAATAATTTAGAGGCAATTCATTTTGGATCACTCCCAAATGGATTCCTTGAGAAGCTAAAACTGTTATCTTTACGTGATTGTATCAAAATCACCAATGTTTTATCTTCTGATTTGTTGGCAAGGATGCAAAATTTGGAAAAATTGGAGGTAGAGATGTGTGGTGAGTTGAAAGAGATATTTGACTCAGAGGAGCTTGAGGAAGGGCATGCTTCAATCCCCAACTTAAAAGAGCTACGTTTACCCAATCTTCCGAAACTGACAACCATATGGAAGGGAATATGGAAAATGATACAATCAGAGGAAAATGAAGAGAAACTCAATTTCTCTCCACCATGGTTGAGGCCCACTATCTACCAAAGCTCTCCAATGTCTGCCCACGGGGTCTACTTTTGGCTTGGCCGTCTTTGGAAGAACTATGTACGGAGGAGTGTCCAAATCTGAACAGGCCCCCTTTAGGCCCAATGAGTCTACTCAAACTAGGAAAGATTGAAGGAGATAATTTTGAATGGTTTGATTGGGAAGATCCAAGTGTCAAGGCACGCCTACAATCCCTCTTCAAGCAAGTAATTTTTATGTCCTGACCCTTTCGTTTGGCCTTTACATTTCATAAAATTAAATTTGTAATTTTTCCTATATAAACTTGAAATTAATATCTTTCTCTTTTTTCCATTGCCACCATCCTTTTTTGACCCAAAAATGCTATTCAGGCTTCGAATTCATCTCTCTTTGTTTGGATTGAGAGAAGAGAAAGTCAATTTCTTTCCATCATGTTTGGATTGACAGGAGAGAATTTTAGACAACTTTAAAATTTTAAAATATCTTAAAAGAGATCTAGGGGCAGAGTTGGAATTATAAAATATTTTAAAAGGGTTTCTCTCTATTTCTCTCCTCTCCTCTCCACTTTTGGAAAGAAAGAAAACTCACCTTTTTTTTTTCTCTCCAATTCTTTTCTCTTCTCTCCCCACTTAATAATCCAAACAAGAGATTAAAAAATGAACCCATTTGTGTTTAATTCATCAATAGTTAGTGTATAAGATTAAAAAATGAACTCTATCATCTTATACTTATTTCTCAAATGGGTTTTTGGATTTTTCCCCAAAGTCTCTCCTTTTCTCATGATCTAGCTGATATTAATTCAATACTTAACAATCCAAACAAGAGAAATGGAGAGGAACTTATTTATTTTCTCTTCTCATCTCTGCTCTCCATTTCGCTCAATCCAAACACAGTGTTATTGTTTTTTTGTGTTTAATTCATCAATAGTTAGTGTATAAGATTAAAAAATGAACTCTCTCGTATTATATTTATTTCTCAAATGGGTTTTTTGATTTTTCCCCAAAGTCTCTCTTTTTCTCATGATCTAGCTGATATTAATTCAACCCTTTTCATCCTAGTTTCTACTTTACTATATGAAATTTTTCTCTTATTTTCAGAATTTTCTTGTTCTTTTTCTTTTCTTCTGCATATTGAAATCAGATGTGTATAAGTGTCATCAATTGAGCTGAATTTGAGTCTAGGTCTATTAAGGTGTAGACCAAACATTAGTATGGTCAGTGGAGATGAAATAGTGTCTCACATGGAATTTTTTACTTGTTAGGGTTCTTATTTTTGTTGTAGTCCACCACTGATACCTGTGTTTTTTATTTGAAATCTTTGATTTGATTTGGTTTTCAACCAATTATGATTTTGATCATATTATTTGAACCAATTATGATTTTGATCATATTATTTGAATGATTTATGCTACAGATGATCTCATTGGTGGAAAGTGGAAACGACTTATTTTTATCAATGTAGGTAAGGAAGAGTGGAAGCTGGAGACACTATGTGATCTCTATGGGACTTTGTTAGAGCATTACGTAAAGTTGATTAACTGACCTACAAAATGAGGGGTCATCATCACATGAGTATGGGTCATCTTCATAAACTCGCATTATGCACGAATTCCAATCTAGCTTACCCATCAAAAAAGGGAAAAAAAAAAAGGTTTATGTAAGGATTCTTGTAATTTGGGTTCTAGTAATCAAAAATTATGTTTTCATCGACCATTAACTATGATCTGCTAATTCAACCAGATAATTACCTCCACCGACTTGGGCGCAATAGTTGGCTTGGAGGAAAGGCATTGTAATCAACTTTGTGACACATGACGACATTATATGACATCCAGAGGTTTTATAATGTGGTGATCCATGAGTTGCCATCTAATGTAGCAGATCTTCTCTTGTTGAAGGGTTTCATGTCAATAGAGTCACGGTGGCACTCAATATTAATTTTGTTTATTACTGAAATTATCCTTCTTAGTAGTGATCCTCATCCAAGACTGGTATTTGAAACATGGAGAAATATCGCATTTTGTTAGAGTTTGCTTTTGGTTACAGCATCTTGTGATTCTAATATTGTCAAGTTAGTCTTGGCTTCAGAAGCATTAGGTGATAGCAATGATCAATTATATCTATGTTTACTGTGTTCCTATATGGGAAAATTGACTAATTAATAAATTTAATGTGCAACAAGCAACAACTTATTTGTAGTAATGATCATCCCTACCAGGGCTTGGCAACACTACTTGAGAAGAAAAGAGGTAACTTTGATGCCAAGATCTGTTGAATTTGTTTGGATTTAGCCAAATTCAACAGACCTTGGTGTCGAATTTACCCCTTTGTTCATGTAGTGCAACCTAGGCAAGAACTCTCGTTGATCAGATTTGAATATATATATATATATATATATATATATTGTTTAAAATGGCGGCACTCCTATCTATGAATAGAAGAGCCTAACAAAGGTGATTAATTGATCTCAATTTTTAAAATCCATAAATCATGTGTTGTCTGTGATTAATTTTGTGAACAAAGGTATATTTATATCCAATGACATGCATATTTTGTGATTAGTATCAAATGATTTTTAATCATGCGTGGTCAATAAGATCAATAAGGTAATGAGATGTAAATGATATCAACCAAAGTTGGGTTTCGTATTAGAATAAAGCAGTGGTGTTCGATTTTCAATATGATAATCCATTTGGATCCCACAATTCTTTTTAAGATTTGAAATCTAAAAATTAAGATTTCTAGGTATTGGATGTGGGAAGTGGATCCTCTTTGTAGCACACGGTTCCTGTAGCACGCTTTTAAAGCACTACATTAGTGATAAAAATTAAGTCTCTTTTGAAGCCCTAACACAATATTTTGTTGTGTGATATACGCTCCTTCATTGGTGATTCCTGTGACAGAAAGACACTCTACACCTCAGCATTTTCTCACAGTTTTCCTTAACCATCTCTCTGTGTGTCTAAAACAAAAGTTCATATTATTCCCCCTTATGTTTGCATCTCAAGTAGAAACAGCAATGACACTCATTACTGAAGTTGTCAAGTTTGCAATTCTTCCTCTTGGGTGTCAGTTAGGTATTATTTCTAATTACAAGATACAGATTGAAATAGGAGCTTACCAAAGAAAAAATAAAAGGAAAATTACTTAGGATCTATTCTTTACAGAAGTCAATTCCAATTCCATAAGTTGGCTTCTAAAATAAGTAAACACTCAAAGTTTGAAAAGCCACATCCAACAAAGGTTTATTTGTTATAGAAGCACATAAGTCATAAATTGATATTCGTTTAATTGTTTTTTACTGCTGGATTGTAATTAAATAACCAAAATACCCTTAATGTTGATAATGCACCCAGAATATACAAGAATGAATAGAATACCTTAATAAATATATAATTACAATATATATATATATATATATATAATAAATTCATATTAAAAAATTATAAAAATAATTATTTTCAATTTAAATAAATTTATAAATTTTATAATTCTATTGAAATTTTGACAACATCTTCTCTTAAAATGAACATATGAAATTTTTCTGATAAAGAAAATACCTTTATAATACACGATCCAACATCCACATAAAGATGAAGGGTGTTTTAATAATAAAGTAGTGATGATGAATTATTTTTTATCTTGATAATAAAGATGAAGGGTATTTTGGTAATCCCCTTTTTATTTTTTAAGATTAAGTTTGGTTGAAAATTTGATTAAAGATGAAGGGTATTTTGGTAATTCTCTTTTTTAAGGTTAAGTTTGGTTAGAAATTTGAGTAAAGATGAAGGGTATTTTAATAATTCCCTTTTATTTTTTAAGGTTAAGTTTAGTTAGAAATTTGATTAAAGATGAAGATGAAGGGTATTTTAATAATTACACTTGAATAGTTTTACGTTTGTGGCTTCTCACAAAATCCATTTGAAAAAGTCTCTTTTAGACAACTTCTTTTAGGAACTATTTTTGGGCTTCAATTGAATTTTGCGAGAGTCAAAAAAGTCCAAACGAACATTATTCATCTAACTTTTTTGGCTTAAAAGCAACAAAAAAATAAAACCAAATGAAACAAAACAAACTGGCTCCTGACGCTCAAACGAACAGGGCCTTAGCAGACACTATGGGAGGGATTCCTTTCTGACTATTCCCTAACTTTTAAGAGATTGGCCATTATTCCATTTAGTAAACTTTGTATATCTAAATGGCCCCTCACCCTCACCTCTCCTTATAATATTTTTAGAGTATCCAACCTATCATTTTCTCATCTTTTTCACGTACTTAGGTTTTTCAACAAAGATTGCAATAATTTTCAACATTTTGTCTTTATCCTGAATTAAAAATGAAGAATAATATACTTATAATATTGAATTTTTTTTATATTGATTTCAATAATTATAACAAAAAAATTACGAAGCACTTGGGATTCAAAATTCCTACTAACCTTTTTTTATTAAATAATGATGAATGCACGCGGTCTTGATACACGATTGACATGACTAAGGCACAAAACCACACATCTTTTTCTGGCATATCTCAATGAAAACAATCTATGGTAATATACAATGAGGGTACTTTTGATATTTAAAGATTTTATTGTTCAAACAAGATAGTCAAAAGACCTTCTTCCATAACAAGGCGGTCCAATGACCTAGTAAGTATACTCTTTAAAAAATTTAAAAATATATTATCTTTCAATAAATAATAAAGAAATAAAATTTTCAACAATAATTGACCACAAACAGAGACTTTTCTCATGAGTCCCAAATCCAAGCACTATTACAGATTTTCCCTTAAAACTGGAACAACTCTTTCAAAGTCGTAATTTTTAAACTTAATTAAGATACACAATCTTTTAACTAAATTTTAGTAAGACACTCTTACAAAATTGGAGATAATAGGATACCCCTCCCTCAGCAAAATGTAAGCCACCTTGACCAAAAGTCAGCATCGTTGTCTTGTAAAGAGAGAACAAAATATTTAAAAATTCTTGAATCTCAACAATCCTATCTTGAATTTTCACAGTCAAAGTCACCGGGAATGATATAAAATAAAATAAAAAAAGAAATTTAGGTACTCCAAATAATGTTATGAAGGGAGATGGGCTTGAAAAACCATTTAGATATAAGAAGGTTACAGAATAGACTATAAAGATACATTCCAAAACTCAAGGACGATTTAGAGAAACCACTTCCATAAGATACATTATTTTATAGTAAGTTGGTCTCTCCATCATTTTTTGTCTCGACTGGGCACATTTTACTCTACCATCTTCGTAACCTTGATTATTATTTTTTTCTACAAAAAAATTCTTGATCTTCAACTATCCTAAAAATCCCATCTTGATCTTAGGGATTTAGCCTTGAAAGAGATTAAAAATTTCTAGTCGAAAACCAGTTGATTTTTCTACTGAAAGTTTGGAATATTAAACTACTTAATTTATATTATATTCAAACTCTTAATTATTATTTTTTACCAAAAATTCATCTTCTTTAACTTCCCCAAAATCCTATCCTCATATTGGGGTTTGAGACTTGAAAGAAAGAGAAAAAAAAATCTTGGAGGTGAATTTCAGAGTAATTTCCGGTATTTTTTTTTTTTCCTTTCTAATTTCACTCTCAACCCTTTGGGATACCATGTAAAATGTAGAAAACAACTCTGATAGAAAAATTAAAAAAAAATTTATAATATCAACATTGGTATTATCGATAACAATATTTGTATTATGACAACAAAAATTGAACTCAATAATAAAAATAGTGAACTCAAGAATAAAAAATGTTGTAACATGACACTACAAAGTGACTCAGATTTTTTTCGTTTTTTCGACCTTGACACTAAATAGATCTTTTTGAAATATCCAAAATGCATATATTATTATTGTGAAACCTACACTCAAATCAAACCTTACATTGAAATCTTTGAAAATTTAGAATGCCAACTTCATTTGTCACTTTTTGTTTCAAATCATCGAAATAGATCGAAATATACATCCAAGTGTCAAAGTTAGGAGTATATCATCCACAGTCAGAATCATTGGAAACGAGATTTTAAAAAAATGTAATTTAGGTATTCCCAAAAATATAATAAATTAAAGAGTCATGATGAATGTATACGGTCATGGTACGTGGCTCATGTGGGAAGGACACAAAATCATAGATCATTTTCATTGGGATACATAGGAAAAAGATGTGTGGTTCTGCATCCTTGCCACTTCAGCGGCGTATCCAATTGCCTGCGTGCATTCATCATTATTCTAAATTAAAGGGAGATGGGGTTGAGGGACTATTAGAGAATGGGTTTTAATTTTTTATTGAAAGAAACACTAGTTTTTAATTACTTTAATGGCGAGAAGAGGAGAAGACGTTAGGTTTTTCTTTCGTTTTTTTTTTTATAATAAAAAATGACGTGACAGCTGACTCATTAAGTGGGTGACGTGGATACTGTGCCACATTACAACTGTGAGAATCACAGTGCGCATGGCGTGTGTAGCAAGTGGGATCTCCTCATCATATCGAATGGACTTCAGGTATATAATCATAAATTTGAAAATAAAGAGGTGTATAAAATATTTTAAAAAATTCAGACGCGTAGACTCTAAAATCTACTTTCTCAGTCCTTTGCCTCTGTCTTGTAAACCAAAGAGTGTTCTCAGTCTTCTCTCTTGCAACCAGTAACCCAAACAGCGTGTGATGTTGCATTCACATGCGCTCCTTCTAGCTGTGTTCTTCAGAGATTCTGTTCTCTAACAATCCCTATACCTCACCCCTTTCTCACAGTTTTTTTGTTTTTTCCTTACCAACTCTAACTCTGAAGCAAAAGTTTCTCATCATTCCCCCATGTCTGCATCTCAAGCAAAAGCAATAACAGAAATAGATGTTTTCCTTTTAATATCTGGTTCTGCATTAATTATAATTGGTGCTACTCTCTATCGCAAGAGAAAAGTTCAATCCCTTTTGCACAAAGTGGACAATTTGGGAAAGATGACAGAGGACGTAGAACTATTGATCCAAATAGCTCAGAGGAAAGGAGATATTCTCAATCCAGTAGTTGAAGCGTGGCTAGCAAAGGTTTACAAATTTTTACGTGAGGAAACAGCATTTGATGTGAGATCCACAATGCTCAATGACTTTTTCAAATGGTTGTTTTCCTCTCCTCTTTTCAATAATCCAGTAGTGAATTTGATTGACATCGCAGAAGATCTCCTAAATCAACGACGATCCTTCAGTTCCATATCATATCCTGCACTTCCTCCCAGCAGCATTCAATCCATTATTTCCAGTAGTACTGAACATTTTCTGGATTTTGAATCCAGAGAATCTGCCAAGAACCAAATCATGGAAGCGTTGAAGGATGAGAAGATTAAAGTAATTGGTGTATATGGGATGGCTGGGGTAGGCAAAACCACCTTGATGAAACAAGTTGAAACATTAGTGCGTCAAGAATATCTTTATGACGAGGTTCTAATCGTGACCGTGTCTCATAATCCAGTCTTGAAAAACATTCAAGATGAAATCGCAGAGAGACTCGGGATGAAATTTGAACAGGAGAGCGAATGGATGAGAGCACGAAAGCTATGGATGAGATTGAAGCAGGAGAAACGGCTCCTTATAATCTTGGATGATCTGTGGAAGCCTCTGGATTTAGCTGATGTGGGAATCCCTTACGGAGATTACCACAAGGGTTGCAAAGTTGTGATAACCATGAGAAACCTAAATCTATGTGGTCACATGAATGCAAAGGCAAAGATTGAAGTTAATGTACTATCGAAACAAGATTCATGGAATCTGTTTCGACAAGTTGTGGGTGATACCGTGGAGTCTCCTGCCTTGCTCAAATTCGCTACTGAGGTGGTTAATCAATGTGGAGGTTTGCCCTTTGCAATTGTGACAGTAGGGAGTGCATTGCAAAATAAGGACCAAATTGTGTGGGAGGATGCAGCTCGACAACTGAGACAGTCTACGTTCCATGATATGCAGAATGTCAACTCCTCGATCAGGTTGAGCTACGATTACTTGGTAAGGGAAGAAACCAAAAGATGTTTTTTATTTTGTTGCCTTTTCCCTAGAGACTTCAAATTTACCACGGATGAATTGTTGTTGTATGTGATGGGAGACGAGCTGCTTCGAGATGAAGCCACCTTAAAGGAAGCAAGGAATAGATTGCATGGGATGCTTGACATCCTTGTTTCTTCATGCTTGTTATTAAAAGAAGAGGACAACGGACCAGTTATGATGCATGGAGTTGTTCGGAGTGCAGCCATATCAATTGCACAAGAAGAAATCAATGGGTTTATCGTTAAAGCCGATGTGGGTTTGAGACGCTGGCCAGATGCAGAAAATTTAAGGAGATACATTCACATGTCTCTGATCAAAAACAAAATCAGTAAGTTCCCTAATCAACCTGAATATCCACGACTCTTGACCTTGTCATTGTCACGGAGTTTTTCTTTTGAGAGACTGCCTGATGGGTTCTTTGAAAGGATGACATCCCTTGTCACTCTAGATCTGAAAAGGACTGATATTTCGTCACTACCACCATCACTCCTGTGCCTCGTGAACCTTCGAACACTTCTTCTAGATCATACTTCATTAAGTGATATATCTTTAGTTACAGAACTGAAGGAACTCGAAATACTCTCTCTAAGCAACAATAAGATAGAAAGATTGCCGGAAGAAATGGGGAAATTGACCAATCTAAAGTTGCTAGATTTGTCAAAAAACCCCGTTCTTAAAACTATCCCACCGAAAATGTTGTCAAGCTTCTCTTGTTTAGAAGAATTATATATGATGGGAAGTTTTGATGCGTGGGAGATTGATGAAATAGGAGATGGATATAAAGCTAGATTAACCGAGTTGGCGTCCTTAAAATACATGACTATTCTAGATATAGATATAAGTGATGTCAGATGTTTGTCCAAAGATATCTCCATAAATTGGGGAAACTTGACCAAATTTCGTATATGTGGGAGTGGGAGAGGAAGCGAATGGAAGCCTAAATTCCCGAGGGCAATGAGATTAAATATCGCATCAGCTCCACTTTCAAATTGGGTTAAACTGTTATTGAATCAAACAGAAGAGCTCGATCTTTACGATTGCCCGCGTCTCAAGAATATTGTCCAACTTGATAGAGGAAGATTTAACATCTTGAAGTTTCTTCGCATAAGACAATGTATTGGAACGAGATATCTTATGAGTGTGGTGGAGGAGCCTTCGGAAGCTGCATTTAGTAACTTGGAGGTATTAGACATTCAGAGTATGAATAATTTAGAGGCAATTCATTTTGGACCACTCCCTAATGGATTCCTTGAAAAGCTAAAACTGTTATCTCTACGTGATTGTCTCAAAATCACCAATGTTTTATCTTCTGATTTGTTGGCAAGGATGCAAAATTTGGAAAAATTGGACGTAGTGATGTGTGGTGAGTTGAAAGAGGTATTTGACTCAGAGGAGCTTGAGGAAGGGCATGCTTCAATCCCCAACTTAAAAGAGCTACATTTACACGATCTGCCGAAACTGACAACCATATGGAAGGGAATGTGGAAAATAATACAATCAGAGGAAAATGAAGAAGAGGGTGAAATTATCGAAGAGGAGGTCCTTGAGACTACAGCTACTTCATCCACCAGATTAAGGGAGATCAAATATTACTATGTCTCTAGCAATTTTCCGTCATCTCCAATCTTCCCAAATCTAAAAGTGCTGGAAATCTCGAGTTGTCATATGCTAAAGCACCTCTTCCCAATAGAACTAGTTCGAGACTTGTTCCAACTACAAGTACTTAAAATTAAAAATTGTGAGGAGATGGAGGAGATAATTTTAAGCAATGAAGAAGATGAAGAGGACGAGAGGGTACTCCCTCAATTGAAGACCCTGGAACTAGTCTATCTACCAAAGCTCTCCAATGTGCACCAAAGAGGTTTACTTTTTGATTGGCGTTCCTTGGAAGAACTACGTGTGGAGGAGTGTCCAAATTTGAGCAGGCTCCCTTTAGGCTACTGGAGTGCGCCCAAACTAAGAAAGATTGAAGGAGTTAATGCTGAATCGTTTGATTGGGAAGACCCAAGGGTCAGGGAACACCCACAACCCCTCTTCAAGCAGGTAATTCTTTTGGTTTAACCCTTCTGTGTCACCTTTAAATTTCATAAAACTAGATTTACATTTCTTTCTAATGTAAATCTGAAATTAATATCTTTCCCCTTTCCCATTGCCTGTTAATAGTGACATTTTTCATAGCTGTCCCCTCTGTCCTTGTGGTTGCCATTGCCGTCACACTTTCTTTGCACTCACTATCTCCATTGTCCTCGCAGAAATGAGAGATCCTTTTTACACCCATTTGACCAAGAATGCTATTCAGGTTAGAGTTCATGTTTTTTTTCTTTTTTTTCTTTTTTTTTAATTTGGTGGCGATTTGTAGGTTTTTTGTTTTTATGCCATCATATTTTCCATGCCTCACTGCAAAAATCTGGTTGAGATTGCAAGGAAGTCCATGAACAAGACCATGACGATTCTTGTGAAGCGTGGGGAGCTCACTCTAGAGGGTATCAAGATTTTCTATGTCAATGTAGATAAGGAAGAGTGGAAGCTGGAGACACTATGTGATCTCGATGTGGCGAGTGTCATCTTGTGTAAAGTTGACATAAATACTCATTATGCACGAATTCAGGTCTGGGTCCTCTCTAGTTCTTATCAAGTATCCTTAGTCATGGGTTCAAGTCTAGCTTACCCATAAAAATAAAAATAAACACTTACAAGGATTCTTATAATTTGGGTTCTAGTAATCAAAAATTGTGTTTTCATCAATCATTAACTATGATCTGTAAACTCAACCAGATAACTACATTCCACTGAATTGGACACAATAAGTTGGCTTGGAGGAAAGGCGTTGTAATCAACTTTGTGACACACGAAGACGTTTATGACATCCAAAGGTTTTAATCTGGTGATCGATGAGTTAGTTGCCATATAACAGTGTTGTAAAGGATGAAATGTTATGAAAAAAAATAATAATAATTAATTATTTTTCACCGTTGTATTTTAATTTTAAATTTGGGTGCTCGATAACCGTTCATTTTCAACACCATTGATCAAGCTCAAAAAATCTTCTTTTTTTTTCATATTTTTACCATGACTGTTTTCATGAAATTTAGAAGGCAGTGGTGTTCGATTTGAAATCTAAAAATTAAGATTTCTAGGCAGTGGATGTGGGAAGTGGATCCTCTCTGCTGCACAAGATTCCTATAGCACACTTTTAATGGTTGAGAAAACACTACATCAGTAATAAAAATTAGAGCTCACACTTAAAATCTGGATACTTCACTAGCCGTTCATTTTAAAAGACATGGATCTACATCAAAACACTTTGGGCTTTTTTTTTTTTTTTTTTTAAATGGCGTTAAAAACATGTTACAGGAACTGTGTGCTACTGACGATCTGCTTCCGTGGAGTTGTGGACAGAAGAGAGAAATTTCTCTCTTATTACTTATGTCATTACCGCCACATGTCAAATAGTTGTTAGGGCTGTGAGCAAACAATCACTCGTTTAAAGATGTGAAAACCGAAACCTATATAAGCGGACAAAATTGGTCCCTGAAAGCATCCAATGCTTTGAGGACTCCGCCTCTCTTGTGTGGAGATGCCTGTGACCGAAACAAACTCTACGCCTCAGCCTTTTCTCACAGTTTTCCTTAACCATCTCTCTTTCTCTGTCTGAAACAAAAGCTTCGTATTATTCCCCCTTATTTTTGCATCTCAAGTAGAAGCAGCAATGAATGTCTTTATTGCACCCATTACTGGAGTTGTCAAGTTTGCAATTCTTCCTCTTGGGCGTCACTTCGGTATCATTGCTAATTACAAGATAAAGATTGAAATTCTCCACTTAAATGTTGAACATTTGTTAAGGATGGTAAGTGATGTAAAACAATGTGGCTACGCAATGTGGAGAAGATTATAGATGATGCCATGAAAATAACTGCTGAAGCCGAAAGGATCAATGATGGCTGGTTCAAAGGGTGGTGTTGCGCTCATCTCATCGTCTAGGTAAAGAAGCAGAGAAGTCTATTGGCATCGTGCAAGACCTCCGAACTGAAGGGATGAAATTCAGACAACCCAATAATATATCATTTCCTACCATCAATGTATCAATGCACGCTAGACGTATTCAGGGGTTTAAATCTAGAGATTTTGTTGTGAGTCAAATCATCGAGGCATTGAAGGATGAGAAAAACAAAGTAATTGGGGGTATATGGGAAAGCAGGGGTAGGAAAGACAACCTTGATGGAAGAAATAGAGCCACTAGTGCGACGAGAACATCAATTTTACAAGATTTTGATTGCGAAGGTGTCCCCCTACCCATATATGAGGAAACTTCAAGGCAAAATCGCAGAGAGTTTGGGGATGAAACTTGAAGAGGAGAGAGCATACAGATGAGATTGAAGCAGGAAAGCCAGATCCTTATAATCTTAGATGATCTATGAGAGATCCTGGATTTAGCAGATGTGGGAATCCCTTACGGAGATGACCATAGGGGTTGCAAAGTTGTGCTTACAACAACAAGAAAAGACGTATGTTATCACATGGAAGCACAACCAGTGATTGAAGTTAATGTACTATTGAAACAAGATTCCATTAAACTGTTTCGACAGGTTGTGAGTGATACCATGGAGTCTCCTCCCTTGAATGAATTCACTATTGAGGTTGTTAATGAATGTGGATGTTTGCCCTTAGCAATTGTTACAGTTGAAAGAGAATCGCGAAATAAGGACCAAATAGTGTGGGAGGACGCGGTTCGACAACTAAGACAGTGATAAGGAAGAATTTTTTGGGGAGAAAAGAGAAGAAGAAGAACAGAGGTTTGGGGAGTAATTTGTATTCAAGCTCATGGTCATTTATTTCTTTCAAGAGTGAACCTAAATAAGCCACAATTGTTACAACAATAACCCAAGATAATAGGAAGAGCTTTCAGCAACTCCAACTAGTGGAATTGAATACTAGGAGAGCTTTCAGCAACTCCAACTAGTGGAACTGAATACTAGGAGAGCTTTCAACAACTCTTTACATTTAATAACTAATTATTACTTGACTATTTCAATTGCAAGGAAACAATTAATAAATTAACAAAAGAAAATATCTCAGCCAACTTCCCCAATCTTTCTATGTGCAACTTCTAAACAGGACCAAAGCCACATATGCAAGTCATGCAAATTAGGATTCTTATCAATCCATCCCCCTAAGAACGTCCTTGTCCTCAAGGTCGAATTTTGGATAAGTTTTAGAGAAACGCCACAAGTTCTCCCAAGAAGCATCTTCTAGAGGAGCTCCCTTCCACTGGACCAAAATTTTCGTTTTCGGACGGTATTTTCCGTTTTTAAGAACCCTACAGTTCAAGATGAACTCAGGTTCTGGTAGCACAGTAGCGTCCGTTGAGACGAGAGGAAGTGTTACAATCGTTGTCTCGTTGACGGGTCCCCACTTCTTTTTGAGCAAACTAACGTGAAAAATATTGTGTATTCATGCCTCCGTTGGAAGGTCTAGTTTGTAAGCCACCGACCCGATTCTGGGCAAGGATTTTGAAAGGTCCGAAAATCTAGGTGCCAATTTTAAGGAACTTCGAAAAGTCGCTGATTTTTGGCGATATGGCTGTAGCCTTAAGAATACATAATCACCTACCTCAAAAGTGACTACGCGACGATGCAGGTCCGCCTGTGCCTTCATGCGCATTTGTGCTTCCATCAAATTTTGTCGTAGCTCGCAAAGTATTTCTACTCTTATGCGCAGCAAGTCATCTACAGCTTGAACTTTGTTATGCCTGGAATGTAAGATATCATAGAGGGAGGAGGAACCCCGTAAACTGCTTCGAAAGGAGACAATTTGGTAGAGGAATGGACGGTTGTATTGTATCCATATTCTACCCAAGAGAGCCACTCCATCCACCTTTTGGGCTGGTCGTAAGTGAAGCATCGTAGATATTTCTCAAGGGTGCGATTCACCACCTTGGTTTGGCCGTCGGTTTGTAGGTGATAACTGGAACTGAAACATAGTGACGTGCCATGCAAGTTGAACAAAGATTGCCAAAAAGTACTAATGAAAATTGTCTCGGTCGCTGACGATTGAAAGAGGCATACCATGCAATCGCATAACATTATTGATAAAGCATTTAGCTACTGATGTTGTGTAAAGGTGCTTTAATGGCACAAAATATGCATACTTCAAGAGACGATCAACAACAACCATGATCACGTTGTGGCCCTATGATATCGGCAATCCTTCGACAAAGTCCATGGATATTTCCGTCCAAACTTGCTGCGAAATTTGTTGGGGTTGAAGCAATCCGGCTAGACGAAGGGTCTCATTTTTACATCGTTGACACACCTCTCAATTTCGAATGAATTTCTTAACAGAGGGCGGATGCCAGGCCAAACAAAACTAGCAGAAATTCGACTGAGAGTCTTCAGGTAACCGAAATGGCCAGCGACTGGAGAAGAATGGCCATCGGCCAAAACAGCTGGTAACAGTGACGAGGTGGGACTCAAGTGAATTTATATAAATCACATTACTATTGAGGAATTTCCTGAAGAAGATTCTATGTCGTCAGATGAAGAACTCAAAAATACTCCATCAATCTTTGAAGAAGGCAGGCAAGCCACTGTCGACGACTTGAAAGAAATAAATCTTGGGATAATTGAAGATCCACGACCTACATTTGTTAACACTCTTTTAAATCAGCATGAAGAATCCGAATACTTCAAGTTGCTAAAAGAAAACAAAGATGTATTTGCTTGGACTTACAAAAAAATGCTAGGACTTGACCCGAAGATCGCTTTTCATCAACTTGCAGTCAAACACGAAGTTCGTCTAATAAAACAGGCGCAACGTCGTTTTCAACTAGAGTTGGTACCACAAATTAAGACAGAAGTCAACAAATTGATAGAAACTAGTTTCATCCGAGAAATAAAGTATCCAACCTGAATTTCCAACATAGTTCTGGTAAGAATGAAGAATTGACAGATTCGAGTGTGTATAGATTTTCGCGACTTGAATAATGAGTAAAAATGTTAAAGTGAGGGCATTTTTAAAATCCAAATTTTAATGTTAAACCACTTTTACTTCGTCTTTTATCATTATAATGGTAAAGAAATTTAAGTATCATTATGAAATTGGAGTCAATTTATTCATAAAAAGATAGAGTTTATTTTATTTTCTACTTTTTATTTTTGCATGAAGCAATTCCAGGGCCCCTTACAAAAAACAAGGTAAATAGCACGTGAAAAGCTACTTTGAGAATCAAAATAACACGAGAAGCAAAGACCAACCTCATTCCAAACGCTACCTAAATTGAAATACTGCCTACTAGAAAAAGTCAATACAAGCTTACCATTGGAAAATTTTAAAAAGGTCAGTTGGAGGCCGGCCTGTATTATTGGTTTTATATATATATATATATATATATATATATATATATATATATATATATATATATATATATATATATATATATATATATATATAAAATATTATAAGAAAAATTACTTAACAGAGACAAAGTGGGAGGGATTTCTTTCTGACTATTCCCTAACTTTTAAGTGGTAGGCCATTCTTCCATTTAGTAAACTTTGTATATCTAAATGGTCTCACCCGCATCTCTCTTTTTAATATTTTTAGAGTGCCCAATCTATCATTTTCTCATCTTTTCACATACTTAAAATTCTCAACAGCGATTGCAATAATTTTCAACATTTTTTTATCCTGAATGAAAAATGGAGAATAATATACTTATGATATTGAATTTTTTTTAGATTGATTTCAATAATTTAGAACCAAAAATTACAAAGTAGTTGGGATTCAAAATTTTATATATAGAAGTTAGCAATCCAGGCTGGCCTCCTATTGACCATTTTTTATTGAATAATGATGAATGCACGCGGTCTTGGTACGCAATTGATGTGGCAAGGGCAAAGAACCACACATCTTTTTCCTATGTATCTCAATGAAAATGATCTATGGTAACATACAACAAGGGTACTTTTGATATTTCAAGATTTTATTGTTCAAACAAGGTGGTCAAAGGAACTTTTTTCATAACAAGACAATCCAATGGCCTAGTAAGTATCCTTTTTAAGAAAAATATTATTTTCTAACAAATAATAATTAAATAAATTTTCCTACCATAATTGACCACAAACAGAAACTTTTCTCATAAGTCCCAAATCCAAGCACTATTTACAGATTTTCCCTTAAAGTTAGAACCACTCTTGCAAAATCGTAATTTTTAAACTTAATTAAGATAAATAATCTTTTAACATAATTTTAGTAAGACACTCTTACAAAATTGGAGATAATACGATACCCCTCCCTCAACAAAATGTAAGCCACCTTGACCAAAAGTCAGCATCATTGTCTTGTAAAGAGATAACGACATATTTAAAAATATAAAATGGTCACAAGGGTCAAGTACCTTACTTTGAATCTCAACAAATTAAGAATAAAGAGGTAATTGACTCTTGAGAACACGGAAAGAAAATTGCCTTGGAGAATGTCATAATCCATAAAAATACCTTATCGAAAGTTTGCATTAAAGAATTCAAAGAAGGGTAAACAAGAATGGTAATGAGGGTGATTAAAAAGGGTTAAGACGTTAAAAACACCTCAAAGAAAAGAGTCGTGATAATCAGATTCCCCCATGTGGCAAACTCAAAATACTCTCATGATGTGACATGTGTTAGATTCACAGAATTTTTTATCTCGGGATACATGCCTGCACATCCTCTTAAATATGTGCAATTATGCATCCCGAGGCAAAAAGAATTATGATACTGGCGCATGCCAGAGTATTTTAAGTATGCCACTTGGGAATGGGTTCAGAAAGTCATTACTCTAATGGAACTTTGTAGCACATGGGATTGAGATTTCCAAGAATAGTTGAAAACCTCTAGTCCTTCACGTGGGCAAGGATCAGTGTAAAATGCTCTGGTCTATGCCCTTGGGCACGGCCATAGTCTATTTTAGGTTTTTATTGGGCTTGCACCTTATGCTCTTAAAGGGTTTTGGTGCAATCTTTATCTAGTAGGATTTTTGGGCTCTCACGCTTAGTACAGAAAAAGCGGTGTGTCTGCAACATGAAAATTGAATTTTCACAGTCGAAGTCAACGGAAATGATATACAAAAAAAAAAAAAAAGAAATTTAGGTACTCCAAATAATGTTATGAAGGGAGATGGGCTGAAGGACCATTTATATATAAGAAGGGTACAGAATGGACTAATATAGTATTAGATAAAAACAGATTTTTATATTTTTACTTCACTGAAATGAAGTTGACTCCAGTGTTGTTAAATAGCATATGCGATCATATACAACTTGCATATGTTGTGTGTATATCCGAAATCGCATATTGGTCAACAATTTTTTGTTTTTTGAAAAATCAGAAAAAAAAAAATCAAAATAAATCACAATATATTATGTAAGACTCGTAAACATATATATAATATAAAAGATCAACAAAATTTTATAAAATTCAAATAAAAAATCTCAAATCTTTATTAAAACTGTAAGTTAAAAATTAAAAATTACAAATTATAGTCTTTAATATTGATAATTTGTATCATATTCCACATAATCATCCGTAATCCATCGGGGAACAACATAGTCATTAGGTGACTCATCCATGTCATTTGTTCATGGATGAGTCAAATAGTTTAAAATTATATATATATATTATTAGAAGATGGATTAGTAGATGTTCAGTTACAAAATCTCTCTCTCTCTCTCTCTCTCTCTCTCTCTCTCTCTCTTTTTATGTTTTTCGCGTTTAGATAACAGGCATTTAAATCATAAAATGGGAAGTTGAAAGCAGTATGATCAAATGAAAATTAGAAAGATAAATGAATTATGCACTCTAATTGAGGCCAATAAATCTCTTTCAGAGATAGACAACTTCACAATCAAATGATCTGCGCCATCGATTTAAATTTATAACCTCTTAAAAAATAGTGTTCAGAGTTACTTCCAGAAATTTTCGCTTACCATTAAGGTTAATAATCTTCTTGCCATTGACGTCTGATTAGGATTCACGGTATACATAATTGCATCTCCCCATATATATAAAAAAGTGTATCCCGAGGGAACCATGTATACCGACGAGTATAGATCAATGGTAACCATACTTGTCATGTTAGGTAGTCGATTGAGTTTGCCACGTGGGATAATCAGATTATCACGACTCAACTTTTATAGTGGAAGCAAATCTATATCTATCCAGTCGTGTTGGGGTGACAAAAACTCGTGGTGGTGCGCATGTAAACGTAGATGCTTTTTTGCAAGATACAAATAAAAAGCATCTACCGTTATGTGCACACCAGCACATCATTTTTGTTATGTCTCCATTTGTATCATTCCAGCATTTTCCATATCTATAATATAAGAGTAAGAAATGTTGGGTCACAAATTGAACAGAAATGGAGACATTTCTTCTTACGCCTTGAATTATGATCCAAAGTTAAGTATAATATTTAAATCAATTGTTTAAAAATCATGGTTGGTGATTATTTTTTTTCTCAGAACATGAGGCCAGTTGGGCCTTACCCAGAAAGACCTTGGCCAGAACATTGGTTTGCTACAATTTTAAATAGGGAAAATTACTTAAAGGACCCCGGTGGAGGGGTTTCTTTCTTAATAGTCCCTAACTTTTGTGCCGTAGTTTGATAGTCCATGCGGTATTTGGTAAACCTTCTATCTTTTAGTTCATCTCACACTATAATATTTTCAAAATACTCCAACTATCATTTTTCTCATCTTCTTCACATACTTAGATTTTCCATCGGTGATTGCAATCATTTCCTACATTTGTTGATCGAGAATGATATATTTCTGATTTTAAAATTTTAGATATATTTTTGAAATTATTTTAATGATTTATAATAAAAGAAAATGAATAAGACGTAAACTCGACACTGTAAATGTGATCCAAATTTTTTTTTTCTTTTTCATTTTTTCCGACTATGATACTAGATAGATCTTCTCGAAATACTTGAAATGCATATATTACAATTGTGAAATAGGAAATCAATTTAAGGTTACATTGAAATCTTTAAAAAAAATTAGAATCTTAATTTTGTTCTTTATTTTTTGTTATAAACCATTGAAATAAATTGAAAATTATATCTAGATGTTCAACATATATTAGAAATATATCATCTATATTGATCCCAATCCCCATTGGAAAACTTAAGTATATTAAGAAGGTGAGAAAATGGTAGTTAGTGTATTTTAATAGTATTATAATGTGAGATGAGGTTGGAGGATCATTAATAAAAGAGTCGGTCTATTTGCACACACCGAAACGACTCATTGCACCCACTTAAGTGACTTTTGTTAAAGGTAAATTACCTTTTTACCCATTTCGTTTTGGTTTATTGCACACACCACCACCTATCGAACAAAAACCCACTTTCTTTTTCTTCCTTCCTCCTTCCTTCCTGCCTCCTCGTCTTCTTCTTCTTCTTCTTCATATTCATTCCTTCAGAGTTTTGTGAGCTGTTGAATCAAATTTATTAGGTTTTAGATTTTTTTTTTTTTTTAATTATCTTATTTCTTTTACTTTTTTGCATTTAATCATTTATGAAGATGAAAAAACTACTATTAAAATCTCAAAACGCAATTTTGAATTGAAGAATTCGAAGATTTTAAAATAGTTCGATTTTAGCAAATTCAATAGGTATCTACTGAATATTGCCAAATAGACATTTTAAGTACTTATTGACAAAACTGTCTACCCACTATTGTAAAATCGATTCGATAGGTACCTATCAAACATAACTTTCTCTTGTGAACGACTTTGACTTGATTGAAAGTGCTAGGGTAAGGAAAACAAGATCAAATCTTAAAATTTTTCAAGATATAAAGAAGAAAAAGAACAAATGTGTGTGTGTGTGTGTGTGTGTGTGTGTGTGTGTGTGTGTGTGAGAGAGAGAGAGAAGAAAAAGAAATGAAGAAATGGTAAAATACCTTTAGGTATATATAATAAGCAATGGAGGTTAAAATAAATTTATATAAGGTTAAAATAGATTTAAAGTGTATGCAAAGGGATGTTTTAAAGTTAAGGTGGGTATCGCAAATAAGTGGGTGAAATGAGCCATTTTGGGTGTGTGCAAATCCTCCCGTCAAGGTCCTTTATGTAATTTTTCCTATTAAATATTGATTTTAACATACCCCCACATGTTTTGATCAATATTTTAGATACATCCCTGTATTTTCAAACAAATTAACATATCTCCTTGCCTCCATCTTTAAAGAAAATCCTTGTTTCTTATTCACAAAGCACCCCCTTAATTTTCATTTTTGTGATACTTAAACTAATTAATCTAACATCTTCAAATCCTTAATTTTTCTAATAAAAAATCTTCTTCTTTCATGTCCCCAAAATTCTTATCTTGATTTTGGAAATGGAGATGAGGGTATTTAGGTTATTTTTATTAATTTATCTTATAAGAGGTAGGTGTACATTCATAAATTTGGAGAACTGCTATTGCCACACCAATTCCTCTATGAATCACCCAAAAAATTGCACATAGTTGATGTGGCGTTAGTAAGAATGGTTTGGCAATAACAACTCACTAAATTTGGAAATAGACGGGTATATCTAATATTTCAAAAAAAAGCGTTGATTTTTTAACTCAACTTCAAAAACTCACTGACCTGGCATGGGCAAATAATCATAGATTATGTCCTTTGAGATACACAACTAACCTGACCGACTTGACATCTGCAGTTATGTATCCCGAGCAAAAGAATCTACGGTCTTTTGTGCATGACACGTCGATGAGTTTTGAGTCCAGCTTTCAAGTTGAGTTAAAAAAATCATTAGTTTTTTATAAAATCAAGACGGGCAGTCTCTAAATCGTAAGTTTCTTAACCAAAGTTTATGTCCAAGTCTTTCAGCCGAGAGATTGCTTGCTCACAGCCCAACACCTATTTGACATGTGGCGTTGATGATACACTCGAAATTTCTCTCTCCTAAGTGCACACTCACTACCTAGAAATCTTAATTTTTAGATTTCAAATCTTAAAAAGAATTGTAAGAACCACATGGATTATCATATTGGCAATCGAACACCACAACCATCTAGATTTAATAAAAAAAAACTCATGGTAAAAAAATAGAAAAAACAATAAACAAAGTTTTTCGAGCTTTTGCTATGGACGGCTATCAAGCAGTCAAATTTAAACTTAAAATACAATGGTGAAAAATAACTTTTTTGTTTTCTGAAATTCATAGAATTTCATAATTGTAGATGTATTGGATCATGTTTTTGAATGCCACAAAATGATTTTATCAGGAAATTTCATTTTTTTTTTACTATGTTCAGGGTAGAGAAAAATTATTCTATCATTGCTTATATCACGGCACAGTCAAAACGGTAAATTTGCTGGCAGCGTTGTGAGCTAGCAATCACTCTGTAAGTTGTAACCCAAGCAGATCACATTCACATGCGCTTCATCTAGCTTTGTTATTCGGAGATTTTTTTGCTGAAACAAACCCTACGCCTCACCCTTTCTCACAGTATTTTTCCTTACTAACTCCCTCTCTCTCTCTCTCTCTCTCTCTCTCTGAGAAGAGAGGAAGATCAACAATGGAGATCTTGATTAGTAAAATTGTTCCTCTCGCCGGTTATCTTATCCCTGAAAAAAGACGTTTTCAATACCTTATGAAGAAAGCGGAAGATTTGGAAAGGAGTAGAGATGAAGTAGAACAATTGGTCCAAATAGCTCGGAGGAAAGGAGATACTATCAATCCAGTAGTTGAAGCGTGGGTAAGAAAGGTCTACGAATTTCGATATGAGGTCTTAGTATTGATTGAGAGATCCAAAATGATCAATGGCTGGTTCAAACGATGGAACTCATCCCGAACTCTGCGTAGAGAAGCAAAGAAGTTGATTGCCATCGTCCATGAGTTCCTAGATGAACGGCGATCCTTCAGTTCTATATCGTATCCTGCACTTCCTACCAACAACATTCAATCCTTTATGTCCAGCACTAGATATTTCCAGGAGTTTGAATCCGGTAAACATGTTTGGAATCAAATCAGCGAGGCATTGAAGGATGAGAAGATCAACATAATCGGGGTATATGGGATGGCAGGAGTAGGCAAGACCACCTTGATGAAACAAGTAGAAACACTAGTGCGGCGAGAACATCTTTTTGATGAGGTTTTGATGGTGACCGTATCCCACAATCCAGTATTGAAAAACATTCAAGACAAAATCGCTGAAAGACTCGGGATGAGATTTGAAGAGGAGAGCGAACGGATGAGAGCACGAAAGCTATGGATGAGATTGAAGCAGGAGAATCGGGTCCTTATAATCTTGGATGATCTATGGGAGAGCCTGGATTTAGCTGATGTGGGAATTCCTTACGGAGATTACCACAAGGGTTGCAAAGTTGTGATCACCACGAGAAACCTAAATCTATGTAGTCACATGGATGCAAATGCAACAATTGAAATTAATGTACTATCGAAAAAAGATTCATGGAATCTGTTTCGACAAGTTGTGGGTGATACCGTGGAGTCTCCTGCCTTGCTCAAATTCGCTACTGAGGTTGTTAAGCAATGTGGAGGTTTGCCCTTAGCAATTGTGACAGTTGGAAGGGCGTTGCGAAATAAGGACCAAATTGTGTGGGTGGATGCAGCTCGACAACTGAGACAATCCACGTTCCATGATATGAAAAATGCCAACTCCAAAATCAGGTTGAGCTACGATTACTTGGTAAGGGAAGAAACCAAAAGATGCTTCTTGTTTTGTTGTCTTTTCCCTAGAGACTTCAAATTTACCGAGGATGAATTATTGTTGTATGTGATGGGAGATGAACTGCTTCGAGATGAAGCCACCTTAGAGGAAGCAAGGAATAGATTGCATGGGATGCTGGACATCCTTGTATCTTCATGCTTGTTATTAAAGGAAGAGGAGGATGGAAAAGTAATGATGCACGAAGTTGTTCGGAGTGCAGCGATATCAATTGCACAAGAAGAAATCAACGGATTTATTGTAAAAGCCGACGTGGGTTTGAGACGCTGGCCAGATGCAGAAAATTTAAGGAGATTCATGCACATGTCTCTTATCAAAAACAAAATCAGTAAGTTCCCTAATCAACCTGAATATCCACGACTCTTGACCTTGTCATTGTCACGGAGTTTTTCTTTTGAGAGACTGCCTGATGGGTTCTTTGAAAGGATGACATCCCTTGTCACTCTAGATCTAAAAAGGACAGATATTTCATCACTACCACCATCACTCTCGTGCCTTGTGAACCTTCGAACACTTCTTCTAGATCATACTTCACTAAGTGATATATCTCTAGTTACAGAACTGAAGGAACTCGAAATACTCTCTCTAAGCGACAATAAGATAGAAAGATTGCCGACAGAAATGGGGAAGTTGACCAATCTAAAGTTGTTAGATTTGTCAAAAAACCGCCTTCTTAAAACTATCCCACTAAAAGTGTTTTCGAGCTTCTCTTGCTTAGAAGAATTATATATGATGGGAAGTTTTGATGCGTGGGAGATTGACGGAATAGGAGATGGATGCAAAGCTAGCTTAACCGAGTTGGCATCCTTAAAATACTTGACTATTCTAGACATAGACATAAGTGATGTCAGATGTTTGTCCAAAGATATCTCCATAAATTTGGGAAACTTGACAAAGTTTCGTATATGCGGGAGTGGGAGAGGAAGCGAATGGAAGCCTAAATTCCCGAGGGCAATGAGACTAAATATCACATCAGCTCCACTTTCAAATTGGGTTAAACTGTTATTGAATCAAACAGAAGAGCTTGATCTTTACGATTGCCCGCGTCTCCAGAATATTGTCCAACTTGATAGAGGAAGATTTAACATCTTGAAGTTTCTTCGCATAAGACAATGTATTGGAACAAGATATCTTATGAGTGTGGTTGAGGAGCCTTCGGAAGCTGCTTTTAGTAACTTGGAGGTATTAGACATTCAGAGCATGAATAATTTAGAGGCAATTCATTTTGGACCACTCCCAAATGGATTCCTTGAGAAGCTAAAACTGTTATCTTTGTGTGATTGTAACAAAATCACCAATGTTTTATCTTCCGATTTGTTGGCAAGGATGCAAAATTTGGAAAAATTGGAGGTAAAGATGTGTGATGAGATGAAAGAGGTATTTGACTCAGAGGAGCTTGAGGAAGGTCATGCTACAATCCCCAACTTAAAAGAGCTATATTTACGTGATCTACCGAAACTGACAACCATATGGAAGGGAATGTGGAAAATAATACAATCAGAGGAAAATGAAGAAGAGGGTGAAATTACCGAAGAGGAGGTCCTTGAGACAACAGCTACTTCATCAATCAGATTAAGGGAGATTAAATATTACTATGTCTCTAGCAATTTTCCATCATCTCCAATCTTCCCAAATCTAAAAGTGCTGGAAATCTCAAGTTGTCATACCCTAAAGCACCTCTTCCCAATAGAACTAGTTCGAGACTTGTTCCAGCTACAAGTACTTAAAATTAAAAATTGCGAGGAGATGGAGGAGATAATTTTAGGCGGTGAAGAATATGAAGAGGACAAGAGGGTACTCCCTCAATTGAAGAGCCTGGAACTAGTCTATCTACCAAAGCTCTCCAATGTGCACCAAAGAGGTTTACTTTTTGATTGGCGTTCCTTGGAAGAACTATGCGTGGAGGAGTGTCCAAATTTGAGCAGGCTCCCTTTAGGCTACTGGAGTGCACCCAGACTAAGAAAGATTGAAGGAGTTAATGTTGAATCATTTGATTGGGAAGACCCAAGGGTCAGGGAACGCCTTCGACCCCTCTTCAACCAGGTAATTCTTTTGGCTTAACCCTTCTGTTTTGCCTTTAAATTTCATAAAACTAGATTTACATCTTTTTCTAATATAAATCTGAAATTAATATCTTTTCCCGTTCCGATTGCCTGTTAACAGTGACATTTTCCATAGTTGTTCCCTCTATCCTCGCGGTTGCCATCGCCGTCACACTTTCTTTGCACTCACTATCGCCAGCATCCTCACAGAAATGAGAGATCCTTCTTACACCCATTTGACCAAAAATGCTATTCAGGTTTGAGTTCATCTTTTTGTTTTTAAATTTGGTGGAGATTTGTAGGTTTTTTGTTTTTTATCCATCATACTTTCCATGCCTCACCGCAAAAATCAGGTTGAGATTGCAAGGAAGTCCATGAACAAGACCATGACGATTCTTATCAAGCATGGGGAGCTCACTCTAGAGGGTATCAAGATTTTCTATGTCAATGTCAATAAGGAAGAGTGGAAGCTGTCGACACTATATATGTGATCTCGATGGGCCTTTGGCCATCACTCAAGAGCATCATCTTACGCAAAGTCGACATAAATACTCATTATACACGAATTGATCAGGTCTGGGTCCTCTCAAATGCTTTACAAGTATTCTTCGTTCATGTGGGGGCAATCAAGAGTCAAAAAAAAACCGTTGTAAGGGCAACTAAGAGTGGAAAAAAAAATTGTGGGGGCAACAGTGGCAGATTTTTTTATCCACCACTAAAATCTGTTGCAATAATTCTTGTAATTTGCCTTTTAGTAATCAAAAATTATGTTTTCATCAATCATTAACTTTGATCCATAAACTCAACCAGATAACTACATTCCACCGAATTGGACGCAGTAAGTTGGCTTGGAGGAAGGGTGTTGTAATCAACTTTGTGACACATGAAGGCGTTTATGACATCCAAAGGTTTTATAATGTGGGGATCGATGAGTTAGTTGCCATCTAATGTAGCAGATCTTCTCTTGTATTGGAGAGCTTTGGGTCAATTGAGTCACGTCAGCACGATCTATAAATTTTATCTGTTACTAAAATTCTCTTTTATAGATTTGATTTGATCGGTTTAAAAGGCATCCTCGGTCACTGTCGCTTGATGGCAGCATTCCTACCTTCATAGATTAATTGATCTCTATTTTTAAAATCCATAAATTATGTGTGATCTGTGATTCATTTCTTGATGGCGGCACTCCTACTTTCATGATTTGTGATTGTGTATGATCTATGGTTAATCTTGATTTAAACTTGTCATTAGCGATAGATATTTTTTATCAATGATCATGATTTGTGATCATATCTATTAAAATATTTTTTTAGTATCCTTTTATTGATGGGGATGCAAAAAGGAGTTTAAAATATAATATATGCCCTCCGAAGACCTCAAAATAAAACCAAAATCCAATCTTGATCTTTGGGCCGTAACCTTAAAATAAAACAAAATGATGTGCTCAAACCAAAAACCAATTGATTCTTCTTCCTAAACTGTTGATATTCAAAATACTTAATTTATATTATATACAAAATCTTGATTTTTCTATCAAAATTCCTCTTCAATCACTCGAAAATATTATCTTTATCTTGGGATCTCATATTTGAAGAATATAAAAAAGAGCTGTGCTGGAGTGACCTCAAGTTGGAACTTCATATCGCACTTCATGACGTGAAAGTGGGTAGGAATCATAGATTCTTTTCATTGAGATACAAGTGAAAAAGCATCTATGATTCCTATCCACTTTCACATCATGAGGTGTTGTATGAGGTTCTAGCTTGAGGTCACTTCAACATTATTCTATAAAAAATCTTGAAAATGAAGGTGAGGGTATTTAGGTTATTTTCTCAGAATCTATTATCATAAATTTGAAAGATAGAGGGATATCTATGATTTCAAAATAGATGAAAATTGCATAATTAAATAGTGGTAAAATTATCAAAGTCAAAAGTCAAAGTCAGAGCACAATCCAAGAGATTTGATGGTTTTGAATTTGACAGAATCAAATTATGAATCTATCATGTCATACAATTTTGCCCATAACTTTTAACTCACTTATCGAAATAAGGCGAGATCAAAGAATTAGAAAATTAATTCTGAAGAGAACAAATTTGTATATTACAAAGAAAAATTAATTTGGACTTTGAATTTGTTAAAAACATGTAACAATTCCAAGACTTCAAATTTGTCACGTTTCACTATTTTGAAAATAACTTTTGGCGTGGTTATCAAAATAGGACAAGGTCAGTAGGGGTTAGAACTCTAATTGAAAAGGGAAGATAATTCTATTTCACGTGGAAGATCTAATTCAAACAAAAAAGGGCGAAAACGTGTTTTGCCAAGATAACCCTAATTTTTTTTCTATAAAAAAGATAATAACTCTCTAAGTTTTTGGGGATCTCTCCTAACTTTTTCTTATATATTTATCTCTCTTGTCCTAATTTCTTCTTCTTCTCTTTTTTATAGCTTTTAGTTATTATTTTTTACAAATTGGAAGACAAATATTTATTTAAGATTTATTTTAGAGATCAATAAAAGATAAGTTATTTTTCATCTTTTATTTGTTGAGTTTTTAGAATAAATCTTAGCTAACTTCTCAATCCAAGGAGATTGATGAAACTAAGACGTTTAATTAATTTCAATTTTTTTTTACTTTTAAAGTTCTTGCATATTTTTTAAAGTTCTTAATAGATTTCTCTTCAACAAACCTTGTTTCTAAATTCGATTATTTATTTCTCCTTATCTCTCATTCTCGAGTATGATCCATTACTATTGGGGGGAACCCATTATATCAAATGCTCATTGTAATGAAGGATCATTGGGCGATAAAACTTTTGAAGAAATGAAATTTAACTAATTCTTAGATTTATAAAAAAAAAACTAAGGATTTTTATTATTAAACTTCTCAAATCAAAAATCTTTATCGATTTCTTGATTTGAGTTATCCAAAAAAAATTTGAAAAAAAAAAATGATTTAAATTAATTATTCTTGGTGGATTCACTTTCCTTGTATTTTTTTCTAATTCAAAGTTTTTTTAGTTAATTTAGTTATTTTAAAAAAAAAAATTAGTTTTTCTTCAAAATCACACCATTTTCCTTTAATTTTTTAAAATTTGAAATATTAGTCCCCCAATCCACAATAGAACAACCCTACTTTTCAATCTAAGGTAGGTTGTTAATTTTAATTTTATATTTTATTATTATCATTTTAAGAGATATCTTACACGACGAAAAAGTACCTTAAGACCAAGGTAGAAAGTGTTGAGTGGGGATAAAATAAGGTCATTAAGGTAAAAAAAATTTGTGGCCCAAAAGCAAGAGGGGTTAGTGAGATGAGAGGTAGAATGGTGAAAAGTCAAAAATGAGAGTCTTGTCAAAATTACCTTAAATTAAAGAAAAAGTGTCCGATGACGTAAAGTATGGTTAAAGTGGTAAAAGGCCTTATGATCCCAAAAGATTAAAAAAAAAAAAAAAAAAAAGGGTTAGTGGGATGAAATGTAAAATGATTCTCACAATAGTTCTGTAGTATTTGTAGGTGAGGTTAAGAGAGGGAAAAAATTTGTGTACGTAAGTGAGGTATAGATAGGCCAAATTTTGGCATGTTTTATATGTGAGGTACAGACATGGTATTTTTAGCCCAATTAGAAAGGCTTGTGGGCCTTAAGTCTCATTTTGATAGAGCCTTTGAGCCCTTTTGTGTAAGATCTTCGGGTCAAATTCTCTTCCGTAACATTTCTTGAATTCTCAAGCTCAATCCAAACAAAAAGGGGTGTCTACATTACCTTTTCATCAAGAAAAAGTTGATATGTAAGCTAGTTCCAGGCAATGAACATGATACAAGTAGAGTAAAAGAACTTGAAAAAAAATATATTTCAATGGCTCTGAGATGTAAGCATCAAGCGTTAGGGGTTGGGTTTAGGGTTTCAACTAAGAGAGAGAGAGAGAGAGAGAGTTGTGGTTAGAATTTTGATTGAGAGTGAGAGTTAGAGTTAGGGTTAAGGTTCAGAGAGAGAAAGAGATACCTTTAGAGAGAGTATATCTAGAGCCTTCGTCTGAAAGCAACAATCAACAAATCATCTGAGAGCATCAACAGTCGAGTTTAAGCTTGAGCATAATCTTCGCATGAGAGGGTATCTTGGTTCTCCAAGAGAAAAGGAGATCAAGAATATGATGAGAGGAAGACAAGAGATTGAGAGAGATACGTGAGAAATGGTTTCATTGGTTCAAGTGAGATGGAGAAGACACAATCTATTTTTACGTGAATAAAGAGACTAGAAAGAGTTGAAGTAGAGGGGCTTAGTTTTAATTTCTAGGGATCAATTTTATTTCACAATTTTTAAACGTAAAAATGCTTTCCAGTTGGTTTATTAAATCCGAGCCATTCAATCTTGCTTCCAATAATTTAGGTGCAAAGCTTGACACAGTTTAGGGCCTCCGATCCGATTCCCATATAAATCAGGATGGGTAAATCAAAATAGTCCCCGTCCCAAATCCAAGTCAATTTTTATTTTAATACCAAAATCGTTTAAAGAGAGTGTTCGCCCACAATCCATCACCGTTTTGACATGTAGCACTAACGACAGAAGCGATAATAGAAGAATTTTTCTCTGTTGTCCATAGTAAAAAAATTGAAATTTCCTAATAAGATCACTTTGTGGCATTCAAAAACATTAGCCAATATAACTTTGTTGTAAAGGATTAAATTTTATGAATTTCAACCCAAAAAAATTTTAATTATTTTTTACCATTGTATTTTAATTTTAAATTTGAGTGTTCGATGGCCATCCATTTTCAACACCATTATCACGCTCAAAAAATCTTTTTTTTTCATTTTTTTACCATGAGTGTTTCCATGAAAGTTAGAAGGTAGTGGTGTTCGATTTCCAATATGATAATCCATTTGGATCCCACAATTCTTTTTAAGATTTGAAATCTAAAAATTAAGCTTTCTAGGCAGTGGATGTGGGAAGTGGATCCTCAATAGCACACGGTTCTTGTACCACACTTTAACGATTGAGAAAGCACTACATCAATGATAAAAATTAGATCTCACACTTAAAATCTTTAGTAGTTCATTGGCCGTTCATTTTAAAAGATATTGATCTGCATCAAAACACTTATTTTTTTACTATTTAAAAAAAAAAAAAATTAGATCTAAGTCATGATCACAAGGTTGATATGTTAACTTTTTTTTTAAATGGCGTTGAAGACATGCTACAAGAGCTCTGTGCTACAAAGGGTCTACTTCCGTTTGCGGACAGGAGAGAGAAATTTCTCTCTTATTACTTACGTCATCAGCACCACATGTCAAATAGTTGTTGGGTTGTGAGCAAACAATCAATCATTTAAAGGTGTGAAAATCGAAACCTATATAAGGGGACAAAATTGCCGTCATCCAATGCTTTGAGGACTCCACCTCTCTTTTGTAACCCTAACACAGTATTTTGTTGTGTGGAGATTCCTATGACCAAAACAAACTCTACGCCTCAGCTTTTTCTCACAGTTTTCCTTAACCATCTCTCTCTCTCTGTCTGAAACAAAAGCTTCATATTATTCACCCTTATATTTGAACTTTGAAAAGAAAAATAAATAAATAAATAAAGATATTTTTTAGATTTGGGAGTTTCGTCAACATCCGATAACCGTCCATTTTCAGAAGCTTGGATCAAACCCAAAACAATTGTTTTGAAAAAAAAAAAAATTTGGATCCGAGTTTTTCCATGAAATCTAGAGTGTTGTGGTGTTGGATTGCCAATGTAATGATGCATTTGGCTTAGTAAAATTTAAAAACTAAGAAAGTGTTTTTCCATATCTCCACCATCATTTCAAAAGATGAATTACCTATATATTACCCCCAATTCTTATAATAAATACATAGTGTAGATTCTCTCCTCATAACATTTGTTCTCTCCCAAAAAATGGACGAAGCCAAAAAAAATAAGTTTTTTTTTTTTTTTTTTGAATTTTAGTTTTACCATGAAAACTAGAGGGTTGTGGTGCTGCATTTCTAATGTGGCCATGTGGATCCAATGATGGTTATGTGACAGAGAATCGATGTGGAGAGAAGAGAAGATATAATGGGTATTGACTTAAAGAACCGAATGCATTACAAATATTCAATCTTTTAAAATGATATGCGTCACACTCCAAGGTTTGTAGATTAATGAACTCATTAAAGTAAGGTCCGCTTGGAGTTGTCAAAACTCCAATGGAGTCCTATAATAAAACTACTATAGATAAATAATCGTGATATAGCCTTCCAAACCCTGTGTTTTACAAACGGACAAAATCTTAAGGGCCCTCACCTTCAACCTCTATTCAACTTTTGAAAATAAAAAATAATATAACCCCCCCCCCCCTCTCTCCCTTCCTCCCCAACTTTATCAATACAAGAGATATTCTTGTGTTTTTCGAATTGACAACATGCCTCCCTTGTAGGGCCATTGAACAATTTTTTTTTTATAAAAACTTCAGCGATCCCCCCTCCCCTTTTGATTGATTTCAAAGATAACCATGTGTTATTGAATCTCAAGTCTTGTAAAAACGTTGAAAATTTTAAAAATAATATTTTTGAGTTTGTTGTCAAAATCCATCATCTTCAACTCCCCATTATTCTTGAGATTTTAATGTTGAGGAAAATAAAATTTTGAGAGAAAAGATGAAAATGATATCATATTCAATGATTAATTAATATTTTTTATTAATATGTCGTCTGCAAATTTAATCAACTAATCCCTTATTTTGAGAATTTTACGAGTTTTCTCAACAATTTTGCTTCAGACCAATCATCTTTACGTGAGTGCTCGAAAATAATCATCACAATGTGAAAAAAAGTCAAAATTTGACGGCCTTGGGCCATCAAATTTCATAAAATTCAACAAACCAAGAGGTCGAATTGGCGTCGAATTTTTCATTGTCAAATTTTTTTTTCAACGAGCCGAAACTATCAAATTAATGAAGGATGGGAGAAATTCAACAGCTCTAAGCCGTCAAATCTGGAAACATCAAGAATTTTGACAGTCCTAGACCGTCAATATTCACTTTCTAAAATTCTTAAGTCTCGGCCTGTCAATTTTTTTTGCCGAATTTTCTAGTTTTCACGTAATGCATTGTTTTACCTTCTGAGTTATTCGTAAGGATGCAGAATTTTGCAAAATTGGAGGTAGAGACATGTGATAGTTAAAAGAGGTATTTGACCTAGAGGATCTTGAGGAATGTAGCTTTGATCCCCAATTTAAAAGAGTTATATATGCGCAATCTACCCTAACTAACAACCATATGGAAGGGAATGTGGAATATAATACAGTCAGAGGAAGAGGAAGAAGACGATGAAATTATAGTAGAGGGGGTCCTCGAGACTACAACTGCTTCATCCACCAGACAGGCAGTCGAGATCTTACTTTGTGTCTTATTCTTTTCCATCAACTCCGATCTTCCAAAATCTGTAAGTGCTAGAAATCTCGAATTGTCACACATTAAAGCACCTCTTCCCAATAAAACTAGTTCGAGGTTTGTTACAACTACAATTTTGCGAGGAGATGGAGGAGATATAATTGTAGGTGAGGAGGGTGAAGAGTATGAGGAGGACAAGATGGTACTCCCCGAGTTGAAGACTCTAGAACTCGTCTATCTCCCAAAGCTCCTCAATGTTCACCACAGTGGTTTACCTTTGTATTGGCCTTCCATGGAAGAATTGTGAGTGGAGTGTCCAAATTTGAGAAGGCTCCCTTTAGGCCCCTTGAGTGTGCCGAAACTAAGAAAGATAGAAGGAGATAATGGTTCGATTGTGAAGACCAAAGTATTAAGGCACGCCTACAGCCCCTCTTCGAACAGGTAATTCTTATGTCTTAACCCTTGTGTTTGGCCTTTAAATTTAGTTGCCCTCCTTGCATTTACTATTGCAGTCTTCCTCGCTGAAATGGTAGGTCCTCATTACACCCATTTGACCCAAAAACGCTATTCAAGATTTATGATATTTTCTAACTTCTCCCCATGAAAGTTCAAGTTGGTGTTTTCTACACCAGGAGCTCTTGAGATCACAAGCAAGTCTATTACAAGCTCGTGATGATTCTTGTGGAGCGTGAGGAGCACTTACTCTAGGGTATCAAGCTTTTCTATGTCAATGTGGGTTAGGAAGAGTGGAAGCTATAGACCCTACGCGATCTCTACAAGACCTTAGCTTTCACACGAAGTGTCATCTTTGTAAACACTCAATACGTCTGAGTGTCATCATGCACGAATTCAAGTCTGAGTTCTCTTCTTTTTTTTTTTTTTTTTTTTTTTTTTTGATAACGAAGGGTATCCGGGCCAGTTTGCACGCACCAGACTAGTCCCTACGCTCCGCACTCAGGCTATACCCCACTACGTGGAGCGGTGCATGGCCACCAAGGTTTTTTATGGGTAGTGGGATTTGAACTTGAGACCATAGAAAGAGCAGATTCCTTGGCCCCAAGTTACTACCATTCAGCCACCCCCATGGTGGTTAAGTCTGAGTTCTCTTGAGTTCTCAATTAGTATCCCTAGTCATTATTTAAAAGATTAATGCAGGAGTGACCTCAGTGGGGACACCTTAATGTGGTGGCATGTGCATGCCCGTGGATGGATTTTCTTTGAGATACGAGTAAAACTCATCTATGGACATATATGCGCCACCACGTCAAAGTGCTCCGGCTGAGGTCACTCCAGCACAACTCTAACACAATGATAAGCCTGAATCACGTTCTCATGAGAATTAGGTTAAAGATTAGATTTGGCTTAGACTTAGATCAGATCAATTAAAATATACTTCTAACAAGATTATTTTCATTATTTTCTAATATAAATCCTATTAGGAATATTATAATTTGGGATATAATAATCAAAATTTTATTTATTTATTTATCAGGGGTTTACTATGATCTGCCAACTCGATTAGAGAAGTACCTTGGTTGAATTGGGTTGGTTAGGAAGGAAAAGTGTCTTAATCAACTTCGCGACACTCAGCAACAACGATGCGGTGATCAAGGAGTTGCTTTCTAATGTACTGAGTGTCGTCTAGAGGGCTTGGCAACATTGGCAAGAAGTCTCAACTTTCAAAAAAATTGTGATATTGGACACGGTAGCCTATTGTTTCTCAGCTATCTCTATGTATCTCTTCTTTGCTATTGATTTTTCAAAAAATCACAGATTTAATTGTCAATTTTTTTGAATAAATCACATTTTTTTTGGCATCTTTTTAAGTGTTTTTTTCTCATTTAAAATATAGAAAACATATTTTTTATTTTTTTTATTTACTCCCAATGTTATTGACTTCTGCCAATTTTTTCAGAAACTTTCTCTTGTCGAATTATTCCTGACACCCGGCCTTGTCACCCGGTTTTACAAAGCATCAAAAATGAACTCATGGGAAGCTGAGAAACCATAAAATGTATCGTAAGAGCCAAAATGTATATTTTACGCATGTTTCTTTTACAAAATACAAAAATCAATTTCACACATACCTTCGATTTCAACCCTTCTTCTTCCTCCTCACCCTCTTTCCGACATTCGTGATGGTCAATCAACTCTTGTCGATCACCAATCAATGATTTCTTTCCAAGTAAGAAATGTAGACTTTCTTTCATATGCCTTGGAGTTATGATCCCAAGTTGTATATAAATATTAATTATTCAGTGTAGATAATGAAAATTTAAACTAGACACTAAAAAAAAGTTGAATTAGACAATAAAAAGTGGTGAACTTGACACTAAATTTGATTCAGATTTTTTTCATTTTTATTTTATTTATCAACTTCGATACTAGATAGATATATCTATTCGAAATACTCAACTTGCATATATTATAATTGTAAAACAGAGACCCGAACCAAAACTTACAATAAAATCTTCAAAAAAATTAGAATTCTAACTTCATTTGTCATTTTTCTATTATAAATTGTCAAAAAATTAAAAAAATAAAAATACATTCAAATGCTCAAAATTAGGAGTATATCAATCTACATTCATCATTCACGATTAAAAATGTTGGAAATGATTGCAATCGTGATTGAAAAATATTAGTATGTGAAGAAGATGGGAAAGATAGTTTGGGTACTCAAAAGAATTATAAGGAGAGACCACGTTGAGGGTGTAAGAATCTTATTTGATTGAGAATTCTTTTATGGTTATTACAAATGCCCAAATAGGGTATTTATAGGCATTACAAGAATAATCTAAAAAGTCTTAATTATCCTATTCTAGAAGATTGTAAGAATAATCTAGAAAGTCTTAACTATCATAATCTAGAAGTTTATAAGAGTAATCTAGAAAGTCTCAACTATCATAATCTAGAATATTACAAGAATAATCAAGAATAATCCGGAGATATCTTATTAGGCCCCCTCAAGATGGTGATCCAGAGGAAACACCAATCTTGAAAACTAAGTCACGCACTCGAGTCCGAGAAAGAGGCTTTGTAAGAGCGTTGGCAAGCTGATCAGTGGAAGAAACGTGGGACACGAGAAGCATAGAGCGTTGAACAAGATCCCGGACAAAATGATAATCAATGGAGATGTGCTTCATGCAAGAGTGAAAAACAGGATTAGCACAAAGATACGTTGCACCGATGTTATCACTGTAAATAACTGGTGGTGAGGGAAGTGAGACCCCAAGTTCAGCAAGTAGAGACCTAACCCATTGAAGTTTCGATGCAGCAGAAGCAATCGCTCTATACTCAGCTTCAGTAGATGAACGGGCCACAAAGCGTTGCTTCTTCGAGCAGGAGATGGGATTAGGACCAAGAAAAAGAACATAGGCCCCTATAGATGTGCGATCATCAGAGTTTCCGGCCCAGTCAGCATCAGTGAAACAGTGAAGGGACAAAGAAGAGCTTGCACGAAGACGAAGTCCAAGATCACGAGTACCGTTTAGATAGTGGAGCAGACGCTTGGCAGCACCCCAATGACATTCAGACGGTGCATGCATAAATTGTGAAAGCTTGTTAACTGCGAAGGCAATGTCTAGGCGCGTGACAAGGAGGTACTAAAGACTTCCAATAACCTGTCGATACAAAGTGGCATCCGTGGGGGGAGAGCCATCATAAAGTGAAAGTATAGTACCAACTGCAAGAGGTGTCTGAACCGGTTTAGAAAAGAGCATGTTGTGTCAAGCAAGTAACTCCACAATGTATTTCCGTTGAGAGAGGAAATATGAGTTTTGGTGCGAGAGAACTTCGATACCGCGAAAGTAAGATAACGATCCCAAGTCTTTGATAGAAAACCTGGCAGCCAGCTGATCAATGACGCGAGAAACAAAAATAGTATCGCTACCCATGATGATTAAGTCATCAACATATATCAGGAAGTAAGCAATGAGACCATCGTGGTTAAACACAAAGAGAGATGTGTCCGACTGGGCATGAACAAAGCCCAACTGAAGCAAAAAACTACGAAGTTCTTGATACCACGCCCGAGGTGCTTGCTTAAGACCGTAGATAGCTTTCTTAAGTTTACAAACATAAGAGGGAAAATTGGCATCAATAAAGCCAGGTGGCTGTGCCATATAGACCTCTTCATCAAGATGACCATGGAGGAAAGCATTATTGACGTCAAGTTGCCGAAGAGCCCAACCTTGTGACAATGCTAGACTCAGAACAAGACGAATAGTAGTAGGCTTAACAACCGGGCTGAAAGTGTCATAGTAATCAATGCCGGATCGTTGGTGAGAACCCTTGGCAACAAGACAAGCTTTGTATTTGTCAATAGATCCATCAGGATTGCACTTGATTCGAAACACCCATTTACAACCAACTATATTCTGCAAGCCACTAGAAGGAACAAGATCTCACGTACCATTCCGAAGGAGAGCATCAAATTCAATAGACATAGCAGAGCGCCATCGTGGATTAGTAAGGGCTTGAGTTACACTTGTGGGCTCAAAGTCAGTAGATGGATGGGAAGAGATAAGGCAATACTTGGGGTTCAGCTTGTGAATGTTATTTTTGGAGCGGGTGAACATAGGGTGGCTATTGGAGATGGGTCTGGGCAAGGTGGAAGTGATCGAGGGAATGGAAGGGACAGAGGAAGAGCTCGGTGGTGAGGAATCATCGTTAAAAGCCGTGAGCAAGATCGAGGATAAGGGTTTATCATTGAGCAAAAGAGACGAACTGGCAGCACCACCACATGAGGTAGACTGGGCTTTAAAGAAAAGAGAGGAAGATGACGAAGGACTCAAGGGTGGGACAGATGAGACGGGCATGGAAAATGGAAAAACGTCTTCGACGAACTCAACATGACGAGAAGTAAATATTTTGGAAGAAGATTGATCATAGCAGATATATGCACTTTGTATTAAGGAGTAGCCTAGAAAGACACATACACGAGATCGAGGTTCCAATTTATAAGTGGTATACGGACACAACCATGGGTAACACTGACAACCAAAGACACGAAGCTTTTGAAAGTTTGGGGGATGATCAAACAATTTTTCAAATGAAGACATCATGGAGAGATTGGTTTTGGGCATGCGGTTGATGAGGTAGGTAGCTGTGGCAAAAGCAAATGGCCAAAAAGTAAGAGGGATGAACACATGATCGAGGAGGGTGAGACCGATATCGACAATATAACGGTGTCGACGTTCTAAAAAGCCATTGTGTTCGGGAGTACGTGGAGGTGTTGTGAGATGTGTAATCCCACTAGATGCAAGAAAGGAACGGAGTGCAATATATTACCCCCCGTTGTCTGTGTATAAGGTAACTATTTTAGTTTTGAAATAGTTTTCCACAAGAGACTTAAATTTGACAAAGGTTTCAAGAACATCTGTTTTTCGCCTTAGAGGATATAACCATATGTACTTAGTAAAGTGGTCAACAAAAATAACATAGTACTTAAATCCATCAACGGAGAGAGCAGGAGAAGACCACACATCAGAAAAAATTAATTCAAGGGTTGTTGAAGATGAAAGGGTAGATTCATAAAACGGAAGTTTGTGACTTTTATTAATTTTGCAAGAATTGCAAGAAAAGTTTGATAGAAGACGGGAAGATAAAGAAAAAACATTAGATGAGGCTAAATGACGAATAATTTTGTGGGATGGGTAACCAAGACGGGAATGCCACAAAGACAGGGAGTGAGTGACAGACAAAAGAGCATGGTGGAGCTAACGAGCTCGTCGTGACCAACCAATAATAAACTCCGTCCTTATGTGGTCCTTAGAGAAGAAAGGCCCCCGTTTGACGATCCTTCACCTGAAAGCCAAACATGGAAAAGACAACAACAACATTGTTAATGTTACATAATTGGGAGACAGAGATAAGATTTTTTGTCATAGTTGGAACACAAAGAGTATTTGGGAAGGATAATGAGGATGAAGTGGGTAGGTTTAGGGAGCCAGTATGAGTGATGATCAGGCCTTTACCATTACTAATGACAATGTCATCAAAACCATTATAAGGAGAGTGAAGCAAAAGGTTCGCAAGATCAGTAGTGACGTGATGAGAAGCACCCGAGTCTAGGATCCATTCAAATGGTATTGAAGAAGTTGATGGATGAGTGGCCATGTGAGCACTTGGCGCCGTATAGGCTGGACGAGGCCGGGGACGTGACTGTTGGACAGTGGGAGTCCATGGAATATGCTTGAAAACGGAACAACGTTTTGCGGAATGGCCGTGTTGTTCACACAACTGGCAGCGACAGAGATACGGGCGTTGTCCTTGATTGTCGACGAAAAATGGAGGTCGAGATGTCAAGGAGGCGTGTGGCGATCGAGCTGACTGACCGCGAGTTTGGTTAAAGGAACGGGGAAGACCACGTGATGGTTGGGGCGATGAAGCATAACTCTGTGGGGAAGACCGAGTAGCAAGGAAAGCCGTGGCAGGGATAGAAGAAAATGAATCTGTTTTGACCGTCAGTTGTGCTTCATGGTTGAGCAGTTTCTCATGTAGCTCATCGAAAGAGATGGATGTTTCTCATGCTTGAATAGCATTAGAGAGTTCTTTATAATTCTCGTCAAGGCCATTAAGAATTTTCATGACGAGATCTTCAGAATCAACCGAGACGTTCATAAGGGCTAGTACTATTTTCTTAAAACTATCCCATTAAACTTCTTCTCGAGTTTGTCCCATTTAGAAGAATTGTACATGATGCAAAACTTTGATGGGTGGGAGATTGATGGAATAGGAGATGGAAGTAAGGCTAGATTAACTGAGTTGGCAGCCTTGAAATGGTTGAATATTCTAGAGATAGACGTAAGTGATGCTGAATGTTTGTCCAAAGAGATTTCCATAAATTTGAGGAACTTGGCAAAGTTTTGTTTATGTGGAGTGGGAGTGGAAGTGGATGGAAGCCTCACTTCTTCAGGGCTATGAGCCTTAATATCACATCAAATCCACTTTCAAATTGGGTTAAGCTGTTGTTGAGTAGAACAGAAGAGCTCCATCTTTACAGTTGCAAGGGTCTCAAGAATATTGTCCAACTCGATAGAGAAAGATTTAACAACGTGAAGTTTCTTCGCATCGGACAATGTCATGAAATAAGATATCTTGTGAGTGTGGTGGAAGAGACTCCAGAAGCTGCATTTAGTAGCTTGGAGGTATTAGACATTTGGAGTATGAATAGTTTGGAGGCGATTTATCATGGACCACATCCAAATGGATTCCTTGAGAAAGTAAAACTTCTCTCTCTACATGAATGCCAGAAAATAATCACTGTTTTACCTTCTGATTTATTGGCAATGATGCAGAATCTGGAAAAATTGGAGGTGGAGACATGTGGTGAGTTAAAAGAGGTATTTGAACCAGAGGATATTGAGGACTGGCATGGTTTGATCCCCAATTTAAAAGAGCTACATTTGCATGATCTACCCAAACTGACAACCATATGGAAGGGAATTTGGAAAATAATACAGTCAGAGGAGGAAGAAGATGATATAATTGTGGTAGAGGAGCTCTTTGAGACTACCATTACTTCGTACCATTCTAAGGCAGTCGAGATCTTACCATGTTTCTAGTTATTCTCCTTCACTTCCAATCTTCCCAAATCTAAAAGTGCTAGAATCTCGGGTTGTCATTCACTAAACCATCTCTTCTCAATGAACCTAGTTCAAGGTCTAATGCAACTACAAGTACTTAAAGTAAATTTTTGCAAGGAGATGGAGGAGATAATTGTAAGTGAGAAGGGTGAAGACTATGAAAAGGACAAGATGGTACTCCCCCAATTAAAGACCCTAGAGCTCATCTATCTCCCAAAGCTCTCCAATGTGCACCAGAGGGGTTTACTTTTTTATTGGCCTTCCTTGGAAGAACTATGCGTGGAGGAGTGTCCAAATTTGAACAGGTTCCCTTTGGGCTCCTGGAGTGCGCCCAAACTAAGAAAGATTGAAGGTGATACTGTTGAATCGTTAGATTGGGAAGACCCAAGTGTCAGGGAACACCTACAACCCCTCTTCAAGCAGGTAATTCTTACGTCTTAACCCTTTTGTTCGGCCTTTAAATTTCATAAATACTAAATTTACATTTTTTTTCTTATATAAACCTGAAATTAATATCTTTCCCCTTTCCCATCACTTGTTAACAGAGACCTTCGCGATAGCTGTCCCCCTTGTCCTCGTGTTTGTGATTGTTGTCCCCTTGTCCTCGCACTTAGTATCACCATCATCTTCATAAACATGAGAGATCCTTGTTACTCCCATTTGACCCAAAAATGCTATTCAGGTTTGAATTCATCTTTTTCTTTTGAAATTTGGTAGAGATTTTTAGTTTCTTGTTTAGTTGTTCAGTAGTTAGCAAACATAAGATTGAAAATTAACTCTCATTTTATTGTATAGTTCTCAAATGGTTTTAAATTATCTTGTTGCCGGATTAATGATATTTTCCAACTCCTTCCCATGAAAGTTCAAGTTGGTGTTTTCTCCACCAAGAGCTCTTGAGATCACAAGCAAGTCCATGTATGAGCCCGTGATGATTCTGGTGAAGCTCACTCTAGAGGGTATCAAGCTTTTTCTATGTTAATGTAGATAAGGAAGAGTGGAAGCTAGAGACTCTATGCATCTCTATGAGGCATTTGCCATCACATGGAGAGTCATCTTTGTAAACACTATGTGATTCGTGTGAAGTTGACTGACTGACAAGATGAGGAGCCGTCGTCACACAGGTATGGGTCATCTTTGTAAACACTAGTCATGCATGAATTCAAGTCTGAGTTCTCTCGAGTTCTCAATAGATATATAGCATAATAATAGACCGAATCACCTTCTCATGAGAATTAGGATAAAGAGATCGGATTAGAATTAGACTTAGATCAGACCAATTGGTATAAACTTTTAATTAGATTACTTCCATTATTTTCTAATATAAAGCCTATTAGAATTCTTTTAATTTGGGATCTAATAATCAAAAATTATTTATTTATCAGTGATTAACTATGATCTGCCAACTCAACCAGAGAAGTACCCCAGACGAATCGGATGCAGTGGTTGGCTATGAAGGAAAGATGTTGAAATCAACTTTGTGACACTCGATGACAAAGATGCAATATGACATCCAGAGGTTTTATAACATGATGATCAAGGAGTAGCCATCTAATGTAATGGAACTTTTTTTTATGAATTGAAAGGCTTCCTATCAAAAGAGTTATGATATGTGTGTGTGTGTGTGTGTGTGTTATATTAATTAGTAAATTGTTGAATTGGGCGGCTTAAACTTTGTTTTGTTTGTTACTTTTTTTTTTCCAAGTAGAAGTCCAAGACTGATATTTGTAAGATGAGGAAATATCATATTTTTGTTGTGTTCTCTGGTTATGCAAATTTCAGAGCATCTGATCTGTAAATTAACTTTATTTTTGGTCATCTTTGCATAATCAAAAGGAGGCAGTTTGTTACAGTTTGAAATAAGCCTTTTTTCAGGCTTGAGTTCAGTGTTAGCTCATTCCACTGGGGCTTGCCATTGATAGTAAGTTTGTTCTTGATTCTTTGCATTTATGTCTTATGTATTTCGTCATACAAGTAATTATTTTTGGGGATGTAATCTTTATTTTCATTTCAAGTTAGCCAAGGTGTCGTTCTGCACTGTGGCAGCCCTAGGTAAAAAAAAAAAATTCTTCAATCTTTGGGAAGTAGCCACATACTTGTTCTAATCGTCTATGCAAAGATATTGCCATCAAGTTCAGGAGGAGAGTGACAGTGTGTTAGGGTTCTTCATATTTGAGGAAGTCAAGACTTACCCTGGTTTGAGGCCTCCCACTTACAATTTGCAGACGATACACTGGTTTTCTTAGAGCATTCGAGGGACCAGGTGAGGGTGCTTCGGGTTCTTTTGTGTTGCTTTGAGGCCATGTCTGGGTTACATATCAATTTGCATAAGAGTAAGCTTTTTGGAGTAGGTGATGTAAACGATATTCATTTGATGGCCGCAACTTTGGGGTGTGGGCACGACATTTTGCCCACGTCTTATTTGGGCTTACCATTGGGTGCACCTTACAATAGTATCAAGATTTGGGAAGGGGTGATGGAAAGATTGGAGAAAAGGCTGAACATGTGGAAGGCCAATTATCTGTCTAAAGGAGGTAAAATAACCTTGATTAAAAGCACTTTGACGAGTATCCCGATTTACTTTTTATCCCTATTCACGATTCATAGATCCGTGGAAATCAGATTAGAAAGGCTTATGAGAAATTTTTTGTGGAATGATAAGAACGGTAGGAGGAAGTACCACTTGGTCAGATGGAAGGTTATTTGTATGCCCAAGAAGAACGGAAGGTTGGGGATTAGGGGTCTTAGACTAGTGAATAGAGAGCTCTTAGGAAAATGGCTTTGGAGGTTCGGTGAGGAAAGGGGTAGGTTGTGAAGAAGGTTCATCATGGCTAAGTACGGGGAGAAGAGGTTAGGTTGGCATAGCGGTGAGGCTAAAGGTTCGTATGGGTGTAGCATGTGGAAGGGGATTCTTAAAGTGAGCGAGGATTTTGAGAAAGGGATTAGATATAAAGCAGGCAAGGGAGACAGGATCAGATTCTGGGAGGATAGTTGGTGCGGCATAACGCCTCTGGCAGTTCAATTTCCATCCTTATACGCCTGTTCTTTGAAAAAGAATTGTTCGATCCAGCAATGTTTGATTCGCGACGAGTCTACCTCTAATTGGGATTTGGGATTTAGGAGAAACTTCAACGATTAGGAGCTAACAGAGATGACATATTTCCTTGATCTCTTGCATTCGTCGTATCTTAACGAAAGTGAACAGGACAGGTGGGAATGGACAAGGGCTAAGGATTTGAGATTCTCTGTAAGTTCTTTCCATAAGTGGCTCATCCCTTTTGCCGAACAATCTATCATGGGATCCATTATTTGGTCTAAGTCAATTCCTTCTAAAATCTCCTTCTTTGTTTGGTTGGCCTCCCTTGGGAGGATTCTAACGATGGATAATTTGATTACTCGGGGTTGGACTACTCCAAACTGTTGTCCACTTTGTATGGAGGACGGGGAATCTGTTGATCATATCTTAATTCATTGCTCTTTTTCTTATAATCTTTGGACAACTTTCCTTGGTCTTTTCGAGATCCAATGGGTCCTTCCTTGTAAGTTCTCCTCGTTGTTAGTAGAGTGGGCCAATAATGCTTTCTCATTCAGAAAAAGGTTTCTTTGGGCTATGATTCCCTCGACTATTGCTTGGGGGGTGTGGAACGAGAGAAATAACAGGGTGTTCAATAGTAAGAGGAGAAGCTCTCATGGCGGTTTCTTGGAGATCTTGGGCCTTCTGTACCTTTGGTCAAAGCAAAATATAGAGTTTGCGGGGATTACTTTTGATGACTTTCTTTTTAGATGGAATTCTTTATGTAACCACTAATGTTCTAGTTTCTTTTATTTAGCTGTTGTTTGAGAGGCTCTCTCGGCCTCCTTGTACTTTGTTTCCCCTTTCTCCTTTAATATATTATACTTATCAAAAAAAAAGACTTACCCATGTTGCTCAATTTTTGTGCCTATTAGTTTGTGCCTAAATTCAATTGTGGAGGGTGGGGGATCCATTTAATTGTCCCAAACATGGATTAAATACAAATCTATGAATGTTTCACCCAAAAAAAGTTGTGGCCATCAAAAAAGATATCCACCCATAAAAGACCTGTAAGGTGTCAGACAAGGTCAAGAACATTAAATATTCCTCGAGATATTTTTGTGTAAATTTTGAGATATCAATGTTATAACCTTGGGCTGACACCCATCGACAAAAGAGAGATTTCATTCGACAAAAGAATATTGAGGGTTATCAAAAAAAAGAATATTGAGACAAGTTACCTCAGATTGGATAAGAACCCATCGATGATGATCGGCTTCAAGGCTTCAATATTGCGAAGCTAACCCCTCGTAGCTCTATATTTGTCCAGAATAATCCACACTTCTCTAATACTCTCTGGGTTTTTATAGATGATTCTAACTTGAAAGACAGCTTGTTAGGATGGGAAAAGTTCAAGTTGCTAGGTGAACACAGGCCTCACAACACAAAACAAAAGACACAAATTTACGCTCACAAACTTATCAAGATGTTATTGTTTGTTGGGCCCCGTCTTAATGGATATGAAAGATTTCAAAACTTCAAACCAAAAGATATCACCTTTAAAAAACAACTAAACCTTTCAAAAAGGAGGGCAAATGTTAGTTGCTCAATTTATTATTGGTAACACAAAGTAGGGACTAAGGACTCAAGGCAGGCCTGGCTAAGCTAATAGATAAACCTTTAGGGTAAAACCATCATCTTCAATCATCAAACCGTAAGAACAATATAAAATTTTAGGCAAATTTCATGACAGATTCTTGAAGAGTAAAGAATTTTTGTTGAGAGGTAGAAGACGATAGATTGAGTTTTTGGCAAGGGGTGTGTCATGAGTTTGGAAATTAAGATGCACCTCAAATACTCACCAAAACACAGAGGGATATATCAAATTACTGTTCTGAATGTGCTTGTGTTGTTCTGTGTAAGTAACAGATTGACAAGAATTTTACCAATTTGCCATCAAGAAACAACCTATATTGCTACTCTCTTTTTTGACCCATGTTTCAAGCCAAACCAACTAATCTCTACTTATAACCACAAAAAAAAAAACTGAAGAAAATAGTGTGTGGATAGCATAACAAGCTTTCATGTACAAATTCTTACATACGATTGAACAATGGAGGCCCCTTTCTATGCTTTTAATAACACCTTAATCCACAGCTTAAGCCATTATCACAATTTCACCCCTTGAACCTGTAACCCAAAAAAAAAAAGGAAAAAATTGGCAAACTTTTAACAGAATTAAAGTAATAAAAGGAATCTAAGTAGGACAACTGGTTGTCTTTATTACATTGTTCAAGTATTTCCTTTGCCAGTTGTAGGAATGAATCCGCATCTTCGGCCATCTTTGCAACTCTCTCTGCCTCCTTAACTGCTTCAGATGCCACAAATGACTTGTTTTCTGCGTCAGCTATCTTGTAGGCAGCAGCGATCGCTGCTTCTTCTACAGTGTCAGCCAAGATGCTGAACCCAGTGTTCTGTGACTGTCTTGGGCGGATGTCTTTCTGTTTTGGGGTAGGTGTTCTTGTTCCAAATGAGATATCTTTTTTGATCTTGTAGGAGTTCTGGATCTACACTTTTAGAACAATGTAGAAACTATGACAAATGACATGAGAAAATGTGTAGGTATAAACCCATTTGAAAAATAAAGATCGTGATAAAGAACGTCCAAACATTTTTTCCTTCTTTTTTGGACAGGTAAACAAAATGTATAAAAGAAAGACGGAGGTCAAGAGACCTCCATCAAGACAACACATCATAAAAGAACCCCCTTTAAGCCCCTTAAGAACTTTAAACCAAAAGAAAAGGAAGCCCAAAATACTAATAATAATAACCTCTTCCCCTTTAAAAGAAAACTCTCTCTCTCTCTCTGTTGTGTAAACGTCTTGTACTTTGCTGGGGGTACGCTGAGCTGCAGGGTGCATGGAGCAGAGCCCCCCCCCCCCCCCCGGGGTGGAACTCCCGGACCAAATTTTTAGGGTTGTGAAAAAGGCAATTATGTAATATTTTCTTAGGGTTTTTTATTTTTGGGGTGATAGACATGTTTTCTCTACTTCTGGTTTCTTTAAGCAGAGATCTTTAGGGCTGTAAAACTTGAAAGAAAATAGTGATTGTTCTTGATCTAATCCGTGGACGTAGGCACACTACCGAACCATGTAAATCCTCGTGTGTTGTGTGCGATCTTCTATTCTCTTTGTTGCTTCATTCTCTCTCTCTCTCTCTCTCCATCCAAATGCCCCAACAGATGGTAAAAGGGATCAAGCTCCACAAAATCCTTGCTTTAGAAACTACGGTTTTGATTCGCCAACTTTGAAATATGGAATTCAAAGAAATAGGGAAAGGAAATGGACCAAATCGAACAAGCAAAAGAACAATGGGTGAGCAAGTGATTCATTGACTCACCACTAGCTTTGCAAAGGTGGCAGAAGTTTGATTATTGCTTCTTGAGCTTGATGTATAGTTAATATAAGGTGCGGAAGAAGTAGAGAATGTGGTTAGATTTAAAGAAACAAGTTAAATTTAAAGGAAAAAAAATGAAATGGAGAAAGAAAAGAAGCTCAAAAATTACAATATGAAGAAAATCATGAAGGTGCATCCTAATTATATATGCTACACAACTTTCTACAATAGTGAGGGATTTATGAGGCAGACTACGAGTGTTCATCCCAATAAACCAATGCATATATATAACATATATAAAGAAAATGGTCAACAGATAAACAAGTAGTTCATAATCTGAAACTAAGTCTGTAAAAATCTTGTATTAAAAGATGGAGAACATGTTCACCTTTTCAAGTTTGTCCTGTGAAACAAGCCGCCTCAACTTTGAACTAAGCAACCTTCTAAAATTTGGTGGCACTTCATGCCTTTTCTGTTTTAATTTAAAGCAAGCATGAAACACCTATCATTGTATTGAACTCAAAGATCATGGAAATTAAGTAACAACAAATGATTAAAGTATGTATATAGATTATAAAATCAAGGAATATAAAACTCCAAAGATATGTGTAGCAAAGGTATCTTAAGCGAGATGATTTTTCAAAATTCCAGACTGTAATTATTTTTCTACATAATGTCAAATTTGGGCTATGTTCAGTTGAACATAGGGATTGGCTGAGATTGGTAACCAGATTACCATGTATCTGACTTTGAAGACATGAATTTGAAGTGTATCCTACTCTTTCATACATAAGTTACCTTCGCTTTATAGAGGCTTTTGTTGAGCCCTAATGGAAAGTTTGCTATCCTAACATCAAGAGGTAGAGATGCAGCAAGTTGATAGTGAAAAGTTGATAATATCAATGTGAGATCTACATATACAGGTTTCAAGAGTGTGATTCCTTTGGTGAGAAGTTGCTAACATCAATGTGAGATCTCATAATTTCCATTTTTTGCTTCTTGTTGTTATGGTATAAAGTATATGAGGATTTCAACGGCATTCTCGCTGAGGACTTCGTGTTTAGGTGGGAGATGGTTTGTAGGGAGTGATTGCAAAGCTTATAATTTTTGGTTTTTCTCATTGTATGAAGTATGTCTTCTCAACCTCCATCCTATCTTTGCTAGCTAACACATCCAGACCATTTCATTGCAAGAGATGAGATTTGTAAGGTTTCAAAATAAATCATAATTTTTACATGATGCTTTTTAAGTTCTAACCACATTAAAGTAACTTAGCAATCTATTTTGTTAATTATATAAATAACTACTTAGGAAAAAAAATTGTATCAATACACATAAAAAATTAATAAACATTTTGCATGTTTAATTGATTTTGTGATCACCTCTTACATTTTCCATGATTATTTACTGCAACTAGATGTTAATTAATACAGAAACCTTAGGCCCTGTGTGGATACACCACTCCACACAAGAGCAAGTTTTTGAATCTTCTCAACAAAGAGCAAAAAACCTCTCCGCGCAAAAGCAAAAACCTCTCCGTGTAAGAGAAAAAACCTATCCAAACGTTTGCTAGCTCCCCATAGGAGCAGAAGTCGTCAAGAAGCTCTATCCAAATGCAGTGTTAGTATCTCATTAATTAAGGGTCATGTCATCCATCACAAGTTGATAACAGTTTCAAATGATTTTAGCGGTGCAGGATTGTATCTTCATGATGATATTGGTGCATATCAAATCATATCAATTGGAGTTTTTGCTAATTTTGTTTTTAGATGGATTTTTGTGTGTGTGTGTGTATGCATGTATCGGTTTTTTTTTTTTTTTTTTTTTTTTTGTGTGTGTGTGTGGGGGAGGGGGTGCAGTTCATTGTTTCTGTGATGAGTGTTTTTTTTTTTCTCTTATGAGTGCTGTGACGGACTTTTTCCGAGGGTGTCTACTTGGTAGGTTGCCTATATTATATATGCTAATGTCCCAATGAAGCATTGGCCTTACATTTCATTGTTTCTCTGATGATTGTTGCAGCCGGTTTTTTCTTAGGAGGTTGTATATATATGATTCATAAATTTCTGAATATTGTATCATATCTGATTCATAAATTTCTGAATAGTGTACCATAGTTTAATTTCAGAAGAGATGCTTTGTTGTATACTAAAATATACAGTTCCCTCCAAGGTGAAATCTTCCCACAATAAAGTAAATGGGAAAAGATATATATCAGGCAGTAAAGATGAGAGATGTCCATCTAACCTCGATGAAGCTCATGATTGCAGTAATTTCCGATCCATTTGGATCTTTCAAGTTTGAAAGTGCTTCAAAAATCATTGCATTGTACCTGTCAAATGAAGCAAAAAAAAAATCTGAAGTAATTAATGAAAACAGTTACTGGAAAGAAAAGAAAGAAATAACTGAGTCATAAGTATGGTTACCACAAATTCATATTATCTTCAAAGAGTTTCAACAATAATGGCATGTGTAGATATAAAAGCCCAACGTGACATCGAATGTAAGTTGTTTGTCGGACAGAGTCCATGGAGGACAAAGTGGTGGCAGCCATTAAGCCATTGGAGAGAACTCATATTTCTCCTAAAGCTGGACCATAAAATCCATCCTAAAATTTCTAGGAAATTTTGAGAATCGTTCATAGTTAACAGAGAAGAAAAAGATAAACTAAGAAGATCTAGTTTCCTTTAGATTGGGTTTCAGAGTTGTGTGCCAAGACCAGTAATGTCATGTTGATTCATTATTATTCGTCAAGAGTTAATTGTAATAACAAGTCAGCGTAGATGATGATCAAAATTTCCCTATTCAGAACAGTACCAAGCACCAATCAAGGTTGATTCCACTCCAAAACTTGATTTGTTTCTTCACAACATTTCCATACTGAGGCTTTTGAGTTATCACTTACATGGCATCTCCCAATTCCAGACAACTCATTCAAGTTTGAAAGTTGAAACAAAGACAGTGTTACCCATATGCCTAGAACAAATGTTACAGCCATGTCCAACAACCCAGATGAGATTAGGAGAGGACGTGTGACTCATAATTATTCTAATTAATTGTTTCCCTTCTACTATAGCACTAAAACCTTTCGAGTGGTCTACATACATGTGCACTCCAAGGATCCATGTCTCATCCTTGAGGGCAGTTATGTGGCAACAAAAGACGGCACAGGTGCAAACTGGGGCCTCGTGGAAATTATATCAAACAGCACAACCTCTAGAAAGTACCTCAAATAACGAAAAATCATATATAGGTAACGTGTATATGTGTGCTAGTGTCCCTTCCTAGGTTTCTTTTTTTGTTTGGCTAGCTTCCTTTGGGAAAATTCTCACCTTGGACAACTTGATAAAGCGTTGTTGGATCACTCCTAATTTCTATCATCTTTGTTTGAGGGACGGAGAATCTGTTAATCACACCCTAATCCATTGTACTTTTTCTTGGGATATTTGGTCAAAATTTCTTTCCTAGTTTGGATTATGTCTTTCCATTAACTTTCATCTCGTTATTAGAAGGGTGGGCTTTTGATATCTTCTCTAGTTGAAAATGTTACCTTTGGGCTATCCTTCCTTCGTCTATTGCTTGGGGCCTTTGGAGAGAGAAATATCAAGGTATTCCAAGGCAAGGCTAGTATATCTCACACAGTGTTTCTAGAAATTTGGGGCTGCTCTATCTTTGGTTGAGATTGTGCACAGATTTTGCGAGGCTCTCTTTCAATGATTTTGTGTTTAGATGGAATTCTTTATGTGTTTCTTAGTGTTTTTTTTTTTTTTTTTTTTTTTGGTAGTTATGTTGTTTTCTTCGGCTTTGTAGATTCTTCCTAGCTTTTGCTTGGGGGCTACCTCAGCCTCCTTCTTTTGTATTTTCTTTCTTCTTCCCTTTGTAATATAATTTTACACTTATCAAAAAAAAAAAAAATTGAAGAAACACTAGGGACACACCGAGGAGCAGTTTTCCCATCTTGTACACTTTTTGAAGAATCCATGACCACATCTTCTGATGCATCTTGCGCAACTGGATTGGAGGAAGAAGGACTCTGGAAACCAGACAATGGAGGAGCTGGAAGAGCCTTTAGCTTTGGTGATCTAAATTTATCCCTAGATCCCTGGCCACCAGCACTGACACTCATATTCCGCCATTTGTCCTGGATATGCAACAGAGAATGAGAGAAGTAGACAAAATGTTGGCATTTTACTAGGATCTTACATAAGAATAACCATGCAAAAAAAACAACTGAGGAAGCCCTTACACAGACGCCAAACAATAGGTATTCACCTAGGCATATTTGCATACAACTTAATATAATGCATCTTCTACACAACTAAAACTCACATAATGTAAATTATGTATGGATCTAACAGACCATGAAAGTTTTCAACTTAATTTTCTCATTCACTCATTGTTTGGACCCATGGATAAGGTAAACTTATTATATTATTCTTAAAAAGATTAAAGGACTGTCTACACATACCCCTCCCCCTCTCCCCAAAACAATCTTCGTTTCTATAGAAGAGAGGTTGTTTGTGCAACATAGAAATAATCTTCCTTTCTGATGTAGGACATCTATAATATCTTAAGTAGTTTCTAATTCTATTAGGATTTCTATTTCATTATTACTTTAGGAGTATTATTTCTTGTTAGTTTCTAATTTGCTAGAAAGTTTCTATTTTTATTTAAATTCGCTTTTATTTTTTAGATTTTAATTAGAAGTGTCCAAATTGAGTTATAGTAAGTTTAGAAAGTTAGTATTATATTACAAATAGATTAGAAAGTTATTTTTTAGCTTTATGTTTTATTTTCAATTATATTTCCTCTTTTAATTAATTTTTTAAGCTATATACTCTATTTTCTTTCAAACTATAGCTTGCTTACCTATTGAATCTATTGATTCTCACGCTTCTATTACGTCATTTTCTCTTCTATTTTTAGGATAAGAGGTGTATTTCTGAAACACCCTCATTTTTATTTTTATTTTCATTAGTTGGTATCTTCTTAGTCTCCTTTTTGTCTCTTATTTTCTATTTAGAGAGGAACGGCATTTGTGCAACAAAGAAACAATCCCAACCCCACTATTATCTCTTTTCTATTTTAGAAAAGGTTTGTACTTGTGCAACCATAATCACCAAGTTGGGGTTGGGGAATTATTTGGATCTTGGAAAATCAAGTTGGTGTTAGAGCTGTGTAATTATTTCTACCAAACCCCCATATTGACATCATCTATACATCCACAAAAAGTAACCACAATTCTATAACACATTCAAGGTTTATATTGTTCAACATATAAAAAGATTACAATTATCAGTCAAAGCAGTCAAAATCATCAAATTCAATGTCATCCACATTATGTGATGCTTCATTGGTAAAATGGTCAACATCATCTTCATCAAGGTCAACTTCTCTTTCTAATGCATCATTTTTTTCCCGATATAATTGCGAAATTCATAATTTAATTGTAAAGTTCTTAAAAGTCACAACTTGTTGAAAAAGTCGTAATTAAATTATGATTAATAAATTGGTCTCGAAAGAGTTATTTGAATCCGAGAGAAAAATACATTTTCCTGATTCTCTCTAAATCGCAATAAAAACGATCATATAGGATTAATTATTGTTACTAAAACACACTTTTTTAATGAGATTTACAAAATGAAACCTTCTTGTCCTCGATTTTCTTAAAAAATATACGAGAATCTATAAAATAAAAAACTAAATTAAACAAAAAACATATCGATAACTGTCCCGCAAAATCAAAAAACAAAATTGTAATGTAAGATTACGATGAAGAATGTGAGAATCGAAAGAGAAATATAGAAAGATTGGAAGAAAGAAAGACGAACCTTTAAATCTATGTTGGAACGAGCAGAAAGACAATGACCAAATTCTGGATCTTTCTGGATGTTCTTCCATTTTCCAGTTCCATGCTTGGCCACTCCCGCACGTAGGGCTTCTTCTTCATCAGAGGTCCATCTCTGCTTCGGTGCTCCCATCTCTCTCTCTCCTCCTTCTTCTTCAGGCTTTCATGATATTCTCTCTGGTTGAGAATTTAGGGGTTTGAACTTTGAAGTTGGAGCAGCTAAAAACAGCAGTGGGCCAATGGGCCGGTTTTGGATCGGCCGTGCCTGTCGTATACTGGTTCGATTGTGTTACAATTATAAGGGCTGGCAATGATCCGATATATATCGGATGTCCGAACCGATCCGAAAAAATATAAAAAATCGGATTTGAATTGAAATCTCATATCCGATGCGATTTTGTTTCGGATTCAAATGTAGTCCAATCTGCTATGAAAAAATCCGATTCAAACATATTTTAATATTTTTTTGTATTATTCATAATTTCATATAAACACATTACATATAGGTAACACTTTTTAGTCTTTTAGTTTCCCTCTATATTTATTACTGAAAAGTGGACTTTTTAAAATTTTATATCAAGTTATCTTTTTTACATTGATAATTTGAAAACAAGATCAGTTTTTGGATTGATGATGAAATGAAATGGATCTAATTCGATTCCCAAATTCATTAAATTGATTGAATCGGATCGGATCAGAGATATGATTAAAAAAAAATCAGATCAATATTGGAGTGGTACTGATCCAATATCGAACCGATCTGTTGTCAACCCTACAATTATGTTTATATATGGATTGGATCAGTAAATCGATTGAATCAGAGACATGTTTATATATGTGAATGGATTCATTAAATCGATTGAATCGGATCGAATCAAAGGCATGTTTATATATGTGAATGGATTCGATACTAGGTCAGGTATCGAATCCATTCACATTTGATAAGTTTGGGTTTGGTTTGGTGAGTTTTAATATTGAGATTCGTCCTATATCAATTATGTATTGGGTTCTATCTAATTCTCATTGGATTGGGTTTGAATTTTAATATTGAGATTCAATGAAAGTTCGATCCAATGCCCATCAAATTAGTTTTTGGTTAAATCCAATCCTTTTTAGATTGGTACCAGATTGATCCTATTTCTATCTAAACCCATCCATTGATAGCCCTAGTTATGAGGCTAGTGTAGTAATCAAGTCGAGCTATAGCCAATTCATGTTTAGCGTTGGGGTCGGTTTGATCACTTATATTCATATAAGATACAAAATTTAGCTTGAAAAATAAAATTAAGTGAGGAGATGGCCACTTTACACACACACACACACACACACAAAAACAAAAACTATGAGGTTGTCGCTGATTGTACACACACACAAAACTATGAGGTTGTCGCTGATTGTTCATTGTATTTCAAGTAGATTGACCACTATTCTTATTTTAATAAGTTATACTTTTTTTTTTTCTATAGGGTTTTTACATAAAATCTTAATAATATTATATATTTTTTTATAAAAAATAAAATGACTTATTGTTGACAACAAATTTTGCGATCCACCTTAAGATGTGTGAAATGAGACGATAAATGATTTTATTGATGACGATGGTCATACAAATCACAGTACACTTGATCAATAGAGTATTATCCCTTGATTAATAATCAAATATTATGAAAATAGTGATGTAAAGCTTTCTTCTCTCAAAGTTTCGTGAGTGATTAACTGAGAACGTGATTATGGATTTGTAAATGGTGGCTTATAATTCTCGATCTTTTATAGTGGATTTGTGTAGGTTTCTAGATGGTGCTTTGATGCTTTTTTTTTAGTAAGGTCTCTGTGTCAATTAATTTTTTTGAACTTCGTGCTTGATCAATTAAGAATGGTTTCTTGGATTCTTGGTAAGGGGATTTTAGGTTTGACCTTCTCTTGAATTGAAGTTCAAGTCTCTCTTAAAAACTTTACTTCTTTTTTGAAAGAGGATTCGAGATTTTTTTCTTTCTCTAGATGAAAAGTTTATGTCTTCTAAAAGAAATTAATATAGGTATCATTCTAAATGAGGAAGGCTTTGGTATTTATAAAATTAGAATAATTTAACTTTCCAATTATACTCCTAACTTAATGAACTTTGATGATTGTTCCAAAGGTTAATTTGATCCAATTCCAATTTTGAGCGCTCTATAAATTTTTTGTGGACTTCACTTATCTATTTTGGTATAGAGACCTTCAACATGGATAATTTGAATTTTCTTGGATTATGAATTTTATTTATAAAACCCCAAAACCCAAACTTTTGAAAGCATATATCCTAACAAATGGGCCCAAATTGGATGTGTAGGAGTCATTTATAAATATTAGGGACTATCGATTGATTTGTGAAAATTTTGGTGGTCATCTCAAAATTTTGATGCTTAGACTTACGTCTTTTGAATTTTTCATTTGAAGCCATTGGTTCATTGTCAAGTAAGTTAGGAAGTTGGGATTTAGGAAAGGTTTTCCTATTTGAATTTTCAAGTTACACCCCAAACTTAGGGATATTTAGAAAGAAGTTCATCTCTTGTCGGTAGAACCCTCTCCTTAGATTACATGAGGCGTTTCCACTTTTCAAGGAGGTATCTCAAATATTAACTTCAAAGTAGGGCATGAAATAAATACATAAAGCCACGTGTCTTATAATGAAGAGCATTTTATCCAAACTTTTGAAGTTCCTGGATGCTTCAAAGTCAAACTTCACTCCAAAAAATAAGTACGTACGGGCGAAAGATATTTTTCAATAATTCTCTTGATATCACTAATCTCGAGAAAATATGACGCTGTCCTCTCATCTCAACCGTTAGTTGGACGTTGAAATTAGAAAAAATATAGTACAAATCTCAAACTTTGGTTGACGACGTTTTAAGCTTGGCAACGAACAAGTGTACCAAAAAGATCTCTATGAAATCTTCATTTTTTCTCTCAACCGTCTGTTTGATGCATGACGTCATCTTAAAAAAGTAGCCGTACTACACTGACTTGGTCAACAGAGAACCACCAACTTTCCTCAATAATAGAAATACGTATCTTGAGGAAAAGCATATATGGCTCTTTGCACACCAACACGTAAGCACAGTGTTTTAGAAAGTCAATTTAGCATTTTTTTTGGAAAAATGCTAAATTGAATATCTATCTAGAAGAGTTTCTTTTCAACAGTTCTGCCAATCATATATCGCCACGTGGAGAAAGATGGATAACAGCCATTTTGAACACTTCACACAGACTATATGACACAGCACTCCTCTTCCTTCCTATCTCCTCACACACACACACATAAACAAACACGCTCTCTTCCCTATCTCTTCACACAGGAACACACGCGCGTTCATGGTGTTCACACGCTTACACGTGCAGCATTTACTTACCACTTTATCTCTCAATATTTCCAAAGTACAGTAATGTGAAACAGAGATAAGAGAAGAAGAACTAATGATGGAGTGTTTTGGAGCTCGAAATGTTGCAGCAATGGCGGTATCTACTTATCCTGATTGGAAATCTCGAACATTGAGATTGAGTTCGAAACATTCGGTTCGACTCCATCGCAATCGTTCTTGGTGTCGATCGACTCTGAATGCGAAAGCTAGTAGTGGGAGCGATAGTTGCGTAGTGGTTAAAGAAGGTTTAGTTGACGAGGAGGATTACATTAAATCTGGTGGTTCTGAGCTTTTGTTTGTTCAAATGCAGCAGACCAAGACCATGGAGAAGCAAGCCAAGATCGCCGATAAGGTAAATTTTGTGTTTTTTTTTTTAAATATAAAATGATTTTTGTTCTTGTTGTTTCAATTGGATTTTTTTTTTTTTTTTTGGGAATTAAATTGGTAATTTATTAGTGTTTGTTGTTCTTGGTATGCAAAAATAGATAAAATTAAGAATTGGAATGTAACTGAATTTGTCACGGAATTCCAAAATATAAATTATCATTTGGGTGATTTACCAAAACATGAAATTGAAAATTTATCAGAACGAATTTTAATTCTGAAATCGATTATTTACTGTTTTCAGAATTAAAATATTTTTGTTAAAGTGGGGAAAAAATTCATTATTTTATAAAACATAACTTTTTTAATTGTTTTACTGAAATTAAAACGGGGAAGGTAGTTACTATTTTTAAAGGAGAGACAATAAAGTAAAGAAAGTATTGCCAACACCAGCACAATAAATGATGCTGGGAAGATTTGTATTAATAGAAGAGTGAGTATACACGTGGAGATTGTACAAAGAAAAGAATCATGATGAGCAGGACCACAAGCTAAATATAACTACCTATAACTAATTACAATATCATACTAATTACAAAATGCTAATCTTGCTTATCATCCCCCCGCAAACGGACAGGACGGTGAAAGACTGTCAGTTTGGTACGCAAGCGAACAAAACGCTGAGTAGGTAGAGGTTTCGTCATGATGTCGGCGAGCTGATCATGAGAGGGTGTGAACTTGAGGGTGAGGAGTCGTTGAGTGACACGATCACGAACAAAATGATAGTCCAGTTCAATATGCTTTGTGCGTGGTTTGCTGCCATATGAGTTGCAGAGATGTTGTCACAATAGAGCACAGGAGTAATAGACAGCATGAGTTGCATTTCAGAAAGAAGAGTTTCAAGCCACATCAACTCAGCTGCTGCATTAGAAATCCCCCGATATTCGGACTCAGCACTGGAACGGGACACTACGCGTTGCTTAGATGATGACCAAGAGATGAGATTGTTGCCAAGAAAACAACAATAACCACTTGTGCTCTTGCGATCGTCCGGAGAACTAGCCCAGTCCGCATCGGAATAACAATGAAGTGTCAAGGAGGACGAAGGGCTGTATAGGATGCCATGTGAAATGGTGCTTTTGAGATAACGAAGGATGCGCTTCACAGCTTGCCAATGGGCGGTGGTCGGGTAGTGTATGAATTGGCAGACCTTGTTAACAGCAAAGCAAATATCTGGTCATGTGATGGTGGTGTATTGAAGAGCTCCAACAATACTACGATACACACTGGGGTCCGGTAAGGCTTCACCATCATCCATAGACAAAGAAGTGGAAGACGACATAGGAGTATCAATGGATTTACACTCAGGCATGGAGGCACGGTGAAGTAAATCACGAACATATTTTTGTTGACTGAGATGTAAACCAGTGGAGGAGCGAACAAGTTCAATGCCCAAGAAGTATGATAAGGAACCAAGATCCTTCAAAGCAAACTGAACATTAAGTTGAGCAATCAAAGCATGTAGCAAAGGCAGAGAACTCCCAGTGAGAACAATGTCATCCACATATACCAAAATCAAAATAATAGCATCCGAATCAATACGTATAAAAAGAGATGTATCAATTTTAGAAGTGCTAAAACCCCACTGCAATAGACAATTACTTAGCTTAGTATACCAGGCCCGAGGACTCTGTTTAAGGCCATAAAGGGCTTTGGACAACCGACACACATGAGATGGAGCAGTAGAAGAAACAAAGCCTGGTGGTTGTTCCATAAACACGACTTCAGACAGATCGCCATTAAGAAAGGCGTCATGGACATCTAATTGCCTCAATGGCCAGCCAAAATGGACAGCCAAGCTTAACACCACACGAATGGTAGTCGGTTTGACAACGGGGCTGAATGTTTCAAAATAATCAAGGCCGTGTGTTTGGTGGTAGCCTTTGGCCACCAAATGTGTTTTATAGCGCTCAACCGTTCCATCTTGCTTCAGTTTTACCTTATAAACCCAACGGCAGCCAACAATCTTGTGATCATGAGGTTTGGGAACTAAAGTCCAGGTCTGATTTTTCATAAGTGCTTGGTACTCAAGCTCCATGGCTTGTTGCCAATGAGGAACACAGGCGGCTTGCTTATAGCTGGTGGGCTCAGTCAAATCAGGACCAGTAGAAGCAAGTAAGACTTTTGGTTGATAGATACCGCATTTGGCACGGGTTTGCATAGGATGAATATTTGATGCTGCAGGTGGACGATGAAGAGCAATACCTGGTAAAATAACAGTAGGTACAATGGGTATTGAATTAGATTGTGCAATATTGTGAGCATTAGAGTCTGTAGGAGGGTGAGGTAGAGAGTGAGAAATAGGAGAAGGAGAGGAAGAAGAAGTGGGAGAGGAGGAAGGACAAGGAGAGGGAGGAATAGAGTTGGGAGCGGAAGTTGTCATAGGCGGGGAAACTTGAGAACACGAAGAAGGAGATGGAGAAAAGGAAGAAGGAATGAATTCAAATGATGGAGAGGCATGAGAAGGAGAAGAGGTGGAAGACGAATGAAAGGATAGAGATTGAAATGGAAAGGAAGATTCATCAAAAATAACATGGCGAGAGACATATACACGACCCGTAGCAGGTAAAAGGCAAAAATAGCCCTTATGATATGGGCTATAACCAAGGTAAACACAAGTGGCAGACCTGTATTGAAGTTTGTGTTGGTTATAGGGTCGAAGAAATGGATAGCATGCACTGCCAAAGAGATGTATAGAGTTTAAGTTGGGTAGGCGATGATAGAGAGTTTCAAAGGGAGAGTGATCATGTAAGACTGGGGTGGGGAGTCTATTAATTAAATATACTGCTTGTTGAAAGGCATAAGGCCAAAAGGAGAGAGGGACATAAGAGTGAGTAAGGAGTGCAATTCCCTTCTCAATGACATCACGATTTTTTCTTTCAACTCTCCCATTTTGTTGGGGAGTATGGGGGCAAGAAAGTCTATGATGAATGCCCAAGGATTCAAGAAATGGTCTAAGAGATCGAAATTCACCACCCCAATCGGTTTGGAGAGTTTTAATTTTGGCCTCAAACTGTGTTTCGATCATAGCTTTAAGTTTGAGAAAATAAGGCATAGTATCAGATTTGAGTTGGAGTGGATAATACCAAGTGAACCTTGTATGATCATCAATAAACAACAAAAAATATTTAGCACCAGTAACAGTAGTAATGGGTGAAGGGCCCTAAAGATCAGAATGTATTAATTCAAAAGGAGCCGAGGCTCAAGTACAAGAGAGGTCAAAGGGTAATTGATGGCTTTTGGCCATTTGACAAGCAACACAAAACTCAAAGGAGCCAGAAAATGGCTTGTTACATTGATTCAAAAGACGTTTAACCACTTTGACAGAAGGATGGCCTAAGCGAGAGTGCCATAAACTAAGAGAAGGAGCTGTTGAAGACTGGACAAGATGCGCTTGAGGAGGCGAAGATGAACTAGATGTAGCGGACACAGAACATGAGGAGTGTGGTGGAAGGACTTTGTATAGACCATTCTCAAGTTGACCCTTGAGAAGGAGTTTCTTCGACAGCTGGTCCTTCACAAGAAAGTAAGAGGGGTAAAACTCAACAAAGGCTTTATTGTCATAGCACAATTTAGTGACACTAATAAGTTGTTTGGAAATTTCAGCGGTGTGTAGAACGTGTTGAAGAGAAATAGGGTGATGAAAAGAAGGAAGCACAATATTACCAATATGATTAATACGCATATACTTACCATTACCTACCATAGCTTGCTCCCCACCGTGATACAGAGTAGCATCCTGAAAGTGGCCAAACTCATTGGAGAAGTGATGGGTTGCACCTGAATCGAGATACCAGCCGGAATCACTTGAGGAAGGTTGAGATGGAGTCGAAGAGATAGTAAGCATAGCGGCAAACTGGTTCGGAGGCTGGGCAGGTGGTGGTCAAGGTGTAGGATTTGGAAGTTGGGGTTGGTAATTGAGATTTGCTCTATGGTAACAAGTAAGGGCTGAGTGACCCGGTTTGAAACATATTTGGCATTGGGGCCTATTTCCAGATGGACGTGGTGACCACGAGTGTGGTGCCGGTGGAGGTTTGCCAAGAAGGCCCAAAGTATTGGAAGGGTAATAGGGCTGTTTGGGTGAGTATGGATGAGGCATTTGTGGTGGTTTGGAGGAGGGGTAGAACGGTTTATTTTTCTTCGGAGAAGGATGGGTGGCGAGGTTGGCTTGAGCAAAAGCAAGCTGTTGAACTGCTGAACGTTGAGTCAGGCGGTACTCAAAAGTATGGAGAAGGCTGAAAACTTCCTCCAAGGGAGGTCGATCAGGTCTGTTCTGAATAGAGGTGACGAATGAATCATATTCTGCTCCAAGGCCCTCCAAAACACGAATGAGTTTGTCCCTGTAAGGCAATGGTTCACCAATGGCAGAGTAATGGTCAAAAACAAATTTCAGACGAGAAACATAATCAGTGACAGTCAAACCGTCTTTCTTGATGGTTTGCAACTGAGAGCTAAGGCCCATCACAGTGGCTATGGATGGAGAATGATACATTTGGGTCAGAGAGCGCCAAATATCACAAGCTGTGTTGTATTCAACAATACGACCCATCATCGCAGGTGTTAGAGAGGAATAGATCCAACTCATCACTAGCCGATTGAGGCGCTCCCAACTAATGAACTCTGGATTGGGTTGAAGCATTTGGGCATCGAGAAAACGAGGAGGAATAGGAGTAGTGCCTTCAAGGTAATCCTCAAGTCTATGAGCAATAACAATGTTGAGAATCTGATTACGCTAGAGGAGAAGGTTCGTCTCATCAAGTTTGATGGACAAAGGTTGTGTTAAGGATGGAGAAGGAAGATGAAATGGGGCAGGTTGTTGTTGAGCAAGAATAGGAGGAGCAGGTGGTTGTGAAGCCCTAGGTGGTGGTGCTGGTGTAAGGTTATTGGCTGTTGGTGGGCCAGTAACACTGGCAGCAAAATTTAGGGAGTCTGTCATGGGTACAGGGGTGGGGATGCCTGGTCTGCTCTGATACCATAAAGGGGAGACAATAAAGTAAAGAAAGTATTGCCAACACCAGCACAATAAATGATGCTGGGAAGATTTGTATTAATAGAAGAGTGAGTATACACGTGGAGATTGTACAAAGAAAAGAATCCTGATGAGCAGGACCACAAGCTAAATATAACTACCTATAACTAATTACAATATCATACTAATTACAAAATGCTAATCTTGCTTATCAATTTTATAGAAGAGTTGCGATCTAGAACAGTGCCCTGTTCCTATAACAACGTTAGGTGTCTACGACTACGTGGCACATTTTTACTGGAATTCAAACACATTGGCTGTGTGAACGGCTTGATTAGGAGCCCAAGGTGTTTTAAACACCAACTAATGCGTACCACGTAGACACCTAACCTATTTTATAGCAATGGACACCGTGTTGGATCCTGAGTCTTTATAGGATAAGAAGAAGAAAAAATTCCTCTTTAACAAAAATACTTTAATTTTGAAAATAGTAATTTACCATTTTTGGGGATTTTCATTGTGTCTACGTTTTTGGGGATTTTCCCTTATAAATACTTTAGTGCTAGTGATTCCCAATTATTTCTATAATTGTGGAGTTATGTGGAAGATTTTCAAATTAATTTAGGGTCTGTTTGGAATGGAGTAGAGTGTAGCATAAATGAGGATGTTGAGATGGATGAGTGGAAGGACTAAGAAAGATCAAATTAGAAACGGATGCATTTTGGAAAATGTAGAAGTAGCTCCAAGCCTTCAAGAGGCAATAAACTAAAGCAAAGTTGGCTGAGATGGTTTGAGCACATTCAAGGAAGACTGATTACTACCACAATTAGAAGAAATATTCAAGTTGTAGGTCCTAAAAGAGTGAGAGGAAAACCTAAAAGAACGTTAGTGGAGGCATCAAAAGTGAAGAGTACCTTAATAACAAAACATATATGAACTCACTCTCAATAACAAAAGACTTGGCTCTGGAGAAAGTGGAATGAAAACATGATTTGTTTAGCTGACCTAAATAGTTGGAATAAGGTTTTGTTGTTGTTGTTGTTGTCATAATCGTCGTCTTTGTTGTGGAATGGAGAGTTGAGGATGCAACAATTGAATTATTGGGAGTTGGTGGTAGTTGTAGTGGGTAGGGATCTTGACATTCTTCCCTTTCTCATTTTATGAAAACTTATATCTATCCAAACGAAAAAAAGAGAGTTGGCAATAGGAGTTGGAGCCAACGTTGACATTGGTATTAGGTATTAACAATAGAAAGACGAGAGTTGAGACTTCGTGGGGAGGTTTGTAGTTAAAACTAAAGAGAAGTGAGAGTTGCAATTGACAAGAGAGCTACTAGTTGAGAGAGTACGGCATCCAAATGCATTGAGGAGTTGCAACTCTTGGTGCATCAACCTCCCTTCTAAACTTGCTCTAAGTTCATTTATTTTACACTATACAATGGTAGTAAACCAAGCAAGAACATTATTGGTTGCACCGGAGTTTTTGATAGTGTAGATACAAAATTTAGGTGGTTTGAGAAACATAAAATGCCTGTTCAACCATTAAATAAACGGTGAATTATTTTTGGAACCTTATCACTGTGTCAATCACCTTACTTGAATAAGAGTTATTAGAATATACCTACAAAAAAAAAAGTTATTAGAATATGCTTACGACTAGCCTTTCTTCCACCAAAAATACCTATAAGGTGCAATATTCGAAAACAAAAACATTAAACCCCCTTCATTGATTCATGGGTTCTTTATTTTAGATTCTATAAGATATTTTGAGAAGGGCCATGCGGCTATATGGAATCACTTTGAAAAATCTTGAACATTTAAAAAGTAAAATTTTCTAAGTTAGAAACACAATTCCTATTCATCTGCAAACTCGATGGATCAATTATTATGCTGCAAAAATGGTCTGAAAGACCCATATATTGAATGGTTAGTTTGCCCCCAAGTATTGGTGCAATTAACCCATAGCCCAACCTATGTAGGTGTAGTCTAAGCCATTGTAAACACTATCAGTAAATTTTACTCTTTTCAGTATTATAGTTTATGGTGTTTGGCAGTCTTAAAATTCAATGGGCCTCTGCATTCTCTTCATGAAATCCTTGTTTACTGATTCATACTTCAGTTGTCACCAAAATCTGTCTTGGAGAATTTATACTGGATTTGGTATTATTGGTTGTGGTTTTTGTTTATTTTAATATTCAACGGCCTTTATATTCTTGCCATGAAAAGACCTTCTTTACTGATCCATAATGCAGTTGCCACCAATATCTGTTGGAGAACGTATACTGGATTTGGTTGTAATTGGTTGTGGCCCTGCTGGTCTGTCACTGGCTGCAGAAGCAGCTAAATTAGGCTTGAGAGTTGGCCTTATCGGTCCTGATCTCCCTTTTACGAATAATTATGGTGTGTGGGAGGATGAATTTAAAGGTATTTGTTCCATTCCTATTAGAAATTAATAAAGTGAAATTTTCATTCTTTTGGTTCACTATTTTTGTCAAACCTAATTGTTTTATCTTTCAGATCTTGGGCTTGAACGATGTATTGAGCATGTTTGGCAGGACACCATTGTATATCTTGATGATGATGATCCCGTTCTGATTGGCCGGGCTTACGGACGAGTTGGTCGACATTTGCTACACGAAGAGCTCTTGAGAAAGTAAGAAGGCTATTCTTCCCTTTGTTCTTTGTTGTGAGATGTCTAGTATTCTGATTGGGCTGGAACTTCAAGAGCCAAAACAGTATAAAAGGGGACCTTTCCTGAAGTGGAGTGGAATCGGGCTACCTGACTGGGGCCCCCATTCTCCAACACATTTGTTTTCTAATAATTCCCCTATCCAATTTGACTTTTAGTGAAAAATATAGGGGTATGTTGGTCTTTTATATATTTTTTTGGTTTTTGCTACATACTATCTGTGACAGTATTTTTTATTTTATACTATGGTGGAGAATGCTAATATCCCCATGAGGTCTTGGACGTTAATGTTCCCCATATATATATGGGCTAGGGTTTTTTATTTTTTTGCTCTGTAAGGTTCCTTATGGCTGAGAGAGTTGCAGAGGTCGGAGAGTTTATAATGTTTATTGTTGATAGTGGATTTTTCTCTATCTCCTCCATGGACGTAGGCAATTTGCCGAACCACATAAATTTTGTGTTCTTTGTATGATTTTTTTGTCTTTATTTTTTTGCTCTTGTTAAGCTTCCACACAACATTCTTTTATATTTCTTACCTTATTATATGCACACCACCCACTTATTGACTTTTCTCAATCTGGTAAATAGATAGATAATGTCTATTGATCTCCTCTAGGTGTCTCGAGTCAGGTGTTTCGTACCTTAATTCTAAAGTCGAAAGGATTATTGAAGCAGCCGACGGTCATAGTCTTGTAGCTTGTGAAAGTGAGATCTTTATCCCTTGCAGGTACAATGGGAGACACTGAAACTTAACTAGTAACTATAAGTATAGTTGCTAACATCATGTGTAATGTTATAGGCTTGCTACTGTTGCATCTGGAGCAGCTTCGGGGAAACTCCTGCAGTATGAAGTAGGTGGTCCTCGCATTTCTGTCCAAACAGCTTACGGTGTGGAGGTTGAGGTATGATATCGTTTCCTAATTTATGATATAAATTAGCTATTTTTTATCATTATTTTGTGAGGTGCACTGGGCAGACTCATCTAACTTTTGAACCCTGTGAAGACTGGACTTTCACACATTTTAGCCATAGTGGCACTATGGCACCAGCATGAATGAGCACTTATAAAATAATCCATACTGCTAGGGTTAGATTCATCTTTCAATCATTTTTAGAAATCTATTTCTTCTCTATTCTTAAATGTTGAGTGTGCAATTATTTTGACTAGTTATGGATGTATGGTACGCAATAACTTTACCTATTTATCTTTGTACATATATGAAATAATATATTCTATCGAATATATTATAGTATTAACATGTCTTTTTCTTTCCTTTATGTTTTTGGTTTTTGCTACATACTATCTGTGACAGTATTTTACGTTTGAAGGAAGTTTGTTGGGATTCAATTTGTTGTATATTTTCAGGTGGAAAACAATCCATATGATCCCAGCCTAATGGTTTTCATGGACTACAGAGATTACATGAAACCAAAAGCTCGATGCTCAGATCCCGAATATCCAACATTTCTTTATGTCATGCCCATGTCACCAACAAGAGTTTTCTTTGAGGTTTGCTGGGTTTATTTTCTTTTTTGGCTTTAATGTATATTTTATTTTTTCAGTTATGTACCTGAATGCATAGAGAATCTAATTGCAGGAAACTTGTTTGGCTTCTAGAGATCCCATGCCCTTCGATCTATTGAAGAAAAAGTTGATGTTACGATTGGAGACCATGGGTATCAGAGTATCGAAGGTTTATGAGGAGGTAATCTGCTCTCCTAAACTATGATCTCATATAAACTAGAAGGATAAATCAACACTTGGCATGTCTATTGTACGTATGCTTGTATCAGAGTATCGAAGGCTTATGAAGAGGTTATCTGCTCACCTAAATTATGATCTCATATAAACTAGGAGGATAAATCAACACTTGGCATGTCTATTTTACGTATTCTTGGAGATAGCATCGTTCAAGAGTTAGAGAGGTACATTATATCTGCAATATAAAAGAAGTTAGGCATATGCCAAAATAACTGTAATGAAATTGGATAGTAATCTATTATTGGAAAGTGTTTTATCCTCTTCTCAATAGGGTTTTATACAGTTTTTGGTGGTTGTCTCTGTTGAGTGTATACCCCAGTTAAGCCCCATGACCCTCTTATACTCATAGTTCTCACCCACTCTGACAGATCAGTCTTTTGGAGTAGTTGGTTGGTTAACATGGTATCAGAGCGCCAGGTTCGTATATGTCGTGGGTTCGATTCTTTCCACCCCTATGGGTGAGGGGGAGTGTTGAATAGTTTCCTCCACTCTCTAGTGTGTTATACCCCAGCTAAGCCCTGTGACCCTCTTATATCCATAGCTCTCCCCCTCTCCAACAGATCGGTCTTTTGGAGCAGTTGGTTGGTTAACAGTTTCAGGCTTCACCCTTGAAATGCCTAATGGAAATTGTTTCAATTACTTCTAGAAAAAAATTAAAGTCTTTGATTCTAGTCACCTGTGATCCTTATTAATGGTTCATGCCTAGTTTTCACTACTAAAAGCTTTCATGTTTTAATCTTTGAGAACTCACATTTTGGAGTTATTGATATCAATCTATGAAATGTAAACCATTTAATTTATTGAGGGGCACCTATTTTACTCTAAATTAATTTGACCTTTATGAGGACTTTTGACATTTTAGTAGTGACATTTAGCGTTTGTGACGCGTAACTGATTTCTTTAGTAATGTTTCTTCTTTTGTACAGGAGTGGTCTTATATACCTGTTGGGGGTTCGTTACCAAACACAGAACAAAAGAACCTTGCATTTGGAGCTGCAGCTAGCATGGTGCATCCAGCGACAGGTGAGAAAACTGTAAGCTTATTTACTATTCTTATTGTTTGACTTAAATTGGGTGCTTTATCTCTTCCGCCTTCACGAAACAGGCTATTCAGTTGTGCGGTCTTTGTCCGAGGCTCCGAGATATGCTTCTGTAATTGCAAAGATTTTGAAGCAAGATAATCATCCCAAGAATATGGTTACTCATAAAAGGAATACTGACAATATCTCAATGCAAGGTATGTATATTATGTAAGTCGTGTTGTAGGGTATATCAATATTTGTTACATGTACGTATCAGTCCTTTCTTTACAAATTTGTTCATCGTAAGTTAAGTGATCATAGCATTAACGCTCCATATATAATGGTAAATACTAACATAAGTCACAATACTGCAAATAGAAATGATCTTTGGAAGAATGTCGTTAGATGATCGCGAACCATATAAAAAAAACATTCGATAGATATTTATAGAACATTAGACTAAGTGCATATTTTGTGGTATATGTTTGTGGAATAAATAAGTTTCTACTTTAGGATAATCCATTTTTTAAGGTAATAATGTTTGTAAAGATGTGTAAGAATATTAAATACATCGATGGATTTGGGCTGGAAACTCCACCTTTTCTTCTAAAGCCTTTCTAAGTTGAGTTATGTACATGACATTGTCTGTGTGTGCGCCACACATGCAGAGTCTAGACAATTTAAGTGCAAAGCTCATGCTTAGGAAGGCTTCTCATTGCAAGATGCAATCTAGTGTCAAGTGGTAATACTTTGAACCCACTGACCCATGAATGTTTGATGTACCCCTTGGTGACCCTACAGCATAAATCAGCCTGATTAGAGATTTATATCCGTTAAATTTGAGCCATGATGAAAAACAATCTAATAGCCTAAAATCTCTGCTAAGGCTAATTTTTGGTGAGTGGGTTCACCAAGGGGTGGGCCCAACATTTATGTGTCACGTGTACAGTTTAATTAAAAACACATGCGTGAACCAACAACTATGTGGAATAGTCCATGCTCAAACTGGATGGTTGTCACATAATAACATCGTAGAATTAAAAGTTTACTCTTTTGTACCTGTAGTCGTCTCCTCTACCAATTTGATCTCAGGCTTGACATGTTAAACAGACCTAAATCGCCACCCAAATGATCCCCACGCTAGTATAAGGTAGAAAGGAGCTGATCAGAATTAGAGGATACATGATACAAGAGGGTGAGGATCACCTTTTCAACAACCTCGAACATAATGGTGTTCTCCCCAGAACTGAAAAGTTTGACCCCCCCCCCCCCCCCCCTCCCTCCCTCCCTCCCTCCCTCCCTCTACCTCCAATATGGTGAATATATAATCTCTTTCAAATCCCAACCCATCAAAAAGGATAGAAAAGGGCTTCATTAGAAAGTTGAAGTGCTTTTGTTTTTTTTGTTGTTGTTGTTGTTGTTGTAGTACACCAAGTTTCCTCACGCAAATTTTGTTTGGTTCCTTTCTTAAACCAATTATGTTTTTTTGCTTATCCAAAATTTTAGAAATATTGTATTTAGGGCTAGACCACACAATTTGAGATTCCCACTTGGTATCCACTAAATACATTTCCTTTTTTTTTTTTTTCGAGTAAAAATTCTTTATTGAATATAGACATTTCCTTTTAGAAAACATCAACCAGAAAACACTTTGTCTAGTGGCTATTCTTTATTTTGAAAACCAGTCAATTAATGGGTTAAACAATTTATGTGTTTAGTTTAAACTGAGTTCAAACAACATTACTAAAATCGGATCATGACCAATGCAATACAGTTCCATGGACTAAATACTAATAGCAATATACAACAATCAAATGTTGAATTCAATTCAGTTTCATGATTAAATAATAATGTATATCAGTGGAACACGTCACCACTTCCCCGGCTTTGCACATGATCGATTCTTTACCTTCTCTAAACCCTAAAACACAATGAAGCTTTCCATAGGGCTGAAAAGTGTGCTTAGTCTCCCCTATATGGTGCATTTGTAATCTCTCAGAGTCCCACCAATCAAATTAAAAAGAAAGTGGCCGAACTTCATAAAAAAGGTGTAGTTTCAGTGACTATACCTTCTAACCACAATCAAGCTTTCACACAAGATGATCTTTTTGGTTTCCTTCATTGGCTTAATAATCTATTTTTAGAAACATTAACTTAAGTCTAGACACGCGATTTTACATGCACGGATCCACCATTACATATGTATATTCATACACTGATACACATACATACGGACCTTTGTTTTTTGCTAAACAGATACATATAATACTTGTGTATGTGGAGCATATTTTTAACCGAATGAATGGGGCATTTGTGCATATACATATAGACATATCTAACAAATATTTTTTTCTATGTTGAGTATACATGGTGAAGGTTTATTTGGGATTTTACCAATCAGATTTTCTGTTATATGTCAGCATGGAGCACACTTTGGCCACAAGAGAGAAAGCGCCAAAGAGCATTCTTTCTCTTTGGACTGGAGCTAATTTTACAACTGGATATTGAAGGCATCAGAACATTCTTTCGTACTTTTTTCCGTTTGCCTATGTGGTACTCTCAAATTTCCTATTTTTATATTTCCTGATTGATGCTTTCAGTCAAATAGTTACTATAATGTTTTTTGTAGAAGTTTACATAACATAAATGACTTGACAACTACTATTGAAACGAAAATTATTGCGAAATAGCAAGATGTTGTACGGAAGGGATGATAATTCTTGTGGTAGGGATGTTTTGCCAATGGAAACTCCCATTTAAACTGAACACTGATGTAGATCATTGTCAATGTTCCTCAAGAAGTTGAAAATATCATCATTTCTGAGTGATTTTAGTGACTGAACTGGTACAATTTTAAAAAATAATTAATAGGAGCTTTGCTAAGCCAGGCATAATACTTATACTTGTTATGTTAACCAAGTGCCACTGATAAATCTATGGTTCTCAAAAGAATATGCTGATTATATGATTAAAATTTAAAACAGTTTATAATTCATGCACTTGTGCAGTCTATAACATGATTTAACATGCTATAATCATGAATTTTCAGCATCAGCATATGACACTACGCACAATTTATATTGTCTTGAATTTTTTTTATAAAGAAAATAATCCTATTAATTCTTGTGGTAGTGGATCGCAAATCTTTGGGATAAGGTTTCGACGACGATGATGATTTATTCTTGTGGACACCTGTGTCTACACAATATATACCAAATAATAATTACACATGATTCATGATCAAAGTATAAACATCACAATAGCATTTTTAAGCATAATGGGTGCATTACTGAAAAGCATCATTTGTGCATGTTGTTCAATACTCATGAGGCATGTAAACATAAGATTGGAACGGACTTCCTCGGCATTGTTTATAGTATTTTGAAGTGTTATCTGTTTGCAGTTATCGTACTGGGCATTAGGCATGAGAGGAGCATATGCATTAAGGGAAATTTTCTTGTTGAACCAGTAAAATGTGGCCCAAAATTGGAACAGGCACATAAAATGCTAGTAACTTTGTCTGTGTTGTGGGAGGATGAACAATTTACTAGCCCAAGATAAAACACTCATGCTGTCCCAAGATTTGACATACAAATCTCAAGATTCTTCCATCAATTCCATTTTCACTGCACACCCATACCAGCTTGATTGCCCTAATCCTGATTTTTGGCCTTTGAATATAATTATGTAATTTTCAACTATGACGTCAGGTTTGTCAAATCAGGCCCTTGTGGGGGGTGGGGGGAAAGCGAGGAAATACGTATCTTAACCATGTTTTTAGTTTCTGAATTAATATACCAGTAGAAGCTATTTGCTTGCTTTGGAACTTGAGGAGATGGGGTTGAATGATGGATGGATTGACGTGTTTGTCTTGCAGGATGTGGCAGGGATTTCTCGGCTCTTCACTTTCATCGTCAGATCTCATATTGTTTGCCTTTTATATGTTTATTTTAGCACCCAACAGCATGCGTAAGTGTCTTGTGAAGCATCTACTTTCTGATCCCTCTGGAGCAACTATGGTAAGAACATATCTCACATTGTAGTTTGTAAAACCCATATTTCAGCATCCATTGTCCCAATCCTAGAGTTTTATTTCAGAGTAAACTTAGTAGTCCACCTACCCAAGAACCCCTTAGAAGGTCTGTGTATTTCTTACATTTCTCTGTATATCCTTAAATCTCAAAATAGTAGAGTAATTTCCCTCCATAATTACAATTGCACAGTAGCCTTACAATTCTTATATGAACCCAATAAAAAGCTCACTAGCATTGTAATTCACGCCACGGTATTTCTTCAAAACCAGCTTAATTTTTATAATTGGATTATTCATCATCATTTTGTTTTCTGTCAACCCCTTACTTGCTAATAACTTCCTATCTGCCGTAGACTCCTGTTCTTCTTTGTCCATAACCATATTTTTTTTGGAAGGTAATCGTGAAGTTGGGTTCTAAGAGAGTTGAACCCAAGACGTGGGAACACTTCCCACATGTCTTAACAACTTGCTAAGTTGGCATCTTTTCAATTGCACTTCTCCATAACAAATACATTGGGTTTTGGCCTATTTTTCTCCTCGTCATTCATGTTACGTTAAAAATATAGGATTTTCTGTTGGTTTTGAGGAAACGAATTCTGGAACTTGGTTAAAAGCAACTGAAATAGGAATTATATGCGCTAAACACATGATATAGACAATTCAAATCTGTAGTCTAATTGGTGCAGGTATTTCATACGTATTATTAGGGTATCAAGTTATGGGTGAAGGTGTTGGTCACATTTGGATCCATTGCGTGGTTGACGTATTGTAATGCAGCTTTAAGATCGTGGGTTCAAGTACAGCTTAGTTGGAATTTGATTCAAATATTAGGAAATATATGGAAGAAAAGATGAGAATTTGATTGAGAAATTGATAGATTTGAAGGCTCGATCTATATCACTAAAATGGATTTCAGACAAAGTTTAGTTTGAAATCAATGGTTTTTGGACAAACCATTTTTCAGGATTTCAGACAAAGTTACAACTTTTGGAATTTGCACAGTCCACGACAACCTCTGTTAATAGGTCTCAATAATTCTTTTGAGAGCTTGGTTTCGGTCAATCCAAACCAACACAACCCTTTATGCATACACCATCCAACTAATAGTTTGATAATGCCAATGTGAGCATGATTTCTACAATGGCACAGTAACTGCACTGCCTTGGCGCATTTTTGGTCCTCACATTTGAACTACTAAAAGTAATATCTGTGGAGTTGGAGAAAAGTTTTTTGGGACTGAACATAATGGAGAAAAAATAAGCTATGTTAACTGGTTCACAAATCTAGTAGCAAACCACAAACTGGTACAAACCGAACCAGTTCGAGTTTCGATTCGTTGTGGATTCATAAAATCCAGTGAACCTAACGAATCCCTTTATTTTGGTGAATTTTAGAGATTCCCTCATGATTTGGTCAATATTAGAGTTAACCCTTATTTTAGAAATCCCAAGGTTTGGTTAATATTAAAGATACCTCTTTGTTTTTAAGCTGATGATATGCCACCTTGACCCGAGTTTTCTTCTCTGAGATTAACATAAATGACTTAAATATCTGCCACGAACTACCTCTAACAAATCCGGTTTGTTCAAGAGTGATAAATCACAAACCCAAATTCAAACCTAGTGATCCAACAAACCAAGTAACATCAAATTTAAGTCTATGAAAACAAAACTCTCGCTAATCAAAAACTTAATTTTGCGATAAATAATCCAACCTGCTACAACTATTTGAATAGGAAGTGAAGTTGGTAGGGCTGTCGGTGGATCAGGCCCACATCCGATTGGGGTTGATTTGGTACCGATCCAATAAGGATCTGATCCAAGAGACCGAGACTGATCCGATAAGTGTTGGGTCGGACCCCTATCGTATCGGGTTTTTTATTGGAACTCTGTATTAAGATCCAGATCAGATCCATTAACAATCGGATCATGTCCGGATCAGACCAAACCCGAATTTATATACAAAATCTAAATAAACTTCATACATCTCAACAAAAATATAATATAATTTATATATTTTCTAACATATAATCAGACTGGGTCCTTATCGAGTCGAGACATGATGGATTCTGATCCGATCCAATAATATATCGGGTCGGATCCTTATCAATATCCAAACCATTGATCTAGACCCAAAGTTATATGAATGGATCAGATCCGATCCATTGACAGACCTAGAAGTTGGTATAGGTGTGAAAATTTTGCTTCTTCGCAATATATTGAACGGTTGGATAAGATTCAATCAGTTGATCCCAAATGACGCTTTGACGATCAGGATATACTTCCATTGAGTCGTAGCTGGAAGGGCATGTATAAACACGTTTAATGGAGAGTTATTAAAAATACTTAGATATGCGGTAATGGAATAATCTTATTCAAAATACTTGATTAAAGCCTGTAGTTCATGTTCTCTTCTGGATCTAGGATAACATTTAACATTTACCTGTAATCTTCATCTTCTTCGTGATAGAAGTGTAAATATTGTCTATGTAAATCTACACTAATTATTTATTTATTTTTAAAGTATAAAAAGTTATTTTTAGATTCTCAAATATGTTTGTCTTCAATAGTAGTTTTATGAAGAAATTCTTGATAAATTTGGGAGTCCCAACTCAAAATCAATTGGCAATGAGGCAATGAGTGTCGGGTGTGGGACTAAACTCACATCTCCGCACGTGTCGGCCAGACTGGGCCAATGCACGTGGAGATATGAACTTGGTGATATAGAGGAGAGAAAAGTCTGCTCTGATATCATAATAAATTTGGGATTCAACTCAAAACCAATCTAGTGGAGAGGCCCATGAGCTTATAAGGAGAGACACAAGGTAATTTGTGTTTGATGTGGGACTTAACAATTCTTTATCGATTGTTCTGCATTCTCTGCGCCCATATTGCTACTTCGAATGTTATTTTGAGTCACTATGTTAAGTTTCAATTGAAAAACAAAGAAATGCTACCACCATCCACCAAAGCCCCTTCAATTACATTGGTAAGTTGTTAGAGAGTTACTAAAATGAATTACGCTATGAGAGAAAAATCAAAGCCCCCTTTGACTTGATGATCATGGCTATATATATATATTTATAGGTGGCGTTCCGGAGCTAATACAAAGCCAATATGTTTGTCCTATGTGGCTCAAAATTTTTGGTTTGAAGTGATTTTTGGTGAGGATGATCTCTATGGTGAGGAGATCATTCTCACCAAAAATCAGCGGAATCCGAAACTTCTAAGTCCATCAAAAGTGGTTTACCGAAAATTTGTGAATCACTTTTTGATGGACTTAGAAGTTTCAGATTCGACTGCTTTTTGGTGATGATGATCTCCCCACCATAGATATCATCCTCGCAAAAAATGAGTTCAATCCGAAACTTTTAAGCCACATAGGACAAACTTTTAAACCACACACACACACACACACACACACACACACACATATATATATATATATATATATATATGGGTCCCGTTCAGCAACAAACATTTTGACAAACATTTTGGCAAAACATTTTTCAAAACATGGGTTAGAGGTTTTGGAATGGGCTGATTTTTGGTGAGGATGATCTCTACGGTGAGGAGATCATCCTCACCAGAAATCAGCCCATTCCAAAACTTCTAGCTCCAGTTTACAAGTTGAAAAATCGTGGACCGTCCATTTTTTGTAAACCATTTTTTATGGGGTTAGAAGTTTTGGAATGAGCTGATTTTTGGTGATGATGATCTCCTCACCATAAAGATCATCCTCACCAAAAATCAGCCCATTCCAAAACCTCTAACCCATGTTTTGAAAATGTTTTGCCAAAATGTTTGTCAAAATGTTTGTTGCTGAACATTTCCCTATATATATATAGGGTCGGTTCCGTAGACACATAAAGCTACTCATAAAGGTTCGGAATGGGTTGATTTTTTGTGAAGATGATCTCTGTGGTGAGGGGATCATGCTTGCAAAAAATCATTCAATTCCAAAACTTCTAACCCCAACAAAAGTGATTTATTAAAATTGGACGGTCTAAAATTTTTCAACTTGTAAATATGGAGTTAGAAGTTTCATAATGAGCTGATTTTTGGTAATCGTGAAGTTGGATTTGTATCCAGTCATTTGAAGGATTCATTTTAAAATAGAGGGCCGTAAATTGGGTGAAGCTTACGCGTTTCATTTAAGAAATTTGGGGTTATTTTGATATTTTTGTTCGTTTGTCATTTTTATCTTTTTGGAGTAGGTTGGTAAAGTCATTAGTCAGGGGACGATTATACATCTGAAATCAAAGAGGCTATTATAGACAGAATAATGATTTTTTGACATCTGATATCACAAAACTGTAAATCATTTGCCTCGGGATACACAAAATCACAAATATTTTGTGTATCCTGAAGCAAATGATATACAATTATGTGATGGGGGCGTACGTCAATGGGGAGGCGTTAGATTATCACGATTCTTTTAGAAACACCCCACTGTAAAATTGGTGATATTAGGTTTACCCTTTTGCAAAATGCAAGATTAGATTTACACCCCTAGACCATAAGTCAACATTTGTTTTTTTTCATTTTATTTTATGATTTAACAATGAAATTTTTATAAGAGGGTAGGCCTATTCTTGCCTTTTTGCAGGGGATTAACCTAATATCACCAATTTTACTGGGAAGTGTCTCTGGAATACCTAAAAAATTAATCTAATGAACTAGATAAGACAAAAAAAATAGTTACGATGTGTTGACACTTTGACTAAATGAATATAGTACAAAACATCGATCTTACATATGTCACTCTCATGCAGACTCTTTGTCGACCTCAAAATTGTACTTCATATCACACTTTCTTGATGTAGAAGCGTATAGGAGCCATAGATACTTTTCATTGAGATCCATATGAAAAAGCATCTATCATTCCTACACACTTTCACATAAGGAAAGTGCAATTTGAGATACAATCTTACAGTCACTCCAACACGACTCTAAACAAAAATATCAACTAATCAAAATTGAATATGTGTCACTAAGAAATAGGCGTAAAAAATGATTTACGAAATTATATCAAGCAAAATGAGGTTGATGGTTAAACAAGATGGCCACAAAGAATCCAATAGACAAATTTGTCTCTATGATCCACATAAACCATGTGGCCTGAATTATCCACATTCTCCATAGATCAGTATCACATATATTAAATGGTGAGTGTGCGAGCAATTATTAAGGCCCTATTTGATAACACTGCCAGTTTTTTTAGCATTGCTGTAAAAAAGCGCAGTGATCAAAATTAAAATTATGATTAAAAATTATTGTGTTGTATACAAAATTGTTGTTTTATGTTTGATTAAAATAGTTGCAACTATTAGATTATGATAAATCGACGAAAATATCTTTACCTATAAATTATGAAACTTATAGTTATTTTTACCGGATCAAGCAAAATAAATTAAATAAATAATATTAAATTATAATTAAATAAGTAAAATAAAAGATAATGAATTAAAAATTATCTAAATATTAGTACATTATAGCTAAACATACTTCAAAATTTCGATAGTACCTCATCTATACCACACTAAAATCAAAGGATTTAAGTTTTTTTTTTTTGGTCTTTTCCTTCGAAACCAAAATGAAATTGAAGGGTTCAAGTAATTTTTTCGTTTTATCCTTCAAAGCCAAATTGAAATCGAAGGATTTAAGATTTTTATTTATTTTTCCCTTCAAAACTAAACTAAAATTGAAGGATTCAAGTAATTTTTTCGAGTTAAACCGAACTGAGATCAGATTTAATCAATTATTGTCCCTATTTATTTTCAATTATTATTGTAATAAAAAATAAGTTTGATCATGAATATTCTTTTTTTTTTTTTTTTTAATTCTTAATTCTAAGTTTGACAAAAACTTAAAATTAATTTTTACTTATTTTCATTGGTGGATTTATTTATTTTATATATTTAAATTGGTGTAACAAGTAAAGTTGGGATGCCAATAGTAAACTTTATATACTAACTTGGAGTTTAATAAGTAAAGTTGGGTTGCCAATAGTGAGTTTATTATTTTTTATTTTTGTGAGTAGTTAATTAAAGACATGAATAGTGATTTAGAGGTTGGGAGCCGTCGGAACCATGACTAGTAGAGATATGAATGGCAAGTTTATTATTTTTTATTATGTAAATAGTGAATTAGAGACATTAATAGTGAATTAACGAGAGACTATACCAAACTAGAGACAAAAAAGTCGAGTCGATGACCTCAAAAGCATACCACAAGAGTAAGTGAGAATCGAAATACTAAAATTGAAAGGCATTATTGACCTTTCACATTCAAGAAAAATTGTTTATTTTATACTTCCTACATATATGTAAATCATCTCTTTAGATGATTGGTGTAATCGTTGTTGATGATCTCAAAAACTTACATCAATATGTTATCTAACGGATTATGGCGATCCAAACCAATTTTTGAAACCCGCAAGAGTACTAAAAGTGTTGTCTTAAGCGTTATCAAAGACTCACTAATATATTGGTGCGCAGTTGTAGTAATCGATTGAATCACTTTTATAAACAAAATATATACATGCACATGTCATCTAATCAAAGTCAAAGACGACATGTCATCAAATTATAGACAAAAAAAAAAAAAAGATTTTTAAAATTATATTAAGCAAAAATGACGTAGACGGATAGACAGGATGACGAAAAAGATTTCAAGAGATAGATTTGTCATGCTATCCCTATGATCTACGTAATCCATGTAGTTCGAATAATTCTTGTGACCTAAATAATTCACATTTGTCCAAGATCAATGTGGCTATATTAACAATAAAAAAATCTTATCTAATCAGAACCAATACGTATCACCAAAATATATATAAAAAATTGATTTACAAAATTATATCAAGCAAAATGAAGTAGATACTATTGAAAATTCCGATTCTAGTTTGTTGAAACAATAAATTATAAGTAATAGTATAATATAACCAACTTGAAGAAATTGGAAGAACTTATCGATGACTAAGGCACAAAGAAGTCGCTGTCCTTAAAATCAATTTCGCTTCTTATGAATGAATCTTCAATGCAGTCAGTCTCAAGTGTTTAGTTTCCAAGATTCAACTTGATCTCAGTTCGCCCCCTTATGAATTTTTTTTACAACTCTTATAACTAATAAAGCAAAGAGAATCTTTTTGATTTTTAACTCATACAAAAAAGGAAAAAACTCTTTTAATTTATGTTTCACCAAAAAAAGAAAAATTCTACTCTTTACAAGTAATACTCAAGTGGTCTTGAGTTCAAACCTTATTCTCAAAAATATATGAAATAAAAAACTATGACATGAAATAAGAATTATGAATTTTACAATAGATACACAAACAAGACAACCATAAAAAACTCAAGAGAATGTCCTAGTAATTCGCACAATCCACATCTTCGCATGACCTGCTTAATCCCCATCATCCATATATCAATGTGGCAAATACTACATGTTGATTGTGAGAGTAATTACAAATGTAGTGGTGTGCACTTAATTACCAAATCAAAAGTGTTGATTAACAAATCAATGTATCACTTTTATAGACATATAATATATACATGCAAATGTTTGCAGAGTCGTATTGGGGTGACCTCAAGATTGTATCTCATATTACACATCCTATCATGAAAGTGTGAAGGAACCCTAGATGTTTTTCATTGAGATACGAGTAAAAAAGCATATAGAGTTCCAACATACTTTCACATTATGATGTGCGACATGAGTTACAATCTTGAGGTGATTTAGGTTAGGAGAGGAGTAGAAAGGGATCTTCTCACCTTCCCAATGAGTTAGAAATATGGAAAATGCTAGAGTGACACAAATGGAAACACAAAGGTGATACAAATGATGTAGTGGTGGGCACATAACCATAGATGTTTTTTACTTGTATCTCACGGAAAAACATCTAGGGTTCTTCTGTACTCTCACATTAGGATGTGCGATACGAGTTACAATCTTGAGGTGACTTCAGCTAGGAGAGGAGTAGACTTAGAAATATGGAAAATGTTAGAATGACACAAATGGAAACACAAAGGCGATATAAATGATATAGTGGTGGGAGAAAGATTTTGTTAACAAATGAAATTTCTGTAAAACACTCTTCTCTCAACATAAGAGAAAGAGTCATAAACCTCTCTCGTATATATATAACATATTACAAGAGAATACATTTAGTTTGTTACTCTGAAACTAACTTTATAACAAAATCTTTAACAAACTCTTCTAACAGAATCCGTTAACTACAACCTTTTAGAACTCCAGCTGGATCCAAGTCATCATGATGAGCTGGACATGACTCACATGCTGACATGGATTTCTTATGGCTTTCATCCCCCCACAAGCTGAAGGGTCGTGGCACGATGCAAAGTCTGGACTTCAAAGAGTCGAATCTTGAGCTTGACAAATGCTTTGTAAGCAAGTCTGCTATGTGATCTTCTGTTGGAATATAGTAGAATTACAGCTTCTTTTTAAGGACTAAGTCTCGAACAAAATGAATATCTATTTCAATGTGCTTCGACCGAGCATGAAAAATCGGGTTGGCTACCATATAGCTTGAGCTGATGTTGGCAAACCATATAATAGGCACATCTCGTTGAGGGATACACAATTCTTGTAAAAGGGACAAAGTCCAGACAATCTCAGCTGCTGATATGGCAAGTCCCCTATATTCAGATTCAGTACTACTTCTAGAGACAACCTTTTGTTTTGTCGCAGACCAAGACACCAGATTATCGCCAAGAAACAAACAATATCCACTAGAGCTTCGTCTATCATCAGGAGTGGAAGCATAATCAGCATTAGCGTAGACTTGTATTTGAAGATGAGTAGAAGGGTGAAGTCTCAAGGCTTGGTGCATTGTACCTCGCAGATATCATAGAATCCGTTTGGCAGAAAACCAGTGTCGTTGATGGATTATGCATAAATTGACAAGCTCTGTTAACAACAAAAGCTATATCCGACCTGGTTAAAGTGATATATTGTAAGGCTCCGACTAAGCTTCTATACTTGGTTTGATCCTCAAAAGGCTCCCCATCATACTGAGACAAAGATTTACCAATAGCTCCTGGAGTTTTTGCTGGTTTACAGTCAAGCATCTTTGTTTTCTCAAGCAAGTCAACAATATATTTGGTTTGCGATAGATGAATAGAATGATCATCATAGATGACCTCGATGCCAAGAAAGTAGGCCAACTGACCAAGATCCCTCATTGCAAAAATAGAGTTTAGTTGGGTTATGAGGCCAGCAATCTGTGTGGTTGAGCTTCCAGTGATTAGAATATCGTCCACATACACCAAAACAACTAGTGTATCAGTTTGGCCAATCTTCGCAAACATGGAGCTATCTGACCTTGAACACAGGAATCCCCACTGTTGGAGAGCATGGCTTAGTTTGATAAACCAAGCACGTGGTGCTTGCTTCAAGCCATATAAAGCTTTTCGGAGTTTGCACAACTTGTGAGGGAAGTGCTGATGAGAAAACCCGGGTGGCTGAGACATGTACACAGTTTCCTCAAGATCGCCATTTAAGAAGGCATTTTGGACATCTATTTGCCTTATGTTCCATCCAAAATGAAGAGCAAGAGTTAAAACAATTTTAATCGTTGTTGGCTTCACCACAAGATTGAATGTATCAAAAAAATAAAGACCTTGGGTTTGATTATAGCCTTTTGCTACCAAACGGGCCTTATGCCGTTCTAAAGTCCCATCTACTTTGTATTTGAGCTTAAAAACCCATTTACACCCTATGATGTTGACATCGGAAGGAGGATCAACTAATTCCCATGTGTTGTTTCTTTGTAAAGCATTCATTTCCGTTTGCATTGCTGCTACCCAAGCAGGATCCTTCATAGCTTGCCTGATTGTGGTTGGCTCTTTTTGTCGTGTGGCGAGAAACAATTGTTTCTTTTTGACTATTCCATTTTGAGACCTGGTCACCATCTTACGTGGTGCTGCCATAGAAGCTAGGGGAAGAGTCTGTACATGTTGTTGGTTAGCTGATAAGGAATGATGACTTGTGGATGGAACAGAAGAAGTGGCAAGTTTTGATGGACCAATAATTAAGTGATCAGTAGAATGGGTCAGAATTGGAGCAGGTTGGGGTAGAGAAACAGGTCGTCACGAAGGAATAGAGACTAGAGCAGGTGTCAAAATAAACTTTGGTGTAACAAGATCAACTAGAGAAGATGGTGTGGCAAAAGGAAACTTGTTTTCATCAAAAACAACATGGCGTGTTATATAGACTCTTCCTGTTTGAAAGTCTAGACACAAATAGCCCTTATGAGCAATAGAATATCCAAGAAAAACACATTTAATGGACCTATATTGCAACTTGTGTTTATTGAATGGTCGAATACAAGGGAAGCATAAACACCTAAAGATTTTCAACATAGTGTAATCAGGTGTCTTATGTAAGAAAACAGAGTATGGAGAGGCAAAATCTAATACTTTAGTTGGCATTCTATTGATTAAATGAACAGTTGTTTGAAATGCATATAACCAAAATGTCAAAGGTAAAGACGCACGAGCCAAGAGAGCCAAACCTGTCTCTACTACATGTCTATGTTTTCTTTCCACTCTCCCATTTTGAGTAGAAATATAAGGGCATGAAAAACGATGAGCAATACCATTAGATTGAAGATAACAAGAAAACACCTTAAATTCTCCTCCATTGTCAGATAGAAGAGTTTTTATCTTACTATTAAACTGATTTTCAACCAGAGTTTTATACTGAATGAAGACTTGCAATGCTTGATCTCTAGTCTGCAGAGGAAAAAATCATGTGAATCGTGTACTGTCAACAACAAAGAGTAAGAAATATCTGGAGCCTGAAGTAGACAACACAAGGGTTGGCCCCTAGATATCAGTGTGGACAAGTTCTAAAGGAGAAAAAGCTCGAGAAGTTGATATATGGAATGGTAATCTGTGACTTTTAGCATGTTAACAAGAAGAACAAATCAAATTTTTATTCACTGAGCAAGAAATATTACAGCCACTTAGAACCTTTTGTACAATAGTAGGAGAGACATCTCCAAGACAATCATGCCAAACTGCAATGCTATCAGTAGAAATAGTAAAAGCTGAGACAGGGTCTTTATTCAAAAGAAAAGCACTATTATTCTCTGTATCTTGTGAACTGGTGACGGGTAGCTTATACAACATATTCTCAATCCTGCCTCGAGCTAGAGCCTGCTTTGAACGTTGATCCTTCGATCCATCACAATGAAATATTTGGGATAAAACTCAATCATAGAGTTATTGTCAGCACAAAGTTTAACAACACTAATTAGATTGGTAGAAAGAGAAGGCACATGATAAACCTTATTAAGAGAAAGAATTGTGGGATCAGAAACTATAAAAGCAGTACCATCATGGGAGATGGGAATTTGCTTACCATTATTAATAGTAACTCTTTCAATACTATTATAGGGAGTCGTATTCGAAAGAGTAACTGCATTTGGAGTCATATGATGGGTAGCTCTAGAGTCAAGATACCAAGAATCATCTGCAACAGTGTTAGGAGTAGCAACTAGTGCTGACATTTGACTCTGAGCTTGATTATTGTTAGTGGATTGTTGAACTTGAAAGGTAATATCAAACCTATGATAACAATTTTGAATAGTATGGCCAAATTTACGACAAAGTTGACATTGAGGCTTTGTATTATTGTTGTTGCCTCTTCCACCATGGCCTTCACGACCACCACGACTTCGACCTCTTTAGATATAATTCGAATTCCCCCCTTGTCTAGACCCTTGGTTTGATGGTTTCGGATATCCCTGATTATTCTTGCCATAGGTCTTTCCACCTGCATGTTGTTCTGAACAAAATTTGTAGATATTATTCCAGTATCATTAAATGAGTTTTGTTGTTCTAGACGATGTTCAAAAGTCAGAAGAAGACTATGAACAGCTTCAAGAGAGAGCTGGTTGTCTCTAGCACTTATTGAAGTAACCACAACATTATAATCAGCTCCTAATCCAACCAACAGATTCATAATTTGATCTTGTTCTGAAACAGATTCTCCTATTGCTGCAAGACTATCACAAAAACCTTTAATCTTCATAATAAACTCAATCATTGACATTGATTTTTTTCTTTGTTGTTTGCAACTGTAATCGCAGTTGCATAATTCGAGCTCACGAGGAAGATGAGAAAATTTTCTCAAGAATTCCAGGCAGATTGTGACGTGGTATGTCCAACAATCTGAGCCATAATCTCAGGAGTTAGAGAAGAATAGATCCAACTTAGGATTAACCTATCTTGTCTACGCCAAGTTACAAACTCTGGATTGATAGCTCCAGTAGTAGGAACAATTTTCTCAGGACAAACTGATAAACCTTTAATGAAATTCTCAAATCCATTTGCATAGATCCCATTATCCGTTTGTGATCTCCAAATGACATAGTTTGATTTATCAAGCTTAACAGGAAGAATATGATTAAAGAACTGCAAACTTGAAGCCGGAGCAAGAGAAGAAGAATGAGATGCTCCAATTGATTCTGAGAAGGAAGAGGAAGAGGTCAATCCAGATGCAGAGGTCGACATGAAAGCTTAAAAAAAATTGGTTTCCAGGAAATTAGCAAGAAAACGGAAAAAACTAAGCTCTCATACCAAGAAAGATTTTGTAAACAAATGAAATTTCTGTAAAACACTCTTCTCTCAACATAAGAGAAAGAATCATAAACCTCCCTCATATATATATAACATATTACAAGAGAATACATTTAGTTTGTTACTCTGAAACTAACTTTATAACAAAATCTATAACAAACTCTTCTAACAGAATCAGTTAACTACAGCCTTCTAGAACTCCAGCTAGATCCAAGTCATCATGATGAGCTGGAAATAACTCACATGCTGACATGGATTTCTTATGGTTTCAGTGGGCATATAACCGTAGATGTTTTTTTTACTTATAGCTCACGGAAAAACATCTACGGTAATATGCACAATACTTACGTCATTGTGTCACCTTTGTGTCATCCCAGCGCGACTCAAGAAATATTGAAGGGTGAGGATCCCAACATGAAGGGTAGGTGAGGTTAAAACATTCACGAGGTTGAAACGGACAAGAAGAGTACACCACGTGGCAATTATAACATCTTTATCAAAACTTGATGGAGATGTCCTTATCGTTGAATTTTCCCATTGAAATAGTGGGTGGTATATATACATATACGTATTTGGACAGCTGATGCCCTCGCCAATCGCCATTCTCTCTCTGTTTAGGTAGGGAAATTGTGCGATCCACCTTCAACGATTATAGGGTTCTTGAATTCTTCGACTTGCGATCGAATCAGAGCAAGAGATCTGTAATTGTTTTGGTTTGAGATCAGCAAAATCATGACTTACGCATCTCATTTGTTGCGCCACTCTAGAAAGGTATTCGATCCTTCCAATTCATTCTTAGTTTCTCCTTTTTAATTTGTTGTTCTTTTTGTTTTTGTTGTTGTTGTTGTTGTTGTTGTTGTTGTTGTAATCTTACAACATTTATGATAATTTTAACTGTAAATTTGTTAAATTTCAGAAGAAAATAATCTTTCCCCAGAACTTTGTTTTTTGAGCGATTATTTTCACTGTTTGATCTATAAAGGGAACTCATTTCGAATTGCTAACCTGACTTCGTTATTTGTTGGATTAATAATGGACTTTAATTGAAAGAAAATGAGAAATTAAGAAACCTAGTTCATAACACGCTAGGATTGTTTACCTATATATATATATATATATATTTACTGTACTTGGTATTGTTTGATCAACAATTTAATCGTTGGTGTTCGCTAGGTTATGATTGTGACGAAAAATGACAAGAAAATGGCTGTTGTCAAAATGAAAAGGAAAAAAAAAAAATACTACTTTGATTAGGTTCATTCGAACTTAGGCTACTTTTGGATGGGGGTGAAAGATTCTCTAAACCATGCAAAGAGGTGTAAAGCTTGTCAATTTCATGGAGATTACATTCGTCAACCACCGGAGCCATTGCATCATACAATCGCATCTTGGCCCTTTGACGGGTGGGGACTTGATGTCGTTGGACCACTCCCAAAATCTTCAAGGCAACATCTCTATATCCTCGCCGCAACAGATTACTTTTCTAAGTGGGCTGAAGCAGTTCCCCTTCGAGAGGTCAAGAAAGAAACGGTAGTCGATTTCGTCAAAAGTAATATCGTCTTCCGTTACGGCATTACACGATATATCATGACAGATAATGGGAAATCTTTTAGCAATGCTGATGGATCAATTCTGCATAAGTTTAACATTAAGCAGAGATGTTCTACAATGTACAATGCTGCAGCCAATGGACTCGCCGAAGCCTTCAACAAAACTCTCTGCAAACTTCTTGAGAAAGTTGTCTCAAAATCTAAAAAAGATTGGCATGAACGAATTGGAGAAGCACTATGGGCATACAGAACCTCATACCGTACCTCCACACAAGCCACACCTTACTCATTGGTTTATGGAGTTGAAGCCGTTCTCCCACTGGAACGACAAATACCTTCATTAAGGATTGCGATTCAAGAAGGTTTGACCTGCGATGATAATGCTAAGTTACGTCTGGCTGAACTTGAAGCATTGGACGAAAAAAGATTGAAAGCACAACAACGGCTAGAATGTTTCCAAGCCCGTCTGTCACGTGCATTCAATAAGAAAGTTCGACCACGTTCTTTTCAAGTTGGCAATTTAGTCCTTGCTGTACAACGACCAATCATCCTCTCACACCGTTCTGGAAAGAAGTTTGATCCGAAATGGGATGGGCATCATGTAGTAAAATAAGTATACACTAATGGTGCATATCTTCTTTTAACACCAGAAGGGTTACGTCTTGGCCCAATTAATGGCAAATTCCTCAAAAGATACTATGCTTGAAAGAATACGCTCCCCAGCACGAGCCTAAACTGTTTGACAATGCTCCCCAGCACGAGCCTAAACTGTTTGACAACGCTCCCCAGCACGAGCCTAAACTGTTTGACAATGCTCCTCGGCACGAGCGTAAACTGTTTAGCAATGCTCATTATCGTACGAGTTTAAACTACATGATACTCCTGACCCGCATGAGTTAAAACTGTGAGTCCAAAAAAAAAAAAAAAAGAATTGAGCTCGCTAGATTGAAAACCCGAGAGGGCGGTCTAGGCAAAACTTAGAGCATCCATCTGAACTACGTTATGGTTTGATCCCGTTTTTGGGTACGTAGGCAGCCTGTAAAGTTACTTCAGGTTCAACCCACAAAAAAAAAAAAGATATACTCGTATAAGGAAAAAGGGAATTTTATTAATTTCAAATGAAGTGAACAATGATATAATTTCCTAAGTCCTATACATTAAAAAATAAATAAATAAATAAAACTTAATATAAAGAAGTAAGGTTCCAAAACTTCTTCTTCAAAGACTCTCTCTCGGCTTCGCAAGCAGCTATTTCATCATCATCAATGATTGGAGCATTAGATAAGCGAGTACACTCCGCTTCAACAGTAAGTAGAGCCTCCTCATCTTCCTGAACTTGAGTATTAAGAGATTCTTTAGAAGTAGCGACCTGTGGTAGCATTTCTCTGATTTGAGTCAACTCGATTTCTATCTCAACTTCTCGTTTAGTCAGTTCAACTTCTTTATCTTTAACTTCAGTCAGTTGCGTACGTAAACTATCCACTGATTGACGTTTTAGTTGAGCTTCCTGATCCAAGACAGATAGCTGAAGATCCCTATCATCTGCTGACAAAGATGATAAAGCCTTCTCTCGTCTTGAAAGATACGCTTCTACTCCAGTTATAAGTGATTCGAAGAAGTTAGCAAAAGGCATAGGATCAGTTCTGAAAGCATTCTTGAGAGAAGAGATGATGGCCGGCATATGAAGTGATTGCCATTCTCTTAGGTTGGAAAAGCCAATATTGAGCATCAACTCAACCCTAGATCGAAGGAATTCATCACGAGCTCTATGTAATGCTTGTTGAACGCATAAGTCGATGTCACTATCATGTAAAGAAGCTTGTCGAGTTTGGGTAGAAATAGTAAGCATTCCACGTGACTTCGGAACAATCACAGATGAATCAACCAACTTATTAGAAGTAGGTAAAGCCAATGCGATAGGAGCCGTATGTGTAGTTGAAGTTGATGAAATGCCATGAGAATTTTGACGAGGACATGAAGAAACCTCATCCCCATCACTCTTTGAGGGGTCTTCAGTAGCAATCAATTCCGAAAGCCCTCTACTAAGATGACTGACATTCAAAACATCTCCCATACCCGAGAAGGCAGGGAAGATTGGAAAATCTTCTGAGGCGAACAAATCGGCAATGGAATGTATATTGGTTGATGATTCTGCGAGATCAATTAAATCACAAAAGATTATACATTTAAAAAAAAAAAAAAAAACATGAAATTTCTAAGAAAGGAAAAAAGTGTGTAAAGTTACCTTTCCTAGGAGACACATCATTCTCAGCTTCAGCTTCTTGCCTATCCGGAGTCACACTCGTATCTTTAGGCTTAGTCTGAACAACAGGCTTCAAAGAACTAACGGGACTTGATTTATGAACAACTTGTTCTACATCTACCCCAAGAATGCTGGCCTGTTCTGTTCGAGTAGTCGTTGGAGTCGACAGTATTTTTTTGAAACGCAATTTCAATCTACGTTCTGCAATGACATTTTGCGTATCATCAATGCTAGTGTGTTCTATTCTTCTTTTTCGAGAAGGTTTTTGCGTGACAAGCAAAGCACGACGTGCCTCACGATCTTCAAATCCTTTTCTTTCATCAAAATTAAAGTTCGGAACGGAGACGCTATCTTCAAGAAGACGAAAATTAAGGGCATCCAAATGAGGTAGTACATCTTGAACCCACCAATCCCTATAACTCTTATCAAATTGTCGGTTCATGTCTTGCACTTTTGGAGGAATAAAAAAATTGACTCGACTTTTGGTCTGAGTCAAAGACAACCATAAACTGTATAACTCTATCCCATCCACGGATCTTGTGAAAGGAATCGGAGTTCCAGGGATACGTTGACGAAAGCCTTGTTGACGAGCAAACCTGTGAGGGCTATACATTTCCACCTCGTAAACATCACCATATCGAAACATAACAAATCCAGGACGACAGCTTATCATGAAAGCTTGAATTTCAGAAGGATCATCACCATCATCAGTCCGCATCCTTCTATGACCTTTTGGCGGCCAAATCTCTTCCGGATACCATTTAAAATCACTAGAATCCATGGTTCTTATCAGATTCCTTGCATCTTTAGCACTATCTTCCCAATAAAAGTATGAGTTGGAAACACCAGCTGTGCGAACCAAATACGGAGGTCCAAAGTCAGCATCAATGCTACCAAATACTCCCCGAGGAAAATGAAGTCCAACCCACCCAAATAAGTAATGAAGGGGACAATAACTCGTGGAGGCACCTACAACTTTCTGTGTTTTCATACCCCAATAAGTCTGAGTTAGACCTTTGTATAAACAACACAGAAGTGGAGGTACCAAGCTGAACGTAGTACCTCGGGCCATCAATGCTGCCACCTTGAAAGTACCTGGACGAATAACATCACCATTCTCACAAGGGAGAATAAAACGACACAACCACAATGAGAGGTATGCAGCTGTCATAGCTTCATCTTCAACATTCTGATTTGCAAGAAAACCGAGCCTGATAAATGGATTTTCTCCCTCCTTACGACCCCCCTTAGCCAAAGAAACTCGAGAAGAAAAGGGTCTTTGTAATTTTGTTCTAGGGTATTGACGGCCATTACGATTAATGTAGAACGATTTTGCCCTTTCTTTATACTCTACTGTCAGACGAGGATTAGAAATTCGTTCAGCTTTAACGTACCAGAAATCAAGCCACTCACTGTGACTAACATAGTCACTCCCTTTTTCAAGAATCAGTAAAGTATATGCCTTGAACAGATACTGACAGGAAAGAGGAAGCCCTGAAATACCGTTGCAACCCATGAGTTCATTGAGACTGGGTACTACTTCTTCATAATACTCACCGGTGATAGAAAGCCCAGAAATCTTTTGCATTTCCCATAAAGAAATGCCAACTTCCCCACGACCTGTCACAAAAGTATTGGTTTCAGGACACCAAAACTCACACAAAGCCCGGTACATACCGTTAGGACGACTGTACTCCTTACTAGCTGCAAATATAGCTTCACCAAGGGAAGCTGTCGACTTTCTGCTTTGTAGTTTATGGCTCACGTCCAAACTCCAGTCCCAAAAACCACTGAGATATCGAATGTCGCCTCGAGGTTCAATATCCGAACCCCATCGAGTGAAACGTTGCATGATTTTCTGTGCCAAAACAGCCTGTGGACAATTAAGAGTTCGATCATGATGTGGAGGATGACATAAAGATGGCTGACGCTCCGTATCAATATCATCTCCAGGAAGTAGGTCAACCGTTGAAGGATATTCACTCAAAGCTGCCAAATCAAGTGATGTGTCCCTTTCTGTATCATGTGCCTTCAAAGGACCAGTCATCGGTGTGTGCACTGCAAGTTTCAGCTCCATAGATGAAATATTTCCTCCTTTTGAATGACCAGATATCATAACATGGGGAAAACAAAGCCATTTTCCTTTCTGAGAAGGATCTGCATGGTCATCTACCCAACCTTCACGCGGTAAGCTTCGTTTGGAACGATTCTTATTCCTTAAACCTTTGGAAAGGGTGTTCCTAGCCATCTCTGCGAAATTTCAATGAAAAAGAAAAGAATAAACACATTTATTCAAAAAAAAAAAAAAGTCTTACTAGGTACTAGTGTCACATTGACTAAAAGTATATAAGAGTATGAATAAAAATCCATCATGTTCAATAGTGCTATGGCGCTAGAGGTTAGCCAATTGACGTTTGTCCACTAGTTGACATTGTCCACTCTTAAGCACTAATGATAAATGACTGCTTTAGAGCTTGACCAACTAACTGGACAAATAGATCGTCGCATGATTCTTCTACTTGAACAAATCCTGCTTCAAGTAATTTTTCAAGCCAATTGACGTTTGTCAGCCAGTTGACATTGTCACCTCTTAAGCACTACTGATGAACAGCTATGCTAGAGATTGGCCAACCGGCTGGACAAATAGCTCGTCGCATGGTTCTTCTGTATGAACAAATCTTACTTCAAGTGATTCTTTAGCCAATTGACGTTTGTTAACCGATTGACATTGTCCATTCTTAAGCATTATTGATGAACAATTGTTTTAGAGATTAGTCAATTAGTTGGACAAATGGATCGTCGCATGGTTCTTCTGTTTGAACAAATCCTGCTTCAAGTAATTTTTCTAGCCAATTGACGTTTGTCAGCCAGTTAACGTTGTCACCTCCTAAGCACTACTGATGAACAGCTATGCTAGAGATTGGCCAACTAGCTGGACAAATAGATCGTCGCATGGTTCTTCTTTTTGAACAAATCCTGCTTCAAGTAATTTTTCTAGCCAATTGACGTTTGTCAGCCAGTTGACGTTGTCACCTCCTAAGCACTACTGATGAACAGCTATGCTAGAGATTGGCCAACTAGCTGGACAAATAGATCGTCGCATGGTTCTTCTTTTTGAACAAATCCTGCTTCAAGTAATTTTTCTAGCCAATTGACGTTTGTCAGCCAGTTGACGTTGTCACCTCCTAAGCACTACTGATGAACAGCTATGCTAGAGATTGGCCAACTAGCTGGACAAATGGATCGTCGCATGGTTCTTCGGTTTGAACAAATCCTGCTTCAAGTAATTTTTCTGGCCAATTGACGTTTGTCAGCCAGTTGACGTTGTCACCTCCTAAGCACTACTGATGAACAGCTATGCTAGAGATTGGCCAACTAGCTGGACAAATGAATCGTCGCATGGTTCTTCGGTTTGAACAAATCCTGCTTCAAGTAATTTTTCTGACCAATTGACGTTTGTCAGCCAGTTGACGTTATCACCTCCTAAGCATTACTGATGAACAGCTATGCTAGAGATTGGCCAACTAGCTGGACAAAGAGTTCGTCGCATGGTTCTTCTACGGATTTCATGATCATCCTTCCATATACCATGTATGGAATTCTCTTCTACATATGTAATAGAGGTACAGATGTTCTTTCAATCCCTAAGAAAGCTACACATGTGTTGGAGATAGATGAAGAAAGAAATTCAGAATCATCAGTGTTCATAGGTGGGAATCATTAAGCAAGTGTATTAATGCTGAAGCAAATGCAGCAAAGGAATCTTTCGAGTCTATGTTTGAAACACTATCAAGAGCAATGAAAAGAGAAGCCGATGCAGCCTTTTTTTTTATTAAATGAAAATTGGGGATTGCACATGCTATATGTTCATGTCTGTATTCCAGGACCCATGAAAAGTGAGCCTTGTTGTTCTGATGAAGAAATCAGATATGCCAACAGAATCATGACTTCCTTCTCCCCAAAATTATGCTCTGTTAGGTCTCCTCATCATTACCATTAACATGGGTAGTTCATGTAGGAGAGAAAGGAACACAACTTGCTCATGAACGTGATCTCTGTTACAACATCAAAATTGTTGGATATGGATCCCTCAATTTCAGCCCTGAGACAATTAAATAAAAAAATTTCTGGAGAGGAAGTAATGGTTTTAAAAGCTATAAAAAAAAAAAAAAAACTTTCCTTGGATTACAGCAATACAAGAAGAAAGAAGCAAAAACTCGGAAAGAACGTACAAACAACCCTTTCCAATAAAAATGGGATGAGGATTCCTTTGGCAGATATTAGGGAGAGATCACTTACATATGATCTGATGTAAACGTCACTCCTACGAACCGTTGCAAACGCCTTCCAAGAATCTGTGTTGTGTTCTGTTTATAAGAAAATAGAGCCTTCTTCAATAAGATCTGATGTGTCGAATTAAAAAAAACACTCGCTGCAAATCTCTTCAGGAATCAACCCTCACTGGTAGCAGTCTTGTGTTGTATTTATAAGAAGATAGAGCCCTCATCAATGAGACGTGATGTGTCGAATTAAAACTCTCGTTGGTGGTGCGCTCTATTAATGAGAAGACTGGAGTTCGAATGTTTTTCGGACTCGTTGTGGAGTTTGTATGGGACTAAAACTCTGTTTGGAGGAGTAAGATTAAATAAAGAATGGGAAAGAGCTACAAAAGCTAGAGTTTTAATTGAAATAGAAGACTAATGGAAGATCTCGATTCTAAATTGATGAAAGATTTCAATAATAAAAAAAAGTGAGTCCGCTTTTTATATAAAAAAAAAAGGAGAGTTTGCGGCCAGTATGAGTCCGCTCAACTGGACTCAATTGATATTGAGACAACTCAGTCAAAATTAGAGGTTGGAACTTCTCGAGATCAACCCAAACGAGTCAACCTAAACAAGAATGATCGAAAATATATATATATACGAGCAAATCTTTCTTCAATTCTAGATTTGAATCGGATTTCAAACGAAATATATATATATATAAATAAATAAATAAATAAAGAGACGCTTGAAGAGCGAATGGCCGAGAGTTGCCGAAATCTGTGGAGACGACGAGAGAACTCATAAAAATGGTGCAAGGTTTCGTCGAGAGCAAGAGGAAGAGTAGATCCATCGAGATTCAAGAAAGCTTGACGAATTCGGAAGCTAGAAACGCCTTCATCCTCAGCCTTGGCAGCAACTCCACAATGGCTAGGGTCGTCGATCGAACCAGATCGGCAAAGATGGAGACTTAAATCTCTAGATTTCGACTCTACGGCTAACTTCTTGAAGCGAAAGCTCGCTTAAGCACCTTCGATAGATCCGGATGAAGGGTTTGAAAGGCGCCTTCGCTGATGAGAACTTGATCCCAATCGAAGACAACAGAGAAACAAGATTTAGAAGTTTGTTTTGTTACAATCTCTATTAACACCCCAATTTTTAATTGATAAGTCTCAAAGGTTTTGCACAAACCCGTATAAAACAAACAGCAAAAGAAAATACTATCTTCTTGAAAGATAAGAAGCTAAGTTTACCAGCTTAGTAAGATTTCTTATCTTACCAAGGGTCCATGGTTCATTTTCAATAAACCTGAAGCCCATTGTGAGTCAACTTAACTTGGCTCAGTTGAAATTGAGGCGACTCGGTAAAACCAAATGTGGGAGTCTTTCAGGATCAACCCAAAAGCTTGACGAGTTAATTCAAACAAGAATGCTCCAAAAAAAAATTGATAAAAAAAGGGGGAGACGTCAATCCTTCAATCCAATGGTTATCATTTTCCTCACAAACCCCTTAATTTCATCATCCAAAACTCTATCTTCAAATGAGCAGCCATTGTGACTTTTGAGGAAGAAAATTTTGGATTCCACGCTATAAACCCACCATCAACATCACCGTTACTATTCTTATCAAGGGTTGATCTCATACGTCTCATTACACATGAAAGTGTTGCTAGGCAAAGGAAATGAGGAGATAAGTATGTGATCCCATACATCTCAAACACACCAAGACCATATAAGCAACGGCTTTGGTGTCATTGGGTTCAAGAAAATATAGAGATTCTGATTAAATCTTGAGTTCGTATGATTGGGGACCTAATCTCATGCATCTTAGGTACAATAAGTAATGAGGTTGGATGTTTTTTTTTTGGGAGGATTTTGATCCCATACAACTCGGGCACACAAGTATTAACTTGGGTATTTCGAGGCTTAATTCTTTGCATTTCAAACAAATACAATCTTGAGTATTCATCCCTGCAATGAATTACAGGTTTGAATATTTTGAGGATTTAATATGGTGCACCTCAAGTATACTAAGTCTCAAGATAACTTAGTAGTTTTCAAGGAAATACTATCTAAAAAAAAAAATTCTAGAAAATATTTTCTTGAGAGTTTTCAAAAAGGTTGCTTCTCGCATGATTGCAAATTGAGGTCGTGTGTTACAAACTCCTCCAAGCTCAAGTACTTGTAATTTTCTAAGTAAATTGGATGAATTCATCAAGTAAATCCAGTTGAAAAGACAAAGGAAGTTCACCCCGATTGTTTTCTCTAGCAACAAGTTCTCAAGGAAGCGAAATGTGATTGATCTTAAAATTGAGGACCTTCACTAGGCTTCAATAGCTTGAAAGACAAATGAATTAAAAATACACTACAAGGAGATCAGATGAAAATGCCAACATAAAGGTTACTCTTCACTAAAGCATTTACACTCCTTACAACATGATCAAGGAAACATCGTCGTTAGCTACGCATCCGACAACGCATCCTTGAGGGGGCATTTGTAGGCATCAAAATTTAAACAGGGTCTCTAAATCCTTCTAAATTAACAAAAAGCTCATCAAATCAAAATTTGGCCCACAATGTAAATTGAGGGACAGGGCCTCATATAGTTTGGGTTTGGGTTTTCGCAGATAAAACCCATGAGCCAACAAATTCAAGTGATCCACATTAAATATTGGGCCTTACACTTAAATAAATAAGTTTGGCCCGATAATGATCCATTAAATCCTTAAAATTGGATTTGGACAAATTTAGCCTTTTAAACAAATCAATTAAACCTCTTTAAGTTGGGGTATAATTGGAAAGTTAAATTACCTTTAAGTCTATAAATACAAGAGCCTCTCTCATTGAGGGGGATGGGGATCACTTTCTCTCAGAAGACAGAAGCTCTCCCTCTAGAAAAGAAGCTCTCAAGCCCTCCTCCAGAGACAAAGCAAGGTTCTTCAGAGATCCGGACTCCGACTAAAGAGAAGATCAAGCATAAAGCCCTTCTCCGGAAGCCAAGAAAACCTTCTCAACCGATAATGCGCGAAGCCCGGAGAGAAGAAGATCTACAGAAGCCTCTACAGAAGATCAAGCACAAAGCAAAGCCACCGTTCAAGCAACCTTCTCAGCCGATAAAGCGCGAAGCACGGAGAGAAGAAAAGCTACATACGTCATCACTATCTTTGTATTTGACTGTTAATCAGAGGAAACACTGAGATCTGTATCCACTTTTCATCAAAAATCAATAAAATCATTTGCGATCTTATTTCACGGATCTCGAGGTAGATCCGTTAAATTTATTGTCGACAGCGGATCTTCTTTTTTATTGGAGAACTTTGTGTCAATTGAGTCATGGCAGCACAAACCATAAATTTTATCTGTTACTAAAATTCTCTTTTATAGATTTGATTTGATTGGTTTAAAAGGCATCCTCGGTCTCTGTCACTTGATGGTTGCATTCCTACCTTCATAGATTAATTGATCTCTATTTTTAAAATCCATAAATCATGTGTGATCTGTGATTAATTTTTTGATGGCAGCACCCCTACTTTCATGATTTGTGATTGTGTGTGATCTATGTTTAATCTTGATTTAAACTTGTGATTAGTGATAGATTTTTTTTATCAATGATCATGATTGGTGATCATATCTCTTAATTAATTTTTTTTAGTATCATTTTATTGATAGAGATGCAAAAAGTAGTTCAAAATATAATATGTGCCTTGTGAAGACCTCAAAATATCAATTGATGGCTCTGACTCTGGTCATTTTGCCAAAACCTAACAGTTTTGAACCTAATAGTAAATTAGAATTTTTTTTTTTTTTTTTTGTTATTTTGAAGCTAACTAACGTGATTTTAATGATATGGATTGCAAATTTTTTGTTTTTTTTATTATTATTATCAAAATGATCTTTGATTATATGAAGTTTAAATGTTAAAGTGAGGGCATTTTTTGAAATCTAAATTTTGATGTCGAACCACTTCTACTCCGTCTTCTGTCATTATAATGATAAAGAAATTTAAGTATTATTATGAAATTGGAGTCGATTTATTCATAAAAAATAGAGTTAATGTTATTTTATTTTATTTTGCGTGAAGCAATTCCAAGGCCACTTTACTAAAAACAAGGTAATTAGCACGTGAAAAGTTATTTTGAGAATCAAAATAACACAAGAAACGAGGTCTAACCTCATTCCAAACACTACCTACATTGAGATACGGCCTACTAGAAAAAGCCAATAGGAGTTTACCAAAGGAAAAATAGTAAGGTCAGTGGGAGGCCGGCCTGCATGGGTAACTTTTACATATAATATTAAAAGGAAAATTACTTAATAGACACTCTGGGAGGGGTTTCTTTCTGACAATTCCCTAACTTTTAAGCAATAAGCCATTATTCCATTTATTAGTAAACTTTGTGTAGCTAAATGGTCTCTCGTCCTCATCTCTTCTTATAATATTTTTGAGTCCCAACCAATTATTTTCCCATCTTTTCCCGTACTTAGACTTTTCAACAATGATTATAATAATTTTTGACATTTTTTTATTATCCTGAATGAAAAATGGAGAATAGTAAACTTATAATATTGAAGTTTTTTAGATTGATTTCAATAATTTATAACAAAAAATTTCGAAGTAGCTGGGATTCAAAATTTTATAAAGATTTAATCGTTATTATAATATTATATATAAACGTTACCAATTCAGGTAGGCCTCCTATTGAACTTTTTTTTTATTGAATAATGATAAATGCAAGCGGTCTTGGTACACGATTGACATGGCAAGGACACATAACCACACATCTTTTTCCTGTGTATCTTGATGAAAATTTTCTATGATATACTTTTGGTATTTCAAAATTTTATTGCTCAAACAAGATAGTAAAAGGACCTTCTTTCGTAACAAGGCAGTCCAATGACCTAATAAGTATCCTTTAAAAAAATTTAAAAAATATTATTTTTTAATAAATAATAATTTAATAAATTTTCCTATCATAATTGAACACAAACGAGACTTTTCTCATAAGTCCAAAATCCAAGCACTATTTACAGATTTTCCCTTAAAGTTGAAACAACTCTTTCAAAATCTTAATTTTTAAACTTAATTAAGATAAATAATCTTTTAACGAAATTTTAGTAAGACACTCTTACAAATTTGGAGATAATAGGATACCCCTCCCTCAGCAAAATGTAAGCCACCTCGATTAAAAGTCAGCATCATTGTCTTGTAAAGAGATGACGACATATTTTAAAATTTATGATGGTCACAAGGGGCAGGTACCTTGCTTTGCATCTCAACAATCCTATCTTGAATTTTCACAGTCAAAGTCACCGGGAATTATATATATGTAAAAGAAATTTAGGTACTCCAAATAATGTTATGAAGGGAAATGGGGTTGAAGAACCATTTAGATATAAGAAGTTACATAATGGACTATAAAGATACAGTCCAAAACTCAAGGACAATTTAGAGAAATCACTTCCATAAGATACATTATTTTATAGCCAGTTGGATCTCTCTATCATTAGTCTCTCAATCTTCTATAAAATGATCATACTTATCAATTTAAAATAGATTTTTAATTTTATATTTTATTCTTATTATTTTAAGAGACATCTTACGCGACAAACAAATACCTTAAGACCAAGGTAGAGAGTGTTGAGTGGGGATAAAATAAGGTCTTTAAGGTAAAAGACTTAGTGGCTCAAAAATAAGAGGGGTTAGTGAGGTGAGAGGCAAAATGGTCAAAGGTCAAAAATGAGAGTTGTCATAATTACCTTGGAACCAAAGAAAAAGTGTTCAGGTGAGGTAAAGTGAGGTATAAATAGGCCAAATTTTGGCATGTCCTATATGCGAGGTACAAACATGGTATTTTTAGCTTAATTCAAAAGGCTTGTGGGCCCTAAGTCTCCTCTTGATAGTGCCTTTGAGCCCTTTTTGTGTAAGATTTTCGAATCAAATCCTCTTCCGTAACATTTCTTGAATTCTCGGGCTCCATCCAGACAAAATGGGGGTGTCTACACTACCTTTTCATCAATAAAGAAGTAATATGTAAGCTAGTTCCAAGAAATGAACATGTTAGAAGTAGACTAGAAGAACTTGAAAAAAAATTATTTCAATGGCTCTGAGATGTAAGCATCAAGCGTTACGGGTTGGGTTTAGGGTTTCAACTAAGAGAGAGAGAATTATGGTTAGAATTTTGATTGAGAGAGAGAGAGTTAGGGTTAGGGTTAAGGTTTACAGGGAAAGAGATACCTTTAAAGAGTAGATTTGGAGCCTTCGTCTGAAAGAGACAATCAACAAATCATTTGAGAGCATCAACAGTTGAGTTTGAGCTTGAGCATGATCTTCGTGTGAGAGGGTATCTTGGTTCTCCAAGAGAAGAGGAGATCAAGAATATGGGAGGGAGACAAGAGATTAAGAGAGAGATGTGAGAAAGGGTTTCATTTGTTCGAGTGAGATGGAGAAGACAATCTATTTTTGCGTGAATAAAGAAACTAGAGAGGGTTAAAGTAAAAAATGCTAATTTCACAATTTTTGAACGCAAAAATGCTTTCCAGTTGGTTTATTAAATCCAAACCATTTGATTTAGATCTAACGGTCCAAAAATTTTGGTGCAAAGCTTGACGCAGTTTAGGGCATCCGATCCGATTCCCATATAAATCGCGATGGGTATATCAAAATAGTCCCCGTCCTGAATTCAAGTCGATTTTTATTTTTAATACCAAAATCGTTTAAAGGGAGTGTTTGCTCATAACCCAACACCGTTTTGACATGTGGCACTGATGACATAAGTAATAATAGAATAACTTTTCTCTCTCCTATCCCTACTAAAAAAATTGAAATTTCCTGATAAGACCACTTTGTGGCATTCAAACACATGATCCAATATAGCAGTGTTGTAAAGGATGAAATTTTATGAATTTCAACCAAAAAATAAAATTTTAATTATTTTTCACCATTGTATTTTAATTTTAAATTTGGGTGCTTGGTAGTCGTCCATTTTCAACACCATTGATCACACTCAAAAAATATATTTTATTTTTACCATAAGTGTTTTCATGAAATTTAGAAGGTAGTGGTGTTCGATTTCCACTATGATAATCCGTTTTGATCCCACAATTCTTTTTAAGATTTAAAATCTAAAAATTTAGATTTCTTGGCAGTGGATCCTCTATAACACACTTAATGATTGAGAAAGCACTACAGCAGTGATAAAAATTAGATCTCACACTTAAAATCTAGGTAGTTCACTGTCGTTCATTTTAAAAGTTACTGATCTGCATCAAAACACTTGTTTTTTCTATTAGTATTTAAAAAAAATTAAATTAAATCTAAATCATGATCACAAGAGGTTGAAATGTTAATTTTTTTTTTTTTTTTTTTAAATGGTGTTGAAGACATGCTATAGGAGCTCTATGCTAAGAAGATCTGCTTCTGTTTGTGGGAGAGAGAAATTTCTCTCTTAATACGTAAGTCATTAGCGCCACATGTCAAATAGTTGTTGGACTGTGAGCGTTATCCAATGGGACAAAACCCAAAACCCACATAACGGGACAAAATTGCAGTCCTTAAAAGGGTCCAATGCTTGGAGCACTCCGCCTCTCTTTTGTAACCCTAACACAGTATTTTGTTGGGTGGAGATTCCTGTGACCGAAACAAGCTCTACGTCTCAACCTTTTCTCACAGGTTTCCTTAACCATCTCTCTTTTTTCTGTCTGAAACAAAAGCTTCGTATTATTCACCCTTATGTTTGAATTTTGAGAAGAAAAAGAAAAAAAAATGATATCTTTCAGATTTGGGAGTTTGGTCGACGTCCGATAACTGTCCATTTTCAAAAGCTTGGATCAAACCCAAAACAATTGTTTTGAAAGATAAAAAAAAAAAATTGGATCCAAGTTTTTCCATGAAATCTAGAGTGTTGTGGTGTTGGATTGCCAATGTGATGATGCATTTAAGCCCTACAACCGTTAGTAAGATTTAAAAACTAAGGAAAGTGTTTTTCCATATGTCCACCATCATTTTAAAATATTAAATACTTATATTACCATCAATTCTTTCAATAAATAAATAGTGTACCTTCTCTCCTCGTAACATTTATTCTCTACCAAAAAATAGATGAAGCCAAAAAAAAAAAAAAAAAGTTTTATTTATTTATTTATTTATTTTAGTTTTACCATGAAAACTAGAGGGTTGTGGGGCTGCATTTTTAATGTGGCCATGTGGGTCCAATGATGGTTATGTGACAGAGAATCAATGTGGAGAGAATATAATGGGTATCGACTTAAAGAACTAAGGGTATTACAAGTATTCAATCTTTTAAAATGATATAGATCTAACTCCAAGGTTTGTAGATTAATGAACTCGTTAAAGTAAGGTCCACTTAGAGCCCCCCCCCCCCCCCCCATCAATACAAGAGATATTCTTGTGTTTTTCAAATTGACAACATGCCTCTATTGTAGGGCCACTGAAAATATTTCCCCCCCCCCCTCTCTTTTGATCGATTTCATAGATACCCATGTGTTATTGAATCTCAAGTGTTGTAAAAAACATTGAAAATTTTAAAAATAATATTTTTGAGTTTTTTGTCGAATTCCATCATCTTCAACTCCCCATCATTCTTGAGATTTTAATGTTGAGGAAAATAAAATTTTGAGAGAGAAGATAAAAATGATATCATATTCAGTGATTAATTAATATTTTTTGATTAATATGTCGTCTGCAATTTTAATCAACTAATCCCTTATTTGGAGAATTTTACGAGTTTTCTCAACAATTTTGCTTCAAACTAATCATCATTACATGAGTGCCAGAAAATAATCATTGATTTACCTTCTGAGTTATTGGTAAGGATGCAGAATTTTGCAAAATTAGAGGTAGAGACATATGATGAGTTAAAAGAGGTATTTGACCTAGAGGATCTTGAGGAATGTCGTGATTTGATCCCCAATTTAAAGAGTTATATATGTGCAATCTACCCAAGCTGACAACCATATGGAAGGGAATATGGAATATGATACAATCAGAGGAAGAGGAAGAAAATGATGAAATTATAGTAAAGGAGGTCCTTGAGACTACAACTGCTTCATCCACCAGACTAAGGCAGTCGAAATCTTACTATGTGTCTAGTTCTTTTCCATCAACCCCGATCTTCCAAAATCTACAAGTGCTAGAAATCTCGAATTGTCACACATTAAAGCACCTCTTCCCAATAAAACTAATTCGAGGTTTGTTGCAACTACAAGTACTTAAACTACAATTTTGCGAGGAGACGGAGGAGATATAATTGTAGGTGAGGTGGGTGAAGAATATGAGGAGGACAAGATGGTATCCCCGAGTTGAAGACTCTAGAACTCGTCTATGTCCCAAAGCTCACTATGTGAAAACTGAAAATTTTGACAGGAAACTTCGACGGGCCAAAGCCCACAAATTTTAGAAAGCGAATTTTGACAGCCTAGTGCCGTTAAAATTTTTATGATCCCCAATTCGACGGCATAGAGCCATCAAATTTCTCCCCATCCTCCATAAAGTTAACGGTTTCAGTCCATCGAAAATGAAAATTTTGATGCTTTAGTCCGTCAAATTTTATGAAATTCAACGGCCTTGGGCTGTCAAATATAGGCTTTTTACACGTTGTGGCTCTTCAAAGTTCACCATAGTGATTTACTTTTTTATTGGCCTTCTTTGGAAGAATTGTGCGTGGAGGAGTGTCCAAACTTGAGAAGGCTCCCTTTAGGCCCCTTGAGTGCGCCAAAACTAAGAAAGATTGAAGGAGATAATGTTGAATGGTTCGATTGGGAAGACCAAAGTGTCAGTGCACGCCTACAACCCGTCTTCAAGCAGGTAATTATTATGTCTTAACACTTCTGTTTGGCCTTTAAATTTAGTTGTCCTTTCATTTACTATCGCAGTCTTCCTCGCTGAAGTGGTAGGTCCTTGTTACAACCATTTGACCCAAAAATGCTATTCAAAATTTATGATATTTTCTGACTTCTCCCCATGAAAGTTCAAGTTGGTGTTTTCTCCACTAGGAGATCTAGAGATCACAAGCAAGTCCATTAACAAGCTCGTGATGATACTTGTGGAGCGTGAGGAGTACTTACTCTAGAGGGTATCAAGCTTTTGCATGTCAATGTGAGTAAGGAAGAGTGGAAGCTGGAGACCCTATGCGATCTCTACAAGACCTTAGCTTTCACGCAGAGTGTCGTCTTTGTAAACACACGATATGTCATTATGCTCAAATTCAAGTCTGAGCTCTCTCGAATTCTCAATAGGTATCCTGAGTCATTATTTAAAAGATTAATGCTGGAGTGACCTCAGGGGGGGGACACCTTGACGTGATGGCGTGCGCATGCCCGTAAATGCATTTTCTTCGCGATACGATTAAAATTCATCTACGGACATGCGCACGCCACCACGTCAAGGTGTCCCCCACTGAGGTCACTCCAGCACAACTCTAACACAATGATAGCCCGAATCACCTTCTCATGAGAATTAGGTTAAAGATTAGATTGGCTTAGAATTAGATCAGATCAATTGAAATGTACTTCTAACAAGATTATTTTCTAATATAAACCTTATTAGGATTATTATAATTTGGGATCTAATAATCAAAAAGTTATTTATTTATTTATCAAGGATTTACTATGATCTGCCAACTCAATTAGAGAAGTAGCTCGGTTGAATTGGGTTGTTTAGGAAGGAAAAGTGTCGTTGATGCGGAGATCAAGGAGTTGCTATCTAACGTACTGAGTGTCGTCTAAAGGGCTTGGCAACATTGGCAAGAAGTCTCAACTTTCAAAAAAATTGTGATATTGGACACGGTAGCTTTTTGTTTCTCAGCTATCTCTATGTATCTCTTCTTTGTTCTTGATTTTTCAAAAAATCACAGATTTAATTGTCAATTTTTTTGAATAAATCACATTTTATTTTTGGCGTCTTTTTTAGTGTTATTTTCTCATTTAAAATATAGAAAACATATCTTTTATTTTTTTAATTTATCCCATGTGTTCCCAATTTTATCGACTTCTGCCAATTTTTTCAAAAGCTTTCTCTTGTCGAATTATTCCTGACACCCGACTTTGTCGCTATGGTTGGAAGCTTGTTTTAACAGAGCATCAAAAATGAACTCATGGGAAACTGAGAAAAACCATAAAATGTATTGTAAGAGCTAAAATGTATATTTTACGCATGTTTCTTTTACGAAATACAAAATACAAAAATCGAACTTCACACTAACCTTCGATTTCAACCTCCTCACCCTCTTTCCGACATTCGTGATGGTCAATCAACTCTTGTCGATCACCAATCAATGATTTCTTTCCAAGGAAGTTACAGATTTGATTTTTAATTTTTTTTATTAAAAAGCATCGTGATCTCTGTCACCCGAGAATAGACCCTAACAAAGGAGATATATTGATCTCTATTTTTAAAATCCACAAATCATGTGTGATCTTTGATTTATATTGTGATCAGTGATATATTTGTATCCAATGTTCATGTATGCTCTGCAATTAGTGATTAGTGTTAAATAACTTGTGATTAGCCATAGATTTTTTATCAGTTATCATGATTGGTCTCTTAATTATATATATATATATATATATATATATATATATATATATAAAATAATGTACTTTTTATGGTGAATGCGAATCTATAAATATAAAACTAGGAAATGTAGGATTAGAGCTGTAATTATACAATAATTGATCAGAAATGTGGACTTCCTTTCATATGCCTTGGAGTTATGATCCCAAGTTGTATATAAATATTAATTATTCAGTGTAGATAATGCAAATTAAACTAGACACTAAAAAAAAGTTGAATTAGACAATAAAAAGTGGTGAACTTGACACTAAATTTGATTCAGATTTTTTTCATTTTTATTTTATTTTTCAACTTCAATACTAGATAGATCTATCTATTCGAAATACTCAGCTTGCATATATTATAATTGTAAAACAGAGACTCGAATCAAAAGTTACAATAAAATCTTCAAAAAAATTAGAATTCCAACTTCATTTGTCATTTTTCTATTATAAATTGTCAAAAAAAAAAAAAAAATACATTTAAATGCTCAAAATTAGGAGTATATCATTCTACATTCGTCGTTCATGGTTAAAAATGTTGGAAATGATTGCAATCGTGATTAAAAAATATTAGTATGTGAAGAAGATGGGAAAGGTAGTAATTATTCCTAAAAGATTTTTGAAAGATAGAGAGGTATGTTCCTGTATTTACAAAAATCCTGAGGGGTAGTCTCTCTCTCACTAGTTTCTCAACCCCAAGTATACAAAACTTTCAGGCCTCTCTCTCTCTCTCTCTCTCTTTCTCTCTCTCTCTCTCTCACACACACACACACAAAACGATGAGGCCCTTGAGAATCCTCTATAGAAAAATTTAGACCAATAAGTTTGGTTAGCTCGGTATACAAGATTATTGCCAAAGTGCTAGCAACTCGATTGAAAAAAGTTCTTCCTAGTCTTATTGGCGACGAACAAGGGGCTTTCATTAAAGGTAGGCAAATCTTAGATGGAGTCTTGATTGCCAACGAGTGTCTTGATTCTAAGATTAAGAAGAAGGAAAAAGGAATGATAGGGAAAATTGACCTTCAAAAGGCTTATGACCATGTGAGTTGGGACTTCTTAGAATACATGATGGGGAGGATGGATTTTGGAAAGAGGTGGATTAGATGGATAATGAAATGTGTAACTACGGTGTCTTATTCGATTCTCGTCAATGGGAGTCCGGCGGGCTTTTTTAGGGGTTTGAGAGGATTGAGACAAGAGGACCCATTATCTCCGTTCTTGTTTCTTATTGTTGCTGAAGCCTTGAGTAGATTGTTCACAAGAGCGGTTGATATAGGTAAGCTTCGGGGTTTAGAGTGAAAGACGGACCATTGATTTCTCACCTACAATTTGCGGATGATACTCTTGTGTTTTTGGAGCATTCGAGGGATCAGGTAACAGCGCTTCGTGTGTTATTATGCTGTTTTGAGGCTATGTCAGGATTACATATTAATTTGCAGAAAAGTAAGCTTTTCGGGGTAGGAGAGGTGATCAATATTCATTTGATGGCAACCACGTTGGGATGTGGACACGATACCCTTCCCACGTCATATTTGGGATTACCGTTGGGAACACCATATAATAGTATCAAAATCTGGGATGGTGTGATTGAGAGGTTGGAGAAAAGGTTGAGTAGGTGGAAGGCCAATTATTTGTCGAAAGGAGGGAAGGTTACGCTGATCAAGAGCACTTTAACGAATATTCCGGTTTATGTCCTATCGTTGTTCACGCTCCCGAGATCTATCGAAATTAGAATGGAAAGGCTTATGAAGGATTTTTTGTGGAATAACAGGATGGGCAGGAGAAAGTATCATTTGGTTAGATGGAAAGTGGTCTGCACGCCTAAGAAGAATGGGGGTCTGGGCATAAAGGGGCTTAGATTAGCCAATAGAACTCTGTTAGGAAAATGGCTTTAGAGATTCAGTGAAGAGAGGAGTACTTTGTGAAGGAAGGTTATTAGGGCCAAGTACGGGGAAAAAAGGTTAGGCTAGTATAACGGCGAGGCTAAAGATCCTTATGGGTGCAGTGTCTGGAAAGGGGTTCTTAAAGGGATGGAGGATTTCAAGAGAGGGATAAGATACAAAGTGGGTTTGGGAGATAGGATTAGATTCTGGGAGGATAGTTGGTGTGGCACATCGCCTCTGGCAGTCCAATTTCCGTCTTTGTACACTTGTTCAATTAACAAGAACCGCTCTATCCAGCAGTGTTTGGTTGGCAATGAGTCTGGTCCTACATGGGATTTGGGGTTCAGAAGAAATTTTAATGATTGGGAACTAACTGAGGTGACATCTTTCCTTGATCTCATGTATACAGTTCATCTCAATGACAACGAACAGGATAAGTGGGAGTGGACAATGGCTAAGGATTCGAGATTCTCTGTTAGGTCTTTCTATAAGTGGCTTTCTTCTAATGTAGAGAGTTCCTTTGTGGGATCAATCAATTGGTCCAGGTTAGTCCCCTCTAAAGTATCTTTTTTCGTTTGGTTGGCTTCTCTTAGTAGGATTCTCACGTTGGATAATTTGATTATGCGAGGTTGGATCATTCCCAACTGTTGTCCCATTTGCATGAGTGATGCGGAATCTGTTGATCATTTATTAATACATTGCTCTTTTTCTTATGACATTTGGTTGACTTTTCTTGGTCTTTTCGGTTTTAACTGGGTCCTTCCTCGTAAGTTTTCCTCGGTGTTAGTAGAATGGACCAGTAACGCTTTCCATACCAGGAAAAAAATCCTTTGGGATATGCTTCCCTCGACTATCACTTAGGGGATCTGGAACGAGCGAAACAACAGAGTGTTCAATAACAAAAGTAGCAACTCTCATGCAGGTTTCTTGGAGATCTTGGGTTTATTATACCTTTGGTCAAAGCAGAACATAGAGTTTACGGGAACTTCATTTGATGATTTTGTTTTTAGATGGCACTCCTTGTGTAATGATTAGTATTGTTTTTCTTTTTTTGCGTTTCTTTGAGGCTCTCTCGGCCTCTTTGTTTCTTGTCTCTCCTCTCTGATCAATATATTATACTTTTCAAAAAAAAATCCTCTATAGAAAAATTGTTACTCACAAGCCAAATATTGAAAATCTTAAAGAAAAGGTTGAAGAATTGTTAAGGGTGATGTAACACAATTAGTGGACGAAGTTCGGCAAAATGGAGATTCGATCAAAGAAGCAGTTCAATTGTGGCTACACAACGTGGAGTTGATTATAGGTAAGGAGATGACAGTGACTGATGAAGCTGAAGAGATTAATGGCTGGTTTAAAGGGTGGTGTGGCGGGTGTCAACATCAAGGTAATGAAGTAAATAGGTTAATTGGCATCGCGGACGATCTCATGCGTGAAGGGATGAACTTCAGAGAACCCGGTAATATATCATTTCCTGCACTACCTCCTAGAATTCAATGCATGCCCACTGGATATTTTCAGATGTTTGAATCAAGAGAATTTGCTTTAAAGCAACTCATTGAGGCACTTGGGGATGACAATATCAAAGTAATTGGGGTATATGGGATGGCAGGAGTAGGCAAGACCACCTTAATGAAAGAAGTAGAGCCACTCGTGTGAAGAGGACTATTTGACGAGATTTTGATGGCGACCGTGTCCCACGAACCAGATCTAGGAAGATACAAGGCAAAATCGCAGGGAGATTGGGGATTTCTCTTGGAGAGCACAGCAAACGGATGAGAGCAGGACGGTTATGGATGAGATTGAAGGAGCAAAGTAGGGTCCTAATAATCTTGGATGATGTATGGGAGAGCCTGAATTTAGCCGATGTGGGAATCCCTTGTGGAGATGACCATAGGGGTTGCAAAGTTGTGCTCACAACAAGAAGACAAGATGTATGTTATCACATGGAAGCAGAGCCTGCGATTGAAGTTAATGTACTATCGAAACAAGATTCATGAATCTGTTTCGACAGGTAGTGGGTGATACTATGGAGTCTCCTGCCTTGAACAAATTCACTATGGAGGTTGTTAATGACTGTGGAGGTTTGCCCTTAGCAATTGTTGCAGTTGGAAGAGAATTGCAAAATAAGGACCAAATAGTGTGAGGATGCAGCTCGACAACTAAGACAGTCAACGTTTCCCTATATGAAGAATTTCATCTCCTCGATTAGGTTGAGCTACTATTACGTCAAAGGGGAAGAAATCAGAGAATGCTTCTTATTTTGTTGTGTTTTCCCCAGAGACTTCAAATTTACAGAGGATGAATTGTTCTTGTATGTGATTGGAGACAAGCTATTTCGAGATGTCCCCACTTTGGAGGAGGCGAGGAATAGATTGCACAGAATGCTTGACATCCTTGTATCTTCATCTTTGTTCTTAAAACAAGATGAGGATGGAATGGTAAAGATGAATCAAGTTGTTCGGAGTGCAGCCATATCAATTGCATACAAAGACAGGTGCGGGTTTGTCATAAAAGCCAGATTGGGATTGAGACAGTGGCCAGATGTGAAATATGTATGGAGATGCAAGCATGTCATTGAACAAGAACGAAATCAATGAGTTCCCTTATGAACTTGAATACCCACTTATCTTTGTCACGGAATTATTCTTTTGAGAGACTGCCTGATGGTTTCTTCAAAAGAATGACATCCCTTGTCACTGTAGATCTAAAAAGGACTGCTATTTCATCACTACTGCCATCACTCTTGTACCTCAAGAACCTTCGAGTTCTTCTTCTAGATCATACTTCATTAATTGATGTGTCTCTCGTTGGAGAACTGAAGAAACTTGAAATACTATCTTTAAGTAATAATAAGATAGAGAAATTGCCGGAAGAATTAGGGAGATTGACCAATCTAAAGTTGTTAGATTTGTCAAAAAACTATTTTCTTAAAACTATCCCATTAAACTTCTTCTCAAGTTTGTCCCATTTAGAAGAATTGTACATGATGCAAAGCTTTGATGGGTGGGAGATTGACGGAATAGGAGATGGAAGTAGGGCTAGATTAACTGAGTTGGCAACCTAGAAATGGTTGACTATTCTAGAGATAGGCGTAAGTGATGCTGAATGTTTGTTTGTCCAAAGAGATTTCCATAAATTTGAGAAACTTGGCAAAGTTTTGTATATGTGGGAGTGGGAGTGGAAGCCACACTTCTTCAGGGCTATGAACCTTAATATTACATCAAATCCACTTTCAAATTGGGTTAAGCTGCTGTTGAGTAGAACAGAGGAGCTCCATCTTTACAGTTGCAAGGGTCTCAAGAATATTGTCCAACTCGATAGAGGTAGATTTAACAACTTGAAGTTTCTTCGCATAGGACAATGTCGTGAAATAAGATATCTTGTGAGTGTGGTGGAAGAGACTCCAGAAGCTGCATTTAGTAGCTTGGAGGTATTAGACATTTGGAGTATGAATAGTTTGGAGGCGATTTATCATGGACCACATCCAAATGGATTCCTCGAGAAAGTAAAACTTCTATCTCTATGTGAATGCCAGAAAATAATCACTGTTTTACCTTCTGATTTATTGGCAATGATGCAGAATCTAGAAAAATTGGAAGTGGAGACATGTGGTGAGTTAAAAGAGGTATTTGATCCAGAGGATATTGAGGAATGGTATGGTTTGATCCCCAATTTAAAAGAGCTACATTTGCGTGATCTACCCAAACTGACAACCATATGGAAGGGAATTTGGAAAATAATACAGTCAGAGGAGGAAGAAGATGATATAATCATGGCAGAGGAGCTCCTTGAGACTACCATTACTTCGTCCACCATACTAAGGCAGTCGAAATCTTACCATGTTTCTAGTTATTCTCCTTCACTTCCAACCTTCCCAAATCTAAAAGTGCTAGAAATCTCGAGTCGTCATTCACTAAACCATCTCTTCTCAATGAACCTAGTTCGAGGTCTAATGCAACTACAAGTACTTAAAGTAAATTTTTGCGAGGAGATGGAAGAGATAATTGTAAGTGAGAAGGGTGAAGAATATGAAGAGGACAAAATGGTACTCCCCCGATTAAAGACTATAGAGCTCATCTATCTCCCTAAGCTCTCCAATGTGCACCAAAGGGGTTTACTTTTTGAGTGGCCTTCCTTGGAAGAACTATGTGTGGAGGAGTGTCCAAATTTGAGCAGGCTCCCTTTAGGCTCCTGGAGTGCGCCCAAACTAAGAAAGATTGAAGGTGATAATGTTGAATCATTTGATTGGGAAGACCCTAGTGTCAGGGAACGCCTACGACCCCTCTTCAAGCAGGTAATTCTTATGTCTTAACCCTTTTGTTCGGCCTTTAAATTTCATAAATACTAAATGTACATTTTTTTTCTTATATAAACCTGAAATTAATATATTTCCCCTTTCCCATCATTTGTTAACAGAGACCTTTGCCATAGATGTCCCCCTTGTCCTCGTGTTTGTGATTGTTGTCCCCCTTGTCCCCGCACTTACTATCACCATCATCTTTATAGAAATGAGAGATCATTGTTACTCCCATTTGCCCCAAAAATGCTATTCAGGTTTGAATTCATCTTTTTCTTTTGAAATTTGGTAGAGATTTTTAGTTTCTCGTTTAGTTGTTCGATAGTTAGCGAATATAAGATCAAAAATTAACTCTCATTTTATTATATAGTTCTCAAATGGGTTTTAAATTATCTTGTTGCGGGATTAATGATATTTTCTAACTCCTTCCCATGAAAGTTCAAGTTGGTGTTTTCTCCACCTAGAGCTCTTGAGATCACAAGCAAGTCCATGAATGAGCCCGTGATGATTCTGGTGAAGCTCACTCTAGAGGGTATCAAGCTTTTTCTATGTCAATGTAGATAAGGAAGAGTGGAAGCTAGAGACTATGCATCTCTATGAGACATTTGCCATCACATGGAGTGTCATCTTTGTAAACAGTAAATGTGATCACGTGAAGTTGACTGACTGACAAGATGAGGAGCCCTTGTCACACAGGTATGGGTCATCTTTGTAAACACTAATCATGCATGAATTCAAGTCAGAGTTCTTCGAGTTCTCAATAGGTATATAGCATAATAATAGGCTGAATCACCTTCTCGTGAGAATTAGGATAAAGATTAGATCGGATTAGAATTAGAATTAGATCAGACCAATTGGTATAAACTTTTAATTAGATTACTTCCATTATTTTCTAATATAAAGCCTATTAGAATTCTTTTAATTTGGGATCTAATAATCAAAAATTATTTATTTATCAGTGATTAACTATGATCTGCCAACTCAACTAGAGAAGTAGATTAGTAGCGTCTATGCAGGTTTTTGGAGATCCTGGGCTGTTTATACATGTGGTCTAAACAGGATATAGAGTTCGCGGGGACTACTTTTGATAATTTTGTATTTAGATGGCACTCTCTTTGTAATCACTGAGGTTGTACATTCTTTTCTTTGTTGTTTCCCGTGAGGCCTTCTCGGCCTCCTTGTTCCTCATTTGCCTTCTTTATCAATATATTATACTTTCACAAAAAAAAAAAAAAACTAGAGAAGTACCCCAGACGAATTGGATGCGGTAGTTGGCTATGAAGGAAAGATGTTGAAATCAACTTTGTGACACTCGATGACAAAGATGCAATATGACATCCAGAGGTTTTATAACATGGTGATCGAGGAGTAGCCATCTAATGTAATGGAACTTTTTTTCATGAATTGAAGGGCTTCCTATCAATAGAGTTATGATATGTGTGTGCGTGTGTGTGTGTGTGTTAAGAATTAGTAAATTGTTGAATTGGGCGGCTTAAACTTTGTTTTGTTTGTTACTTATTTTTTCCATTTTTTTCCTAGTAGAAGTCCAAGACTGATATTTGCAAGATGAGGAAATATCACATTTTTGTTGTGTTCTCTGGTTATGCAAATTTCAGAGCATCTGATCTGTAAATAAACTTTATTTTTGGTCATCTTTGCATAATCAAAAGGAGGCAGTTTGTTACAGTTTGAAATAAGCCTTTTTTCAGGCTTGAGTTCAGTGTTAGCTCATTCCACTGGGGCTTGCCATTGATAGTAAGTTTGTTCTTGATTCTTTGCGTTTATGTCTTATGTATTTCGTCATACAAGTAATTATTTTTGGGGATGTAATCTTTATTTTCATTTCAAGTTAGCCAAGGTGTCGTTTTGCACTGTGGCAACCCTAGGTAAAAAAAAAAAAAATCTTCAATCTTTGGGAAGTAGCCACATACTTGTTCTAATCGTCGATGCAAAGATATTGCCATCAAGTTCAGGAGGAGAGAGACAGTGTGTTAGGGTTCTTCATATTTGAGGAAGTCAAGACTTACCCATGTTGCTCCATTTTTTTGCCTATTAGTTTGTGCCTAAATTCAATTGTGGAGGGTGGGGGATCCATTTAATTGTCCCAAACATGGATTAAATACAAATCTATGAATGTTTCACCTAAAAAAAGTTGTGGCCATCAAAAAAGATATCCACCCATAAAAGACCTGTAAGGTGTCAGACAAGGTCAAGAACATTAAATATTCCTCGAGATATTTGTGTGTAAATTTTGAGATATCAATGTTATAACCTTGAGCTGACACCCATCGACAAAAGAGAGATTTCATTCGACAAAAGAATATTGCGGGTTATCCAAAAAAAAAAAAAAAAAAGGAATATTGAGACAAGTTACCTCAGATTGGATAAGAACCCATTGATGATGATCGGCTTCAAGGCTTCAATATTGCGAAGCTAACTCCTCGTAGCTCTATATTTGTCCAGAATAATCCACACTTCTCTAATACTCTCTGGGTTTTTATAGATGATTCTAACTTGAAAGACAGCTTGTTGGAATGGGAAAAGTTCAAGTTGCTAGGTGAACACAGGCCTCACAACACCAAAAAAAGACACCAATTTACGCTCACAAACTTATCAAGATGTTATTGTTTATTGGGCCCCGTTGGATATGAAAGATTTCAACACTTCAAACCAAAAGATATCACCTTTAAAAAACAACTAAACCTCAAAAAGGAGGGCAAATGTTAGTTGCTCGATTTATTATTGGTAACTCAAAGTAGGGACTAAGGACTCAAGGCAGGCTGGCTAAGCTAATAGATAAACCTTTAGGGTAAAACCATCATCTTCAATCATCAAACCGTAAGAACAATATAGAATTTTAGGCAAATTTCATGACAGATTCTTGAAGAGTAAAGAATTTTTGTCAAGAGTTGGAAGACTATAGATTGAGTTTTTGGCAAGGGGTGTGTCATGAGTTTGGAAATTAAGATGCACCTCAAATACTCACCAAAACACAGAGGAATATATCAAATTACTGTTCTGAATGTGCTTGTGTTGTTCTGTGTAAGTAACAGATTGACAAGAATTTTACCAATTTGCCATCAAGAAACAACCTATATTACTACTCTCTTTTTTGACCCATGTTTCAAGCCAAACCAACTAATCTCTACTTATAACCCAAAAAAAAAAAAAAAAAAAAACTGAAGAAAATAGTGTGTGGATAGCACAACAAGCTTTCATGTACAAATTCTTACATACGATTGAACAATGGAGGCCCCTTTCTATGCTTTTAATAACACCTTAATCCACAGCTTAAGCCATTATCACAATTTCACCCCTTGAACCTGTAACCCAAAAAAAAAAAAGGAAAAAATTGACAAACTTTTAACAGAATTAAAGTAATAAAAGGAATCTAAGTAGGATAACTGGTTGTCTTTATTACATTGTTCGAGTATTTCCTTTGCCAGTTGTAGGAATGAATCCGCATCTTCGGCCATCTTTGCAACTCTCTCTGCCTCCTTAACTGCTTCAGATGCCACAAATGACTTGTTTTCTGCGTCAGCTATCTTGTAGGCAGCAGCGATCGCTGCTTCTTCTACAGTGTCGGCCAAGATGCTGAACCCATTGTTCTGTAACTGTCTTGGGCGGATGTCTTTCTGTTTTGGGGTAGGTGTTCTTGTTCCAAATGAGATATCTTTTTTGATCTTGTAGGAGTTCTGGATCTACACTTTTAGAACAATGTAGAAACTATGATAACTGACATGAGAAAATGTGTAGGTATAAACCCATTTGAAAACTAAAGATTGTGATAAAGAACGTCCAAACATTTTTTCCTTCTTTTTTGGACAGGTAAACAAAATGTATAAAAGAAAGACGGAGGTCAAGAGACCTCCATCAAGACAACACATCATAAAAGAACCCCCTTTAAGCCCCTTAAGAACTTTAAACCAAAAGAAAAGGAAGCCCAAAATATTAATAATAACCTCTTCCCCTTTAAAAGAAAACTCTCTCTCTCTCTCTCTCTCTCTCTCTCTCTCTCTCTCTCTCTCTCTCTCTCTCTCTCTCTGTTGTGTAAACGTCTTGTACTTTGCTGGGGGTAGCAGAGCCCCCCCCCCCCTCTGGGTGGAACTCCCAGACCAAATTTTTAGGGTTGTGAAAAAGGCAATTATGTAATATTTTCTTAGGGTTTTTTATTTTTGGGGTGATAGACATGTTTTCTCTACTTCTGGTTTCTTTAAGCAGAGATCTCTAGGGCTGTAAAACTTGAAAGAAAATAGTGATTGTTCTTGATCTAATCCGTGGACGTAGGCACACTGCCGAACCATGTAAATCCTCGTGTGTTGTGTGCGATCTTCTGTTCTCTCTCTCTCTCTCTCTCTCTCTCTCTCTCTCTCTCCATCCAAATGCCCCAACAGATGGTAAAAGGGATCAAGCTCCACAAAATCCTTGCTTTAGAAACTAAGGTTTTGATTCGCCAACTTTGAAATATGGAATTCAAAGAAATAGGGAAAGGAAATGGACCAAATCTAACAAGCAAAAGAACAATGGGTGAGCAAGTGATTCATTGACTCACCACTAGCTTTGCAAAGGTGGCAGAAGTTTGATTATTGCTTCTTGAGCTTGATGTATAGTTATTATAAGGTGCGCAAGAAGTAGAGAATGTGGTTAGATTTAAAGAAACAAGTTAAATTTAAAGGAAAAAAAATGAAATGGAGAAAGAAAAGAAGCTCAAAAATTACAATATGAAGAAAATCATGAAGGTGCATCCTAACTATATATGCTACACAACTTTCTACAATAGTGAGGGATTTATGAGGCAGACTACGAGTGTTCATCCCAATAAACCAATGCATATATATAACATATATAAAGAAAATGGTCAACAGATAAACAAGTAGTTCATAATCTGAAACTAAGTCTGTAAAAATCTTGTATTAAAAGATGGAGAACATGTTCACCTTTTCAAGTTTGTCCTGTGAAACAAGCCGCCTCAACTTTGAACTAAGCAACCTTCTAAAATTTGGTGGCACTTCATGCCTTTTCTGTTTTAATTTAAAGCAAACATGAAACACTTATCATTGTATTGAACTCAAAGATCATGGAAATTAAGTAACAACAAATGTTTAAAGTATGTATATAGATTATAAAATTAAGGAATATAAAACTCCAAAGATATGTGTAGCAAAGGTATCTTAAGCAAGATGATTTTTCAAAATTCCAGACTCTAATTATTTTTCTAGATAATGTCAAATTTGGGCTATGTTCAGTTGAACATAGAGATTGACTGAGATTAGTAACCAGATTACCATGTATCTGACATTGGAAGACATGAATTTGAAGTGTATCCTACTCTTTCATACATAAGTTACCTTTGCTTTATAGAGGCTTTTGTTGAGCCCTAATGGAAAGTTTGCTATCGTAACATCAAGAGGTAGAGATGCAGCAGGTTGATAGTGAAAAGTTGATAATATCAATGTGAGATCTACATATACAGGTTTCAAGAGTGTGATTCCTTTGGTGAGAAGTTGCTAACATCAATGTGAGATCTCATAATTTCCATTTTTTGCTTCTTGTTGTTATGGTATAAAGTATATGAGGATTTCAATGGCATTCTCGCTGAGGACTTCGTGTTTAGGTGGGAGATGGTTTGTAGGGAGTGATTGCAAAGCTTATAATTTTTGGTCTTTCTCATTGTATGAAGTATGTCTTCTCAACCTCCATCCTATCTTTGCTAGCTAACACATCCAGACCATTTCATTGCAAGAGATGAGATTTGTAAGGTTTCAAAATAAATCATAATTTTTACATGATGCTTTTTAATTTCTAACCACATTAAAGTAACTTAGCAATCTATTTTGTTAATTATATAAATAACTACTTAGGAAAAAAAATTGTATCAATACACATAAAAAATTAATAAACATTTTGCATGTTTAATTGATTTTGTGATCACCTCTTACATTTTCCATGATTATTTACTACAACTAGACGTTAATTAATACAGAAACCTTAGGCCCTGTGTGGATACACCACTCCACACAAGAGCAAGTTTTTGAATCTTCTTAACAAAGAGCAAAAAACCTCTCCGCGTAAAAGCAAAAACCTCTCCGTGTAAGAGCAAAAACCTATCCAAACGTTTGCTAGCTCCCCACAGGAGCAGAAGTCGTCAAGAAGCTCTATCCAAACGCAGTGTTAGTATCTCATTAATTAAGGGTCATGTCATCCATCACAAGTTGATAACAGTTTCAAATGATTTTAGCGGTGCAGGATTGTATCTTCATGATGATATTGGTGCATATCAAATCATATCAATTGGAGTTTTTGCTAATTTTGTTTTTAGATGGATTTTTGTGTGTGTGTGTGTATCGGTTTTTTTTTTTTTTTCGTGGGGGGGGGGGGGGGGGGGGGGGTGCAGTTCATTGTTTCTGTGATGAGTGTTTTTTTTTTTCTCTTATGAGTGCTGTGACGGACTTTTTCCGAGGGTGTCTACTTGGTAGGTTGCCTATATTATATATGCTAATGTCCCAATGAAGCATTGGGCTTACATTTCATTGTTTCTCTGATGATTGTTGCAGCCGGTTTTTTCTTAGGAGGTTGTATGTATATGATTCATAAATTTCTGAATATTGTATCATATCTGATTCATAAATTTCTGAATAGTGTACCATAGTTTAATTTCAGAAGAGATGCTTTGTTGTATACTAAAATATACAGTTCCCTCCAAGGTGAAATCTTCCCACAATAAAGTAAATGGGAAAAGATATATATCAGGCAGTAAAGATGAGAGATGTCCATCTAACCTCGATGAAGCTCATGATTGCAGTAATTTCCGATCCATTTGGATCTTTCAAGTTTGAAAGTGCTTCAAAAATCATTGCATTGTACCTGTCAAATGAAGCAAAAAAAAAATCTGAAGTAATTAATGAAAACAGTTACTGGAAAGAAAAGAAAGAAATAACTGAGTCATAAGTATGGTTACCACAAATTCATATTATCTTCAAAGAGTTTCAACAATAATGGCATGTGTAGATATAAAAGCCCAACGTGACATCGAATGTAAGTTGCTTGTCGGACAGAGTCCATGGAGGACAAAGTGGTGGCAGCCATTAAGCCATTGGAGAGAACTCATATTTCTCCTAAAGCTGGACCATAAAATCCATCCTAAAATTTCTAGGAAAATTTGAGAATTGTTCATAGTTAACAGAGAAGAAAAAGATAAACTAGGAAGATCTAGTTTCCTTTAGATTGGGTTTCAGAGATGTGTGCCAAGACCAGTAATGTCATGTTGATTCATTATTATTTGTCAAGAGTTAATTGTAATAACAAGTCAGCGTAGATGATGATCAAAATTTCCCATTTCAGAACAGTACCAAGCACCAATCAAGGTTGATTCCACTCCAAAACTTGATTTGTTTCTTCACAACTTTTCCATACTGAGGCTTTTGAGTTATCACTTGCATGGCATCTCCCAATTCCAGACAACTAATTCAAGTTTGAAAGTTGAAACAAAGACAGTGTTACCCATATGCCTAGAACAAATGTTACAGCCATGTCCAACAACCCAGATGAGATTAGGAGAGGACGTGTGACTCATAATTATTCTAATTAATTGTTTCCCTTCTACTATAGCACTAAAACCTTTTGAGTAGTCTACATACATGTGCACTCCAAGGATCCATGTCTCATCCTTGAGGGCAGTTATGTGGCAACAAAAGACGGCACAGGTGCAAACTGGGGCCTCGTGGAAATTATATCAAACAGCACAACCTCTAGAAAGTACCTCAAATAACGAAAAATCATATATAGGTAACGTGTATATGTGTGCTAGTGTCCCTTCCTAGGTTTCTTTTTTTGTTTGGCTAGCTTCCTTTGGGAAAATTCTCACCTTGGACAACTTGATAAAGCAGTGTTGGATCACTCCTAATTTCTATCATCTTTGTTTGAGGGACGGAGAATCTGTTAATCACACCCTAATCCATTGTACTTTTTCCTGGGATATTTGGTCAAAATTTCTTTCCTAGTTTGGATTGTGTCTTTTCATTAACTTTCATCTCGTTATTAGAAGGGTGGACTTTTGATATCTTCTCTAGTTGAAAATGTTACCTTTGGGCTATCCTTCCTTCGGCTATTGCTTGGGGCCTTTGGAGAGAGAAATATCAAGGTATTCCAGGGCAAGGCTAGTATATCTCACACAGTGTTTCTAGAAATTTGGGGCTGCTCTATCTTTGGTCGAAATTGTGCACAGATTTTGCGAGGCACTCTTTCAATGATTTTGTGTTTAGATGGAATTCTTTATGTGTTTCTTAGTGTTTTTTTTTTTTTTTCTTTGGTAGTTATGTTGTTTTCTTCAGCTTTGTAGATTCTTCCTAGCTTTTGCTTGGGGGCTACCTCAGCCTCCTTCTTTTGTATTTTCTTTCTTCTTCCCTTTGTAATATAATTTTACACTTATCAAAAAAAAAAAGTGAAGAAACATTGGGGACACACCGAGGAGCAGTTTTCGCATTTTGTACACTTTTTGAAGAATCCATAACCACATCTTCTGATGCATCTTGCGCAACTGGATTGGAAGAAGAAGGACTCTGGAAACCAGACAATGGAGGAGCTGGAAGAGCCTTTAGCTTTGGTGATCTAAATTTATCCCTAGATCCCTGGCCACCGGCACTGACACTCATATTCCGCCATTTGTCCTGGATATGCAACAGAGAATGAGAGAAGTAGACAAAATGTTGGCATTTTACTAGGATCTTACATAAGAATAACCATGCAAGAAAAAACAAGGAAGAGCATAGGAACCAATGTAGTTAAAGCGTCATCTAGGGGACCCTTAGAGCCTGAGGAAGCCCCTACACAGACGCCAAACAATAGGTATTCACCTAGGCGTATTTGCATACAACTTAATATAATGCATCTTCTACACAACTAAAACTCACATAATGTGAATTATGTATGGATCTAACAGACCATTAAAGTTTTCAACTTAATTTTCTCATTCACTCATTGTTTGGATCCATGGATAAGGTAAACTTATTATATTATTCTTAAAAAGATTAAAGGACTGCCTACACAAACCCCTCCCCCTCTCCCCAAAACAATCTTCGTTTCTATAGAAGAGAGGTTGTTTGTGCAACATAGAAATAATCTTCCTTTCTAATGTAGGACATCTATAATGTCTTAAGTAGTTTCTAATTCTATTAGGATTTCTATTTCATTATTACTTTAGGAGTATTATTTCTTGTTAGTTTCTAATTTGTTAGAAAGTTTCTATTTTTATTTAAATTCGCCTTTATTTTTTAGATTATAATTAGAAGTGTCCAAATTGAGTTATAGTAAGTTTAGAAAGTTAGTATTATATTTCAAATAATTAGAAAGTTATTTTTTAGCTTTATGTTTATTTTCAATTATATTTCCTCTTTTAATTATTTTTTTAAGCTATATGCTTTATTTTCTTTCAAACTATAGCTCTTTTACCTATTGAATCTATTGATTCTCACGCTTCTGCTACGTCATTTTCTCTTCTATTTTTAGGATAAGAGGTGTATTTCTGAAACACCCTCATTTTTATTTTTATTTTCATTAGTTGGTATCTTCTTAGTCTCCTTTTTGTCTCTTATTTTCTATTTAGAGAGGAAGGGCATTTGTGTAACAAAGAAACAATCCCAACCCCACTCTTATCTCTTTTCTATTTTAGAAAAGGTTTGTACTTGTGCAACCATAATCACCAAGTTGGGGGTTGGGGCATTATTTGGATCTTGGAAAATCGAGTTGGTGTTAGGGCTGTGTAATTATTTCTACCAAACCCCCATATTGACATCATCTATACATCCACAAAAAGTAACCACAATTCTATAACACATTCAAGGTTTATATTGTTCAACATATAAAAAGATTACAATTATCAGTCAAAGCAGTCAAAATCATCAAATTCAATGTCATCCACATTATGTGATGCTTCATTGGTAAAATGGTCAACATCATCTTCATCAAGGTCATCTTCTCTTTCTAATGCATCATTTTTTTCCTGATATAATTGCGAAATTCATAATTTAATTGTAAAGTTCTTAAAAGTCACAACTTGTTGAAAAAGTCGTAATTAAATTATGATTAATAAATTGGTCTCGAAAGAGTTATCTGAATCCGAGAGAAAAATACATTTTCCTGATTCTCTCTAAATCGCGATAAAAACGATCATATAGGATCAATTATTGTTACTAAAACACACTTTTTTAATGAGATTTACAAGATGAAACCCTCTTGTCCTCGATTTTCTTAAAAAATATACGAGAATCTATAAAATAAAACACTAAATTAAACAAAAAACATATCGATAACTGTCCCGCAAAATCAAAAAACAAAATTGTAATGTAAGATTACGATGTAGAATGTGAGAATCGAAAGAGAAATATAGAAAGATTGGAAGAAAGAAAGACGAACCTTTAAATCGATGTTGGAACGAGCAGAAAGACAATGACCAAATTCTGGATCTTTCTGGATGTTCTTCCATTTTCCAGTTCCATGCTTGGCCACTCCCGCACGTAGGGCTTCTTCTTCATCAGAGGTCCATCTCTGCTTCGGTGCTCCCATCTCTCTCTCTCTCTCTCTCTCTCTCTCTCTCTCTCTCTCTCCTCCTTCTTCTTCAGGCTTTCATGATATTCTCTCTGGTTGAGAATTTAGGGGTTTGAACTTTGAAGTTGGAGCAGCTAAAAACAGCAGTGGGCCAATGGGCCGGTTTTGGATCGGCCGTGCCTGTCGTATACTGGTTCGATTGTGTTACAATTATAAGGGCTGGCAATGATCCGATATATATCGGATGTCCGAACCGATCCGAAAAAATATAAAAAATCGGATTTGAATTGAAATCTCATATCCGATGCGATTTTGTTTCGGATTCAAATGTAGTCCAATCTGCTATGAAAAAATCCGATTCAAACATATTTTAATATTTTTTTGTATTATTCATAATTTCATATAAACACATTACATATAGGTAACACTTTTTAGTCTTTTAGTTTCCCTCTATATTTATTACTGAAAAGTGGACTTTTTAAAATTTTATATCAAGTTATCTTTTTTACATTGATAATTTGAAAACAAGATCAGTTTTTGGATTGATGATGAAATGAAATGGATCTAATTCGATTCCCAAATTCATTAAATTGATTGAATCGGATCGGATCAGAGATATGATTAAAAAAAAATCAGATCAATATTGGAGTGGTACTGATCCAATATCGAACCGATCTGTTGTCAACCCTACAATTATGTTTATATATGGATTGGATCAGTAAATCGATTGAATCAGAGACATGTTTATATATGTGAATGGATTCATTAAATCGATTGAATCGGATCGAATCAAAGGCATGTTTATATATGTGAATGGATTCGATACTAGGCCAGGTATCGAATCCATTCACATTTGATAAGTTTGGGTTTGGATTGGTGAGTTTTAATATTGAGATTCGTCCTATATCAATTATGTATTGGGTTCTATCTAATTCTCATTGGATTGGGTTTGAATTTTAATATTGAGATTCAATAAAAGTTCAATCCAATGCCTATCAAATTAGTTTTTGGTTAAATCCAATCCTTATTAGATTGGTACCAGATTGATCCTATTTCTATCTAAACCCATCCATTGATAGCCCTAGTTATGAGGCTAGTGTAGTAATCAAGTCGAGCTATAGCCAACTCATGTTTAGCGTTGGGGTCAGTTTGATCACTTATATTCATATAAGATACAAAATTTAGCTTGAAAAATAAAATTAAGTGAGGAGATGGCCACTTTACACACACACACACACACACACACAAAAACAAAAACTATGAGGTTGTCGCTGATTGTTCATTGTATTTCAAGTAGATTGACCACTATTCTTATTTTAATAGTTATACTTTTTTTTTCTATAGGGTTTTTACATAAAATCTTAATAATATTATATATTTTTTTATAAAAAATAAAATGACTTATTGTTGACAACAAATTTTGCGATCCACCTTCGGATGTGTGAAATGAGACGATAAATGATTTTATTGATGACGATGGTCATACAAATCACAGTACACTTGATCAATAGAGTATTATCCCTTGATTAATAATCAAATATTATGAAAATAGTGATGTAAAGCTTTCTTCTCTCAGAGTTTCGTGAGTGATTAACTGAGAACGTGATTATGGATTTGTAAATGGTGGCTTATAATTCTCGATCTTTTATAGTGGATTTGTGTAGATTTCTAGATGGTGCTTTGATGCTTTTTTTTAGTAAGGTCTCTGTGTCAATTAATTTTTTTGAACTTCGTGCTTGATCAATTAAGAATGGTTTCTTGGATTCTTGGTAAGGGGATTTTAGGTTTGACCTTCTCTTGAATTGAGGTTCAAGTCTCTCTTAAAAACTTTACTTCTTTTTTGAAAGAGAATTCGAGATTTTTTTCTTTCTCTAGATAAAAAGTTTATGTCTTCTAAAAGAAATTAATATAGGTATCATTCTAAATGAGGAAGGCTTTGGTATTTATAAAATTAGAATAATTTAACTTTCCAATTATACTCCTAACTTAATGAACTTTGATGATTGTTCCAAAGGTTAATTTGATCCAATTCCAATTTTGAGTGCTCTATAAATTTTTTGTGGACTTCACTTATCTATTTTGGTATAGAGACCTTCAACATGGATCATTTGAATTTTCTTGGATCATGAATTTTATTTATAAAACCCCAAAACCCAAACTTTTGAAAGCATATATCCTAACAAATGGGCCCAAATTGGATGTGTAGGAGTCATTTATAAATATTAGGGACTATCGATTGATTTGTGAAAATTTTGGTGGTCATCTCAAAATTTTGATGCTTAGACTTACGTCTTTTGAATTTTTCATTTGAAGCCATTGGTTCATTGTCAAGTAAGTTAGGAAGTTGGGATTTAGGAAAGGTTTTCCTATTTGAATTTTCAAGTTACACCCCAAACTTAGGGATATTTAGAAAGAAGTTCATCTCTTGTCGGTAGAACCCTCTCCTTAGATTACATGAGGCGTTTCCACTTTTCAAGGAGGTATCTCAAATATTAACTTCAAAGTAGGGCATGAAATAAATATATAAAGCCACGTGTCTTATAATGAAGAGCATTTTATCCAAACTTTTGAAGTTCCTGGATGCTTCAAAGTCAAACTTCACTCCAAAAAATAAGTACGTACGGGCGAAAGATATTTTTCAATAATTCTCTTGATATCACTAATCTCGAGAAAATATGACGCTGTCCTCTCATCTCAACCGTAAGTTGGATGTTGAAATTAGAAAAAATATAGTACAAATCTCAAACTTTGGTTGACGACGTTTTAAGCTTGGCAACGAACAAGTGTACCAAAAAGATCTCTATGAAATCTTCATTTTTTCTCTCAACCGTCTGTTTGATGCATGACGTCATCTTAAAAAAGTAGCCGTACTACACTGACTTGGTCAACAGAGAACCACCAACTTTCCTCAATAATAGTAATACGTATCTTGAGGAAAAGCATATATGGCTCTTTGCACACCAACACGTAAGCACAGTGTTTTAGAAAGTCAATTTAGCATTTTTCTTGGAAAAATGCTAAATTCAATATCTATCTAGAAGAGTTTCTTTTCAACAGTTCTGCCAATCATATATCGCCACGTGGAGAAAGATGGATAACAGCCATTTTGAACACTTCACACAGACTATATGACACAGCACTCCTCTTCCTTCATATCTCCTCACACACACACACAGAAACAAACACGCTCTCTTCCCTATCTCTTCACACAGGAACACACGCGCGTTCATGGTGTTCACACGCTTACACGTGCAGCATTTACTTACCACTTTATCTCTCAATATTTCCAAAGGACAGTAATGTGAAACAGAGATAAGAGAAGAAGAACTAATGATGGAGTGTTTTGGAGCTCGAAATGTTGCAGCAATGGCGGTATCTACTTATCCTGATTGGAAATCTCGAACATTGAGATTGAGTGGGAAACATTCGGTTCGACTCCATCGCAATCGTTCTTGGTGTCGATCGACTCTGAATGCGAAAGCTAGTAGTGGGAGCGATAGTTGCGTAGTGGTTAAAGAAGGTTTAGTTGACGAGGAGGATTACGTTAAATCTGGTGGTTCTGAGCTTTTGTTTGTTCAAATGCAGCAGACCAAGACCATGGAGAAGCAAGCCAAGATCGCCGATAAGGTAAATTTTGTGTTTTTTTTTTAAATATAAAATGATTTTTGTTCTTGTTGTTTCAATTGGATTTTTTTTTTTTTTGGGAATTAAATTGGTAATTTATTAGTGTTTGTTGTTCTTGGTATGCAAATATAGATAAAATTAAGAATTGGAATGTAACTGAATTTGTCACGGAATTCCAAAATATAAATTATCATTTGGGTGATTTACTAAAACATGAAATTGAAAATTTATCAGAACGAATTTTAATTCTGAAATCGATTATTTACTGTTTTCAGAATTAAAATATTTTTGTTAAAGTGGGGAAAAAATTCATTATTTTATAAAACATAACTTTTTTAATTGTTTTACTGAAATTAAAACGGGGAACGTATTTACTATTTCATAGAAGAGTTGCGATCTAGAACAGTGCCCCGTTCCTATAACAACGTTAGGTGTCTACGACTACGTGGCACATTTTTACTGGAATTCAACTCATTATCTGTGTGAACGGCTTGATTAGGAGCCCAAGGTGTTTTAAACACCAACTAATGCGTACCACGTAGACACCTAACCTATTTTATAGCAATGGACACCGTGTTGGATCCTGAGTCTTTATAGGATAAGAAGAAGAAAAAATTCCTCTTTAACAAAAATATTTTAATTTTGAAAATGGTAATTTACCATTTTTGGGGATTTTCATTTGTGTCTACGTTTTTGGGGATTTTCCCTTATAAATACTTTAGTGCTAGTGATTCCCAATTATTTCTATAATTGTGGAGTTATGTGGAAGATTTTCAAATTAATTTAGGGTCTGTTTGGAATGGAGTAGAGTGTAGCATAAATGAGGATGTTGAGATGGATGAGTGGAAGGACTAAGAAAGATCAAATTAGAAACGGATGCATTTTGGAAAATGTAGAAGTAGCTCCAAGCCTTCAAAAGGCAATAAACTAAAGCAAAGTTGGTTGAGATGGTTTGAGCACATTCAAGGAAGACTGATTACTACCACAATTAGAAGAAATATTCAAGTCGTAGGTCCTAAAAGAGCGAGAGGAAAACTTAAAAGAACATGAGTGGAGGCATCAAAAGTGAAGAGTATCTTAATAACAAAACATATATGAACTCACTCTCGATAACAAAAGACTTGGCTCTGGAGAAAGCGGAATGAAAACATGATTTGTTTAGCCGACCCAAATATTTGGAATAAGGTTTTGTTGTTGTTGTTGTTGTCATAATCGTCGTCTTTGTTGTGGAATGGAGAGTTGAGGATGCAACAATTGAATTATTGGGAGTTGGTGGTAGTTGTAGTGGGCAGGGATCTTGACATTCTTCCCTTTCTCATTTTATGAAAACTTATATCTATCCAAACGAAAAAAAGAGAGTTGGCAATAGGAGTTGGAGCCAACGTTGACATTGGTATTAGGTATTAACAATAGAAAGTCGAGAGCTGAGACTTCGTGGGGAGGTTTGTAGTTAAAACTAAAGAGAAGTGAGAGTTGCAATTGACAAGAGAGCTACTAGTAGAGAGAGTACGGCATCCAAATGCATTGAGGAGTTGCAACTCTTGGTGCATCAACCTCCCTTCTAAATTTTCTCTAAGTTCATTTATTTTACACAATACAATGGTAGTAAACCAAACAAGAACATTATTGGTTGCACCGGAGTTTTTGATCGTGTAGATACAAAATTTAGGTGGTTTGTCAAGCATAAAATGCCAGTTCAACCATTAAATAAACGGTGAATTATTTTTGGAACCTTACCACTGTGTCAATCACCTTACTTGAATAAGAGTTATTAGAATATACCTACAAAAAAAAAAGTTATTAGAATATGCTTACGACTAGCCTTTCTTCCATAAAAAATACCTATAAGGTGCAATATTCGAAAACAAAAACATTAAACCCCCTTCATTGATTCATGGGTTCTTTATTTTAGATTCTATAAGATATTTTGAGAAGGGCCATGTGGCTATATGGAATCACTTTGAAAAATCTTGAACATTTAAAAAGTAAAATTTTCTAAGTTAGAAACACAATTCCTATTCATCTGCAAACTCGATGGATCAATTATTATGCTGCAAAAATTGTCTGAAAGACCCATATATTGAATGGTTAGTTTGCCCCCAAGTATTGGTGCAATTAACCCATAGCCCAACCTATGTAGGTGTAGTCTAAGCCATTGTAAACACTATCAGTAAATTTTGCTCTTTTCAGTATTATAGTTTATGGTGTTTGGCAGTCTTAAAATTCAATGGGCCCCTGCATTCTCTTCATGAAATCCTTGTTTACTGATTCATACTTCAGTTGTCACCAAAATCTGTCTTGGAGAATTTATACTGGATTTGGTATTATTAGTTGTGGTGTTTGTTTATTTTAATATTCAACGGCCTTTATATTCTTGCCATGAAAAGACCTTCTTTACTGATCCATAATGCAGTTGCCACCAATATCTGTTGGAGAACGTATACTGGATTTGGTTGTAATTGGTTGTGGCCCTGCTGGTCTGTCACTGGCTGCAGAAGCAGCTAAATTAGGCTTGAGAGTTGGCCTTATTGGTCCCGATCTCCCTTTTACGAATAATTATGGTGTGTGGGAGGATGAATTTAAAGGTATTTGTTCCATTCCTATAAGAAAGTAATAAAGTGAAATTTTCATTCTTTTGGTTCGCTATTTTTGTCAAACCTAATTCTTTTATCTTTCAGATCTTGGGCTTGAACGATGTATTGAGCATGTTTGGCAGGACACCATTGTATATCTTGATGATGATGATCCCGTTCTGATTGGCCGGGCTTACGGACGAGTTGGTCGACATTTGCTACACGAAGAGCTCTTGAGAAAGTAAGAAGGCTATTCTTCCCTTTGTTCTTTGTTGTGAGATGTCTAGTATTCTGATTGGGCTTGAACTTCAAGAGCCAAAACAGTATAAAAGGGGACCTTTCCCGAAGTGGAGTGGGATCGGGCTACCTGACTGGGGCCCCCATTCTCCAGCACATTTTTTTTTTTAATAATACCCCTATCCAATTTGACTTTTAGTGAAAAATATAGGGGTATGTTGGTCTTTTACATAATAAATGTTTGTTTGCATTGATTGCCAAAACAGTTATTACAAGCAAGAGATTTAAATCTAAAGAATAAATGCCCTTAGCATTTAATTTGTAAAAGACAAGTATTTATTATGTAAAAAGACTAATACACCCTTGTCTTTTTCACTAAAAGATAAAATACGTAGGGGTATTATTGAAAAAAAGATGTGATGGAGAATGCTAACATCCTCATGAGGTCTTGGATGTTAATGTTCCCCATATATATATGGGCTAGGGCTTTTTATTTTTTTGCTCTGTAAGGTTCCTTATGGCTGAGAGAGTTGCAGAGGTCGGAGAGTTTATAATGTTTATTGTTGATAGTAGATTTTTCGCTATCTCCTCCGTGGACGTAGGCAATTTGCCGAACCACATAAATTTTGTGTTCTTTGTATGATTTTTTTGTCTTTATTTTTTTGCTCTTGTTAAGCTTCCACACAACATTCTTTTATATTTCTTATCTTATTATATGCACACCACCCACTTATTGACTTTTCTCAATTTGGTAAATAGATAGATAATGTCTATTGATCTCCTCTAGGTGTCTCGAGTCAGGTGTTTCGTACCTTAATTCTAAAGTCGAAAGGATTATTGAAGCAGCCGACGGTCATAGTCTTGTAGCTTGTGAAAGTGAGATCTTTATCCCTTGCAGGTACAATGGGAGACACTGAAACTTAACTAGTAACTATAAGTATAGTTGCTAACATCATGTGTAATGTTATAGGCTTGCTACTGTTGCATCTGGAGCAGCTTCAGGGAAACTCCTGCAGTATGAAGTAGGTGGTCCTCGCATTTCTGTCCAAACAGCTTACGGTGTGGAGGTTGAGGTAGGATATCGTTTCCTAATTTATGATATAAATTAGCTATTTTTTATTATTATTTTGTGAGGTGCACTGGGCAGACTCATCTAACTTTTGAACCCTGTGAAGACTGGACTTTCACACATTTTAGCCATAGTGGCACTATGGCACCAGCATGAATGAGCACTTATAAAATAATCCATACCGCTAGGGTTAGATTCATCTTTCAATCATTTTTAGAAATCTATGTCTTTTCTATTCTTAAATGTTGAGTGTGCAATTATTTTGACTAGTTATGGATGTATGGTACGCAATAACTTTACCTATTTATCTTTGTACATATATGAAATAATATATTCTATGGAATATATTATAGTATTAACATGTCTTTTTCTTTCCTTTATTTTTTTGGTTTTTGCTATATACTATCTGTGACAGTATTTTACGTTTGAAGGAAGTTTGTTGGGATTCAATTTGTTGTATATTTTCAGGTGGAAAACAATCCATATGATCCCAGCCTAATGGTTTTCATGGACTACAGAGATTACATGAAACCAAAAGCTCAATGCTCGGATCCCGAATATCCAACATTTCTTTATGTCATGCCCATGTCACCAACAAGAGTTTTCTTTGAGGTTTGCTGGGTTTATTTTCTTTTTTGGTTTTAATGTATATTTTATTTTTTCAGTTATGTACCTGAATGCATAGAGAATCTAATTGCAGGAAACTTGTTTGGCTTCTAGAGATCCCATGCCCTTCGATCTATTGAAGAAAAAGTTGATGTTACGATTGGAGACCATGGGTATCAGAGTATCGAAGGTTTATGAAGAGGTAATCTGCTCACCTAAACTATGATCTCATATAAACTAGAAGGATAAATCAACACTTGGCATGTCTATTGTACGTATGCTTGTATCAGAGTATCGAAGGCTTATGAAGAGGTTATCTGCTCACCTAAATTGTGATCTCATATAAACTAGAAGGATAAATCAACACTTGGCATGTCTATTTTATAGCATCGTTCAAGAGTTAGAGAGGTACATTATATCTGCAATATAAAAGAAGTTAGGCTTATGCCAAAACAACTGTAATGAAATTGGATAGTAATCTATTATTGGAAAGTGTTTTATCCTCTTCTCAATAGGGTTTTATACAGTTTTTGGTGGTTGTCTCTGTTGAGTGTATATCCCAGTTAAGCCCCATGACCATCTTATACTCATAGTTCTCACCCACTCCGACAGATCGGTCTTTTGGAGTAGTTGGTTGGTTAACATGGTATCAGAGCGCCAGGTTCGTATATGTCATGGGTTCGATTCTTTCCACCCTTATGGGTGAGGGGGAGTGTTGAATGTATAGTTTCCTCCACTCTCTAGTGTGTTATACCCCAGCTAAGCCCTGTGACCCTCTTATATCCATAGCTCTCCCCCTCTCCAACAGATCGGTCTTTTGGAGCAGTTCGTTGGTTAACAGTTTCAGGCTTCACCCTTGAGATGCCTAATGGAAATTGTTTCAATTACTTCTAGAAAAAAATTAAAGTCTTTGATTCTAGTCACCCTGTGATCCTTATTAATGGTTCATGCCTAGTTTTCACTACTAAAAGCTTTCATGTTTTAATCTTTGAGAACTCACATTTTGGAGTTATCGATATCAATCTATGTAATGTGAACCATTTAATTTATTGAGGGGCACCTATTTTACTCTAAATTAATTTGACCTTTACGAGGACTTTTGACATTTTAGTAGTGACATTTAGCGTTTGTGACGCGTAACTGATTTCTTTAGTAATTTTTCTTCTTTTGTACAGGAGTGGTCTTATATTCCTGTTGGGGGTTCGTTACCAAACACAGAACAAAAGAACCTTGCATTTGGGGCTGCAGCTAGCATGGTGCATCCCGCGACAGGTGAGAAAACTGTAAGCTTATTTACTATTCTTATTATTTGACTTAAATTGGGTGCTTTATCTCGTCCGCCTTCATGAAACAGGCTATTCAGTTGTGCGGTCTTTGTCCGAGGCTCCGAGATATGCTTCTGTAATTGCAAAGATTTTGAAGCAAGATAATCATCCCAAGAATATGGTTACTTGTAAAAGGAATACTGAAAATATCTCAATGCAAGGTATGTATATTATGTAAGTCGTGTTGTAGGGTATATCAATATTTGTTACATGTATGTATCAGTCCTTTCTTCACAATTTTGTTCATCGTAAGTTAAGTGATCATAGCATTAACGCTCCATATATAATGGTAAACACTAACATAAGTCACAATACTGCAAATAGAAATGATCTTTGGAAGACTGTCGTTAGATGATCGCGAACCATATAAAAAACACATTCGATAGATATTAATAGAACATTAGACTAAGTGCATATTTTGTAGTATATGTTTGTGGAATAAATAAGTTTCTACTTTAGGATAATCCATTTTTTAAGGTAATAATGTTTGTAAAGATGTGTAAGAATATTAAATACATCGATAGATTTGGGCTGGAAACTCCACCTTTTCTTCTAAAGCCTTTCTAAGTTGAGTTATGTACATGACATTGTCTGTGTGCGCGCCACACATGCAGAGTCTAGACAATTTAAGTGCAAAGCTCATGCTTAGGAAGGCTTCTCATTGCAAGATGCAATCTAGTGTCAAGTGGTAATACTTTGAACCCACTGACCCATGAATGTTTGATGTACCCCTTGGTGACCCTACAGCATAAATCAGCCTGATTACAGATTTATATCCGTTAAATTTGAGCCATGATGAAAAACAATCTAATAGCCAAAAATCTCTGCTAAGTCTAATTTTTGGTGAGTGGGTTCACCAAGGGGTGGGCCCAACATTTATGGGTTTAATGGACACAAATGGGTGACATGTGGGACCAAACGCACCCCACCTAGAGATGATTTCCAGTGTGTCACGTGTACAGTTTAATTAAAAACACATGCGTGAACCAACAACTATGTGGAATAGTCCATGCTCAAACTGGATGGTTGTCACATAATAACATCGTAGAATTAAAAGTTTACTCTTTTGTACCTGTAGTCGCCTCCTCTACCAATTTGATCTCAGGCTTGACATGTTAAACAGACCTAAATTGCCACCCAAATGATCCCCACACTAGTATAAGGTAGAAAGGAGCTGAACAGAATTAGAGGATACACGATACAAGAGGGTGAGGATCACCTTTTCAACAACCTCGAACATAATGGTGCTCTCCCCAGAACTGAAAAGTGTGACCCCCCCCACTCAACCTCCAATATGGTGAATATATAATCTCTCTCAAATCCCAACCCATCAAAAAGGATAGAAAAGGGCTTCATTAGAAAGTTGAAGTGCTTTTGTTTTTTTGTTGTTGTTGTAGTACACCAAGTTTCCTCACGCAAATTTTGTTTGGTTCCTTTCTTAAACCAATTATGTTTTTTTGCTTATCCAAAATTTTAGAAATATTGTATTTAGGGCTAGACCACACAATTTGAGATTCCCACTTGGTATCCACTAAATACATTTCCTTTTTTTTTTTTTCGAGTAAAAATTCTTTATTGAAAATAGACATTTCCTTTTAGAAAACAAGTCCCCTAGATCAACCAGAAAACACTTTGTCTAGTGGCTATTCTTTATTTTGAAAACCAGTCAATTAATAGGTTAAACAATTTATGTGTTTAGTTTAAACTGAGTTCAAACAACATTACTAAAATCGGATCATGACCAATGCAATACAGTTCCATGGACTAAATACTAATATCAATATACAACTATCAAATGTTGAATTCAATTCAGTTTCATTGATTAAATACTAATATGTATCGGTGGAACACGTCACCACTTTCTTTGCACATGATCGATTCTTTACCTTCTCTAAACCCTAAAACACAATGAAGCTTTCCATAGGGCTGAAAAGTGTGCTTAGTCTCCCCTATATGGTGCATTTGTAATCTCTCAGAGTCCCACCAATCAAATTAAAAAGAAAGTGGCCGAACTTCATAAAAAAGGTGTAGTTTCAGTGACTATACCTTCTAACCACAATCAAGCTTTCACACAAGATGATCTTTTTGGTTTCCTTCATTGGCTTAATAATCTATTTTTAGAAACATTAACTTAAGTCTAGACACCCAATTTTACATGCACGGATCCACCATTACATATGTATATTCATACACTGATACACATACATACGGACCTTTGTTTTTTGCTAAACAGATACATATAATACTTGTGTATGTGGAGCATATTTTTAAATACTTGATATTTTTAACTGAATGAATGGGGCATTTGTGCATATACATATAGACATATCTAACAAATATTTTTTTCTATGTTAAGTATACATGGTGAAGGTTTATTTGGGATTTTACCAATCAGATTTTCTGTTATATGTCAGCATGGAGCACACTTTGGCCACAAGAGAGAAAGCGCCAAAGAGCATTCTTTCTCTTTGGACTGGAGCTAATTTTACAACTGGATATTGAAGGCATCAGAACATTCTTTCGTACTTTTTTCCGTTTGCCTACGTGGTACTCTCAAATTTCCTATTTTTATATTTCCTGATTGATGCTTTCAGTCAAATAGTTACTATAATGTTTTTTGTAGAAGTTAACATAACATAAATGACTTGACAACTACTATTGAAATGAAAATTATTGCGAAATAGCAAGATGTTGTACGGAAGGGATGATAATTCTTGTGTTAGGGATGTTTTGCCAATGGAAACTCCCATTTAAACTGAACACTGATGTAGATCATTGTCAATGTTCCTCAAGAAGTTGAAAATATCATCATTTCTGAATGATTTTAGTGACTGAACTGGTAGAATTTAAAAAAATAATTAATACGAACTTCGCTAAGCTAAGCATAATACTTATACTTGTTATGTTAACCAAGTGCCACTGATAAATCTAGGGTTCTCAAAAGAATATGCTGATTATATGATTAAAATTTAAAACAGTTTATAATTCATGCACTTGTGCAATGTATAACATGATTTAACATGCTATAATCATGAATTTTCAGCATCAGCATATGACACTACACACAATTTATATTGTCTTGAATTTTTTTTATAGAGAAAATAATCCTATTAATTCTTGTGGTAGTGGATCGCAAATCTTTGGGATAAGGTTTCGACGACGATGATGATTTATTCTTGTGGAGACCTGTGTCTACACAATATATACCAAATAATAATTACACATGATTCATGATCAAAGTATAAACATCACAATAGCATTTTTAAGCATAATGGGTGCATTACTGAAAAGCATCATTTGTGCATGTTGTTCAATACTCATGAGGCATGTAAACATAAGATTGGAACAGACTTGCTCGGCATTGTTTATAGTATTTTGAAGTGTTATATGTTTGCAGTTATCGTACTGGGCATTAGGCATGAGGGGAGCATATGCATTAAGGGAAATTTTCTTGTTGAACCAGTAAAATGTGGCCCAAAATTGGAAGAGGCACATAAAATGCTAGTAACTTTGTCTGTGTTGTGGGAGGATGAACAATTTACTCGCCCAAGATAAAAACACTCATGCTGTCCCAAGATTTGACATACAAATCTCAAGATTCTTCCATCAATTCCATTTTCACTGCACACCCATACCAGCTTGATTGCCCTAATCCTGATTTTTGGCCTTTGAATATAATTATGTAATTTTCAACTATGACTTCGGGTTAGTTTCTGAATTAATATACCGGTAGAAGCTATTTGCTTGCTTTGGAACTTGAGGAGATGGGGTTGAATGATGGATGGATTGACGTGTTTGTCTTGCAGGATGTGGCAGGGATTTCTCGGCTCTTCACTTTCATCATCAGATCTCATATTGTTTGCCTTTTATATGTTTATTTTAGCACCCAACAGCATGCGTAAGTGTCTTGTGAAGCATCTACTTTCTGATCCCTCTGGAGCAACTATGGTAAGAACATATCTCACATTGTAGTTTGTAAAACCCATATTTCAGCATCCATTGTCCCAATCCTAGAGTTTTATTTCAGAGTAAACTTAGTAGTCTACCTACCCAAGAACCCCTTAGAAGGTCTGTGAATTTGTTACATTTCTCTGTATATCCTTAAATCTCAAAATAGTAGAGTAATTTCCCTCCATAACTACAATTGCACAGTAGCCTTACAAGTCTTATATGAACCCAATAAAAAGCTCACTAGCATTGTAATTCACGCCACACTATTTCTTCAAAACCAGCTTAATTTTTATAATTGGATTATTCATCATCATTTTGTTTTCTGTCAACCACTTACTTGCTAATAACTTCCTATCTGCCTTAGACTCCTGTTCTTCTTTGTCCATAACAAATTTTTTTTTTTGGAAGGTAATCGTGAAGTTGGGTTCTAAGAGAGTCGAACCCAAGACGTGGGAACACTTCCCACATGTCTTAACAACTTGCTAAGTTGGCATCTTTTCAATTGCACTTCTCCATAACAAATACATTGGGTTTTGGCCTATTTTTCTCCTCGTCATTCATGTTACGTTAAAAATATAGGATTTTCTGGAGGAAATGAATTCTGGAACTTGGTTAAAAGCAACTGAAATAGGATTTATATGCGCTAAACACATGATATAGACAATTCAAATCTGTAGTCTAATTGGTGCAGGTATTTCATACGTATTATTAGGGTATGAAGTTATGGGTGAAGGTGTTAGTCACATTTGGATCCATTGCGTGGTTGACGTATTGTAATGCAGCTTTAAGATCGTGGGTTCAAGTACAGCTTAGTTGGAATTTGATTCAAATATTAGGAAAAATATGGAAGAAAAGATGAGAATTTGATTGAGAGATTGATGGATTTGAAAGCTCGATCTATATCACTAAAATGGATTTTGGACTAAGTTCAGTTTATAATCAATGGTTTTTGGACAAACCATTTTTCAGGATTTCAGACAAAGTTACAACTTTTGGAATTTGCACGGTCCACGACAACCTCTGTTAATAGGTCTCAATAATTCTTTTGAGAGCTTGGTTTCAGTCAATCCAAACCAACACAACCCTTTATGCATACACCATCCAACTAATAGTTTGACAATGCCAATGTGGGCATGATTTCTACAATGGCACAGTAACTGCACTGCCTTGGCACATTTTTGGTCCTCACATTTGAACTACAAAAAGTAAAATCTGTGGAGTCGGAGAAAAGTTTTTTGGGACTGAACATAATAGAGAAAAAATAAGCTATGTTAACTGGTTCACAAATCTAGTAGCGAACCGCAAACTGGTACAAACCGAACCAGTTTGAGTTTCGATTCGTTGTGGATTCATAAAATCCAGTGAACCTAACGAATCCCTTTATTTTGGTGAATTTTAGAGATTCCCTCATGATTTGGTCAATATTAAAGATACCTCTTTGTTTTTAAACTGATGATATGCCACCTTGACCCGAGTTTTCTTCTATGAGATTAACATAAATGACTTAAATATCGGCCACGAACTACTTCTAACAAATCCGGTTTGTTCAAGAGTGATAAATCACAAACCCAAATTCAAACCTAGTGATCCAACAAACCGAGTAACATAGAATTTAAGTCTATGAAAACAAAACTCTCGCTAATCAAAAACTTAATTTTGCAATAAATAATCCAACCTGCTACAACTATTTGAATAGGAAGTGAAGTTGGTAGGGCTGTCGATGGATCAGGCCCACATCCGATTGGGGTTGATTTGGTACCGATCCAATAAGGATCTGATCCAAGAGACCGAGACTGATCCGATAAGTATTGGGTCTGACCCCTATCGTATCGGGTTTTTTATTGGAACTCTGTATTAAGATCCAGATCAGATCCATTAACAATCGGATCATGTCCGGATCAGACCAAACCCAAATTTATATACAAAATCTAAATAAACTTCATACATCTCAACAAAAATATAATATAATTTATATATTTTCTAACATATAATCAGACCGGGTCCTTATTGAATCGAGACATGATGGATTCTGATCCGATCCAATAATATATCGGGTCGGATCCTTATCAATATCCAAACCATTGATCTAGACCCAAAGTTATATGAATGGATCAGATCCGATCCATTGACAGACCTAGAAGTTGGTATAGGTGTGAAAATTTTGCTTCTTCGCAATATATTGAACGGTTGGATAAGATTCAATCAGTTGATCCCAAATGACGCTTTGACGATCAGGATATACTTCCATTGAGTCGTAGCTAGAAGGGCATGTATAAACACGTTTAATGGAGAGTTATTAAAAATACTTAGATATGCGGTAATGGAATAATCTTATTCAAAATACTTGATTAAAGCCTGTAGTTCATGTTCTCTTCTGGATCTAGGATAACATTTAACATTTACTTGTAATCTTCATCTTCTTCGTGATAGAAGTGTAAATATTGTCTATGTAAATCTACACTAATTATTTATTTATTTTTAAAGTATAAAAAGTTATTTTTAGATTCTCAAATATGTTTGTCTTCAATAGTAGTTTATGAAGAAATTCTTGATAAATTTGGGGGTCCAACTCAAAATCAATTGGCAATGAGGTAATGAGTGTCGGGTGTGGGACTAAACTCACATCTCCGCACGTGTCGGCCAGACTGGGCCAATGCACGTGGAGATATGAACTTGGTGATGTGGAGAAGAGAAAAGTCCGCTCTGATATCATAATAAATTTGGGATTCAACTCAAAACCAATCAAGTGGAGAGGCCCATGAGCTTATAAGGAGAGACACAAGGTAATTTGTGTTTGATGTGGGACTTAACAATTCTTTATCGATTGTTCTTTGTGCATTCTCTGCGCCCATAGTGCTACTTCGAATGTTATTTTGAGTCACTATGTTAAGTTTCAATTGAAAAACAAAGAAATGCTACCACCATCCACCAAAGCCCCTTCAATTACATTGGTAAGTAACATATAGAGAGTTACTAAAATGAATTACGCTATGAGAGAAAAATCAAAGCCCCCTTTGACTTGATGATCATGGCTATATATATATATTTATAGGTGGCGTTCGGGAGCTAATACAAAGCCAATATGTTTGTCCTATGTGGCTCAAATTTTTTGGTTTGAAGTGATTTTTGGTGAGGATGATCTCTATGGCGAGGAGATCATCCTCACCAAAAATCAGCCGAATCCGAAACTTCTAAGTCCATCAAAAGTGGTTTAGAATTGTGAATCTGAAAAGTGGTTTACCGAAAATTTGTGAATCACTTTTTGATGGACTTAGAAGTTTCAGATTCGACTGTTTTTTGGTGATGATGATCTCCTCACCATAGATATCATCCTCGCAAAAAATAAGTTCAATCCGAAACTTTTAAGCCACATAGGACAAACTTTTAAACCACACACACACACACACACACACACACACACATATATATATATATAGAGGGTCGGTTCCGTAGACACATAAAGCTACTCATAAAGTTACAACATTTTTGTTTTATACGGTTAAAAAGGTTCGGAATGGGTTGATTTTTTGTGAAGATGATCTCTGTGGTGAGGGGATCATGCTTGCAAAAAATCATTCAATTCCAAAACTTCTAACCCCAACAAAAGTGATTTATTAAAATTGGACGGTCTAAAATTTTTCAACTTGTAAATATGGAGTTAGAAGTTTCATAATGAACTGATTTTTGGTAATCGTGAAGTTGGATTTGTATCCAGTCATTTGAAGGATTCATTTTAAAATAGAGGGCCGTAAATTGGGTGAAGCTTACGCGTTTCATTTAAGAAATTTGGGGTTATTTTGATATTTTTGTTCGTTTGTCATTTTTATCTTTTTGGAGTAGGTTGGTAAAGTCAATAGTCAGGGGGACGATTATACATCCGAAATCAAAGAGGCTATTATAGACAGAATAATGATTTTTTGACACCTGATATCACAAAACTGTAAATCATTTGCCTCGGGATACACAAAATCACAAATATTTTGTGTATCCTGAGGCAAATGATATACAATTATGTGATGGGGGCGTACATCAATGGGGAGGCGTTAGATTATCACGATTCTTTTAGAAACACCCCACTGTAAAATTGGTGATATTAGGTTTACCCTTTTGCAAAATGCAAGATTAGATTTACACCCCTAGACCGTAAGTCAACATTTGTTTTTCTTCATTTTATTTTATGATTTAACAATGAAATTTTTATAAGAGGGTAGGCCTATTCTTGCCTTTTTGCAGGGGATTAAGCTAATATCACCAATTTTACTGGGAAGTGTCTCTGGAATACCTAAAAAATTAATCTAATGAACTAGATAAGACAAAAAAAAAAAGTTACGACGTGTTGACACTTTGACTAAATGAATATAGTACAAAACATCGATCTTACATATGTCACTCTCATGCAGACTCTTTGTCGACCTCAAAATTGTACTTCATATCACACTTTCTTGATGTAGAAGCGTATAAGAGCCATAGATACTTTTCATTGAGATCCATATGAAAAAGCATCTATCATTCCTACACACTTTCACATAAGGAAAGTGCAATTTGAGATACAATCTTACAGTCACTCCAACACGACTCTAAATAAAAATATCAGCTAATCAAAATCGAATATGTGTCACTAAGAAATAGGCGTAAAAAATGATTTACGAAATTATATCAAGCAAAATGAGGTTGATGGTTAAACAAGATGACCACAAAGAATCCAATAGACAAATTTGTCTCTATGATCCACATAAACCATGTGGCCTGAATTATCCACATTCTCCATAGATCAGTATCACATATATTAAATGGTGAGTATGCGAGCAATTATTAAGGCCCTATTTGATAACACTGCCAGTTTTTTTAGCATTGCTATAAAAAAGCGCAGTGATCAAAATTAAAATTATGATTAAAAATTATTGTGTTGTATACAAAATTGTTGTTTTATGTTTGATTAAAATAGTTGCAACTATTAGATTATGATAAATCGACGAGAATATCTTTACCTATAAATTATGAAACTTATATTTATTTTTACCAGATCAAGCAAAATAAATTAAATAAATAATATTAAATTATAATTAAATAAGTAAAATAAAAGATAATGAATTAAAAATTATCTAAATATTAGTACATTATTGCTAAACATACTTCAAAATTTCGACAGTACCTCTTCTATACCACACTAAAATCCAAGGATTTAAGGTTTTTTTTTTTTGGTCTTTTCTTCGAAACCAAAATGAAATTGAAGGGTTCAAGTAATTTTTTCGTTTTATCCTTCAAAGCCAAATTGAAATCGAAGGATTTAAGATTTTTTTTTTTTCCCTTCAAAACTAAACTAAAATTGAAGGATTCAAGTAATTTTTTCGAGTTAAACCGAACTGAGATCAGATTTAATCAATTATTGTCCCTATTTATTTTCAATTATTATTGTAATAAAAAATAAGTTTGATCATGAATATTCTTTTTTTTTTTTTTTTAATTCTTAATTCTAAGTTTGACAAAACTTAAAATTAATTTTTACTTATTTTCATTGGTGGATTTATTTATTTTATATATTTAAATTGGTGTAACAAGTAAAGTTGGGATGCCAATAGTAAACTTTATATATATACTAACTTGGAGTTTAATAAGTAAAGTTGGGTTGCCAATAGCGAGTTTTTTATTTTTTATTTTTGTGAGTAGTTAATTAAAGACATGAATAGTGATTTAGAGGTTGGGAGCCGTCGGAACCATGACTAGTAGAGATATGAATGGTAAGTTTATTATTTTTTATTATGTAAATAGTGAATTAGAGACATTAATAGTGAATTAACGAGAGACTATACCAAACTAGAGACAAAAAAGTCGAGTCGATGACCTCAAAAGCATACCACAAGAGTAAGTGAGAATTGAAATACTAAAATTGAAAGGCATTATTGACCTTTCACATTCAAGAAAAATTGTTTATTTTATACTTCCTACATATATGTAAATCATCTCTTTAGATGATTGGTGTAATCGTTGTTGATGATCTCAAAAACTTACATCAATATGTTATCTAACGGATTATGGCGATCCAAACCAATTTTTGAAACCCGCAAGAGTACTAAAAGTGTTGTCTTAAGCGTTATCAAAGATTCACTAATATATTGGTGCGCAGTTGTAGTAATCGATTGAATCACTTTTATAAACAAAATATATACATGCACATGTCATCTAATCAAAGTCAAAGACGACATGTCATCAAATTATAGACACAAAAAAAAAAAAAAGATTTTTAAAATTATATTAAGCAAAAATGACGTAGACGGATAGACAGGATGACGAAAAAGATTTCAAGAGATAGATTTGTCATGCTATCCCTATGATCTACGTAATCCATGTAGTTCGAATAATTCTTGTGACCTAAATAATTCACATTTGTCCAAGATCAATGTGGCTATATTAACAATAAAAAAATCTTATCTAATCAGAACCAATACGTATCACCAAAATATATATAAAAAATTGATTTACAAAATTATATCAAGCAAAATGAAGTAGATACTATTGAAAATTCCGATTCTAGTTTGTTGAAACAATAAATTATAAGTAATAGTATAATATAACCAACTTGAAGAAATTGGAAGAACTTATCGATGACTAAGGCACAAAGAAGTCGTTGTCCTTAAAATCAATTTCGCTTCTTATGAATGAATCTTCAATGCAGTCAATCTCAAGTGTTTAGTTTCCAAGATTCAACTTGATCTCAGTTCACCCCCTTATGAATTTTTTTTACAACTCTTATAATTAATAAAGCAAAGAGAATCTTTTTTATTTTTAACTCATACAAAAAAGGAAAAAACTCTTTTAATTTATGTTTCACCAAAAAAAGAAAAATTCTACTCTTTACAAGTAATACTCAAGAGGTCTTGAGTTCAAACCTTATCCTCAAAAATATATGAAATAAAAAACTATGACATGAAATAAGAATTATGAATTTTACAATAGATACACAAACAAGACAACCATAAAAAACTCAAGAGAATGTCCTAGTAATTCGCACAATCCACATCTTCGCATGACCTGCTTAATCCCCATCATCCATATATCAATGTGGCAAATACTACATGTTGATTGTGAGAGTAATTACAAATGTAGTAGTGTGCACTTAATTACCAAATCAAAAGTGTTGATTAACAAATCAATGTATCACTTTTATAGACATATAATATATACATGCAAATGTTTGCAGAGTCGTATTGGGGTGACCTCAAGATTGTATCTCATATTACACATCCTATCATGAAAGTGTGAAGGAACCCTAGATGTTTTTCATTGAGGTACGAGTAAAAAAGCATATAGAGTTCCAACATACTTTCACATTATGATGTGTGACATGAGTTACAATCTTGAGGTGACTTAGGTTAGGAGAGGAGTAGAAAGGGATCTTCTCACCTTCCCAATGAGTTAGAAATATGGAAAATGCTAGAATGACACAAATGGAAACACAAAGGTGATACAAATGATGTAGTGGTGGGCACATAACCATAGATGTTTTTTACTTGTATCTCACGGAAAAACATCTAGGGTTCTTCCGTACTCTCACATTAGGATGTGCGATACGAGTTACAATCTTGAGGTGACTTCAGCTAGGAGAGGAGTAGACTTAGAAATATGGAAAATGTTAGAATGACACAAATGGAAACACAAAGGCGATATAAATGATATAGTGGTGGGAGAAAGATTTTGTTAACAAATGAAATTTCTGTAAAACACTCTTCTCTCAACATAAGAGAAAGAGTCATAAACCTCTCTCATATATATATAACATATTACAAGAGAATACATTTAGTTTGTTACTCTGAAACTAACTTTATAACAAAATCTATAACAAACTCTTCTAACAGAATCAGTTAACTACAACCTTCTAGAACTCCAACTGGATCCAAGTCATCATGATGAGCTGGACATGACTCACATGCTGACATGGATTTCTTATGGCTTTCATCCTCCCACAAGCTGAAGGGTCGTGGCATGATGCAAAGTCTGGACTTCAAAGAGTCGAACCTTGAGCTTGACAAATGCTTTGTAAGCAAGTCTGCTATTTGATCTTCTGTTGGAATATATAGAATTACAGCTTCTTTTTAAGGACTAAGTCTTGAACAAAATGAATATCTATTTCAATGTGCTTAGACTGAGCATGAAAAATCGGGTTGGCTGCCATATAGCTTGAGCTGATGTTGGCAAACCATAGAATAGGCACATCTCGTTGAGGGACACAATTCTTGTAAAAGGGACAAAGTCCAGACAATCTCAGCTGCTGCTATGGCAAGTCCCCTATTCAGATTCAGTACTACTTCTAGAGACAACTTTTTGTTTTGTCGCAGACCAAGACACCAGATTATCGCCAAGAAACAAACAATATCCACTAGAGCTTCGTCTATCATCAGGAGTGGAAGCATAATCAGCATCAACGTAGGCTTGTATTTGAAGATGAGTAGAAGGGTGAAGTCTTAAGCCTTGGTGCATTGTACCTCACAAATATCGTAGAATCCGTTTGGCAGAAAACCAGTGTGTCGTTGATGGATTATGCATAAATTGACAAGCTCTGTTAATAGCAAAAGCTATATCCGACCTGGTTAAAGTGATATATTGTAAGGCTCCGACTAAGTTTCTATACTTGGTTTGATCCTCAAAAGGCTCCCCATCATACTGAGACAAAGATTTACCAATAGCTCCTGGAGTTTTTGCTGGTTTACAGTCAAGCATCTCTGTTTTCTCAAGCAAGTCAACAATATACTTGGTTTGCGATAGATGAATAGAATGATCATCATAGATGACCTCGATGCCAAGAAAGTAGGACAACTGACCAAGATCCCTCATTGCAAAAGTAGAGTTTAGTTGGGTTATGAGGCCAGCAATCTGTGTGGTTGAGCTTCCAGTGACTAGAATATCGTCCACATACACCAAAACAACTAGTGTATCAGTTTGGCCAATCTTCACAAACATGGAGCTATCTGACCTTAAACACAGGAATCCCCACTGTAGGAGAGCATGGCTCAGTTTGATAAACCAAGCACGTGGTACTTGCTTCAAGCCATATAAAGCTTTTCGGAGTTTGCACAACTTGTGAGGGAAGTGCTGATGAGAAAACCCGGGTGGCTGAGACATGTACACAGTTTCCTCAAGATCGCCATTTAAGAAGGCATTTTGGACGTCTATTTGCCTTATGTTCCATCCAAAATGAAGAGCACGAGTTAAAACAATTTTAATCGTTGTTGGCTTCACCACAGGACTGAATGTATCAAAAAAATAAAGACCTTGGGTTTGATTATAGCCCTTTGCTACCAAACGGGCCTTGTGCCGTTCTAAAGTCCCATCTACTTTGTATTTGAGTTTAAAAACCCATTTACACCCTATGATGTTGACATCGGAAGGAGGATCAACTAATTCCCATGTGTTGTTTCTTTGTAAAGCATTCATTTCCGTTTGCATTGCTGCTACCCAAGCAGGATCCTTCATAGCTTGCTTGATTGTGGTTGGCTCTTTCTGTCGTGTGGCGAGAAACAATTGTTTCTTTTTGACTATTCCATTTTGAGACCTGGTCACCATCTTACGTGGTGCTGCCATAGAAGCTAGGGGAAGAGTCTGTACATGTTGTTGGTTAGCTGATAAGGAATGATGACTTGTGGATGGAACAGAAGAAGTGGCAAGTTTTGATGGACCAGTAATTAAGTGATCAGTAGAATGGGTCAGAATTGGAGCAGGTTGGGGTAGAGAAACAGGTCGTCACGAAGGAATAGAGACTAGAGCAGGTGTCAGAATAAACTCTGGTGTAACAGGATCAACTGGAGAAGATGGTGTGGCAAAAGGAAACTTGTTTTCATCAAAAACAACATGGCGTGTTATATAGACTCTTCCTGTTTGAAAGTCTAGACACAAATAGCCCTTATGAGCAGTAGAATATCTAAGAAAAACACATTTAATGGACCTATATTGCAACTTGTGTTTATTGAATGGCCGAATACAAGGGAAGCATAAACACCTAAAGATTTTCAACATAGTGTAATCAGGTGTCTTATGTAAGAAAACAGAGTATGGAGAGGCAAAATCTAATACTTTAGTTGGCATTCTATTGATTAAATGAACAGCTGTTTGGAATGCATATAACCAAAACGTCAAAGGTAAAGACGCACGAGCCAAGAGAGCCAAACTTGTCTCTACTACATGTCTATGTTTTCTTTCCACTCTCCCATTTTGAGTAGAAATATAAGGGCATGAAAAATGATGAGCAATACAATTAGATTGAAGATAACAAGAAAACACCTTAAATTCTCCTCCATTGTCAGATAGAAGAGTTTTTATCTTACTATTAAACTGATTTTCAACCAGAGTTTTATACTGAATGAAGACCTGCAATGCTTGATCTCTAGTCTGCAGAGGAAAAAGCCATGTGAATCGTGTACTGTCAACAACAAAGAGTAAGAAATATCTGGAGCCTGAAGTAGACAACACAAGGGTTGGCCCCTAGATATCAGTGTGGACAAGTTCTAAAGGAGAAAAAGCTCGAGAAGTTGATATATGGAATGGTAATCTGTGACTTTTAGCATGTTGACAAGAAGAACAAATCAAATTTTTATTCACTGAGCAAGAAATATTACAGCCACTTAGAACCTTTTGTACAATAGTAGGAGAGACATCTCCAAGACGATCATGCCAAACTGCAATGCTATCAGTAGAAATAGTAAAAGCTGAGACAGGGTCTTTATTCAAAAGAAAAGCACTATTATTCTCTGTATCTTGTGAACTGGTGACGGGTAGCTTATACAACCCATTCTCAATCCTGCCTCGAGCTAGAGCCTGCTTCGAACGTTGATCCTTCACAATGAAATATTTGGGATAAAACTCAATCATAGAGTTATTGTCAGCACAAAGTTTAACAACACTAATTAGATTGGTAGAAAGAGAAGGCACATGATAAACCTTATTAAGAGAAAGAATTGTGGGATCAGAAACTAGAAAAGCAGTACCATCATGGGAGATGGGAATTTGCTTACCATTATAGGGAGTCGTATTCGAAAGAGTAACTGCATTTGGAGTCATGTGATGGGTAGCTCTAGAGTCAAGATACCAAGAATCATCTGCAACAGTGTTAGGAGTAGCAACTAGTGCTGACATTTGACTCTGAGCTTGATTATTGTCAGTGGATTGTTGAACTTGAAAGGTAATATCAAACCTATGATAACAATTTTGAATAGTATGGCCAAATTTACGACAAAGTTGACATTGAGGCTTTGTATTATTGTTGTTGCCTCTTCCACCATGGCCTTCACGACCACCACGACTTCGACCTCTATAGATATAATTCGAATTCCCCCCTTGTCTAGACCCCTGGTTTGATGGTTTCGGATATCCCTGATTATTCTTGCCATAGGTCTTTCCACCTGCATGTTGTTCTGAACAAAATTTGTAGATATTATTCCAGTATCATTAAATGAGTTTTGTTGTTCTAGACGATGTTCAAAAGTCAAAAGAAGACTATGAACAGCTTCAAGAGAGAGCTGGTTGTCTCTAGCACTTATTGAAGTAACCACAGCATTATAATCAGCTCCTAATCCAACCAACAGATTCATAATTTGATCTTGTTCTGAAACAGATTCTCCTATTGCTGTAAGACTATCACAAAAACCTTTAATCTTCATAATAAACTCAATCATTGACATTGATTTTTTTCTTTGTTGTTTGCAACTGTAATCGCAACTGCATAATTCGAGCTCGCGAGGAAGATGAGAAAATTTTCTCAAGAGCATTCCAGGCAGATTGTGACGTGGTATGTCCAACAATCTGAGCCATAATCTCAGGAGTTAGAGAAGAATAGATCCAACTTAGGATTAACCTATCTTGTCTACACCAAGTTACAAACTCCGGATTGATAGTTCCAGTAGTAGGAACAATTTTCTCAGGACAAACTGATAAACCTTCAATGAAATTCTCAAATCCATTTGCATAGATCCCATTATCCGTTTGTGATCTCCAAATGACATAGTTTGATTTATCAAGCTTAACAGGAAGAATATGATTAAAGAACTGCAAACTTGAAGCCGGAGCAAGAGAAGAAGAATGAGATGCTCCAATTGATTCTGAGAAGGAAGAGGAAGAGGTCAATCCAGATGCAGAGGTCGACATGAAAGCTTAAAAAAAATTGGTTTCCAGGAAATTAGCAAGAAAACGGAAAAAACTAAGCTCTCATACCAAGAAAGATTTTGTAAACAAATGAAATTTCTGTAAAACACTCTTCTCTCAACATAAGAGAAAGAATCATAAACCTCCCTCATATATATATAACATATTACAAGAGAATACATTTAGTTTGTTACTCTAAAACTAACTTTATAACAAAATCTATAACAAACTCTTCTAACAGAATCAGTTAACTACAGTCTTCTAGAACTCCAGCTAGATCCAAGTCATCATGATGAGCTGGAAATAACTCACATGCTGACATGGATTTCTTATGGCTTCAGTGGGCATATAGCCGTAGATGTTTTTTTTACTTATAGCTCACGAAAAAACATCTACGGTAATATGCACAATACTTACGTCATTGTGTCACCTTTGTGTCATCCCAGCGCGACTCAAGAAATATTAAAGGGTGAGGATCCCAACATGAAGGGTAGGTGAGGTTAAAACATTCACGAGGTTGAAACGGACAAGAAGAGTACACCACGTGGCAATTATAACATCTTTATCAAAACTTGATGGAGATGTCCTTATCGTTGAAGTTTCCCATTGAAATCGTGGGTGGTATATATACATATACGTATTTGGACAGCTGATGCCCTCGCCAATCGCCATTCTCTCTCTGTTTAGGTAGGGAAATTGTGCGATCCACCTTCAACGATTATAGGGTTCTTGAATTCTTCGACTTGCGATCGAATCAGAGCAAGAGATCTGTAATTGTTTTGGTTTGAGATCAGCAAAATCATGACTTACGCATCTCATTTGTTGCGCCACTCTAGAAAGGTATTCGATCCTTCAAATTCGTTCTTAGTTTCTCCTTTTTAATTTGTTGTTGTTTTTGTTTTTGTTGTTGTTGTTGTTGTAATCTTACAACATTTATGATAATTTTAACTGTAAATTTGTTAAATTTCAGAAGAAAATAATCTTTCCCCAGAACTTTGTTTTTTGATCGATTATTTACACTGTTTGATCCATAAAGGGAACTCATTTCGAATTGCTAACCTGATTTCGTTATTTGTTGGATTAATAATGGACTTTAATTGAAAGAAAATGAGAAATTAAGAAACCTAGTTCATAACACGCTAGGATTGTTTACCTATATATATATATATATTTACTGTACTTGGTATTGTTTGATCAACAATTTAATCGTTGGTGTTTGCTAGGTTATGATTGTGACGAAAAATGACAAGAAAATGGCTGTTGTCAAACTGAAAAGGAAAAAAAAAAAATACTACTTTGATTAGGTTCATTCTAACTTAGGCTACTTTTGGATGGGAGACCTTGGGGCCTCTGTGTGGAGTATGGAGTGTAGGATCATTGTCCTAAATGCATATTAGGAGCATAGTGACAAAAATCACTGATTTTTTTTTTTTTGGTTTGAAAATATCTTGATCAATTCATGATTTTAATTATTGTTGATTAAACCACCAACTTTTCGAAAAGTTGCAAAGTTTTTTAAAAAATCGCTGATTATTCAAAAAATACGGTTAATCGACCGTTTTCTTTTAATACCGACAAATTTTATTTTTACCATATTTAGAGTATTATTTTATCATTTAATATATGAAATACATATGTTTACATTTTTACACTTTTTTAAAATAAAATAAAAAACTATCCTATGTTTTCCCAATTTTTTCCGAAGCTTTCATTTGCCGAATTATTTCCGAACCCTGAATTTTTCACTATGATTAGGAGGCATCTTTTTGTCTCCTCTTTTGTAAGATACCCATATCCAACTTTATAAATGTTATTAAAGATTGCTGAGAAAAGTGGATGAAGGATAGATGTGGCATGGCGGCTACCACATCCTCTTTATTGGTGTTTTGGTTCTAAGTACCACGACCTATTGTAATGAACACTTGAAACTGTACCCATGTAAGCAAGCAACATGGTTTTAGAATTTATTAATTGGAAGAATCTTGTTGATGATTTCTAAAGTTAAAGCTTTGAATCTTTGATACACTTTTGGATATTGGGATTTTATTATTACATTTTAAATGTTATTGTCTATGGTACCAGTGTAAATTTTGAAATATTTGTTAAAAGAATTGGTATATTTGTAAGCACACTTTCTAGGGTTAGTGAAGATTTATTCAATGAACGCCTCATTTATTTACTTTTTAATCCTTTCGTTGCAAATTCTCTCTCTCTCTCTCTCTTTCCCCTTCTTCTAGTTCAGATCAGGGTAAGTGTCATTGTCAATTGATACTTATTTTACTGACTTTCTTTTCCTATGTTTCTTTTTCTAGGTTAGAATTTAGAGTCTCATACTTTGTCCCATAAAATAGCTTCTCTGGCTTTTCTTTAGCTATTTCTTTTCCATGCTATCGATTTTGGCACATTTTGACAAATCTCTCACATCTTTTTTTACTATCTCTTGTCTGCTTTGAGAGTGTTGTGTTTTGATACTACTTTTTATGAGTTAATTTGTGTTGAAATTTGTGTTTTTCAGCTGAGGAATGCTCGCAACATACTACGAAATGAGCCTGCCATTCTTGTTCGTTGGTTTTCTAAGGAGGGTTGCCCTTCCATCAATAAAGGAGAGGGTGAGTAATTGATCAATATGTGTTGAGTTTCCAATAAAAAAAAGAGAAATCAATATGTTTAGAGATCTAATTTCCTCTACAGATCTTATATTTAAATGTAGTGGGTCAGTACTTTTTTTTGCACAACATTGAATTTTGCATTGTGGGGATTGATCAATTTGCATATTGACTGTTTCACTAAGTGTGGATTCTCGTGTTTTAAGTAGATTTTGTTAATTTTCAGATCTATTAAAGATTCGTCGACCTGGTTATTTGTCTGGAAAGAGAGAGGTAAGCTCCTCTGGAGGCAATCAACAAATTCAACTGCAGTTGTAGAGAGAAAATTTTGATATCTTTGCAGTGATTTTACCCTTACTATTTTCCTTCTATTTGTACATTTCTCTTCTGTTTGTCTCTCTGCCGTTGCTTCATCATTTAAGCTAAATTTTTTTCCATCATCTGCACTAAGAGCCAAAGTTATACTTTGTTTAGACATATTTGCTAGGGGAAGTCAAGAGCAACTTATCAAGAACGCCAACCAGAACTAGCAATCCAATTGTTCACTCTGTGTTCAACAATAGTTTCCCATGGTTTGTTCTGGCCTCACTATGCCATCTTTCAATAACCTTTGATGTTTAAGTATATAAAAATATATATTTTTTGCTCCTCATCAGCTCACAGGCATTCTCGAAGAGAAGTTTTGCGACAGATTCAGGTATGGTTTGGTTACTCTATTACAATCTTTTTATCTGCACTTAAAGAATGTGAATTATAGCCCTATTGTGTATGATGTGTGTTATTGATTATTTATGTACAGTAAAAGCATGCCAGAGATGTTTCTGCATGGTTGTCTACAACTAATTGTTTATCACTTTAGAATTATAATTAATATATCACCAACACATGTGTCATAGATTTGAGTTTTATCTGTCTATATCCTACCCGTGCCACCTGAAAAAAGTTACGGATTTGGTAGAGATCTTTAGGTGTAACTTGGGTGCATAGTATCTCCTTGTTCTGGAGACATCTTGAATTCTTGATATATTGTACTTCTATGCAAATCTAAGTAAAAGATTTAAAGAGCTTGCATGAAATGGTTCACACTACTTGCTGCATTTGTCAAATCAGGTCTAATAAGAATAAAGTAAATCGGCCTCTTCACCAATCTTTCATACATCTTTGGATCCTCTTACTATTATCCCTAATCTAGCTTGAGCTCACTAGTTTCATGGTCATGATCCAATTCTTTCTTTCTGACATAAAAATCTTCCCTTCTCATTTGGCAACCTCAATATTCAACAAACGCTTCAAACGTTCAAGGTATTGGATACTACCTAAAACCTATATTACTTGGTTTGTTGGTTCAAATTTGGGTTCATGGTTCCCCACTCTAAAGTGAACCTGGTTCATAGGGGTAGGCAGAGATAATTATATCTTGGTTTACTTTGGTTCCCTAAATCGGTTTTCTACCTTGGTTCACTTGTACATATATATGATTAAGTAGACTAGTTATAAGTACAATTATATTGTTAAAAACTTCTAAGTTAAATAGAAACAGATTAATATAATAATCCAAATTCTAAATATAATTATATAAACAATGAAAAAAAAAAACATAATAAATTTGGTTTGGTTCACCGATCCCAATTAAAATTTGGTGGGTTTGTGGTTCACTTGATTTTATGAAACCAATCCGAATCGTATCGTGAACTGTTCGGTTTGTACCAGTTTGTGGTTTGGAATTGGGTAATGTAGCCTAAAACATTGCTCTAGTGTTGCTTGAGTTCATCTGCAAACTCAGTGTTATCACCATAGTATTACATGAGCATGTAACCTCAAGATATTAATGCTGCCTTCTTATTGACAAACGGTGAAGGGATTGCTTATCTTGTTTCTTTTGTTCGAACTTTTAGATACTTGTTAACTCTACAATTATAATTCGTGGAATATGAAAGTGAGTAACCCTTTTCTCTAGTATATGGGTGTGGGTATGGGAGTGGGTGTAAATACTTTCATTAGTAGTGTCTAATGGGGCTTGGTTTTTTCCACTTAGCCATGTGGCATTGAAAAACTGCCAGTTATTTTTCATAGTTTTGTTTTGATTTGTTTCAAGCATAAGGTGCAGGGACATAACATTAGATTTTCATTTTTCTTGATTGATAAGATCTTTTTTCTTTATGATATAGTTCACACATATTTATTTTCTTTTTGGAATTCATTCATCTGGGGAGGCCATTAATAATACTTCTTTTTTCTCTTATAATTTATGATGATTTTCGGGTCAGATGTCTACCACTATACTCTTATTTTTATTTCCATAATGGTGCAGTGTGATCATCCAAGTTTTTTGGGTAGTAGTAGATCACCCAAATAACTGAGTATTATTTGGTAAATATGGTTTCAGGGCTTCCTCCACACCAAGAGATTGGAATGCCATCACTTTCTCCTACAATGACTGAGGTATTTAACCTTCTGCATGTGTGAGCATTTGGACCACTCATCAAGTCCCATGTTACCTTTTCTGATTAAATGATTCTTTTATGACGTTCAGGGTAACATTGCACGGTGGTTGAAGAAAGTGGGGGATAAAGTTTCTCCTGGTGAAGTACTATGTGAAGTTGAAACAGTAGGGTCTTGCTTTTTTCTTAGTTCAAATTCTGTTGTATGGTAACCGATCTGCTCCATGCATTTATCATGGTTAGATAAAACTGACACTTATGTCTACTTTTTCTAAGGATAAAGCAACAGTTGAGATGGAATGTATGGAAGAAGGTTATGTTGCTAAGATAATCCATGGTGATGGGGCAAAAGAAATAAAAGTTGGAGAGGTATTTCTTTCATCCTGTATCATGTTTTCATTTGGTATGTTGCCCTCTGGTTTCTTTGTTTTCATTTGTGAAAATTCTAATCACACATTTACGTGCCTTTCATATTTCTCTTTTGATACTGCCTGTTTTTCTTTTTAATTAATTTGACAAATTTATTAAGAACAAAGGGGCCGAGGTTGAGAAGACCTTACAAGATGCAAAGAACAAAGAAAATAGGAAAGAAGTAACAACACGGCTCCAAGCTACTCTCCCTCTCTACGAAGAAAATCCCACCATAACAGAAAGTCTTCGAAGAAGACACCCTTCAACTCATTGAACACTATGCACTAGAAAAATTGATAACCCAACAAACTAATGACAACTTCCTGAAGTGAAATGCCCATTTCCATCAAATGCCTGATAATTCCTCGGCTTCCAAATGTCAAACACACAGCAAAAGAAGCCAGACACCATAGAATCCTTTCCTAAAAGCCCTGATCTGCCAACACAGAAACACAGAAAAACTGAGGAAGGGAAGCAGTAAGAAACTTTAAAGAGAAAAAGCTGGGCAGACCAAATGAAGGAAGTTACCATGGCCGGAACTTTCGGCCCTCAAACCGCTGAAGCTGGGAACTTCAATGGAGGGGCATGAGATTAGGGGTTTAATTTCCTCTTCTTTTGTGTAGTGTTTTGGACCAAAATTCCTCTGGTTACTCTTAAAACTGCGCTATTTTTCATATTTACTATTTTGTGCGCCCATTTATTCATTGGGTCTTCAATCTGTGATCCCTGCTTTACACTACTTCGGTGAAGGTTTATTTTGGTGGTATTTAGATGGCCTAACTGATGATTAATAGATCTAGTATTGAATTTTGGTCTTTCTTGTCTAAAATGTTAAAATAATATTAAAGTTTCATGAAACACATGTCATGATCTCTGTTAATGAAAAAAACAAAAGAAGAAAAAAGGGGCAAAAAACAACTGGAAAACAAGATTCGTTTATTTGTTATTCTTCCCTATTTTATTGTCTTCATTGATATTGTAGCCTCTGTACATTCTACTTTTTTGGCACCATTCTTCTTTAGTTGTTATATCCACAAACAACACTACCTATTCATTTATTTCTCCGTTTTATGTGTATTTAATGGTTACAGATCTTGGTTCATAGGAATTATTGTAATTCCAAAGCACGTCCAATGAACCATACATATTATAGGACCTTTACTTGTATAAACATATTATTGTATTTACAAATGGTTACAAGTTTTAAAGTGCTAAGTTTGACTTGGTTGTTAGTTGTTATTATAATTGGGATCTCATCTTGTATCCCTTAATTAGGTGATTGCCATAACGGTGGAAGAAGAGGATGATATTGCAAAGTTCGCAGATTACACACCTTCATCTTCGGGTTCTGATGATGGAGTTAAAGAGTCATCTGATCCTACCCCACCCAAGAAGGAGGTTGCGGAACCTGTTTCTATCAGTGCAGATGAGCCAAAGATTTCAAAGACCGATGAAGCTTCTCAATCGGGAGATCGCCTTTTTGCAAGTCCTCTTGCTAGAAAATTGGCAGAAGATCACAATGTTAGTCGTTACATTTGCTCCAACAGAAATATTCTAATTCAATGTGTTAATTGTGAATAAGATTCATTTCTTGGTGCTATTCACTAATAAACAATGAAATTTTATTTGTTCTAGGAGAATGTTTATCATTTTCTTATTTGGATGTAGGTGCCTCTTTCAAGCATCAAAGGAACTGGTCCTGATGGGCGCATTGTGAAGGCCGATATTGAAGATTACTTGGGTATATTTTTTTTGTTATATGCTTCTTCAGTAGGTTGCTCCAAGGCTATTTTTGATTCATTTCATCATTTGGTTTTTGTCAATATTCTGATAAATTTTCTTTCCTTTGTCTTCGAGGGGATATGCTGACTGTGTCTTATTTTATTTATTTATTTATCTTTTTGAAGTACCATTTCATTCATTTGCAATTGATTATTGGATAATTGATTATTATAAGTGATCATGGTTTTCTTTTTTCAAAATTTCTTTAGGCACTTATTTGGGTTTTTTCCTTAATGATGTAGCTTCTGGTGGGAAGGGTGCCTCAGCACCAGTCTCCAAGGCCAAGGATGCACCACCACCAGCAACTTTAGATTATACAGACCTCCCACTTTCTCAGATAAGAAAAGTAATTACATTTGGAGCTTCTCCATTGTATTTTTTAGCAACAATCAAGCTCTATCTTATATTCGTTCTTGACTTCTTGACAGGTCACGGCTTCACGCCTACTGCTCTCGAAACAAACTATTCCTCATTATTATTTAACAGTGGAATCCTGTGTTGATAAACTCATGGAGTGCGTATCAGTTTGCCCCATTCCCTAAACAAAAAATTATATGTGATTTCTCTGTTATTGTCATATAGACTGTTCTGAATGGCTATTGGCATTAAATACTCATTTTTCTTGTGACAGCTTGCGTAACCAGCTTAATTCCCTACAAGAAGCTTCAGGTGGGAAGCGGATATCCGTCAATGATCTTGTAATAAAGGTATGCTATCTTCATATTAATTCTGTGAGAATTTCAAGTTACAATGCATCAGAAAGCATGCCCTTTAGAGGTAAAACACAAACGCGAGATTGATGAAGCTGACCATTTTATTTAATTTGTTTTTTTGCCTTAGTTATGGCACGATGGTAAATGATTAGTATGATATGTTTGACATATATGTATGGGAAGCGTTCAGATGCCCTAAATAGAGACAAACATTGTGCCAAACATTTTTCAATATATGGGCTAGAAGTTTCGGAATGGGCTGATTTTTTGCGAGGATGATCTCTATGGTGAGGAGATCGCCCTCACAAAAAATTAGCCCATTTTGAAACTTCTAACCCCATCAAAAGTGGTTTACAAATAGTTAACGGTCCGCGATTCTTCAACTTGTAAACTAGGGTTAGGAGTTTCAGAATGGACTGATTTTTTGTGAGGATGATCTCCTCACCATACAAATCACCCCATTCTGAACTTCTAACCCATATATTGAAAAATGTTTCGCTCTCTATAGGGCCTCCAAACGCTCCCCTATATACACATATGGGCAGGTTCAAGGGCCATATACAAACATTGTGCCAAGCATTTTTCAATATTTGGGTTAGAGGTTTCGGAATGGGCTGATATCTTGTGAGAATGATCTCTCCACCAAACTTCTAACCCCAGTTTACAAGTTGAAAAATCGTGGTCCGTCTAATTTTTGTAAGCCACTTTTGATGGGGTTGTAAGTTTTGGGATGGGCTGATTTAATCATGGTCTGTATATTGAAAAATGTTTGGCACAATGTTTGATTTTGTACATGTATATATGGGTTGGGATCCGTTGACTCGTGTAAAAACACATGATCCCAACCATTTAGATACATAATCCAACAGTTGAGATTTATGCGTATCTTGATAACAAATATCTCGGAGATACTTATCCCGATAATAAATATCAACCATTGAATTTTGTATTTAAACGGTTGGGTTCGTGTGTTTTCTCCATGAGTCATTCTTTACGAGTTAAGGGATCCTAACCCTATATATATATATATATATATATATATATATATATATATATATATATATATATATATATATATATAGATATGGGAAATGTTCAGCACCCAACCATTTACCCAACAATTTGCCCAACATGTTTTGTCCTACATGGGTTAGAAGTTTTGGAATGGGCTGATTTTTGGTGAGGATGATCTCTACGGTTAGAAGATCTTCCTCACCAAAAATCAGCTCATTCCGAAATTTCTAGCCCCATGTTTACAAGTTGAAAAATCGTGGACCGTCCATTTTTTGTAAACCATTTTTGATGGGTTAGAAGTTTTGGAATGGGCTGATTTTTGGTGAGGATGATCTCCTCACCATAGAGATCATCCTCACCAAAAATCAGCCTATTCCAAAACTTCTAACCCATGTAGGACAAAACACGTAGGGTAAAGTGTAGGGTGTTGAACGGGACCCTATATATATTACAGATCGTGTGTTTTCTCCATGGTTAGGATCCGTAGACTCATGAAAAATGAACTCATGTTTACGCACAATCCTGACCATGAATGTGTGAGATCCAACGGTTGGGATAAAAGATGGATCTCGAGAATATATTACAGATCTTTACGATAAACTCAACCATTGGATCTCACATATACATGGTCAGGATCGTGTGTGAACATATGAGTTCACTTTCATGAGTCTACCAATCCCAACTCACTTTCATGTCCCCCACCCCCAAAGAAAAAAAAACAAAAGAAAAACACCAACCCATCCATAAAACCCCTCCCAAGATTCTCTGAAGTGTAACTGTTGAACAACATTTGCAGGCTGCAGCTTTGGCTCTTCGCAAGGTTCCTCAATGTAACAGTTCTTGGACAAACGATTACATCCGCCAGTGAGTATAAACAATATGCAGTATACTTAAATGCGGCTATATGACACTTATAGTAACAATTTACTCTGGCTACTGATTTTAGGTACCACAATGTGAATATCAATGTTGCTGTTCAGACAGAAAATGGACTATTTGTTCCTGTTATCAGGGTGGGTGATGCCATCAGTTTAATATCCTTAAAAGACTTCATGTGTTTTTTTAGTTCCATGGTAAGCTATATGACATCGTGAGATTCCCATTATTTGTTCATAGGATGCTGACAAGAAGGGGTTATCTACAATCTCTGAAGAAGTCAAACATTTGGCACAAAAAGCGAAAGAAAATAGCCTGAAACCAGCAGATTATGAGGTGAGTGGATGCTTTTAGGATTGCTATTATAAAATTACTGGTTGGTGGACTCGCCCGAGTCATCTAGGTATCGTCCATGAACGAGATGGATAGACAAGATGTCTCACATGTGTAAATTCTCGTGAGACAAACGAAATGACTTGGACGATATTTTGAAAACCTCGGTCAAGTCAGTACAACTCGTCAGAGTCAACTGGGATTTTGTATATTTTAATTGAAATTAATTTTTTTTTTAAATTTAAATATTTATTATCTAAATAAAATATGATTTTATGATCAAACATCCTCTAATCGACCTTATTTTCTAAAAAAAATTATAATTATTTTATGTATATAGTGAAAAATAAAAGGTTATATTAGTCTTTTTACACAATAAATGCTTATTTACATAATAGATACTTGTCTCTCACATAAGAAATGTTAAGGGCATTTAATCTTTAGAATTAAATGTCTTGTTTGGAATAAATGATTTGACAATCAATGCAAACAAGCATTTATTATGTAAAAGACCAACATACTCCTATTTTTTTTCACTAATAGACAATGAATAGGGGTATTTATTGAAAGAAAAAAAGGTGTTGGATTATACTTACTTATTCATATATATATATATCTATATATATATATAATATATATATATATATAGGGATATGTTCAGCAACAAACATTTGGCAAACATTTTTAGCAAAACATTTTTCAAAACATGGGTTAGAGGGTTTGGAATGGACTGATTTTTTGTGAGGAGTATCTCTACGGTGAGGAGATCATCATCACCAAAAATCAACTCATTCCCAAACTTCTAACCCCATCAAAATGATTTACAAAAAATGGATGGTCCACGATTTTTCAACTTGTAAACTGGGGCTAGAAGTTTTTGGAATGGCTGATTTTTGGTGAGGATGATCTCCTCACCGTAGAGATCATCTTCACCAAAATCAGCCCATTCCAAAACCTCTAACCCATGTTTTGAAAAATGTTTTGCCAAAATGTTTGTTGCTGAACGGGACCCATATATATATATATATATATATACACATATATGAATAAGTATAATCTGAGTTAAATGGTTTTTTCTCGTCCTAGAAGAGTTGAATTGTCAGAGACAACTCAGTCTCATCCATGAATGAGATGAGACATCAAATCGAGTTTTGAAATCATGCAAGCATGTGCTTTACAATATATATATATATATATATATGGGGGGTGTTCAAGTGACATAAGTAAAAACATATGTAAAAACAATCATTTTTCAAAATATGGGTTAGAAGTTTCAGATTGAGCTGTTTTTTGTGAGGATGATCTCTGTGATGAGAATATCATCCTCACTAAAAATCAGCCTAATCTGAAACACTTCAAAATCCATCAAAAGTAGTAAAAATCGATGGTCCACATTCTAAATCACTTTTGATGGGGTTAGAAAGTTCATATTGAGCTGATTTTTTGTGAGGATGATCTTCTCATCATAGAGATCATCCCCACAAAAAAATCAGCTCAATCCAAAACTTCTAACCCATATTTTGAAAAATGATTGTTTTTACATATGTTTTTACTTATGTCCCTTGAACGCTCCCCATATATATATATATATATGTGCAAGGGTAGAATGGTCTTTATAGTTAAATTACAAGATTATGTTTGAGATTCAAATAAATCTTAGAGCCTTTGCAGGAGTTGTCCTTTAATGTAGAGAGAGGCTTCTAATTGTGGACAATGAAGCCAGTCTGTGTCAAACCCTAGTAAATTCGTTATAGTAATAGATAATAGTTTAGCAACTTCATACGATCAGCAAATCATAATGGAGTTAATTTACAGGGAGGCACATTTACTGTGTCAAACTTGGGAGGACCATTTGGAATCAAACAATTCTGTGCTATAATCAATCCTCCTCAGTCCGGTATTCTCGCTGTTGGGTCAGGTAAGGTTCACTATGGCAGACATTTACTATATCCATAATAGCCGGTCTCTTATGTTAGATTTCTTTTTTCCTGATTGTCACACTTGGTTTTGGGCAGCTGAGAAAAGGGTAGTGCCCGGTGCTGGTCCCGATCAATACAACTTCGCTTCGTTTATGGCAGTTACACTGAGCTGTGATCATCGTGTAATTGATGGTATGTAGCTCAGATATATAAAGTTGTTATTTATCTTAGTAAAGCAAATCTCAACAGCCCTAATTTTTTTCCTTCATGTTACTTGTTCTTTAGGTGCTGTTGGTGCTGAATGGTTAAAAGCATTTAAAGGCTACATTGAGAACCCAGAGTCCATGCTACTCTAAATGAACGTCTTTTTATCGAACATTTTTGCCGTGTTGAATTTGAATAAAGGTATTCCAAGCAACCCAAACATTTCTTTGTTAACTTATCCAAGTTTCTATTTCGATTGGCATGGCTGGATATCCATCTCCAATCACCTTTCTCCTTTGGAATCCGGTTTTCGTGTATAGTGGCGTAGAGTAGTTGAGGATTGAGGCATTGAATCCTGCTGGCATGAAACATTAGTTGTGCTTAATTTTTTTCTTTTCTTTGTTAGTTTTCGGCTTTTGCATAAGAGTGTAAAGACGGCCGTGTAGTCTTCCGAATGTTATGTTGTGATTTAGAATTGCAATGGTGGTGAATGGATCTTCATCAAAGCCTTATTCCAAAAAGTCAGGTTAATTGATTTTGCAATCTGAGTCTGTAAAATAGGGCTGCAATGGATAGAATCAGATCCAAAATCCGATCTGAAAAACGCATGGTCTGGAATCTGGATGGAAGTTTTGGATCCGATAAGGACCCGATCCAACACCATGTGAAAATATAAATTATATGGTATAGGTTGCAAGTGTATCATCATCTTTTGGATTAGTTTAAGGAATCATGTCCATTCAATTATATATACATTAGCTATTTATCAAACCGGATTTGATTACAAATGTTGAGAGCTGGATCCGAATCCATTCCAACTCTTATGCGATTGGTTCCATATGGATTCCAATATCATGGATTTGGATACAAGATCTTTTGTGCGTTGTTTAACCCTTCTCCATTTTATAGACCTAGTAGGTTAGTAGTAGCTCTGCATCCAAACATCATCTATTAGTAGAAAGTTGTGCTCTATGTTACTTGGTTAGCTCGGTTTGAATTCGGGTTCGGGTCTGCCATTCTAGAATGAACTCTGTTTGTAGGGGGTTGGTAGTGATAATTCGTTTCTTGCTTCGCTTTTGTTTCATAGATCGGTTGGCAGTTTGGTTCGCTTGTGCATATATATGATTTAAGTATACAAGTTATAAATACAATAATTCAAATTTTAAATATGGACAATGAAAAATTATTTGGTTGTTGAACGAAACACAACCAAAATTTGGTGGATTCGTGGTTCTCTTGATTTTACGAATCCAATATAAATCACACCACAAATTGGTTTGCTTTGTATTGGTTCATGGTTTGGACTAGTAGCAACGAATTGGGAAACATAGGTTGTGCTTGTGCGCAATCTATAAGGGTTCTCAAAGGGTACCACTAGGGGTTAGCTGAGATGGTAAGAGTGACTGGGTTTGTTCCCTGGGTCACACCGTTGAATCTCTATGTGTCCTTCCACATAAAAGTGATTATATTTAATTGTTGTACACGTGTACATAAGATCTGTTAAAGTTATAAATAAATAAGACTTAATGGGTGGAATCATACCTTAAATTCGATATGTTTTTATTCAATAACTTTGGATATAGATTGAGAATTTGCGTTATGAAAATCTATCAGATTAGTTTTGTCCGATGGTAGCATAATTTAATAAAATTGGATAAAATATATAGTTATATAATTTATTTTGTTCAAGAAGGTTTGATCTCATCTGATTATTATTGAGTCCTAATATTGAGATCTAATGAACCCTTCTCGGATAGGTCTCAATTCGACCTCATTCTAATCCAGACCTGATCCATTGGTTCCAATCCTTACTGAATTTCTAGAATATATTAGGGATGCAACTTAGTTCGATTTGTGGCTAAATTAGAACCGAACCAACATAGGTTGGTTCTACTAAATAAGAACCAAAATCGAACTGAAATACCAATAGAACAGAACAAACCCAAACCAAAGTAAAGTCGGTTCAGTTTGATTCCATTGGTTATCAATATCCTATTAACTTAGTTGGAAACAACGTATTTTTAAAAATAAAATAAAATGATTATATAATAAATCATTAATCTATTTATAAAAAGAAAATCATTAATTTAAAAATCATTAAGCTATGTCCTAACTCCTAAAATAATTCATATAATTGAATAAATTTATTTATTTCTTTATAAGGTCTAGTTCTCGGTTTGATTGGTTCTATACAAGTTTTGAACCGGAACCGAATCAAATTGATCGGTTCTCCATTTTCTAAACTTAGAACCAAACCGCAACATACTCCAAATTGAACCAAATTAACCTAAAGCTATGGGTTTGGTTCGGTTCTCAGTTTGAACCGAATCAAATTGCATCCATAGTATTTACTTTTCACCCAAATGAAACAGTTTGCTGTGGTCTTTGATACCAAAGACTTGATGCACACACAAAATGTCACGTGTCACTTTGAAATCACACGTGCCGGGCCTAACAATGTTTGGTCAACCTCTAGATGCAAACATCCATAAGGATTGAGGACAAGAGTGTGCCACGTGGCGTTTTCTGGACGTTGACATCTGTATAAAAGTTGGATTCGTATTCGTAAAAGATATCGTCAGTGGTGACGACGTGATGCAAATCTAAGTCGAAAGTATTATCCTCATTCCCACTCTTATATAAATATAAAGGTACTAAATATACATTATTTTCTCATAAAAATAACCCTAGCGTTGTATCATCATTAGTGCTAGATTAGAATAGATAGTAAATTGATGGGCGGGAGGGACGTTAATGTGATGGACCACAGGTCCATTATCAGCAATGGAACCCAACTTGCACCATCTTATGGTGCAGAGTGTTCAATCATTTAGTGAATTTTATTTTATTTTTGGACAAAAGACATTTGAAGTGGCTGTCCTTTGGAGGAATCCAATTAAACTAAGAATTATTTTTTTTTTTTCTTAAAGAGGGCAGAAAGATGAGTTATGCTTCATTAAATTGAAAATTGGATAATTAGAGAACAAAATATTTCTGGATTGAGTATGATAGAGATGGAGATGCTAAGATGAATGAGTAAAAAAATATAAAAATTAGAAATAAACGTAGTTGTGAAAATACAACGAACCTAATAGGTAATAAAATATTTCTAATAATTTTAACATACGGAAGTTCTTTTTAAAGGGGGGAAAAAGTAAAGTATTGTGCCGAACAAGTAAGGGTAATCAATGAGTTCTTTGGTGGCAAATTCAATAAAGTTAGTTAAAGTAATCGTAGTAAAATAAAAATATGAAAATTTTGAATTAGATCGTGCTACTTTGAAATTTGTTGATGTTTTTTTTTATAAAGATGGTTGGATATGTGCAAGGTAGGCAAGTTAAAGATCCTGCAAGAATGAGAAGAAGATAAAGGTGTCAGTTAGTTAAGTTGGTTAAAGCCTATAAGTGTTGATACCATGAACCTGAGTTCAAAATTTGCGTTCATCTGCTAATACCAATCCACTTGTTGTAAACAATACAACAAAAAAAAAAAAAAATGCAAAATAAGAGATATGAAGAGATGATTAAAAAGAAGAAAGATTGAAGTGGTAAGAGAAGATGTATGAACATATTTCAATATAAAAAACCGGATTTTATATAAAAATTGAATAAAATTTGATCAACCCTAAATATTTGTTATCTCAAAAGAGGAACACTCATGAATTGAGGAGGATTTGGATTATTCCTTGACAATGCTTTTGGTGTCCTGAGGTGAACATTTCCAATGATTCTTTCTACAATAATGGTTTATTTAACATAAAGCAGATATACTTTGGGCCACTTTTGTCCTATAAATCTTCGCATTAGCACAAATAACTGATGTTCTGTCAAGATCCCATTGGCCGCTACTCTTCGTAAACAAAGAACAAATTATTCTTTTTCTTTTTCTATAAACATAGACCAGACCAGCACATCCTAGCCATGATGCAAGTTATATTCCTTCTTGTAGTTGAAAGTAGATTAACTTGACCATAATTTAGTACAAATTCACATTCTACACAAGTTTAATTAGTTGTCATTCAAGTCGATTGTATTTAATAAAAATTACATCGAACAGATGATCGTTAACCATCCGATGAGCAGAATTTTGTATAAATCACTAGTACCCATAACCCATATATTAAAAAAAAATTATGGGATATTAAGATCATGAGATTGGTAGAAACTTTTTATCATGACCCACTAAGTGGATGATTAGGATTGGTTGACACACCAGGCTACCATATTAGGTTGATGCAACTAAGAAAAACTCCTAAGATTTACTAAAACTTTTGGAACATTATTCTATCTTAGTGACCATTTAATTTGGAGGGTCAGGCCAGTGGGAAGAGATAGGATTGGGAGATAAGATGATAGATTCAGAATTACAAGGATTCATTGGTAAGTGTGATTGTGTTAAATGGGACAGGTTGTGTTCTATGGAGAGAGAGAGAGAGAGAGATTTGGCTTCTTTATGTTATTATATTTAAATTATTTGAATATAAGCCAATAAGAGAAAAGAACATTTATTCCATTATGTCACACATCCACTATTATATAAAGCTCAAGAGGGGCCTTTCCTTCTTCACAAGTCCAATCAAATCAACCTTTCTGTTGAGAGTAGTAGGGGTTTTCATGCAAAGCTTAAATGGGTTTTCTTTAGCTTCAGAGGTAATGGTTTTATATATATATATATATATATGGTTTGTAAAGGAGGTGACAGGAGAGAGTGAGCACACATGGTTTTTCTTGCATGAAGTTGCATGCTCGAAGCTTTGCGTACTCACTCTCTGTCTGTCACCCACCATTAAACTGATATGTGTGTGCGTGTCCCCCACTATTTAGAAGTTGTGTTTGTTGCTAAAGATGTCAATGGATCGGAGCGCTGTTGATCTAGATCCAATTTGATATCTTATCTAATTGAATCCTTATTACATGAGTCCTTATTGGATCCTCCCCCCACCCCCCCCCCCAAAAAAAAAAAATCAATTCATACCTTAAATTCACAAGTCATGATAATCTGACGCCCCCCTCTGACATACACCCCATCACAAAATTGTAGATCATTTGCCTTGGGATACATAAGAAAAGATTTATAATTTTACATATCTCAAGGTAAATGATCTACGGTTCTGTGATGGAGTCGTATGTCAGATGGGAGCGTCAGAAAATCATTATTCTAAATTCATAGCTGATTTTTTAGGCCAGTTCCATCCATTTCATAGCTTTATTACTTTATACCATCCTAATAATTTGTTGGTTTCGTTTCCATGAGTTGAGTAATGCTCTTCAACTCCACGGCTTTTTTTTTTTTTGGAAAAATTCTAAACTTGCTAACTTCTTACGACACTGCACTCAACACTACGCTAGCTGACGTGATGATGTGCACAAAACCATAGATTTTTTACATAATCACGAGAAAAAATTTCTACTTAAGAAGTGCTACTTAACTAAGTGGTAAGGCTTGTAGAGGTTGTTCCCAAGTTCAAGGTTCAAACCCCTTGAACCCATACTTCTTATGTCAAGTATTAACAATTTACAATAGTCATGTGTATTAACCAAGCATTTACCTATTAAAAAAAAAAAAAAAAAAAGTCTACGGTTTTGTGTACAATACCACATCAGCATAACGTTGAGCGCAGTATAGGAAATTAGATTAGAACGGCTCTTTATTGAATAGAAGCCAATAAGAGCTAAAACAACATTTATTCCATTATGTCACACATCCACTATATAAAGCTCGAGAGGGCCTTTCCTTCTTCTCAAATCCAATCAAATCATCCTTTCCGTTGAGAGTAGTAGGGGTTTTCATGCAAAGCTTAAATGGGTTTTCTTTGATTGCAGAGGTAATAGTTTTATTGAAATGGTTTGTAAAGTAGGTGACAGAAGAAAGTGAGCACACATGGTTTTTCTTGCATGAAACTGCATGCTTGATGCTTTGCGTGCTCACTTTCTATCTGTCACCCGCCACCAACGTGTGTGTGTGTGTGTGTTTGCGTGTATTATTTAGAAGTTGTGCTTGTTGTTAAAGATGTCAATGGATCGATCGGAGAGTGGTGGTTCTAGATCCAATTTGGCATCTTATCTGATTGAATCCTTATTAAATCAAGTCCTTATTTGGATCCAAAAAATAAAATAAAAATCAATTCATATTGGATTTTTTAGGCTGGTTCGATCCATTTCATAGCCTTGTTTGTTACTTTGTACCATCCCAGTAATTTATCGGCTTCGTCGTTTCCATGAATTGAGTATATGCTATCCAACTCCATGACTTAATTGTTTTTATTTTTATTTTTTATGTATATAGTTGCAGTTTTTTTTTTTTTTTTTAAATGTAGGTGTCAACTACCTTAGTTGAGAAAGTCTTTGGGTGATGATACGAGAGACCCGGGTTTAAATCTCGCCAGCTCCGAGTTAGTGAAGTCATTAAAACAGGTTTATCGATAAAAAAAATTTCAAAAATCAATTTGATTGGTGGATTCAGATCCGATTATTGGAATTTTTTTATGGTGATTTATACATGCCCCTCTAATTTTTGGTGACATGCCCCCATGACCTTGTTGATCATTTCGTATAGAAGGCTAAAAAATGAATTAGATGCTCTCATTGTTTACCTCTAACAAAAAATTGACTTTTTTTTTACAAAATATTTCTCAACTTAAGTCTTCAACCTCTATTCAACTTCATCTTCAATTCATTATTTCTAATCTTGCCTTATACCCCCACTTCCCCTTTCTTCTTTGTAGAAAACCCTTGATTATTTTATTTTTTTAATCCAAAATTCCTTCGTCTTTTATTTCTCTGAAAATCTTGTCTTAGTCTTAGAGGTTTGAAGTAGGGCTGCAATTTGGGCGAGTTGGATTGAACTCAACCCAATTGATGGGTGAGCCTGGTCTGAATTATGTAAAAGATGAGTTGAACCAGGGGTTAGAATATCTCAACCTGACATCAATTCGAGGAAAGGGTTTGAGCAACCTGACCCAATCCAAACCCAAAGCTATATACTTTTTTTATTCCATCTTATTAGTATGGTTTATAGACAATTGAAAATTATTAATGTGGATTTTGGTTTAATATAGTTAGTTTAAATATTCAAGGTTGGATGTGATTTTATTTTATTTTTATATATATATATATATATATATATATATATATATATATAATCAAAATGAAATTAGGATTTTTCAACAAGCCCCACTCGCACAACCTAATCAAATCGTCCAAAATTACTTAACTCAGATTAACTCGAGCTTAAACCAATTTTAGAAGATCAAGCTCGGATTAAACTTGAGTTGGTGAGCTTAGGCCCGTTGGGTTGAGGATTGTGCTACTTGGGTTGAGCCTAAGTTTATCCTCCAACCGCCCAAGTGCAGCCCAAGAAAGAGAATTTGTTCTAAGAGGTTAACTTGTTTTGGTAAGAAAAATCGAGAGTTTTTTTTTACTAAATATTGAAGATGAAGGAATTTAGGACATTCTTTATTAGACTAATAGAGAAAACCAAGATCAAGGGGCTTAGGGGTATGTCATCATTTTGAAAATATGGGGTATATCAAATACTCATCAAAACGTGGAGGAATAAATATCTAAAATACCAATTTTTTAATTGAGTCGTGATAATCTGACTTATCCATGTGGCATACTCAATCACCACCCTGACATGATAAGCTCAGAAATCATAGATCTGCTCTCCTCGAGATACAAAATTGCATTTTTTATGAAACCATAATTTTGTATCTCAAGGAGAATAGATCTACGATTCCCGAGTCTATCACGTTAGGGTTGTCAATTGAGTATGCCACGTTGATAAGTCAAATTATCACGATTTTTTTTAATTATGGGATTGGGCCTTTTCATGCTCTTAATAGTATATAGCCTTTAAATATTCATATAGTTTCAGACGTTCAGATTGTGACACGTGTCAAACAAGAGCCATGAATGCGTCATCTTAAAAGTATAAGGAACATGGTTCACTAGGGATTATTAAGGTCAATCGATGGACCCACCAAAAACCTTTATGTAGTCCCCAAAACCACGTGGCACTCTTTTTTGGGCTCTGACACTTGAAATTACGGCCCATCAGTTTGATTGCCGATTCACACACTTTAGATTCTAGGATTAAAAATAATTTAAAGAGAGCTTCTATTCCCAGACCAACCTTTACTTATGACACCAATTATCTCTTCCCCATGGTTTTAAAGCTTGTTTTGACGTCTCGTCTCGTCTCGCCTCATCACGAGACATCATCTCAGGCAAGTTTTCCAATATGTTTGAGTTGTCTCGTTCAACAATGAGACAAATGAACCATGGTTTTAAATATTGTCTGATACGTTTGACTTGTCTATCTATTTCGTTGGTGGACGATACCAAGACATATCGAACGAGTCGTCTCAGGCTTAGATGAGATTTAAAATCATGTTTCACACCAATATTTTATCATCCCACATCAGTTGACAATCCATACAAGTACGAGGATCTCTTTCTTCTCCCTTTATGAAAACCCCAATTTCTACAATATTCTACATGTAGGGTTTCTAAATGGTTCTCTCGCACAATGTATTTCATCTGTGTGTAAATCAAAAATGCAAACCTTCGCAATGGTGCGGAGCTTAACCTCTCGAAGCTCTCTCTTTATTCATACTAACCACACAATCTCTCAAGGACATCTAAAAGGATTTAACATAAGTTACAAAAGAATGGAGTGTCAATATAAAAATTTATCATAAGTTATCCACACACCTTTGAAATTCCTTTAAATTTATTATTTGGGTGTCATAAGAAAAAAGTTGGTGCGGTAATAGTAGTTCTCATAAACAAGATTTCAATCCTGGGTGTGAAATCTTTGGAACCAAAATTGATCCTACAAATTGATACAAACTAGTGGTGCAACTTGGTTCGGTTTGATTTGGTTTGAGGTCAAATTGGAACCAAATTAACATAGATCGGTTCCACTAAATAAGAACCAAAACATAGCCAAATTCGATTGGAATCAAACCAACCCAAATCAAATTAAAGTCGGTTTGGTTTGGTTTGGTTCTACGGATTGCCAATATTCTATAAATTGTAAGTAATATTTTTTAATAAAAAAATAAACATAAAATTTCATACAATAAATCACAAATCTATCTATAAAAAGTCATTAGTTTATTCATAAAAGATGACTAATCTATGTCATAACTCCTAAAAAAATTATAATAATTATTATATACATATATATTTATTTATTGCATAGGGGTTTGGTTCTATACAAGTTTGATCCGAGAACCGAACCAAATTGATCAGTTCTCCATTTTCGTAATTCGGAACTGAATCGCAACTTGTTCCAAACTAAACTAAACCACCCTAAAACTATCGATTTGGTTCGACTCTCGATTTAAACCGGACCAAGTTGCACCCCTAATACAAACCATGAATCCTTCAAGAATATTAAGAAAATTTTAGAATTAGGATCTGAGATTTTTCTTTGTAGTCGAGATTTAAAAGGAATGGCAAATATAATTCATTATTTTGTAAATTAGGACAAAGAGGAGATTGTAGGCCTAACCTAACAACACCACTACGAAGTTGTTAAGTTTATGAACCAATAGGATATTGCCACGTGTATTAAAACAGCACTTAAACCGAACTCTTGACCTTTTACAAATCTTCTCCACCAATCAATCATGTTTGCTTTTTTTTCAATACATGTGGCATCATACCATTGGTTGATCAGCTTAGCACGGAAATTTCTTAACAGCAAATTCGTCCTCTAATCACATCATGAATGGGCCGGCCCGGCCGGACTAGTCAGACTCAGGCTCACCAATTGTTTTAAAGGATTCGTATGGCCCAATCTAGTCCATCCACGAAATGGGGTTGGTCTAGAGTTTGTGAGGCCCGATTAAATCAGCCAATTTAAGTCCTGATCTTAACCAAAAAAGGCCTAATTTTCAAATAGGCCATTCTAGACCATAGAGATTGCTCGAGCTTTTAACTCTACAATTCTTTAAAGGCCCAGCCCAATCCACATATGGGTCTGGCTTGGGTTAACGTTGTGAGGCCCAATAATATCCAATCTGTAAATCCCAAGTTAGTCGATCGGATAGAGTAGCAAACGCAAACGAAACCTCAGAGAGGACTGAGGAGAGGACGCTTGAAATGAGAGGAGGGCGTACTCCCGCCATTGCACCTTCTCTTTGCGTCCGCTCATCTCCCATCTTCAACTACGCCATCTCCCCTCTTCGTTCTCTCTCCACCGTCAGATCTCATAGTTCATTACGATCAGATCACTATCAGATAAAAGCCACCAAGTACTGGAATGATTTCTACAAGCGCCACCATAACAAGGTAATCATCATCATCATCATCATCATCATAATCTGTGTTATACCCTCTTGCATGCATGCCATGTGTACTTGATATAATTTTGATTGATTGGTTGATTATTACAGTTCTTTAAAGACCGCCATTACTTGGAGAAAGACTGGTCTCATTATTTCTCTGCAAACCCTAATTCCCAAAACTCATCCAAAGTTGTATTAGAGGTATTTCAATTTCACTATGTAGTTATTTAGTTTATTAGTTAGTTAACTTTCAATTATTTTTGCTCTGTATTTATCACTTTTTGACACAAATTTAACATTTAATTGAAGGTTGGTTGTGGAGCTGGCAATACTATTTATCCTCTGATAGCTGCATTTCCTAATCTTTTAATTCACGCTTGTGATTTCTCACCCAATGCCATCGAACTCGTTAAAGTAAGATTTAAATGTCCATTTTTCGTTATTTCATCTAATGTACTCTGCTCTAAACAACTTAGACAATCTTTTTCCTAATCTTTGAAAGAGTTTGTTGTGTGTGTTTTGAATTTTATAATATTTTGTTGCACATGAGTTGCAAAAATTGGTATTTATGTAATTTTAGAATTGTTGTGTATTATGTTATTTAATGTAATGTAATGGTATTTTTGTAATTTAAAAAATACTAATTAATGTGGATTTGAGTGAACAATACTCACACTTCTCGTGCTATAATAGTAAAGACAAGTGGGCGGCATGTGCATTTGCACCTGAATTACAAAACTTATTATTTAGACAAGATTATAATTATCTTTATAATTAATTTAAGAGATTGCTTTTGAAATTTGAATCGATATTCTCTCTTTACACATGTTGCATTATTTAATATAAAGCAAGAGCATTTTGTAAAAAAAAAAATTATATATATATACCCTAGGTATTTGAGCCTCTTGGGATAAATCTCAAGGGGTTGGCCACCAGGGGGGGGGGGAATCGAACAACATTTTGTAATTTAAAATAATTAATTAATGTGGATTTGTGTTACCTTATCATTCTCTTATTATATAGTGCATGTATTATTTATATGATTTTAATATATATAGCCATGGTTTTAAAAACTCGGGCAATTCCAAGTTGACTCAGGCAAGTTGGGGTGGACTGGAGGGCACTAATGAGTTTTTCCATGTGAATCGGGACCATCTTTCACTTGGCCAAAAACTAGTTCAAATCGACCATCTTTTTTTTTGTGTGGAAAAACTTGGCTTAGTCAACCGATCCACACACACAAATTTTAAGAATTCAAATGTTTGTGATTGATATAAAATGAAATTGTGCGATTTTAGCATCCATTCATCCAGTTTATAACATACATATTCAATTATATTTCAATCCAGTTATATTTTATTGACTAGTGACTAGCGTTGAATTGGTTCAAACCAGTTTGGGAGGGTTTGGCTCATCCTAGTTGGATCAGATTGGCCGGTTCAATTACTCCTGTATGAATGTGTTAGTGACTCAATGTATTAGATATCTAGAGGTTGGTGAGTCTACCACTAGTTTGTGCCATTGTTGAGTAGCTAAAGTGGGACCTTTTGTCTTTCAGTGCAAAGGCCTATTTGTAAGGCTTGTATGTTGACTGATAGGTTTTGGGGTTCTTGACCTAATCATTTTAAATCTTTTGGTTTAACACTAGTTTGTGCTATAGTTTGACTTTATGAATAAATATGAATCAGACCTAAGAGTGTGGGAGTATATTGATTGTAATAAAACTGTTAAGGAAGAGATATACATAACTTTTAATGTTTACATGATGCAGTCACATGAAGATTTCAGAGAAGACCAGGTGAATGCATTTGTCTGTGATGTCACAAATGACGATCTTTGTGAGAAAATTACACCTTCTTCGGTTGATGTCGTGACCTTGGTAAGGATACTTTTCCTTCTTTTTCGTATATTACTTCATTCTTTGTGTCCATGGTTTAAACCATGTTCTCCTTCTCACATTTGCAAAGCAATCTTTCTGAAAATGACACCTTTCATTGTTGTTTGACCTGTAAGGAGTAGAAACTTTGTTGGAGATGATTATTTTCTGTGTATTATTATATTCATCATTTTCATAGTTTATATACCATGTTTTCTTCATAGTTGTAAGGATCATGGTTCCAATTGTTGTTCCGTTTCGTACGAAACGTTTTGACTTTTGAACAAACGGAGACGAAACTCTACAGAACTCGAAACATATGAAATTTTTGTTGATTTCTCTGAGAAATCAGAGAAGAAGAGGGAAATGGAGAAGTCGCCAGATTTGTGTCGAAGTTTGAGGTACAATTGTTTTCTTCTTCTGCAGCTGCTGCTTCGATTTTTTTTTGTTCAAGAGACAACGAAGTTGCCCTTGACCTTGGTCTTCTTTTGAAGACACGGTTATTATTTATCCCCCCCCCCTCTGGTAAATATCTGAGATACCCCATGTCTTCAAACTAACCATGTGCCCCCTGACCACAATCTTCTGAATAAGACTTTTCAAAAAACCGAAACATTGATCCAAAACGAGATTTTAAACCATATAAGGATGAAGGCGGGTTTTTGATACCAGATCTTTGATATTACCACCTCCAGAGTTTACAAACTTACCAGGTTGTCTTCCAAAAATTTTAATAAGCGTCTATCCTTGAATTAACGGAAGACTTGGCTTTTAAATAGAATTAGATGGAGGAATAGGATTCGTTTAGCCTACCCCAAATATTTTGAGTAAGGCATTGTTCATGATGATTTATTGTTAGATGTACTTCATTCCTAATCACTACAACTACTATCATTACCATCACTGTACTACTACTTCAAATCTTCGTTTCTCAAGAGTTTACCAACTATGAATGGATACTTTTTAGAGATATATCTTATAGAATATAACATCTAGTAATGCTACCTCATTGTCAAGTCCTTCAAGATCAGATTTCCTTTGTGCGGACTCCAATTCCTTCATTTAATATTTTTGTTCTTATTGAGATATTGTTCCTCAAATAGTCAAAACAAAGTAAATTAATGCTAAAAGTTATGCTACCTAATTTCAAGGGAAGGCATTTCTCTGTTTTGAGAATATATTTCTTTATTTTCAACCGCACTTGGTGTCACTCTTTCGATGAATTTGTGCCAATAAATGGCACGGCATGCTACTTTGGACATAATTTATATATATGTGTGGTGGTGGTCCTGGATCCTCCTTTAGAGATAATTGTTCTCATTTTTTTATTTATTTTTCATGAAGAGTTGCAAATACTGCCCGAATGTCCAACTAATATGTTAAGCAGATTTTTACGTTGTCTTCAGTTTCTCCAAAGAAGATGCCCTTGGTATTGCAGAACATCAAGAAAGTGCTTAAGGTGAATTCCCATATGTTATTGTTTAGATGTTAGCTTTTGTTGTTTCTTATTTGTTCTTCTGATCCTGCTAGAAAGCTATATGATGATTTTATACCTTTTCAGCCGAATGGTTATGTTCTTGTCCGAGATTACGCGATCGGGGACTTTGCTCAAGTGAGTCTCCTAGTTCTCACTTCGAAATCTTCGATCTCCTTTGCAGTTTTTATGTATACTTCTGAGTTCTGCCCAACTTTTACAGGAGAAGCTCAATGACAAGAATCAGATAATTAGCGAAAACTTTTATGTTAGAGGAGATGGTACCGTAAGTTCCATGCGGCTAGTAGTTGTTTTATTTCAAGAAACAATTTATATCTCTAGCCAATTTTCTGATAGGTTTTTTTTTTTAACTTGTGTGATTCCAGTGTGCATTTTACTTCTCTGAAGATTTCTTGTCAAGCTTGTTTAAAAAGGATGGCTTTAACACTATAGAAACCAATATATACTGCAAACAAATTGAGAACCGCGCTCGGAATATAATCATGGATAGGTAAGATCAATTTCTCATTTTGTTTAGAACTGTTGACTATTCTTTTTCTTTTTATTAAGAGAGCTGCTATTGCCACACCAACCTTTGCTAATGTCACACCAAATCCTATGTAAATCACCAAAGAATTGCACACAGTTGGTGTGGCGTTAGCAAAAGTTGGCGTGGCAATAGTAGCTCTCATTATTAATCCATTTTATATTCACTTTTTCGGCAAGGGAAAAGATCAGAAAAAATCCACAAAAGGCACAAAATTCGGGGAAGAATAAAAATATATTATTACTTAACATAATATTAAATAAAATTTCATATTGATATATAATATAAAAATATAATTTTCAAAGCTTTGTGAATAAGTTGTGATAAAATTGCTGATTGAAAGAATAGTGAATTAATCACGACTTTTAAAAAAAATTGGATAATTATGTCACTATGGTTAGGATTCGGATGTTCATTTTTTTTTTCTTCTTCTTTGAAATCCTAGATTAGATTATTGCTTATAAAAAACCGAATACGGACATGTTGATGTTCATTTATACTTAAGCTGGTTTCAAATTCACAATGCTTAAAAGTTACCCAAAGTTCTTTTGGATGTCAAACAGTTCATATGCCATTAAATCAAGAGTTGCAATCCAGAGTGGTGACCCGTTACTATAGCAACATAAGGTGTCTACATGGCACGTTTTAATTGGAGATTAAATACATGGGGCTGCATGCCAAACAATATGGTTAGAAGCCTGATGTGTTTTAAACTCCAATCAAAATGTGCCACGTAGATACTGTTCTATTCTATAGGACCGGGACACCTTACTTGATCCTGATTTTTAAATCATCAACTCACTTAAAATATTGAAAATCAGGTTCTCAAACTTGTTCAGGGACACATAAGGTCAGGCCCAATCTGATGAATCAACGAATTTTTTCCTGTTTTATGTTCTTATATCTTTTTTGCTGATTAAAATTTCTATTATCAGGCGTTGGATACGTGCCGCATTCTGCAAACTAGATTGCTTTGATCCCCAGCTTACAGCCATCCAAAAACTGGATAATGATCTGGTGATTCCCTAGATCAAGAAGCTATCAATTCCCTAATCCTGGCAGGTTTGGAAGTTAACTCGTGTGCTCACTGGTTTTGATGATCTGATGCCATTGAGATTGAATTTTCACCATGTTTCTCACTTGAAATAACTTGATTGTTTTTTAAAAGAGCTGCTATTGGCACCCCAACTTTTACTTATTACACCCCATTTTCTCAAATTATTTATCACACCCCAATTAAAGATTACAACACACCCTCCAAGCATTACAAAGGTTTGGCTCAAATTATAATCTCATCATTACAACATCTTACAGCACTCGCTCAAACAATTTCAGAAGTTGTTTACAATTACGATTAGGCTTGTATAAAATCCTAAACCCAAAAAATAGAAATCTAGCAAAACATAAAAATTAAAAATTTAAAGAGCTTCTATTGGCGCCCCAACTTTTACTTACTCTCAAACATTCATTTATTTTCTCTATTTTTAATTGGGGTGTAATAAGTAAAAGTTGGTGTGCTAGCAACTCTTTTTTTCTTTTTCTTTTTCTTTTTCTTTTTCTTTTTCTTTTTTAAATGGTGGAGAGTCAAATCAGCTTGCCATCAAAGGGAGAAGTCAATATCTGACCATAACCCACATTCGTGAGGTCGCTGATAAATATATTTCTCAAATTTGAGTATTCCAGCCCTCCTTATTCAAGAATTATTGTTTCCATTCAAATATCTTGCTTAAGGATGGGGGAAGTTGGAGGCAGGAGGAGCAATTCCCATCCAAAACATAGCTTTTTCATTCCATACATGGTGAAGTGCATTGTTCTGCCAAGTAACTATATTTGAGGTAAATTTATGTGAGTAGTATATTATAGGAACAGTTTTACGCTACGTCCATTATGTAGCATTGAAGACCTGCAATCAGCTGCACTTCCAGCATTTATGTTTTTATTGAATATTATTAGATCCTTAACTTAGTTCCATGAATGGTTTATGTTTAACATAAAACTTTGATTCAGAAAATGGAGATCCTCTTTCATAGTTAAATGTGAATAGTACAACTTAAAATTTTTCTTTCGGTGACATTTTTTGGTGTGGGAAGAGACTCGTAGGCGGGAAACACTTTCAAAACATTTTGTATTGTTTACGTAGTTTACCAAGATGCTTGTTTAGCTGCCTTGAAGATGTAACAGAAACAAAATGTAGTGTGGTGTAGCAACAAGACTTCCTCATTCCTAAGTTTTCAATTTTATTTTTTTTTATTTGCATTTTTATTTATGCGCTAATTTATGACTTACTAATGTTTTAGTATGATAAATGCTAATGTTTGAATAAGAAATGATAAGAGCATACTCTCTTCTATACTTGTGACATGTATCTAGGTTGTTAAGACCCATCATCCAAACCATGGAGATCCGATCTGAAGCTTAACCATCCGAATTCCTGATCAGGACTCAAACTTCAAGATCTTTGCCTGGAACATTCACCATGGTTTCTTCATAATTTGATGAGGTTGATTTTGGCAAAAATGATTCCTTGATGAGATGAGACCCACAGAAAGGTAGGCCCCCTATTTGAAGATTTTCTACCTAAACTTTGGTAGAAAAGTTTAAGGATACATATACAAGCTAAAGCTTACAAAACAAGAGGAGAAGATGCACCCCTCCATGAAGGAGATGTCTTGAGTTCAAACCTCCTCGTTGGCCATCCCCCTGGTGCTTTAAAAGGCCAGCACACTCACCACGTGTGAGAAGGGGTGACACGTGTTCATGGGAATAGTCAGACTTAGTATGGATACCCATGTATCAGAGTAAAAAAAAAGTTACAAAAAAAACACAAATCAAGTAAAGAAACAAGAGGTGTTCAACAAAATCTAAGAAAACTTTTCCATTCCTACCACTCTACCAAACATATATACATGTGAAACCACATTCGTCTAACCACTTGACTTCCCTCTTAGTAACCCAACATGTGCAACTTGTCACAAACAAACATACATTACATGAGAGAAAAGTAAGACCAGAAAGAAGAATAAGGATGAAATTGGAGGTAAAATGGGAGCCGCCTTCGAGGTATAGAAATAGTAGTAAGGATAGGAGTAACCATTTGGTCCAGTTGTAGGAGGTGATGGTGGTAATGGGGTGGAAGGAATGCCTAGATAATTGAATGGAGGAGGGGGTGTTACCCAAAAGTAAGAAGGCGTTGAAGGTGTTGGTAGTGGTAATTGTGGTGGTTGAAAATAATACGGTTGGGGCGGTGAATACTGAATGAATTGCGGTGATGGTGGTGGTAGGAATGTTGATGGTGGTTGCAGAGGTGGCGTACAGGTGACCGGACAAGTCGCACAATCACTGAAACATAGTAAACCCGTTGTTGGTACTCCAATTTGATCTTGTGACATTACTTGCATGATCGAGATCGACGCCATGATCCAGACCCTTAGAAGCTTAGGAAACCATACTCTCCTCGGATGTTTCAACACCTTTCCGTGAGCCATCTCAATTGCAGTCTCATGAACTAAAATGACTAAATAGAGGAAAAATGTGTCTTTGTATATGATACTTTATAGATTTTTTACTATCTTTTAAAAGTGCCATTTGGATTCTTTTTTTCTTGAAAGAAAATGGAGTGTGGTGTTTGCTGTAAAGGGGGACAGTTTTTCCTTTGCTTTGTCTTTGATCTCTAAAGGGTGCTTTTAGTCTTTTTTTAAATAATAGGGTAAAATAGGCATACCCCCATGTATTGTGGTGAATATTGGAGATACCTCCTGCATTTTTCAAACCCATGATAGAACCTTTGACTGTGGTCTTTTGTCTTATACATACAAAAATGGCCGAAATACCCTTGGTTTCTACCTCTTGCCCAAAATAAGCTTGGGTTTTGGTGACTAGATTGCCACCTTGGATTTTCTCAAACATTTCACACTCTAAACCAATGAGAAGAAAAATAAATAAAGGTTTTATCTTATAGGAGAGTTTGCAACCAATCCCTAACCTTTGGGGTAAAGGTTGAAATTGATGCTACTTCGGGAGGTTAAAATGAAGAGTTTACTCAATAAATCATTACTATTACTCTTAAGATTGAAAGGGTTTAAGACCATGGACATTTGAAGATGAGGGTATTTGGTCATTTTCTATTAGTCTTTCATAGAAGACCACAGTTCAAGGGGGTATGTGACCAGTCTGAAAACACTGGGTGTATTTCTAATATTTTACCAAAATCTAAAGGTTATTTCTAAATTAGCCTTTGTTTGATTGAAATATCATCATTATGTTGACTTGAAATGTTGTGCAACGTTACATTTTCTTTCGGTGACGATAGAGACGTTTGTGAACATTTCTAACAGACAAATGTGGACCTTTCATCATAGGTGGGCCCGACATGGTGACCCAGTTGATGGCCAGAGGGATTTGACTTGGATGTCCTTAATGGATCATCGAACTTGAAAGGTTACAACCATGATCTCTTAGTTTGAAATCAACCCTTCAGATGATCATCATCATAATCTGTGCAAATGAACGTGGCGGATCGATCGACTACGATAACATTCTATTGGAACTTGTGTGGGATCCATACATCTTATCCTTTTATTTTTCAAAATTGAATTTGTGTTCATGAAAAAGAATCCAAGGCCCAAGTTTTATGCTTTTTCTCCACACCCACCCACCTTTCATGGGCATATTGTCCTTCAATTTCAATTTTTTATCTGTAATGCTTTCTTTTGTATCCACTTTTTTCTTGGGATTGTGAATCTCCTATTCCATTTTGGAGGTTTCATGTAAGGTTGTCGAGAGATGCTTATCAGTTCGAATACAGCAATATCCGAATTCGAATCTGAAATTTTTATCTAATATCTAAATTCGAATCAAATTATATTATTAGATAACGGATAATATCCAATTAGAATTTGAATAATTTGTATATGAAAAAAGCATAATTTTTCCTTATCCAACTGATTTTTTATTATTAAAAAATTTATTATATATTATATTATGTATTATTTCGAATCTGTATCTGATAAGGATTCAAATATATAAAATTATCCAAGTTTGAATTCGATTTTTCAACTATCCATTGACACCCCTACCTCCAAAGACCTTAGGTAAAGTGAGTATTTGCTTCGGATTCTAGACTTTGATTCTGGTCCATAATTAGATTTTAGAATCTGATGCATCGTTTAGTTTAGATTGTCAATCTAATTTTTTCATAATAGGAATTAAATTCATGGAGAATCAGAAATAATTCTCAAGTTATTTCTTTTCATTTTTACCAATTATTCATTTATGATGATCTTGAAATACATCTTATAATAATAATAATAATTCATAGATTGAAGATGGCAAAGAGATTATGTTTGATTCTACATTATTTTATTGCAAGAGTGGGAATTATTGGGTTGGACAGCTAATTCCCGCCAAAAAGAAATTTTAACGTTGGTGGAACAATCATTTTCAATGTAAAAAACACAATCAAACAAAGGAAAAAATATATATGATTTTCCATCCAAATCAAATTCCCTCCCATTTTCCATGTATGTCAAACAAGCACTGAAAAGATTGGGTCGCCCTTTTTAAATTTAAAGGTCTGTACAATTGTAAGAAAAATGTTTTTTTATTTGTTATCAGAATCTTAATTTCTAGAAGAATGGATCTTTGAAACTGTCAATGTTGAATTGTAGCTAATAAAATGCCAAGTAGAGGGTTGACTTTTATTTATGGGTGTGGAGTAATCACGAAAGGATGACACTAGGGTTTTTCTAGAGAGAAATTTTTTTTTTCATTTTTCTTAGTATTTGGGTAAAATGATGTTTTACATCAAAATAGATATATATATATATATATATAATGGGGCGGTTCACCAGCCTTAAAGTTTGCCAAACATTTTTCAAAACATGGGTTAAAAGTTTCAAAATGAATTGATTTTTGGTGAGGATGATCTCTTCATCGTAGAGATCATCCTCACAAAAAATCAACATATTCCAAAACTTTTAACCCCATCAAAAGTGATTTATAAAAAATGTTTGGCACAATACTTGGCAAACTTTAGGGCTGCCTATATATATGGGGGTGGATCATGAGACATAAGTAATAAACATATGTAAAAATAATAATTTTTCAAAATTTAGGTTTAAAGATTCAGATTGAACTGATTTTTTGTAAGGATAATCTCTATGATGAGAAGATCATCCTTATACGAAAATCAGCCTAGTCTGAATCTTCTAACCCCATCAAAAGTGATTTAGAATGTAGATCATCAATTTTTATCAATAATTAGTAACCACTTTTAATGGATTTCGAAATTTTATATTAGGTTGATTTTTTGTCAGGATGATCTTCTCATCATGGAGATCATCCTTACCAAAAATCTGTTAAATCCAAAACTTTTAACCCATGTAGGACAAAACACATATTGCAAATAATAGAGATCATTATCATAAAAAATCAGCCCATTCCGACATTTCTAGTCCTATGTTTACAAGTGAAGAATCATGGACCGTCCATTTTTTGTATACCATTTTTTATGAGGTTAGAAGTTTTGGAATAAACTGATTTTTGGGGAGGATGATTTCAAAACTTATAACCCATGTAGGACAAAACACATAGGGCAAAACGTAGGGTAAATAGTAGGGTGCCGAACATGCTCCTATATATATATATATATATATATATATAGGGAAGCATTTGGAGGCCTTAAAGAGAGTCAAACATTGTACCAAATATTTTTTCGGAACAGGTTGATTTTTTGTGAGGATGATCTCTATGATGAGGAGATCCTCCTCACCAAAAATCAACCCATTCTGAAACTTCTAACCTCATCAAAAGTGTTTTACAAAAAAATGAATGGTCCACAGTTCTTTAACTTGTAAACTAGGGTTAGAAGTTTACAATGTTTGGTTCTCTTTAAGGCCTCCATACACTTCTCATGTGTGTGTGTGTGTGTGTGTGTGTGTGTGTATAGGGAAATGTTCAGTAATAAACATTTTGGCAAAACATTTTTCAAAACATGGGTTAGAGGTTTTGAAATGGACTGATTTTTGGTGAGGATGATCTCTACAATGAGGAGATCATCATCACAAAAAATCAGCCCATTACAAAACTTCTAACCCCATCAAAAATGATTTACAAAAAATGGACGATCCACGATTTTTCAACTTGTAAACATGGGGCTAGAAGTTTTGGAATGGGCTGATTTTTGGTGAAGAAGATCTCCTCACTGTAAAGATCATCCTCACCAAAAATCAGCTCATTCCAAAACCTCTAACCCATGTTTTGAAAAATGTTTGGTGCTGAACATTTTGTTGTTGAACGGGATCTTATATATATATATATATATAGCCAACCATTTTTGTCATACATGGGTTAGAAGTTTTAGATTGGGCTGATTTTTTGTGAGGATGATCTCTAAGGTGAGGAAATCATCCTTACCAAAAATCAGCCCATTCCAAAACTTCTAGCCCCATGTTTACAAGTTGAAAAATCGTGGATCCATTTTTTGTAAACCATTTTTTATAGGGTTAGAAGTTTTGGAATGGGCTGATTTTCTGTAATGATGATCTCCTCACCGTAATTCCAAAACTTCTAATTCATGTTTTGAAAAATGTTTTGCCAAAATGTTTGGTGCTGAACATTTCCCATATATATATATAGGGTCCAGTTCAACACCAAACATTTGGGCCAACATTTTAGCCAACCATTTTTATCCTATATGGGTTAGAAGTTTTGGAATGGACTGATTTTTAGTGATGATGATCTCCTTACCATAGTGATCATTCTCACCAAAAATCAGCTAATTCCAAAACTTCTAACCCATGTTTTGAAAAATGTTTGGTGCTGAACATTGCCCATATATATACACACGGGGGTGATTCATGGGACATATGTAAAAATAATGGCTTTTCAAAATATGGGTTAGAGGTTTTGGATTGAGCTGATTTTTTGCAAAAATGGTCACTATAATGAGAAGATCATCCTCACAAAAAATCAGCTCAATCTGAAACTTCTAAATCCATCAAAAGTGATTTACAAATCATTAATAAAAATTGGCAAAATTTTGATAGTCTACATTCTAAATCACTTTTAATGGGGTTAGAAGTTTCAGATTGGACTGATTTTTTTTTCAGATAATCTACTCATCATAGAGATCATCCTCACAAAAAAAATCAACTCAATCCAAAACTTCTAACCCATATTTTGATATTTTATTAATGTTACATTATTTTTTCACATGTCCCTAGATCCGTTACCTATATATATAATTTGGTTTGGAATAGAAAAGTGATTCTCTGAAGAGTAGATTTAAAAAATAGGCTAAAATCAGAAAGAGAGTTTCTATTGCCACGCCAACATTGTGGAACATTTTGATGATTTAGATAAGGATTGGTGTGGCATTAGTAAAAGTTGGTGTGGCAATAGTAGCTCTCAATCAGAAATGATGCAAGCCTCTATCTGAAGATATCCTAAAGATGCATGATATATACTCAAGATACGTGTTTTCTTCTTACAAATGGATAATGCGTTTTTAACCTTCGGATTGTGTGTTTTCCATGGATCATTTATCATGATTCAAAGGATCCCAACACATATATTACGACTCTGTATCTTATTTAACCTCGCAACAATAGAAAATAAGGTCAATAAAAGGAGAGAGTAATTTTTAGATTTTTAAATCATATTTTAAGGTTTAAATTGGATTCTAGATTATCTGACTTAGTTTTTATAATCAGGTGATTATGACAATCTAAGATCAGAATCTAGAATTAGATTCCAACAACCCCAACTAAATGTCCTATGTCTTTGAAAATGGTAGGTTAGAAACCCAAGAAATAAGGAGAGAGAGAGAGGGAGAGAGAGTCTAAAATCATGAATTATTTAAATTTAAAATAATAGTTTATCATAAAAAAGAAAAAAAGATTATTAGGTGAAACTATCGTGATAGTCAACTTTATCGGATACAAATCTAATCTCTCACCACTTGACTAGAAATGGAGAGAAGAGAACCCCATTAAGAGAAGAGGAGACAAACTCAATTTCTCTCCACCATATTTAGATTGAGAGGAGAAAATTTTGGATAATTTTAAATTTTAAAATATTTTAAAAGAGATTTAGGGGAAGAATTAGAATTATAAAATATTTTAAGAGGATTTTTCTCCAAATCTCTCCATTATTGGAGAGAGAAAATTCACATTTTTTTCTATTCTCTTCTCTCCCACTTAACATTTCAAACAAGTGAAAAGAAAATAAACTCATTTATTTTCTCTCCTCTCCATTTCTCTCAATCCGAACATAATGTAAGAGAAAATGATAATTTGCAAACAAATATGGGATTTTAACATTTAAAGGAAATTTATTTTTTTAAGGAAAATATGAATATCTTGAAAATAATAATAATAATAATAATAGGAAAATCAGGTTTCACATTTAGATGGCAATCTCTTGATCAAATCATTTTTCTCTTGGTCGAATGAATTAAAAAAAAACTGAAAAAGATAAACTCGACCAACTTTTGGTAGACTTAGATATTTATAAAGCAATCTTATAGGTGATATCTAACACTTGGATTTGAGTATATTTTATTATGGGCTTTGAATGTTCACGAATCATGATTTTCAATGCTTGTCTCATCTTATTCGTGAATGATATCGAGAAGAATCCGACTAGCCTTATTAAGTTAGTAAGGATTTCGTTCTCACTAAGGGTCCTTGGACTCAACTTGTGGCATCTAACGACATGATCCAAAGCTTCAGGGTTTAGAGGATAAATTAAAACGAACTTTGGAAGAAGAAAAAAAATTAATTAATTTTCACCGTTGAATTTTCATTTTAAGTTCGGGTGTGACAATTCGATAGTTGTCCATTTTCAAAACCTTCGATCAAGTTTAAAAAATTGTTTTCTGATTTGTTGAGTTTTTTGAAACAACTTAGAGGAAAGTAGTAGTATTGGATTTCTGAGATAGTAATCAAAGCAAAACAACCCTTAATAAGACTCAAATCTTTGTCAAGTTAGTTGGGAAAAGAGTCGTGATAATTTGACTATCCCATGTGGTGTCAATCGACTCTCATGATGTGATAAGTTTGAAAATCGTAGATCTGTATGTCTTGAAATACATTTTTTTTTTATGGGGAAGTGTAATTTTGTATCTTGAGACATACAAATCTACTGTTCCCAACTTATCACGTCAGGAGAGTCGACTAAGTGTTCCATGTGAGGTAGTCATATATTATCACGATTCTTAAAAAATTAAAATTTTCTCTATCGAGAGAATTATCGTCGGAAGTCAGTTTAGCATTTTTCTTTTACAAAAAAAACAACAGCAATGTAGTCGGCAAACTGATATTTACATACATACCATTGAAAGATTGAAAGAAAAAAAATATCAAATTTCTTAAATTCACATGACAGTGACGTGACACAAGTTTAATTAGGCATTGAATGCCTTAGCGTCCAACGACTTTGCACGTTATTGACTCTCTAGTAACTTAAATGCCAAAACAAACCGCCTCGTTATCCAAAGTCACCGTCCCACCTCACCAACCCAACTTCATCGGAAATCTTCCTCAACCCCGTTCACACCTGCACCCACTTTTACTGTTTTAGTTTTCTATTCTGCCCATACTTTTAAAAAATAAAAGATAAAAAATTAAAATGAGAGTTGTTATTAATAACCCAACTTTTCCTCGTCACACCCCAATTTCTTAAATTATTTATCATACCGCAATTAAAGATAAGAACTATAATACCCCTCATCTAAAAACTCACGAAATTATTTTATAAATAATACTCTTGTAAATCTCTTTAATTGTGATAAATCGCTCCTAGAAGTAGCACGACATAAGGTGAGAGACTTAGTCCCATATCGCCTAAGAGTGCAATGATTGAAGTATTTATAAGGGACAAATCGACCCTATATAATACTGAGGCTTTAGGACGGTTAATTCAAAGATAATATTGATATTATTGTAGATCAGGGCGTGACAAGAACACATTCTTCAATATATTATGAAGATTTAGCCCATATATTTTTAAATTTTTTTTTTTTTTTTATAATGGATTTTTTGAAATGGGACCTGAAGACCCAGAGCAAAGGTTGGGCCAGGGCATGTGGGTCTCTTCCGCTGGGCATGTGCAACATCGCATGTCACACGCATCGGGTAAGTGAGAATGAGCCCTTCAGGGTGGCTGCAAGGTCATTTTAATGCTCATATTGTATATCGAACTCACAAACTAGAGACTTTCACTACTTATCTATTTGAAATTGCCATTGAGCCGACCCCTCAAGGTTTTGGCCCATATTATAAACTCAACATTACAAAATATTATAACTCTTTCAGATACTTTCAATAGTTGTTTACAATTATGATTAGGCTCATATAAAATCATAAAATAGAAATTTAGCAACAAAAAAAAAAAAACAAAAACCTCTATTAACACCCCCCAACTTTTACTTATTCTCAATCATTCACTTGTGAGATATTTCTCAAAACATGTGTAACTTATGACAAAATTTCGATTCCAATACAATATTCATTTTAATTCCCAAAACATATTTTTTCAATGAATTCCTCACTTTTATAATCAACGATTTCGTAGATAAATTACTAGTGAGATCGCTAATATGGCAAAATCATTCGTTGATTATCATCAACAAATTCATTGACTATAAAGTGACAAATTTACTAGAAAAACATGTTTTGAGAATTAAAATGAGTAGTTTACCAAACTCAAAATTTCAAATTTCATCATATTCAGCGTGTACGAAATCGAGATTCACCCCTTCACTTATTTTCTTTATTTTTAGATGGGGTGTAATAAGTAAAAGCTGGGCTACCAATAGCAACTCACCAAATTAAATTTTAAAAAATAAAAATAATAATGAACGACTTCAAAGTTCATGTGTTCACACTTGAGAGATGACACGTTATCCACATTTTCAATCTTTCTCTCTTCAAAAGTCTTCTCTCTTTCCCACATAAAACTAGAACCAAACCAGTTCTCTTCTCTTACTTCCTCACTTTGTTTCAATCTCTCTCAAACTCAAAAGAAATGAGAGACAACAAGAAGAAACGCAGAAGAAAAGATGATTCAACTCAAGAAACATCATCAACAACATCAACAGCATCGAACGGCAACAAAAACAAAGAAGCTTTAAAGGAGATTCTAACATCACTACTCTTATTAGAACAACAAGAGTTGGAAGAACAACAAGAATCCATTAAATCCTCTCAAGAAGAAAAATCTCTCTCTGAATCCAACCACAACGAAAAAACTCAATCTATGATCGATTACGAATCTCATCTCCATGATTACTATTCTGATTTAGATGAATCTGATCGTTTACGCATCAAACGATCTCGATTCTCTTCTGCATCTAAGATTATTTCATCTCTCACGCTCTGCAACTCAAATTCGAACAAATCGAATCAAAATCCTCAACATCGAAGGCTCTGGGTGAAGGATCGTTCACAAGCTTGGTGGGATGAATGTAACCATCCCGATTTTCCAGAATCTGAGTTTCGTAAATCGTTTCGAATGAGTCGATCTACGTTTGAATTGGTCTGTGAAGAGTTGAATTCGGTTGTTGCGAAAGAAGATACGATGCTTCGATCTGCGATTCCTGTTCGACAAAGAGTTGCTGTTTGTATTTGGAGATTGGCTACTGGTGAGCCTCTTCGACTCGTGTCCAAGCGATTCGGATTAGGTATTTCGACTTGTCATAAACTTGTTCTTGAGGTTTGTTCTGCAATTAAATCTGTTTTAATGCCCAAATATCTTAATTGGCCTAATGAGGAAACCCTAGAAAAAGTTAAAAATGATTTCGAATCGATTTCGGGGATTCCTAATGTACTTGGATCAATGTATACTACACATATTCCAATTATCGCTCCAAAGGTTAATGTTGCGGCTTATTTCAATAAGCGACACACAGAGCGTAATCAGAAGACATCGTATTCGATTACAGTTCAAGGAGTTGTTAATCCTAATGGAATGTTTACTGATGTTTGTATCGGTTGGCCTGGTTCGATGCCTGATGACCAAGTTCTTGAAAAATCAGCGCTTTATCAAAGAGCGAATGGAGGATTGTTGAATGGTGATTGGATTGTTGGAAATTCAGGGTACCCTTTAATGGATTGGGTGTTGGTGCCTTATACACACCAACATTTGACATGGACGCAACATGCGTTTAATGAGAAAATTGGGGAGATTCAAAGGATTGGGAAGGAAGCATTTGCGAGATTAAAGGGGAGATGGTGTTGTTTGCAGAAGAGAACTGAGGTTAAACTTCAGGACTTACCAGTTGTACTTGGGGCATGTTGTGTGTTGCACAATATTTGTGAGATGAATAACGAAGAATTGGATCCGGAGTTGAAGATTGATCTCATCGATGATGAAATGGTCCCCGAGAGTAGTTTGAGATCAAATACTTCAATGCAAGCTAGGGATAGTATTGCTCATAATCTCTTGCATCACAACCTTGCAGGTACTGCATTTCTATAGTTTTTTTTTCTTTTTGTGTTTTCTTATGAGATTGTAATTCTTTTGGCCATGGCTTGTGAGAGTTCGAGTCGTGGAATAATACAATAGAAATTCCATTATGATTTGTCAAAGTGGGATGGGAAAAGGATTCATTCACCACTCCAACAAATCAATGGATGATCTTTACTTCAATTGCTCATACAACAATAGAAACGAAACCTTATCGCAAAGATTTGTAGTCGGCTAAACGAATTATGTTCCTCCATTTGATAATGTTCAATGCCAAGTCTTTTGTTATTGAGAATGAATTTATATATGCTTTTGTTGTCTTTGTCCGTCCACGTTCTTTTTGTAGAATGCTTTTTAACTACACATGGATAATGGATCTCCATTTTATGTTGATTACTTGGTTTCGATGGCTATGGAAGCATACACTGTGTTACAATGTCAATAATCAAATAGTGAAGCAGATGCGGCCTCGATAATCTTTATAGGGTTGTTAATGGTAGGGATAGACGATGTGCCCTTTTCTTTAGTGATGATCGATTATGGGTTGGAATCCGTAGACTCAGGAAGGTGAGCTCATATGTTCACACACAATCTCAACCATGTATATGTGAGATCCAATGATATAGTGCCCTTTAATAAAATAATATATATCATATATTATTTCGAATCGGATATTATCGATTTCGAAATGTTAATATCAGAATCCGTATCCGATAAGGATTCGGATATATAAAACCATCCGAATTCGAATCCGATATTCAAAATTTTTGGATTATATCCGATTTTCAAATTCGAATTTTCAATTATCCATTGACACCCCTAGGTGAGCTAAATAGTACATTTAGTAAATCCCTCTTTCTAATTAGTCATTGAACCCCACTCTAGACATTTTTCATGATTGAAATGTCGAAATTGTCCTAACCATTCAAATTTATCATTTTCATCCAAAAAAATTGGATTTTCGGCATCCCAATCAGGTTTTGGAGACTCCATTCTGAAGAAAATGATTTGAGAAGGATGATGAAGCAATTTTCAAGCATTTTAAAGGTGTATGTAAAAAACTTGGATTTTTTACATATGTTTACTTCGTTTTTTATCAAAATCGATCAAGGATGATTCTTTTGATTGAAATCATCTACATAAGTCATTATGCCAAGTTTTAAGTCAATCTTTCTATGTATTTTAGTTGGAAAAACTCAAAAAAAAAAAAAATGAAATCGGATAAATTTTACAGCTTCGAGGTCAGTAATTTTTTTTTTCAAGTTCAATATTTTTATTGTCAAGGTCGACATTTTATTTAATTACTGTCGACCTCAATGCTAAAAACTTTATTCGATTTTTTTTTGTATTATTATTTTTGTTTTGTTTTTGTTTTTTTTTTTTGAGTTTTTTCAGCTAAAATACATGGAAAGATTGGCTTAAAACTTGAAATAACGTCTTATGTAGAAGATTTCAAACAAAAAAAACCACCCTTGATTGATTTTGATCCAAAAAAGAAGTAAAAGCACTAAAAAAACCCAGTATTGTTTTTTGTTATAAATTGTCAAAATAAAAATTATATATTTAAAAGTTCAAAATGATGTAATTGTCAAGATTGATAATTCAAATAATTGATATCAACCTTATACAATTGTTATGATCAACAATTGAACACAAATCACCGCGATTAGTAACTCAAATTGCCAAGATTCAATGATTTGAATGAGTAGTTTTATCGGGGTGAGGGGGTATTAAGAAATAAAAAAAATTATGTATTTTTGATAACTGGGTATCCCTGTAGGCAACGGATCGGGCCCGATTTGGACTTTGCCTAGTCCATATACCATGGTCTTGTCTAAGGACTAGTCCCAAGGCACGTGCAATGTTTGCATATCACACACTCTAGGTAAGTGAGGGTGCACCTTCAGAGGTGGTGCCTGAGGAATTAATGCTTAGAATGGGTATCGAACTCACGACCTATGTGCATTAATTGCTTATCGGTCCAAAATTGTCATTGAGCTAATTACTAATTGGGTTGTTGGATATCGCCCCAAAACACAAGGTGCATTTAGAAAGACATCGCTACCACAGGGTCTATTAAGTATTTTTTTTTTCCTTACATCTGGTATAAAAGATAGTAATTTTACCTTTATAAAAATATTCCACATAAAATATTATAAAAAGAAAAGAAAATTTATTTCACATGTTTATTTCAAGGATGAATTCGTTCGTATTTGTTTGCGAGGATTTTGGGAGTCGGAAAGTTTTTGAATGGACTAGTTTTTTGTGAGGATGAACTTTCAGGACTATAGAGACCAACCTAAAAAAAAATTAGCTCATCTCAAAGCACTTGTATATATATAATAACACATGATCTTGGAGTTACTTATCTCAATTGTTGGATTTTGTGTTTAAACAGTTGAGATTATGTATTTTTTCCACGAATCATTTTTCATGAGTTACTGAACCGTAATCCACATATCTGTATAATAAAATACAACAATGGATCCCCCTTTTTTCAACTTTATTGTTTTTCCTCTCCTTAATCATTTTTTTTTTAATAATACCCCTCTAACTTTACTATCTTTCTTTTTTATCCCAAAAAATATTCTTGGCCTATGACACCAATAAACTTTAATCTATATAACAAACACAACGATGAACCTTACTCAGTTATAATTTTTGTGGGTATAATGAATGAAATAGAGGAATGGGGTGCACACAACCTTTATTGCCTTTTATCTTCTCCCTTTTTTCCAAGAAAATCTTTCAATTTTATTCTATATTTCAATAATACATATCTCTTCAACTTTATTATCTTTCCTTTCATTTTCTTCCCCTTTTCAATAATAATTATCTAACTTTACTTTCCTCTTTTCAATAATAATTATCTAACTTTACTATATTTCCTCTTTTACCCCTAAAAGAGGATACATGCGTACATGAATCAAGTAATGTATCTTTAGTATATACTGGATAAGATAACTAAAGAAAGGATAGCAACAAATAAAGCTACAAAGGACAAAATTATAGTAGTTTCTTAAATTTCATGAATTCATTCATAAAAGGTGAGGTGGCATTATGTTCTATAATTTAACGAATATTTTGTCTCAATACATTCAAAGAGAAATGTTTATGTCGAAATATTTCGAGTCAACATTGAAATTTTTACCACCTAACTTTTGGGTAATAACTTTTAATGATCCAAATAGAAAAATATTTTCTTTAAAATGTGCCTTCACCTTATGACGAATTTCAAAGTATCCAAAATACCCATTTTCATATTTTTTTTTTACGTTTCTTGAGTTATTAGATCGTTGCGATTCATTTTGACGGACTGGAAATAATATATTTATAATTTCAAAGATATGAATGTAATTTTTAATCAATTATGATGATTTGTGACGACGGATGATAAACGACGAACAATAGATTCATAAATTAGAAGCGTTGAATATAATCTATGGTCACTCGATAGATCTTTTAAAAATACCCTAAATGCATTTATTATCTGGGTTACACTATCCAAGAACAAGAAAACATTCAAAATAATCATCAGAGTTTTCGAAAAGAGATATTCTGGAGTGACCTCAAGATTGTACCTCATATCTGCACATTTTGACATGAAAGCGTGTAGAAATCATTTACGAGAAAGTGTGTAAGAATCTTAAATGATTTTTACACACTTTGCCATCAGAATATGTGGATATGAGGTACAATCTTGAGGTAGCTTTAATATTATTCTTTCGAAAATATGAAATTTTTTACATATGATGGCTGAGCCAACATAGTGTTGACTAACCGTTCCCAAAGTAATTGGCACAATGTGATAGTTTTGGGAATTTTGTCAACACTTGCAGCACGTTACAAGAAGAAAAATACTTTTCTTACAAACTTAGTTAGATTTCAAATCTTGCTAAGAGTCATTGAGCCCACATGAATTACCACATTGGCATTCCAAGGCCAAAACCTTCTAGATTTCATGGAAAAATTCTGATTAAAAATAAGTAATTATCTTCTTAGCTTCATCTAACATGTTGAAAGTGTACGGTTGTCAAACTCTCAAGTTTAAAACGAAAATTCAAGGATGAAAATTCTTTTTATCTAAATTATTTATTGTCCAAAGTTCTAAATTTTTTGTTCTCTACATCTCTGTGTTATCAGATCATGTTTTTTAAGCTAAAATGTGAGCTCACGATTCTTAGTAAAATTTCAAATCTTACTAAGTTAGTCAGTCTAGCTTCACTCTTAGGAAAATTTCCCAAAATAATGATTTTTTTAAGGAAAAAAACACATGTTCTTATCCCCCAAAAAACAACACATGTTCTTGTCAGGGGTTGAAGGTGAGGGTAATTCGGTCATATTTTATAATCCCTCCCATCTTAGCCGTTCGTTGGACATAAAGTACCCAACGACGTAGGACCCCCTGAGAAGGTCAGATACAATCATTAATATATATGACTGAGTACTGTTCATTCTCCGTTACCTTCCTTCGTCCTTCGGTATCAAGTAAAAAATAATATAAAAAAACATCGAAAATCAAATATCCCTCCAAACCCTAGTTTATTTCCCAAAACCTTAGTTTCCATTCTCAATTCGATTATTATTAATCGATATTGATCTTTGGTAAGTTCGTTTCGATTCATGCATTTTCGATCTTGTTGTTTCAGATATGTTTCTGTTTTTCAAAATCGTTGCAGATTTTATTCTTTTAAATTATGAGTTTGATCCTGATTTTTTTTGATTGATCGTTGTGTTTTTTGATTGTTTATTTGATTTTGATTCGATCATCTAGGGTTTTATACTTGTTTCGCTGCTGCAATATTGATTATAACAGTTTTGGCTTGTTGATGCTCGTTTAGATCATAATTTCGTCATCTTGATGCTTCATGCAATACGATTATTGTGTATAGTGTTGTATTAATTTGATGAATTGGATGATTTTTTTATGAAATCGATCCGATACATTTCTCTCTGTTGATTTTTTTGTTAGTTGTTGTGTATAATTTCACACTTTTATTGGATGGTTATCTCATACCCAGTGTTACCATGCATCTAAGATCAAGTTCAACAACAGATAGTAAGTAAAGCTGTAGAATTGAAATATAGAGTAAAAAATCGTTCTCTTTGAAGGGTTGATGGTGATCAACCTCTTAAGAATTGATAGTCGACACCTAAACATACCAGTGATACTTTCTAACAATTAGCCGACTCAATCAGAAACTAAAATTTAGAAGTAAGCAGTAACTAGCTAGAACCAACTTACTAATCTTGACTTATTGATTGTTGCTTAACTAGTGGAATTGTATCATTCTATGCTAGTAATATCAATCTTTCATTAATGTTGGGGGTTTTCACTACTAAATGAAGTGTCCAATATACTTCATTATTATTATTATGCAGGTGCCAGTTAGCTTAATTGGTAAAGTATTCGGGTGATAATACCAAAGACTTGGGTTCAAATCCTGTAGCACCGAGTTACTAAACTCATTGAAAGGCTTACCTATAAAAAATTATTATTATTTATAATTAGTTAGCATTGTATACCATTTTTGCAACTCCATGAAACTGTTTTTCTTACTGACCTAAAGACATAAGACCTTGACCTCTTGACCCATCCACCTTATTTTTATTGCATGCTCTTCTTTGGAAAAATAAACGCACTCTACATCTGTTTGGCATGATGTTTAATAGATTTGATTGCTCCACATTAGTAATCTTTTGTCAGGAGCATGCCTGTTTCACCATAAGTTTCAGAGGCTTTCGAGATTCATCTATCTGTTTCATCTCCTTCAAATTTGGGAAAATTGGCTATAATCATCTTAGCTTGGATGATTGTTCCATACCTCCATCCATCTTGATTTTCATTTGTTTTTGTGGTATGAGTTTTTAATCTAGGTTAAACTACTGCTATTGAAATCTTGGTCAATGTGTTAGCTCCCTGAGCCACCACTTCGTTCGCCCTTCCCTGTCTCACTGAGCCGCCTAACCCAAGTAGCTGTCGGCCGTTCTGTTCTATCATTCCATGCATGGAATGTTCCTTCCCTCCGGCTATTCCGGTAAGCGAGTAGTCCGTTAGGTACCCCAAACCTTGTATGTCGAGTATCTACATCTAATGTTGGGTACGAGCATTGGTTTTGAAGGTCACACAGATAAGAAATGTTGGGTTCGAGAAATCCTAATAAAGGGATTTGAGGATTTGACGTTCAAACAACTTAGAAAAAATATTTATCATTCAAGAATAAGGATAATTATGAGTTTTTTTTACACTAGGATATATTTATCATACACACGTAGACAAGTGAATATGTATATTCAATGTTAGATTTTCCATAAATAGAATTCCAATTGGAAAGCACAACTTATGTAATCTAGGGCAAATACTAATCGATTCTACTTATTGTTCCCTTCTATATTAGGAAAATTTTAATTGGAGAGGATACAACTAGATAATCTATGGAAGATACTACTCTACATGTTGGAATAAATAGAAAAAGAAAAGCATAAGAGTTGCGCAAGAGTTCATGGAGTGTTGGAATCCGCCTAAGGTGCCATCTTGCGACATTGGTAAGGTTTGTGAGTGTTGATATCCCACCAATTATTGACCACTAAACCGAAGTTCTAAATATAAAAAGAGTTGGATTTCAGCTCATGACCAACATGGGTACTTCACCCTTTTAGAACAGCCATGTAACATATACACATGTTTGTATCCTATTTTCTTAAGTTGATTGGGGTTTTGTGCCAAAGTATGGTCATGTTGATTGACCCTTCCAATATCTTCAAATTTGATTCCATCTCTCCTTGAAATGATCAAGAACCGTGGGCTTTGGTAGCAATGATGATGTTCCATCACATCATGTGTTTCAAATCAAACTAAACAAGTTCAACATTCAACTATAGACCTGGAGACTTCAATATTGTATGTAAGCATTTGAAGAAGAGAGGCGGGCATGTGTGGTGGGGTTGCCTTAGTGTAGAAGGTGTTCACCACCAATTTTTGTAGAGTAGTTATGACCTTCTTAATTTTCATGTGTTTTCAACATATTTACTACTATCCAAAAAATTATGGATCTTATGAGAGCAAATGGGGATGAAAAAACAAAAAACTAAATTAGCATATGACCACCTGTACAAATGCTACACATTTTGTTGTGACAAAGTACAACAAAAAGCCTCAGATGAAAATAGCAACCCACAGATAAACAAATGCATTTATTCTTTATAAACACACTTATTCAAACCTGGTCTTGTGTGTGTGTGTTTTATGTTTTGCACAACTAAAATTGTAATAAACATTCCATACCCTTTTTATAAATTAGGGTTTGAAGAGTTATATACGTTTCTACAAGATGTCATTATTCTAAAATGCTTCTACTTTTGAAACTCTTGGACTTGGATTTTGTAGATTCTGTTCTTTAGGAACATTAATAGCTTAGGAATGAGTTTAGTTGCTTTAATTACAGGGCTGCTATTAATTTCGTCTTTCCCATTTAAATTTAAATAGGATTTGAGATTCTATATTTCTATTTTTATCCTTGTGCAGGCGTGGCTGTTGCCTATTATGCTGTCGCTGTTTTAGGATTTAAATTTCTGCTGTCTATGTACATGTCATTCGTCAATTAATTTTTCTGGATCAGTAACTCAGAGAGCTTAGAGAAATTAATGCAATGTCAACTAGCAATAAATTTGATATGTCTTCTGGTAGCCCGGATAGGCCAACTTACCCTAGTGGACAGCGGGGAGCCTACACAACTGCTTCACTTGACAGATCTGCCAGTTTCCGTGATGGCATGGAGAATCGGGTCCTATCGACACTTCCCAGCATGTCGAGAAGTGGTTCTACAGTGTCACAAGGAGATGTGATTAATTTTTTGCATGGTTTGCCTTCTGATGCTAAACCGTTCTCTACGGGACAGAAATTCCCTCGGCCAGGCGAACTTAATAGAGTCATAACTTCTGCTCTTGGAATTTCACCCGATGATTCCTTGTCTGGCTCTTTAAATACCAAGCAGATTCATCCTTCCTCACTGGAGGACCTCAAGCGGGTTAAGGCTTGTCTTCATGAAAACTGTGGCAGGGCAAGGTAGATCTTCCTTTTACAATAAGGCTTTTAGAGCAACTCCTAGGGAAAACTCCATAATGGCTAGCCATTCCATTATGGATATTCATGGGGTTTGCACTCCAACCGTGCTACCCAAAATGGAGATGGAAATGTTGACTTTGTTGGAGACTCTAAAATCCAAACTGACTCTCCAAAATAGCAGTTGGGGGATGAAATCTTTTTGGAGCCAAAAAATGGAGAATCCAAACTTGCCCTCCATTTTGACAATTGAAAATTTGATTCTCTAAAATGGAGAAGGAGATGGTAATTGATTTTGAGAGGGGATGGCGATTGGGATGGAGTATGTGTTGGATTTGCTATTTTTAAAGCTTGGAAAGAATTTCCCCTTGAAGAAATTTCTACTATTTTGGAATTTTCAGAAATTCCAAATAGTAGAAATTTCTTTTTTAGGAGTTGTTTTTCCAATTCTAAGCAATCATATTGAGCCTAAAATTTTATAGATCTTTGTCATTTATCGAAGTTTTTTATTTAACAGGGATCGAGTGAAAATATTCAATGAAGTCATATCTAAATTCGATAAGGCTTTTCCAAATATTATGCCAAGGAAGCGATCTCGATCTGATGTTCCATCAAGTGAGCGGTCAAATGCCTCGCTATCAGGTGATCGTCCAGTCCTTGGAGCAAGCGTAGCTAAGATGGGAGCTCAAGGCCATGTGATCTCAAGTGGTTTTGACCTTGAGCCTCAGAAGTCAGACGAGAGGACCAAGAATGCTCCTCCCAACAAACGCATCCGGACCTCTATGCTGGATGTACAGGTATTCCAAACTCCCTTTACCTCTTTGTATACTTCTATTTATATTTTTTGGACTTATGTTTGTTAATGATTGTTCTATTTCCTTATGAACTATATATGATTATCTCACGTAAGTTATCTTATACATAAGTATTGTGTAACTAGTTATCATAGTAACCAAGTTTGAATCCGTGGGGGTCAATTCTGTTAATTTGGATAATATAGGAAATCTTCAACAACAACAACAAAAAAAGGAGAGAATATCAAGCCGGTTTTTTGAGAATAATCTGAATTTTTGGAGAATAATTGTGTTTAATTGAAAGAAAAAAAACCCCACTGATTGTTACTTTAAAGTATCTACTTTTTCAATTAATCTGTGATTATTCTTGAAGCACTATAAATCTCTGATTTTTTTGTCATACTCTCTTTCGGTGATATTTTTTGGATTTTCATGAAAATTCAGCAAATTTTGTGACTATGCTAATTATAATTATTCATGGATTGATGCATATTATCCATTTTGTTGTATATACATCTGATTATGAATTATTTATCTTTTCTTTGGAACTATCTTTAAGCCTTTGGTCCCATTTTCTTATGCCGATGTAACATGGACACTACATATCTTTCGACATGGGTACTTATGTTATTACAAAATTTGATATTATCTGTTTCTGAGTGTATGTTTTCAATGTTTTTCTGTTATACCAGAATGGTTGTATGTCATGAAATGACCTCCATTTAACAACATTTTTCAATGCCACCATTGTATGGACACTCCAGCATGTTGGAATCCTACATAGATGTTCATGTCTATGTTGCACATCATTTGCACAATTTCTTTGTTCTTTCTGATTCAGAGTTTTTTTCGTTTAACTAAATCTCATGCTAGGTTAAATTCACAAACTATTCACGAATGATTTACATTTGTTTCTGATTGTTTAGATGGATGCACGTGCAAATTCTCTTGCCAGGCCATCTGGGGCCATGGATCGAGATAGAGAAATGTTTGGGCTTGCAAATACTGTTCAATCTGAAGAAAAGGATCGAACATTATCCATTAGTGTTGACGGTTGGGAAAAGTCAAAAATGAAGAAAAAGCGTTCTGGGATAAAGGCAGATGTTTCTGCTAGTACACTGTTGACTAGACCTCTTGATGGTGATCGGGAATCCAAACGGGACATGCAACAAAGGCTTGGTAATGATGTCCGTTCAAGATTGAGTAATGCTCATGGCTTCAGGTGTGGTTTCTTTTAATGCTTGGTTAAAGTGATGTATGTCTTTTCTTTACTGTTTTTTTTGGGAAAGTAAGATCGTTGTCTTTTCTTTTTTTCTTTACCTTTTTTTTGTTTAGAATATGATGTTCCCTTGCAAACTTTTGTAATACAATTTTGTTTCACTTTAATTTTTTCCTCATCATATGCTCCTATTATATGCTAGGCTTTTATATTTTAAATATCACCACGTACAGGTCAGGTCCATCTAATGGTGCAGTCGGTGTTGGAAAATCGGATATAACCTCTCAACAAACTGGCCTTGGCACACGTTCTGCACCTCGGGCTGACCAGGACAATGTTTCTCTTCTCAATGATAGAAGAGATCGCCCTGTTGGTTCAGACAAAGAAAGAGTCAATATGAAAGCCATTAATAAGTATGAGTTAAAAACTTAACCACAGATTTGTGTTTTTTTAGAACTACTGTTAAGTTGTTTTTATAATTTTGTTTTTTTTTAATGAGGGATTTACTTCTCTTTTTTTCTTTTGTTTGCTACAAATTATTCATCAATACCAGATCGAATATCCGTGAAAATAATACTTCAGATAGTCCTACTTCAATCACAAGAATGAATACATCTGCACGGGCACCACGATCAGGTCCAGGTGCAATACTCAAGTCCTCGCCCAATGTCCATCGACCTTTTGGAGTCCCAGATGATTGGGAGCTGTCCCAAAGTACAAATAAACTCCATCCCGTTGTTGGGGTTAACAACCGCAAACGTACCACATCAGCACGGTCTTCATCCCCGCCAGTAGCACAGTGGGCTGGGCAAAGGCCACAAAAGATATCCCGTGCTGCCAGAAGATCAAATTTTGTTCCACCCGTTTCAAGTCATGATGAAATCCCAGCTTCAGATACAATATCCAATGTTACTGGTAATGAAAATGGGTCAGGGTTCCCAAGACGCTTGTCCAGTAATGCTCTCCAGCCAAGTAAATTAAAAGGTGACCATTTTTCTTCAGCTGCACCATCAGAAAGCGAGGAGTCCGGAGCTGCTGAAATCAAGTCCAAGGATAAGAGTAAAAAGTCTGGTGAGTTAGATCAGAAAGGTGGGCAGAATGTTCACAAGGTTTCAAGTCTGGTGTTGCCGTCAAGAAAGAATAAGATGCTTGATGAGGATCTTGGAAATGGTGTTCGGAGACAAGGAAGGACAGTGAGGGGTTTTACTACTACAAGGTCTGGCATTCCAATACCGGTTGAGAAGCTGGACAGTGCAATCACTGCAAAACAGCTCAGAAGTGCTAGACTTGGTTTTGATAAGATTGAAAGGTGATACGTTTTCTCTTTTAAATGTTTTGGGTAGGGGTGCAACTTGGTTTGGTTTGGGATCAAATTGGAAGAGAACCGACATAGGTAAGTTCCGCTAAATAAGAACCAGAGCCAAACCAAAATGCCTATGGAACCAAACCAATCTAAGGTCGGTTCGGTTCTATGGATTGTCAATATTCTATAAACCTTCTTGGAAGTAACATATTTTTAATTGAAAAAAGAAAAAAAAAAAATATATATATATATATATATATATATATATATATAATAAACATCGATTTTCTATAATAAATCATTAACCTATCTATAAAAAAGTCATTAATCTATGTCCTAGCTCTTAAAATAATTCATAATAACTGAATTTATATTTATTTATTACATGAGGGTTTGGTTTTATACATGCCTTGAAGTGAGAACCGAACCATATTGATCGGGTCTCCGTTTTCTTAACCCATAACTGAAGTGCAACTTGTTCCAATCCAAACCGAACCAAACCAAACCAACCCAAAGCCATTGGTTTGGTTTGGTTCGGTTCTTGGTTTGAACCGAACCAAGTTGCATCCCTAGTTTGAGGTTCTCCTGCACATTGACTTTTCTATTCCTAATTGTAGCACTGCTAGGGTTATCCTGTTATAATCTCTTATTATTTTGGTTCTTTTGACACAGTAAAGCAGGTCGCCCACCAAACCGTAAGGCTTATACACGCCCTAGGCAATCAGTCAATGGTGGAGTACCAGATTTTCATGGTATTTGACCTACAAAATATTGGATTATAGAAGTTCTGCAAAGCACCGTGGTTTGTTGTCCATCTAATTGTGCAGTTTCTTTTCTTTAACTTTTTATTTCCAGGAGAATCAAATGAGCATGAAGAGCTACTGGCTGCTGCAAATGCCGCTGTAAATCCCGGTATCATTCCCACTAAGATTTTAATGTTCAAACACTAATCAAAAACTTGTTTTTAGTGGATTGACTGTTTCAACTGTAATTGCAGATCATGCTTGTTCCAACGCATTCTGGAGGCAAATGGAGCAGTTTTTTGGTTTTATCTCAGCTGAGGACATAGCCTTTCTAAAGCGACAGGTAATGACTTTGTTTTCTTTGTAACGATTTATTGAGATCTTTGATCTGAAATAGTTACCCCTTTGCTTGTTAATTTTATGTTTTGTGAAGAAAATGATTTTCTTATTTTCCGTATTGATGAATCTGCTGCTTTCATGCTAAATGCTGTACTGATCCAAGCTGAAGGTATGGAAGCTGTTTACAGTTCTTTATCATACATGGTTATTTTCAGGAGCTCCTTATCTGTCTCCATTGATTTTGATTGGTAAGATAAATATGTTAAAAGAAAGGGAGAAAACTCACTGTTTAAAGAAGGAAATAACACATGAGAGAGGTGCTCGTGGAGGAAATCAATACAAGACCACCTAACGACTCTATCCGTTGATCATTTCCTCCCATCTTGACCAATGACATCGAATCGAGACCCTCTTGGGATGATGAATATCCATTAATGCAATAGGGCCTTGACCTGCGACACTGCTACCACACCCGTTATTTGTTCTCAAAGACTTCCATTCCTTTCTTTCCACAAAATCCAGCATGCCGTGAATGGTTGGAGTTCCCACAAAATCCTTCATTTATGGGGGAATGCGTAGAATGCAATCGTAGGAAAGTTCATAAATGATGCTTGGGACGACCCAACACACACCAAAGCACTGAGAAATTCGACCCAAATGTCCCGAGAAAAAGAGACATGTAGTCAACTATCTCACAAGTATCTTTGCACAAATCACATCTATTAGGAATAGAAGAGTCCCTAAAAAGCACATCTATATTTTTTTACTGACTATTTTTATTCTATCATGTATATTACTAATCTAATAAGCAATAGATACTTATATGATGTGGATGATTCATAATACGTTCTGATCTTTATTGGAACAGAAGGCGCTTGTGAATCGTTCATTTCGAATAAGTTGGACACTAAATTCCGTCTTTTCAATAGAATAAGAGACATGACCTTTTTTTAACCTTATACACAAAATGCTGTCTTGTCTTCAGTATTGGACAGTACAATTTCATTGTTGAATAATTCAAACTACATGGTTTGTGCAGCCCTTGAATATTTTAGATTATGGATATGAATGTATCTACTTTTTTTTTTCATTTTCCTTCCCAGGGTGATCTTGGATCTATGACATCGACCCCAGGCCCAGTTTGTATAGATGATTGCAGTACTGTCCCTAATGGAATAGGGCCAATTGAATGCGAGAAAGATACGTGGTTTGCCAATAAAGCAAAGAGTGTTGAACAATCACCAGATCATTTAGTACCAGGAATGAGTGTTCATAATGAGACCCCTTTGTGTCAGAGACTCCTTGCCGCTTTAATTTCAGAGGATGAGAATGAGGGATTTTGCTGTAGTGGAGATGAAGACATCAATTTTGACGCGTATGAAACTGGATTTGAGCTGGATGCAGAGTCAAAATCTGATAGTTGGCATCAACGGACATTAGGAACCATTCAGACTGTTGGAAGACCCACTTCAAATGGTTATAGAATAACGGCCACTCGTAGATATGTTGATGAGCTGGAATCCAATGAGTTGGAATGTGCTGATAGAAGGGCAGATCCAAATACAGGGATGATCTCAAACTTTGGGCATGCCCTAAATGGCTCACAACCCGACCAAGCAGTGATGAATAGCATCGGGTGTACTCAATCTCAGTATAATCAGATGTCCATGGATGAAAGACTTCTCCTGGAGGTTCAGAGTATTGGAATTTTCCCAGAAACAATGGTAGGTTCCTTTTACCATAGTTTTCATATTGAATGGGTATGCAATGTTTCAGTGTTTATTTATTTTTATATGTTAGTTTTTTGTTCCCTATTTGATTGAAGCTGTTGTCTGGGTGGCTTTGGTGATATACATATTTACTACCTTGCTTGAAAGTGCCAACTCAATGAGTTGATAAACTGTGTGTGTGGTAATACCACTGACCTAGAATGAAAACCCTGCCTTCACTCTTACATCTATCAAAAAAGAAAAAGAAAGAGCGAAGAGCTTGTTTTCTTGATAAGAGCTGTGTTGCTTTAAGTTAGTTATTATTGTTTTAAAGTTTAAAGTATGTGGGGAGGGGTTGATCCCAGATATCTGGTATTATCACACACATCTTACCACCTCACTGAGGTGAGGAGCATAAGCTGTTTTTTTATGGTTTAAGTATGAAGAGGGGAAGGTCTGTGGTATTATCACACGCAAACTTTACCATCTCGCCAAGGTGGCACCTTCTGCTTTTGATTAAACTATTGGGTGCAAGCGTTTGCTCATGATTTATAGATTTAGTATTTATATAAGGTTAAACTTATCTTCGTAATTAATTTAAGAGATTGTTTTAAAAATTTAAGTAAATAGTCAATTGTATAATGCGTTGTGTCATTTAATGTAATGTAAGGCATTTTCATAATTAAAAAGTTATCTAATATGAATTTTCTTCAACAATACCACCCTTCTTTTATTATAATAAGGATCTTGTCATTTGGATTTACTTTCCTTTTTTTTTTTTTAAATAAATAAATTTTTGTTCTCTTTTCAGCCTGAACTAACTCAGAGTGAAGAAGAAGAGATCAGTGGAGACATCAGTAGATTAGAGGAGAAGCTCCATGGGAAGGTACTTTCTGATGACAGCCAAACGAGCCCTTTCGTAATGGCCCACTCAAGAGTTTCCTTTTCATTTTACATTCAAATAAAAGTTCCTTGTTCTATATCCTTGCAGATCATCTTGTAGTCCATGTCCTCAGTTATACTTTCTATGAAAAGTGTTTAGTTCATTAAACATGCATAACTTTATGGTGTTTCATACAACTTGTTAGGTATTTTCAATAGTCCTCATGTTAATGGGTGTGCATAGTACAGAAAGTATGAATTGTCTAGAGTTTCGTCATATCTTCAGTTCCAATACATTGCAGTGTTAGATGCATGTGTTGCCCTGGCCAATAAGAAAAAGAAAAAAAAACAAAAACAAAAACAAAACAAAACCCTCCTTGTCCAACCAACAAATTTTCAACTTTCTGATATACGTGTTGTATGTGTGTGGGTGCACACTATTGGCATTTATACAGGTACGTGGGCATTTTTCATTCCGCATATATGCATCTAATGTGATATCTAATATACTATTTATAATATACGACAATATAAACTATTCTTTAAAGGAATCATCTGAGTTTAGTACTATTTATCATAGGTTGTAAAGAAGAAACAATTTCTACATAAACTGGAGATGTCTGCCACAGCTGCAATAGAATCTCAAGAAAGGTACAAATTGATTTCTTGGATAGCTTCACATTCATTGTTGGTATTCCTTTTGATATTTTGTCCCCAATTGTTCTCATGCCAACATTATATGATTATACAGGGAGATCGAGCGACGTGCTTTTGACAAACTTGTCGGAATGACATATGAGAAATATATGGTAATTCTTGTTGTTCAATACCTGATTCTTTTCATCCATATCCTCTTTTTTTTCTTCTTGGAATTTGATATTTCATATTTGGACTACAACTCGCCTTGTAAATCTTTCTTTAGTTGTTTATGCATCCTTTTCAATAGCCTTCAGAACATATATATGTCTACTGGTAGAATCTGTAAGGTCTCAATTAAATAATCATGCCTTACTCAGATGGTATTTGGAGAAATAGGTATTGGATCAAATTTTACATCTAAAATTTCGAAGTTATGAATATGTTCTGCTCCATTCATCATTTTCCATCACAATTACAATGGCCATTAAAAATTCAAGTAAAAGAGATGAGAAAGGGCGTCTTGTGGACTTCAAAATTTGTCCTAAGGCGAGGGGCATTTAAAAAGAAGATTTTACTAATTTGGTTATCAAGTTACCCCCAAAATTAAGTTAGGGAGTAGTTAGAAAGAAGTTCCTACTCGAGGTCCATTGAGTAATTTTCCAGTTAAAAAGTTGTAACTCATGAGGCATAGTGTGTCAATTTGCCTCTGAGAGGCTAAATGAAAGTCCCACTTTTAATTTTTAGAGAAGTACTCTAAAAATCACAATTAATCTCTGAAAAATGAATTCATAGTAAATAGAATAAACACATTGGTTCTTATTTTTTTATCTTTTACCTTGGTGAATGACACTTTCGAGCCTAGCACCTGATATCAATGCATTGACATGATAGCCCTTAAATGAGCATAAATCATAAACTGAATCATTATAAATCAAATTTCAATAGCAAAAAAAAAAAATAAATCAAATTTCAATAGCAAGTCCATGCAGTATTTACGTGTCTTCATTGCCGTCACTTGTAGGATCATCCAAAGCGTCATCATTGTCTCTGATTTCCCTACCCTCATTGTTATCCATTTCCACCCATACTTTACTTTCATCCACTAATTTCTTTAGTACCTTTCTTTATCTATACTTCAGATAAAGAGATGAACATATTAAATAACTTGCTAGAATTTAACATCCCCACATTGTTCAAGTAAGGTGTGGATGTGATGACTGCTCTTGTAGAAAAGTGCAGAAAAATTAGATTATACTTGATTAGTACAAGAAGTAAGACATAATAGGCAAAATAGAGAATCTATCAGAAGAGTAAGAAGACAAAAAAGTTTAAAATTTAGAAAAAGTATCTTAGGTATAGATGGAGATGCTAAGAAGTTATTGTCCATAATAAATACAATATGTTATTATAAAAATATTGTTTATTATTTTACGTATTTTTTCCTCTGAAAACTTGCTATTGTTAAATAGATGTGGATAAGCCACTGTAAGAAATCGAGTAAGACTATCTGGTCTAGTGGTTTCAGTTGTGTGATTTTTAATCTAGATACTTGGAACTGTGGTTGGTGAAAGGTGATTAGATTGTTGCCTAGGTTCAAGTTTTCTGATTTCTAGGTATGAACGTTTCTGTTTCTTAGTATTGTCTTACCAGTAAGATCAGTTGTTTGTTGGTTATGTTCACCTTTGTTTTATTTACAGAGATTATATTGCCACATCAACTTTAGCTAGTCCCCCGAGATGTGTGCTAATTCTTTGGTTATTTACATATGACTTGGGGTAGAGTTAGCAAAAATTGGCATGGCAATAGAATCTCTCTTTATTTACCATAATAGGAGGCATCACACTTTTAAATGTCACTTCAATGCATCTATCTCTTAATTGTAGATGAAGCTATAATACAATGAAGATGCTTATGAGATATACTGTTGTTCTGTTAATTTTCCATATGGTTTTGTACATCAAGATGTGGATGTAATATGCTAACTATGTTTGACAGGCTTGCTGGGGTCCTAATCCCACTTGTGGCAAGGGTGCGAGTAGAAAAAATGCTAAGCAGTCTGCCATGGAATTTGTCAAGCGAACACTTGAACGATGTCAAAAGTTTGAAGATACGGGTGAAAGCTGCTTTAACGAGCCTGTATTCAGGAATGTGTTCCGTTCTGTGTCTTCTTCTTCAAACAATGCTGAGTTCATAGGTGGTGTCATGGAGGGAGAGTCTTCCAAACTGTATGCTGATACTCCAGTCCGTTCTCCAGAAGTTAGGGATTCAGGTGCGCTTCCTAATGTGTTTTTGGAAAATAACTTGGTATCTCCATAAATACATGCAAGACACTTGTTACATGACCACACACATTGTATGTATTAGGATTGTCACTGGATCAGATTCGGGACCGATCTGATAAGTATCGGATCTCAATATTATGATCCAATTCCAATTCATTAACAATCAGATCAGGTCAAACCCGATTTTGTATACACAATCTAAATAAACTTCATTCATCTCTGCAAATATATAATATAATTTATTTACTTTGTAACATATTATCGGTTCGGATCCTTATTGGATCAGGACATGGTTGATCCATATCCGATCCAGTAAGATATCAGATTGAAACCTAACCAGATCGGATCCCCATCAGAATCCAAAACATCGATCCAGACCCAAAGTTATCGGATCAGGACATATCGGATTACGGGTCTGATCGATCCATTGACAGTTTATGTTTGATTTGTCAAATTGCTTCGTGGGGTTTATAGGTCTATGATTCATTGATCATCATCTTTTTTTCAAATGGGGTCTTACACTGTTCACTAATCAAAAAAGTTTAGTCATTTTGGTGATTGACTGGATTGCAATGTTCTCTGTTGGTTGCAGCTTCCATGGGTTCACAACAAATCCTTCCTCTTATTTCACAGTCAGGACAGAACATGGATACTCGTGAAAAATACTCTTCCGATGGTTTCCAGTCCGTAAATAACTTAGATGAACAAACTACCGGCAAAGAGGATTCAGGGTCGACTAGAGTGAAAAAGAGGGAGTTGTTGCTTGATGATGTTGTTGGTACTTCTCTTAGATCCCCTTCAGGTATTGGTAGTTCTCTTTTAAGTGGTGCAAAAGGAAAGCGGAGTGAGAGAGATAGAGAGGGAAAGGGACACAACCGAGAGACGTTACCTAGAAATGGCACTACGAAAATTGGTCGGCCATCTTTAGGTAGTGTTAAGGTTGAAAGGAAGTCCAAAGCGAAACCTAAGCAGAAAACAACCCAATTATCTGTTTCTGTCAATGGCCTTGTTGGTATGGCTTCAGAGCCAGCTAAAGCAGGATTACCTTCAGTCCTGAAGACTTGTGAGATGAGTACTGGTAGCAATTCTAAGAAAAAAGATGATTTGTGCTTGGACTCGTTGAATGATCCTGATGTCCTTGACTTCTCCAACCTGCCGATAACTGAAATGGATGCACTAGGTGTTCCTGATGATCTTGGTGGGCAAGGTGATATTGGTTCATGGTTGAACATTGACGTCGATGGATTACAAGATGATGATTTTATGGGCCTTGAAATTCCAATGGACGACCTTTCGGAATTAAAAATGATTATTTAAGATTTCTCTCTTTGTATATTCTGTGCAGTATACATGTTGTCAAGACTCAAGAAATGAGTGGGCTCAGCTGTAGATTCTTTTAGGGTCTTCGGTTGAAGTTCATTTGGAAGAAAATTGCCTGGTTGTCAAGGAAGCTGTGTTTCTCCTGATCCAAGTTGGTGATAGTTAGGATCTTTTTGTTCAATGTGCAAGTTAGTGAGCACACCCCATTGTAATAGCTTATCAAACAAGCATGGTATCCTGGTTTGTAGCATTTACAAGCCAGGAAATTGTGCCAGCTGTACATAATTATATTTCAAATAAAAAAATTGGGAATTTATTTGTGTTACATTCTCTTGAAAGTGAAATTCAATGTTGAGGTTTTCCTATTTTTTTCTCCATTTGTTGTTTTTGGCTCATGTTACTTCTTGTAGATGTTTCGAGTGTACAAGTTTATAGAAAATCAAATCTTGACCCAGGTTTCTGCTATGTAGAAAAACATTTTTCCCTCTTTTTCACATTTTGCTCAGTCCTTGGTAGCTGACCTCAAATCATTGGTCAATGATGACGATGACTTTGTTCTGCTCGAGGACTTACAAATTCACTAAGTGGGAGGTGTTCTCCTCAAACCAGTGCAGGTATATACAGCTTTTCATATAATGAGTCTTTGTGACATATAAATTATTTTGTAGATTTCTGGTAAGGCTTCATAAATTTTTATCTTTTTTGACAGGGTGTTTCCTTCCTGGCATGGATTTCTTTGACGTCTTTCCTGTGATATGCACTCCAGTCAGCATCCGACGTAATTAAAGTCTTACCCTCTATGTTTATATTTCATTTACGTGAAACTTCGTCTAGAATCAGATGATGTTCGCATGAGTTGGTCATGTTATGAATTAGTTGTTTCTGTTCTTCATCCCACCAAGGGGGCTCGATGGTTGCTAAGACGTTCTTAGGTATTTCGGCATTTCAGCCAAGACCTTGGAAACTAGTCCTATTGATGATACTTCAATCTTCTTATTCTCTGCTTCTATTATGTTGGATTATAATAGGCTTCAATTCTATTGATATACTTACTCCATCTATTTCGTTCCAGGACTACAAAACCCAAACCCAGCTCGTCCGAATTTGAATTTTCTTTGTTGGAACCATATTTGCTTGCTTGGTGAAGGTAGATTCCCTTAGTTTAAATGCAGATTGTACGAAGTAGGCTGTTAGTGGATCGATCAGACCCGATAACTTCGGATCTGATTGAGGATTTGGGTTTCGATGAGGATCCGATTGGTAACCTATCAAATTAGTAGATTTATATCATATATTGGGTTTGGGTCCACTTACTCTCTGAGAAAACATGAAATCAAATGGTTGAGATTTATACATATCCAACCAACACAAATTTCGATGATACTTATTTCGATGATAATCTTGACCGTTAAGTTTTATGTTTACATGATTGGGATCATTCATTTTTTCCACGAGTCAATGGATCCCAACCCTTACATATTCAGTACTAAATTTATTATGCTAATGATTTTTTGACTCGAAAATTTTCACTCGATCTGTACTTGTTTGATGTGACGAGAGCACAAGACCTTTGATCGTTTTCATTGTGTATACCTAAGAAAAAGATCTATGGTTCTGTGCCCTTGCCACATCAGCCGCGTACATATCGAAAATCATGACTCAATTTATGATCCTGTTTGGATCCTAATATTGAGATATGATAAAAACCTGATCGACAAGGGTATGATTCGATGCTTATTTGATTGATCCGATCCATTGACAGCTGTAGTAATAAGTGTTATTAAAAGGTTCATTTTAACTTTTTTTTTTTTTTAGGAATATTAATAGGTTTCCAATTTATGAAATAAATACCTTTGACCTTCTAAGGGACTCAATGTATCTGGCGACATAAAAACATGCCTGTCAATATCACCCTTTTTAGATTTTTTCTGCTTTGAAATGTTGTCTTTCAAATATATATATATATATATTTTAATTTTTTTTTTTTTTTTTCTTTTCTGATTTGACTTTTGAGAGAGAAAGTGGGGGGGGAGCAAGGATGCGCTTTTGATGCCATGTGTAGGCAAACCACATTGTTGGACTTCTGGCGTTGCACTTGGTTAAAAGACAAAAATACCCTCCTGATTCTTTTAGATCGGTAGTCTAGTTTTGATTTGCTTGTGTAATCAAGGGAGTGTTTGTAATGGATTCTAGAATCTGGTTCTTCTTCATAATCCAATGTTGTTTGGTTCGGATCATTAAAATGATTATCACATAATCAGATATACAGATTTACTATAATAATAATAATAATAAAAAAAAAAAAAAAAGAGGAAGTGTGACCAATTCTTGTGATTTTGAAAATCTGTTTCTTAGGTTTCACACTTATTGCTCTTATACTTGATATTTTATGAGTCGTGATAATTTGACAAACCCCCCCTTTGACTTGCACCCCCATCACAAAATCATAGATCATTTGCCTCGGGATATATAAGAAAAAGATTTATAATCCTGCATATCTCGACACAAATGATCTACGATTTTGTGAGGGGGGTATCAGAAAATCAATATTCATATTTTATATCACAATTGGAGAAATAGAGTCAACAAAAATTATGGATTCTCAAGTCAACTTTTATAAATGGTATAATCCAATGATCTATTGAAAAATTCAAAATTAGAATATAATCATTTGAAAGAAAAATTCCCTTGGATTTCTTTCAAGGACAAATGAGAATATTTTGATTGAGGTTGTTAATTTTTCTTGAGATTGAATATTAAATTGATGAACCCATGAACCCAAATTTGAATTAAACGAATCAACAAATCAAGTGTCGTAAACCTAGACAACATGAATCAATAGTTTCTGACTCCTAAAGAGTGCAATGGTAAAACTAGTGATTGTAATTATGTTTGAAATTTGATGTTTTCTTGACTTACTTAATTTGCACGTTAAGGAATGAGACATGCAATCATAGGAGTCCGTCCCATTCCATTAGGGGGGAATAATGTCATATAGAAGAGAGTTTCTATTAACACACCGGCTTTGACTTGTGGCACTTGTAAGTAAAAGTTGAGTTTGAGTTTGCCCCCTTCATTACAAGACACATGTTATTTTCTAATTATTACACACCCTTAAATTTCCACCAAAATTTTAAATAACTCTTTCAAAGAGTCACTTGCAATACAATGAAAAGGGTTCCTTCAAAAGTTTGAAGCGGGCAGCCATTTCAAAGTTTTTTTTGTAAAAGTTGGTGCGCTAATAAAATCTCTAAAAAATCAGTATTTTTTATAACTGTTAACACTCCAATTTCTTATATTATGTATCACACCCCAATGAAAGATTAAAATACACTCTTCAAACATTTCAAAGGTTTGGCTCAAATTATAATCTCAACATTATAACACAGGTTCAAACAATTCTAGTAATTGTTTACAATTGTGAATGAGCTCATATAAAATCTAAAACCCAAAAAATAGAAATCTACAAAGGAAAAAAAAAAAAAATTTAGAGAGCATCCCAACTTTTACTTATTCTCATTCATTCATTTATTTTTCTTTATTTTTAATTGGGATGAACAAGTAAAAGTTGGGGTGTCAATTTTTTTTTTTTTTAAGAGTTGTTATTGTCATACCAACTTTTACTAATGTCACATCGAATTCTTATATAAGAATTGGTGTGATATTAGTATAAGTTGTGTGCCAATAACAATCTTTTTGGTTTGTGTGTTATGTGATACTCTTTTTGACCAAATAGGACAGTGGACGGAAAGCAGATGCCAGATGGCAATTTTGTATGGGTCATTAACAGCATTCCGCCTCTTTTTTAGAATAATATTTTCGATGGACAAGACTCAAGAGAGTACTACTTACACACTCATTCATAATAAGTCTTTAGTTGACATTATATAAAGACAGGTGGCGCACATGTATGAAACCACGATTCAAGGCCCATCGTCATCGTAGAATCATGTCAACTTCTTATTGGAAAAAAAATATCTTGCTAAGATTGCTACAAAAGTAGATGGCTGTTAATCATTCTACCGTACTTGATATTTATTATTTTTACCTAATTCAACCATTCAATATGTGCCACGCGTCACAAACAAGCTGGCAATCACGCTTTAAATAATTTCCTCGATAAACGTAATATAAATGCTCTTTTTTTTCTACAATTTACAAAAATACCAAAATTGATGACGTGTGCAAAGTTACAAAAGAGTTGTATTACTTATTCTTTAATCTGGAGAACTGTTGTTGCCACACCAATTCCTATAGTTGATGTGACGTTAGTAAGAGTTGGTGTGGCAATAGTAACTCTCTTAATAATAAAAAATATTCACCTCCCATGATGAAGAAGATATGTTTGTAGATTTCTTTATATTAAAATATTATTTAATATTCTAAGATTTCTTTGTAAAATTATCGGAATATGATCAATTAAATTATTATAACAACGGAATCTTTATCGGAAAGATTTGAGGTTAACAAAAGGAATCTTTCCCTAAATTCAATTTTGTTGAGTTCATTTTATATTATTGATTGACCAAAGAATATCTGAGCCAAATCTTGCTTATTTCTCAAATAAGCATGAAATTAATTTTAAAGCACATTTTGATCAAATAAGATTTTTGAATTTTGAAAATTACTTTCAATGATTAATAATTAAAATTTAATTATCCAAACTAAATGATCGTGAAAAAAATATAATGGCCTTGTTTGGGAAGAGATTTGCACGGGTTATCGAGATTATTTTTTTTCCTTTTTTAAAATATATTAAGAGTCGTTATAATCTGATGCCCCTCTGACATATGCCCCTCCTCATCACAGAATCGTAGATCATTTGCATCAGGATACACACAAAAAGATTTATAATTATACGTTTCCCGACAAAAATGATCTATGAGAGAGGGGGAAGGGACGGTGTATGTCAGAGGGGTTGTCAGAAAATCATTATTCATATATTAAAGACGCGACGAATAGGTCATAAGGTAACTTAGTAGTTGAAGTCAGATTTTTTTAATGGGACCACACAAAGAGGACACGTGGACATAATAGGTATTGGGACCAAGTAGTATTTTTTTTAGGGTTTAGATTTCCTATGGTAACATCCATCCAATAATGCCCCACTATCATATAAAAAAACCTGCCTTTAATCCTTAATGGGACCATCAATTGTGGTTAAGAAGTTTTTGTTGTTCCCATGGACATCAAGTTGGGGCATCTCAACTCGTCTCTCACTAATCAATTAAAATCGATTTGTGACGATAAGTTCAAATATCAAATGTTTGATTCTAAACAACGGTTGAGAAGTGAAGATATTCATCAGAGATTTTCCTATAAATTGATCCCTAAGATCTTGTATTTGGCTATTTGTTAAACGTCAATAAGATTGTCAATGGATCAAGTCTGGGATTGGTTTGAGGTCATCTGAGAGCAATCCAATAAGATGATGGGGGTATCCGAATTTACGTCTGACTAGTGGGATCAGAAGAGCCATTGCCAGAGGTTGAGCCAAGGCGTGGAGGTGCACTCTCGCGGGTGGCCCCGTGGAATTAATACTCGTAATGGGTATCAAACTCACAACCAACGATCTTTCACCACTTATCGATTTAAAATTGCCATTGAGGCAACCCCTCGAACTTAATTGGATCAAATTAAGAACTGATTCGGATTAGATATAATCCAAATATATATTACTTTGAAAACTATAATCAAAATATCATCTCTTATTACATAGATTCTTTTAAATGAAAAGGTAAAATTATAAAAATAGTTTTGATCCGACTCATCTCAGATTGAAACATGGTATTAGTTTTTAGGATTGGCATGGAATCCAAATCCAAATTGATATACAAGGGTGGAGATAGACTTAGATCCAATTAGGGTGGGACCCATTTTATGCCTTTATGATGAAAGGGACTGGGTAGTTGCACAATGTTAGTAGTTGATCGCACACCAACCTTAAAAATAACTTATTTTTTAATAACCTACTAATTGCACCTCATTATCAGTAACGTTAAGATTTAGGTTATTCACCTTCTCGGGACTTTGTCTTCTCTCTACTCACGGGTGGAGCTAGTAAGAAGTTGGTGGGGGCAATTGCCCCCCCCCCCCCCCCAACTTTGAGACACCCCTATATTTTCAACTAATTACATGCCCCATTTGTACCCACTCCCTCACCTTTCTCCCCATTTGCCTCCACACCCTCATCTCCATCCAATTTTTGCCCCCCCCCCTCTTCAATTTTTTGTTGATGACATTGCCTCTTCTTGACCGGGCTTTCTCATATACTAATTGAAAATGACCTAAATATCTTTTTCTTCAATTTCTAACATAAAAAATACCTCTGAATTTCTCCTTAAAATCATTCATCGTCAAATTCTTCAACTATACAACTAACCATAACTTGCCCCCACTACAAGAAAATCTTGGCTCCATCCTTGTCTCTACTCATGTAAATTGTAAAAATGTTTGTTTTGTGACTAAGTAATTCTTACAAAAATGATCAAATCAACAATAATTTATGAGGTTCAATATTTTTTGTGAACAAGGCCGAAGAAGTAGAACAATAGAAAAAAAAAAAAAAAGATTAATGATTTTCTGATTACCTCACGTGGTACTCTCCTGATGTAGCATGTGCTAAATCATAGATTTTTTTTCCTCAAGATACACAACTGCACATATTTATGGGGATGTATAGATGTGTATCCTGAGACATAAAATCTATGATTCTAGCACATGCCGCATTAGGAGAGTATGTCATGTAGGGGAGTTGGATTATCATGATTCAAATAACAAAGGAGTGCAATATTTTTATTTTCAGTGCAATTGGTAATGGATGGTGTGCAACTAGTCACCTTCATCATTTTAATGAGATCCACGAAAGAGATTCTTTGAGATAATCATGTGGGCCCACTCCCCAATCGTTAGGTACCAGCTAAAGATTCGCAGGTGAGGTCTTGGTGATGATGATGCCACAACCTTTTACTTCATTGATTTTAGTGCTGTGGTCCACTTGTTACGTGACTTACCAATCCGACGGTTGGGTTCAAACATCAATGTGAGTAGGTGACCAGCCTTCTTTGGACGAGTCACACTTTCAAGACAAAATTTTAGAAAAAATACTCTCTTTTTTTTACTTCACACGTGGTATGTATATATATTTAAATTGATGAGATATTGTTGAATACTTGAGATACCCACCTATGTTTTTGAAATGGTCACATAACCATCGATTAGCACACTCTGAATTGATTGGTCTTGATCGAGGTTGATTTGGTAATCTAGTAGGGATCGAATCCAACTTGGAGTCAATCCAATTAGTTTCGAAAAAAAATCTTATTACAATGAAATTTTTTATCAGATCTCAAGATTAGAATTCAAACCTGATCCAGAACAATTGATGAATCAAATTTCGATGGAATTAAACTTGATTTGATATACAAAACCTAAATATGTAATGTAATTTTTAAATTTCTCTAATCTTATTAGAATCTTTTTTTTTTCTTTTTTTTTTATTAGTAACTTGGAATTGTTAGGATTTAAAGTCAGATCATCGATGTCATCACCCAAAGATTTTACCAACTAAGTTAGCTGACACCTATCTCTCTCTTTGATCTTCTCTTATAAATAATGAAAAATTATTATTTTTGGATGCCAAAAGAGAAGCTCAAGGACTCTTAGTAAGATTTGAAATCTTACTAAATTAGTAAGGCTGGCATAACTCGTTTGAAAATACAGCGTATCTCAAGAATTCTAAAAAAAACATTGACAGGACACGCGTAATGTAAGTGAGGCAGTTGTATCATTTTTTTGAAGCGGAGTGGTTGCATCAAAGTCTTTCCTCACTGTACCCACGAGGGGGCAAAGTCATACGTGACTCATCAAAACACGTTATAAAAAAACAAATAATTAAATAAAAAATAATAGAGAGAAGGAGAGTAAGCCATGTGTGATGGTATTTCCGTAAATAAATGAAAAAGAGAGAGAAAGTGTAGTGTGCCTTTAATTAATAATATACCTTGATGACTTGACACCTGTCCTCTGTCTCTCTCTCTTCCTTTCTCTTTGTCTCTCCAATCTACTCTCTCTCTGTCTTTCTCTCTCACTATTTCTTTAAAAATCATCCTCTCAATGACCAAGAAGAGAAAGAAAGGAAATTAAATTCTGATTAATTCTTGTGGTTCCTTAAACTGGTAAGAATCTCCACTCAAAATCTGTTCTTGCTTTGTTCTTAATTTGTTTTCTAGAGATTCTTAGAGATAGAGATGGGTTGCCTCTGATCCAGGGAACTCTAGGTGATATGTAGAGAAGGTTCTATCTTTTTTTAGGGTTTGCTTGTGATTGTTGGGAAATTTTCATTTCTTTTAAAGGTTTTTCTCATGATCTCTTTTGATTTTGATTTTTTTATTTTTTATCTTTCTTGTGTTTATAGATAAGGAGTTGTTTTGATTTCAATTTTGTTTGATTTTTTTTTTTTTTTAAAGGGTTGGTAGGTTTGAATGGATTTTAAGGTCTTCTCGTGTTGTTTAATCTCACTGTAATTGATGAGGATAGAATTGATAGACAAATTTCCAGAAATGGGGAAGGTTTGTTATGCTCTCTAGAGAGATCTATCTATGGTTGAAATTCTCATAAAAATGGAATTTTGGGTCCAATTTTCCTCACCAGATCTGACTAACCGTTTCCATTCCACTGCACCATAGCTCATTATTTGGGCTCAATCGGATTCCTTCGATTCGTTGTTTGAAAGCAGATCTTACATGTCTAGAAACCCAAAAGTTGTTTTTACTTGAATTGGAGGAGTTGAAATAGTTGAAAAAAGAGGGTAATTCTTTGTGTGATTTTTGAGGGGTTGGAAGGTTAGGTTTACAATTCGTACTAATCAGATAAGAGAATTGATGGAGGAGATGTCTCCGGCGGTTGCAGTGCCATTTATGTTAGGTAATTCAATCTGTGATAATTCGGCGATAGCAACCCATATGGAAATCACGCGATTAAAGCTGATTACGGATACCGTGAGCCTATTGTCCGAACCCGCACCAAAGCTGCCTCTTGAATCTCTTAATGGTGGAGATGAAATAGTGACTATGTCTGCACAAGAAGAAGTTAAAGGAGGAGTTGAAAATGAAATCGGTTGGGTGGCTTGCGATGTCATAATTCAAGAAAGCGAGGAAGACGACAACTTATCCGTGGAGGGCGATCAAATACTCGATCCCTCTTGTTCAATTTCTGTGATTAGCAATACGGGTAGTATCTGTGGTGAAGAGTTTTTGGGCTTGGAGATTGCTAGTGAGATAGGGAAACCAAGTTCCTTGGACATTGGGACGAGCATTGAAAGTGTTCAAATTGTCACAAAGGCCACTACTTTAGATGAACCCAATGTTCAGAAAGAGCCCATTTTTGATGGCTCTCATTCGAAATCATCGACGGTGGTTCTTCAAGTGCCTCAGGAAAAGATGGTTATTGGAATAGGAAGCCGAGGAGGCTTTTTTGAGTTGGATTGTATACCCCTTTGGGGATCCGTATCCATATGTGGGAGGAGACCAGAGATGGAAGATGCTTTTGCGGCTATACCTCGTTTTTCGAAAATTCCTCTTCAAATGCATATCGGTGATCCCATGAACCAAAGTTTGAGTTACTCTACTGCCCATTTCTTTGGAGTCTATGATGGCCATGGGGGTTCTCAGGTACCCTCTGATTCTCGCTGTTATTCAATTGGTTTATATACTAATAAAAGTTAGCTTAACAGAATCCATTTTTATTTTTTTGGGTGTAGGTTGCGGACTACTGTTCTGATCGAATCCATTTGGCTTTGAGTGAGGAGATAGAATTTGTCAAAAAAGGGTTGGGTAATGGAATAATTAGTGATAATTTGGAGATGAAATGGGAAAAAGTCTTCACTAATTGCTTTCAGAAAGTCGATGATGAGGTTGGAGGGAAGGTCAACAGAGGATATCTTGATGGTATCCTTGAACCAGTTGCTCCGGAAACCGTTGGATCCACTGCTGTGGTTGCTGTTATTTGTTCCTCCCACATATTAGTTGCAAACTGTGGTGATTCAAGAGCTGTTCTGTGTCGTGGCAAAGAACCCGTGCCATTATCAGTGGATCATAAAGTAAGGCATGTGTTTATGGTGTTTTATTTTGTATAATTTACGATTGAAGCTATTGCCCTCAATGGGGAACTGAGTTTTTGTTTAATTGTTACAGCCGAATAGAGAAGATGAATGTGCGAGGATTGAAGCAGCTGGAGGCAAGGTCATAGATTGGAATGGGCACCGTGTTTTCGGTGTTCTTGCAATGTCAAGATCCATTGGTATGCATATTCTTCACCATGATCTTGTTTCCCTTTGTATGTTCCTAGTATAATATATTCTAGGCTTCAATAAAAAACTCTAAAATTAAATGCCACGAGGATTGAATCTGTTTGTAGTTTGTTGGGGCCTATGGAAAGTAAGGAAGAATGGGTCTTTTAGGTCTCATTGATCTCTTGTTTGTTTTTCTCTGTCTCTTCTAATGAATTTATAGTTTTAAAAAAAGACAACCCAACTACTGTTGTTGTGTTTAACTATTTTATGGTAGTGTGAGGATAGAACACCAAAAGAGTGTTGGTGTGTGATTAACATGTGAGGATGGTTTGGTGTCTGGAATGGTGAATTTTGCCACACATAAAAAAAAAAGAAAAGAATGAAAAAAAGAAATTGAAGTTTCCTTGTTACATGTGTAAAATTCCCAAGTGGATCAATTGATGCGCGCAGACTCCACTCAATACCCAATATATACTAACTTGTGAACAAATTGAAAATTTTTAAACATGTATTACTTACTCTATTGGGAAATGAAACTTATGTACCATATAAGTTAGAAGGCATATATATTATGCGACATAAACAAGGTATTCATGAAGACAATACCCTTTATTTGTCTGAAAATGAAAATGTCATACATATATACAACTATACAAGTATTGCATGACAGAGGGATAATATAGTAGTTATTTGAAATGTTGAAGCATGAAGTGTCGTGTACATGGGTAATTGCAAATATACTTGTGTGATCCATCACATCCAAAAATATAGAGTAGGCCTAGCCTGACTAACTTAGTAAGGAAAAAGGCCTTGCTAAGTCTCATCCATCGTCAAAACAAAACCTCGAGATTCAGGAAAGTGTTTTTGAAAAATATATCATGGTATTTCCTATAAAATTAAACATCTCAATTATTATTTGCTTGTGTATCTCATGTGGGCCCATGTACAATAGTTCTCCTTCTCATTTGTTTTTCTTCATTTATTCCCTTACTCAAGGTCATTAACATCGAGTGTTTTGCATTCGGCTGTCTCACTAGAATGTGCACAAAATGATGACAGAGAGTTTGTCTACTGTCGAGGGGCATGGACCGTGTGCAATAGAATGATTAGCAACATGTATCCTTAAAACTATGTTTATACACAATTATATCCTATTTATGATGTGAAGAGGAAATATTCAAAATAAATTGGAGAATCAATCCAAGGTTTAGTTGTAAAATTTCCCCCCACCTTTTAATCAAATTTTACTCATTAATGACATATAAATGAAGAGAGATTCTATTGCTACACCAACTTTTGCTTACGCCACCCCAATTTGTATGTAACCAAAGAATTAGCACACATCTTAGGTTGGCATTAGTAAAAGTTGGTGTGGCAATAGAAGCTCTCATAAATTATTAAAAATAAAATTTAGAAAAAAATAATGAAATGAAAAAAAAGAAAAAGCTTTAATATTGCCAAGCTTATGTTTGTTGTTTAATTTTTATGGCACAGGTGATAGATACTTGAAACCATGGATCATTCCAGAACCAGAAGTAATGCTTATACCTCGAGTGAAAGAAGACGAATGCCTTATTCTAGCCAGTGATGGGTTATGGGACGTCATGACAAATGAGGAGGCATGTGACGTAGCTCGAAGGCGGATCATTCTCTGGCACAAAAAGAACGGTGTTACAAATCCCTCAGAAAGGGGCAAAGTGGTTGACCCGGCTGCTCAAGCTGCAGCCGAGTGCCTCTCAAAGCTTGCTCTCCAAAAGGGAAGCAAGGACAACATTACCGTGATTGTGGTGGACTTGAAAGCACAAAGGAAGTTCAAGAGCAAAACCTGATGGTAAGTTCACACACACCCTCATTTGGTTGATCGATCGATCTATAGTTGTAGAGATATAAAAACTTGCAAGTTTTAGTCTGTATGGTTACTACTAGCATAAATACATAGCTATGCCCATCTGTTTTTCACTCTTGGGCTTTGATGAATTGTACCAGAGAAGTTTTATTCTGTTGTATTTAGTGTAGAATGTGCACCATTCTTGGGACACCTTATTGTTTTAAATCTTTTTCATACACCATGCCAAGTACTGGCTTTGTAAATTTTTGAGCTGTTTTAGAGTTACTAGGAGATGTAGAGAGAGAGAGAGAGAGAGAGAGAGACTTTCTATTGTGTTTTTTATCAGATTTATGTTGCAGGTTGGGATGTGGGTTTCTTAAGGCTCTGCGGCTATAGCCATATGGAGGCCATGGTTGGTTAAAAAAAATAACTGTATTTGATTGTAAATTTGAGCTTTTTAAACTGATAATTATGGCTGGAAATCTTTCAAAAAAATAAAATAATAAAGTCAATCGAGATGACCAACCAAGCCAAAAGCCGTACTATTAATACAGCAAACCCAATCCCATTTACCTGCAAAGGCGTCAAAGAAGACTCCTTTAAATTCTGAATTTAAGGACAACTCACAACGGTGTACGAGGGCTCCAAAGAAGACCCTTTTTAAGAGTCATGGAAATATTTGAGAGTGGCTTATTGTTGGTGTTTAGAATGGAAATACAAATAAACTTAAGGGGGCAACCAATAATTTTTTTTTGGTCTTTGTAGAATTTGGACTGTGGTGGTTCTCAAGTTGACATGTCAAAAGCTTATGATATGGTCGGTTGGAGATAAGGGCATCAAAACAATATGATTTCAGGGTGAAAATGATTTTTTTTTTTTTTATTGTGCGGGAAAAGTACAACTTTTTGGGCTTTTTTTTTCTTTTCTTTTTTCTTTTTTTTTTGTTTTTTCTTTTCTTGGAATACTTTTTCCCACCTTTCCACTCTACACCCGGAAAATGATTTTCTCTGCCTAATGTTGGAGTGACCTCGGTGGGGGGTCACACGGGACATCTTGACGTGGTGGTGTGTACATGCTCATAGATTTGTTTTCTCCGAGATATGAGTAAAACATATCTACGGATGTATAATGCCATGTCGGCAGTGTGTAGAGTGCAGTGTTAAAGGAAGTCAGTTTAGAACGACTTCCTTTTCCTAGGAGCAATTAAATGGCTCAAGTAATAAAGTTTCCCTTGAAAACAAATTCTCTGCAATCATGCAGATATTTTTGGTGTCAAGCCATGTGCTAGTGTGTATTTCAATTCCATCCTTTTCAATCCTCCTCAATGGGTTGTCTCTCACTTTTTTTTTTAAAAGGACCATTAGACGTTTACGACAAGGAGACCCTCTATCACCATATAAAAGTGTTTTTTCAAATTATCCAACCCGATTCCCTAAATCATTTTCATATAATTAAAATCTTGAAATCAAGGTCAATGTTCTCATAGGATGATTTTTTTTTATTTTTTCAATAATACTGAAATGACCTCAAGCTTGTACCTCACATCGCACATCCTGACGTGAAAGTGTATAAGAATCATAGATGCTATTCATCGAGATACATGGAAAAAAGCATCAATGATTCCTATACATTTTCACGTCAGGATGTGCAATATGAAGTACAATCTTGAGGTCACTCCAGCACGATTCTTTTTTTTTTTTCTTCTATCCGAATCATAGAGAAAATGCATTTGTAATTTTTTTGCCCAATATTTGCAATTTTATTTAAATAATGCACATTTTTAATATATAGAATTGAACTGATGACAAAATTTGTTTAGAAGACGTCAATTTTTATTTTTATTTTTTAATTCTTCAAAACACTACGAAGATACTCCACACAATACTCAATGTGGGCCCATTCATTCGAAAGGAAATCTTAATTAGTTTTTTCCAATTAATTAGTAGTTGAATTTACAATAGAATAATTAAGAGAAACTTAGGTCTTATGACTCTATTAAGTAAAATTTTATGGTTTTTATTGAAGGGATGTTACATGTGATATGGTAATTTTGAACAGTTTGGCCACATAAATAGATCATAGAAATGAAAATTTCACATAATGCTACAAACTAACACTACCTTTGATTGGGTGAGTAGGACAATAATAGCTGACGTTGGTTAAAATCACTAAGGCCTTGTTTGGGAGTGTGGTGTGTTTGGAGATTTAAATTACTTTGCGAAGTGAAATGTTTTGATGAGAGCAGTCAAGAAGTGCTTTTTGGGATCTAGAGAATTTGTGGGGGCCTTGGTGGGCAAACAACTTCTGTGACTGGCTTTTTAATTATATATATTAAAACTTTTGAATATTTTGATCATATAAATTAATAGTATAGAAACATTTTGAGAGTATTTTATAGTCACTAATTAAAAGAGTGAGGGCATTATCATCCCGAAATTGTATAGCTTGAAGTTCCATCAAATTCCAACCACCAATGATTTTCTAACTTAAAAATTTTCACTCGATTTGGACTCAGCTGACGTGGTAAGGGCACAATGTTGAAATATGACTCAAAATATATTGGATTTGGTCCAAGTGTGTGTGTTTTTAAGTCGGTCCAAGATAATTTGGGTTGGACTTGTAACTTATGTAAGTAGTCCACTTATGTGGTACTTTTAAAAGAGGTTTTGTTTTCTTTTGTTAAAGAAGTTTAACTTCAAGTCTAAGTCTTTTCGAAAGAAAAAAATAAAAAAATAGAGAAAACCTAAGAAATGAAAGGTTTGGGAAGATTGAGATTTAGAAAAAGGTAAAGCTAAGTGATAAAGGGAGTTCTTGTATCGATTTGTCCTATTTTCTTCTTAGCGAAATCGAACTCCAACGCTCATACCTCTGTGGACGTAATCTTTGTGTGAACCCTATAAGATCTCATGTTATGGGTATTGTGTTCTTATTTTTTTTTTTATGTGGTTGTTTATCTTCTTTGCATTTGTTACTATTGATTGGATTATCCTTCACTGTCATTATCAAACAAAGTCTTGGAAAATATGACATACAAGGTGTTTGATCAAATTACTAAGTGAGCTTAATAAAAGTGTTCACATACACAACACACAGAACCGTTGATCGTTTTTCTTGTGTATCTTGAAGAGAAAGATCTATGGTTATGTGCCCTTACCAACATCAATTGCGTACAAATCAAGTGAAAATTTTCAAGTCAAAAAATCACGACTCAATTCCAACAAAAGTGGGTAGGAGTGACTTCTTGTTTTTGCCCATTTTTTACTTCTCGCTTATTTGGTATGCAATTTTACATGAACTATCAAAATGTAATTTTCGATCAAAAAAATGCTTTTGGGGGTTGGCTAGGGAGGCCACGAGGTAAGATTTATGCTTTGATCCCACTACAAAGCGATCATCCAAACACCTGCCATGACTGACTAGGCACCTATCCTCCTCTATCTGCCACATGGCCAAGATCCTACGTGAGGTCATGCCAGGTTTCGACATGATGCCCTAATACTAACGTAGCGGCTCTCCTTATACGAGATCTACTAATGCACCATCCACATCAACCAAGTCGTAAATCTCACCTTATCATCAAATCATAGGGATATAATCATCCTAATGGATTATTCCACATGAAGACATAAATTGTTCTTGAAGATGCTTAACTTAGCTTGGTAAGTTGGTAAAGTTTATGAGTAATATTTTTTGGTTCTTGGACCATATGTCCTTTGCATTTGAGTCAAGTTCACGTAGCTGATATTATATTAGCATTGAAAATAAAGATAGCGATAGCTATCAACCAAATTATTGGTATTGGTATTATTATTTTCTGGTAAAGTATTAACCTTTAATCCAACTCCACCAACCTCAATTATTACCTATATAGCCTCTAATATCTTAACAAAATCATTCTACCCTCCCACGTGTGGAACTAACGACGAATTTCCTATCCACAAATGGAAAAATCAATATATTTTACGTTAATGATTTTCTGACTCGAAAATTTTCGTTCGGTCTTTACTTGGCTGATGTGGCAAGGGCACAGAACTGTTGATCAATTTCCTTGTGTATCCTGAAGAAAAAGATCTATAGTTCTATGCCCTTGTCACGTCAGTCGCGTGGATATCGATTGAAATTTTTTCGAGTCAAAAAATCACGACTCTTTGTTTTATTAGCAACATGATTATAATAATAGAGTTTCTATTGTCTCACTAACTTTTGCTAATGTCACCTCAAGATGTGTGCTAATTCTTTGGGGTTTTGCATATGAATTAGAGTGGTGTTAGCAAAAGTTGGTGTGACAATAAAATCTCTTTTATAATAATAATCGTAATGAAACGGAAATAATCTGTTAATGTTTCAGTAATCCGGATTTATACTATGTCACATATTTGTGGTAGGGTCCACTGTTAGAGTATAAAATGTGCCAAACGACTTGAGTTTGAAATTGAAATCGAAGTGATTCGAAAATCAGTGTGGAATAAAAATGGGTCGAATATGATTTAATTTAGAGATGATTTCTATGAGTTTAGATATATTTTTAATGTGAAATGCAATGCAATCTGACTGGTTCGGATATGGCCTTGGTTAGTATGACCCAAGCCAGATCAGGATCTGATCTAGATCCGAATAAAATATTCGGATCTAAATATGGATATACTAAGTTCCAACCCATTTTATACCCTACCCGCTGTTAATGCCGTGACATTAACGTTACAATCTATTATAGTGGTAACGCCACCAACCAGTTTCACCGTTACCGTTAAACCTTGGTCCACATTAAATTTGGCTTAGATTATTCAAACGCATATATAGATTTCATGTAAGTAGCCAGTGTCACACCACGTAATAGTTATCGATGAAGAAGGGCAATTCCGACAATATAACAAAAACCCTAAAACATCCTGATCCCGTACTGCAGAGAATTTGTTAGATATCTTACTCCCCATTTCATTTTCACTCTAGTGGATCTCTTAGTAGTATTTTCGAATCCAAATGAACTTCTTACCATCTACTAAGAGAAAAAAAAGAATAAATTGATCTTATAAGAGTTTCAAAAAATTATTTGATATTTTTTAAAAGCAAATGGTAATTCATATGCTTCTCATGTTTCATAGATTGGCACGACATCGAGGAGTATCTGGAAACATATTTGAGGAATCAATTTAATTTTTAGGTTCAATAATTTTTAAGCTCTATTAGACATTTCAATAGGATTTGAACTCAAATGAAGTTCTCGAAATCTACTTGAGAAAAAAGCACGAAGTGACCTTATAGAATTTTCAAAAATAAAAATAAAAAATTAATCTAGTTCTCACGTTACATAAATAACTAGAATATTAAGGAATATCAAATAAGGCATTTCGAGAATTGATCTGATTTTATATCTATTTATTTCATTTTGTGAAAAACTCAAATAAAAACAAATATGAAGTGATATAATTTCTTGTTCGTAGATTAATGAAGGGTGGGATAAAAATGATTTTAAAACTCGTTTTAACGTCTCGTCTTGTCCATGAACAGGACCAGTTTTCTGATACGTCTCGTTCAACAATGAGAAAAATGAACTATGATTTTGTATCTTTGTCCGATACTTTTGACTTGTTTATTTGTTTTGTTGGTGGACGATAACGAGATGTATTAGACGAGTTGTCTAGGTCATGGACGAGATTTAAAACTATGGGGCCACACAGTTTTGGTCAGTGGGCCTGACTAGTTAGCCAAGTGGCGTTTATAGGAGAGGTGGAGTTGGATATATTATTTGATTCCCTGTAGCACAAGATCTAGTATTCTTGTTAAACTATGATACCGGCTATGGCCGGTTGTCCTAGTTTGAAAGCGTAGAAAATTGACACACAGAGAGAAGTCTCATTGTTAAGGCGAAGGGCGTTAGCGATAAATGAAAAGAAACGAACCTATCTTTCTCTCTCTTTTGTAATTCTCAAAATTTGCAGAAAAGAGAGAAAATTCGATTTTGGTTCAGCTCTAACTGGTTAGTCCGTTTTCTTCTACTGTGCTTATTTCATTAATAGATATTGTTTTATTAATGTTATTTGAAATTTATGATTGTTTTGTTTTAAGTAATTTTAGGATAATTTTGATTTTTTGTTTCAGAAATTGAGTTTTGGTGCAATTGTTTTGACTTGATTTGGTTTTGTGGAATTTTTCTGTTCTGTTCTGTTTTCTAATTTTTTGTCGGCAGAGTGTTTGTTTATTACTCTCTTCGGGATTGTTCTTATTTTTTTTTATTTTTTTTAATAAAATTTTGTTTTTTGGCGAATGGGTTTTGGTGGAATTGGGTTGAATTAATTTGGGTATGTGGAGTTTTCCTTCCTTTTGAACTATTGTAGGGAGAATTTGTATTAATTGTATTTTTCTTCCCCTTTTGGGTCCTTTTGTTCTCAATTGTGAATTTTTATTTTAAATTTTTTTGTGGTTGGGAGATTTTCACTTTATGGGTTTTGATGGATCTCATTTAAAAGAAGTTGCCAATGCCGACAGATTAATCTTTTTTATTTTTCTAGTTTTTGGATTTGGATGACTTTCTGGCATTTTTTTTTTTTCTTAATTATGAAGAATTCAGACAATTTATCTTGTAATCAAAATTTTAAACTGTTTCCATGGACTGTCAATCTTTACTGCTATATTAATTTCTTGAAAATTACACTCTAGATCACTTTGCCATTCTGACATTTTGGGTGTTTTTTTTTTTCCCTTCCCCCCAAGTGTGTATTTTTTTTCCTAACCTGTCCAAGTTCCTTTGTTTGTTAAGATCTTCCATTAGGTTTCTAGTAAACGAGTTTTTTGAGTATATGCCACATGTGACAGGTTACCCATTCATCAAACAGTTTAATTAACTAGTTGGTGTGTCAAATGTACGATCTAGATTCTGTGAGGCATCTCATTCATTGTGCCGTCATATATCAATGGTATGGTGCATCATATGTGACCACTATTTATTTGATCGAGGAGGGAAAATGTGGGGTGGGGAGGCGTTGCGGGGGGGAGTTGGTTGGTTGTTAATTTGAGTTTCTATTGAAATTGTAATGGTTAGTGACGTTCATGTTATTTGAAGCAGGTGATTTGGAGGCTGCCCGAAGAACTGAGGATCTCAACATACTGTAACATCAACCATAATAAAAATGGATCAGAGTACTTGACTTTCCTCGATTTATATGTTTATTTATTTCAACTTTATAATTGTTGCATATCACACATCCATCTCTTTCAACTGAAGTTTTTATCTTTCATACATTACACCAAGCTTAGATTTTTTTTATTTTTTTGAAATCTTCTCAGTATTAAGTTTCAACCATGTTTCTTTTCTCTTCTAATCCTAACCTACTCGAATCTCTACACGTCTAGATGACTAGACATTCTAATATTCGACACATTTTCATGTGCCAAATGTAGCTATTATATTTAGAGAACTTCTATTGCCACACCAACTTTTGTTGACACCACCCCAAGATGTGTGCTAATTCTTTGGTGATTTACATATGAATTGGGATGGCATTAGCAAAAAGTTGGTGTGGCAATAGAATCTCTCTTTATTTATTCAAAAAATGTTTTACTTCTATTTTTTCATAATTAAGTGGCATAAAAGTTGGATTTAAGCAAAGGACGGACAACTTTGAAGAATTATAATTTCACTTTCTGAGACCTGACAAACCCTCACATTTGAGGTTGCACAAAAGGCTAACAAATGCCTTCATAAAATGAATTAACACACATAAGACATTTAAATAGTACACATTTACTTTCATAATGATTATAAATGCGGCATTCTTGGTGTGACAGATGTGAATGTTGAGGAGATGACGAGTTTGAGAAATGGCCTTGAGTTGGTGAAATCAGTTTCAGATAAGCACCTTGATCTTTTGAGGCCATCCGCTCGATATCTTTCAGTGTCCAAAGGTAGTTATCCTTTATAGTGTTATTAATTGGTTGTTCACCTCTCCTGTAACTTTTAAGCTTTTGTTTTGGATTAACAGCTTTTCTTATGATCCAAGGGAGCTTCCATTTCTCCTGTTGTGTTTTTACCTAAATTTTGACACTTTACGTGAATTAATGAAATTTAATAGAATCTATTTAGAAGTTTGGCATATAGTCTCCATACTTAGTATTTTCTTCTTCACTAAGATTGTTCTTTATATCTTGGGGGAGAAGAAGTAAAATGTGGTGATGGAACTGCTCTGTTTTATTTATATGAATCCTATAATTGCAATGTGGCCTGCTTGAGTACCTTTCTTAGGTTGTCTTCAAAACCCAGTCCAACTAGTTCAGCACCTCACAACAACAACAAAAAATGGATTGAGGTAGTGAAAGTGGATATGTACACACTTTCAATGGTAGAGGATGTAGCTCTGGATAGAGGATTCATTCAGCCAACCCCAGGTCTTGGGGATAAGGTCTCGATGATGATGATATGAGACACTGATTTAGATATTTAGGTAGATGGAGCGTCATATTATGTCATCTGTTACCATGATGAGCTCCGAGTAATAATCTCTTTTTCATGGAACATTTAGAATCGAATGTTCTAGTAATGAAAGCCAACTCAGAATGCTTTATTTTGTTGTAGAAGATGAGTAGTAGTACCATAGACTCGCCCTTTGTTTCATGAACTCTACATTTGGACATATGGTTGAGAGTGTTAATGTTGAATGCAGGGGAAGCTATCGATACCATGGAACACGAAAAAGGGAAATATACACTGATCAGGGACGCAGAGGACTACCATCAGGGATTGTTCGACAAACCCCTTCCGTGCTTTGGTTGTGGAATAGGATGGTTTTCGTGAGTACTCTTTCTCTCTCTCTGGTGTCAATGGGTTCGGTCATGTTGAAGTAAGGGTATTCTGAAAATTTTCTCAACCTTAGCACACCCATTTAGTAATCGCGTCAAAACCTTAAATCCAAACCTGACCCCTTTAAACAGGTAGCACGAAATTTGTGTATCTGGTTTAGTAAACATGTTGGGTTGTTCATGTTCAGGTTGACATATACAGCCCATGAACATGATACGATCACAACTCAAATACCAATATGTTTATAACCCGATCACAATTCAAATACTAATATGTTTATAACTCGAACACAATTATGACCCAAACATGATTATAACTCGTAGCTACTAACCTACCATTAACACATATTAAGTAACGCAAAACATAATCAAGTTTCATCACCTAAAAACTATACCAAAACCATTAAATGGATTATACATGGATCGGGTTGTATGTGTGTCAAGACAACACGTTAGTGACATGATAAATAAACGGGTTAGACACGTTGATGTCCCCTATCGGAACATGGCCCGTCTTAATTAACAGGTTAGAACATGATTAGGCTCAACCTAGACCCATTAACTTTGTGTTGTTTTAGAGTTGTGTTCACTGGTCGTGTTGGAAATGCCACCCCTACTCTCTCTCTCTCTCTCTCTCTCATATGGTTGCACATCCTCTGCAGTTTTCTATTAGGATTCGTGTTTCCATTGATGTGGTACTACGCTACAATTCTCTATTTCGGAAACTACTACCGCAAGGATCCAAGGGAGCGGGCTGGCCTTGCTGCCTCTGCTATTGCTGTGAGTGCTCCTCATTCTCTCAGATGCACATAAATATGAAGACACTCATCTAAAGATTACATATCCCTTTGACTACCAAATGTTTTACTTATTTAGCTCAGCATATAAGAGATGATCACCTTAGTTTTGTTCCTAATCACTTAAACTAATCTTGTTGAATAATCTCAACATCTATACTAATCAATGGTATGGAATGGCTGTTTCAGGCATTGACATGTTCGATTGTGCTGTTTATTACAGTAATTGTTATTATATTCTCCTCCTGAAGAAGTTAGGGATGATGTTAAGAGTTACTTCTCATCCGGTATTGTTGGGAGAATAATGATGTGGCGAAAACGTTCGAGGCAGTCCGATAAAAATATTGGATTGTTGTAATATACATACATGACTCTGAACTGTATATGATGAAAATTACTATCTTACTGTAATTTATCAGATCTTGAGTGAGTAACTTGCGGATCAAATTATAGAGAAATCACTTAAAAACACCAATTTCCATACAAAATCTTTTTCTTGCTTCTGAAAAGTTATATGGGGAGGACTTTGATTCGCATTAATGAAAGTTTAACAATGGAGGCACTTGACCATTGATGATTGCTGCTGGTAATAATCCAAACATTTAGATGATAAAAGTAAGAGAAAGTTGGCTAATAATAAAGATTGATGACAGCCCAACTTAGAATAAATATTCCAATTGAAAATCCTGGAAGAGCCAAAACAAGATTCAAAAGAATGTGGAAAGATATGAAGAAAGATCAATGATAAAATGGCCTGTTAAAGCGTACGTGATTAACATGGCAAGTGCACAGAACCGTAGATCTTTTTTTTGTGTATCCTGAAGAAAAAGATCTATGATGCTATGCACTTGCCACGTCAATCATGTACAGTTTAGCACGTCAATTAGTAGTGATGGATTTAAAATAATAGAAGATATGAGTTTAGACAGTGACATGGAGGAATAGTAGGGGCAACTAAGACACTATTAAAATTGTCTTGTGGGGTTAATACTGACGGATTTTGTTACCCATTGCCGCTTATTTGTCGCAGAAATGAACTAATCCAATATAGATCCTAAAAGCAATAAATTACATTACTATTTTGAAAATTCGTCAAACTTCCATAACAACCAAGCCATATGATTTTAGGCAGCCTGATTTCCAAGCCTGACTATATAATATAAAAAAAAAAGAAAAACACACGGTAGATCTCTCTAAACAGTCCAATTTCTTATATTAACTTTCAATATTGGTGAAACACACACTTGGCTACAAGTCACTTTTGAGAATCAATTCAAAATGATCAATATTTCCTCCAAAAACCAAAAAAGAAAAAGAAATTGGTCCTGATGCAAAATTGTGATCTGTGAAATTGTCAATCGAACAGATAAATAATGAATACTCTCAGCAAATTTAATAAGATTTAATTGGTGACAATTTGATCAGACTCAACTTTTCGCCACCAACCGAACAAGCTTGCCATCAAGTGTGAATCTGGAGCTTGAATTAATCTGCACCATAGAGAAACATTACAAGGTATAATTTTGCAACAACAGCTATACTCAGATTTGAGCCTTCCTTAATAAATATACCTTGTACATGAGTGTGTCCATGAGTTGGGCCTCATCTCCAGAGAGGCCCAATTCCTGGAGGATCTTCAGAATAAGCTTTTGCAATTTTCTCATTTTCAGAGCTCCATCTGGATCCTGCTTTAGATACAACAAGATGTAAATAAGTGGATATTTACAAAATAAAAAAGAATCAGGATCCAGTGTGGTGTCCCATTCCTATAGAATAAGAATGGTGTGTATGTGGCAATATTTGGTTGGTGTTTAAAACAATCAGACACGATGCAACCCTATATGTTTTAAATCCAATCAAACACGCCACATGGGCACCGTATGTTGCTACAGGAACGGGGCACTGTTCTGGATTGTGACTCAAAAAAAGAAAAAAAAAATAGTTAATAATGTAATACCCTGACAGCATTGTTTCCTCTTCAGTGAATCAGATATGGTGAATCAGATATAAGATAAAAAAGAACCAGAGTTCCATGCATATAATATAACAAAATGATAGGATTTCATAGAGATTCAGAAGCAGTCTTGTTTGAAAGAACATACCGATTTTAGGACTGAAGTTATCATCTTCTTCCACTTAATTTTCTTATTCTTAACTTCCTTCGAGTCATTTGAATCCGTGTCATCTTCTTTCGGTGCATCAACACATTTGGTTTTCTCTGCTTTGGCTCTTTTTGCTTGAATCACTTCGCCATTGTTTAAATCACCTGAACCATCAGTACCCTCCTTTTTTCCAGCATTTCCATCATCAGATGTATGAAGTTTTCTCTTTTTCTTTGACGATAAATTTCCATTTTCTGCTTCTGAGACATTATGGAGAACGGTGGGTTTCAACAAATCTTGTGCTGTTGGTTCCTCTACATCTTTATTATGTCCAATTGATTCACCTTTTGGAGGATCAATGGTCACATCATTGGCGTTTGCATTTGATTCTTCTGTCTGTTTTGGTTGCTTCGAAGCATGAAAAGCTCGAGCTTTTGCCCTGTGTTTCTTTCCTTCAGCGTGACCTAGCAAGGTTTGCCTACTCGTAGCGCTTGTATTGCAGAGGCTGTAGTAATGCAAGTTTACAAGAGAAAGCAAATTATATCTAACATTCTAACATTAAACAATTCAGTAATTCCAAATTTCCATATAATTTTTTCTCCCTTATTTTGGTCAATAATGAGTTAACAAAGTAACAATGTCATGATCTCATTTTTGGTTTTTGTTCCCTTCTTTTACTACTCTGCCCATTTCTTCTTTCTTGTACTTTTTGTGATTGTGTGTGTGTGTGTGTGTGTGTTTGGGGGGGGGGGGGGGGGGGGGGCGGCTGGGAATTCCAAGCATGCTTCCCACCAAGATTTTAAATTTGACTTCGACATAGGGTTCAGCTCAGGACGAAATCCTGGTCTAAGCCAATTTTTGTCTCCAATGTTTTTGAAAAAGTATGTTGAAATTTCATTATATTTTATTTTAGTGATTCCTTAAACAGAGATTCCACCCAAAATACTGACAACTTCAGTGGAATTTTATGAAAACATGCCAACCATCCATATATTTACATACAAAGGATCAATTTATACAGGCTGGGCTAAGACATTTTTTTTGGCAGTCACCTTGCTTCTGCAATGTAGCAGATAAATACTGGGATCTATAGCCATCAATGCTAGGAATCAGTAAAAGTTCTAAATCAACTGTAAAAGAACATATAAGATCAAAACTTCAACCTTTTACGTTTTCAAAGTTAAAAAAAAATACAGAAATTTACTATTAAAATATGACTAAGTGTGGCTAATCGATGTTGTGTGTCGATGTACTAAATATAATGTGTACAAAATTATAAAAATACTATATAGAGATTAAACCAGTAAAATAAGAACTTACCTACAAAACCAGGGGGCATGTGAAGATAACCCAACATTTATATCAATTTCGGGTTTTTGCTTTGAATCATTGGTAATTTTAGCTGGTGTGTGCTTCGAAATTTTCCCTTGACCTTTCGGACCATATTTCTCCTGAAAATAAGATTCTACATCCATTCAGATAAGCGTAACCACTTAAGATCTTAAGAAAAGGCATGTTCAATATGGAAAAAAAAAATCTGAACTAAGGGTTTGTAGGAGGTATTTTCAAGGGAATATGAATTCCTCGGGAAAATGAATTCCATAGTTTGATTGCACCTAGGAAAATATCTAAACAAAATTTGGTATTTAGTTCTGGAGGTGCGGGTAATCACGAGAGAATAACATTAGGAAAAGGGAAAATCATTGTCCCAGGGGGTGGGATATGAAAACATTTTCCCTCACAAAGTGGAAAATCACTTTAGGCGGGAAATTGAATTTCAGGGAAAATGTATAACTAGACATGAAAATTGTATTTTCCAGGGGAAATCATTTTCCCACCTATTTTCCATATACAATCATACACATAATTAGAAACCAAGTTTGGATTTGGTATTAATTCGACAGGAGGTTCAATTTGGATAAATTCGGGAAAGTTTAGCAAAAGAAAGTTGGAAATTTGTGGGGAAGGACAAATGATGAATCTGTTTTTCTTTTTTTATAAAACAAAAACCCTTCATCTTCAACATCCCTTAAATTAAAACCCTATCTCATTCTTGATATTTGACTGCTGACAAAAATAAAATTCAGAGAGAGTGTAAAATTTTTACCATAGCCAACGATTAATCAATGGAGTTGTTATTGGCATCTTGACTTTTACGTATCACACCCCGATTTCTTAAATTATTTATCACACCCAAATTAAAGATTAGAACACACTATTCAAATATTAGAAAGGTTGGGATCAAATTATAATCTCAACATTATAACACTCGTGCAAACAATTTAAGCAGTTGTTTACAATTATGATTAGGCTCATATAAAATCCTAAACTAATGATGACATCACGAGCATACCCTTCACAGTGAGGAAAAGACATTCAGAACCGTTGTGAATGGACGGAATATGGATGTGAAATTTAAGGACAAGCACCATTTCATGGACCCTTCTCATTAAGTCATTATATCTCCTGTTTTTCTTTAGTTTAAGTTTAGGAGAGTCTATTTTGGTGTTTAGGATGAGTATTTCAAGTTATTTTCATGTTTTATTAGTTTATGGTGTTAGTATAGATGTTTAGGGGCAATTTTATAACTTTACAATGAGTTATCATATGCTGAAAATTCAAGGGAAATAAAGTTATGTAATTGGGACATAGATGGTATTTCTGATTTTATTTTATTTAAGTTGTTTAAATTTAATTTACAATCATTGGATCTTATTATATTAGTTAGACGGTCGAGATTAGATTTAGGGTTTAGAGAACATTATAAGTACAAGTTTATTATTGTAATTTTCTCTAATGATGAAAAAATAGAGATTAAACTTTGATCTTCCCAATAATGGGTGTGGTTTAAGGCCATTTTAGAGTGAGTCCAGGATAACATTTTTTTTTTCTCATTGAGGTGGGTATTTACAGTTTTCTTAACATCTTTCCCACTTTCTCTACTAATTTTCTTTTTTGAACCTTTAAACTATCCATAAAACCTAGCCAATCCATTTTATAATCCAAAATCCCATCAAAATTCCTTCATCCATTAAAACCCAACCCTAATTACCCATAAAAACCCAATCAAACCCTTCCCTACTCAAACAACATTGTTCCAAACCACCTTAAACCTTTTTTTTCAAGCCCTACTCGTTGTCCAAAACCTTAACCACCCAAAACCTAATCACCTACGTTTTTTAACCTACAACTTCTCCAAACCTTTTTAACTTGTCCAACAAATTAACATTACTTATTTGACTATTTTTGCATTGAAATTGAAATTAGAAATCTATTTTGAGCACCTAACTGAAACCCTAGGATATAGGAAGAGTTGACTTCTGTTGGAAATTATTGTTAGTACTTGAATTGCTATTATGGTGGGACTGTGACAAAACTTAAAACTATTATCGGTTGAATTCTCTTGCATATCTATGAATGTACGAGCCCATGGTTTATGTTTACATTGCTTATATTAATTCAGTCTGGTCTCAAATTTGTCATCCTAGGGTAACGTTCACAATTCTACATCATAAACCCAAAATATAAAAATCTAGCCAAAGAAAGAGAGAGACCTTCTATTTGCATACCAACTTTTATTATTCGCGACTATTCACTTATTTTCTTTATTTTTAATTAGGGGAGTAATAAGTTAAAGTTGAGGTGCCAATAGTAGCTCAACGTTTATTATTCTCAACCATTCACTTATTTACTTTATTTTTAATTGGGGGAGTAATAAGTTAATGTTGAGATGCCAATAGCAGCTCTCTTAATCAATTCATGGATTTAATCAGCCAGACCTAGTCCATTATTCGGAGAATTTTATGAATTTTCGGCAAAAATTGTGATTTTGATCAAAAAAACCCTAAGATTTTCAAGGAAAATTTTCTTTCCTCCTAGTGTAGGCAAGGATGGATCAACAATTCGAATTTGACTACGAAGTGGTCAAACAGTGGAGATTAAGGGAAAAAAAAATTGGAGAAAAGGATTAAGTAACGAACCGCTTCAGTGATGCATTGGGTGTGACCTTGAACATTTTGTTGCCCAAATGTTTCTCCACAATCGATGCAAGATAACTACATCAAATAAAATTAGAGAAAAAAATAAATGAACTAGAATCATAAACCCTAATTGGAGTTAAAATAAAATCAGAACTGTCGAAAGAGGTTTTTATTGTTAAGAAATCTGCTAAAACCCTAATTAGAGTATAAGAGAAAAAAAAAATCTTACCCTGTTTGCAGAGCAAACCCTGAAATGGTTTAGCAGCTTTGGCTTCTTCAAGTCCTCTCCACAGTCTTCGCATTGAAACCAAACCATTCTCTCTCTTGTGTTGGGAGAACGAAGAACACTGCAAGATGACAGAGAGAGCTTCTATCTGTAAAACGGCTTAAAATAGGGTTTTAGGGTTTCTCTTGGGAGGTACTTTCTTTTACAGCTTGTTATAATGACCCATGATGACTTACGGTTTTAAAACTAGGTGTCACGTCTCGTCCAGACCCGATACCAAGCCGTGTCGGACGAGTTTTCCTATACGTTTTGAGACATCTCGTTCAAAAAATAAAAAAAATTGAAGGTGAGGTATTAAATCTCGGTCAAAAAAATGACTTGTGAGATGATCTCGTTCAGCTTCGATACCGAATTGACTTGGGGGATACGTCTCGGTCTCATACGAATTTTAAAACGATAAGGTGTCTACAAGTGTCATATGTCACATCAAAAAATCAGCAATCCAGAAAAAAAAAATTATTTGGTTCGAAAAATCCAAATCAAATAAATTAGGAAAAATTACTTTAAAAATTTTAGTGGAGGAATTTTTTTTCTAATTAGTCTCTTAATTTTAGGGCTTCTCTTGTAGTACACATTTCTCACGATTGAAATGTTGAATGTACTCTAACCATTTGAACCCATCATTTTCATCCAAAAAGATTAGATTTTTAACAAAATTTGAAAAGGAAAAATGAGTCATTTTCAATGATTTTTTTTTTAATATTTTAAAGACATGTCAAAAAATTAGGATTTTTTTTTTGCTTCATTTTTTTATGAAAATCAATCAAGGATGATTTTTTTTATTTGAAATCATTGAAACAAATCGTTATGTCAAGTTTTTAGTCGATCTTTCCGTATATTTTAGTAATAAAAAAAAACGAAAACAAGTGAATTTTACCCGTATCAAGTTTATAAATTGTTATTATCAAATTGAACAATAAAAAATGTCGAACTCAACAATAAAAGTGGTGAACTCTACAATAATGAGGGATCATTAAGAAATAAAAAATTTACTAAATGAACTATCAAGTTATCCCCTAAAACTTAGGCTTTGTTTGGATTGAGATAAATAAAGAGAAAATAAACTCATTAAAAGATAATGAGAAAAAATCCAGTTTTTTCCATCTTGTTAACCGTAGAAAAACATAAGTTTTGAGAGAAAAAAAAAAAGAGTAGAGTTATAATTTTTAGACTTTTTATTAGTCATGAGCATTTCTTCTCACTCTGGTTTGGAGAGAAAAAAGGAGAGGACAAACTGACTGTTTTTCACTCTATTTCTTGCCATTATTTTTATTTTCTTTCCTCACTTAACAATCCAAACAAGAGAAATGGAGAAAAATTCACTTTTTCTTATCTTTTCTCTCCATTTCTCTCAATCCAAACACACCATTACCGACTATATAGAAAGAAATAATAGGAAACAACCAATCGAATTTCTTTATTTAATTATTTCTAGAGCCACATCTTCATTGTGATCAATAGTCCTATGTTCTGTAAGTTAGTATGAATTCCATAAGTGGGTATTCTATATTAAAATTAATATTAGTTCATTTTTTTAAATTACAAAAATACTATTGCATCTTACTTTATATAGTATTCCTACACAAAAAAATTATAATAATAAATAAATATTACTGTAATTTCATTTAATCATTTTATCCTGCTTTACTCGTTTTTTATGGATAACTTGAACTTGAACCCATAACCTCAAAGTTGCTTTGAAATATGTCAAACTAACTGAGTTATGGACCTAAGCCTTAAAAAGAGAGGGGTGCAACACGAGTAGAATCCATTCAACTCTCTTAAGTATTATTGTAAGTTCATTGAATGGGATTGTGTCATCAGTCGACGAAAAACAAGCTTGTAAGATTCAGCAAAACTTGTAAAGTTTTACGCCATTTTAGTGCTCCGATTAACAAAATGTATTTAATTTTGTTGTTAAATTTGTCTCTACTCTCTAGCATGTGATACACATTTCCATTGTTCACTAGCATCACTTGTGCATACAGTTCACAATCTCCCAATTGAATCTTTTTGTACACGATTAATAAATAAAGAAAATTAAAGGTCAGCTTAACAAAATGGAAATACTAAACAATGTCTGCAGATCAAGCCACTTAATTGTGAAAAAATTAAGGATCATCCAAAGCAATATCCAAACCAACAAAACAAAGATGAAGGCTCCCAAAACAAATGGCACTATTTCAATTGTTTTTGAGAAATGTTATGAGGGAAATGGATTTATCCAAGGGAAAAAAGAACAAAAACAACGAACATATGCAACTCCGGAAAGGGCAAGAAAAATTAATAATCTACGATACACTAAAGAAAAAAAAAAAGGAACAATTTAAAATTATTTCCCTAATTCCTTTTGGGGGTCATTTGTGGCGTTGCTTGATGGCTTTTCGCGGAAGAGTATATCCAAATCTCATGTCTTATGGCTGCTTTGTAAAACTCTCCACTCACTCTCAGCTGAAACCTGCAATGAACCAAGCCAAACACACTAGTTGCAAAGAAGATGATGACATGAGCTGAAAAATAATGAACCTTTGGGTTCAGAGATTAGAAAATGTCTCTGGAACTTGACGAAATCCTTCGAAGAATAACACATTTCTTCATTATCCAAAATGAGCCAAAAAAAATTACCAATAGAACATTTAAGTACTAGCATATGTTTTAGTAATACCAATAGGACATCTAAGTACTAGCACCCTTTGATCAGTGCTAGAGTACTAGAAAACATTTATTGCACATCAAAATTTGACCTCTAACATTGGATTTATGCCAAAGAAAATGTAGAATCTGTATGAATGGCATACCCAAATCACTTTCAACAATTGTGGGCAACATACTACAACAAAAATGTCAGTAGCGACATTTCATCTATTTTGATTTGATATCTCAAGTCAATAATACATGAAAATCACTAACATAAGCTATTAAAAAGATTCAAATTTAATGGAAAACTATTTTTCCTTTCGAGACTTTAACTTACAGATTAAAAGGGAAATAGTACTTCTTTTCTTCTTTTTTTCCCTTGTATGGGGGATATCTCAGTCGCCTTTTCTTCTTTATCAATATAATTTTACACTTGTAAAAAAAAAAAAAAAAATAGTCAATAAAGCATCTGGTTCAACAACGAGAAACTACAATCTAAAGCTACAAAAATTCACTTTTGTAGACATACTTCAAACATGTAACACATCTTATAACATAGGCAAACACGAAGTGTGTACTCATGAAAATGATTCATACACCAACAAAAAAATGCTTTATGATTCCAACAATCCTAAAAGATAATAGATGGCACTACAAGATGGTTCCAATCTATCAAACCTTTAAACCTACAAACGTTTACATCCTACAAGAGAGAAACCAAAGAGAGAAATAAATAAAATTGAAACAACAAGAGCTTTACTTTACCTAAGAAGAAGTAACAGAGCATAAGCTAGACTTACAGATGCATATAATATGATTACAACTACTCGTCTTTACTCAATAAATATTTCTTTAACACATCCATAACTGATCCAAAATCTGCCTTCACTTGCATGGGTGGGTTAGCAAAACGACAAGCCATGTCGGCGATCTCCTTCGAGTGGTAATCAATCTTCGCTTGCGTGAACTTTAGCCCGTGAGCCGTACTAACCACCACCGTCCGATCCGTTTTCCCAATAACCCCACTATTCCTAAGCTTAATCAATGCAGCCAAAGCGACACCCGTATGAGGACATGTAAACATGCCATTGAGATCCGCCTGAGTCATCGCATCCATTAGTTCCTGCTCACTCGCTTCTTCAACAATCCCATCTGAATTCCGAAGAGCAAACACAGCTCTATCTATAGAAACTGGATCTCCAATTTGTATAGCCGAAGCAAAAGTCGTATTAGCCTTCACCGGCTTAAAATTTGCCCAACCCGACTTATAATGTAGATAAAGCGGATTGGCATTCGCGGCTTGAGCACAAACAAGTCGAGGGAGTCGATCGACAAGCCCTAATTCTTTACACATTTGAAACCCTTTATAAAAAGCATAAATATTTCCAAGATTCCCTCCTGGAACAATAACCCAATCGGGTACTTCCCAATCACATTGCTGCAAAATCTCAATCGCAGCCGTCTTTTGCCCTTCGATTCTCAAACTATTCAAAGAATTCGCCAAATATATCGGTAACTCCGACGTTACCTCTCGAATCAATTGCATACACCCATCGAAATCTGTATCTAAACTAAGAACAAATGCACCATTCGCGATAGGTTGAACTAATTGAGCCATCGAAATTCGATTAGCGGGAAGAAACACAATTGCAGGAATCCCCGCCGCGGCACAATAAGCTGAAACTGCGGCCGAGGTGTCCCCTGTCGAAGCACACCCAACACCAACAACGGGTCGTTTCAGTTTTCGTAACCGATTCACTTGGCTAACCAATACAGTCATGCCCAAATCCTTAAAACTACCAGTATGACTAATCCCACAATGTTTAACCCACAAATCTTTCATACCTAATATTTCTTTACCAAATCTTTCAGCCCAAAAAAGATTCGAATTACCTTCGAAGGCGCTTACGATGTGATCTCCATCGATTTCGGGAAGAACCCATTCTTTTTTACTCCAAACCCCTGAACCGTACGGCCAAGTTGTCTTTCCAACTCGTGAGTCGAATAGGTTTTTCCAGTATTGGCCGTCGAATTTCTTGAGAGCTTCGATGTCGTGTTGGACATCGAGAAGACCTCCTGATCTACTGCGATAGACGATTTCATCGAGTGAGTATGACTCGGTTGATGTTGGATCTGCGTTAAAGGGGACGTATTTGGCGGAGAAGCCTTGGTGGTGAGTTGAGTGGATTTGGCGAGCTTCTTCGCGGATGTTCTGTTCTGCTGGACGACGTTGTTTTGCGACCGTTGATGCTGGTGAGATTTTGGGGATTGAAGAATTCGAGGAATCTGGGGAAGAAGAAGAAGAAGAAGATGTGCAGGAAATAATGGGGAATGACTGATTTTGATTTCTAGGGTTTGGATTGATGGATTTGGGGATTAGAGACGATGGAGAAAACTGAAACAGTGAAGAGGCAGCCATTGTTAAGTGAGACTGTGACAACGAGGATTATTTGTAGAAATGAGCCATGTGTTTAACACACACATGAATGTCACATCAACGGGTCGGTTCTGGGTCGGTTCCTCATTTACCTAAACCATAATCTAAAAACCAGGTTCCGGATCTTATTGGTTCCGATTCAGGTTACGAGATCCTCGGAACCATAAACGACCTTCGAACAACGACGCAGTACCCTTCTCTATACCCATGAGCTCCTAACTATCGAAATGGGTATTAGACTTTAAAAATTTCGACTCCTTTTAAAAAACATTGGGTCTGGACAGATTCGATATCAAAAATTGGTACTCCCCTCAATTTACTATTTTTTTGAGTGAAAAACTTTCTTACGGTCGCCTAGGTAAGTTGTTAAACATTGGTGTAGGAAGAGTAGGCTTCTAACCGTTGTGTCCATTTTTCTTTAAATTGAAATCCTAAAAATTAGAAATTTCTATTTTTATTTTTCATTGAGCTCTAATGCACCGATCGGAATTATGGATTTTGATTCTCAAGTCTCTCTCTCTCGACTCGTTTTGCGTTTTCTTAGTGAAGAAGACGAAGATGGGTTAAAAATCATAGAATTTTTACATTGACACCCCAATTTTTACTTATTTACACCTTAAATTAAATAAAAAAAAATATTTAAAAATTTATAGGTAGGACTCTATGGGTAGCATGGTTGGAATTACTATTTAGTGTTGGGTTGGAGTTGCTCTTGGAAATACCCAACACTTATTGAGTATCCATCATGTGAGTGCATATTCTTTTGTGTTTTTTTTACTGTACCTTATGGCATTATCAAGCGTGTCACATTATTTAAGTAAAGAAATTCATTCGTTTAAATTTGGAAGTTCAATGGTCGTCTATTTTTAATCATATATTAAATTTGATCCAAACCATGAATCCAAGGGAATTTTTGGTGGTTATTTTCTTTTCAATGTAGTATTCTATGGAATGTAGAAAAAGAGTTACAAAGGGTCGTACGAAAACCCCACCATAGAGGATCCACTCCTCCGTCTGTTAACCATTAAGATAGGAAAATAAATGAATGAGAACAAAAAAAAATGAGTATCATATAAAATATATCATTATTCATAAATTTAGAAAAAGAAACTAACTTTTAATTCCTCCATTAATAATTAAGATGAAATGAATTAAATATAAATATACTCTTTATTATTATTATTATTATTATTATGGAAAATGACCACATAGTTTGTAATTTTTAAGTATTTACCAAACAGTCCCATGTCAGAAATTTTGAACTTTTAATACCCAATTTTCCAAACGTTTTCCTCTATGAACTTTTTCGACCCTTGTGCATATCAAGTTACTAATTCATCCATAAATGCTAAAGGAATATTAAAATATTCTTGATTAATGGATATTATATAGGTACTCAATCTTATTGAGTCGAATCAACTTTGCCAAATTTTGAGCTCTTTGATTTTCACTATTGATTTAGTGTCATTTATGAAAATAACGAGAAAATCTCAAGTAAATAAAAAAAAATAAACAAACGTATTTTTGGTATATAAAAAAAAAAATACATGGATTCATTGGGAGGAAAATTATATGTTTAAGGGTATTTTGAATATTTTACAAAATATCACAAGTGCGATTTATGCGTTTAAGGGCATTTTATCATACATTAAGTTAAAATAAAAACCTTGGAAGGAAAACAGTTTGGAAAGTGGGCCTTAAATGATCTAAACTTTCATCAAATGGAATTAGTTTTAGTTACTATTTCTTAAAATGTAACATTTGTAGTCATTTTCCGTTATTGTTATCTAATAAATCTTCTCAATAGGACTATTTGAGATATTATTATTTTTAAAATCTTTTAAATTTTAATGTTCTAAGAATTTATTTTTATAAGATCAATTATAATGTATACAAAATGAATATAGTTGAGCTCTAGAGTATTTTATTGGACAGACCCTGTTCCATAATTACTATTTGTAGATTCTCCTCTGAAGTTGACAATACACTCACCACACCCAACTCTATTGACTTCATTACATATTTTTCAGTAGTGTAGGCCCACAAATATACTTGCAACTAGCGTCGTTTTCAATATAGTTAAACCTCACAATGCCATACCCCCATCTTATGAAACTAACAAAAAGTAATCTCTATAAAATAAATTGATATCCCATGGAACAAAATACTTAGGGCCCATATAGATACAGGAGTCAAAAGTACTTATAATATAAATACTTTCAGAAGTATTTATGATATAAGTACTCCCAGAAATACTATTTGAAGTAGTTGAATACATGTTGTACGTTTGGATACAGGTTCTGAGAAATACCATCAGAAGTACTTCTGACAGAGTTTTATGTTTATAAACTATTATGGATTATGTTAAAATGACCAGAATGCCTTTATATGTAATGATTATTATTTTTAACATTATAACTCAACAACTTAGACTCCAAAAAAGTAATAGTTACTGTTTTTATTCAATAAAAACATTATTACATAATTTTAAACTCAAATATATTTATTTTCTTTATAAATAAAAAAATTGGTTGAACCTCCCCTAAATATTAGACATGTGAAAAATAAAACCTGTATAAAAATATGACTACAATCATATTTGTTGTTTCAAAGAACATCTTCATTCTCAAAATTTCAAGAATAAGATAGGATTTTCAGGGAGGTTGAAAACGATGATTTTGGGTAGAAACTAGAAACAACATTTGTATAATCCACAAAGTTTTCACATTTTTTTAATAAAACTTTCATGAACTAAAGCTCCAAGAAATAGATACCTAATCCAAACTTAGTTACTATTTCATCAAATCAGCAAAATACTCAATTTCATAAAATTAAAATTTCATAATGCCCAAGAAAAATACTAAAAATATTCTATCTAACTATCAACAATTGAACTTTAAAATATATCTACATATACCTCGTTTTACAAGAGCCACTAGGACCACCAATGCCAACTGTCACAAGACCCTTTTTTTTCCTCTGAGTTCTTGAATAGCTTTTACTAATAAATAATACCCATGATCCAAGGACTGCACTAACACAACCCAACCATAATTAGGAGACTCGTAAAGGTGAACAAAACAATTATGCAAATATGATGGAAGACTTACTTAGGTCATAAATTTTTGTTATGGCATTGATTTCCAATAGATATTTCAAACCTTAAAATGCTATAAAATTTATAAGACTAAGCCAGAAGGTACCCAAATTTCATAAAAATGGATACAAAATCTTTTAAAAAATTACATTATTTTTAACGAAATTTAAGACCTTTGAACAAGACTTGTAATACAAAAATCAAAGTAAGCAAGAAAACACAACTTTCTGATCAAAGTGTGCGTGCTTCAACCAATGTTTTGGATTTCTCTTCGACGTCAATTTTCAGAGAGAAATTTCAAATGTAAAAATGCAGTAAATTGGCCGAAAGTTCACAAAAATGGATACGAAATCCCAAATTGTTCTTGAAATGTAAAACAGGACTCTATAATGCAAAATTTCAAAGTAGGAAATCAAATACACCCTTCAGATCAAAGGTAAGCTTGAACTAAGGTTTTGAATGTCTGTTTTGATGTCAAATTTCAATCAATGAAACCCAAAAATTCCAATCGTAAAAATGCAGTAAATTTTTTACTAATAATTGACCAAAATTAACCGAAATGTTTGAAATATTTGTCAAAATTTAAAACCGTTGAACAGGCGCGTAACTCTTATAGTATAACAAATTAAAGTAGGCAAAAAAATTAAAAATAATAACTATAGCCTTTGATAAAAATTCTCAAATATTTGAGGGACTTTTCGATGGCGAAGATTTAGGTGCCTAATTACAACAAAAACGTAAGCAATCGAAGGTAATGGATGAATTGTGTGCTCCTTACAACAGAGAAATCGATTTGAGAAGAATAAATTATTTAATCCAATAGAAAGAGATTGAGGTGAAGTTAAACTTACAACATGGAGAGGGAGAGATTGAAGAATTGAAGAAGTGGAGGAAAAAGTAAAGTGTTGTTGAAGGTATTCTCGTCCTCCTTCGAATACTCTCTGAACTACTTCGTCATCCATAAGGACTTTTTGGTATTTGTGTCTCCTCTCTCTCACTCTCACACACACACACACCAAAAATGATGTTGTTGTTGTTGCAAACACGCAATAGAAAGAGAGAGAGAGAATCTAAGGAGGAGAACTAGCCGTTGCAATCGTCGGAGGGAAAGAGATTTGTTCTTAAGGGTTCTGTCAAGGGTTCCAAACGAGAGAGACTCAAAAGTCTTTCAATCTGTGTGTGTGAGAGAGGGTTGGAAGTTTGAATAGAGCAGTCATGATGTGCGTTGAGTAGAAAGATTTGATCAGGACATTGCGTGTAATTTATATAATTTATCAGGGGCATACTTATCCCAAAGTCGTTGTTTTGACGGAGTTCAAGTGCTCCCTGAGATTTTGTTTTTAAGAGGTACTTATATTGGTGCTCTACCAAAAACCTTCTTTTTGACTCTTAAGTATAGTAGTTTTGTGAAGTACTCAACCGTCTAAATGCACATAAACTACTTCTGACTCCCCGCAAGAGTCAGAAGTACTTGTAGAAGTCAATCCAAACATGCCCTTAATGTAACACCCTTAAAATCTGTGACATAATCTTTTGATCTACCAAATCATAAATATTTTGGCAAATATCTTCATCTACTTGCACACAAAAAGTCATATTGATCATTAATAATTTGGTATATGATATTTGGGAGTACTTAAATGCAATATGTTATAATACATCAATAAATGTGGTTTTTCGAGTTTAGGCTGATGAAAATTTATTGATACGTGTAAAATCATAATGAATATTTTTCTTGGGTGAGACATCAAACTTTCTATATTACAAGAATATCAAGATTTACCACCAGTGGTCAAAACATATGGTTGCAGGCACGGGGGCTGAATGACCATTGCTTGAGTTCGAATTTGCATATGCTTCTCGAATTACCCATTGCACATGTCGTGTAGATCAGTGCTTGCGGTCCCAATATTAGTCTCACAAATGTGTGAGTGAGGACACCCAAGCTAAAGTATTTTGTTTTGTACGGGCTAAAAGTTTTAGAATGGGCTGATTTTTTGTGAGGATTATCTTTATGGTGAGAAAATCATCTTTAAAAAAATCAGTTAATTCTGAAATTTGTAATCCTAGTTTATAAATTGAAAAATCGTGAATTGTCAAATTTTTATCAATAGTTTGTAACCACTTTTCATAGGGTTAGAAGTTTTAGAATTGGCTTATTTTTCGTGAGGATGATCTACTCACTATAGAGATCTTCCCCACAGGAAATCAGCCCATTCTGAAACTTTTTAAGCATACAAGACAACTTTATCTAAAATGTTGTCTAGGATATATATATATCAAGATTTTATTCTAGATTTTTTTTTTATATATTTTAAATTTGGGTTTGGGTATTAAATGCATTTGGAAAGGTGTATTTTGATTTAGGGAAAATTACATAAAAGGGTTAATTTTTTTAATATTTACAATAAAGAATCTATTTTTTCAAAAAATTACAAAAAACAAATTAAGTTGTTGGATGATCCAACGTTTTAGTAACTCGTTGGACTATCCAATGTTTTAATGTGTTAAAATACATTATTTTACCAAAAATACCCTCTAAATGATTAAATCATTGGATTGTCGAGCATTTTAATAGTTTGCTTTAACACCCTAGCAACTTAGCCTCCATTTAGAATGCCAGAAAATCCATCGAGTTACTAAAACGTTAGACTGTCCAGTAACTTAATTATTTTTTGGTATCTTTTTAGAAAAATAGTTTCTATTTTATAAATATTAAAATATTTAACCTAGTAATTTTCTCTTTTGTTAATGAAATGTTTGTGGCTCCACTTGAAAATAGAATCTATAAAAGAGGGTGTGAAGAGAGTTTTCTCTACTTCAGGATGGATTTTTAAATAACACATACATATCTTTGGGGTCCGCTTAGTAAAAAACATTTTTCACTATATTTAAGTTTCACGTGTATTCCATCACACTTCCCATCTATAGCTTACAATACCATCAAACAGAAAACTTCTGGTTTAAGATTCGCAGTCTGTAAAATGTCGAAATGTCAAAAACACCCTCACAAGGAAAGAACACAGAGCACCGTTACAAAAGGGCAGTTTGAGGCCTATTTTGTCACATAGAAGATATTTTTGTCTGTGCCTCGATATTTGGAGCGGTTTCGGACCGTGAACACTCTATCCACATGGGCGGACCTTTCTGACTTGTCAAGATAAATAAAGTACGAGTAATGATCCAATGCACCGATAGAATTCACTATATCGCATGGTTTACTTTCATACATTAGCCTAAATCGGCCACGTGTACTTTCTAAATAAAATTAGACACGTGGCGATCTTTCATCTGACCGTATAGAATCGTCATCTGTACTGGATCGATTCTTAGGAATAAATAATTGCCGTTATTTAGCTATAAAATATTTACGCGCCAGGAAAGTTGGGGCGGACATCCGTTTATCTTGTCGTATAAAGTTATAAAACTCGTATTTGGAAAAATACCTTAATGGTTGTAGTTAATTACAATGCTACCCCCCAATTGAAATTGACATCTTTATGGTTGGAATTTACCAATTTGCCAAAACTAATCCATTATATCTTGCAATTGGGGTAATCCTTGTGACTTGATGAAAATCTGATGGCATAATCGGTTAGAATAAAGAGTTAGGTTCCGAAACGGTGCCCGACGGTGCCACGGGGCACCGTTTCTATGATAAAGATTAGATGTCTATATGGCACATTTTTGTCAAAGTTTAAAACACTTACGGTTTTTAATTTAGTCGTGCACATAGTCCAATGTGTTTGAACACCAATATAAATGTGCCACGTAAAACCTAAAACCTAACGTTCTTATAAAAACGGCCCATTGTTCTAGATCGTGACTCTCAAGTAAATTCCTCTTTTGTGATTTTATAAATTGCGATGATGGGATGGTTTTACACTAATTAGGTACTTATTCTTGTAAAGCGTGAAATGTATGGGGGGAAGAGGTTTTAGTACTTGGGGTTGGGATTGAGTTAGATATTTTTCTTGTACTATTCTTAATAGATTCATAGCATGAAGAAGATCAAATTTACTTGGGAACATATACAATATTGTTGAACAACTTAAATGTTGGTGTTCATTTGATTTATTTTGTTTCTCTGCATAATAAGTATTATGCTTAATAAAGTTTCTCGCATTTATACACAATAATTATGATGGTTGCAATAATTCGATCTTTTTTTTTTCGTGGTGGTGGTTGTGATTAGGGAGGGGGAGGGGGTTTATCTGATCAAAAGAATGTGAAGATCATGTGATATGGTTTATTTTTAGGTTTAGAGAATTTTGATATGTTTTATAGTAGTAATTTGTTGCATAACATATTGGTATATGTTCGTCATTTGCCACCACAAATTGTCAAAATGAATCACAATAACCTAAGGAAATAAATATGAGAAACGGTATTTTGGATACTTTAAAATGTCTTAAGTTGACTTGGCATGTAGTTAGAAAATATTTATTTAGGATGTGTTTGATTACCCATGAAAACATGGTGGATTTTCATTTTTCATGGAAAAATTGCATGTTCCATAGTGTAATTGGTTTTTTTTTTTTCATGAAAGATGAAAATTTACCCTCATTTAAAAATTGAGCAAAGGTTATATTTCATTTTCTCACTTGTGTCCATAGAAAAATGAAATTCACCCTCAAATTATCTCTAAATAAATAAAAAAAGTCCTCTTAATCCTTACTTCCACTACCATCACCGTCATTGTCATTGACGATTTTCGTTGTCGTTACCTCCACCGTTGGTGAATTTCTCCTTGTCTCTCTCACTTTGTTTTTTTGTTTTCTTTTTCTCATTACCCCCCCCCCCCCCTCCCCCTCCCCCTCCACCGTTGGTGAATTTCTCCTTGTCTCTCTCACTTTGTTTTTTTGTTTTCTTTTTCTCATTACCCCCCTCCCCCCTAAACACCTCATTTGCACTTTCTTTTTCTTTCTTTATTTTATTTTCTTATTTTATTTATTTATTTTGGGTACGTTTCTAGACACAATCAAACAACAAAACTTGTATTTTCCACCTTACCCATTCTTCCATGAATTTGAAATTTCTTTTTGTTTTGACATTTCATGAAAATGAAATTCCCATGCAACCAAAATGACCCTAATTGGATTAAATTTTCTACTGAAAAATCAAGGGTATCTTTAAAATAAAAAAACCCCTATATTAGAGTCATAAAGTAAATTTCTCAAGACTAGATGAAATAATGAAATTATACATAACTTACCAAATAAGTATATCTGCTATAAAAGAAGGGACTATGAAACATAATGAGAAAAAAATAAAATAAGGGGACCAATTGAGATTGTAATCTAATAGCAATAAATCTCTAATGTCGTATTCAATTATTGTCCCACTCTTATAACTAGTAAGTATCTTTAAATCTCAAGGAGCGTTTCTCACGTGGGTAGATAGTGAGGTAGAGAAAAATGAAAATGACTACATTCATTAGACAAGTACAACAAAATATTTATCCATTAATATCATTTTTGCTATTATAGCGAGAGGAGGTGGAGTAGAAGTTGTTGACACCAAAATTTATTTTGGAAAACTCTGAAGGGTAGCTCAATGGAAATTTCGAATCCGATAAACAATGAGGGTCTGTAAGTTGTGTGTTCAATACCTAGTATGAACAATATTTCCTTGGGGCCACTCGCGAGGGTGGTCCCTCACTTAGTACGTACTCGGGGGAGGGTCCCATATGCTTTGATTCCAATCTTGGCTCATCCCGTCCCTTAGTGAAGTCTAGACACCTCATTATAAAAAAAACAACAAAAAAACAATGGAAAGTGCACCTTAAAATTCATTTAGACTTACTAATTAATAGAATATTTTTAATCAAAATAAATAAAATTGTAAATGCAAGACTCCCATCACATGTTAGTTAATTTGTTAAAATTTTAGATGTATGATTTTAATCTTCAATATTATAATTAGATAAGGATCTCATGTAAAGTTAATTTATTAAAATTATAAAAACACTCCATTAATTTTATATATTACAATGAATAATAATCTAATGCAAATTGGAAGGCGTTGAAATTAATATTTAAAATAACAAAAAAATAATATAATTATAATATATTAAATTAAAAACTTTAAAATAAAATAAAATAATAAAAAATTCTCAAATAATTATAGACATTTTTGTTTATCCCTAAAGTTTTGGAAATACTGATAGAACTATCACATAATATTGACACTTTAAGAAAAAATTATTGACACAAGTTACACTTTCAATGTTTTTAAAAGCATCGGTAATTATTTGGGAAAGTTTTTCTTAAATTATTTATAAAATAATAATTATAATTTTTTTTTTTAAATATTTCATAAATTTTATTTTTAAAATAAATATGCATTTGCACATGCTCCCTTTTAGTTGGATTTAATTTCAAATACACGAGCTTCGCGTGGTATAAAATTAAAAGTGTCGGTGTAACATTTAAATTTTGAATGATGGGCTTTCTGTAAATAAACCCAATGCAAAGGCCTAAAAGATAAATAAAGCAAAATTGCCTACTTAGTCAATAATCGTTCTCTCATGCTGTCTTCAGAGCTTGAGCGCGCTTCGGAGCTGGTGTGGAGACCACGATTGTCCCCACGAAACTCTACAGCTGACCAGACTTCTAGAGAGAGAGAGGAGAGAGAGAGAGAGAGAAGTTTAGAGTAAGAAAGAGAAGGTTAAATTAATTTGATACGTAAACTTCAAAACTCATTTGGAGGAGAGAGAAACATTCAGAAACTCTGAAAAATCACCAAACCTTCTTCTTCGTTTTCTTCGAAAAATTTCTCTCATCTTCACCAAATTGTTGCAGAGAATCTAAAGCTATTTGTTTGTACTCTTCGATCTGAGCTTCTGAATTTCAGTTCTCAACATCTGTTCATCAATTATCGTTTCGGATGCGTTAGAGAAGAAGAAGAAGAAGAAGATCTTCAGGAGCATCAATGGTACCTAACTAAAACCCTTATCACTTTATGTTTTCTAGTTCATTTCTTGTTTTAATTGTACGAATGAGATCCTAAAGGTTGTGTTTTTATTTTTAATTTTTGTCGATTTTTTTTTTTTATGAACTTAGAGTCGAATAAATGGATTCACGAACACTCATTGGATTCTATTGCGTTAATTCAGTTTTTGAATAAAACCAAAACCTTATGTTAGTGCTTGTTTTCAAATAGTGAAGATTTGTTTTATGAAAGATGGAATTTTTATTTTCGGATGCGGAGTCTGGTGTTGTTTGGGTGATTGGACGTAAAAAGGTGTAGGTTCTTAACTTGCCAATTTGAACACTTTAACAGAAATAAGTCTAATTGGGCATGTATGCTGCTAGAGGTTGAATTTAATTGTAGCCACGGATTTTCTAATATTAGGTTTAGGAATGCGGTTGCTTAGAAATGGATGGTGTAGGTCAGTATGGTTTAAAATATTGGAATGTATTAGAGTGATACTTATCGGTATCGGCCAAGACTGATATGAAACATTGACCCCGAAGCGTCAAATACCGATACCGTATCAATTTTTTCATTAACCGAAACCTTCAATCGATAGGATCTTTGAAACCTTGTGGGCCAGTCTTATAGTTCTCAACTTCTCATGGAGGGAGGTGTCAGAATGCTATTGTTATATTGCTCCATATTTTTTTGGAGACTAACAAATTATCAGATGAATGGAGGAGAATATTATGTGTGGGTAAGGTGTACTGATATATTTTTTTTCTTGAATCCTTTTGAACCCTTAATTTTGGTCCTGTACAGATCCTGCTAGGGTGCTTTTTCTTTGTTCACATTGTAGAAATTCCAAACTTTTTTTGAATAGGGTTGGGGCTCTAATATAAGTCATTGCTTTGGATTTCTATTGACTATTTTTAATTTGCATTTAGAGGAAACTCTTAATTGTCATTGCCCGCGGTCGTAGCCTTAGAGATAAAACTTCACTGATCTGTGTCTTATTCTTGTGTATTCTTTTTTTGCTGGCATTGTGATCGATTGGGGCCCATCCCTATTTTCAACAACACTGGAGTATGGTGGCGCTTATTTATAGGAATAATGGAGATATACAAAATTGAACCAATTATCTAGGGATACAACTTATGAGCCACACTATGGAACTTGGAAAAGAGTGACGGAACAAAGATTGATACAATAAACAACAATATATTAGATAATAAAATTGCTTCATGCTAGGGAGGTTTAACCGTCACATCTCTTAGACAATTAATGTGGGAAGTTTTGAGAGAAGATGAGGAATCTCCACGTGGTCTTTATTCACTTTGACAAATCATGTGATAAAGTCTCTAAAGAGTTAATTTTGTGAGTAAATATAACGAGATTCAAATGTGTATGTTCACATTATCAAGGATCCGATCCCATTGACTTCAACTCAAGGTAGGACATTATTTGGAACTGACGTATGGCATTGTAACCCAGGTTCTGTGTTAAGTGAGCAAATGGTTGGTTTGGGTATCATCTCAAGACGACGTCTGGTTGTGGTGAAAATATTTAGGGTTCTTGCATTGGGTAAAAAAACTAACTCAAGAAAATAGGATTTGTTTGGCCACTTGGAGCTTATGGACTTTGAACACAATGACATAGCAAATTGCATTATAAGAATGACAAAGAACTTCTTGTTAAAGCAAAAGAATTAACAAAAAGAAACTTGGTGGTGGAGTGCTGAGGTTCAAAGGATTATAAGATGAAAGTGTTTTGGTTGAAGATTTGGCAACAAAATCGAAGCGTAGAAACTTCAGAGAATATGAAAGGTTTAAATAAGACACAAAAAGGGTGGGTTAAATATAGTTCGGACATATGCAGCAGAGACTGGGAACTGCCTCAATTAGGAGAAATATGCAAATTGAGATTCTAAAAGAGAGGAAGATTAAAATTTACTTGGACTGAGGTTGTGAGAGCGTATATGAACACATTTGAATTAACATATAACATGGCTTAGAGCAGAATTCAAGGGAGGAACAGGATTCTTTCAGCTGAACCCAATTTTTTTGGATAAGGTAGAGATCCACATTAGATTGGCTCACTTGAAGAAGATGCATCTCATTGGTGCAAACTTTACGGGAAAGAAGCCTTCTACCAAACCCAGGCAATTTTTTTTTTACTGAAAATAAACAAAAAAATAAAAACACAAAAAGAAGGCCTTTAATACAATTGAATAATGATGAATGCACGTGGTTTTGGTATGCGACTGATGTGGCAAGGGCACAAAACTGCACATCTTTTTCCTGTGAATCCCGATGAAAAAGATCTATGGTTCTGTGCCCTTGCCACGTCAGCCACCTACCCAACTGCGTATCAAAGCTGCTTGCATTCCTCATGATTTAATGCTATTTGCTAGGTATCTTTTTATTCTGCCTAACCTGTCAGCAATCTATGTACTAAATCCTGGTGATGGTGGGTAGTTTTTTTTTTTTGGGTGCTGGGGGTTGAGGGATCTGGTGAGCTTCCCCAACTGGGATGGGGGAAAAGCCCCACATAAAGCCAAAATTGAAGGTATTGTTATCGTGTAAAAATTACTTTCTGATTTTGAGCCAGCTTTTGTATCTGGATATCATAGGTTTAACTATAATCTTTTTAAACTTATTTATATGCCTTTTCATGTTTCTGACCCATACTTCTTTTTGCAGGCGGCACCAGTTAACATTATTGTAGGTTCTCATATATGGGTTGAAGATCCCGTATTGGCTTGGATTGATGGAGAAGTTTTTCGGGTCAATGGTGAAGAAGTTCATATTCGTACCACAAATGGGAAAACGGTTTGTGCATCTGTTTTTGTTTTCCCTTCCCTCTTTTTAATTCATGTGAAATTATCTACTTCGGGTAAAACATACATTCCCCATGGATGGTTAGTCACCTAGTATGACATTTTAACTCCATTCACTCCATGAATTGCCTAGTCAGATAACATGACATTTGTAACTAACAACTAGTTACCTCCGTGTGTGCACTCTCCACTCTTCATTTATTGCATTTCATTAAGGACTATGCCTGAGATGACGATTCTCTCCATTTCATAACTTTTTGCTAGTTTTTGATCGAACTGACAACTACTTAACAATGGTATGAAACTATCCTGGCTGATGCAATATTCTTGAAGATCATGTCTTATCTTATATATCAAAATTCAGCTTTGCCATAATAAATCCATATAATCCTGCAAAGAACGAATTTATATTATGCAACCATTATCTTGACAGTTTTTCCCATTAGTATATTTATCATGGAACAATGATTCTGAGACTTGATGCTTGTGTCCAGGTTATTGCGAATTTATCAAAAGTGTTTCCAAAGGATACAGAAACTTCACCTGGAGGTGTTGATGACATGACAAAGCTTTCTTATTTGCATGAACCTGGAGTTATGCAAAACTTGGCCACTAGATACGAACTTAATGAAATTTATGTGAGAGATATTCTTTCTTCCATTTCAATGACATGCTGACGAGGCTTTTAAGTTAAAGGAGGAGCAAAATAGATAGTCATATGTCACTAATCTATTTTGCTGTTATCTTTGCAGACATACACCGGTAATATCCTTATTGCAATAAATCCGTTTCAAAGATTGCCTCATCTATATGATACCCACATGATGGAACAATATAAAGGAGCAGCATTTGGGGAACTGAGTCCTCATGTTTTTGCTGTTGCAGATGTTGCATACAGGTGATTTCCAGTTTTGTTTTTCTCAAATGTCACAATTTTCTAGGTCACTGTTTTAATATGTGCTCTTCCATCATAAAATAGGGCAATGATAAATGAAGGGAAAAGCAACTCTATTCTTGTTAGTGGAGAAAGTGGTGCCGGCAAAACAGAAACAACGAAGATGCTTATGAGATATCTTGCATATTTGGGTGGGCGATCTGGAATAGAAGGAAGAACAGTTGAACAGCAAGTCTTGGAAGTGAGATGCAATTACCTTTCTTGCCTTAAATCTCCAAATAAATCTTAGTTTTCCCCTATAGATCCATTCATTGTTTGTCACTTTCTCAATTACAATTAAAGGGTTACATTGCTGACTAAATTCATTTCTTTTGATTGTTGACATTGATTACAGTCCAATCCAGTTCTTGAAGCATTCGGTAATGCCAAAACTGTTAGGAACAATAACTCAAGGTGAGTAATTGTTTATCGTGGGACTTTCCCTAGAAGAATAATATAGTTCTAAAACAGTTCTCATCATATGCTAGTTCAAAATAAAACTTAATAATCTATATAGCTGGTATATTATTAACCCATTGTTCAATCAAATTAGTTGTATTTGATTTAGCTGCTGTAGGAGCTTATTATGCTATCTTTTTTATGTTATCATGGCATGTCAATGAAGTCGTTTTGGTAAATTTGTTGAAATTCAATTCGACAAGAATGGGATGATATCTGGGGCAGCTATTAGAACCTACCTACTTGAAAGGTCTCGTGTTTGCCAAATTTCCGACCCTGAGAGAAACTACCATTGCTTTTACCTTCTTTGTGCAGCCCCACCTGAGGTATTTATGCTTCTTGTCATTTTCCAGTTCATTATTGATCTATTTTTAGCTTTTTTGCTCAAGTATTTTCTCATCGTTTCAATGGTCATAATTAAGTGGTCATTAATATTTTAAAAATCATCACCTAAAATGTGCAGGATATTGAAAAATATAAGTTGGGGAGCCCTAAATCTTTCCATTACCTTAACCAATCTAATTGCTATGAGCTGGATGGAGTAAATGATACCCACGAATATCTAGCAACCAGAAGGGCTATGGACATAGTTGGAATCAGTGAGCAAGAACAGGTCAGCCTTCCCAGTATTTACAAGATAGTGTTGGTTGTACCTCTTTCTATAGCGTGTCTTGTATTTGATGGTTCAGCCGCCCGATTTCTTACTATAAATTTACTCTTCAGGAGTCAATTTTCAGGGTGGTAGCTTCAATTCTTCATCTTGGTAATATTGATTTTGCAAAGGGAAAGGAGATAGATTCCTCTGTTATTAAGGATGAAAAGTCTAGATTCCATCTGAAAATGACAGCTGAACTTCTTATGTATGCTCCATCTATCACTTTTATACGATGAAATGTACTATGCTGCCTTGTTTGTGTTTTTATAGTCTTTGTTAAATGGCTATTCTGTGGTAGGTGTGATGCCCAGAGCTTGGAAGATGCACTGATTAAGCGTGTAATGGTGACACCAGAAGAAGTTATTACAAGAACTCTTGATCCTGATTCTGCACTTGTTAGCAGAGATGGTTTGGCTAAAACAATTTACTCCCGCCTATTTGATTGGTAAAGAGCTTTCTTATATATAAAATTTGTGGAAACCGTTTTAATATCATGTATTTAAGTTATCTATGGTTTTATTCTGTCTACAGGCTGGTGAATAAAATTAACATTTCGATTGGGCAGGACCCAAACTCAAAGTCAATAATTGGGGTTCTTGATATATACGGTTTTGAAAGTTTTAAGTGCAATAGGTAAGGCTTTAATTGGAAAAAAATGTTTGTAAAGATAATGGTTCAAAACATGTTTTAATTAAAAATATATGGTTTTTTTTGTTATGCTTGTCATTCATAACAGTTTTGAGCAGTTTTGTATAAATTTTACAAATGAGAAGCTGCAGCAACATTTCAACCAGGTAAGCTTACTTTGCCTCTGAGGTTTTGGCTCAAAGTTTTAGTGATCATATAGTTTGTAGCCTTCTCTGATTTAACTTACTGGGACTGTTTGTTGGCAGCACGTGTTTAAAATGGAGCAGGAAGAATATACGAAAGAAGAAATCAATTGGAGCTACATTGAGTTCATTGACAACCAAGATGTGTTGGATCTGATTGAGAAGGTTTTTAACTGTTCTTTGATGCAATCTCAACTGTATCACTTTCCCTGCCTTTGGAGAAAATCCAGTGCTTAAACTTTTTGAATTTATTTGAGCAGTGGAATCATAAATTCCTCCACTTGTGATTTCACCATGCATTCATACACATATTTCACTTGTCTGATGCACTGTTTTGGACGATAACAATTGACTAATTCATTCTTTGTGCAGAAACCTGGAGGAATTATTGCTCTTCTGGATGAAGCTTGGTATGGAGGCATAACCCATGATTCTATTACAAGAGCTCTGAGATTACCTTAATTCTGGATTTCAGAAGAATTTATTTATTTCCATATTCTTCCATTAATATGACCATCTGTGCTTCACGCAGCATGTTTCCGAAGTCTACTCATGAAACATTTGCCCAGAAGTTGTATCAGACATTTAAAAATAACAAACGCTTCATGAAACCAAAGCTTTCTCGTACTGCTTTCACTATATCTCACTACGCAGGGGAGGTATACTTGTTTTTGCATCTCCATTTATGTTCATTTTCTACTGACATTATTACCACTTCGCTGCCACAGCATATATAATTTATTAACACTTTTTGCAGGTGATGTATCAAGCTGATCAATTTCTTGACAAAAACAAAGATTATGTGGTAGCAGAACATCAAGATTTATTGACCGCGTCAAAGTGTCCCTTTGTGGTGGGTCTATTTCCTCCACTACCAGAAGAATCATCTAAGTCATCCAAATTTTCCTCCATCGGATCTCGCTTCAAGGTAGATTGACTCCACTTCCTTCCCAACTTTTCTTATTCAGATAAATAAATCACATGATGGTTAGAAGCTAGGGTTGTAGTCATATAGCTTTGGAGCACTTCTACTTTATTACAGTAGGTTCTAATTACATAACTTGGTTGTCAATAAATTTTGAAAACTTCTATTACTACCACCAAAATTTGTTTATGTACACACCTATTTTTATCAAATACGAGTGCAAGGTTAATATTCAATCTTTATTTTAGATGATCTCAAAATGACCTAAATGGCCTCCTTGTCAATGAAAAATCCTTGAATTTTCTTTCCACGACCTGTCATCTTTGATCTCGAGTAAACAATCTTCAACTTGAGATTAATCTAGCTACTTCAACCTTCAAATCTCAAGAACAAGATATGATTTCTGGGGCAAAGATGGAATTTTGGATAAAAAAAATTCAAGGGATTAAGTTGAGGTTAAATAAATATATTTCAAATCTCATGAGGACATTAGTAGTCTCCACAACCTTGAATTTTTCAAAAGTACCTTTAAAAAGAATTTATTCTCCTTGTTAAAGCTATAAGATAGTGACAATTTTCGGCCCTAAAAATGAAAAGAATCCAATGAAGTTTGATGACTTTGATCCCTTTTTTTATGTAATGGGGTTTTTTGGTTTTAGAAATTGCCAAAATTTTAAAACTTCAGAGCATTCGAATTAAGAGATTAGCATTTTAATTTTTTATTTGATAGTTTTTGTTGCAAGCGGCAGATGTCTCGACCTTTGTTTCCTTTTGTTTCTTGTAATAAATCTTACATTATGTGTGCAGAAATCTAAATGGCCTCCACTTCAACCTCTAGCCAAACACCCTTTATTTTTCTCAGAAAAACCAATTGCCATCAAATTGCAAATTCTTTTAATCTTATTCAAACTCATTTTCAATCAAAGAAAACCATTAATTTTAAAAAATTCTACCCAAGAATCCATTATCTTCAATTTCCCAAAAATCCTATCTTGATCTCTTGAGTTTTGATGGTTGAAGGTTATAAAATCTAAAAAGGTTGTATGCTAGAGACTGAAGACAGACCGAATTTAAGAGAGAGAGAGAGAGAGAGAGAGAGAGAGAGAGAGAGAGAGAGGGGGGGGGATACCTAGATTGGATGAGTGTCGAGTGGTGGTTGCCGGCTGGTGGAGTTGTCTTGGGCTTGTAGGGGAGAAAATCAGGGGTGAGAGGAAGTTGGAGAAGATGAGAAGACTAGAGGGGAAATGGAGAATGGGAGTCATTCAACTCTCCTAAGTTGAAAAACAAAATTGAATAATTGTTCTGAAGTCCTTCAACTATTTTAAAATTTCTATGGGGGAAAATTACTAATATGAAAAATTCCAAAATTTCTGTGGGGGCAAACTAGTAGAACTATTTAAATTTTTTAAAATTATGACTACCTCCCTATAGATTTCAAAAAGTCTTGGGGGGCAATTGCTCCCATTGCTCCCACTGTAAATCCGCCCCTGGCTTTTAGCGTAGTGATAAAATAGCATAAAATCTGGCTTCCTTGTCTAGGGAACAGTGGCTGTGTTGCTTTTGTTGGTGACAATTATCACTCAGTTTATCATTGGGTTCTAGAATTCAGATAACATGGTTCACATGGGAGGGTTTAACTTCCAGCCTCTCCCTGGGTCAGTGGCTCTTTGCCTAAGGAAGGAACTAATTGGGACCTATCTTACCTGATTCGGGGGTTCGCTCAGTTCGAAATCGGGTTCGCAGTTAGTGGCTTGCTGGTTAAGAATGAACCTGGTTCGTAGGGCTAGACAGAGATATATTTGAATGTTGAAGTGATGAGAAGGCGTAAAAAGATTTTGAAGATGGTAGAACATTTTTATTTCCAAGTTGAAGATAAGGGTATTTGGTCATTTTCCCTTGGTCAATTAATAAAGAGGAAGATCAAAGGAACATGTTATTAATTTGAAAACTTAGGAAGTATCTCAAATACTATCAATATGTGGAGGGGAAGGGGGGGGGGGGGTGAAAAAATTACCATAAAGTAATGAAGTTCGTGTGATTTGCTGTGTTTGACGAACCAAGAGTGAACCATACTGTGAACTGCTTCAGTTTGAACCGGTTCACAGTTTGGTTCCTTAATAGCGACTTAGGTAATTCAGAATGGGACATTAATTTGTTAATAAATCCAGAAATATTGTTTTCTTACTTCAAGATCTAAAATCTTGGTGAAGTAGGTCAAATTGGTCAGTCAAGGCTGGATCCTTTGGCCAAAGATGGTTTATTGTGGTGATCTTTAGCTCCATTTAGCTGCCTCTTTTTTGTTTTTTTGTCAATATATTCTCATTACTTATTAAAAGAAAGACATGGTCAGTCCTGAATCTAGTACAGTTCAGATGACTCAAACAACTTGGCACTAATTATTGTGAATTGAGAAACATTTGACTGAGGAAGACTCCTACTGGCATGGCCTTTGAAAAGACCGGCTTAGCTGAAGAGTACTATTTGAATGAGCCATAATGAATTTGAATGAGTCATTGGTTGGATATAGTATGCATACTGGATTCCTCCTGAAGCCTGTGCTACTTAATCAAGCGCATCAACTTGCCAGAGATTTTAAATTTTTTGTTGCTTTTTGTCCTCTTGTTGCTGTTGATAAAAGTCCCAACAAGCTTTGATGTTTGTACTCTGCCTTTTGGAACCTACGGGGAGGTATCTGGTTTCTTGAGCCCACTGATTTGCATAGACTCACACATGGAGACACACACACACACACACAACACGCTGATGCACGAACGTATGACTCTGAAAGTGCACTGCTCTGTAGCATGTATACATGGCTTTGGGTATAAGGGATTTTTTGATCACACTCAATGTACATCCACTTATATTAATGGCACACTTTTCTAGGAATTATTGAAAAATAACGTATTAAATTGCAGCTACAACTTCAATCTTTGATGGAGATCTTAAGTACAACTGAGCCTCATTACATAAGATGTGTGAAGCCGAACAATGTCCTCAAACCTGCAATTTTTGAGAACTTCAGCATCATCCACCAATTACGCTGTGGTGTAAGTATACTGTGGAAAGCACATCATGCTTCACATTCTCATGTCACATTCAGTTGTTTTTTCAGTAGTAATTTTTTTTTATCCCTTTCATGCATGTAGGGTGTTCTTGAGGCAATTAGGATCAGCTGTGCTGGATATCCTACCAGAAGAACATTTTATGAGTTTCTTCTCCGTTTTGGTCTCCTTGCTCCAGAAGTTTTGGAAGGAAAGTAAGTCTCTTTTCTATTTATTTATTTAGCAAGCACAAGATGCTGGATGCTTTCAGACTAATTGTTTGATACCTAGCATGAGTTGGTATAGATAATCAAATGACACTTCATATGGATTCCTTTGTACAGTCATGATGAAAAAGTTGCATGCCAAATGATTCTTGATAAAAAGGGATTGAAAGGTTATCAGGTAATTCCTACACTTCCTTTAAATTCATGGATTTTCAATCCCTTTGCGCCTTGCTTAATTTTCTATCCTACATGATTGGGCACGACAGATTGGCAAAACGAAGGTCTTTCTAAGAGCAGGTCAGATGGCTGATTTGGATACACGAAGAGCAGAGGTACTTAGCAATGCAGCTAGAACCATTCAAAGACAAATTCGTACATATAAAGCTCGTAAGGAGTTCACCTCATTACGCAAGGCTGCAATTCATTTGCAATCTCGTTGGAGAGGTATCTTCCAGTTGCCCTCCAAACCATACATTTGTGGACTTTTAGTTTATTTTTGAGTACATAATCATTTCATTCTTGAAGAGCAATTGATCATTTTAGCATTGGATGAAGCTTCGCACCCTAATTGGCTTATGCAAAAGTCGTGTTAGTATCAGGCATTGAAATGAGACTTTTAATCATGTGCCTGAAGAAGAGACTCATTATTCTCACTCCCCAGTTGTCCATACCTTGAACAAACTTCCAATGGTTGATCTTCTTAGGCATAAGGGTCTTTTCTTGGTCGACTATTGTTACATGTGTAGAGAAAATGGTGAGTCAGTGGACCATGTTCTCATTTGTTGTAAGGTGGATTTTTTGGTTGGGTCTCATTTCCTTTCTTTGTTCAAGATTTCTTGGTGTCTTCCTGGTTCGATTGTCCCTCTTCCCTTCGGTTGGAGGTACCTGTCCTTTTCTAGCAGGTTGAAGATTCCTTGGAAGTTAACTCCCATTGCAATTTGTTGGGGTTTGTGGAAAGAGAGGAAAATGCGCATGGTCGATGGGGTTGAGAGTAATATGCAAGAGCTTATTTTTAATATCTTCGATTTGCTTTTCTTTTGGAGTAAGCAATTTAAGGAGTTTAGGGGCTTCTTCTTTGATGATTTTATGTTTAGATGGGAAAATGTAATTAGGGAGTGATCGTTGTCTGTATTCTTCTTTAATAAATTTTCACTAATACAAAAAAAGAAGAAAAGAGAATTAAAAAAAAAAAAAAAAAAAAGAAAAAAAAGAAAAAAAAGAAAAGAAGAAGAGCCGACTTGAAGTTGAAATCTGTGTTGTTCGCTAAAATCATTATTTTCAGTCAACTGTTTTATATAGTTAGTAATGTTAGAATGAACTTTTATTTTGTGTCAGTGGTTTTCATGTTGAACATGATTCACTGTGTGGTTGGATCATCCAACATGATATGCATATGGGCCCCACAAATAGGAAGTACAATACGGAGTAAGAACGGTTGAGTGTAGACCAACCTATATGTGCATATGCTGATATGAATATAAATATACATATACATATACATATACAAACAAGTAAAAAGATTTGTAAAATCATCTCTATCTTAAAACTATATATTTGTATACAAGTAACATAAAGTTCGTCAACAATATACAATACGATGTCTGGAAAGACAATTTTTCGAAAACGTCTATGTGAATGTTCTGTAGCTTGCTTCTGAATTTCTGATCTGTTAATTGCAGCTGCTATTTCGATACTGATTTGAAGTGTAACTCTGACTCTGCTTGTAGGTAAAATGGCCTGCAAGCTGTATGAGCAGTTAAGACGGGAAGCAGCAGCTTTGAAGATACAGAAGAATTTGCATCGATATATTGCCAGGAATTCCTATTTAACACTGCAGTCATCTGCAATCACATTGCAGACAGGCTTAAGGGCAATGGTTGTACGTGATGAATTCAGGTTTAGAAAGCATACTAAAGCCTCAATCATTATCCAGGTAACATTGGCTCCCTGTGCTACGTAACTGCTTTTATTTGTTTCTATTATCCTTTAGTAGTGAAAGTGGTCTATGCCACTTTTACAATGGCATTCATCATTCTGATATGCTTGAAGGGAACAATTTTTTTTCCGTACCTTTTAGAACTAACATTAACAATCCATTTTTTTTGTGGATTTGGATTTTGAGTTATAGACCCATATTTATTGGTGACTTTCAGGCTCATTGGCGTTGCCACAGAGATTATTCGTATTATAAGAGTCTCCAGAAAGCAGCAATTATTTCTCAATGTGGTTGGAGAGGAAGGGTTGCTAGGAGAGAACTCAGAATACTCAAAATGGTTTGATCTAAATCCTTAATATGGTTTTGTCACTCTTTACGAAGCCATGATGCATCACGTGGTCATAAATTTAGGAATGTGGACTAGTAATCATTAATGTGAATGTCTTCAGGCTGCAAGAGAAACTGGAGCTCTTAAAGAAGCGAAAGACAAACTAGAAAAGCGTGTGGAGGAACTTACATGGCGTTTGCAGTTTGAGAAACGATTAAGGGTAATGAGTATTCTGTTTTTTGTGTTTGTCTTTCACTTTTTAAATATCAGTTCACTGATTTTTAGGGGGTGAGACAAATTACGGGACTTCCATGTGTGATTATGCTTTGCTTCAAAAATACAGACTGATTTAGAGGAGACAAAAGCCCAAGAACTTGCCAAGTTACATGATTCTTTACTTGCTATGCAATTGCAATTAGAAGAGGCAAACCTCAGGATTATCAGGGAGAGAGAGGCAGCTCGAAAAGCTATTGAAGAAGCTCCTCCAGTCATTAAGGAGACCCCTGTTTTAGTTCAAGATACAAAGAAGGTTGATTCATTGACTGCTGAGGTTGAGAACTTGAAGGTAGACCCACTAAACTCGAATCAATGGCCTACTATAATATTCTAATATTGAAAAAAAGTAAAGAAAAATCGATTTCTAGGGTGGTCCTTTGGGCTTATTCTTAGTTTTTTGTCCTTTTTTATATTTCATGTTTTTCTTGCTTTAGGCCCTGTTTAGGTAGGTAGTTTTGATTTCCTTTTCTGTTAAGGAAAAGAAGAAAGATTATGTACTGTTTATAAAATCATCCAAAAGTATATACCTACCATAACTAATACTCTTGGTAGACGCAATTTCTTTTGGTTTTTTATTTTGCCCCTCCACATTTCTCTCTTTTAAGGTAAAAAAGGACAATACCTTTGTTTTCTTCTTCAAGTCCTGTGTAAAACTACAACATGAAGTAGTGAAAGAATAAAACTAGAAAGGGAGGGGAAAAAAGTTTCACGAAAAAAAAAAAAAGTTTCACGAAATATATTTGATTTTGTTATTTACTATTGAATTTGAAAGCTTATTGATTTTCCCTATAGGAGTGCACACTTTGAAGTTTGGTATTTTTGAGATTATCCATTTTAACAGGATCCCTTTCTAAAGGTATTACTGTCGATGTTGCTTATGGACATTTAGCCTAGGGAGGTTACTGTTTGCTGCCAAGCTAATTTTGAATTTAAAATTTTGTCTAACGACTGGATGATTTTGAGTTCCTGAAAACGGGCATTGCAAGTCATTGCATGCAAGCATAATGCCTCCATGCAATGCCATACAAAAATGTCAGAAATAATGTGAAATTGCACTAATTATGATAGCACGGTAGAAGACTTGCGTTCTTATATCCTTGAATTTTTTAGATGCCATATTTTACATGAAATTTATGCAGTAGGTGTTGAATGTTGATGGAATTCTATGGAACTGCTAGGGTTGGTCAATCCTTCCTCATAATTTGAAGGGTTCCAAAATTATTTGCATGAAATGAAGGTGATCTTCTGATTCAAATAGTAGAAATCATAAATAAGTAATTGAAGTGCAAGTAAATATATATATATACAAACCTCAGGTTATGAAGCATAGAACCAATATGTTCAAATTCTTTTATAGCATGTCTTGGTACAACTTTTTTTTATCTTGAACTTGATTTCAACAAGCTATTCATATAAGTACTTTAATGGAACCATCAGTTTTACTAATTAATATAAATAGAATCATAATTGTTTCGTTGCTTGCCATTCAAAAGCAGTAGATTTTGGTTCATGAGTTAAGATGCTAATTTATTACGAGCGCCACTATTCCAGTTCATGTGAGCCACATGTAACTTCTATAAATTGTACAGGCTTTGCTGGTATCAGAAAGAAAAACAGCCAAAGAGGCCAAACAAGCATATGCTGATGCTCAGGCCAAAAATGGTGAACTGGTCAAAAAGCTTGAAGATGCAGAGCAAAAAGTGGATCAGCTTCAAGATTCCATGCAAAGGTTTGTAAAATGATATGAGAAACAAAACCCTTTGGATATTCGAAGTGTGATGAATTGGTGACATGACTTGGTCCTTAACCAAGTTATCTCAGGATTTCACCTTCCTTATGACTTATTTCAACTAGGAGTGGCAAGCACAGGCCCAACCTTTCCTTGTACGAGACTTAGCTCAGGATTACAGGTCCCTTGGGTTTACTCCACCTCAACCAATCATACACACACACACAAAGGCAAAAAGAAAAGAAAATCTATCCTGTCAAGGCAATTTAGCCGTAGATAGGAACAATGGCTAAAATGTAGTGAGTAGAGAGTCTTTCTCTCTCCACCTTTCTGAAGTGGTTATGTTTTTATGACTCAGACTCGAAGAGAAACTTTCCAATATTGAATCAGAGAATCAAGTACTTCGTCGGCAGGCACTGGCCATTTCACCAACTAGTAAAGCTTTAGCTTCACGGCAGAAAACAACCATCTTTCAGGTATCCATGGCATGAAAAAATATTGTACATTTTCCTGAATCTTCACATTTATGGTCATGAAAACAAGAACTTGATTGGTTCTCTATGAATCAACAGAGGACTCCTGAGAATGGAAATATTCAAAATGGAGAAACAATGGTGACATCGGTTAGATCTTGTTACCTTTTGATATATGCTACATTTGATCTATCTTCTAGGAGGTAAATAAAGAATGCATTATGTTCCCATCCTTCTTTTAAATGTCTCAGGATTTAAGTCTGGCTGTATCTAATCCATGGGAACCAGAAACAGAGCAAAAGCCCCAGAAATCACTTAATGAGAAACAGCAGGTAAGAAGATCTCACGCATAATATAAATATAAATTTTATTTGAGGAGTGCACAACATGTTTGGTATTCCATTTTGGATTTAACTTCTCCAACTTTTGAGGGTTCATTTTATTTTAGTGATCCAATTTCTTGCAATTTGTTTTGTTTGTACAGGAGAACCAGGATCTGCTCATAAAGTGTATTTCACAAGACCTGGGATTCTCTGGGGGAAGACCTGTTGCTGCTTGTGTCATATACAAGTGCCTTCTTCATTGGAGGTCATTTGAAGTTGAAAGAACCGGTGTTTTTGACCGTATCATTCAGACAATAGGCTCATCTATAAATGTATGTCAAAATTCTGAGTTGAAGGATTTCAGTATATATATAAATTACAAATACAATCAATTTACCTGTACTGCCTCACTCCATTTAGTATTTTGTCATGTTACTGATATTTATAAATTTTATGCTGCTGAAGGCCCAGGATAATAATGACATATTATCCTACTGGTTATCTAATTCATCTACATTGTTGTTGCTCCTCCAACGCACGCTGAAAGCAAGTGGGGCAGCTAGCTTTACTCCACAAAGGCGGAGATCAACATCAGCTTCTCTGTTTGGGAAAATGTCTCAAGTAATAAGCAATAATTTTATTTTATCTTTTCCTGAAGGAGTGCCTATTCTTTCTTTTTTATTATTTGCCCAATCTTCCAATGTTGTCAAACTCTCTTTAGGGACTTCGAGCATCTCCACAAAGTGCCGGGCTCTCATTCCTTAATGGTCGTCTGCTTGGTGGACTGGATGACTTGCGACAAGTGGAAGCCAAATATCCAGCTTTACTGTTCAAACAGCAGCTCACAGCCTTCCTAGAGAAGATATATGGAATGATAAGAGACAATCTGAAGAAAGAGATTTCCCCTTTGCTTGGACTATGTATCCAGGTAAGAGAGACTCTATTTTATTCAATAAATTAGATTTTTCTGAGATACATTAGATATACCCAGTACTACCATAATTAGATTTTATCAATCTGAGCTCTTCCATCAGTTTCCATAGAGGTGATCTCTTTGTTCCCAGAATAAATTTGATTGAATGGTCTTAAGCATCCACAAACACAACAAAGCCTTATCCCAAAGATTTGGGGTTGGCTAAGTGAATCCTATTCCTCCAATCCACTCTGTCCAAGGCCAAGTCTTCTGTTCTTGATGCTATAGCATGAACATAAATCAATGTCTGATCAGGATTCATGTTAGGGTGTGGCAGGTTTTTACATCGGTGCCAACCTGACGTAACCCTCATCCTTCTGGGCTTGGGACTTGGCAGGAGGAGATGATCTTTACTACCCAATAAACAGATTTTTCTGTTAACCCTTTTCCTTAAAATTCTGGCCATCCAAAAAGGATAAAATTGGTTGGTGCTTAAGATGATTAGGTTGGCTGTTTTTGTCCCCCTTCTAGAAAGCTGTACGGATGGGGCCCAGAAATTGTACATTGGATTAAGAACATGCACCACATTATGGTATGGTCCTGTGCTAAGAAAAGTATGATAGGATCAAGACCAACTATGTGCCCTTTTGGCAAGAAGTTAGAATTGGTATAAGGTCAAGTATCTTACTGTTGAATTAAATTTGTTTTAAGGAGCTTATTTCTGACGAGCTTTTAGCCTGATTTCTTTTTGGAAATGGTTGCTATTTGAGTTCCATGGCAGTGTCATTTGGTGTGTTAAAAGTGCCAAGTTTTGGTGAGGATGATCTCCCCAACAAACATACCAATTATTGAACTTCTAAGTTCGAACCCTATCAAGTATGTATTACAAGTTGAAACATTCTCCATATCCCATATTGTTGACGTGGTTTTGTTGATAGGAGTATGTGGGCCCATGTGAGATGAGTCAAAGGCTTCTTTTGGCAAGAAGTATCTTCTCACCATGGAGATCATCGTGGCCAAGTTTTGAACTTCTAGCTACAAACATCGAAATTAGGAATATGGGCAGATAGGATTAGTAATCTAGACAAGGTGCTCTTGATATCAATCTCCTTTGGGAGAGTTACATTCCCAAGCTGTCAGTCTCCTCTCAGATCTCTCGACCACGGGATCCCAAATTACCAAGTGTCCAAATATCTGCATGTATATATTCATTTTGGCTACTATTTAAACCATGTTTGCTTGTGTCCTGTTGCAAGTGTTCTATTACATATTTGATAGGTCATACAAACCAACTACATGACTCGGAATGTATGTCTCTCCATTATGATGCAGGCACCGAGGACATCCCGTGCAAGTTTAATAAAAGGATCACGTTCACAAGCAAATGTTGTTGCTCAAAAAGCTTTAATTGCTCACTGGCAAAGTATTGTCAAAAGCCTGAACAGTTACTTGAAGACATTGAAAGCCAATTACGTGAGTTCTGAAATTCCAAATACAGTAGGAATGCAAGTATGATCATCCTTCTGAAGACTTGATGTCTCTCTTACATTTTCATTCTTTTCAGGTTCCCCCATTCTTAGTCCACAAGGTGTTCACTCAGATATTCTCATTTATCAACGTTCAGCTCTTCAACAGGTAAGTGTGTTCAATTATTCTCTTCTTGACACTTTAATTAATCTAATTATGCAAGAATTTAACCCAAATTATTGCATTTTGTAGTCTTCTTTTGCGGCGTGAGTGCTGCTCATTCAGCAACGGAGAGTACGTAAAAGCGGGGTTGGCTGAATTAGAGCAGTGGTGCATTGATGCAACTGAAGAGGTGAGCACAAATCAAACCCTTTTTCCTAAATTTTATTTCAGCAATCTTTATGAAGAATTTGCCTAAATTCCAAATATACACAGTACGCAGGCTCGGCTTGGGATGAACTGAAGCATATCAGACAAGCAGTTGGATTCCTGGTGTGATTCATTAATCCGGTCTTTTAATACTCATAATTTGTTATAATTCCATTTTTTTTGTTTTGGCTTACCGACCTATTTTTTATTTTAATTTTCTGATAAATCAGGTCATACATCAAAAGCCCAAAAAGACCTTGAATGAAATAACAAAAGATCTCTGCCCTGTGAGTGACTCTTCCATTTTAACTTCAATACTCCTTTCTGAAACTTGTCTTATTTTGGTTAAAAAGAAAAAAGAAACAATAATTCTTTGCTTTGTCTTTCAGGTACTCAGCATACAACAACTATACAGGATCAGCACAATGTACTGGGATGACAAATATGGCACTCACAGTGTGTCTTCAGATGTAAGTTAATTTGAATTAGTTGTAACTTGTACAACCTTCAGCGATCTCGAATACAATATCCAAAGAGAGGTGCTATTTGCACCCCGACTTTTACTTATTACACCACATTAAAAAAAAAAAGTCAATGACTGAGAATAAGTGAAAGTTGGGGTACCAATAGAAACTCTCTCTTTCTTTCTCTCTCGCGCGCGAGCTTTTTTTGTTTAGATATCTATTTGTTAGATTTAGGATTTTATATGAGCCTAATCCTAATTGTAAACAACTGTTGTGGTTGTTTGAATGGTGTGTTTTAATCTTTAATTAGGGAGTGAAATAATTTAAGAAATTGGGGTGTAATCAATAAAATTTGGGGTGCCAATAGCACATCTATCCAAATTAATCTAATCTACTCCCATGCTTTCAAATTTCAACTGCCTGCTTCAAATCCTATATTTTGAGTTATTATAGATTTCAATTCTGTGGAATAAATCACTTAGAACTCCTCTCTTATGGTAGGTTATTTCAAGTATGAGAGTTATGATGACAGAGGACTCCAACAATGCTATCAGTAGTTCTTTCTTATTAGATGATGACTCGAGGTAACTTTCTTCAACATTATCACCACATGCTTTAACCTAACCAACTCTTGATCCTCTCTTCTGTGTACATTCATAAATTAATTATCACTTTGGTTCGTTTTTTGACTAATGCAGCATACCATTCTCTGTGGACGACATCTCGAAGTCGATGCAACAGATAGACATAGCTGATATTGATCCTCCACCCTTGATTCGTGAAAACTCGGGATTTGTATTCTTGTTACAACGTGCAGAGTGATCTACAATATCAGTGTTTCATCTTCAAATACGTTCCTAAATGTCCCCACCACCTGTGCATATTGTCACCTCCTTCCTCATCTCGAGGCATGTTATATATTATTCATTTCCCCTGCAAAACCAAGTGTATAGCACAACCAAAATGCTTTCAGCCCCACGTGTTAGGTTTCGATATTGGTTTATTTTCTGGTTCTCCATGTCAGTTCGAAAAGTGGGGTATTGTTGTTTGTTGGGTATTTAGGTCTCAATGTAATTTACGACAGTAGCCACATTTTTTTAAGGCAATTATTGTGGAAACTATTTGTAAGTAATGTAACATATTATCTTATTATTCATTTTTCATGGGATGGTCCTCGACAAAGACCTTAGCAGCGTTGAAGAAACTATAGTGTCGATATGGAGTTGGTATTGGTATTGATGAATATAATTTGTGAAAATGTAATAGAAGTCTCAATAGGTGATAAACAAAGGAAAAGTAGATTGGGATGCTTTGATCGTGTGTAACAGAGAAGTTATAAGGTCTTCACTCCAAAGGTTTAAGATTCTAAAAGAACGAGAGAAAAAAGAGAGTCGTGAAACGAGGAAATGAGAATTGATATGAACACACTTAAATTAACTAAAAACATGACTTTATATGGTTGAATGGCGGAACACGGTTTCGGAACAACTAAATGAATCCCATTTGAAATGAATTTTAGATCTCAAGCGATAGTCTCTTAAATAAATAAAGATTACATGCAATGGTTGTATAACCCTATGACTACATCCTAATTACATTAGATAATGATCTAGAGTATCATTGTTCACCATAATCTAACACTGCATTTGGATAGAACTTTTTGACTACTTTTACTCTTGCGGGGAGTTAGCAAATGTTTGGTTAGGTTTTTGCTTTTTGTTGAGAAGTTCTAAAAATCTACTCTTGCGCTGAGAGATTGGACTTTTGCTCTTGCGCGGAAAGATGTATCCACATAGGGCCTAATTCTCTAGCATATAACTTCCAAACAAATGGTCATAGTCATCCTACATGATGTTCTTATGTGTTGAAGAGCACCCAATCACCTGACGGGTCCATGTATATTTTATAGTCTTGTATGGGGGGTTGGGGTTGGTATCAAGTTCAAGAGAAGGATTAGAAGTATATTTATAATCGTGTTAGGCTCTGTTGACTCAAGAAATATGACTCATGATATGACACAAGATCTTGACAGTGTAAACACACAATCTAATGGTTAAAAATTATTCTTGAGAGAAGTACCACTGGGATACGTATTGTGGAGATAGTCATAAATTCTTAATCACTGAATTTTGCATTTACACTACCATTTGCACTCCACTACTTAAAAATTTCCCTTTGCACTCTATTTGGACGACAATAGTCCAAAAATAATAAGGAAAATGTTACACTTAATTTTTTTTTCTTCTTCAACGATGTCCACAAAAATTATCATTGGTTCAATAATTTTTATAAGAAATTCTTGGTTGTACAGTGAGCATGTTTACAATTTATAGAGTCAAGAAGATGAAGCCATGTGGAGGTGAATAAGCCCTAAGTGCAATTAGTAGGTTAAAATAAAAGTTATAAAAAAAAATGCTTTTTTTTAAGAGATTCATGTGCATAACAAAATCACCAGTGGTGTGCAACTAGTCGGTCCATATTATTTATGGTGTCTTTCAATAGCAAAATCACCAATGGTGTATATTTCTACTTCTGTGGTGCGGTAATATCACAGCCCTTTCAACATCTTGGGTGCTCTTCTAGTACTCACCCTCGGAGAAGAGACTTTAGATTGGAGAGAGGAGAGAGAGAGAGAGAGAGAGAGAGATTGGGGGTTTATGTGTGCGTGTGTGAGAGCGAGCGAGCGAGAGAGAGAGAGAGAGGTGAGGGGGTTTTTGGTGTATGGGGGGGATTAATAAGGAGAAGAGAAGTTCTTCAACATCGCCTTGTTCCCATCTCAGAGCTGCTTACCACGATTGCTTCAACAGGTCCATTCCTCTCTCTCTCTCTCTCTCTCTCTCTCTCTCTCTCTCTATCTTAAAAACAATAATCATAAATACAGGTGGTACTCAGAGAAATTCTTGAAGGGTCAGTGGGACAAAGAGGAATGCGTCTCTGAGTGGCAGAAATACAGAAGTTGCCTCTCTGTATGTATTTCTCTCTTCTTTTATTTAAAATTTCCCCATTAATTGTAGTGTTTCTAAGTTCATAGATTCATATTTAATATTTTCTTTTCTTTTCTTTTTGAGTGATCCCATTTCATTTCACAGCAACATTTGGAAGATAAGCATCTGAGCCGATTCTTAGAAGCTGAAGCTGTCCATTATTCTCTAGATCAAGACGAGTCCAGCCGTCCATTTGGTGCCTCTGGTGTTTCCCAGTAATACATCTCCATATAAAGGTGATTATGATCAATTTTTAATGATTTTTTTTATTAAATTGTTGTTTTTGTTATGTTCTTAGCATCTTAAATTCGTATACCTTGGTTAGTTTTGAGCAATATCAAAGGGGCCGTCTTAGGATATTTAATGACCGGTCGGTTTACCATTACCCATTAATTTATTTTTATTTTTATGGTGACCCCACCATCTTTGAAAGTAGGACTAATACCTACGAATACACCCAACTACCACAAACTAGCACATCGGGTATAATTGCGGGGGAGGACTCGATGGTCCATTAGCCGATCATTTAGTAATAATTGTTAATGCTTTTTCAATGAATACCACAATGCCTTATCCCAAAGATTTGGGATTCGGCTAAACAAATCTTCCTCTACTCTACTCTGTCCCTAGCCAAGTCTTCTGTCAATGAGAGTGAGTTCATATCTACTTTCACCGTTTCCATCCAAGTTCTTTTGGGTTTTCCTCTTGCTCTTTCAAGACCTTCACCTTCAATATTTCTTCAAATTGGGGTCAATCAACTTCCTCTTAGTTTACCGCTTATTGGAGCTACTCCTACATTATCCTGAATGTATTCATTTCTAATTTTATCTTTTCTAGTGTATTGGGTCAAATACAATATCTTAGCTTACGTGGATAAGGCTCTCGATTTTCATGCCCCACTCCTCATTGTGGTGGGGTATTTATAGCCTATGAAACATCCTTGTTTACCTATGTTGAGGTGCCATGCCGCCTTCCCCTTCAGCTAGTTTCGAAGTGGGATGCGTCCTCTCATTGGATGTAGGGTGAGAAAAATATTGGCTCTTCCCCTTTTGCTTGGTAGATTGTAGCGTCCCAGATGGGTTTTGCCTTGTTGTTCCCAATTGCCCTGGCGATCTAGCAAAAGCTGTCAGGATGATGCCACGTCGCCGTCATGGTCGTTGTTATTCCCCCATCAGCTGTCTTTGTCCCTTTACATTTTACACCGCCCACACTAGTCTCTCCACTCATCCATCTAAACATCCTAACCTCTATAATTTCATTAGCATGATGCTTTTGAGCTGCCCAACTGCATGGGAAAATTATATCGATGGTTAATTTGATTTTAGTTGGATTAATTTTTAAATTTTGCACAATAAAGGTCAATGTGGTGTTATACTATTAAGAAGGGCAATAAAATGGTGTTATCAGTCTCATAACAAGCATTAGTTCCTTATGTTGTCAATTTCTTTTCTATGATGAAAATTATAGAAGTTGCAATCATTTATTTAAGAGAGCTGCAATTACACTGTTATAACTGGCATCGAGGATGTCGATAGGGTCTACTTTACACAGATGTGATTCATTGTGAGGACTATACTATGTTTTTCTCAAGGAAAGATTTTTTTTCCCATAACCGTGAACAACAATCCTTATCCCAAATATTTGGGGTCAGCTAACAATACCTGACTCCACTCTTTCCAAAGCCAAGTGTTCTGTTTTAGGACCTCAACTTGAAGTACTGTTTATGTGTACAATTACTAGAAGTATCAAGTTATTTTTGAGATTTTCTCTTGTGTAGGGGTTATGCTTGTACCATTTGAATGATATGATAATATATCTAATCCTTATCAGAAGTTGTGATTTATTTCCATGTTATATTTTCTCTAAATTATTCCATCTTTCCATGGTCACAGACAACATCTGCATGGTTAATTCATGCCGCAGATTGTTTGGAATGTTACAGTTAACAAGTTAGCTCTGCATGAATTTCATTTCACTAGAAAGAAGTATGTTTTCATCTTCTGGTGAAAACATCACAAATATAGAAATAGTTGTTTTTGTTTGACTTTTCATGTCTTATGACTTGCCTTTAAAAAATTGTGTGATATTATGGATGCTCATGTCCTCTGTGGTTTACTGGGGCTTATCGAAGGAGAGGAATGGGTGGCTCTTTGAAGGGAAGGAGTAGTCTTTGTAGGGGACCACTATTAGTATCTTGGGTTTTGTGTTCTATTGGTTTAGATTTTTTAAAGAGTTTAGAGGTGTCTGTTTTGAGGATTTTCTCTTTACACTGTGTTTGGATTGAGAGAAGTGGAGAGAAAAGAAGAGAAAAGATGTGAGTTTCTTTCCATTTCTTCTGCTTGGATTGTTAATTCAGGAGAGAAGAGAAAACAAGTGGAGAGAAAAAATGCTGAGTTTTGTTTCTATCCAAAAGTGGAGAGATTCGGAGAGAAGAGAAGAGAAAGAGTTTAAAATATTTTACAATTCCAACTTTGCCCCTGACCATCTCCAAAAATTCCGAAGAGAACTATTGTTGGCATGCCATTTTTTTACTAGTTACACCCCAAGTAAAACATAAATAAAATCTGATTTCAGAAATCCTAGAGACATCAAATAACCAAAGAGACAGAACTCAAGGGCTCTATTCTACTCAAATGCAGTAGATGTCCACAAGTTCCAAAGGTGAAGAGGTATGCAATAAGCTATAATTTTCAGTTTATCAAGTATGAGTTTGATGATCTATGTTTGAGATCTTGAATTTTTTCTATTCTAGAATTTCTTTACTTTCACAAATTCTTCTAGTTGAAAACAATTGTAGTTCAATCTGATTTCGATTTCATTCTCAAATATTAGATGAAACTTATTAAATTCCTTAGATCTGCACTGAGATCTCTCAACAAGATTTAAGTGAAAAAAAGTCAAAAACTAAAACCCTAAAGCACATAGAAACCATACCTAAGACATGGGTTCTCATAAAACCAACTGAAGAACAAAACCCAGAGTTTCTTTTCTCCACAAATGCTATCGAAAACCCAAAAGTTAGTAAGGATTTTCATGCTTACCAAGGGTCCTTGGGTTCACCTTGTGACATCAAAAAACAGGATCCGATGCTTTAGGGTTGTGGAGGACAAAATTATATGAACTTTGAATTTTTTTTTTTCTTCAAAAAAAGTTATTTTTCACTGTTGCATTTTAAAATTTAATTTTGGAGTTAGGTGGAACTTTGGTAGCTGTCCATTTTCAAAACCTTAGATCAAGCCCAAAAGATTTTTTATTTTTAGTTTTTTAGTGAAATTTAGAGGGCTGTGGTGTTGGATTGCTAATGTGGTCATCCCTTGGAGCAAAATGACCCTTACAATAATGGATTCTTCTTTTTACGGAACTTACCTTCCAATACTGGATTCCATTGTTGTAAGTTGGAACCTGAAGATTAACATGATCTTTGAATGTGATGAAAGACTTCCTTGTGTTCTCTCTTATTTCTGTATGACGAAGCGATAGCCTTATCGTCTACGTTAGTTTTAATGCATTTTTCATTGTTTTTGTTAATACACGTTTCATCTTCCAGTTGCTTCTATGACACAAAAGTAGACTCAATTTTTACTCCAAGTATTTCTCTTGTTGTCAATGTCGATGATGATGTTCTTGTTCTTAGTATTGACCTTATAATCATTATAATTACTAGTTGGTGTTAATAAAAAAATGCACTTCTGGACTAGAACTCTAGAATCTGTGTTGGACACCAACAAATGTGTGTCCTTGCCACTGTCATATTACTCATGAATACCCTGAACCTTACTAATTAAAAGCATAGCAAGGTAATCAATCGATCAAAATCAATGCCATCTTCATTTGTATCCTCATTATCTAATACTTAATCGGTAAAATGATCACCATCATCTTTTACAATGTCATCTTGCCTTACTACTGCATCAAGGTCATCTTTTGTTTTCTCCATTTAAATTACAAAGTTTATGATTTAGTCGCGATGTTCATGATTTAGTCATGAAGTTCGTGAAAGTCAAGACTTTTTGAAGAAGTCATGATTAAATCAGTTAAGGAAAATATCACGATTTAATCGCGACCTTTTCAATAAGTTGCAGATTTTGGTGATTATGATAATGCCGAACAACTTAGAAAGAGAGAGTGTGTGACAAAAATTGATGAATCAACGTAGGACTAATGAAAAATGTTGTAATGTTATACGGATGGAGCCTGAAGCATTTGAAACTTTATGCAATGTGTTTCGAACTTTTAGTCGACTCACTCACATTTGACGAGCGACACTTGAACAACAACTTTCCAAATTTCTTCATATATTTTCGCTTAATGTAAAGAATCACACCATTTCATTTTCCTTCCGTCATTCTGGTGAGACTATAAGTCTTCATATTCATCGTGTGTTGATAGCCATAATATCATGATGGGAACTCTATCTTAAACAACCTAATGATTCAAAAGTTTCTCCAGAAACATTCAACAATAGTAGTACCCATACTTCAAGGTAAACACAACCATAATGAACTTTATGATTCTTGACTTCCTTTTATATAAATTTCATTTAAATAGTTGATTTCATATTTTCTTTATAGATTTTGATATATTGCATTAATATCAAGATTGCATATGTGCACTAGATGGAACACATATTCGTGTGAAAGTTCCTTGTAGAGATGCACCAAGATATCATGAAAGGTAGGAATATCCGACACAAAATGTGTTGCCGACATGTTCTTTTGACTTGAAATTCACATGCGTCTTACCTGGATAAGAAGGGACTGCCTTAAATTTAAGGATAATTAAAATGCACTAACTAGAGTAGATAATTTAAAAATCCCTGATGGTAACCTTTTTAGCTATTAACATAGGTTTCATTTATCTAATTAGAAACACCCTTGTAGTTATGACTCTCAATCTTAATAGGTAAATCTTACCTTGTTGATGTTGGATATATAGGAGTGGACTTATCACTCCTTGCAGAGGTGTGCGTTACCACTTGAAAGAATATTATGTACATGCACTAAAAAATGCTCGGGAAATATTTAATCACTGACACACTTCCTTGTGCCACGCAATTGAGGGATGTTTTCGAGTATTAAAGAAAAGATTTCTTATTATAAGAAGTACAACAAAGCCCACCAACTCAGTTGACATGCAATAATAGATAATTTTAGCATATTGTATTTTCTATAATTTTTTAATAAGTGTTGATTCTGACGACAGTCTTATTGTCGAAGTAGAACAAAAGAAAATGAATGAGCTTGAGTCTTAAGAAGTAGTTCGTTTTTAAGACAACGATGATGAGGACTCTAGATATGGATCAATTTTAAGGGATAACATAATAGCTGTCGTATAGAATGACTATGTATTGAATCAAATGTGATTTTGAATTTCTTTTATTTCATAACATGCGAAGTTACAATTGAATGCTTGTATTGTTTGACTATGTTCACATGCAATTTTAAATTTTGGTTGTGAACTTATTTGATGTTGGATATATGCTTTGGATGCTTTATCATGTTTGCATAATAACTTATTATGTTACAAATTGTGGCTTATTTAATTACTACAATTATTTGTTTATGTATATATTAGAAATGAACAGGCCAAAGGTGAACAAAGCAGATAAGAGACATGGTTGGAAATGGACTGAGCAGATGGATGAGATTCTCATTGATGCATTTGTCAGCCAGAATAACATAGGGAATAGAGTCAATGGGACTTTCACAACCACAGCATATAATAATATTGTGAACGAGTTGATCGAAAGGCTTGGGCAGGAATTCAATAAACAACTTGTGAAGAATCGTATGAAAACAATTAAAAAAAATTTCAATGAATGTTATGATCTTTTCAAAGGTGAGATGAATGGTTTTGCATGGAATCGAGTGACAAAGATGTGGGATGCTGAGCCTGAAATTTGGAAGGAATTGATTAAGGTTAAATTTTACTACTAACTTAAACTATATCACTTTGATTTGTTTGTTAACATGAAATAATGTTTTTAATTTTTTTTTTCTTTATTGTTATAGGCAAAACCTGAAGTAAAGAAGTGGATGAATACACCTTTGCCTAACTATGAAAAGTTAGCAAAACTCTTTGAGAAGGATAAAGCAACAAGTGAGGGTGCAGAAATTGTGAGTAAAAAAGCAAAACGAGGGGAAAATGAGATGCAGATAGGTGAGAAGATGGAGGCAGGTGGGGATGGTAGAACAATTATTGAAGATGTTAATCATATGATGGCAAATGATGATGTTTTTTTAGAGATCTTTGAAGGTACACATGACATGCATGATCGAAGTCAACCAGCAACTCCTCGTGAAATAGCTTCTACAGCAGCTACCAAGTCTACAACCTCATCACATTCCAAAAAGAGAATTGCATCATCTTCAATAGATTACTCAGGATTAGAGGATTCAATAAGAGAAGTTGCATTGGCAATCAGCAAAGGAAATGAAATTCTTCAGAAAAGAAATGAGATTCTTGAAAGGAGTAGATCACGCGTTTACATGGAGGGAGATGTTTTTGATGAGTTAGTAAGATTAGGAATTGATTCAGAATTACTTTATCGTGCCTACTCTTTCCTCGTTGAGAAATCAGGAAGGATGAGGGCTTTCTTTGGTTGCCCGGCTGAGAGGCGTATGGGATACTTGATGATGATGCTCAATAGTGCTGGTGACTCTTGATTCATAGGCTTATGTCATTGATAATACATATGGGATGCTTTTTGTGATATAACTACTTTTTATCAGTTTTTTGTGATGTAACTTAGTTATAACTTTGAGGATGCTTTTTAGAACATATAGACTACTTTTTATATTAGTTTGAAATCAATATATATGTTACTTTTTCTTTATTGGAAGTCATTATATAGGTTTTAAAATTTTATTTGAATATATGTTTGTATGGTATTTGATTGGAAAATGATGATTTATCATATTTTTTTTATAAATAACTGTTGGTGTTTATATTCTGCACCATTGTATAGTTAAAACTTTTTTCTTTAAACTATGAAAAGGGTATAATAGTTATTTGATTACATGGGAGAAACTTAAAATTGTTATATTTTTTTCTCTTGTCAATCCAAATAGGGTGGAGAGAACTTTGCAATTCTCCTACATGTATGACTTTTTTAGTATAAGGAAAATCCTGGAGCAACTTTGTTTTTCACAGCATTGATGTGATAGTCATAGATGTGTTTTCTTGAGATACAAGTAAAAATCATCTACGGTTACGTGCGCACTTCCTCAGAAATGTGAGAATCGCTGTAAATCCTAATGTTGCCCCAGCATTACTCTTAGTATAATTTGAAAGCCTTAACTACAATTTTACCACAAAATTCAAATGTTTCATGCAAATACTGTTCGACAGTTTTCTTCTTCTGTTTACCTCTCTCTCACACACACACACGCACAGACACACACCCCAAAATTAAATAAATAATTAAAAACAAAATTTACAATAAACAGTGTGGTAAATCTAAAGTTCTTTTCCTTTCCTAACTACCCTTTGTACATTTTAATAACTTTGGACTCGTTTCCAACTAAAATTCACATAAATAAAACTAAATTCAATCAATGGTGGATACTCCCAAAGATAGAGTAACAAGAGCCAAGTTAGCTTTTTTACCAGTATAAATTTTCTTGAATTTGACGATAAAAATGTTAAAAATAAATATAATTTATATTTATTTTGGATTGATTCAAATAAAATTAATTTTTAAAAAGGATATTTAAAAGTTACTTTATGTTTGATGTGTTTTTATTTAAGTAAAAAAGTAAGTATTGTGATTTGGAGCAATCCTATTGGTTGATATCTTTTCATATGGATTGAAATTTGTAAAAAATATTTTTGACTCTCGTTTTTATCTAAATAATTTGTAAATCCCACATTGTTTTTTTTTTTTATTTTATTTTAAAATTTTTGGAGGGATTTTTAAAATCTATAAGTAAAAACTTCTACTCACTTCTTTTTTTCATTCCAAAGACTCATTTCTTGAGAGCTCTTAATGACTTTTAGCCATATGAAAAAATTAAAATAATTTTTTGATTTTATATAATATATATATATGTAAGGGTACCATTGGATCCGAATAGATGTTTAGTGGTTCCAAATGGTACCATTGGATTTCAGTGTAAGGGTGACTCCCAAAAGACACATTCCAATGGGTTTTGTACCTATTGAGTTTTTTTGTCCATTTTCGAATGGATGAGATCATTGAAATTGTTCTCTATATATAAAGATCAATTTTATGAAGAAGTTTAATCTATCTCTTTCTAACTTTCTTCTTAATTAAACTCTTTTCTCTTTTTCCACAAAAAAAATGCATTTGTGTATCCAAGATTCTGTGTGACACATTTTCTAAAAAATAGTGTAAAATTTGAGGAAATATACAATTTTGACAAAACTAAACTCTATTGTAACTTGAAGATAAATTCGACAATAACCCATCTCTACATCTTTGATTTCAATTGGAGTGTGGGTGTCTGTTGTCTATAAGACAAACGTAAATTACTACGTGCCTCAAAACAATCTTTTTTCTCACTTTTCATCTACTTTTTTTTTTAAAACAAAGAATACATCAAAATCTATAGACTTGGTGAAAATAAAAAGTTTGAAAATAACTTCCATACCTTTGTAATGCACCAAAAATTACTTAATTTGGAGTTTGGAGGATAAAGTTATGGTCCCTAGAAGTTGATTAAGATTTTCTGGTCATTTTTGGTGCATTATTAACATTAAGGGTATTATAATCATTTTATTAGAATCCAGTCATAAAAAATTGTCAAATGAACATCAATTTTTGACTTATGTACTTTTGTAATGAACAAATTTTTGCTGGATATAATTTTTCAGGCTCTAGGCTTCTGCTTCTTACAAAGAACAACTTATGAAATTGGAGCTGACTTCTATAAAGAAGAGACCCTTACATGGTTTTTAAACTCGGTATCGCGTCTCGTCTCGTTCAGCTCCGATATCAAGTCATCTCGGATGAGTTTTTCGATACGTTTGAGACGTCTCATGAGATAACTCGAAAAATTGTACATGAGATGTAAAACTCGGTCAAAAAAATCACTTTGTGAGTTGGTCTCGTTCAACTCTAATACCGAGTTAACTTGAGCGATACGTCTCGGTCTCGAACGAGTTTAAAAACCATGGACCCTTACTCTCCAATTAAGATGTGACTCTTTAAAGGGCAATTATCTGTCATATTTGAAGACATGTCAATAATTTGGTACATTACATTCCAAATTTCAAATTTAAATTCGAATTTCAAAATCATTTCTCACTTTTGCTTTTTGTGATATCAACCACGGGTCCCCTTTTCAAGACTAAAACCAACAATTGTTAGTGTTTTTGGACTTTCTTAAACATCTAAAAGGAAAAAATCCAAAATAAAGTAAAATTGAAATATTAATATATATTTTTTATGTTTTCAATATAATATTGATTAAATTATAAAATTATAATATTGTTCAACTTTAAATTTTGATAAATATATTCATTTGGACTTGATCATCAAATAAAAGATTCATGAATTTATCATCTTATTACAATTCAGTGATTTTTGTCATTTATAATTTAATATATTGTAAAGGTACCTCTGTAATTTCAAGAAAATAATTTTCCATGAAACCCATATCTCATCATAATTTTGAAGATTAAAAAGATATATTTGTAATTCAATAAATTAACTGACGTAGGTACAAGAGTCACGAATTTTCTATTTTACGACGTTTTGATAAAAAGATTTTAATAATTAGTAGTTTAATTGTGTTGTGAGAGTATTATTTTTTTTTAAAATTTTTCTACCTAACTATTGTCAGGTTCTACTATTGGCAGACCAAGTTTTACTTTTTACACTATCAAAATTTTAAATTATTTATCACACCCCAATTAAATATTAAAAATCTACTCTTCAAACATTACAAAGTTTGGCTCAAACTATTATCTCAACATTATAACTCTTGTTGAAACAATTTCAATATTATATTTAGGCTCATATAAAATTTTAAATCCAAAGAAATCTATATCTAATAACTGAAAAAATTTCTATTGGCACCCCAACTTTTACTTATTACACATCATTTACTTATTTTATTTATGTGCTGTGGTAATATGACGCCCCCATCATATAACCGTAGATCATTGCCTTGGGATACAAAAAAAAAGATTTTGATTATGCGTATTCCAAGGCAAATGAACTACGATTCTGTGATGGGAGTGTATGTTAGAGGGAGCGTCAGAAAATCATTATTCTTTCTTTATTTTTAGTTGAGGTGTAAGAAGTAAACGTTGGGGGTGCCAATAACATTTCTCTCTTTTGACCATAGAAGTCAGGTCAGAGATGATTGGTTTTGAAAAATAAAATTCAAAATTTTGACTGAAGATGGAAGATGAGGGCATTTAAGTCATTTTGAATAATTTAGTAGAGTAAATCACGCTAAACGTGGTGAGGTAAGTCTAAATAATGAAAGATTAGAGAGGAAGGAAAGCATCTTAAAGAGAAATAAGACAACTAAGCCTTGCAAGGCTTTCCCAACTAACCTTTCAAACGAAAGACAAAATATTTATTTATTTATTTATTTTGTTACGCTTTTTTTTTTTTGTTTTTTTTAAATGTAAAATAATATTTGCAGAGAAATGGTCACGGTTTTAGAGAGAGAGTAGAGAGAGAAAGTAATTTTTAAGTAAAACTCGACCAAAAAACTTGAAATCATTTTTGTAAGATTTCGAGCTAGGGTTGCTCTTTCTGTCTCTCAAATCTTCGACAATTTTTTTGAGCACAGAAGACGAAGACGACGAAATCGAACCTGTAATTTAGGGTTTCTGTTATTCTTTACTGCACAGACGCGAAGAAATCGACTACTGGTAAGAAAATCCAAGCTGTTTTTCTTTTTTGGATTATTTATTTATTATTATTAATTTTTTTTTTTGTGATTAAGGTTTTTGTACTCGTTAATGAATTTTTTGTATAAGGATTCTCTTTAACTTGCATGGAATCAACACAAAATCATTTTTTTTTGTTCAATTTCACATACAAAAACACAGAAGAAAACTGAGGAATTATTTGTTTTGTGATCAAGGTTTTTGAACTCTTTAATGAACTTTTGATATAGGGATTCTCTTTAATTTGCATGGAATCAACAAAAAATCATTTATTTTTGTTCAATTTCACATACAAAAACACAGAAGAAAGCTGAGTTAAGTTAAGCTGGAGCTTTTATTTTATTTTATGAATATGATCTTTGTTAATTAGTTCAAATTTTTTAATTTTTCTGAAGAGATGATGTTGGCGAAAGTTGAATCTGGGAAGAAAAATGTTGGGGATGGGCGATTATTGCAAGAGATCGAGGCGTTGGGACAAGCACTTTATTTGAATAAAAACAATCCAAAAACTTTAGTTTCTGGGTCTAGTTTTCGATCCAAATCTGCTGGAAAAGCTCGTTTACCTGAACCGAAATTGAAACCTAGATTGGTTAAGGAAGAATCATCTCATAAGGATAAGAAATCGTCAATATGGAATTGGAAGCCCTTGAAAGCTTTTTCCCATATTCGAAATCGTCGGTTCAATTGTTGTTTCTCTCTTCAAGTACATTCTATAGAAGGGTTGTCATCGAGTTTTAATGATGTTAGTCTCTGTGTCCATTGGAAGAAGGATAATAGTGGGTTGCAGACTCGCCCAGGTAGGGTTTTTGAGGGAATCGCAGAATTCAATGAAACATTAACTCACAGGTGTTCCATCTACGGTAGTGGAAACGGGCCCCACCATTCAGCGAAATATGAGGCAAAATACGTCTTGTTGTATGTGTCAGTAGTTGGTGCTCCTGATCTTGATCTCGGGAAGCATCGGATTGATCTCACAAGGTTGCTTCCACTTACTTTGGAGGAATTGGAGGAGGAGAAGAGCTCTGGTAAGTGGACGACAAGCTTTAAGCTTTCAGGCAGAGCCAAAGGTGCTAATCTGAATGTTAGTTTTGGGTTTTTGGTTATAAAGGACAATCTGGCTGAATCTCGTGGTATCAAGAATGCTCCCGAACTTCCAAACTTGAAGCAGAATAGATTAAGTACGACAAATATTGGGATGGGTTTTGATCAATTTGATGGTTGGAGTGATCTTCGACGTGCTGGAAGCCTTCCAAGTGTCCCTAATCAGCAATCTCATCGGCCATCTCAATCTGTAGAAGATGTTAAGATACTTCATGAAGTTTTGCCAAGTTCAGGGTTGGAGCTTTCTAGTTCTGTGTCGTTGCTGTATCAGAAACTTGATGAAGGAAAAGTGGGTGCTTTTGCTTGTTCTAAGCCTGAGTTTGAGGTATTCTCGCTACATGTTGAAGATCTCGAAGAAAAGCCATGCTCTTCATGTGAATCTGGGAAAGAAAATAATGAAAATGAGAGTGAAGATACTGAGTTCACTGTAATTGAACAAGGGATAGAAATCTCAATGAAGGGAGAGGCGAAATTGGAAGAAAATACTTTGAAGACTGTCGGTACCCGAGTAGAAACTACAGAACTTGGGGAAACCCTCGAACAGGATAAGAAGCCTGACCCCCAAGATGAGACCTTTAGTGTAGGTCACAATTCCAAAGAGAGTAACATATTCACCGAAGAATCTCACATGGAGGAATTAGAATCAGCTTTTCAAAGCCTGTCAATTTTGGAGTCAGCAGAGCTGAATTCTTCTCAAGTTACGAATGAGTTTCTCGAGCAAGAAAAATACATTGAAGTTAAATCAAATTATAAAGCAAGTAAGGTGGGAAAATCCCTTAGCTTGGATGATGCTACTGAATCTGTTGCAAATGAGTTCTTCAGTATGCTTGGTATAGAACACAGTCCGTTTGTCTTGAGTTCAGATAGTGATCCCGAATCTCCAAGAGAGCGCTTGTTAAGACAGTTTGAAAAGGAGGCCTTAGCGGGCGGCAATTGCATATTTGATTTCGATATTGGAAAGTTGGACGAGGCAGAAATCAGTTACAATTCTCCAAATGGGTCTCACTGGGAAGACTTTTCGGAGGATTTTGAACTGTCATCGATTGTCCAAGCTGCGGAGGTAGAGCACCAAAGAGCAACACAGGAGTTGAAGAATAGAACTAGAGCGATAATGTTGGAAGATTTGGAGACAGAGGCTTTAATGCGGGAATGGGGCTTGAATGAGAAGGCCTTTCAGAGATCTCCATCTAATAGTGCTGGTGGGTTTGGAAGTCCAATTGATCTCCCCCCCGAAGAGCCACTTGGATTACCTTCTCTGGGTGAAGGTTTGGGTCCCTTTTTTCAGACAAAAGATGGAGGATTCTTGCGGTCGATGAATCCCTCACTTTTCGGGAACACCAAGAATGGTGGGCACTTGATTATGCAGGTTTCGAGTCCTGTTGTGGTTCCTGCAGAAATGGGTTCTGGTATAATGGATATATTACAGGGTTTGGCCTCAGTTGGAATTGAAAAGCTTTCTATGCAGGCTAAAAAGTTAATGCCCTTGGAAGATATTACCGGGAAGACGATGCAGCAAGTAGCATGGGAAGCTGTACCCAGTCTGGATGCACCTCACAGGTCTGCAAGTTCACTTATTGGCATTCTTTTTCATGAATTTTGAAGTAGCACATAAAATGGGTCGGATTTTATCTGAAATTCGAGTGATCCAAATTTAGTGGGTTTGAACCCTTGGAGTAGACCTGAATAAAAAATGTGTCGAATATTGGTTGATCTCCCTTGATCTGAGTCGGATACGGATCCATCCCTATATTCGCCTAGATCCGAATGATATATTGCTTTGAAAATGATATTTTTATGTTTTTTTTTTTTCAAAATATATATTTTTCTACTGCTTTAATACTTATAAAACAAAAGAATTATAATAGTAAAATAGTATAGAGATAGCAATTAGAAAAGAAATATAGCAAAATAAATGTTGAACAGTCCGAAATTATCCGAACTGAATTAAGTAATTTGGTTGGGTTGGATCCGGTTTTAGTGAAAGCAAAATTGTTCTGATACGGTTTTAGCTAATAGGATCCGAGTCGGATTCGGATATGGGTCCAAATATACTCATCCGGCCCAAACCTGACCCATTTAAGCCCTATTTTGAAGTACTCGTGGCTTTTCTTCCTCTAGTTTGCTGTTTTTTTACATGATAGCATTTTTGTTTTGTTATCTTTTCTTGTCACAGGCAGGTTTTGCAGCTTGAATCGGAGGTTGGACAAGAGGTATCTGGTCAGAGAAAGAAAGGTAAAGGAGGTTCATCCGGGCACCGGTCTATTAACTTGAATTCAAGCTCGTTAAGCGGAGAGACAGACTCAGAGTATGTATCTCTGGAAGACCTCGCTCCATTAGCAATGGATAAGATTGAAGCCCTCTCAATAGAAGGGTTGAGAATACAATCCGGCATGTCTGATGAGGATGCACCATCAAACATCAGTCCTCAAGCGATTGGTGAAATCTCGGCCCTTGAAGGAAGGCGGGCCCACATCAGTGGTTCTCTCGGTTTGGAGGGATCTGGAGGATTGCAGCTGTTGGACATCAAAGACGGTGGAGATGACGTTGATGGATTAATGGGTCTGTCGATAACTCTTGATGAGTGGATGCGGTTAGATGCTGGAATAGTTGATGAAGAAGATCAAATCAGTGAGCGAACTTCAAAGATCCTTGCAGCCCATCATGCTACTTGCACAGACTTGTTTAGTGGAGGGCGGAAGGGTGACAAAAGAAGGGGCAAAGGTTCCGGTAGAAGGTGTGGTTTGTTGGGGAACAACTTCACAGTTGCATTAATGGTGCAGCTTCGAGATCCTCTACGTAACTATGAGCCGGTTGGCGCTCCAATGCTTTCTCTAATCCAAGTGGAGAGGGTTTTTGTCCCTCCCAAACCCAAAATATACAGTACGGTTTCAGAAACTAGGAACAATTGCGATGAAGATGACGAGCCTAAAGTGGTTGCAAAGGAGGAGTTGAAGGATGAGATGAAAGAAGAGAAAAAAGAGGAAGAGCAAGAGCAAGGAATTCCCCAATTCAAGATCACCGAAGTACATGTTGCGGGTCTGAAAACTGAGCCTGGAAAGAAGAAGCTATGGGGTACCATGCCACAACAGCAGTCTGGGTCTCGTTGGTTGCTCGCTAACGGTATGGGAAAGAACAACAAGCATTCTTTGATGAAATCAAAAGTTGTTGCAAAACCATCTTCCCAAGTAACAACAACAGTACAGCCCGGTGATACCTTGTGGAGCATCTCGTCTCGTGTTCATGGCACCGGAGCAAAATGGAAAGAATTGGCAGCGTTAAACCCACACATACGGAACCCCAATGTCATATTTCCAAATGAAAAAATTAGGTTGCACTGAGTTGGGCATTTATGTGAAAGCCATTTGAATATGAATATGTGCAATGTTCCCAACTCCTTTCGATGTGGGGGTTTCAGTGTTGTGGTACGAGCAACTCAAACATTGGAACATCAAATAGTCTACTTCGGAATGGGGATTATAAATTCTAATGCATTAGTCGATTACCAGGATTGGACGACAACGATGGGATAAGCCTCCTGGAACGACCATTGTATTTTCTTAAAATGTAAAGGTAAATGGTTTCTTGTTTGCCTTTTTTATTTTATTTTATTTTTGTAAATCGAAACATGCAATGGAAGCATACATGCAGGTAGCCACAGCTTTGATGTTTTAGCTTGTAAATTTGTGTCCTTGTGAATGAAGTCTAGTTTGTTTTGTATCAGATAGCTTCTTTGTGCAGGGAAAATTTGAGTTGGTTCATGTCTGTTGCAACTTGCTATACTTTGAAAATTTTTAATGTGTTTTGGTCTTCCATTTAATTTTCTTAAAGTAACTTTCCAACCTTTGCTTATTTGATGCCTATGTGAAGGTTATTATCATAAAAATCCAATTTTGGTATGTCATCCTTTGAATTTGCTTTCTTATGCTTGTCGAAACGTGCTCATTTTAACAGCTTTTTTGGATATATTACTCTGGGTGAAGCTGAGGACTGTTATTTGTTTATTTATTTGGTAAACGATTACGGTTTAAGACTGCTCTGCCGGTTGAAGATCTTTGTGTTTGAATGATGATAGCCTCACCCATCATCTTCTACGTATTAAGATGGAAAAGAGAGACCCGTCTCTTTATGAGGTAGTGTGAATGGCTTCGATTCAATTGAAAGTGTTAGGGTAAGAAAAATAAGTACGATCAAAGTTTAAAACCCTCATTGAAATCTTTCAAGATGCAAAGAAGAGGAAGAAATGTGAGAGAGAGAGAGAGAGAGAGATGAAGAAATAGTTCGATACCTTTAGGTGTGTGCAATAAGCAATAGAGGTTAAAACAGATTTTTTTTTGAAAGGTTAAAAATGGATTTATTCGGTGTGTGCAAAGGGATATTTTAAAGATAATGTGGGTATCACAAAAAAATAGGTGAAATGAACCATTTTGATAGGTGCAAATAGACCGATTTTTTAAGTAATCTGTTTTCAACTTCTTATGAGGTTCCAACTACCTATCACTTTTAGGTTTCCCTTTAAAGAAAATAGTAATAACCAACTCGTAAAATGCAAGTGTACCTGACTTGAAGATGAAATTTGGAACTTATTCAAAACAACTTAAAATAAATAAATTACTTGATCGAAATTAGAATAAAATCAATAATTTATCAGAGAAAAGTATGTTAGGAGTGTCAATGGATAGTCGATCCTCTTTATTTTAAAACTTCTTTTTATATTACAGATTTTTAACATTTTAAAATTAATATATTTAAATAAAGGACTTTTAGCATAGAAATTCCATAGATTTATGGTAAAGGGAAAAAATGTCAACTTTTTTTAACACTCAAAATCGGGTCAGCTAGATCGTTTATGTGCTAGATTCATATGGGCTGGTCCTGCTATGGAGAAAAAATGCCATTTAGTGAGATGGACCATAGTATGTCGACCAATAGAGGAAGGGGGTTTGGGTGTCAAAAATATCGGTATGTGAAACCAAATGGCCGTTATGAGATACACATGCATGATTGCTGCCAAGGTTGAAAACTTATGGGTTAAATGGGTGTATTTTAATTTGATTCGTAACAAAGCATTTTGGACAATGAAAACCCAGCTTGATGCATCTTGGTCATGGAGAAAAATTCTGAGCCTTCAATGCATGGCTCAATCTTGTATCACTCAAGTCCTTGGAGATGGTAACAACACACTTTTTTGGGATGATCCACGGCACTCAAAAGGCATTCTTAGGAGCAGATTTCCGCAACAATTAAGGTATGATTCAAGACTTCATTCGCAAGCCAAAGTTGCTGCCATCATCCGAAATGGAAGATGGAACATTCTGCAAAGAGCAAACAACTCTCTAAACTCAGTGTGGCATAATTTGAACTCTAAGGAATTCAACCTAGACGAGGATGATAAGGTGGTCTGGAAAGAAAGCTCTTTAGGCATTTTTTCTATTAAATCTGCATATTACCAATGCAACCAACATATGCCTATTGTCTCGTGGGCTTCCCTGCTCAATGGTGCTAAAATGGTGTCTCGACACAAATTTATCCTTTGGTTAGCTTTGTCGAATAGCCTCAAAACACAAGATTGGATGGTTAGAAGAAAAATCTTAAATGCTTATAACTATGGAGTTACTATCTGGAAAAAATTGAAAAGGAAGATGATGCTATCAACAACAATAGGGTCCTGGGCTACTAAAATTCCTTGGCTAGCCAAAGCCTTGAAGAATAATAAGTGGATCAATCATGTTAGAAGAGCTGTTTTTGCCGCCTTCATCTATCATGTTTGGCGTGAGTGGTGTGAAATGATCTTTAACAATACCTCTAGGCCTAAGGAAGATGTATATTTCTCCATTATTAACGATATAAGACTCAAGTTTGGGCTCTCCGATTATCAAATGGAAGATACTGACGCTAATAGAAAATTCTCTGAAGCTTGGGGTTTAGACCTCTCATTCGTACATAGACCTCTCGTGAGATGCATCTGGACAAGGGCAACCTCCAACTTCTTTAAACTCAACACAGATGGTTCCCTAAAAAGTAGTTTGGGGGGACATGGAGCTATAATTAGGGATGATCAAGGCAATGCAGTAAAGTTACTTTCGGAAGGTTGTCAAGGTAAATCGGTAATCTATCATGAGTTGGAAGCAATCCAAAATGAGCTAATTATGACCATGAAGATGAACATTGAAAATATTGAGGTTGCTGCTGACTTCTCAATAGCTATTGGATGCATCCAAGGTTATTTTCAAAGCCCGTGGTATGTGCGTAGGCTAGTGGAAGAAATTCAAAGACTAAGAACTCTGTTTAAGACTTGTACTTTTTCTTTTTTGCTTTAGGAAAACAAATAGAGTGGCTGATTTTTCGGCTTCCCATTGTAATGAAGTGATGATGATTGAATTTTCCCTGCCCCTAACTAGAGAGATTGATAAGTTAGTTAGTGAGGATGCGAGAGGAAATATTTACTACAGAATGTAATGGTCCCTTTAATTTAATATATCTGGTCTGGGGGTCAGCCTAAACCCCTCTTACCCTCAAAAAAAAAAAAAAAAAAAAAATCGGGTCATTTGCTACAATAACTCAAGTTTTTGGATAGAAATACCTCTACCTACAATTTCTAAATAGCCATATTGGAGCGCTCACTACCGAAGCTCTAGCTTTAAGGAATGATAGCGAACCTTGTAGATCTGGTCACTCTCGTGATCTATTGTACTTTTTCTCTAAATGTTATCACTCTTTCATCTCTTTCTTTCATTTATTTAAATTCGTTTACATATTCTTAGCAACTTTAATATATTTTTAATTATATAAATGAAAAATAATAGTAAAAAACTCAATGATTTCGTAAAATTTTTAAGGTATAATTCTTAAAATTTACCCAATGTCGAACCTCAACTCTAGAATGAATGTATTATATAGTCGAAGCTCAATGTTACTTGTCATCGAACCTCGATTTTGATGATTAGGCATAACAAAATATTATAATATATTTCAGTGTTGAGGTTCAATGATAGATAATGTTGACATTTGACACTATAATATATTCATTCTAACGTTGAGGTTCGACACTAGGTAAATTTTATGAACCATACATTGAAAATTTTATGAAGTCATTGAATTTTCAATTACTAATTTCCATTTATAAAACTATGAAAGAGAAATCTGTCAATGTTGAAAAGAAAATATAAATAATTTTAAAATAAATCAAAGAAAGAAGGAGAGAGGGATAACCTTTGGTAGAAAGCTCTAATAGATCGTGAATTAAGCATGAGAGTGGAAAAATCTATAAGATTCATTATCGTTCCTCAAAATTAGAGCCTCGTTGGTGAATTCCAATGACTATTTGATGGGTTTTAGTAGAGAGCTTGAGGATGTCTTTCTATTTCGATGGTATAAAAGGTTGGAGGGAGGAAGTTACAAATTTAAAAAATATTTTTCAAGGGATCACTAAAAGAATTGTAACTGGGCGTATTTTTATCAAAAAAAAAAAAAAAAACATAAGTTACTATAGCAAATGGTCATATTTTGAGTATTAAAAAAACAGTGGTCCTTTTTTTTTTCATTGCCAAAAACCTATGGAATTTTTATGCTAAAAAGTGCTTTAATAAACATTCTTCAATTTTTCATATAAACTAGTAAAACTTAAAATAGATCATCTCTTCTAAAATGAAAGTTTATTAGTTGTAATGGAGATAAATAGTCATTAACTCTTACTTTTATAGTAAAATAAATTATAACTAAATAGATATTTTTGTGGATTATATGTTAATTTTATAAAAGGTTTTTTTTTTTAAATGATTAAAAATATTTTTTTTTTGAGAAATTTACTAAACCAATGTTAGTTTTGTTGAAAAGCCAACATGTGCTAGTAGGAAACATGGACTACACTACACTTGATATGAGTAGGTTGAAAAGTCATAGTGCGCCAGTAACAAACGTAGGCCTCCTATGCAAAACGACTTGACATGCTCCGCCCCTATGGGAAACAGAACATGATGGAACTCCACCTAGAAAGTCTTCGGCCAACATGCAATGATGCCCTGGGGTGCGTAGGAGCGGGTCAAGTCCATATTGCAGTGGAGCAACAACAACGTCCATATCCAATCTATCTACTCCACAATTTATCCGATGACTTCACAGTTGCCAAACCAAAAAGCATCAACCATTTTTGATGAGATCCTGAAGTACTTCTTAGATAGCAAGCACTAGTCACTGGTGGGATTTCATAAAAAGCAATCAAACATAATATTGAAGAGAATGAATTTATTATAAAAAAATTAGATAATTATTTTATAATTTCTAAAATAGATTTAAAACGTTGGACTATACAATGTTTTAACTTTATGTCCTTTCTTGCAATTCCCACCTTGACTATATTACTTTTGCACACCTTTACTAGTACTTTCTTCATTTAAAAATATCACTTTTGCACACCTCTACTTTCTTCGTCTCTTCTTCCTCTTTCTTCTCTCTCTCTCTCACTCTCTTTTTTTTTTTTTAAATATTAAAAGATTTTAAGAAGAATTTTAAACTTTGATCCTACTTATTGTTATCTAAGTAGGTACCAAAATTGTTATGTAAGATTTGACAAATACCTATCTAATTTACTAAAACAAGTCCACTTTGAACCTATAGAGCGGAGTGGAAGGAAGAAGTGAATTTTGGTTTTTGTTCGATAGGTGATGGTGTGCAATAAGTACAAATAAAATGATAATTAAAAAAAAAATATATTATTAAAAAAGAGAATGGGTGCAATGAGTGATTTCGGTGTGTGCAAAATAGACCGACTCCTTCAATATCCATTTGAGGATGAATAACGATTGAATGTGTAATAATTAAAAAAAACAATGGGTGGCAATAGAAATTTACAAAACATGTATTCTTATATTATTAAAAGAACTGATAACGGATTCCATATTTTCAGACAAACATTCCTTTACACCATCCCGCAGTTCATACTTGATACTTGCAAACCAAAGACGAAGAAACAACAAAACACCAAAGACATAATTAAACACCAAAACCTAAAACCACCATCACCACCACCACCACCACCTCTTCAACAAGCCCTCCATGAAAGCTAACAATCAACCTTAACCACTATAATAACACGTTTCCCTGGCCTTGGTGCTTGAAATTTCTTTACAGTCACTGTAAGCACACCATGTTTACAAACAGATGATATTGTCTCTCTATCAGCATTCTTTGGAAGATCAAACTGTTATTTCTGAATACTGGTTTCTTTTATGGCAAAGTGAGAAGAAGTTAGAACAAACCTTATATTTCGAAATTGAATGTAAAAGAAAATATTACCTACAAAGAAATGGTTGAGGCGTGCACAAAGCACTGTCCTAAAACGAAATTCGCCCCTGCTACGGTACCACAGTCTGTAGGCGTTCGTTCTGCAGGATTCAACAACCCACGTATCCAAAAGGGTACTCTAAATTGGAACGTAACTTCGAACTCGACGATGTTGTGTGCTCTCACAACGAAATAATAATTTACTGATAATTCGAAAATACATAATAACAGAGAAAATCAAGTTGTTTTAAATCGACTAAACAATTGATATAAATAAAAGAGAAAGTGACTGTTTAGAACAGTCACAAACTGGTTCCGAACAGACACATTGTGCTGGTTCAGAATAGATACACTGGTTCAATTTAAATTTAAAAAACGTCTAGAATTTTTAAATAAAAACGTCTAGAATTTTTAAATAAAAACGTCTAGAATTTTTAAATAAAAACGGACCTTGAACGGGCCTATGCACGCACCCACGTGAGGTGTAAATCCGAGAATTTGCACCCCCCCTGCGCGCACGTTGTACGTGCGCACACGCATTAAGGTTTTCGGACCGGTGGATCCAAATTCCAATTAGAACCATGGGTTTTCCTCTTGGACCCCCGTGTACGCGCGTGAGCCCGCCCACTACTTCTATCCACTTTAAAGCTATTAGAAGCGTAACTACTTAAGAATTGCAAATAAATTCTTCTCCTAGTCGATGTGGGACTAATATTTCTCAAGGCAAAATTAAAACATTCAACTAAACATAAAGCAATAAAGTAAAAAGCATAAAGCATAAAGTAAAAAGCAAAAAGCAAACATGGGATTTAAATACCCTATGGTTAATTGATTTACCATATGGTTGCAATTACATGAATATTAAAGGGTTTTCTAATTCAACCCTATAAATTCCAACAATGCCCACATGAATGCAGAAAACTCAAAATAAAATATATAAAATATATAAAGAGAGAGCACTTTGAACAACCATGCTTTAGTATAGGTGTCTTTTGGACTTGAACCTTACCTAGTATAAGTCTATCGGATTTACAAGTCGATCAGTGGACTTTAAGCCTTGAACTGTCAACCTTTAGTGTAAACCTAAACAATAGACTATACACACAGGTTACTCAATCAACTATCAAGTTCTATCGATGGTGTTCATTTTGGCCCTGAACATATCCTGGTATCATGAGTGCTTTAGAGAGCTTAGCCTTAACTCTCATAGAATCGGCCCAATTCTACACTCATTTAGGTGTGCCTATGAGAAGTACCCTGATATACTCCACTTTTACAAGTATAGGCAACATCAAGAATTATAATTCAACCTTTCTGTTTTACAGGCAACACTAAATACTTCATAGGAATGGACTTGGAACACTCTGTTCCATTAGTGTTTTCTTTTTAAATTACATTCAACTGGTTTTTCCATTGAACCTATTTTTTGGGATCTCCAATCAATTAGGTTGGGTTTCCATTGAAATAATTTTTAATCAGTAGGCTTTAGGCCCATTCCCCTCGAAATCGATGCAACTAACTCTCTAGATAATCCTTTTGTTAAAGGATCCGCCAAATTTTCCTTAGACTTTACAAAGTCAATGGAAATAATTCCATTAGAGAGTAGTTGTTTTACAGAGTTGTGTCTCCGTTTAATATGCCTTGACTTGCCATTATATACATTATTTTTTGCTCTTGCAATGGCAGCTTGGTTGTCACAGTGAATAGATATTGCAGATACTGGTTTAGGCCAAATAGGAATGTTAACAAGAAAATTCCTTAGTCACTCAGCTTCTTCACCAGTCTTGTCCATGGCAATAAACTCAGATTCCATGGTGGAACGAGTTATGCACGTTTGCTTGGTGGATTTCCATGAGATTGCTGCACCTCCAAGTGTAAAGATATAGTCACTAGTGGATTTTGACTCTTCCGAGTCTGATATCCAATTGGCATCACTGTATCCTTCTAATACGGCAGGATACCTATTATAATGCAGCCTGTAACTCATGGTATACTTTAAGTATCTCATGATCATCACCAAAGCTTCCTAGTGATCATGTCCTAGGTTGCTAGTGTATCTGCTTAATCTATTTACTGAATATGCAATATCAGGCCTAGTACAGTTCATAATATACATTAAATAACCAATAACTTGAGAATATTCTAATTGAGAAACACCTTTACCAATATTTTTCATTAACTTACAATTTGAATCAAAAGGTGTTTTTGCAGGAATACAATCAAACTGATTAAAACGTTTTAGAACATTTTCAATATAGTGAGATTGTGATAAACCAAATCCATTATTATTTCTAAAAATTTTTATTCCAAGAATTACATCAGCAGGACCTAAGTCTTTCATGTCAAAATTTCTAGACAATAATTTCTTAGTTTGATTTATAACATTTATATTAGATCCAAAAATTAGCATGTCATCTACATATAGACAAATAATCACATAAGAATCAAAGATAGTTTTATAATAAACACACTTATCAGCTTCATTGATTCTAAATCCATTTGATATCATTATAGTATCAAAATTTTCATGCCACTGTTTTGGAGCTTGTTTTAAACCATATAAGGATTTAATTAATCTACAAACTTTATTTTCATGTCCTTTAATTACAAATCCTTCCGGTTGATCCATATATATTTCTTCATCAAGTTCTCCATTTAAAAATGCAGTTTTTACATCCATTTGATGAATTTCTAATTTATAAATGGAAGCTATAGCAATAAGAATTCTAATGGAAGTGATCCTAGTAACAGGAGAATAAGTGTCAAAAAAGTCAATGCCTTCTTTTTGCTTGTACCCTTTAGCCACTAATCTGGCTTTATACTTATCTATAGTTCCATCAGATTTTAATTTTCTTTTAAAAATCCATTTACAACCAATTATTTTATTACCAGGAGGTAGATTAACTAATTTCCAAGTGTTATTACTCATAATTGAATCCATTTCACTATTTATAGCTTCTTTTCAAAATGGAGCCTCAGGTGTTGAAATTGCATCTTTAAAAGTCTGAGGATTTCCTTCTAAGAGAAAACTAATAAAATCAGGTCCAAAGGATGTTGCTATTCTAGTTCTCTTGCTTCTCCTAGGTTCTATATCAGACTCTTGTTTTTTAGGTTCATTATTAGATAATTCAATGTGAGATCTTTTTAATGGTTTTTCAATTTTATCCTTACAAGGATACACATCCTCAAAAAATTCAGCATCTCTAGATTCAATTATAGTGTTAGGATTAATATCATTTATATCAGATTTATAAACAAGAAATCTGTATGCACTACTATTAATGGCATATCCAATAAAAATACAATCTATAGTTTTAGGACCTAATTTTGTTCTTTTAGGTAAAGGGACAGCCACTTTGGCTAAACACCCCCACACTTTCATATATTTAAAAGTAGGTGTTCTACCTTTCCAAAGTTCATAAGGTGATTTTTCAGAATTCTTTAATGGAATTTTATTTAAAATATAACAAGATGTTAAAAGAGCTTCTGCCCATAAATTTAAAGGTACACCTGAACTAACAAGTAAAGAGTTTACCATGTCTTTTAAAGTTCTATTTTTCCTCTCTGCTACACCATTCTGTTGGGGAGAATAAGGAGCAGTGGTTTGGTGTATTATTCCATTTTCTTGACAAAATATAGTTAGAGGATTAGATTCATATTCTCCTCCTCGGTCAGATCTTAAAATTTTAATTTTATTTTCAAGTTGATTTTCAACTTCTAATTTATAAATTTAAACATTTCCAATGCTTCATCTTTACTACTTAAAAGATATATCATACAAAATCTAGTGCAATCGTCAATAAAAGTTATGAAATATTTTTTACCGCCTCTAGATTGAATGTATTTGAGATCACATAAATCAGAATGTATTAATTCTAAAGGTTTTGTACATCTTTCAATATTTTTAAAAGTTTTTTTAGTAAATTTTGATTCAACACAAATTTCACATTTTTTAGATAAATCAATATGCATTTTAGGAATCATACCACTATTCATTAATTTGATAACTGATTTATTATTAACATGGCCTAATCTAGCATGCCAAATATTAGAATACTCAGAAACATAAGCAAAAGAATTAATATTATTAATAGAATCAGAAATTACATTGAGTTTAAATAACCCATCACATAGATAGCCCTTGCCCACAAACATTCCATTCTTTGTAATTATACATTTATCAGACTCAAACACCATTTTGAAGCCTCTCTTACTTAAAAGAGATCCTGAAACCAGATTTCTTCGAATTTCTGGAACATGTAGCACGTCATTCAGAGTCAGAACTTTGCCAGATGTGAAATTCACATTCACTTTTCCTTTTCCGATCACAGCGGATGTGGAAGAATTTCCCATGAATAACTTTTCATCTCCAACGTTGTTGTAAGAGGAAAACATGCCTCTCTCAGAGCATATGTGCTTGGTGGCTCCCGTATCCAACCACCAATCATTGGTATTTCCTACCAGATTCACTTCTGAAACAACCGCTGATAGGTTCTGTGTTTCAGTCACATTGGCTTGTTCATGTTTCTGATGGTGTTGCTGATTTTTCCTTTTGCGACAATCCTTAGCCCGATGTCCAGGTTTATTGCAAAAATAGCAATTTCCCTTGATCTTCTGGATATTGGCTTTTGGACCATGAAAATTTTTCTTTACATATTTTTTCTGGAATCCGGGTTTGAACTTTCTAGTGAATTTGGAAGGTTCTTCTTCCACTACATTCGCTTTAGAAATCATAGAGTTTGTTTCACTCTTCTTCTCATTCTTTCGGTTATCCTCTTCAATTCTAAGTCTTATCACTAGATCCTCGAGTCCCATTTCCTTTCTCTTATGCTTCAAATTATTTTTGAAGTCTTTCCAAGATGGTGGTAATTTTTCAATTATCGATCCAACTTGGAATCCTTCACTTATACTCATGCCTTCAGCATGGATCTCATGAATAAGGATTTGGAGCTCTTCGGATTGTGATACAACTGACTTAGAGTCTACCATCTTAAAATCTAGAAAACGCCCAACAACAAATTTCTTTGTGCCGGCATCTTCTAAAGTATATTTCTTTTCAAGAATTTCCCACAAAGTTTTGGCAGACTCAATAGAGGAATACACCTTATAAAGAACAGTACTTAATCCATTTAGGATATAATTTCGGCACATGAAATTGGAATGTTCCCATTTCCGATATTCGGTTCTTTTGATTTGGTCCTCCTCATCATCATCTAAAGAAACTGGTTCTTGAGTGATGATATGAGCCAAATGTAATGTTGTTAAATAAAACAACATTTTTTGTTGCCAGAATTTAAAATTCTTTCCATCGAATTTATCGGATTTTTCACTGTGCACGGAATTAGAAACTGTCTCTATAGAAATCAGTAATAAATAATTATCGTTTTAGATTGTTATTTCTGAATACTGATTTCTTTTATGGCAAAGTGAGAAGAAGTTAGAACAAACCTTATATTTCGAAATTGAATGTAAAAGAAAATATTACCTACAAAGAAATGGTTGAGGCGTGCACAAAGCACTGTCCTAAAACGAAATTCGCCCCTGCTACGGTACCACAGTCTGTAGGCGTTCGTTCTGCAGGATTCAACAACCCACGTATCCAAAAGGGTACTCTAAATTGGAACGTAACTTCGAACTCGACGATGTTGTGTGCTCTCACAACGAAATAATAATTTACTGATAATTCGAAAATACATAATAATAGAGAAAATCAAGTTGTTTTAAATCGACTAAACAATTGATATAAATAAAAGAGAAAGTGACTGTTTAGAACAGTCACAAACTGGTAAACGTCTAGAATTTTTAAATAAAAACGGACCTATGCACGCACCCACGTGAGGTGTAAATCCGAGAATTTGCACCCCCCCTGCGCGCACGTCGTACGTGCGCACACGCATTAAGGTTTTCGGACCGATGGATCCAAATTCCAATTAGAACCATGGGTTTTCCTCTTGGACCCCCGTGTGCGCGCGTGAGCCCGCCCACTACTTCTATCCACTTTAAAGCTATTAGAAGTGCAACTACTTAAGAATTGCAAATCAATTCTTCTCCTAGTCGATGTGAGACTAATATTTCTCAAGGCAAAATCAAAACATTCAACTAAACATAAAGCAATAAAGTAAAAAGCATAAAACATAAAGTAAAAAGCAAAAAGCAAACATGGGATTTAAATACCCTATGGTTAATTGATTTACCATATGGTTGCAATTACATGAATATTAAAGGGTTTTCTAATTCAACCCTATAAATTCCAACACAAACTTCCCCTTAAACTTTCTTATCCTCTCCTTTCTCAGAAACTTAATCCCTTGTGTCGTCTTCTCTCTGCTCCTTTCCCCACTAACAACAAGGCTGTTGTAATCCTCAACCTGAACCTTAACGTCCTCTGCTTTCAGACCTGGCACGTCTACTACGTACACGTACGAATTCGTATATTCAATCACGTCGGCTTTTGGTGCTGCCATAGCTTTTGTATCTTTAACGTATATTTTACTTGGAGCTGTTATTGCTTCTCTGTCATCTCCATCACCTCTTCTTCCTGCAACCACATGTGCTGGAGATTAGAGAAGATTGGAGAGTCGAATGATGAGATCCATTTGGTTTCAAAGAGATTGATTGATTCTCTTCTTTGATTTGAGGGATTTGTGTGTTTGGGGGAGGTGTTTATATAGTTGAGAGAGAGAGATGATAAGATCCATATGTTTTGATCATTTGTTGGATGACACATGTCATCTCCAGATCAATGTGTAGTTCAATCTAAGACCTAAGCGTCCCTCTCCCATGCGAGAGACAAAACAAAAATCTTACTCCGATTGAAAACCAAACTCCAACGACCTACAAAATCTCTCTCTCTCTCTCTCTCTCACAGGTCCACAAGTCCTTTAATAAACGTTCTTCAACTTTTCATATAAACAAGTAAAACTTAAAATAGATCATCTCTTATAAAATAAAATTTTATTAGTTGTAATGGAGATAAATAGTCATTAACTCTTATTTTTATAGTAGAACAAATTATAACTAAATAGATATTTTTGTGGATTATATGTTAATTTTATAAAAAGTATTATTTTAAATGATTCAAATCAGGGGCTTTGGTCAAGGCTGGACCGTCCATAGGCTTAAGGAGCGGGAGAAAACTTAAGGCTGTTAATGTCGATTAGATCCATTTCTTGGAACGTGCGTGGTCTCAACAATAGGGTCAAAAGGGCTTCGGTTAAGGCAATATTAAAAGCCCACAAATCACACATTGTAACACTTCAAGAAACTAAACTGGACCATGTGGATAGGGTGGCAGTAAGAGACATTTGGGGAGGGCGTAACGTGGGTTGGAAGCACCTTGCATCAAATGGGACAGCAGGGGGGGTCTGGGTGTTATGGGACAAGAGATTGATCGAGGTGGAGGATTCTCTAGTGAGAGCTTTTTCTGTATTTATTTTGTGCCGATGTGTAGGGAAGATAGACAGTTGGGTGTTCTCGGGAGTGTACGGACCTACGAGAGATTGGGAGCGAGAGCAATTCTGGGAGGAGTTAGATGACGTGGGCAAGTAATGGAACCGTCCGTGGTGTTTGGGAGGAGACTTTAATGTCATTAGATTTGCTTGTGAGAAACTAGGAGGATCGAGGATAACAACCAGGATGAGGAGATTTGGGGACTTCGTGAACCGAAATAATTTAATGGACATTCCACTTCAAGGCAGAAGTTTTACTTGGTCTAACCATCAAGCTGAGCCCACCCTCAACAGATTAGACAGGTTCTTGGTGTCTGATGATTGGACTTCAATCTTTTGTCAGATTTCTCAGACGGCCATTCCAAATCCAGTGTCTGACCATTGCCCTATTCAGTTGGTAGCAGGGGCCCCATCCCATTCCGTTTTGAATTGATGTGGTTGAAACATCACAACTTCAAGGAGTTGATAACCAATTGGTGGAGGAGTTTTTCATTTGCAGGAACAGCAGGGGAGGTGTTCAGAAAGAAGTTGAAGGCCTTAAAGATGGCATTAAAAGAATGGAACAATGAATACTTCGGTAGAGTGGATGCGCAGAGTAAGGACATTCTCTGGAGAATTGAAGATTTGGATCGTAGGGAGGAGATGAACCCGATTTCGTTTAACGACAAGACAACGAGATTAAACCTTCGCGAGAAGTATCAGTGATTGACACTTATGGAAGAGATCAGTTGGAAGCAGAAATCCAGAATTAGATGGCTTAAAGAAGGGGATGGTAACACGAAGTTTTTTCATCGCATGGCCAATGCCCGAGATAGAAACAACCAAATCACGAGGTTGTGTGTGAATGGGGAGTGGTTGGAAGGGGAAGAGGCGGTTGCAAAGGGGATTGTAGATTTTTACTCGGAACTGTATACCGATGGAGTTAATAATAGACCGAAACCTGATCTGCTACAGTTTGACAAGATATCTGAGGCTCAAGGCGATTGGCTGGAAATACCTGTGGAAGAAGACGAGATTTGAGATGTTATCTCAAGTATGAAGAGCGATAAAGCACCGGGACCCGATGGTTTTCTTGTGGAGTTCTACAAAATTTGTTGGGAGACCATCAAGTGTTATTTCATGGCTCTGATTGATGAATTCTTTAGGGAGGGTATGCTGGACCGTGATTCCAATTGTACCTTCATAGCTCTGATCCTAAAGGTAGTTGGAACGGAAGATATTAAAGACCTGAGGCCCATCAACTTGGTGAATACTAGTTACAAAATTATCACGAACATCCTGGCTAAAAGATTGAAAGGGGTCATTCAAGGGCTAATAGGGTGTAATCAGAGTGCATTTGTCAAAGGCAGACAGATCCTAGATGGAGTTCTAATTGCGAACGAGTGCATAGATTCCAGACTAAAATCGGGTAAAGCGGGTGTGGTGTGCAAGGTGGACTTTGAGAAGGCCTATGATCGAGTCAATTGGCAATTTTTGGAATACATACTGGGGAATATGGGTTTTGGTAGGAAATGGATAACATGGATTATGGCGTGTGTGACTTCCCCCTCCTACTCAATCTTGGTAAATGGAACGCCTCACGGATTCTTTAGGAGTACGAGAGGCCTCAGGCAAGGGGACCCTATATCACCTTTCTTATTTATCATAGTGGCAAAAGCATTTGGTAAGATGATGGAAAGAGGGGTAGCAAGTGGGTCATTCTTAGGGTTTTCAGCAGGGGCAGGCACTGTAAACATTTCACACCTTCAATTCGCTGATGACACTTTAGTCTTCTTGGATGACTCCATAGATCAGACAAGGAGGCTAGGAGGATTGCTGTGTTGTTTCGAAGCTATTTCTGGCATTCCAGTTAACACAAGAAAAAGTAAGGTGTTTCCGGTTGGCTCGGCTCGATGTGCAATTCTTCTGGCAGCATCGTTGGGATGGCAAGTGGGCAGTTTTCCCTCGTCCTACTTGGGGATGCCTCTAGGGGCCCCCTATAGGAGGGTGGCGATTTGGGACCCGATAGTGGAAAGAATAGAAAGAAAACTAGCAGGGTGGCAAGCGAATTATCTTTCGAAGGGAGGTAAACTGACTTTGATTAAAAGTGTTCTTTCTAGCATTCCAATATATTTTCTTTTTCTTCTCACAATGCCTCGAAGTGTAGAACTAAAGTTAGACAAGTTGTTTCGCGACTTTCTATGGCATGACAGAGTTGGGAATAGAAAACATCATCTTGTGAATTGGAAACAGATTTGTTCAACTAAGAAACATGGAGGCCTTGGCGTTAGGAGACTTGGGGAGATGAACGTGGCCTTAAGGGGCAAGTGGTTGTGGAGATTTGGGAACGATGAGAATAGTTTATGGAGACAAGTTATAGAGAGTAAGTTTAAGTTGAACAGGACAAGGTGGAAAAACGGTTCAACTAGACAACCATATGGATGCGGGTTGTGGAAGGGCATCATGAAGATCATCCCATTATTCAAAATGAGAATAAAATTCAGAGTGGGTCAAGGTAATCGAGTGAAATTTTGGGAAGACACATGGTGCGGCAATCGGCCCCTAATGAAGGTATTCCCAACTTTGTATTCCATATCCTCTAAGAAAGGGCAACCAATTACAGTCGTCCGAGGATTTATGGGTGGAGAATGGGCATGGGATCTTGGTTTTCGTAGGGATATTGATGACGTGGAGATCCAAGAAGTTGGTAGGTTAGTCGGTGAGGCTTCAAGTATCGTTTTTTGTATGGGAAGAGAATATGAGAGAATATGGACGGCAAGCAAGGACGGAAGATTTTCGGTGCGCTCCTTCTACCAATCCTTGTGCAATAATGGGGACCCGCTTTTTTCCTTATGCCGCTATTTGGGGTCCAAAGGTGCCAAGTAAAGTTGCTTTCTTCACGTGGACGGCGGCTCTAGGAAGGATCGAAACGACGGATTTGTTGATGCGGCGGGGATGGTGCGGGGCGAGTTGTTGTGTACTATGTATGAACAATGGAGAATCTTCGGATCATCTCATAATCCATTGCAAGTTCTCGCATGGCATTTGGGCTCATTTCTTTAAGTTATATGGGGTCTCAACATGCTTACCGGAATCAGTTAAGGATATCTTCATTGGTTGGTCGTCAATTGGCTATTCGTTCGGCGGCACAAAGTGGTTGCTTTGGACTATTACGCCATTTGCAATTTGTTGGGGGGTGTGGTTTGAAAGGAATAGGCGCATATTCGAGGGGAAACAAAATGATTGTTCAGACACGATCATGTCTATCTTGGGTCTTATATTCTGTTGGTCCAAAGTGTATAAGGAGTTTAGGGGTCTGTTTTTTGAGGATTTTTTGTACAAGTGGAATGGGGTTTGTGATTCCATTCGTAATTAGCGTCATTTTGTAAGGTCCTTCCTCGTTTGGTCACCTCGACCGACTTGATTTTTTTCAGAAATATAATACTATTTATAAAAAAAAAAGAAGATAGTTTTATTGAAAAGCATACGTGTGCTAATTACAGACATGGACTACACCACACTTGATATAAATAGATTGAAAAGCGAGTGCACCAGTAGCAAGTGTAGCCCCATACGCACAACAACTTGACGTGTATCACCACCCTGGGAAACAAAACATGATGGAACTCCACCTAAAAAGTCCTTGACCAACATGCAATGGTGCCTTGAGATGCATAGGAATGGGTCGAGTCCATATCGCAGTGGAGCAACAACAACATCCAGATCTAATCTATCTACTCCACAATTTATCCGATGACTTTACAATTGCCAAAGCAACCAAAAGGAACATCAATCATTTTCGATGACATCCTGAATCAATTCTTAGATAACAAGCACTAGCTCCTGGTGCAACTTCATAAAAAACAATCAAACATAAGATTAAAGAGAATGAATTTATTATAAAAAATTAAATAATTTTTTTTATAATTTCTAAAATAGATTTAAAACGTTGGACCGTACAACGTTTTAACTTATATATATATGTGGGTAGCGTTCAATGGCTAACTTTTTGGCAAAACATTTTTCAAAACATGAGTTAGAAGTTTTGGAATAGGCTGATTTTTGGTGAGGATGATCCGTAGAGATCATCCTCACCAAAAATCAGCCCATTCCAAAACTTCTAACCCATGTTTACAAATTGAAAAATCGTGGACCGTCCATTTTTTGTAAACTATTTTTGATGGGGTTAGAAGTTTTGGAATGGGCTGATTTTTGGTGATGATGATCTCCTCACCGTAGAGATCATCCTCACCAAAAATCAGTCCATTCCAAAACTTCTAACTCATGTTTTGAAAAATGTTTTGCCAAAAAGTTAGCCATTGAATGGGACCCTATATATATATATATAACATAAGATTAAAGAGAATGAATTTATTATAAAAAATTAAATAATTTTTTTTATAATTTCTAAAATAGATTTAAAACGTTGGACCGTACAACGTTTTAACATATATATGGGTCCCATTCAATGGCCAACAGTTTGGCAAACATTTTGGCAAACACTTTTTCAAAACATGGGTTAGAGGTCTTGGAATGGGCTGATTTTTGGTGAGGATGATCTCTACGGTGAGGAGATCATCATCACCAAAAATCAGCTCATTCCAAAACTTCTAGCCCCAGTTTACAAGTTGAAAAATCGTGAACCGTCCATTTTTTGTAAATCATTTTTGATGGGGTTAGAAGTTTTGGAATTGGCTGATTTTTGGTACCAAAAATCAGCCCATTCCAAGACCTCTAACCCATGTTTTGAAAAATGTGTTTGCCAAATTGTTGGCCATTGAACGCTACCCTATATATATATATATATATAAACTTATCTTCTCGGTTTTTAGATACTCATGCAAAAAAAATATATATTTAAAAACAAAGGTTAATTTTAAAACCCAAACCCGTTCATTTTCAAAACCTTGGATCAAAGCCAGAACAAAATTATCTTTTGACAATCCATTCGAGCTAAACCTAGTAGGAAGAAAACAAGTTAAAATGCTGGACTGTTGTTTTAAATCTCTTTTTGTAATTTTTTTATTTAAATATTATGCTTTTGGTAATAAATGATAAAATTAACCCTATTTTAGTATTTTTATTTTTTCCATTGCATTTCTGGGTGGGTTCTAATTCCACTAACCCACAAGAACTGTGAAAAAAAAAAAAAAAAACACCACGTAGAGCTTTGATCAAGGTTAAAATACTAAAATTCTCTAGAACAAAAATATGGATGACACCGTAATGGCTCATTCCACGCACTTTACATGCAATAACCACATTAACTTAAAAATATCACTTTGCACACCCTTAGTATATCTTTTTCATCCTTCATTGCTTATTGAACACCCCTAAAAGTACTTTCTTCGTCTCTTCTTTATCTTTTTTTTTTCCTCTCATTTCTTTGAATCTTAAAAGATTTTAAGAAGAATTTTAAATTTTGATCTTACTTATTTTTCTTATTCTAAGATTTTCAATTGAATTGAAGTCATTCACATAAACAAAATTGTTATGTAAGATTCGATAGATACCTAATTAATTTACTTGTTTCTATCTAATTTATTAAAATAAATTCACTTTAAACCTATCGAGCAGAGGGAAGAAGTGAATTTGGGTTTTTTTTTTGATAAGTGGTGGTGTGCAATAAGCACAAACAAAAGATAAAAAGGAAAAATGATCATTTGAATTTTTTTTAAAATTATTATTAAATAAGAGTGGGTGCATTGAGTGATTCTTGTGTGTGCAAAATAGACCGATCCCTTAAATATCCATTTAAGGATGAATAATTATTGAATGTGTAAAAATTAATAATACAATGGGTGACAATAGAAATTTACTTAACATTTATTCTTATATGGAAAATGCTGGAATACAAAAAAAAAATGATGTGGTGCGGTGCACATAACCATAGATGCTTTTTACTTGTATCTCATGGTGCGCACATAACCATAGATACTTTTTACTCATATCTCACAGACAAGCATCTATGATAATCGAGTTTTTGTCACCCTTGTGTCTCCCTTTGTGTCACCCTCGCACGACTCTTCTTATATTATTTAAAAAACTACTAATGGATTCCATATTTGATTAAGTACCTAACAAAATTGTTATGTAAAATTCTACAGATACCTATCTAATTTACATGTTTTTATCTAATTTACTTCACTTTGAACCTATCGAGCAAAAGGAAGAAATGAATTTGGGTTTTTGTTTGATAGGTGGTGGTGCAATAAGCAGCACCAATAAAAAGGGTAAAATGATAATTTGGATTTTTTTTAAAAAATTATTATTAAACAAGAGAGTGGGTGCAATGAGTGATTTCTGTGCGTGCAAAATAGACAGCCTCCTTCAATTACTAATTAAACAACAATTAATAATTATTCATTTAAGGATGAATAATTATTGAATGTGTAATAATTAATAAAACAATGGGTGGCAATAGAAATTTACAAAACATTTATTCTTATATTATTAAAAAAAAACTGCTAACGGATTCCATATTTTCAGACAAACATTCCTTTACACCATCCCACAGTTCATACTTGATACTTGAAAACCAAAGATAAAGAAACAACAAAACACCAAGACATAATTAAACACCAAAACCTAAAACATCCATCTCCACCTCTTCAACAAGCCTTCCATGAAAACTAACCACCAACCTTAACCTCAATAGTATGAGGTTTCTTCGGCACTGGTGGTGGATATTTCTCTACAGTCACTGTAAGCACACCATCTTTATAAACAGCTGATATTTTCTCTCTATTAGCATTCTCTGGAAGAACAAACTTCCTCATAAACTTTCCCATCCTTCTCTCCATTCTCACAAACTTAATCCCTTCTTTCTTCTCCTCTCTCCTCCTTCTTTCCCCACTAACAACAAGGCTGTTGTCATCCTCAACTTGAACCGTAATGTCCTTTGCTTTCAGACCTGGCATGTCTACTACGTATACGTATGAATTCGGATACTCAATCACGTCTGCTCTTGTTGCTGCCATAGCTTTTGTATCTCTAACGTATCTTTTACTTGGAGCTGTTATTTGCTTCTCTGTCATCTCCATCTCCTCTTCTTCCTGCAACCACATGTGCTGCAGATTAGAGAAGACTGGAGAGTCGAAGATGAGATCCATTTGGTTTCAAAGAGATTGATTGATTCTCTTCTTTGATTTGAGGGATTTGTGTGTTTGGGCGAGGTGTTTATATAGTTGAGAGAGAGAGAGAGGGAATTTTCTGGAAAAAGAGGTTTGGGTGTTACTTGATCCTTCTACAATAGTCAAGAAAAAGATATGGGGGCTTGTTAATATGTCTTCGGGTGTATAAATATTGGACAGTTATGAACTGTTCATCATATATATCTTTGATGTAATGATAGGATCCATATGTTTTGATCATTTGTTGGATGACACATGTCATCTCTAGATCAGTGTGTAGTTCAATCTAAGACCTATAATGAGAATAGGAGAGAAAAAAAAAAGATTTGGAAATCTGTTCCGTTTTCTCATTCATCTTCTGATATTACAAAGAGGATTGCTCTATACATAGCAATATAATAGAAATTAGTTACAACAATAATACAGTTGGATAAGTGATTTCTGTTATAATAGAAATTATGATCTAAAACTCCCCCTCAAGATGGATTGTAAATGTCCTTTACAGACATATTGGAAAGAAGTGGAAACAACAAAGAAGAAGGCAAAAGCTTTGTAAAGACATCGGTTAATTCATGTTAAGAACGAATGGGCATGAGTTGGATAGAACCATCAGCAACCTTGTCTCAGACAAAATGACTATCAACTTCAATGTTTTTAGTCCGTTCATGAAAGGTTGGATTAGAAGCTATATGAACTGCAACTTGATTATCACAAAAGAGAAGAGCAGGAGAAGAAATATCAACTTGAAAATCCTGCAACAATTGACGTAGTCAAACTAATTCACTTGTAGTAGCAGCCAAGGCCCTGTATCCAGCTTCAACAGAGGACCTGGAGACGATAGATTGTTTATTTGATTTCCAGGAAATCAAAGAGTCACCAATGAATAAGCAAAAACCCGTAACAAACTTCCTAGAATCCAAGCAAGAAACCCAATCCAAATTAGAAAAAACTTTCAAATTGAGAGAAGAATGAGTTGCATCAGAGAAAGATCGAATTTGGAAGGATGAAGAAGAAAGAAAAAATAACCCCTGTCCAAGATGAGACTTGAGATAACGAAGAAGATGATGAATGACCTTGAGATGAGGCATTTGAGGCGTGGCAAAAAATTGGCTTAATTTGTGAACAACAAAGGTAATATTAGGTTTGGACAAAGTCAAGTAGAGAAGGCAACCAATGAGACGCTTATATTGAGATATGTCAGCTAACAAATCACCAGTATCAGCAAGCAAAGAAACTTTAGGATCCATAGGTAAATTGGCAAGTTTACAAGCAAGATAACCGGTGTCTTCAAGCAATTGAAGAGTATAATGACGCTGAGAAAGAACAACTCCTTTGCTAGACTTGGCAATTTCAAGACCAAGGAAGTATTTTAAAGACTCCAAATCCTTAACTTAAACCGATCATTAAGAAAGCTTTTCAAGGAATCAATGACCTGAGTATTAAGTCCAGTGATGATGATATCATCAACATAGACCAGTAAGGCAATAAAAGAAGAACCTGTACCTTTTGTGAACAAATAATAATCAAATTTTGATTGAGTAAAACCAAATCGAAGAAGAGCCTGAGAAAATTTTGAATACCATTGTCATGAGGCTTGTTTTAAATCATAAATGGACTTGTGAAGTCGTTAAACAAGCTTGTCCCCCTGAGGAATGATCTCCCCTTTACTGCCATATGCAAGAGGAACATCCATATACACTTTTTCAAAAAGATTACCATGAAGAAATGCATTATTCATATCTAACTGGACTAAATGCCAATGTTGACTAGCAGCAAGAGCCAAAAGAACCTTGATGGTAACAAGTTTGGCAACTGGGGAAAAAGTTTCAATAAAATCAAGTCCTTCCTGCTGAGTATAGCCCTTAGCAACTAAACGTGCGTTATACCTTTCTATAGAGCCATTAAATTTATATTTAATCTTATAAATCCACTTACAACCAATGTAATGCTTGTCTTTGGGACGAACAGTGAGGGACCAAGCATTATTAGCCTCCATAGCATCTAACTCAGCTTGCATATCATCACACCAATGTTGAAATCTCACAGCTTGATGGAAAAACTGAGGTTCAAAATGAGAAGAGACATCCAAAACAAAAGCTTTATGAGAGTTTGTTAAAGAACTATAGGATAAAAACTTGGATAAAGGATAAGAAGAGTTCGAATCGGGTAGTTCCTTATGAGAAACCAGACTGCAATGATAGTCTCGTAAATAGGATAGAGGCTTAACTTGTCTTGTGGATTTTCTAGCAGGTACAACTTCAGAAGCTTTAGGTATATCAGGTAAAGAATCAACATGAACATCTTGAATAGGATCAGTAGCCTCAAACACTTCTTGAGTAACAAAAAAAGAAGAAGGAGAAACAAATTGGACTGGAGTAACATCAAGAGTAGAATTAGGCAGAACCAAATTAGGAAAATGATCAATTAAATTTTCAGAAGAGACCAAAGTATGAAAAGGAAAAACATCCTCATGAAAGATAACATTTCGAGAAATAAAGATTTGTTTGGTCTGGATATCATAGAGTTTATATTGTTTAATACTAGGATGACAACTAAGAAAAACACACATTCGTGCTCTAGGCTGAAACTTAGTCCTATAAATAGTGAGAGTAAATGCAAAAGCCAAGCACCCAAATACCCTGAAGAAAGAGTAATCAACAGGAGATTGGTATAGAAGTTCATAAGGAGCCTTATTTTGAATCAATGGAGAAGGTGTCCGATTAATAAGAAAGGTAGCCGTGAGAACACACCCATTCCAAAAATCAATTGGAATTCTAGATTGAAAGTATAAAGCCTGAGTAACATTAAGAAGATGTTGATGTTTCTGTTCCACCACGGAATTTTGTTGTGACCTTTCCACACAAGAAAATTGATGAATAACACCCTTAGCAATGAAAAACTCAGTGAACTGCAACTCAAGAGCATTATCAGATCGAAAAATCTTGATTTTGGCATTAAACTGAGTATCAACCATGTTTAAAAATCTTGGTATAACAGTACTAACATCAGATTTCTGTTTAAGCAAGAAAAGTCATGTAAAACAAGTACAATCATCAACCAAAGTGAGAAAATATCTATAACCAGATTGAGATGAGACAGGATAAGGATCCCAAACATCACAATGTATCAAATCAAAAGGACTTTTAGCCATATGATTATTGGAAACAAAGGAAAGTCTTCGCTGTTTAGCCAAAGGACAGATATATCAATGATCAACCTTATTGTATTTAACAGTATCAAAGTGTAAATGGCTTTTCAAACAATCAAGTCTCTTAAAGGATAAATGACCTAATCTATTGTGCCAAACTCGAGCAGAAACATAGTTGACATAAGTAATAGACTGGGACTTCAAAACAGTAGTATCAAGGACATACAAGTCTTCAAGCTTATCACCCTTGCCAATTGTCTTCTTGTTGTTGATTTCCTAAATAACGAAGCAATCAGGAAAAAAAAGTTTATCTTAAACCGTGATCCTTTAGTAAAAGTATTGACTGACACCAAGTTGAACTTGAATTGAGGAACATAAAGAATATCTTTGGGAATAATGCTATCACAAAGCTTGACATCACCTGAAAAAGCAACAGTTATCTATGCATGATTAGGTAAAGGAATAGTAGAGTACTGAATGGTAGTGAAGAGATTAGCATTTGAACAAATATGCTTAGTGTAGACACCCAAATTTGACCCTGCCCTCGACGTAAAATGCCCCAAAATCTATTAAAATTGGAATGGCCCCAAACCTTAAAAAATCTTTATTTTTTTCAATAAATGGCCCAAGGCCCGACTCACGTGGCCCATGGACCCAAACTCCTTACCACCCTTCTACATTCCTCAACCCATTCAACATAAGCTCAAATCCATTTCTATTCAACCCATCACCTAAGCCTATTGGATCCTTAGCCTAATCCAAATCAACTCAACCCAATACTATCCTACCCAAGCCCAATTACTCTACTCAAACCCAAGCCCATTACCATTACTATTCGACCCACTACCCAATTACCTACCCGAGCCCAATCATTCAACCCACTACTTAACTCTCAACCTAAGCTTAACATCACAACCAATCACCCAAGATCATCAAGGTGGGGTACATGTCACCACCTCAACTTACCTCCTTCATCAAACTATCCACTCCCATCATTTTTCTCTAAAATATCACATTAATCCATCACCCTCTCCCTAATCTACCATAATAATTTCCTACAAATTCATACCTCCCCCTAATCTACCATCATCATACCTCTCTCTAACCTACCATCATCATTTTCTACAAACCCATCTTTACACTCCAAACCCACACCTCTCCTCTCAAATCAAACACTCTCTCTCCCATTAACTCATCTAAACCTCTAATTTTCACACATCTTGACACATGTCACCATCTCTCTCACCATTCCAACCACCCTCTTACATCTTCTATTTTCTTAAATCAAACACCACTCCTCTTTCACCTTATCAATCAATCACCCTCTTAAAATCTCACTCTTTCAACCAAACACTATTAATTCCCTTTCACCTAACTCTCAACCCAAATGGGTTGAATGATCCAACCCATTTGGATTACAAATAACCCATTTAACCACTTTTCCCTAAATACCCTTCCATACCTTTTAATTTACACACACACCTCTCTTAAATCCTACACCATTCTAACATTTCTCATCATTTCACCCAACTCTACCCCTAAAATTAACTTTCCATATCCTACAAAACCCCATTCATTCTTAACTCACAAAATCTAATGAAAATTTAAGAAAAATGCCATTTCAAGCCACCATTCTCTCAACTCACCTATCTACTATCAATTCTCTACTCTCTCTTAAGTAAGTCAAGAAAAGTCAAAGAAGCATCTTTTGAAGGTCAATGAAGGTCAACTTAAGAGCAAGGTAGGACATTGACTAAAAGAGGAGAAAAACTCTTCCTCTCCTCCTTCTCACCCCTCCAACTTCTCCTATTCTACTTCTCCCCTTTCTCTACACCTATGCACACACTACAAAAGAATTGAACCATCAAAGGTCCCATTTTTCAATAAGGGTGCCCTTAATGGTTTAAACTAACATCGAAGTCCCTTGGGGGCACAAATCGAATTTATTCGACTTTTTTTTTTCTTTTCAAAATTCATCGAATTCGAGGTTACCACCAATGGTAGAGGGAGTAAGGTGCCTAACACCTTCCATCTTCCCTAATATAAACCCCCCTTACCTAAAATCAAAGGTTGGGCCAAATGTACCTTATCCATACGAGAGTCATTAAATGCCAAAATAAATAATTTTTCAAAAAAGTACATCACGGGATCATTCACACCCATTTACAATATGAATGGTGGCGACTTCAAAACCTCCCAAAGTGATTGAGATATTCGATAATCGAAAAATCTCGTGTTTACACCTAGTAGCCCCGAAATCAACTATCCAAAAATAAACAAATGAGAAGATTGGGCTCAAAGAAATAGAAAAACATATACTTGCAGAATAGGTAGTAGCAGCTGAAGGCTCTAGATGATTAGTAGAACTAGCAGAAGCAATGAAATGAGTGGACAACATGGACATTAACTATTGATACTGATTAGAAATGAGATTTTGGACAAAATTTCCAACATTAGTCTCAGGACAACCAAAAGAAGAGTTATAAGATGGCTGACTGGTGACTTGATTCACAGTAACTTGGTTGGTAGAATATGAGTAATTAGGAGATGAACTATGAGATGGCTGATTGGACACTTGATGCACAGCTGCTTGATTGTTAGAATGTGAGTGAATATCCCTTTGTTATGGTTGAAAATTTGGTGGATAACCATGGATCTTATAACACTTATCAACAGTGTGACCACTGTACTGACAATGTGTGCAAAAAAGTCTCTCTTTTTTCTGTCCTTTGTAAGTTCCTGAATTATGAGGATTAGAATTGTAATTTCCTACATCACCAGATCTTTTAAAATCGTTGCTCTTACAACAAAGACCATAGTATTGGTGGAATCAGAGGAAGAACTGAGGTTTGTGCCAACCTTCCTGTGATGTTCTTCTTGAGAAATAAGAGCAAACATTTTGTTTATGGGAGGTAAAGGGTCCATAAGGAGAAGTTGACCTCGGATTTGAGAAAAAAAATCATGTAATCCCATGAGAAATGACATTATGTACTCCATTTGATAATGAGAATTCAATTGTTTAACACCTCCACAAGTGCAGTTACCACAAGTACAGCTAGGTCTGTAATTGTTCAACTCTTCCCATATAGATTTAAGCTTGGTAAAGTAAACACTAACATAATTTTGGTTCTGAACATGGTTCATCAATTCTCTACATAATTGGAAAATTCTAGGATCATTGCTTTGTTGAAATCGATCCTTAAGATCAAGCCATATTTCATAAGCAGAATCAAAAAAGATTATGCTAGCAGATATCTCCTCAGAAACGGAATTCAGAATCCATGAAATCACAATATTATTGTTTCTAATCTACGAACTAAGAAGATTTGGATCAGTACCTTTTGGTTTAGGAATCGAACCAACTATGAATCCAAGTTTGTTCTTGACAGAGAGAGTGATCAACATTGCCCGACTCCAAGAGGCATAGCTGTCTCCGATCAATGGTTGAGAAACAAGAACAAGACCTGGACTATTTGAATGATGAAGAAAATAATAATTTGAAGGATTATCAATGGCGGAATTACCACTGGACGTCTTCGAGTTTTTCGATCCCGGAGTCTCCATGGAAATCGAGAGAAGGAACAAAGAAAACAATTGAAGAATCAATGAAGGAGATTAAATGAAGAACTCTGAAGAAATTGAGAATGATCTAGAAATCTAGAGAAACAGAGTAGATGAACTTCTGCTCTGATACCATAATGAAAATAAGAGAGAAAAAAAAAGATTTGGAAATCTGTTATGTTTTCTCATTCCTCTTCTAATATTACAAAGAGGATAACTATATATGGCAATATAATAGAAATTAGTTACAACAATAATACAGCTGGATAACTGATTATGTTATAACAAAAATTAGTTATAACAGAAATTATGATCTAAAAACCTAAGCGTCCCTCTCTCATGTGAGACGAACAAAAATCTTACTCCGATCGATAACCAAACTCCGACGACCGACAATCTCTCTCTTTTTCTCTCTCAGGTCCACAGGATTGCATTTTTGTTATACTGGAAGGAACATCATCAACCAGAAGTATTAAAGTGTGTTTGAAAGCATGGATGATTTTTGAGACTGCACGAGCTGTGCAATTGGATCTACCTATACTCCTGATGAACTTGTGGACCAGATAACACTATCAATTTGGTTGAAAAGGACGAGATTTCCATCTCATGTCCTTAACATCCCAGATGAATTTGTAAGTGGGGTTGTCTTTGTTGGCTTCCCAAACGACTATTTTAGTTGGTGGATTCTTGTACTATGTTCCCAAGTATCAGTTCTTAGAATTATTGGGGCTGAAAAATCCTAATTCAAAGGTCTCATTTTCTGAAAATAAGGTTTGATTGTCTGTAATGGCTTGGTTTCGAGTTTATGGTGTCAGTTGCAATGGAGATTTGTGAGAATGAATGGAATAAGTAAATAAAAAAAAGGGAAGACCCTTCGTTGATGAGAAGGAAGTTAGTGTGGAAAGATAATGACGTGGCATAAAATCTCGAGATACGCCTAGAGTTGGTGCTGCAAGGATTTTGGGAGGCAAAAAGCTTTTCTTTTTCCTATTTTTTTTTCTCGATACACACTTAAAATCGAATGGCTACCTCACTCATTCATATAATTGTCTCCCATGAATGATCGTGGGAGAGCCGGACTCTTTTAAGAAACTCAACCGAGTCGACTTGGCTCCGTTGTATTTCATGGTGACTCGGCACCGAAACTTGAGGGAACCGACTCATCCTATCAACTCGTCAACTCGGTCAAATTAGCTCAAACCATGTATTAATATTGAATGATAATGAATGCACGCAGTCTTGGTAAGCAGCTGATGTGGCAAGGGCACTGAACCACACTTATTTTCCTATGTATCCCAATGAAAATGATCTATGATTCTCTACCCTTGCCACATACCAACATCGCGTGCATTCATCACGTCAACCGTGTGATGAATGCATGTGTGGTTGGGTAAGCGGCTGACATAGAACCATACATCTTTTTCATCGGGATACACAATAAAAAGATGTGTGGTTCTATGCCCTTGCCACATCAGCTGTGTACCCAACCGCATCCATTCATCATTATTCTTAATATTTTCGTGAACCCAATTATTGTAGTTAGTTGAATTTTTTTGTTGGTTTGATGAGTTCAATAAAGTGAGAGTCGTGATAATCAGGGGCAGAGCCAGGATTTTCTTGTAGTGGGGGCAAACTATGGTTAGTTGTAGATTTGAAGAACTTGAAGATGAATGGTTTTAAGGAGAAATTCATAGTTTTTGGTTATAAGTTGAAGAAAAGGATATTTAGGACATTTCCAATTAGTATATGAGAAGGCCAGGTCAAGAGGCAATGTCATCAACAAAAAATTGAAAAAGTGGGGGGGGGGGGGCAAATGGGGAGAGAGAAGAGGAGTGAGGACAAATGGGGCATGTAATTAGTTGAAAATATAGGGGTGTCTCAATGTTTTGTGGTGGCAATTGCCCCCACCAGCTCTTTACTAGTTCTGCCCCGGGTGATAATCTGACTACCTCACATGGCAGACTCAATCGACTACCTGACGTGACAAGTTCGGAAACCATAAATCAATGCTCTTCGAAATACAAAGTTCCCTTGAGATACACTTTTTATGGGGAAGTACAACCATGTAACCCAAGGAGCATAGATCTATGATTCCCAAACTTGTCACGTTAGGGTAGTCGATAAAGTTTGCCACGTGGGCTAGTCAGATTATCACGACTCAGAAAATAATAAGTGACCCAAAAGTTGTGCACGTTCTGGAAATTTTCTTTAAAATTAATACAATTTTGTGGATTTCAGTTTTCTCATCCTCGTTTACTCTCCAAACGACACAATGGTTTATACCTACTCTCAAAACACTGCAAGGAGGACTCCTTGCACACAAATATCCCCTTAAAGGAAGTACATATAAATACAGCATTGCATGATGACATATTCTGAGAACAAACGTATATGTTAATAACCTAACCTTTACACTTCAAACAACCCAAACGTAAAACTCAATGTCACTCAAACATCTTCACGGTTTTCATCCATTAGAGCTGTATCATCTTTTCTAATCTTCTCCTTAATGACTGTTTGAATAGTTCTTTTAGACCATAAGCAGATGCGAACAACGTGTGTTATGAAGAGAATAGTAATCAATCCCAACCACACTATGAACGAAATTTTCGTTACATGATAGAGGACACCCATGACATGATCTGGTGTCAAGTTAACTAACGCGACAAAGTAAGTTAACGCCATATCGGTGATTGCAATCCACATTATCCCCATTTTAAGCCACATCCATCTTCGTCTTCTTAGTGGTAATCCGCTGACAAGCAATAAGATTATGCTTAAAGACGAAAGGAAAGAAATTGTGTTGAAGATCATAAAGTGCCCATACGCTTCCTCATGCTGAGTAGCCATTACAGACATCCCGATTTCGTGTGCACGTACGCCATCAGTATCGTTTTTTAGCTCGTCTTGCCATACACCACATGGTGGGGCAAGTCCTGCTTGGAAGGCTACAGTTGCAATCAACGATGCAACCACCATCAATGAGCTTTTCTTCTTACTTAACCAATCTTTACTTTTAGGCTTCTTAACCAGTTTCTTTGAACTGTTTTTCTTCGATGGTGGTTGTGATATTGGTGGTTGTGTTGTTTGGTGAAGTCTCGTTGGATCCCAATCACGATCTATCGAAGGCATGGTATCTTTGATCCTTAAAACTCCAGCATTTCTAAGGGATTCTTCGATTTCCATGTCTTTCAAATCTCGCGGACTTTGCACTAAAACATCTAAGGCTGTATGATCATTTGCGTTCAAGGCATTCAGTTCTACTCTGCTGGTAGTGAGCAAAAACTTGATGATCTGCACAATTTTGTAAAGAAATGTATCAACTCGAGAGTTATAACAATGGTCAATAAACAATAGGTTTTAACTGGTATTCCAAGCATCACACAAGCATGGTGTAGGATTTATAATTTTCTTCTTGTGGAGAAACTTTGATATTTATTAGCAAAATAACCCTCTCTCATTGAAAGTTTAGAGAATCTAGATTAACCAATCATAGGACGCCGTGTGAATTAAGGGCATCCCCAATTTATAAAAAATACCCAAATTAGGGAAGGCCTTAGTACACATGACTTCATGTCATTGGTTAATTCAAGATTTTATGAAATCCTAGATTGAATTTTCTATTCACAAAGCAACTTTTGACACATTGCAAAGCAACTTTGAGGTTATGGGTTCAAGACCAACTTACCCATCAATAAATAAATAAAAAGAGCCCTTGTGATAGGGAGTAGAAATAACACTCAAAGTAGCACTATTCTGCACTTGAGTGTGCAGAAAACCGTCAATTGTTCTCGAATGTGTACATATCTCCAGACAAAAACATCTATAATTTTCTGCACACCGCAATGCTTCTTCAAGTCACTTCAACATTTTTCTATTTAGAAAGGGTGGTGATATTGCCACAATACGTACAAAATCATACCATAATTGATTTTACTATAAAATCACACAATATGTGAATAGGTGCTATAATAACAAAATCTTTTTGGTAAGCTGGACTTGAACTCACGACCTCAAAGTTGCTTTGCTATTGGTCAAACCAACTGAGCTATGGGGCTAAGCCCTCAAAATCTCATTTTATATGCTACGAAATTATAATAATATCATTTACAATAATATTTCATATTATAATGGTGTATTCGCATAACAACCTTATAGGAAGAATGATCTTTTGCTTACAGAGAAGTCAATCTGAGATTTCACATGATTCTAGATGACTAATGGCACCAAGCCCAACAAAGTTAAATTTGTAAATTGGGGGTGCCCTCAATATTCGTGTGATTAGTCAATTTGGGATTATGTGAAATCTTGAATTTACTTTCAAGTCATATGATAATTTGACTTACTCACACGGCATACTCAATCAACATTCCTAACGTGACAGGCTTGGGAATCATAGATCTGCTCTCCTTGAGATACAAAACTGTACTTTTTATGGGGAAGTGTGTTTTTGTATCCTGAAAAGAGTAGATCTACGGTTTTCGAGCCTGTCACGTAAGGGAGTGTTGATTAGGTATGTCACGTGGGTAAGTCAAATTACCACGATTCTTTACTTTTTTGTGAGCAAAATTTTTTCAAGGGAACAAATACTTGGTATTACGATCACAATTGTTACATTACCAAGACCGATATTTATATTTTAATATTTTATACATTATGGTATAATTCAGATCCAAAGAAGTCCCTATCTATCTGTTAAAGTATTTAGAATTTCTCCTATTAACAATTGACTTGATGGAGTAAAACTTTAAAGAGTGGTGATGAATGCACGTGGTCATGGTAGGCGGTGGACATGGCAAAGACACAGAACCATAAAAAGATGTGCAATTCTGTACCTTTGCCACGTCAGCTGCCTACCCAACCGTGTAGTCAGACTGTGTGCATTCATCATTATTCAACTTGAAAGGACTTAACTATTATTTATTTTTATTTTCAAACCCTTCTTTAAATAAGAGAGTTACTATTGCCACACCAATTATGTAAAATTCTTTAGTGATTTACATGGTGGGGCAATATCAGCTCTCTTAAATAATTGTAACTAAAGTCAATGGTCAAAGGACGTTAGTCTAAAATATTTTAAACTCAGCAGAAATTTCTTTTTCATATGTCCACTGATGGAGTTCAGTCAACATGAGCAGCTGTGAACCTCTCAGAATAACTCCTTGGACCACTAATCGGACGGTACAGAATGCGTTTGATCAGTTAGTGGGACCACAATTAAACGAAGATCAAGAACAAATCGATACCTCAAGTTGCCTCTTTGATACAGCGTGATGTAGAATAGTGTTTCCATCATGATCCTTCCAATTCAGAAACTCATCTCTCTTCATCGATTCCATCAACACCTTCAGAGCTTCGAATCGGTTATATTTCACACACAGATGTAGAACAGTTTCCCCTTGATCCGTCAAGATCGTAGTCGACTCAGGTTTGACTCGGATCAACTCGTTTAAAACCTCGACTTGACCTTTAATTGCTGCTAGATGAAGAGGAGTTCTACCATCTAGATCTCGAACAAGGCAGGTACTTGAATCGATCGATAACAGATGTTTTACGATCTCGATGTATCCTTTGGCCGAAGCTAAGTGGAGAGACGACGATCCATGTGAGTTCAACTCGGTGGCGAGTTGGGGTTGTCGACTCAGAAGTTCTTTGACGAAATCGATGTGACCAAGCATAGATGCGATGTGTAGAGGAGTTTCGGAGATGCAAGAGACGATGGTTTGATCTAAGAGGAGTGGATCTTCTTCAAGAAGTTCGATTAAGGAGGTTACGCTCCCCTTCAAAGCTGCTTCACGAAGCTTTTTCTCCATTTTGAGATCTCTCTCTCTCTCTCTCTCTCTCTCTCTCTCTCTCTCTCTCTCTCTCTCTCTCTATTATGGATTCAAGTTCTACATTGCCGTTTAGAGAAGAAATTTCAGCAGTTGACGTCAACGCTTTGGATTTCTGGAAGGGGAGGTCATTATTTTCGAGAGATGTTATTCGCACCCCAAACTTTTACTTATTACACCCCAATTGAAGATTTAAACGGTCTTGGTTTGGTTCAAATTATAATTTTAACACCACAAAACTTTATAACACTAGCCACCCCATTTTTTACTTATTTCAATCGTTAATTTATTATTATTATTTTTTTAATCGAGTGAATCTCCATTTCGTGTGTTGAATATGGTGAAATTCTTATTTTAGTACATTGTTCATTTTAATTCTCAAAATATGTTTTTATCGTAAATTTATCACTTTTAAGATCCATAAATTCCTTGATAAAAATAACAATGATTTTTTTACTTTATCAATAATCTCATTGATAATTTATATATGAATTTGTTTGTAATTTATCAACGAATTCATTGATTATAAAAATGATAAATTCACTTAGAAAACATGTTTTAAAAATTAAAATAAAAATTGGAATTTGGACTTAAGTTGCGTATGTTTTGAGAAAAATCTCTTTTTCATTTTTAATTAGAGGATAATAAGTAAAAGTTGGGGTGACAATAGCAGTTTTAAAAAAAAATTCTAAAAAGATTGTATTTCAATTTAAATGTCGACTACTATTATCTCAAAATATGGTTGTGTAGGGCTGAGATAAGAAGAAAATCACAGATGTTCCTAGAGATTCGATTTAGTTAAGAATCTCTATGGAACGCCTCTAATCTCAGCCGATGGAATGGTACAAAGCTCGTTTGACACGTTTACTTCACCTAAAATAAACAAATGCTGGAGTGAACAAATTTATCAAATTTAGTTGGTCCGATTGCGACGGTCACGTTTATAAAGTTGGTGTTATTTAGAGATTTGATATGCAATGTTAGGTTATGAGCAGTTGGAGTTGGGGAGATACTTCAAAATTCAAATAACCTATAAAATTGGAAAGGATCACCTCATTGTCATCATCAAAACAAAGATATTTCATATATTTTCATTAAAAATTAATCATAATTTTTTTAATTGAATCCTTCACATTAAGAAATCGACCAACTGATCTGGACTACCATATTCTTCTCTAACTTTTTTTATTATTTATTTTTAAATATTGAATTTCAATGTTTTCTTGACCAAAAAAAAAAAATTGGCTAGAGTTTGAAACTCTCATAAAAACTATAAGAACGCAAAAACCTCATGGCTTCTCCCATGGGCATCTTCAATATTGATCCATGTAAATCTATTTATGTACCTACCACCAAGTAGATAATGATTTTCAGATACCCCCTCTAACATATGCCTTATCACATAATTGTAGACCATTTGCCTCGAGATATACAAAATTATGAATTTTTTACTGTGCATCCCAAGACAAATGATCTACGATTTTGTAATGAGGGCATAAGATATCATGGTCTGAATGGTATCAATTATTATTACAAGATCTCAAATCATGACAAGAGACATGAAAATTAATTTTCACATCACTACATTACTACACGTACTCGAAAGATCAGAAGAAATAATAGAATATGATATCGTGTAAATATTAGAAATTCATCTTTTAAAATTATTCTTTGATCTCTCTAAAATTCAAATCTTAAACTCCAAATCCATGCTTTTGTTCTTATTATAATCAAACCTTGTCCCTCTTTAGTTCCACCTCTTCGCCACAATCCAAGGATATATTAAATTAAATGAGTTAGGTCTTGTAAGATTAAGGCTTAATGAGGCAGCGTGAAACAATAAAAGAAAGAAATTGTTCTTCTAAACCCAGATCCAATAATTGAACGCTCAGGATTACTTGACTCCTCCATGATGAGCACACAAATTGTTACGACGTTGAAGCACGGAATAATTCCTCGTTGTTAGTTTCACACAGAGAACCCACAGACACAATCATCAACCACACGTGCCGTTGATTTAAGTGGTCCCCCATGATTGCCCTCCCAGGACTGTCACGTGAGCTATGGGTCAAACCCCGGCTTTAATTCATATCTGACTAACATGGGCTTGTTGGACCCGATTCCTCAACAAGCATTTAAAAGAGGGGAACATCAAATTTTTCTGTTTTTAAAAACAACCAATTATATCTTCTAGACGTGTCGACATCTGATCACTTGCATAGTTGTTGTTTTATAAGAAACTCGTATCAAACTCGTTTTCCTCGCTTCGACCACCGATTCCCAAAACCCTAAATCGATTTCTAACTGATAACCGACACGTGTCTGGAAAGGCTACGATCTCTATTAAACCCCGAAATCCCTAACCCCCAAATCTGTTTCTCATTTTAGTTAAAGCCCTGTAAAGACCTCTCGATCACAAACTCTTAACGCTTTTCACGAAGCCGTTCTCTCTCTCTCTCTCTGATGTTCAAAACCTATATTTCTCCGTTAGACTGCTCTCTCCGGCGGATATTTGAATCGGTGATCGGAGGTGGAAGAAATGACTGATGCCTTCGATTTTCTGGTAAGACTCATCATCGTTGCTGAATCAGATCTTTCTCTCAAGAAATGGTCGATCCGTTTATGTTGATTTTAGTTGTTCGATCCAAAATCTGGTTTCGCAAAAGGAAAAAAACCGTTTAAATCGTTAATCTCAATCTCTGTATCATAATAAGTAGTTGAATGTGTAGTTTGTATCATATAGAAATCATCATTGTACAGTTTGTCAATTAGGTTTAGATCAATCTCTTTTTTTTGGAGAATTTTTTATTTTTTATTTTACAGTTTAGGGTTTTAGATTCAAGTAGAATAGTTTAGTAGAAGTAGAAGTAGAAGGAATCGGTTTAATTTCCTTAAATTTCTGTTTTTGATTTTCTCGATCCGATCTCAAAAGTGGCGAAGATGAGTTTAAGAACAGCCGAGGAAGATTCGGCCCAGGATATCCATCTCCCTGCCGATATCGATTGGCAAATGCTTGATAAATCTAAATTTTTCTTCCTTGGCGCCGCTCTATTCTCTGGTGTCTCTGCCGCCCTTTATCCGGCTGTAGTCTTGAAAACTCGACAACAGATTTTTCAAATTGAAGCTTCTTGCGTCAAAACAGTTTTTTCAATCTTACGTCACGAAGGTTTTCGAGGTTTCTACAAAGGATTCGGAACTTCATTAATGGGAACAATTCCTGCTCGAGCGCTCTACATGACAGCGCTCGAGGTTACGAAGAGCAACGTTGGCACAACTACTATTCGACTAGGGTTTCCAGAACCTACAGCAGCGGCAATAGCCAACGCAACTGCAGGCTTGAGTGCTGCAATGGCAGCACAGATTGTTTGGACACCGATCGATGTTGTAAGCCAAAGACTCATGGTTCAAGGCAGCAATGTATCCCCTTGTAAATATCGTGGTGGGATCGATGCGTTTGGGAAAATTCTAAGGTCAGATGGAGTTCGTGGTCTTTACAGGGGATTTGGGATGTCAATATTAACCTATGCACCATCAAATGCGGTTTGGTGGGCATCGTATTCGGTCACGCAGAGACTCGTTTGGGGTGGATTAGGCTGTTATTTAAGTAAACAAGACGACGACCTTAAAGAAAATAGTGCTAGTTTTAGGCCTGATTCAAAGACTGTAGTGGCGGTGCAGGGATTGAGTGCTGCCATGGCTGGTGGTGTTTCGGCTTTAATTACGATGCCTCTTGATACAATTAAGACAAGATTGCAGGTTTTGGATGGAGAGGAGAACGGGCGACGACACCTTTCGATCGGAAAAACGGTTAGGAATTTGGTTAAGGAAGGTGGATGGGGTGCTTGTTATAGAGGATTGGGTCCTCGATGGGCTTCGATGTCGATGTCTGCAACCACCATGATCACAACTTATGAATTTCTGAAACGCCTCTCTGCTAAGAACCAAGAGAGCTTTACATGATCAAAGGAAGAACAATTTTAAAAAAAGGAAAAAAAAAAAAAAAACCTTTTTTTTTTGTAGTCCCTCTTATCTTTGTTCTATAGTTTTGTTGTTTGTTTCAACTTAAATGATCAATGTAAGTGATGTAGGAATTTTCTATATCATATGTGTTCTTAATCTTTCCATCTTATCTTCTATATTATAAAATTTTATGAAGATGGTTTACATGGATAAGTAGATGGAAAGTTCTATAACATGATTAGGGTTTCACTTTATGTTTCTGGTTCCCATCCATCTCTAGGTCTTCTTTTGATCATCTAATGTAATTTGGAATTGAAAATGATGACTTTTTGGTACACAATTGGGTCTTTGGAATCTATAATTGTTCTCATATGATGAGTCTTGCTCAAGCAAGATAAAAGATGTTGTAGGAATCCTGTAATTATTCATTATTGTACAAGTTGCAGATTAATTATATGTAGTGGACCCAATTTTTTGGAATAAAAATTTATAAGATCAGCTTTGTTTTAATATTAATTAGTGAGGGTTTAATAGATTAGGGTGGTAAAATGGACAGGTAGAAACACTAGAAAAGATATTTACAGTGAATGTAAATCCACTAGTGTATCCTTTACATTATCTTATAGGTTCAAACTCCAAAGTTGGTAAGAGTTGACTTGGCTTTGAATAGAGTGGAATTTAGTTGACTACAAATCTTTGGGATAATACTTATTGTTGTTGTTATCGTCGTAGTAATAGGCGACTCGATGGAGGTGTCAATCTAATGTGAAAGTCCTTATAATTGACAAATTATAGTAGAGTCAATTAATCTAGATTGGCCATCTCAAGCATCCATGAGATAGTACTGATTTATATATATTTAACATAGAACTAAGGGTTTGTTTGTTACGACTTTTTCTTTTTTATGGCTTTTTGGGCTTTGAATGAAAAAAGTCAGAAAAGTACGTTTGTTGATAATGACTTCTAATTCAACAACTTTTGCAAGAAGTTCAAAATTGCATTTTTGAAATTTTTTGTTGGGGCTGTTTTCGCATGAGAGCCACTAATAGAAGCCAACACCAAAAAACGTATGGGGTGAAATCATTTCACCCTCATTTTTCTTAACTCATTGATTAAACAACAAATTCAATTAGATTTTTTTTATACTATTTTTTCATTAGTTTCTGTAACGAACAAAATTATCCTGGAAGTAGTTTCCCAGACTCTGAACTTTTACTTCTTCTAACTACAAAATCTTAAAGTAGAAATTAGAATTTGTAATAAACATACCCTAATTTTATTGGGTGTGTGTTTCTCAAAATTGTCCTTATACATCTAAAGAGCTGCTATTAACACACCAAATTTTACTATAACCACAAATCTATACGTAAACAACTACTTACTCTCAAACATGTTGGTGGGTCGTGAGTAAAATTTAGTGTGGCAATAGAGTTCCTCTAATTATATTGTTTAGGATACTTTTGTAATTTGTATAAGACATCCTTAAAACCAGCTCTTAAGCTGTTCTATATATCTGCAAAATCATCTAATAATTCATATCTGTTGATGTGTTTGTTTCTCATTATCCATTTATCTTTTTAATAAATATTTATTATTATTTTCTTTTCTGAGCAAAAGACAGAGAATCATACCTAATTTCAGAGATTTGTACTTTATATGAATGAAAAGAGACAAGACAATGTGCTGAAACGTTACCATATGCCCATTGTATATATATTATCTTCATTTCTAGTATTCTATGGATGGATCATCAAACCATGAGAATTGTGAAACAGTGGGCTTAAAAAAGTTTGTGAAACAGTGTACCCAAAATAAATAAATAATTAAAATTTCCCTTCAAATGTGTCAAAATTCAAGTCATCAATATATAGCCTTCCATCTTTTCTCCATAATTATAACAGATTATCTAATGTAACGGTTCAAGGAAATGTTCATTGTATGTCTTACATGCATTTCTATTCTATGGATGGATCATCAACCAATACGAAACAGTGGGCTTCAAAGCTTGTGAAACTTTCTACTCAAACAAATAGATAATCATGAGTTAGTGATAAACTTGCATGATAAAACGTACGTGGTTGACTTGGCAAGTGCGTAGAATTGTAGATGCTTTTCTTCGAGATACACAAGAAAAAAAGATCTACAGTTCAATGCATTTGCCACATCAACCACATCATCATCCCGTACATTTTATCATTAGTCAATAAATAAACCTTCAAAAGTCATCAATATCAATGACCTGAACCCATTATTCTGATAAGAGCCGTGATTTTTTAACTCAAAAATTTTCACTCGATTTGTACTCGGTTGACATGGCAAGGGTATAAAATAATAGATCTTTTTCTTTGGGACACACAAGAAAAAGATAAATGGTTTTGTGTCTTTACCACGTCAGTCGAGTATAGTCTGAGTGAAAATTTTCGAATTAGAAAATCATTAGCATTCTAATAATAACAGATTATCATGATTAATAGTTGTGATCCATTTGATTTCAGATATTTGACTAGTTTGTGAAGTACCATATCAATAGTGATTCCAACTTCTAACATTGTGATTCAACCATTTTGAAAGTGGGGTTGCATGATCAAATGTGATATATAAAATGAGGTACAAAATCAGATGTCCATAACTTGTCTTTAGCCACGGCTTATATTTTTTTAATAAGAGCTGTTATTGCCACACCAAATTTTACTAATGCCACACCAACTCCATGAAAATTACCCACCAAAGAATGAATACACTGTTGGTGTGGCGTTAGTCCAAGTTGGTGTGGCAGTAGTAACTCTCTTTTAAATATTGGCGGGTTCAAGGAATCTTGAAAGTTGGTTGTTTTGTTTCATTATAAAACCTAGCAGCAATTAATAGTGGGTCCCATGAAAGCACACTATCGATTTCATGATGGGACCCACACAACATTCTTGTTTTCCTCCCATTTTAATAAGCCTTGGTAGTGGTAGTGGTGGTGGTGGTAGTGGATAAGGTTTTGGGCCACGTGAAAGAGTCATTGGCGTAAGTATTCGATTAACTCAGCTTTCAACAGAAGTGCTTCTATGAAATCATGTCTCTTTGAATTATTTTGATAGGAAATCACAGAGAGATATTATTGTTTAGTAGTGTCTAGGAAATTACTTTTCAGGGTTCGAAAGTGCTTTTCATATGGGAGTTTTTGGAGAAAAATAACATTTATACAATCCCAAGATATTATTGACGTGTGGGCGTTGCACATTCCCCAGGACTAGTCCTTGGACAAGATTATTTTCTATGAAAGGGGAAAAGACCAGATACGGGCCCAGTCCGCTTTCTACAAGGATACCCGGTTATCACAACAAAAAAAAAAGCATTTATAAACTTTTAATTATCATTAATTCAAAATCCTAGAAATATATTGAGAGTATTTTGATGATTAAATAAAATAAAATGGATGTATTTCCTATCATGGAAACATATGATTTTTATATATTTATTTTGATGATTTTGTAATTTGTGTAGGATATTTTGGTCAGTGGGGGCTAAGTGCTAGTTAACCATAATCAACCAATAATCTTTGCTTCCTTCTATGCGGATGTTGGCTCATCATCGCAAATGATAGTTGGCGAATAATCTTTATAAGAGTGACAAAAGATTCAAATTAAAATCTTAGATATTTGAATTTGTTGAAATTTTTTCCTTGGGACTTGATATCCCAAAGGGATTGGATGCGAAGAAATTGACAATCATTTTTAACTACTTAGTGAGAAGTGCTTTACCATATAAACATATGATTTCTATTTATTTACTTATTGATGAAAATGGTATCCATATCCGAAGGCCTGACTAGCGGGTCAAGGCAACTGGCCTTTTAAAGCACCATATCTCACCCAAATCCTCAGGGTAGATGCAATACCTCACAAATCACATACTAGGTAAGTCAAGATAAATCGCTATGGGTGGCCAATGAGAGGGTTTGAACTCAGGATCTCTATTATTGGAGATTCGCCTTGACTACTACACCCAACATTCTATTAATTGCAACATATGATTAGATATCATCTCAACACCTAAAATTGCAATCCATGATTTAGTCTCTCTTCCTTTGAACACAATAAATCATCAGATTTTTCTTTTAAAAATTGGTGTACCAACCACACAATAAATCAAACATGAAAATTGTTTGAACGTGTGTTATAATGTTTTGTAACGCTGAGATAACAATTTGAGCCAAACCTTTGTTATGTTTTAATCTTTAATTGGGGACTGATAAATAATTTAAGAAATTGGAGTGTAATAAGTAAAAGTTGGCGTGCCAATAACAGCTCTCTAAAAGAATGTGTATTCCACATCAAGGTCTGTTAGGTAGCAAACTGACGCGACATGTGAAGAGAAACCATGGATTCTGTTCACATGCCGTGTCAAGGGCATCAATTTATCACAACTCTATTTAAATACAACATATAATACACTCATAATCATTGTCTTTCAGTGATAAACATAAGAATTTCTCATGATGGGAACCTTGGTTGAGTCCCAATTTTTCTCCCTATTGAAACATTGCCCAAGACGAGATTTTAAACCTTGATCTCATCTTCATTGCTGTACCGATTCATCGAAAAGGAATTCCATGATCACTGTCAACTCAATCGAGCCAAGGTGGCGCTTGAGCTCAAGAGTTTGGGGGTCAGTGAGTTTTCCCCCATGACTTCACAGAACTAGGCAGAAAGAATTTCTGCAAGAAGAATCAAGATGTTGGCATCAATAAAATATGAACAACTCAAATTACACATAACAATTGAGTAGACTTCCCTTTGTCAGGATCATTGGCAGCAGTATCATATGAGGAACCCAGAGCACTTAAGCAGTAAATGGTGAAATCTTTCTCGTCGAAAGGGCGATCAAGATCATTCACAAAGCTTACAATAAACAAGTGAAGGAAGCTCTGTTTAGTATCCATTGCAAGTAGCTTTCTGAAAATATTTGTGAGACCAATTCATGTGCTGCAAACCAAATTGATCCTTAATAACAATAAATCAAGAAAATGCATGACCAAATAACCTAATAAATATGATCAACGGGAAGAAAAAAAAAATCCAGATCAAAAAATATTTATATCCTAATTCAGAAACAATTAGAAGATATAGAAAATAATTTTGAAGGCCTAAAGATGAGTAGCATTATCATATCCAAAAGTGAGAATCCAAAACAGTACTTGTAAACATGACGTGCCAAACATGACACGTGATAAAAAGAAGAAACCTGACTGACTAAACAGTTAGTGAAGTTCATGCAAAATACAAGAGTAAGAACCTGCCCTCTCTGGGCCAGTCATTAAGGGCGAGACCTCTTGTTAGTGCAAGTTGGACATTTGTACTGCTTGATGTGCTCGGCCCTTGCTGGTGTGATCTTCACACATTTTCCATGGAACCATTTCTCACATATATCACAACAGATCCAGAACTCATCCGACGCGTAGTTCTCCCCACATGCCCCGCACAGAGTCTCCCCATGCTCGTCTTCATCCTCTTCATCCAAACCCTCTTCTTCATCCTTTGGTTGCATCGGCTTCGAATACTTTCCCTGAGACTCAGACGTCCGCTGGTTTTGTTGCCAGTAGAATAATAATAAAAATGCAAAATTATACATATTCAATAAAGTGACTTATTGATATATTTAGAGACATTCTATTGTCTCACAAACTTTTGCTAATAGCACCCCAATTCATGTGTAAATCACCATAGAATTAACACACATCTTGGGGTGCTGTTAGTAAGTTGGTGTGGCAATAGAAAATCTCACTACTTAACATTCTAGCAACTCAATGTGTACAAGTTGAAGGAATGGAATATAAATTTCACATTTTTTTTACTTCTTTTTTTGTTCTTGGGACAGGGAAAGAGATCAAAATGAAACATAAGGGTTTCTCAGAATTACTACAAGATTTTAACGATCTCTCATAGGAATTGCAAAAAGTTAATTATTACTGCTAATAATAATAATAATAAGCCTCCATGTCCATGAAAAAGTGAACATGTTTTTATCATGAAAATGTCAGTAGAAACAGAACTCTCCCCTGAAGATCCTGTAGGATTTACCTAATCCATACCCATTTTCAGAATTCAAATGTTAATTCTAGCAAATTAAATGGTTCTAAACGTATAAAATGGAGAGCAAATCTTGATAAACATGGCAAGATCATGATCAATTCTGACCAAGATAATAAGGTCAAGTTTGGCTTGTTTTTTTTTTTTTTTCTCTCTTTTTATAGGTTCCAGGTGGCAGTCTTGCATCTGACCTTATAAATGGGAGATCGTGCCCATTCTTTTACTGATCAGTGGAATTTCAAGCTTGACCTGGTGGTAAGGGTTGGTTACTGCTATTTTAAGGCCCAGATCCATTTTCCACCCAATTTTCAAAGGTTATGAACCAACCCATTAACTTTTGGTGACGTCCATAACTTGAGGTGAGCTCCTCATAGAAAAGCTGAACAGGCCCAGCCATACCAAACAATCAGCGAGTCCAAAGCTCAACTAGTATATGCCAACACGACACAACATCCCATCACCTACCCAACCAGTCATTCAGGTTAGGTTAAAAGATTTAAAACTTGTTATGTAGTATAACAATTTTTACCACTTTAGAGTTTGGCTTGGATTTGCTGCTGCTATGATTTGAAACTGAAGATTTCTCTCTCACTTGTTTCTTTCCACTGACACACTCGAATACTGTTGGAAGATCATTTATCATATTGAACAGACGTCTCCTGCATCACAAATATCAGCAAGAATTTACTACTAGAATCCAGTACGTTTTTTTTACCGAGTATTTGTCCTTATTTAGTATGCAACAAAGTTCAATCAATTTGTACAAAATATATGCAATCTTTACATTACTGAACTTATGCATCAAATGAACCTTAGAACACTCTTTTTATCCATATCTGTTAGTTTGTGTTCACATCCTTCAATTCAATCAAATGTAAATTCGAGGTCTCTGCTCCCTACCAATGGACAATCACTGGTTTACAAATAAAATTAACCCACCTGTTCCCTTTCTGAATATTTCTTGAGCACACTACTACCATAAAGCAATAGCAAAAGAATTTCTTCTCACATTAACATTCTAACCATGAATCCTTCAGAAGCATGGTTTCAAAACTCGTCCGAGTCGTCTTGGTATCAGGCAAGAACGAGACAGGCACACAAGTCAATTTTTAGAACGATACCCCACGTTCATTTTTCAAATTTTTGGACGAGATGTCTCAAACGTATTGGATAACTCATCCTAGATGACTCGGTATCTGGCATGGACGAGACGAGATGCAAAACCATGTTCAGAAGAAACCTAGTATTATTGCAAATGAGCAAAGAAATGACAATACGACATAGCTCAAGTTATATGTACTTCTCAGACCAAAGAATGAATGGTTTTGGGTTGGATTGGTGGTCTATAGCAGATTGGCTATTAAACAGTCAACCACATCTGGGTTTGTTTTCCTGGGGGGGTATTGACCACATATTCAGCAGTGAGGTTCATGGGTGGTTTTCTAACCATCCTATGATACTATGGGACTAGTATTTGGAAAATATTTCTATCCTTCAAAGCATGTTCCATGAGGGTATCAATTTTGTCTCCTTGCAAGGGCCAGGATCTCATTTTCTAACAGTATAGAATGAGATGGGCAGTTCATAAGATTATATTATATGGAGGCTTCTTCCTTTCACTGTCCTATGGTTCAAATGGAAAAAAAAGAGAAACAAAAGGAGTTTTAACAAGGAAGATTTTCTGTATTTGATTGAGTTATTAAATATTATCTCCCTTGTGTATAAGGAGCAATGAAAACAAAACATGAACTGCACTACTCAGATGGCACTTTTTTCCTACTCATTGCTTGACGTCATTCATCCTATGTCTGGAATATGTCTGAGCCAAAGCAGGAAAAAGAGGCCTCAAACTAATCCCTCAAGTCTCCAAGGAATTTAAAAACTCGATGCCTCTCTAAGCGTTGAAAAAAAAAAAACTAATGGCTCATAAGGATTGATTTTGTCACACAAGGCTCATAACCTGACAACGTACTCCCTAAGAATTTGCTACCCAAGTGAAATATGTTATCTACTGTCAAAGTTAATAAACCTGTAACACTATACCAACATCGGTAAGTTTGAGTAACAACATCCAATAGTTTTGTGGAGGTTCCACACTTCCAAAGTCCATTGCTCACATGGGGTCCCATAGAGATTAGGAGCCAACCCAGAGCATTGTCATTTGTGGCCTCCAACTCACCGAACTGAGGATGGCCCTCCGAAAGCTGAGATACATTCCACTATGATATCCCATCAATTGTCAAGAAGGAAAATCTTGAAGGTTTCAAGAGTCAAAAGGGATCTTCTTTGAAGATTTTGTAACAAAGTGGGATTGGGTTTGTAATATTGAGTTGTAGTTTGTGATTTTTTTACCCCTCATTTTTGTTGTTTAGTGTCATGGTCACCTCAACCATGCTTTTAAAAAAGATTTTTGACTAATCAAAAAAAAAAAATCCGGTAGGTACCATCCACAATATATAAAATGGACGTGAAAAAACATATTGCAAGGGATCAAATCAAGAGGAAAATATAATGTTCTGCTCAAACGTGTTAAAAGATCCCAAAAAAAAAAAAAATGAATGACCAGATCAGCAAACTAATTGTAGATCAAGATAAAGCAGAGAAAGACTATAACTAATCAGATTCAATGTGTTCTGTCAGCACGAGGTATTGACACCATCTATATGTCATGCTCATGTCACAGATGACTTTGAAAGATGATTCCAATTCTCCAATGTTGCCCCGATAAATGGAGCATGAAGCGTTGACAAATGTCTTATGCACTTGCACAAACCAGATAAAGGGCCACATAGTAATTGAGCCTTGAAGCTCAAATACCAATTTGTGCGTGTCTACCCATAATTAGCTAAGAGCATGGAGAAAAATACATCATATATGCCAAGCCAAAAAACCATAAATTACCGAACATGGCCCAAAAAATACATAATAATTTTTCATACATCTTCCTATACAATTCATAGACTAAAACATGGATATTTCCCACCATATAACAGTAAACATCAATCAAAACACCCACCATCAAATAAACACACCTATGTCACGTCCCCTCATGCATGCACAAACACAACCAAAAAATAAAAGAAAGAGAGAGACACAGCATCCTTTGCTTAAAAATAGAAGACTTGCTTTGACTGTTAGGAGTAGGCAACCCAAATTTCAAGGATTACAGTCAAAACCTCATTGCAGACCTGGAAGAATCCTTTTTTCCATTGTCACATGGATTATTCACAACTAGCCAATTGACATTTCTAGTTTGCTACATAATATATATTTCTTTGTATAATATTGACAACTGCTAAAAGCCCTACTAAGTAATAATTATTAAAGTCACTGCTTCCAGTCTATTCAACAATCCAAAATAATGCATAAGAAAGCTGATACTTTAGAAATCCAACAGGTTCACAATGGAGCACATAATGAAAAGTTGGAGTGAAAAATAAAGAAGCAAACCTGTCAGTTTTATCAAATCCAAATCTGGCACCAAAATAAAATGCCACAGAAAGTAACCACGCATCACTATGGACAGCGACCAAAGATAACCAGTCCTTTTCTTGCATTCCATCTCTGGCAAAGTTTATACCCAATGCTGGCTCTGGGAGCTCTGGTGGGACCTCTTCAGCTGGTAGATTGACCTCCCATTGCTCATTGGGGAATCCATACAAGCACAAGTTCTCCTTCTCTGCACATTATAACAATTTACCAAGGAAAACAATTATTAATTTAAAAATTAAAAACCATAAAGTAGATACAAGGTGAAAAGGCAACCAATGATAACTAAGTATATATAATCAGATGAACTGAATGCCACCTATCAAAAAAGAAGGGGAGCTGAAGGACACCCTCAGGTTTGAAATGGGAAACAAAACTCAAAAGAATCAATACCGGAACATTAAATCAAATATTATGATATTACTGATTTAAAAATAGCGTAGGATAAGAGTTACTCAAGTCCTCCAATTCAAGAGACTACATGATTTTATAGCAGAAAAAACACTGAAGACTTGCACTTTATCCTATGTCTTGAAAGAAAAATTCAGTGACCACATGTCACCGACAAACTGAGCCAAAATATAACACAACAATTAGAAAAAATAAAAAAATAAAAAGATAGGGTTCAGATGGAATTTCATAATAATATTTTTGATAAGCAAAGCATTTTATTAAGAGGAAAGAAAGAAGGGTGGTCGAGATGGCCAGCCCAAAGAGCACAGAACGAGAGGAGAATTACACAGCATGCAAAAAAATTTAAAATAATATGTATAAAAGCAATCATGCAATCACAATTCACAAGAGATTTATATTACCCAAGAAGTATTAATCAAAGTATGTTATCAAGCAGACTTCTTAATAAATTATTAGATCAGAGACGGTGTAGTACAGTTGTAACAGTGTACCACAGTAAATACTCTTTCCTGACGAACTTAGTCAGAAAAGTTCCCTAATCACACCTCCATGTGGTGTTCAAAAACATGATCAGATGCTGCAGGAAAGTAGAAAACAGAATTCTAAGAACTTTAAAAGAAACATATAAATATGATAATTTTTCACCGTTGGATTTGAATTTTAAATTTGGGAGTTCAGCGGCCATCCATATTCAAAGGCTTTAATTAAGCCAAAAAAAGTTTCCTTCCCATATGATCTAGGCCATGAACTCTAGAGGACTGAGGTGTTATTTGGCCAACGTGGCAGTTCATGTGTGGCCCACTAGCCTTAGTAAGGGTGGGAGTGGGAGTGTGACTAAGTCATGCTACCCTGACCCCTCCCCCCCCCCCCCAAACACCCTTGAAACTCCCATAATTGAAAGATTCAATCAAAAGACCTAAAAATATTATTATTCAATTCTGACATGCAAAAAGACCACTTGAGGGTGTTGCTGAGAAGGTTGCTCATTTCTACTTAATAAAAATTAGGTAAAGAAGTGAGTTTATAAACCTAAGCCAGTACAGGCCAATCTTTATCTGGGACAATCTTACATCCATGAACTACTTAAGGACTGATCCTTGTTTAAGTACGTAGGCAATCTTTACAAGGTGCAATTCAAATTTTATAATAAAAAATAATATGATAGGTCCTATCATTTTGTATTATGAGTAACTAGTTTTGACACTCATGAGATATGTATCTTTTCTAAGGTAACATTGTAGGTGACTTTGTGCCATGGTAAATGCATCGAATCCTTGTAAACCTCAAATTATGACCAAACTATATGACATCAGATTAAGGACAATTCATTTTTCATGACCCTCAAATACACGATAATCTTTTTTTATGTATTCTAGTTTTTTCCGTTGAGGACAAGAAGGTCTCATTGTATGTGAATGTATGTTGGTACATTTTGGAGAATTATGCAAAAAATCCTCTCAATTTTCTCCCACTAGATATGTCATTGGTCACATGCAATTCTTGACATCATTGAATGAGGCTTATGATGATCTCTCTGTGTGTATTAACATTGATCCATTAAACTGATAATCATATGGGATTCTGTAATTTTTAATTATGATACTTCGATTGTCCAAAAGCTTGAGATTTTAATTGCCCATATCCTAGGTATTTTGGGGATCTAGTTCAACTCATAAGTGTCATGGTGACCATCTCCATGTATTTTAACATCTCAAATTATTTTAATATTTGGACGAATAAGTAAAATGTTGGCTGACAAGATTTCATCAAATGATTTTTTAATCAAATATATATATTTTTTTAAATTATACATATATATTTATATTTTTTGTCGTTCATCATTGATCAAATGGTTGAGAGATGGTGGAAAACTCATCAAGATCCTAATGTCCTAGATAATATAACATTTAATAGGATACTTGAGAGATGTGGAAGGATCGCGATTAAGGGGTTAATGGATCGGTTTTAGTTCGATTCCGAAAGGAATCAAAACCGGAATTATTAAACTTTCCTGATTTCAGGTTCCAAATGGGTACTTAAATTCCTAATCTAATTTGAGATATAATATTAAAGCTACAAAAACCATAAACGATATCTAGGTTGAGAACAAAAATAGAAGTAGCAAAGGGCTTAGACCCATAGCTCAGTAGGTTTGACACATTGCAAAGCAACTTTGAGGTCGTGGGTTCAAGTCCAACTTACCCATCAAAAAAAGAAAAAGAAAAATAGCAAATAAAGTTTAAAAAAGAAAAATAAATAAATAAGGAATGAAAATGGCTATAAATCTTACAAGTTACAGAAGCAATTGTTGTTGCTTTTGTTAGGATTTTTGATAAATTACTAATATATTTGGTTCAAATGGAATACCACAGGTACACGACTTGCAGAATAGATTGGTTCTGATTCTCAATCAATTCAATCTTTTAGACCTAACTCTAATCAATTCCAATAAAAAGGGATCTAGGGCCACTGTTCTGATTCTAGTTAAATGGGTACCCATTGACACCTCTAATCACAATGTGATTACAAGAGTGGGTTAATTTATTTTTTAGTACACTATGTATCGATCATGTTATGGGGTGAAATGCAATGACATGATGATATTTGCATTATAACAATGGGTATAGGTACATACTCTCAACCCATGGAGATTCCACCCCGGAGCTCATACTTTTTTTGATAGGTAAATGCTTGATTAGTGGTTAGTGACAGGTAATATGGTTAGTGGTTAAGCATAAGAAGTATGGGTTCAAAAGGTTTTGAACATAGGACGTGAGAACAACTCTCTACACATCTACCACTAAGCCAAGTGGCACTTCTTACCCCAGAACTCATACTTATTAGCGCAAGTGAGAGTTTTTTCATAAAGAAAAATAAGATATTGAGTTATTTTTTATTATGACCTTGATATTTAATTAAGCTTATAAAGAAAAACCGTATGCATAATTATTAAAAATAATTTAACAAATATGACTCCGCATTAATAAATGTAAGATCTTTTTTATCATGTGCATACATTAAAGTGTTCTTCATAAATGTGAAACAACATACGTTTATGAAAGAGGTTTCTTTGTTAAAGGCAAAAAAATAATAATAATAATAATAATAACTCACAATATTTTCTTTCTATTTAATATATACATATGCATACATGAAAATGAAAGACTTTCCTCATTAATAAATTAGCTTAAAGAATTATCTTCTTCTCTATTTATTGTGCATGTTCGTATATGAGAAACTTCTCTCATAAATCAAAGACTTAAGGAATTTCATTAACTAATGTGAAAAAGAAAAAAAAAAACTAACTAACTATATCCATGCAAGAGGCTCACCTCATTAAACAAAGTGAGCTAAATAAGTAGGGGGCCTCTGTTTGCTGGCTAGAACGGCTCACTTCGTAAAGCTCCGCTTGTTGCAGCAATAGCTTGTTGCTCACTTTTTCTCAACCACTAATGGCTTAATCATGGACCTTGCCCCGGTGCTTCCCCCTCTCACCGAGGAGGACAAATGAAAAATCCCGGGGTTGAACGATAAATATGTAAAAACACATTTTTTATGTACATCCAAGTGAGGTGTTTCCTCGTTAAACTAAAATAAAAATACTTCAATAAATTCACATAAATGTGAAAATCAATTCTCCCTTGTTAAACAACTGTTACCCCCACAATCTCTTGGTGCCTAGTGCGTTTAAAGTTTGGGAATATCTGCAGGGAAGATCAAGGATTCCAAGATTGTAAAAACGATTGCAGCTGTTGTGCCATTCCTCATCATCTTCAGGAAATGGTTTATCAATAAAGATAATCCCAAGGTATGATTAATTTTATTTTATCATATAAATGTATAGATTTGTAAAATGAGAATCTTTGATTTGATCCATGATGCTCCGCATGTCACCAACAAGCAACCATTTAGATCTCTCAAATAATCTACAACTACCACGTGTGTATTTCGCAATTAGCCAAGATACCCAATCCAAGATTTAAAATCTCATCTAGGCAATGTCTCAGTTACGAGAAAAATAAAGACTATTTGTTTCAGTCTTGCTTGAAACCAAAATTTCTCAGCCAAAACACTCCAAGAAAGTACGAATCTTTAAACAACCACCACACTGTACTCTAGGTTTCTCTCGAGTCTAGGACTATAGGTGTTTATGCCCTTGCAACATAGAAGGACAAACAAACACTTTTTAACAACGAGATGAATTTCTACTACTCTCAATTTAAAAACTAAATATTTCTTCTACAGATGCAGAGGCGGAACTACATAGAGACAAAGGGGAACTACATAGAGACAAAGGGGGGCCATGGCCCCACAAAACATTTTTTATATACATTTAACTCAATATGAAGTGTTGAACTTCATGTGGAGGTGGATGGTGTGGCCTGGTGGCCCCCACAAATTTTTTATTTAGATAATAAAATCTCAAGAAAATAATTTTTCACAGTTTCATGGGTTGAGTGACATGTGGACGGTATGTGTGGCCCCCACAATAATTTTTATACGAAGTTTGTTACCCCCCAAACCTTAGCTTTAAATTTGAGAGTTCAATAGCCACCCATTTTCAACACTTTCGATCAAGCTCAAAAAGATTTTATTATTATTATTATATTTTTTTTTCTTTGAATCTGAGTTTTTCCACAAAATCTAGAAGGTTGTGGTGTTGGATTGCCAATTAGATAATCCATATGGGCCCAACAACCCTTAGTAAGATTGAAATCTTTATTAAGTTAGTCATTCTAGCCTGATTCATAAAGTAAGCTTTGTTCAGTAACGAACTTTATAAAGTAAGGGAGTTTTGGTAATAAAATTGCTGGTAAATCTCTCTTTTATATTTAAAATCATTAGAAAGAAAAACTGTTTCACAGTTAGAGTAAGGCTAGGCTTACTAATTTAATAAGATTTGAAATCTTACTAAGGAATGTTGAGCTCACCTCATGGCATCCAAAAACATGACCCAATGCTATAAAGATGTAGAAGACAAAATTCTATCAACTTTAGGGGGAAGAGGGGGGGGGGGGGGGGGGGACACCTTAAAAAAGTTTTTTTTTCACTGTTAAATCTTAAGTTGGAAGTTGGGAGTTCGGTGGGGGTTCAATGACTGTCCATTTTCAAAACCTTGGATCAAGTTCAACAATTTTATTTGTTTGATTTTATTATTTTGAGTCTGAGTTTTTCCATGAAATCGAGAGGGTTGTGTTTTCGGATAAGGATTGTCAATTTGGTAATTCATTTGAGCTTAACGACCCTTGGTAAGACTTGAAATCTTACTATATTAGTAAGAAAAGTGTTTTCCTTCACAGTTTTATTAAAAATTTAACATGTTATACTCTTCAACAAGTAATAATTTTAAAAAGCACTAACTCGATTTAAATTTACTCGGCAATTTCTGGGGGATTTCGAAATAAAAGGTATTTTGGTCAAAAGAGCATGAGATTGTTAGGGTTTGTACTCAATTCATCTTCTCCGCTTCTTCTCTCTGAGAGTTTGAGTTGCAAGAAACCATTATTTTTCTTTTCTTAAGATTTTTCTTCTAAATCATTTTATTTTTTATAGAAAATTGATTTTCTTTATTAAAAGCTTAGAAATTGAAGGAGATTTATTTGAAATCGGCATAGATGATAAATATTTCTACCCAACAACATAAATTTTTTTTTTCCTATCTCTGTAGTTCCTATAAAACTGATGGTGTTACTTTCATATGGTAGGTCTGCTAGAACTCTCTTCTTATGTAATTATAGAGTGAAAAGAAGGATTTTTTTTATTGGGGTTTCTTCAAGCACACAAATTTCAGATCTACTTCTTTCGTTGGGGTTTTCTTTGAACTCAAAACATTTTACAATTAAAAAAAGTAGAGCATTGTGGTCTTCTAAGTGAATTTTTACTAGATCCCTAAAAATTCCAGATCCTTATAATTTCTTTTACTTGGGACTTCTTCGGAGACACAAAATCAAACTCCATTGATTTCATGTGGAGATAAATCTACATTATATAAAACAAAAAGGAAACACAATTGTGGGTTTCACTAGTAAAAAAAAAATTAGTTCCCTATAATTTCTTTTACTTGAGGTTACTTTGAGAACACAAAGTATATGCATTATTATTTAAAAAAAAATTTTTAATTCAATCTCCATATTAATAATTTGGCCTCCGCATGTTCTCATAAAAGTCACACACAAAAAAAAAAAAAAATGCAATTCAGCATTAAAAAAACATACTCAAAACAGAACAAAAATAAATAAAATAAAACTAAATAAACAACTTCAGAGATTGAGACCGAACAAACTACCAGAAACATGAACAGAGAAATTTAAACTTCAAAAGAAAATCCTCAAGCGTAAACAATTGAGAGATTTAGACCGAACAAACAACCAATAAATAATTTCTGCGCAAAAAAAGCCCTAATATGAGAATACCACCACATTATGACTTCTACATCATCCAGAAATCAACATGCAAATATCACACCACCAAAAAAAAAAAAAAATCGAATAAATTAAGAGAAACGCTAACCAGGATCGCACTGCTCAAAAAATTCGTGAACATCTGCAACATTAAAACCAAAAAACATAAAACATTCAAAACTAAACATCCAAAACCCTTAAATTCAAAATTGAAACTAAAAAAAAAAAATCAATAAAAAACGAACCAGAGGTGAGAGCTTTAATCATTCCGGCTCTTCGACCCTTGAAATCCCTAAAAACTTCCTCCACTGTTCTTGGATTGTACTGTCCAGCGCCTCCGTCCATCTCTCTCTTTCTGTTTCTTTCAGCTTTGAAACCTTGAAAAAAGAAGAAGACTGAAGATGCTGAGCAAAAAAGGACAGAAACGTAAATAGATAGTTTTGACAGGGGTACTTGGCGGGATTCGAAGGAAATAAATGCAGAAGAGAGAGAGAGAGAAGCGTTCACGGATTTGAATCGCGTTTGAAATAGAATGCTTAACTGGATTTGAGAAATTGGTGAGATGTCCGACAAACCGGATTGAGATATTAACGATGATAAGGCTAATGTGAGCCGTAGGTGTTGTTTTAGTTTTTCTCTTTTTAAGTGGGTGTGAAGCTTTAGGGTTTTAAGCACCACTTATAGTTGGACACAATTTCTTTATCTATTCCACGTGTCATATTTTCAGACGTTTTTACTAATAATGGTTTGTATTTTTGTAGAATGATTTTGGATTTGTTCTAATTTCGAACGAATGTTTGATGTAAACCGTCAAAGCACGATTGAGATGGAATTGAAAACAAAGGTTTATAGAGATTCTTTCTAGTGGAAATCCCTAGGGTATCAGCTCCTATCATAGCCGTTCTTAGAGTTGACTTTAATATTTTCCAATCAAGATTTACTGAATTAGGACCTATTAGAAATATATGGTCCTAGGGATCAGTAAAATTCCTAGAGATTTGTTGGGGTGTGTCCGAGGTAAAGTAGGCTCGTTGGCATTTGAGGGAGAGGGAAAAAACTTTGAAATGAGCATCCACTTCAAAATTTCGAAGGAACCCTCTCCTTTAAACACCAAGTGGCATTTTGGAGGAGGTATTCTAAATATTAATAAAAATATAGGGATTAAAATAAATACAAAATGCCACGTGGGTTGTAACAAGAAGGATTCCTTCCACCCTTTAAAATATTAAGGTGTAGGACTCAAAGGAGAGAAGCTTGAAGAAGTTTCAAAAACACAAACACAAGTGCAACATCATTCTTGGAATGGACATGATTTTTCAATTTATAAACATGGGGCTAAAAATTTTGGAATGAGTTGATTTTTGGTGAGGATGATCTTTTAATCATAGAGATCATCCTCACTAAAAATCAGCCCATTCCAAAACTTTTAACCCATGTCGGACAAAACACGTTTGTTAAAGGTAAAACTCAGGGTGTTGAACATTTCCCATATATCTATATATATATATATATAGGGAAATGTTCAGCACCCTAAGTTTTACCACACACTTTAACAAACGTTTTTTGTCCTACATGGGTTAGAAGTTTTGGAATGAGCTGATTTTTGGTGAGGATGATCTCTATGATTAGAAGATCATCCTCCCCAAAAATCAGCCCATTCCGAAATGTTTAGCCCCATGTTTACACGTTGAAAAATTGTTGACCGTCCATTTTTTGTAAATCAATTTTGATGGGGTTAGAAGTTTTGGAATGAGCTGATTTTTGGTGAGGATGATCTCCTCACCATAGAGATCATCCTCACCAAAAATCAGCTCATTCCGAAACTTCTAACCCATGTAAGACAAAACGCGTTTGTTAAAGTGTGTGGTAAAACTAAGGGTGGCGAACGGGACCCATATATATATATATATATATATATATATATATATATATAGAGGGTCCGTTCAGCACCCTAAGCTTTACCACACACTTTAACAAACGTGTTTTGTCTTACATGGGTTAGAAGTTTCGGAATGGGCTGATTTTTTGTGAGGATGATCTCTATGGTGAGGAGATCATCATCACCAAAAATCAGCTCATTCCAAAACTTCTAACCCCATCAAAAATGATTTACAAAAAATGGACGGTCCACGATTTTTCAACGTGTAAACATGGGGCTAAACATTTCAGAATGGGCTGATTTTTGGGGAGGATGATCTTCTAATCATAGAGATCATCCTCACCAAAAATCAGCCCATTCCAAAACTTCTAACCCATGTAGGACAAAAAACGTTTGTTAAAGTGTGTGGTAAAACTTAGGGTGCTGAACATTTCCCATATATATATATATATATATAGGGAAATGTTCAGTAACAAACATTTTGGCAAAACATTTTTCAAAACATGGGTTACAGGTTTTGGAATGGGCTGATTTTTAATGAGGATGATCTCTACGGTGAGGAGATCGTCATCACCAAAAATCAGCTCATTCCAAAACTTCTAACCCCATCAAAAATGATTTACAAAAAATGGACGGTCCACGACTTTTCAACTTGTAAACTAGGGCTAGAAGTTTTGGAATGGGCTGATTTTTAGTGAGGATGATCTCCTCACCGTAGAGATCATCCTCACCAAAAATCAGCCCATTCCAAAACCTCTAACCCATGTTTTGAAAAATGTTTTGCCAAAATGTTTGTTGCTGAACGGGACCCATATATATATAATTGAAAAAATAAGGTTATTTTAATATTTAAGTAATAAATGTTATAAAAAAATTTCTATAAAAATATCAATGAAATTTTAATATTTACAAAAATGTTATTGCTCAAGTGTTAAAATATTTTTATTTTTTCTAAAAAATAAAATAATTAAAAAATATTATCAAAAAGAAAAAGTATGAGAAGAATGTAAATGATCCCAATGATACATTAGATGTTACCGTTCTTTATCTATATATAAGTTACGGAATTGTGATAAATTGGCATGCTAAAACGTATGCAATTGACATGGCAAGTGTACAGAATCATAGATCTTTTTTTTTTTTTCAGGATACATAAGGAAAAGATCTACAATTCAGTGCGCTTGTTATAAGAAATTCAACCCAAAATTCCCAATCTGTGAGAAACAAAAATAAAGAAAAACACACGTCGAAAAGAAAGCAATCCCACGCACAAGACAGTATTTACGTGGTTCGGCAATTTACTTACGTCCACGGAGTTGCAGAGATTTCACTATTTTCAAGAAAAATTACAAAGTGAGGTTCAAGTTTCAAAGACGACAACCAAAACCTTAAAAAACCCTAATCACCAAAAATGACTTCTATATACTGCGCACAAGATACACAATGGGTTACAAAACGAGCCCAAAAAATTTTTCCGGGGGCAGGAGGCTTATTCATGAGCGCTCCGACTTGGGCCTATCGGCCCAAGCCTCCACTCTATGGAGTAAGCCTCAGAAAATATCCCACCAAAATACCACGCAAACATTATTCAGGTCGGGTAAGGTCGTCAACCGGATCAAACATAACTAGGCTCCATAAAGCCCAACACTTGCCACATCAACTCCATACCTAATTGAATGATGCCTAGCCTGGCCCATACCTAATGGCCTAATCTACTACCCAAATCTAATCTAGGTCAGGGCCAAGTCATGACCTCATATTCAACATGGCATCAGAAAACTGCCCGCTCATGAACATTTTTTTTTTTTTTCGGTTGGTAAACCTGTTTTTTAATGTGATCTTTAACTCCGTGATGATAGGAACTGAAGTCAAACTATCTAAGCTAGTGACACCTTGCATTTGGGAACATGTTCACAGTCCCTTTTTCACATTTTTTTTATTTAAAAATTATTACACATGGGAGACACATTGACCTAATGGCATGCGCATGTTCGAAGATGCATATTTTACTTGTATCTCAGAGAAAATGCATGCACACGCCACCATGTCAAGATGTCCTCTATGTGCGCTCCACTGAGGTCACTCTAGCATTAGTCAAATTATAAATTATCATTTGGCAGAGTTGTGCTAGAGTGCCCTCAAGTTGGAATCTCATATCGTACTTCATGACGTGAAAGTGGATAAGAACTATAGATGCTTTTTCGCTCATATTTTGATGAAATGTATCTATGGTTCCTATCCACTTTCACGTCATGAGGTTTAATATGAGGTTCCAGCTTGAGGTCACTTCAGCATTATTCTTCGGCAAAACAATGCCAAATACTTCCCACTTCTATAAGAAACTAAAAATTAGCAAGGAATAAGAGAAATTGACTAAAACATATTTCTAGGGTTTTGACTTCTAGCATTTGTGGAAATCTGACATGACTTCAAAATTACATAATTTCTTTAGTGATAATGATCAAAAACACCAAAAGCTTCTTTATTCACGATATAATGGTAAGAAAATATGATTGCCGAAATTTAATGACGAATATATCATTGCCAAAACTTTTAATAATTATTAACATTTCCACAAAAAGCTATTTTTCATAAAGCAACTCTCATCAATCGATAATTTAGTATGTATTCTGGAAATTTTTACATTCGCAAACAAGGCCCTTCGAAAGTCTTAACGGCCAGTCATCCAAACCCAGAAAAAGAAAGACCTAATTGACAATAAAAACTTTGTTATTTCTTACCTCAAATTCGACCACCAGAATCAAACAAGGAAAGAAATCCCCAACCCCCCCTCTCTCTCACACACATACAATCTCGTGCAGGCACACACACACAAAGGGGAGTTACCCCTGTTACAAGAATAAGAGCTCATGTTCTAAAGATCTTTTCAAGCAACTAGTGCACACATGTGCATCATGTACATGTTACGGATAGGAAGTGCAGAGAACCAATTTAAGATAAGGAACCAAAACCAACTGATTAATGCAGTTAAAACAGGGCAAAATCCTACAAATTTGTTCCATTACACACTTATGCACATATCTAATAGCATTACGACTCTACAGTTAAGTGGGTTTTCACAAGAGAACACCATAAGGTAGTATGTCATTCCTCTTTAGGCTCCTATTGAGAGCTCTATTGACAACTGTAGATTGGAAATCAACAATCAACCAAAATAATTTATGACATAATAAAGAGGAATAAAAAAAATGACATGATCAAATCATCCCAAATCATGGAAAATGATTGCTTCAAGGTATTGATACATTCATCAAGCATGAATCATCAATTAAAAAAAATAAATTAATAATCTACCCTGCCATCACTGAAATTTTCCACCATGATAGCCCATATCGTGCCATCTAAAGAAGTAAAATTGTATCAAGCAACTGATAAATTTATAATGGATTTGAAACTAGACCAAGGAGAACACATAAGAAACTTGCATTGTTACTTGGGATCGATACCTGCCTTTACTGTTGGTTGATGAGATTGGACAAGGACTGAATGCAAAACTAGAACTATAAAAAGATACCTAAAAACTAAGGGTTTCAAAAGAAGTATGACCATGGCATAACATAAAGAGTGCAAGCATTAATACTCCAAGAGATGAGATGTGAACTAATACTTTTGTGGCATTAAATACCCAAAATAACCATTTTCAAATGGTAAATAATTGACAAGGATGACAAAAGCAGAGATGTGCTTCTGGAGTGTTATGTGGTCAACATGTATCCATCAAACTGAAGGAATTTTTTTTACAAGAAAACTATACTAACTATGCCTTGTGGAGCTGATTGTAGGGCGGCAAACAGGAAAGATGAAAAAAATCAGACCTGGCACATTCAGGGAAAGCTAGGAAATGCCTCAACACATGATAAAACAAAGGACGTTCGAAAAAAGCTGGTTTGGGCACATACAACAAAGACCAACGACAATACAATTTGAGGAGTGCTTTGGCACAAGTTTAGAGTTCGAAAGTGGTGAGAGCAAGGGCAAAAACAAAGAGGAACAAATGGTAAGAAATGACTAGAGTAAGTCCATCGACAATAAATAAATAAATAAAATTGATAAGTATAAATTTCATTTCTGAAGAAGAAAAGACTGTACAAGGCAGGCGAGATGACCGACCTAAAAGAAAAGAAATACAACTAAAATGAAGAAAGAACTACATAGAGCACACAAATTCCCACCTAAAAACAAATTCTTCAAAAAATACACATTTGAACTCAAAGAATAGTTTGCACCCAAAAAAAAAAAATAGCAACCCAAGAATCAACAATCTAATATCCTGAAAAGAAAATTCCACTCTTTGGAAGACTCTCTTGTTCCTCTTCTAAAAAGGTAATTCTACTTTTACCACAAATTTAAAGAAATATGTATATCTCTAGATCTATTTGTTAACATACTTCGCGATGTACACCCCCCAAAAAAAACAACACTATTCATAAACTCCTTCATTGAATAGAAAATTGCTAAAAAATACATTTGCATGATAATAAGGACCAGAAAAACCATAACACAGAAAAGGCAGGGGGGGAAAAAACTCTTATCTCCTCAAAGGTTACTTACGGAGAAAAAGTCATAAAAAAACATAATCAATCTAGTCTACCTCATAAGGCAGATTCACCACTTATTGATAGCAGGCAAGGCATAACAATAATTGTGAAGCCTACCTTTTTCTTTTTCTTTTTTTTTTTCTTTTTTTCAAAACCATCAACCCTCAATTCATACCAACTACAAATGAGAAAGTTTGAGTGAAGCTCAGTGAAAAGCACCCACACCAGCCTTACTCTGCTTAGCAAGCTTTGTCCACTCCGTATGGAACGATCCTGGACGATCAATCCTCTCATAAGTGTGTGCTCCAAACAAGTCCCTCTGTGCCTGGACAAGGTTTGCGGGCAGTCTTGCACGTCTATACGTGTCAAAGTAAGCAAGACTAGCACACATCCCAGGAGTACTAATTCCAGATTGGATAGCCAACCCCACAACTCTCCTCCAAGCTGCTTGCCTCTGAACCATCTCTCTTGCAAACTCCGGATCAACAATTAAACTCGCCAATTGTGGGTTCCGTTGATACGCCTTCTTGATCCGATCCAAGAACACAGCCCTAATAATACACCCACCTTTCCAAATCCTCGCCAATTCACCCAAATTCAAATTCCACCCCTTCTCGACACTCTTCGCTTTTAACAAGTTCATTCCTTGAGCATAACTACAAATCTTCGACGCATACAACGCTTGCCTCACATCATCAATCAATCTCTTCTTATCGACTCCCGACCTAATCGATCCTACCTCCTCACTCATCCCCGCCTCCTTCAATATTGCCGCAGCTGCCTCTCTCTCCTCCTTCAACCCACTCAAATACCTACAATCCAATGAAGCCGCAATTGTAGGTGCTGCAACGGATAACTCCGCCGCCTGTTGTACGGTCCATTTCCCCGTACCCTTCATCCCCGTTTTGTCCAAAATCTTATCCACCAATTCACCATCTCCATACCCATCTTTAACCCTAAATATATCTGCCGTTATCTCAACCAAGAAGCTCTCAAGCTCCCCATTGTTCCATTCGGCGAAAACCTCTGCCAATTCCGAATTTGACAACCCACCACCGATCTTCAACACATCGTAAGCTTCCGAAATCAATTGCATATCACCGTATTCAATTCCATTATGAACCATTTTAACAAAATTCCCCGAACCACCTTCACCGATGTAGGTCACACAGGGACCATCCTCGACCTGCGCAGCCACCTTCTTCACGATATCTTCGATGTTCGTATACGCCTCGTAGGACCCACCAGGCATCAATGAGGGACCGTTACGGGCACCTTCTTCACCACCCGAGACGCCCATCCCGAGATACAAAATACCCTTATCGGCTACTTCGCGCATACGGCGCTCAGTATTCTCGTACCACTCGTTACCACCATCGATGATAGTGTCTCCCGAGTCCATGAACTCAGTGAGAGCCGATATAGTTTGATCGACTGGGGAACCAGCTTTGACGAGGATGACGACAGATCTAGGCCGTTGGATTGAGAGGACGAAATCACGAGGAGAGTAGTGGCCAGTGAGGGGGAGGTCTCCTTCTTTCTTGGCACGATCTAGGGTTTCGTCGACTTTGGAGATGGTTCGATTGTAGACAGAAATTGGGAATCCTTTCTCGGCTATGTTGAGGGCAAGGTTTTGGCCCATAACGGCTAGACCTGCGAGGCCGATTCGTGAGAGAGCTGAAGATGCTTCCATGGCGGAGAAGAAGAAAATTAGGGTTAGGGTTTAGCACAGAAAGAGATGAAGATTGGTAATGGAAGTTGAGAGTTCTGAGAATTTTATTTAGAAAAAATCTTATTGGCTTTGACGGACCCATCGAGGTATCGAAAGGGCAGTTTACAATTAGGTGACGATAGTGACGATGCTTCGGGCTGTACTTGATAATTGTTTTTTGATTTGTTTGAGAAATAGTTATATAGTGATACTGGATGTAAAAAACTTAGTAGTGCATGGAATGCGATTTCATACACGTGGCTAAGAAACCATGAATGTAGTAGTGGGCCCAATGAAATGTCCTCCTTAGTTCATATTTTCTGAACAAATTGATTGGTTGATTGATGGTGCCTACAGAGCCACCAAACTGAGAACTAATCACGAAATGTCAATTGTAGTTGGGCTTTTTGGTTGGCGGCCATGAAAAGGTGGTTAATGTGCAATCATACAAGCATCGTACACTCTAATCAATCTAGACGGTTAGATCAGTTGACCATTAAAGATCAGCAAGATTGGACTATCTCCACCGTCAACTAGGCTGCCAACCATTTGGTCAACGTTTTGTCCTACACGGGTACATCTCCAAGTTTGGATGAATATTTGAGATATTTTCTTTAAATTGATGGCATATCCCTTGACCTTGGTCTTCTTTAATAGGCCAATAGTAAATGACCTAAATTACCCCCTCTTCAACCTATATCCAATTCTTTTACTTCCCAAATCTTTATCTTCAAGATCTTTAAATTCTAAAACTTTCTCTTAATATATATTCAACCATAGCTTCCATTGGTAGAAAAATCAAGAATTACATTTATTTTTATTTTCCCAATAATTATATCTCATTCTTGACGATTGAAGGTTGAAGTAAATAAATTCTTAAGGACGAAAATGAATAGTTTTGAAGATGAAAAAGCAAGAGTTTAAGATGAGTGATTTTGAGATTAAAAAAATCAGGACATTCAGGTTACTTAGTATACTATAGAAGACCGAGTTCAAGGGAGGCATGTCATCAATTTGAAAGATATCTCAAATATTCTCCAAAACGAAGGTAAATCTAAAACACCCAAAATATAGCTAGAGGAGAAAGAATGTGAGGACACTTCAGTAAATTAATGCAAAATTACCGTTGCATGCAGAAATACACTAAAATTTTGAAAATTATTACAACAAAAAATTGATCACTAAAAAACATACCCTTAGATTGATCGATCTTGTGATTGCAATGTGACAATCAAGTGTTTAATCCATAGTTATTATTCAAATTGCAAGAACATATCTATCATCATCCGTTCATCACCACGCCACGGCCCAGGCCCAGCCACGTGGGTACAATACCCAAATCCTGTTTTGCTATTCCACTTTCTTCCAAGATTTAAAATCTCATTTCGAAACAATTTTTAGATGAGAAAATCCAAAACGATCTCAATCGAAACAGACCAAAATGGTACCAAATTTGGAACCATGATCTATGCAATGGTGCCATCCATATCGTCCACAGATGTCTTGCACACATGTCGATCTGGATCCATTGCAGGCAAACACATTACACGAATGGTGGGACAGAACACGATAAATGCAAAGCTAAAGTACATTTCAATTAGCATTTCTTCTTCTTTCATACAAATGGGCGTTTGTGCAGGTATTTTAAAGAAGAACAGTTGTAGTATAAATTCAAAGTTCAATCACATTTTTGGGCATATATATCCGATTCTGAACTATGTAAGGACAACTAAAGACAAAGAATTATATAAAATTATCTGAATAGGGTCTGCAGTTTGTGTGACTACCAGCAACTCTCAGAGTTTTCTTCTGCTGCAACTCTAAAAACAAGAGAAAAAAAATTATCCAAGAGTCCCCTGGAGGACTACTTTTTACACCTTAGTTTGAGTTTAAAAAGCTGCCAGTCACCTTGTCTCTGAATCTGAAAGCAGCATAAAAAACAATCAGTGAGCGAGAAGAATGACTAAGCTGGTGCTAAGATGATCAAATCTTTTTGTGGCTATGAAACTTATATGATGTACCCTTATATCATCAACGCTAACTTTTTTTAGTAATCCCACCCAGCCAGGGTTTTAAAACCATGGTTCATTTGTCTCATTGTTGAACGAGACAGATGGACAAGTTAAATGTATCAGAAAAAATCTAAAACTATGGCTCATTTGTCTCATTGTTGAACGAGACAACTCAAATGTATCGGAAAACTCATCCGAGACAACTCGGTCTCGTTCATGGACGAGATGAGACATCAAAATGATTCCTAAAACCATGCACCCGGCTTATACACTTCAATGGCAAAGAGTAGACACTAAATACATTGGGAAGAAACAAAATGTTAATGGTTCAAATCCCAAGACAATTTTCACCATTTTTGCCTCTCTTTTTTTCAATCTGTAAAATTTTCATTGTTGATCACTTAAATAGTATTAGAATTACTTATTTATGCTCCATGCTCTCCTCATTCATTGTGCTTTTGGTAGCATAGTGGGGCATCTTCTTTTAATAAGTTTAGGGTGATAATTGGATTTTTCCCCCATTCCCTTGAGCCCTCAAATAGTATTAGAATTCTTTATTTATGATCCTTGTTCTCCTCATTCATTGTACTTTTTGTAGGGGATCGGGCATCTTTTTAGAGAGCTGTTATTGCACCCCAACTTTTACTTATTCCACCCCAATTTCTTAAATTATTTATCACACAAATTAAAGATTAAAACACTCTTCAAAATTATCAAGGTTTGGTTCAGATAATAATCTCAACATTACAAAGCACTGTAACACTCTTTCAAACAATTTCAGTAGTTTTTTACAATTATGATTAGGCTCATATAAAATCCTAAACCCAAAAAATAGAAATCTAGCAAAAAATCAAGAGAGCTTCTTCTATTGGCACCGCAACTTTTACTTATATTAAACCATTCATTCTTTATTTTTAATTGGGGTGTAATAAGTAAGAGTCGGGGTGCCAATAGCACCTCTCTTTTTAATCAATTTGGTGTGTTTATTGGATTTTGCCCTCCTCCATTCTGTTTTGGGCGTACTCCACAGAAACGATATTTCAACCTTCTCTTTTAAAGGTTGCTTATTATGGGAGGTTCTTACCTTTTGCAGTATGTCAGGGCTTCTGGAGGAAGTGCAACAAAACGGTGTTCAAAGGAAACAAGGAAGAGTCTTGGACATCAAATCATCAATGTTTCTTAGGTCTAAGTTTTTTGGGGATTACAGGGACTTGTTTTTCAAAGATATTGTATTCAGATGGGATGTTATTGTAAGCCAAAACAAGTAGCTAGATCTTGCCTCTTATGTTTGTACCCCATTTTCTCTGTGTTCCATTTCCTTAGACAGGTCTCCTCGACTGCCTAACCAGTAACTTTTTCTATCATTATTTCAATAAAATTCTTTACCTATAAAATAAATAAACAAATGGTGGAGGCGAAAAGATCATCAAAGTAGCCTAAATTGAAGACATGAAATGAATAATTTGAATGTTCATTTGAAAGCAATGGAAGAACTGTAAATTGCAAGGAGTAGGGAGACTTTATTTCAAATAATTACCATTGACATTTCGGCGTAAGTCATTTTCCTCCTTCGGGAGGACTTGATCCAAAAACAGCTGAATTGTCCTCCAATAGCGGTCACCTCCAACCAGCCAAGCATCCATATGCATACCATTTGGAATTTCAACCAAGGTGCACCGATTGTTACGTGTAGCTGCTTTAGCATAAAGCATCTGCATGTGGGATGGAGGAATCATTTCATCTTTCAAGCTAGAGAGAAATAGGATTGGCTGTCTGACCTGCAGCATATAATTTAAATTATAAAACAATATATAAAACATTGTGCTCAAAAGATCCCAAAAAAGAGTTGAACAGGAAAAGGGACTACTTTTGTGTGGGTGGGTGTTTGGTTTAAAATATCATAATGTATCGGTCAATGTGTATCAGTAACGGCCAAGACCGATAGGAAACATGGATCCCGGAACATTGAGTATTTTGGATATGAATGGGGAATGAATTTATCACATTCTATCAAATGTATCAGCCGATACCGTATCAAATTTTCCATTAACCAAAACATCAATCGATACGATATTCTAAAAAGTGTGTGTGTGTGTGTGTGTGTGGGTGGGGGTGGGAAGGGCATCAACTCCACCATCTAGCTTTTCAGAACCATTCAAGGTGCAATTTATAGTAGTAGGAAATCTTGGTGCAGAGTAAGAGCTTCTATAATATGCAACCTTACCTGGCCTATAATATCAATTGTAGGCCATGGAGACCGTACAAGACAATTGAGAACTTTGGGACCTTTAGAACCACTGCCACCTATAAACCACTTTAGGATGGGTAGTAGAACTCCAGCCATGTCCAGGATAGATGTGAAAGTATTCTCTAATATCAAAGCAGCAACCTGAAACTCAGGTCAAGAGATAAGTAATGACTTTTAGGAGATGCAAATAGCACACAGATGTGCATTTTTGGGTGTTACAAATTTACACTGAATTAAGAAACAACAAAACTAAGATGAAATAGAAACTGGCAGCAACTTTATTCACTTCATCATGAATTCATGGAAATAGGAGTTCATTGAGTAAATTACCGAAGAGTCAAAAACGATGCTCCAAATTACGTGGTTGACTAGAAAAAAAAAATTTAATCATATTTTAAACAACAGCACATTGCATGGATCAAGTAGGATGTTCAAGATTGGATAGGGTACAGACAAGATAAAACTGATAAGTATCGTTTAAATTGTCAGATAGTTGTTATCTGATGAAGAAACCACAATGGAAGGAAAAAAGGAATTGATGGTTTATAAAATCATAAGATGGGAATTCTCATGGGATGTGCATGTGTTGAGGAACTCCCATGGGATTCAATAACGATGGGAGAGTTGTTGGGGGAGGGAGTGTCTGTATGCAAGTTAACAATCCCATGTAAAGCATACCAGTTGAGTGCATTGGAGGTTCATCAAACATACATGGTTGTTTACTTTGTTAGTTGAAAAAGGATTTTGTGAAAATGATATTATATTGTATATATATTTTGACTTGATACGTTAAAGAATTGGAGGATGCCTATGAAGAGTAACGTCACTATATTCCAAAAGCAACAAATTACATTAGGATAACAGTTGAGGTTTAGTCTCCCTCGTGTTATGGGGCATTATGGAGAAATGAATCACAGTTGATGTTCAAGAGATTCCTTACAAACTCTTGTGTGCTAAAGGCGGTCTATGAATAAAGTAGAGAATGACTGAAGTTTACACTGTATGCCAAATTGGTATTAAATGAAGGGCGTCTCTCATGGGCTGTTTGGTGATCAATGAAAGTTTATAGTCATCAAACGTGTGACCAACGCAATTGATTTCCGTATGGGGATCTTGGTCAAAAAGCCAACCTAAGCTGGATAAATGGTCTCCCAAGTGTGGTGTGATAGACCAGCTATAAAATCAGGAATGAAAGGTGGGAATCCACACCAGTCCAGCATTGGAATGTCGACTGAGGGCTGAACCAAATCAATCGTATTATTCAATGCTCTTATTGTATAGACCACCGTGTTTGTATTATGGATTTATTGTTGTTTTACAGTTTTTATTATTGCTTCTGTTCATCCAAGGTTGGTATATAAAACTGCATTGTTTGGAAACATTTAGAATGATCAATCTTGCATATGACTTAATAAGTGGAAAACCTAGTTTATTTTGGGTGACCCAAATTACTCTTCAAATCAGCATACTTGTAAGGGATCCAGGCCCAGAACCAAATACATGGATGCCTAAGTTTCTGAATCTTAGAGTTAGCATAGAGGACTTATACTTTCATACGAATAGTAGTTAAGAAACATGGCTATATAGATTAATTTTGGCTAATAAATGAAAATTTGCTTCAAGGTCTGTTACTTAGCAATCTTTCCATAACAAAATCAGATCATAAAACTATAACTAATAGCATTAAAATTGAATCAGGATTTAAACCACTGGATTTGTCAAAAAGTTTTTTTTTTCTTTATTAACTAAAAAAAGAAATGGTATTCAATAAAAAAAATTTAAAAAGCAATAGCATGCATAACTGCTCCATGTCTCATCATATATTGATAACGTTGTGTGCTAACACTTGAAAAATAATGATGAAACAATTGACCTGACAATTTTGAAATGCATTTCAGAGGACTAATAAAACTCATGGTTATACTAAGAAACCTTCTTTCTCAGAAAAATCAAAATCATGAACGATCCCTCAAGAAATCTAGGAAGGAATTGGGATGATCCCTGATCTTGGTTGCATAACTTCATCATCAAATAAAACAAGCTTCAATATATCATCAGCAATCTAACTCAGTATTTCAAATTGCATGGATGGGCATGTATTTCTTGTCACTCGTTTAAGGTGATGTTTGGTAATATGTGGAAACACACACCAATTTTCTTTTTGTAGTGCTTAGAGTTATGACAACCTAAATCTTTCTTTTGTATATAAATAAATATGCAATTTTATTGAAAACAAAGGGCAAATACAAGCTAAGGGCATCAAGGAGATCTACCTACAAAAAAGCAATTAGCTAGAGCCCAGAGAATCCATGTTTTTTTCCATAGATGTAAGCGTGAAGATATGTTATTAGTCCTAGGTCTGTGGAATTACCACACAAACTTTCCCACCTCAGCAAAATGGTAACTTCAAGAGAAGACCACATGTTTCCCAACTTCGCTTACAATGGAATCCCTTCCAAAAACAAAAACTCTTCCAAAAATAAATGAGCCCCTATATTGTTTAAAAGACTTAATCCATAAATACATGAAAGCCTTGATATGCCCAAGGTTATATTTAAATTGTAAAATTTGACAAACTTGAATAGGAATAATCACAAAGATATTGAAGGATTTTTTATTTAAAGTGAATCATGCACAATATTCAAATCATTTTGGTTAAAATTATATAGTATCATAGGATTCAAGTCATAAATCTTATGATTAAAAAAAATGATTTTAAGAACTTATGGGATGTCTCTGCGCAAAGCTTTCCAAGAGTTTCACCCAAGTTCCTCCCAAGAAACCTTGGCTTCAATGATGTTCAACATTTTATTGTTTCTATTTAGTCAACCATTTTGAATAAAAATGATTTTTTTCCTTTTTTGGTAATTACATAACAATGATTTTTTTCAGAGTATGGTTGAGCAATATCATAGTAGCATGATAAAAGGTATCTAAAAATACAAATCCAGATCATATTATATATACTTTGATTAAACTGAATTGAATCGAGACAATGAAGATTGGATTCATATAAATGATTCACGTTGCACCAACTTGTATCAGTTTTTTGAGAAAGCTTTGTAAGGCCATACATACCAAGATTTATAAAGTAAAGTCCTAGGCAAAAAATTTATCAAAAAAAGAAGACCTAGGAAAAAATTAGCACATCTAATGGTCCTAATTCCCAAGAAGCAATGGATGAAGAGTCTTTTGGATTTAAGACATAAACTTGGTAAGTAGTAGCTATTGAATTTTTGCATAGTTTCTCACTTCAAGGCTTCGATCGGTTTTATCACATATCATTGGTAAAAAGAAAGTGCCTTTGTGAAGGATCAGAGAATCCTTGATTGCATGCTATTCTTGCTAAATGCATGACTCTAGGATCAAAGGAGGAAAATCAAGGTTAGCGTGTAAGGTAGACATGGAAAAGAGGTAATATCATGTGATCTAGAGCTTCTTGGAGTATTTGATGGGTGGAATGGGTTTCGGTAGTTTGTAGAGGAAATGGATTATAAAGTGAGTAGACTTTTTTTATCATAATTAATGACAGCCCAAAAGCATCTTTTAGAACTTGCATGGTTTGACACAAATAGACACTCTCTCTGCAATAGAGAGAGTAGATTAGAAGGATACAAAGTTAAGAAGAGGTCTATGGTAATGACTTCCAGTTTTACTGGGTGAATCTAGAAAGAATAATAAGTCATTGAGAAGGTTCATTTATTGGTTTGGAAGTGTCTTAAAGTTAGCAATAAATATGAAGAGGAGAAAGTTGTATCGAGGGGGAATGGATGGAGACATGAACGGCTTTGCTGAGTGTTAAGGCTCATTCATCTACCTAAAGGCTTGACCCTCATCGAATGTGTTTTGTCAAGCCTGATGAATCATATGCTTTTGTTCTCCATCCAACTAAGGTGGCAAATGATATTAAAAGATTATTTTAGGATAATAGAGTGGAATCTTCCAAATATCGTCTAGTTAAATGGGACAAGGTATACCTTCCCAAAAGATTTGGAATAAGAATATTAAAAAATACAGACAAAGCTTTATTAGGTAAATGGCTTTGGAGAAAAAAAACTACCAAAAAAGCCAAACAAGATAAAATATCGAGAAATTTTGCTAGAAAAAAAACCTTATCAGGATTATTTTTGGTAACCACTGCTCCAACTGCACCCCCAAGTGACCTGCCGAAAACAACTATTCTAGACACGTCTATGTCAGTTCTCTGACTTAGATGATCCAATGCAGCCTGACCAAAAAAAAAAGAGATTATTAGTTCAAATCCAAGCATAATTGGTAGAAGTTGAAATGAGTAAAAGTGTAATAAGAATAGGAACACACCTGAGCATCCTTTGTAATGCCATGTTGAGAAGGGAAGCCATCACTTGCTCCATATCTATTAACAAAACAAAGAAACATTAGTGCTCTTTGGTCAAATGAAATGCTGAATGAATATATAACCAACTGCCAATAAGTCACAAAAATCAGTCAGCCACTAAAAAAACTTCAAACATGAGGGAAGATTTGTACCCTCTGTAAGAAAGCATAAACACATTGCATTGTAATCTTTGCAACATCACTCTAACCATTTCAAGACGGTGTGCGATATCTGCAGAGTAACAGTAAAAGACGTTCCAAAAGAAGTTGTATCCATTCCAGAATAGGTAAGAGCAACTCCAACGCATGACCTAACCCATTACCCATTACCCATCCCCTCTCAAGTCTCAACTGTCATTTTTTATTGGTAAAAGCAGATTTCATTAAAAAGTGGTCAAGGTGACCAAACGAAGCCAACAGTATCAAGTTAACTCAACTGCCATTTTGGGTCGTGAAATCCAAAATAGGGGTCTCCAACGCATGACCCATCCCACTATCCATATTTGGGTCACGGGATTTTCACGACCCAAAATGGGTAGCTCCACAAGGTTTCTCCATTTTTTGGAGAGAAAAAATTTCAGACAGCTGGCAGAAAAATATTAAAATTTCAGATCGTTTGAAATCTGGGTTGAATTAAAAAAAACATTAAAATATTTATGGGTAGCACGGTTGGAGTGCAAATCTCATGAATATCCAAAGTGGCTATCCATAAAGCACATGGTTACCCATAAATGGGTATGGAGATGGGTATCCTCGTTGGAGTTTCTCTAACAAACATTAACTTAATTAATCAATTCTAAAAGGACAGAACCATTAGGATACTGCCAGCATTTTCTTGGAAAAGCAAAATGGTTGGACCTGCAATAACAAAGACACCGCTGTTATGTCTTGACAGTAATCCTAATAATAAAATGCCAACAATCATATTATTATTATTATTATTTTAAATTATTCTTGTATGAGATGACAGCCAAGCAAGAATAGCAGCCAACTGTACAATGTAGGAACACAAGCACATCCAAGCAAAGAATCATCCAACGTGCAAAATATATGGCCCTCATTAGCCACTAAAAAGCAGTCATACAATATTACCCATTTTTTTCTTATTATTACACATCAACTAAATCAAATAGTTTGGAAGGACAAAAGAAAGTGCAAGCATCTAGAAGAGCGTAATCAGGTACTCATCACCAACATCATTGGAGCCTAACCCAAAAATTTGAGATATGGCTATCCATTCTAACCAAGATCATTTCTTCTATTAAAGAACACTTCTTAACAAAAACAATTTGGGATTTTTGGGATCTGGCTATCCACTCTATCTAGGATTTCTTCTATTAAACCAATTTGGGGTTGGGGGTGAGGCTATCCCCCTCTATCTAGGACCATATCTTCTATTAAAGAATAGTTCTAAAAAAAAAATTCTCACTACCTCAAATACTTTGTCCTTATAGAGCCAATAACATGTACAGGAGCGCTCCATCTCAATTTAGTCTTTCCTTTATTTCATCATCAATCATGGCTACTTTGCATTCTCCCAAAAGCACCCAATCTTGATTGATTGATTTTTTGCTCACAGAATTTTTCGTCGCAGTGCTTATAGACTCTCTAATGCGTGCCACATCAAGCCTAATGAGGGTAATTATGTAAATTGGGGATGCATTCAATACACACAGGCTCATGTGATTGATCGATCCCAGATTCTGTGAGTAAAAAAATTCTTTATTGATTACGTCTTCCCTAGTCTCACAACTCATCCATCTCAGCTTCCTCGTCTCATCTACACTGAACTCTATGCAATCTAGTCCAACTAAGATTCCAATTCTAGCAACCTAAATCAAATCAGAGTAAAATTACAAGTTTTCAATTCATCTAATTCACACTTACACTTAATCAATTCTAAATTCAATCCAGAAACAACAAATTCAAGTAAATTTCAGATCAGAAAAACAAACAAAACACTAACAGTAACCCTAACTCAAATCCATCCAAATAATTCAAAAAACAATACATAAACAAGCAATTAAAAATCCATAAAACCCAACCCTAGCTTGAATTATTCCCTATACCTCTGCAATCGGGGAAGAGTTTGATGAACCATGAGTGAAGACGAACACCATCAGAAGATCTCAACCACACATCTTCGTAATTAAGGCGAAGACGAGCTGGTGTGATTGGGTATGATTTGGTGAACCCAGGCACCACTGGCACGTACACTAACTTCTCCTGTAAAGTTTTCAATTCATCTAATTCACACTTACACTTAATCAATTCTAAATTCAATCCAGAAACAACAAATTCAAGTAAATTTCAGATCAGAAAAACAAACAAAACACTAACAGTACCCTAAACTCAAATCCATCCAAATAATTCAAAAAACAATACATAAACAAGCAATTAAAAATCCATAAACCCAACCCTAGCTTGAATTATTCCCTATACCTCTGCAATCGGGGAAGAGTTTGATGAACCATGAGTGAAGACGAACACCATCAGAAGATCTCAACCACACATCTTCGTAATTAAGGCGAAGACGAGCTGGTGTGATTGGGTATGATTTGGTGAACCCAGGCACCACTGGCACGTACACTAACTTCTCCTGTAACGCCACCAACAACGCCACACCCGCCACCACTATCCCTCCTGCGCCGTACAACAACAGACTCAAGTACGACACCATCTCTCTCTCGCTCTCTCTCTACTGTGAGCGTTATTGGCTTCGTTTGTGCCAGACAAAGAGAGAGTGTGTTCTGTGCGCTTGTGCGTGTGAAGAGAGGAATTGAAGTCTTTTTTTATACAATTTTTGGGGGAAAAACGAATAAGAAGGAAAAAAAAAAAAAAAGGCCTCCTTATTGGCCGAGTAGACGAAGCATGAGCTTTGCGTGATTGGGAAGTGGACCCCACAATTTCACTTCAATGGGGGTTACACAACCGCTTTTTGACTGGCATAGTAGCCCCCCTGCCCACTTTAAGAAGATATCTGCTATTGACGCCCGAGTTTTTACTTATTACACCCCCTACTACCTTTTTTGGGAGGGGGTGTAGGGTGTTGAGAAGCATTCATTAATAAAAGTAAGGTCGGATCGGCCGAGATGATAAGCTAGTGCAGCCAAATACAAAAAACTATTCTCTTGAGATTCCTTCCCACCTCACTACAAAATCTTAAAATCTTACACCCTTAAGTTCTTTGTAGACTTTTGACCACAAGAATAATAACAACCCTAGAACAAAAAAGATGATAACTTGAGAATTCAAGTTTTTTCTTTCAAAAATGCATTTGTTTCGCTCCAATAAAGTTGTGAAATGGGTAATGATTCACAGCTATCTCTTTATCTCTTGACTCTGGAGAAAGAAGTTTTAGAAGTTAGCCAAGTATTAAAAAGAGTTCACGCAATAGTTTGGTAGGCACCGAGACGCCCAAAACAAGCCAAAGAAATGTGCTCAAACCTTTGTCGCAACCTTGCAATGCAGTAAACCTGTTCAACGGATTCTGCATCACATAAACATAACACACAAGAGTTAGCTCCACAAAAACCTTTACTCGTTAGAAGGTTCATCGTCTGAATCCTTCACAACATTGTTATCCAAGTAAAGAATGTTACCTTTGAAGGCACTCTAGGCCCACAAATTGTGACCTCTAGGAACAAAGCAGTGCCAACAATAGTAATGAATGATTAAAGGACCTAACCAAGAATTGTCCATCTTAACTCTCCTTCCAAATCCTAATATCCTCGCACTTTGAATCAAGCGTGATGGCATGAGCGCACATCAACCGACTCTACTTCTCAATCATTAAAAATCCTCTGGAAGCTAAAATCCCAATTTCAAGACCCATTTGTCCATCACATGAAGTTAAAGACTGGGAGACCCTTCTTTGAAGAGAGCGAGTACAAGTTAGGAAATTCCTTCATAAGTGGTCCATGTCCACACCAACTATCTTCCTAAAATCTCACCTTATTGCTTTTTCCTACCTTAAATCAAGTCTTGTCCCAAAAAGGGGTAATACTTTCATTATCCATTTCCAAACACCAAGTCTTGACCCATGTGCTGCCTTACTCGTCCAGTCTCCCACCCAAAAGGTTTGGACCCATACTTCGCTGCAATCACACATCTCCACAAGCTATCTACCTCCATTCCAAACTGTCAAAAGTTATTTGTTCAAAAGAGCCGAATTAACCAAACCGAACCTCCTAATCTCAAAACCCCTTTTATTCTCAAAAGTTATTTGTTCAAAAGAGCCGAATTAACCAAACCGAACCTCCTAATCTCAAAACCCCTTTTATTCTTTGTCTTGGTCACACTTCCAACTCACCAAATGATGCTTCCGATTGCCCTACGACTTGACTTGACGTTGCCTACTTTTGTTCACACACATGCCAAATTGCAATCTTGCTATGAATGAGTTTAGTAAGAGAAAATCAAATGGATCCATTTTGATATTTTTGTTTTCTTTTTAGTGGGTGCATTTTGTGAACATGTGGGGGCAATGAGCACGATCCCCATTTTTTGTTTTTTTTCGTTTTTATATAAATTACCATTAATATAGTAACCTTTTATTATAACACACAATCTCTTGCAATTCAAAGGAGAATTACACAAAATAAAATTACCAAAAGCAATTAAATTTTTTTTAATGAAATCGCAAGACTATCCAACAATTTATATATAAGATTATATGGATGGGAAGCTAAAACGCTGGATCATCCAACAACTTCAGCAAATGTTGGACAATTCAGCATTGTAAACCAGTATCATAACTTCTTAAAAATTACAACAACAAAAAATTGTAATAATTATAAAAATCAATTTTGTTTTCGTAATTTTTTTTCCAAAATAAAAACATCAAGTATCATTTTTAATATTGATTTTAAGGTTTCTAGAATTTTTATTTTATTTTTTAATATGAGGGTGGCATGTCTCTCCTGCTCTCTCTCTCTCTCTCTCTTCGTACTTCATACTTCTCCCTCTATTGCTTATTTTTACAGGAAATGATGGACTGTCTACGTTGTCCACTGCGTTCATCATACTGAGTTGGACAGTCCAACCGTTGATTTTTAATTTGTATCTCGAAGAAAATAAATCTACGATTATCTATGCACTACCACATGAGTTCGGTGTTTACGTAGTTTCGAACACAGGTGGTATAGCATGACTCTATTTTTTATAGGATCAGGATCAGTTGAGGTGTCCGTTCTATAAGAAGGGGGTTAACGTGGCATGTAAGTTTAAAACGCTGTCACACTGCCTGATTAATTAAATTTCCAACCTGATGTATTAAATCTCCAACCAAAGCATGCCACGTAGAGACCATACGTTACTGTAGTTTAGCCCATTTAGTTAGTTAGTGAGGGTCATCACCAGTACATATCTCACCATGCATGGTTTGGAGTTAGGACAAGAAGATCAATCACCCTAAACACTAGTCATTAATAACCAACTGATGGAAGGTGCGAGTAACATTATTTCATGCATCCCATCCCAAATGTCGTAAATTTAAAGAAAATGATCTATGGCTCTGTGCCCTTGCCATTTCAACCGCAGAGATCACATATGATTTACCACGTGCATTCATCATTTCTCAAGGAAAATCTTGCCAATGTACGATTTCCTTGTCAAAGAAGGCAGATTTTGAATCTCAGGTCATGGTATCAACATTTAAAGACATTTTAACCAATAATGGCATCTTCATTCCCTTTTGTTGATTCAGAAACCATGAGTTCAGCATGAGAAAAATTAATGTAGACTTCTTTTTCACTCAATCTCAGGTATCTTCATCCCTATTACACCGGAAGCATTAACATATTTACTTATTCAACAACATGCATTTGGACATGTACACGTCCGTTGAGCTGTAATTGCCCACTTACTAACCTGCATTCAAAATTCATAACCCACAATTAATTACTCTGATCAAAATGCAGACAAACAATCGGAATGATTCGAGAGAGCGCGTAAAAATCCACATGTTTGTTAGAAATTATCTCAGCCAATATTACTTGGAACAAGTATCCATCTGAGAGAATCCACTCTTTTGGCTTTTATGTTCGATGCCAAACTACTTCCAAGGAAGAAAAAAAAAGAGTTCTACAAGTTGATGAAGCAAACACAGGCATCGTGGAAGGCAGTATACTAAGTTTTAGAAATACAAACGGTGTCAATAACATTCTGAGGTGACTAAAGTTTCCATAACTCCAGAGTTTGCTCTATAATTATTGAATCTTCAATGGAACAATAGGCTTTCTCTTTGGAGAATTTCGTTTTAATCCATCCCTCAGAAGTCTCTTATTTACAAAAATACCTTTGAACCATAAGAAACACAGGCCAGAAGCCGATCTGCCTGTGGAATTAGAAATCTCTTCATTTGTATGGCATTTCCTGTCAGCACAAGAACAAATAGGGTAAGAAACATTATACATGGTCATCAAGTGTTCACAGGAGGCCATATAAGATTCAACCAAAGAGAAGAGCCCAAATCCAATGTTCTATTACAGAAAGAGAAGTCCATTCGGTCTAAATCTATAATTAGCACACACCAATTCATAAAATAAAATAAAATAATAAATATATACATATATATATATATGGGTGGGGTTCCGTAGACACATAAAGCTACAAAGTTTTTGTCTCATATGGTTAAAAAGATTCGGAATGGGCTGATTTTTTGTGAGGATGATCTCTGTGGTGAGGGGATCATCCTTGCAAAAAATCATTCCATTCCAAAACTTCTAATCCCATCAAAAGTGATTTACAAAAATTGGACGGTCTAAAATTTTTCAACTGGTAAACATGGGACTAGAAGTTTCATAATGGGCTGATTTTTGGCAAGGATGATCTCCTCACCAAAGAGATCATCCTCACAAAAAATCAGCCCATTCCAAACATTTTTGCCCATATAAAACAAAACACGTTGTAGCTTTATGAGTAGCTTTATGTGTATACAGATCCTAATCCTATATATATATATATATATATATATAGGAAATGGTAACGTCAAGACCTCATAGGGACGTTAACATTGTCCAACACTTTTTTTCCAATAATGCCCCTCCTCGTTTGGTCTTTTAGAGAAAAAGACAAGGACATGTTAGTCTTTTACACAATGAATACATTTATTATGCCATTAATAAATGCATTTATTATGTTGGCATTGATTCCCAAAGCATTTACAACAAAATATATATATTTAATTCAAAATGCTCATCGCATTTATTATGTAAACAAGCATTTATTGTGTAAAAGACCAATACACCCTTGTCTTTTTCACTAAAAGACAAAACAATGAGAGGTATTATTGGAAAAAAAAAAAAATCAGACAATGTTAACGTCCCCATGAAGTATTGGACGTTAGCATCCCCATATATATATATATATATATATATATATATAGGTATTATGGGGGAAAAAAAAAAAGTATCGGATAATGCTAATGTCCCCATGAAGTATTGGACATTAGCATTCCCCATATATATATATATATGGGGTCAGGTTCAAGGGCCATATGAGAAAACATATGTAAAAACTTTCCTTTTTAATAATATTTTAAAATATGGGTTAGAAATTTTGGATTGAACTGATTTTTTGTGAGGATGATCTCTATGATGGGAAGATCATCCAAAAAAAAAAAAAAATCAGCCAAATCTGAAACTTCTAACCCCATTAAAAGTGATTTAGAATGTGGACCGTCGATTTTTTACCAATTTTTATCACTAATTTGTAAATCACTTTTGATGGATTTAGAAGTTTCTGATTGAGCTGATTTTTTGTGAGGATGATCTTTTCATCATAGTGACCATCCTTGCAAAAAATCAGCTCAATCCAAAACCTCTAACTCTTATTTTGAAAAACGAAAGTTTTTTCATATGTTTTCTCATATGGCTCTTGAACCGCCCCCATATATATATATATATATATATATATATATATATATATATATATAAAACAGAAAAGGATCAGTATTTTACTTACAGGGGCAAGCTTGGCATGTAAAGAAAAGGATCTTTTGGCCAACAATCATCTGCTGACCATACTAATTATATAAATTGCCTGGGGTGGCCAATGGTCATCTTTAAGTTCATAAATGATGTTTCAACCCCCACATTAGAGTTCAAAATGAATGTTTCCAACCCCCCAAAATTTTTGTAAACGAGGGTATGAGTAGCATACCAGAGGTCCATTTGGATGCATGTATGCCTGAGGCGATTGGATTGGAGCACCCTGTGCATTGTACATAACATGCTGGGGTCCACCAAATGTGGGTCCAATCTGCAAACACCGTGAAATATAGGTATTAGTTCAAGAATAAAATATAACTCAAATGTAGATAACATTGAAAAAAAAGAGTACGCTAATAGTAATCATACATATGGTAGTGATATCAAAGAAACTAATTAACGATGAGTTAGCATAAATCTGCGGCTATTTCTTACTCCCAATTTCCACTCCAATCGGTAGGCCAACATGGAGATCATGTTGGACAATTCAATAATAGAGTGGATTGTACCATGTTGCTCAACAATCAACATAGTACAATCAAGAATTAGCAACTTCAAGTCGTTGGGTCTATTTTTAGTGAAAGTTGATCTCCATGTTATGACAAACTCTTCGTGCAACTGGATTTTCCACCCCGATCTCCATGTGTACCCCATCAACAGGAAAAAAAATGCGTGGCGGATTTAACCCTCCTCATTATTCATTAACAATATCAGCATACAGCACTGCTGATTTGAAGAGATTTGATCATATATCAAGAATGAAAGCATCGAAAATATACAGGTTACCAACATCAGAACCACATAATACATGGCTCAAGAGATTTAAATTGCCATCTATCTTGTTTTAATTTTTTTGAAAGATAACCATGTTATAATTAAAACTCACTCTTCTAAGTTTTGTTCCCACTCATTATGTACCCATCTAAAAAGCTTTTCGAAAAAGGATTATTAGCAAGCTCTTGAAAGTGATGCGACAGGGATCAACTTCCTCTTCTTTTAAATAGCATCAGAAGGCAGTCAGTTTGTTGTTGATTAATGATTCAGCTAAGTTAGTTTTAAGGTTTTAGAGAAGATAACAGTCTTCAAATTTCAAATCTTCAATTTGTTAATTAAATTCTACGATTCTCAAATAAGGAACACTAGACCTGATTCTCAGATGATATAAGATCTTGTGGGGGAAACTAGATACCCATTGGAATGATTTTGATTATGAAAACATGAGCAGACGGCAGTACACATGATCATGAATTAGAAAGGAGCTTCAATCAATGGAATGTACCAAAGTTCAGCACACAAGTTTGGCCAACATTTCTTATTTAGCTATCTATTCCGTGCCTATATCACAAAGTTCTTTGAAACTACGGAAGCCTTCTATGAAAAACCAAGTACTAAATTAATTAGATCATTGAGAGAAATACATAACATGCTCCACTAGACTTTTTGTCCTGCATCACTTTTACAGCATTATGGCCATTGTAAATGACCACCGAAAGGAAAATTAATAGTCCATAAAAATATGTGGTAGTATGAACATTTAAAAAAAAGTTCCATATAGAAGTATGAACGTGAAAAAGGGAACTAAAAGGAGCTAAAGAGAAGGAAAGAAAAGAAATAACATTTAAGTTACAACTAAGAGCTTACCCCAATGCCTACTGGTAGGCCATGCATATGTTGGACCGCAGATGCATTAGGAGGGTAATAATAAGAACCATCAGATACTGGGGAAGGAGGCCTTAAAGGTGTCTGAGTCGGGGTGAAACTTTTTGCGTTTGGATTGAGCTTAAATTCCTGGATCAGCATTTTACAGAAACAGAGTAGGACTAGTCATTAGCCGCGTATTAAAAAGACAACTGAAATTAACAAGATAGCTTAATAGGAAAAGTTAAGATATAATAGAATGATTAAAAAAGGTAAAACCTTAGCATAAGGATTCAATGATGATTTTTCAGAAGCCAACGATCCCATGGATGAGCTTGGTGACAAAGCACGAGTATTCAAAGCTGGGGCAGCAACAGCACGCTCTGAAGAGGATGATGCAGAACTGCCTGGTTGTCCACGAGGGTTTACAGGTTGGTTTGCCCCATCTGCTTTCCCAGATCCCACAACCTCTGATGATTCACCTAAAGAATCTGTGTGGCCTTGACCTTTAGAGGAAACACAAGATGAAGGGGTGTATGCCGTGGCACTCGGTGATAATACCCCTTTGTCAGAGATGGCTTTCTTCGCATTCTGTGATGACTCTAAATCTACATCAAGTGATAATATTTTCCTATGGTCAATCACATAAATCATTGTGCAAAAAAATAAATTGATCAATACCAAAAAGATATGACAAGATGGTAAAAAACAAAGAAAGATGCTAATATCTTAGTGCCAAAAACTAACCTGGCACATAACCAGAACACCATTGTTTCTCTAAATGTTTTTTTCTGAACAGTTCACCTGTCCTTCTAATATCCAAATTTTATAGGTCTGACAGCCGAGGGTTAAAAAAATTCGATGTGACCCAATCAGGTCGATTTTTTATGAAGAACTAATGCGGAACACAAATCAAGTCAACGGTCAAGGGTTCCAACAAAAAATTTGTAATTATTTAGGTTTTCCCTTAATTGGGTTTGTGTATAGTTTTATTGTTTGAGATTATTTTAGATTAGTTATTTTTTTAGTTTTGAATTGTTTTAGGGTTTTATTTTTACGTTTTTGTTTGTTGCTTATTTTCATATTTTATTGACCCATGGTCTTAGTATAATATTTAGGGGTAGTTTGGTAACTTTATAATGTCTTTATTTAAGTTTATGACAGTTAAAAAATTAGGAGTTACAAAAATTAAGTTATTTATTTGGTATTTTAGTTTATTAGGATTCTTAGATTTGTTTTCTTTATATATAGATTGTATTAGGGTTTTTTTTATAGAAGAATGCTGAATAAAAATAGAGTTTGAACTTTGACCTTCCCAATAATGGGTGTGGTGTGAGGCCATTTTGGAGTGAGTCCACGATAACATTCTTTTTCTTTTAATCTTGTTTTTTTTTTTTTTCTAGATTCTTGAAATTTGATTCTTGAATCTTCACTTCTTGAAACCCTTTCCCACAACCCTTAATCATTTCTCCATTCTCTTAACCTTTAATCATTACCTTATAAACCTTAACCTTTAACCTTTTTCTCTACCCTACAATAATTGTAAAAAAAAAATTATTTTACTCTTTGGATTTACCCTATCCTAACCCAAATCTCCAATCCCCAACCAGATTTTCCTAATCCCCTTATTTTCATTTTCTTCCCTTACTGTCCTGCATCAAGAACCCCTGAGTGAGGACTACTTTGTTTCGGTCTAATGGACAGGACAACTCCAGTATCTTTTGGATCTTGAATAAGTTGATATATATATAGACCTAAGTAATTCATTCATAAATGAAATCATTCTGAAATGAGAAAAAACAATGACATTCCAAAATTTCTCCATAGAATCAACCAAAAATAGTCCACGAAACAAATTATCATAAAAGAGAGGGCACATATTATGCATTTTATGGAACATTTATGATCTGACAGGTGGTACAAACAAAAAAGGAGTTCCCTACTCACCATCGAATTTTGAAATTTGCACCTCCTCACTAACCTGCATTCAGGATAAAGGGAAACAAAATATGTTGTGTGTTAGAAATATACACAAGCATCTAAGCATAAAAAAGAAAGGAGATATAAATTACCAACAATAATAATTCTGAAATAATACGAAAACTCTGACTCACTGTTTTCCTTTCTGTGGATTCATCTGTAAAGTTCTTTCCTCCATGCTGTTCTCTGGATTGGTTCTCATTCAACCTAAACCTTCAGAATGTCAAAATTAAAGATTCTTTTAAAATATTATTCCTAAATTTTATCTTCACAAAAACAAAATTTATGAAAAAACGAGCCTTATATTGGCAAAATTTATTGAAGAACAATGAAATGAAGTATAATCAACCAAAAAGTGAGTGTATGTATATAAAAGTAGCAAATGCAGAAACCTGGTCTCTCCATCCAACTGTCTATCATGACCACTAGAACTAGACGAGTATGGGTCCCTGGGAGCATTTACTTGAGAAAATTGTGCTTCATCCTGCACAGCATAAGAAAACAGAAGGAACATTGAACATTAGCTACAAGGAAGGCTACAATATTTGCAATTCATAGGTCCTGACTAAGTATATCGTACGTCTTCCTTGCAAGGTAACATACAGCGATGCTAGATGAGTTTATAATCTCCAAAGAAACAGGACAACTACAATATTTGCAATTCATAGATCATGACTGAGTATCAAAAGTCTTTTTTTTTTTTAATAGGTGTATCATAAGTCTTCCTTGCACAAAAACAAACAGAGGTGCTACATGTCTTCATAATCTCCAAAGAAACAGGACTATCAAAGGTAGCCATAACCGCATAAGCTAGAAAATCCCTTAGTTGCACAAATCAAGTGAGGAGAGGGAAGCATTTCAAGTGTGGGAGCAGATGTTACATTAATTTGAATTATTTCAGGAAGCTGGATCAGGAGTGGAAGCTAGGGTGGGAGGTCCTTAGAAAGATGCTAGATATGTTTACCCCTCTCCCTCCACCACAATTTACCATTCCCACATACACCATAATCGATGCAGTTAAGACTGTAATATATCTTTACTATTATAATGAGATAAGGCGGAGTAGTAGTAGTTCGACACCAAAATTTGAGTGGTCATAAATGCCCCCACTTTTATACTTAAATTCAATATAATAAGGACCATTGAGGTAAAAAACAAGAAAATTGCAATCTACGACCGTATAATCACATTGCTTAATTTTCAAAATTACAAAAGTATCCTTTTTTACTATGTGATCTTCAAAAAAAAACCCTTTAATCGATATTTTAAATTACAAATCAGCCCTTTTGATACATGTGCATTTGCACATGCCAACTTCTAGTACAGATAAAATGAACATAACAATACTAATAACACTAGTAGTATTACACATTTTTGCGGTAACCAAGAATGTTCAACAATTCATAGAAGAAAATGAATGGTCAAGGAACTACCACAGATGAAGAGCTTGATGACGCCTGAGCTCCATCATCGCTTTTCCCTCTAGTCACATCAGAAAAGGACCTGCTAATGACAGAAGCAGAGGAATGTCCAAATGTTTCGGTATTGCATGAATCCAATGTTATGTCCTCATTTTCGTTGTATCCACTGTCACTAAACCCCCTAAATACTGATGAGTATCTTGTCTCGTCATCAATATCAAACGCATGAAGGTGAAGGCCTCGTTCCTATAATATCAAGTCAATAAGCCACACAATAGCTCGCCAAAGAAGATCAAACAAATGAATGCCAAGGAAATATTACCTCCGCTAAATGAAGATCTTGAGTATCCTCACCCTCAATTTCTCTTGCAATTCTTGTGGCTTCCTTTTCCAGGACTCTCATTTGAGGACCTCTATCAAGTTTTGTTGTATACAGTTCTTCATTAAAGGTGCTCTTCACTCCAAATAATGCTTCATTAGTTCCAAACTGATCCCACTTCCTGTTTACAAAATAATATGTAAACTTTTCAGTTGCTGGGATGAGGCTTTGATGATGATGATAGAACTATACTAAACGATAAAAGTGCACAATAAACGTGAACTACAAGCTTGATTTAAAGAAGGAATCATCTCATTTTTTATGACAAGGACTCAAGGAGCATTCTGTTCAAAGACATTATAATTTATATTTTTGGGGTTTTTTGTTTGTTTCATGTAAATTTTTCAAGGAATTCAAAGGAGACTTCTTTGAGGACTTTGTAGATAGATGGGAGTGAGTTTGTTGAATTTTTTCTAGTAAGTTCCGGGTAGCGAGATTGATTTGGTGTCCATCTAGATCTTGGATGGTCAACTCGAAGGATTTTTTATTGAATACAATTTTTACTTATCAAAGAAAAGAAAAAGAATGTTAATATTCCAATGAAATGGTTACATTTTAATGGATAGGTATTATTATCAACATATATCTTTAAAAGTACCTCAATTCAAGACAATTTAATGACAGTTAATCACTTCAGAAACTAAAATATAAATATACCCAATAAAGAATTAAGAAAGTGATAATGATAATACGAAGAAAAATAATGATGAGGCATTCCAAAGATATAGCAGAATGGCTACATGAGGTCCAATAGGGATTCTGTAAAGATAACAATGAAACCATTAACAAGGTCTGGCTATGATCTAATCATGTTAAAAAAATGCAGTCATAACAACCTGTTCCAAGTGCCATCAAAAATATTTTCTAATTCAGGGCATTCTGGATCATCTTCATCAGGGGTCCAGCGTTCCAACTCTCTCTCCCCATCAGCAAAATGAGACTGCGATATGTAGGAATCTATCATAAGATCCTGACGCTTGTCACGTTGAACACCATTTGCCAACTCATTCCCAGTCACAAACACATCCTGAAACAATTAAATCACACAATGAGATCACTAATGATCAAATTCCCAATGAAGACAGGACAAAAATCTCATAATACTATTATCCCTGATGTATGAGTGGTCGAATAAAGATTAAAATTTAAATAAAAAATGAAGCATAACCTTAGCGATAACTTGCACAAGTTCTTTAGCAGGTATGATAAAGATCTTTGAAGGGGCCTTGCTAACAGAAATAGGCTTCTGTCCTCTATGAGAACCATCCTTGGTCAACCGAGCCATTTTCAAAATAATTCCTGAGAGTTAGCAAAAAGGAACCGAATACTCAGACCAGAAATGGTTGAAATATAGGAGATATTTGCTTTTCCAAAGATGAAGTTGTAGGACTGTCAACGGATCAAGATTGGATCAGATCAGGGTTGATTCAGAAACAAAACTATAACAGTTGGATCGGGTCCAAATCTGATAGGTAACTTGTTGGATCACTACCTTGTCAGACCAGGTCCTTATTGGATCTCAACAACTTGTTACAAATCCAATCCAATTGTTCGGATTGGGTCCAGATCCAATTTAATATGATCCTATCCAGTAGACATATCATCATCAACAACAAAGCCTTATCATAAGGATTTAAGAATTTTAGTGTCGGCTGAAAACAGTACAATACACAACATATAAGATATAGATATAATACATCTAAAAAACAATGTAAACACAATGCATAGAAAGGTAGCTTACAGGTTTACATTATATTGTACCATACGTACTTCCATATATTATGGAATCAGGGGCATGGTCGATCCAGGAACCTATTTGATATCTTATTGTAACAGATCATAGCTGGAACTTAACATCACCCTCCAAACCCAATATTATTGAATCGGATTTGGATCCATTGATGGTCCTAGGAAACTAAGAACAATTATAACTCATAATCCTCCTAAATTAACCTAATCATGACCCAGGAAAACATAATCAAAAGCAGTAAAACATACCAAAATCTTTTTCAGCATTCGTTGCATGAAATATTCCAGAGTATATAGATCCATTTTTCACTTGGACTTCAACAGAATGTCCAATAAGACATGTTGTCAAATATATTAGCCGATCGCGTGATGGACTTTCATATACTCCAACTTTGCTGCCATTCAGCGCACCTGACCCAAGGAGCTCTTAGAAGGGAGAAGAAAAAGAAGGTAACAAAATAACAAATTTAGATGAGCAATGTGTACCTGCATTGCTCAAACTGCCAAGATTTGATTTCCCAGGCTGCAACTTACGGTCCGGCCGAGTTCCCATCTCCCTTTCCACTCTTCGACGGCCAAATCCATTTGAAGAAGGCTTGGGCTGTACAACTTGTTGCATACTCATTCTGTGCAGTAGCTTCTGATCAAATGAGGACCAGTTCAAAAAAGTTATACTTCTGGCCAAAAATAATTCAGATGTAATACCGATGGAAAGCAAATAAAAAAAGTGGCCAATTTAGATAGCTTCTGATATGATAATGCAATGAAACATCCTGAATAAAGAGAAAAGAAGCACGCTAGAACATTTTAACTTCCCTTCATAAAAAAATTACATTGATTTTCACAATCTTAATGAGTTTCACCATGATGAAGAGGGGACATAAAGGGGTGGGGGGAGAGAACATTTTAATAACAGATTAAATGAATTCATTCGGACCTTGGAGAAGAGGGATGAAGTCATAAAACTCAAACTTTATTACAAGTGATTTAATCCTACCAACAAGATAAGAAGAAGACCTAAATGTTCGAAGAATTCGTTGACCTAAACTCAACCAAAACAGGACAATAGACATGCTCATAAACCTTCTTTATAGTTCCATTGTGAAAATGGCAAAGGAAATGAAAATTGAAAATAACACGAAAAATCTTTCAATGAATGGCTAATTGTCTCCGAATGATTAACCATATCCCAAAGATCAAAATCAACACAGAGGCTCCGAAAGGTGAGGAAATGATAAGAGAATTGTATAGTGGGCTTCTATAAGAATTTGTATTATGAGGAGCACAAGAATTGCCCTTTGTTGGATAATTTAGATTTTGCATGTATGTTTGAAAGTCAACAATATATATATTTTTTTAATGAGTAAAAGTAAACAATATTGGTTAGAGAGACAAATTGAACAGTAGAAAGTTTTCCATGCAATCACATCCATGGGTGGTGAGGAAGCTCCTAAGCCTGGATGGTTTCTCCATGGCTTCTTACAAAGCTTGTTGGGATATAATCTAGTGTAGGTCATCAAAGATCTTCAAGAAGAAGGAAACCTTGATTACTACTCTAATAGCACTTTTTTCGCTTTGATCCCAAAAAATCTGGTGGCAAAGCTATAGTGGATTATCGTCCTATTTCCTTTGTGGGATCATTGTATAAAGTGACTACAAAAGAGCTCGTAAGTAGATGTAAGGAACTTAATCCTGGAGAGACTGGGCTTGAACAATGATCTTTTTTTTTTTTTTCCTGGATTAATCTTACAAATAATTCTAGGAGAGCTCGAGTTAATTCTTGAATTTATAACCATACATTCATTAGCAAACAAACAAAGTTTTCACTAGGGGTTGGCTAATTCTCAATAGAGTTCTATTTTCCAATGAATGTATAGTCATAGATTCAAGAATCAGGTCAAGCTCCCCTAGAATTGTTTGTAAGATTAATAAGAGAAAAAGACCATGGTCATGTTACTGGGGCTTTTCTGGGGCATATGATGGGAAGAATGGGATTCAAGCATAGATGGATTTCCTCGATCATAGAGCGTGTGAAATTTGTACCCTTTCAATACTTGTCAACGGATCCCCAGTAGGGTACTTTAGCAAATCAAGAGGTTTACGTCAAGATGATTCACTCTCTTCCCTACTCTTCAACATTGTTGTAGAAGTCTTTGGTAAATAATGAGGAGAATGGCTGTTATTAGGGATAGGATGGATTTGCAGTTAGCATTAGTGGTCCATTGGTTTTGCAAATGTAATTTACATACAATGCCCTTGTTTTCTAGAATGCCTTTTTGAAGCATATTAGGTTCTTCTGATTTTCTTTGAAGCAGTATTTGGCTTGTGTATCAACATACATAAAAGCAAAGTGATTGGTGTGGATCCAATTTCCAATCTTCAGCTCAAGGTTGCTTAGGTCGGTAAGTGGAGTCTTTCTCGTCGTCTTATCTTGGCTAGTCTCTTGGAGCTCCATTAATAGCTCTACAATATGGGATCCAATCATTGAAAATTTGGTAAAGGACTAAGTTCCAAGAAGACCAGATATTTGTCGAAATAGGGAAAGTTATCCTCAACTTAAAGAACCCTAGAAAGTATCCCTATTATTTCCTTTCCTTATTCTCTTTGCAAGCATGGAACTTCACTTCCAGTTCATGAGATGAAATTTTCACTTTCCATCCTAATGCAGGTTAAAAATACAATTCAATCATATGGTTTAGCAAGTCAAAAGAAAGGCACATGTAATGGATACTTTTAAATTTCTTAGACACTCAAATGCATGACAGAGAATCCAGAAAGGAGTATAGCATCCAATGTTACCTCGATACTTCAAAATTCAACATTTATCCATGTTCATTACTTAGATTTGTAAGTGCAAACACCATATTATTTGTTCATATATGTAACATAGGTATCATCTAATCTGGCAATGTCCATGAATACCTAGTCATGAAACTAGGCATGATATATTATCATAAAATTAATTTTCTAAAAATGAGACACGAAGCTACCTTATTAATCGAAATTGTAGGCAGAAATTCCTCGAAGTCGAAACAGCCTATCTGCAGTAGTAAAGAAAATTTAGTAGATTTATCTAAATACCATAAACTTAGGTATGTGTTCGGATCATCGTTTTGTGGACCAAAAAAAAGAAAAAAAATTTGGGTTAATCACACCGATTAATCCAACCAGTAAGCAAAATCAAATTCAAAATCACAACAACAACAAAACAAAAACAAAAAAATCACTAAATCCAATATGAGTAAAGTTAGTTTCAGTAAAACAACTAGCACCAATGCAGATCGAACCAAAACCGATTTCTCACCAAAAATAAGTGTCAGAAACTAACAAAAAGCCCTAATTAAAAGAGAAAAAAAGATAACAAATCAACTGAATTTCGCAGAAAAAGAGAAACTTGAGAACAAAAGAGAAGAGGATCCTTACAAATCAACTTCGATTATTCTCTGTTTTTTTTTTCCCCCTCTTCTTCAGAAAGAGAAATATAGCAGGATCACCGAAAAGATTTCTAGGGTTCCAAAAACAAGAAAAAGAGGGATACTGTAGGATCTACAGATCGATCTGGCGCTTGAGAGAAAGAGGTTTTAGGGTTTGAAACGAGGTGTGACGAACCCGCGACACGGATTCAATGAATGAAAACGAGATTTAAAACTTTGTTGTTGGAATTTGGGTGCACGAGAGGAATGAGGACATAAATGGCATTTGTAGAAAGTAAAGGGCGATGTAAGAGAAGTACTGAATGAAGTAGAGCTGTAAAGAACTTCAATAAATAACAGCAGAGGAATCTTACATGTACCCTTGGAATTTGGCGATTATTCTCAGATGCCCCCCTCTTTTCAAACTGACGACAAGTCTTTCACCTTGGTCTTCTTTTAGAGACTGATGAAATGACTAAAATACCCTCATAATAAACTCAATCTATTTTTTTCCAACCCCCCCCCCCCCCCATCACGTAAGAAATCCACCTGCACTCCACTGGTATGATTGCAGTCCAAAAAAATAATTGCACTCTTTTCAACCTTTTTCTTCTGAGGGTCTTGTTAGTATGTGTCTTAAGGGCATAGGTTAAAGTGCATTAAATACACCTTGGAATCTGAATTTTCTCCCAAAAGAATTTTTTTTTTTTTTCAAAAATACCCCCAAGTGCTTGTTCCCAATGTATATTTAATGCAATTTAACGTGTGCCCTTAATGCACTTATTTTTCTTCTTCTTTTTCGCATTAAGAAAGAAGAAGAGAGAGAATTCTTCATCCTTCAACAAAAACAGAGAAAAAGTGGGGTATAACAAATAAGGATTTAAAATTATTTTTAAAAAAAAAAATTTAAGATTGAGTTGTATAGGGCAACTTATGATAAGCAAGTAATTGCTCCCATTTTTCAATGGATGTAAAAGATGTTATAGAGAAAATGGTGTAGAACAAGTGGGGATCTTATCACCAAAACCCAAGGTTGGAGATGAAAGGGATTCCATTGGCCACAACAACATTTATACAAACACACCAATCATTATAAAATTTAGTCATTGTCTATGCATAGATTGGTGTGTTATAAGTAAAAGTTGGTTGTGTTACTAGAGTTCAAGAAATGATGACATGTAGTTCTAATATAGTTATAAATAAATAAAAAGGGCTAAAATCTTAATACATTTAAGAAAGAAGAAGAGAGAGAATTCTTCATCCTTCAACAAAAACAGAGAAAAAGTGGGGTATAACAAATAAGGATTTAAAATTATTTTTAAAAAAAAAAATTTAAGATTGAGTTGTATAGGCAACTTATGATAAGCAAGTAATTGCTCCCATTTTTCAATGGATGTAAAAGATGTTATAGAGAAAATGGTGTAGAACAAGTGGGGATCTTATCACCAAAACCCAAGGTTGGAGATGAAAGGGATTCCATTGGCACAACAACATTTAATTACAACACACCAATCATTATAAAATTTAGTCATTGTCTATGCATAGATTGGTGTGTTATAAGTAAAAGTTGGTGTGTTAATAGAGTTCAAGAAATGATGACATGTAGTTCTAATAATAGTTATAAATAAATAAAAAGGGCTAAAATCTTAATACATTTTACATTTTTTTTGGAAGGCAAATAGACGAAGGCCTATAAAAATATGTTTTTGGTTCACCACTTGTATAATTCACCAAAATATCACACTTGGTAGTTTCATCGTTGGTTTTTGTGATTTAAAATTATTATAAATGAATGCATTTAAGAAAATGTAGGAGTATCTCCAATAAACAATAAACTAAGAAAAAGTCGGTTGTGTTAAAGATGTCAAGTTTGGTTTATTTGGTCTAGACATCGATAAAAAGATTAAGAATAATAAAATGTTCTATTGGTTTGAAGATATTTAATTTTTACAATTATTATTCTTCTTCTTCCAAGTCGCCTGAAGTTTTGGGAGTGTCCTGTCAATATTGTTTCATATTTGTGACAACTAGTCCATTGTTGGGCCTCAAAATTGCAAGCATATGTCAACGAATCGAGCTATGGGTCCAATCAGGGGCGATGCCAAGATTTTGCCAGTGTGGGGGGCAACTAAGAGGAAAAAAAAAAAAAATTGGGGGCAATAGTGGTGGATTTTTTTATCCACCGGTGATACTTGGCGCAATAGCTCATTAATTCACAGACTTTAAAAATTCTTATTGGGGAAAGTGCCTCCATTGTAAATCCACCCTCGGTTTGGTTGAGATTGGGTAAAGATGATTTGGTGAATTTTACCATTTTTAAGGAGGAAAGCTTTCTAAAAACATAAAATAGCAAAGGAAGGGAAATCACACAAACATAAGGATTTACGTAATTCAGTAATGTGTGTCCACGAATCAAAACAAGAACAATCACTATTTTCTCTTAAGTTTTACAGCCCTAGAAATCTCCATTTATAAAATCGAGAGTTGCTAAAACGCGTTTATCTCCCCAAAACATGCACCCCCACGACATTGTGTAGCACAACAAAATACAAGACATCTCACATTGACACACAACAAACTTTTAATGTCTAATATCGCTTAGTGGTTTATTATTCTATTCTCGCATTGCATGTAAATTAGTCTCATTTTGTGTGGTTCACATATATTTTTTTCTTTGTTATCGTATGGTTGAATATATTTTATTTTCTCTAAAAACAACTTTTATTGTACATGATCCTTGGGTAATTTTCGTAGATCACCAAATTCTATTTATTTATAATTTGACTTTTTTATTCTCTTTAACGAAACTTAAAGCATCTACGCTAGTAGCAATAAAATTTAAATTTGGACCCACATCAAATTGTTTAATGGGCTCAACACAACACACACACGAGGGGAACTTAAACAGTGGGAAATGTAAATTATTTGGAAAATTGGGAAAATTTGTCGAAAATTCTGACTCCCATTTTTAAGAAATATTAGTCCATCTATATAATGGGCACGATTGAACAATTTAGGGACTTTTGATCGAGTTTGAAAACAGAGCGCGAGGGCTTCTAGTCTCTATTAGAGAGTCGAGTGGTCCTCTCATGGGCAAGTGAATCCCCAACCGATAAAACGATTCCATATGTTCACTTATTGGTCGAGTGATTCCCCAATCTATCCACCATTATTATTATCTAATTGTCTTTGTAATTTTGTAAACTTATTTTCAATAAATCTTTCTTCTTTCTCTCTAAATTGGATCCTCATTTTGGGGTGTCGTTTGTGCAAAACATTAGGGAGGGTCAAAATGGAATTATACAAACTATATGGGTGTGTAATTTACCCTAAAATTATTTGCTTTGATGAATCCAAATATGAACCTCATCAAGTGAAGTTGCGCTTGCTTGATCCACCATATTTAACTATGTATAACCTGGAAATATTGGTAAATTAAGAGAGCTGCTATTGTCATACCAACTTTTACTAATGCCACACCTATTCCTATGTAAATCACCAAAGAATTATACATGGTTGGTGTGGCGTTAATAAAAGGTGGTGTGGCAATAGTAACTCTCTAAATAAAATGCAAAATGGTTTAGGAAATAAGTTCCAATATGAAGTTGTTATAAATTGGCACAAGAAAATAAAAACCATATTCTTCTTTTGTTTTCAAAGCTTATGCTATAATCTTACATCGATCTATAGATATTTCGAATCGAAAAATAATACGAGAGATGCTAAGTGAGATAACCAGCTAAATCAGGGTCGAGCCCGTGGTTCGAGTTGGTCCGTTCAAAGGTGGTTGGCCCGGAGTAGAAATCATTTGGAGGTTTAAGCATTGTGAGACTAATGGCATGGGAAGCTGGCGAAGGAGTTGCTTGAGTAGGCCATGCCATGACATGGAGTTGGATGTCATCCATTCTCTCAAACGCAGTGGCGAGCGTGTCCTTGACATCTGCGCTGTCACAACAACGAATGTGGCCAGTAGAAGAGACAGCAGAGGGCAGGAGACTCTTTCCATCAAGTCTAGATATCACAACTAAGTGATTTGTTTCACTTGCTTGCTCACGCAGATGCTCGAGCCCAGCGCGATCTGCCGCTGACCCTTCTATTACTGAGAAAACACAAATGAATCCCTACACAAAAGAGAAAATATTGTTACAATCTAACCAAGAAATCCACATTGATTAGTTGAAGGATACAAAACAAATAGTAAAATTTTCCCCACTTAAGTAAAATGTTCTTCTAACACCCACACCAACTTTTACTAATGCCACACCAATTGCTATGTAAATCACCAAAGAATTACACAGAGTTGGTGTGGTAACAGTAACTCTCTACCCAAAAACAGAAATTTAAAGAAAAACTACTTTTATAATGAAAGAAGGCAAAGTAGTTCAACACTAAATTTTGGATCACAAAAAAGCCCCCACCTTTATATTTATATCTATATGATCAAGGCCATTTTGGTTGAAATCCAAGAAAATTGCAACTCACCGTCTTGTGATTTAGTTTTCAAAATTACAAAAATATCATTTTTATTATGTAATAATAAAAAATTCTTTAATAAGAATTTTAATTTCAGGTAAACCCTTCTGATACATGTGCTTTTGCACATGCCACCTTCTAGTTTGAAATTAAAAGGAATGGTCTACTATTTTTGGAATTTTCAACTTTTTCTTTACCGATTTGGTAACTCACCTATTAACTTTCTAAAATTAAGATAGAGAGTTGCTATTGGCACTCCAATTTTGACTTACTACACCCCAATTTCTTAAATTATTTCCCATCCCAATTGAAGATTAAGACATACTCTTCAAACATTACAAGTGTTTGGCTCAAATTATATGACACTCGGTCAAGCAATTTCAGAGTTGTTTACAATTAGGATTAGGCTCATATAAAATCCTAAACACAAAAAATAGAAATGTAGCAACAAAAGAAAAAAAAAAGAAAAACAGAGAGCTTTTATTGACACCCCCTACTTTTACTTATTCTCAATCATTCATTAGGATCCAGAACAGTGCCCCATTCCTATAATAAAGGTAAGGTGTCTACATGGCACGTTTTTGTTGGAGTTTAAAACGAAAAAAATTTACTCACAGAAATCTGGGATCCACCAATCACATGTATTCGCGTGTATTGAATGGCATTTCTAATTTACAAAAGTACCTTTGTTAATTACAAAACTACCCTTGTATGCTTGACGTGGCAAGCACTAAGGAGTCTGTGAACACTGTGAGCAAAAAAACGACTTGTTTAAAACACCCAGGGCTCTTAACCCAACCGTTCATGCAGCCTGATGTGTTTGAACTCCAATAAAAATGTGCCATGCAGACACTAATGTTTGTTATAGGAACGGGACATGCACCGTTCTTGATCGCAACTCTTTCTTTAATTATATTTGTGTGGGCTATAGAATAAAATTTTACCTCTTCAGTTTTTTTTATGTTCATTCCAAATCGAATTTCTCCTCTTCTTGGTGTCAAAACAACAGAAACCTCTTCAATTCCAGGCAAAAACCATAGACGTATTCCTTGCACAATCTGGATGGTAGTGTTGTAACTTTGTTGTCTATACCAATTCATTTCTCGTTGGGTCGAACTAATTTTCTCCTATTATGAAATAGATAATTAACAAATAAGAATAAAAGATTATTAAACTCGAATTGTTTATCTCAAACTATATTACCAAAAAATCCATGAAAGAAAAAAAAAGGGAAGAAAGTTCTGTACCGATGTAACTATTTGTTCTGTTTGGATATTAACAAATATAAGAGGAGCCCCTGAAGAAACTGCTGCAGAGAACCACACCATGGACCTTGCTGTGGTCGAACCGATGTTGTGCTCGCCCACTAATGGCATAAAGATGATGGAACTGATGACCGTCGATCGGTGATCTTGTAAATATGTACCAAGCTTTTTTCTCCAATCATACTTGATTTCTTTCTTGTTGAAGCCCCTACCATCCACATTAACCACTTTCCTACTCATCTCTGCATGGTTGCATGCAATGTTAATTTTAAGAATAAAACAAATGATTGGACCCAAAATATTAAATTGGTTGGACCCATTCCTATGCAATCGTGGCACGTTTTGGTTGGAGTTGAAAACACATCAAGCTCCTAACCAAAACGTATTCTACGTGACATGCAGCCTGATGTGTTTAATTTCCAATTAAAATGTGTCATGTAGACACCGTATGTTGCTATAGGAACAAAACACCGTTATGGATCATGACTTTTACGTTTATTACGGAATTTTATTTTATTGATTCTGGATCATATTCACCAAGGGTGGAGGATTGAAACCCTCTTCCCATACCTCAACACATGCCATGTAAGCCACAATCCAAGGGAATTTTGAAAAATAGAGATTTTAGGGAATAATTCCTTGAATTGTGGCTTACGTGGCATGTGTTGAGGTGTGGGAGGAGGGTTTCAATCCTCCACCCTGGGTGCATACGATCTGGACTCATTTATTTTTTGAGTCGTGATAATCTGACTACCCCACGTGGCAAACTCAATCAACTACTTGACGTGACAAGTTCGGGAACCATAGATCTACACTCCTCGGGATACATGGTTTCCTCAAGATGCACTTTTTTACGGGGGAAGTGCAACTGTGTATCCTGAGGAGATTAGATCTATGATTCCCAAACTTGTCACGTCAGGGTAGTCGATTGAGTTCACCACGTGGGGTAGTCAGATTATCACGATTCTTATTTTTTTACTTGACGTGTTTAATCACCAATTAAAATGTGTCATGTCAGCACCATATGTTGCTATATAGGAATGGCACACCATTCTGGATTGTGACTCTTACATTTATTATGGATTTTTTTTTCTTTGTGACTTTCATAAAATATGACTTCAAATGCATATGTGGTTTTAAAACTCGTTGAATCCATCGAAACTTGGCCAAGGACTATTAGAAGAGAAATCTTACCTTGTAGTTCGGTGCATTGGTCCAACGTGAGGTCCCCCAAGACTGCCACGTGTCTCTCATCAGATATGGCTCTAATCGTAAACCTTCGTTGGAGTTTGAATGCTCGTTCTTGTACAACACAAGCCTGTAGCTTAAGTGTATTATCACCCCTCCTGATTTTAACCCATATTGCATCCACTTCTCGATTTAGCTTCGCGAGTTGTGAGCTAAGCTCTGATCTTCCCTTGGCCGACATGAAGAGCTCGTCTCTTTCATCCCTGGCCACCCCTTCTATGATGTCTCCTGGCAATGGCATGCTCTCGTCCCACTCCTCTGGAATGTCTTGCTTTACTTCCTTGACACATACTAGTAGTGTCTGGACACCACCCATGTCTTTCGGCAAAAAGTTGCACTTCTCCATGTGATATGATATTGCTAGAAGCATTGATTGACACTTAAAATGTAGGTGAATATAGGAAGGATGAAATACGGACATTTCAAAGAGATTAGTTTAGTTCTTGACGTCCAACTATAGTGATCTTCTTGTTATATTGTTTTATACAATCTAATAAAACAATATAAGAAGAAGGGATTCATGTGTTGGACAACCTTAGAGAGACAAAAGGATTTAGAATATTTCCTTAGCGATCTGTGTCTGGAGGGAAACCCTTGGAAATATCTTATTATTTTAGTCCTTCGTTGGAGATTTGTATGATGATAAAATTGTCCTTTGGACTCTTGTGAGTTGTTTCTAATAAAAATTCTACGGTTGGGGTTGCAACCATAGTTTTAAAACTCAACCGAGTTGACATGAAATTCAGTCTAGGATTTCAAGTCGACTCGACTCATCAAAACTAATTTATCGAGTCAACTTGAAAAATCACTTAATAGTATCCAAAACACAACTTCTTATAAAACTTGTACTGCTTCTCTTGGTTGGAGTAATATGGCATACATATAACTCCTAAGGATGTAAATTGACACTATTTAAATTTAGGAGTTCAGTGATCGTCTATTTTCAAATATTTTAAATATGATTTATGCTCCAAAAACTAGAGGATTAACGTGTTATTCCTTTTCAAAGTGACTCTATCAGGACTCTGGAAAAATCACTAGAAGACTACAGGAAAAAAGTGTTATAGAGGATCCGCTCCCTATTTTTTCATTCTCTACCTCTTTTGTGCTCGAAAATGAGGTGGCCTTCATTGCCAATTCAAGCTCAATCCTCACCGTGGAAATTAGTATGGTTGATCCTAAAATTTGAGAGATTCTATTACCTCATCAACTTTTGCTAATGCCACCCCAAGCCATATATGTACATCACCAAAGAATTAGCACACATTTTGGGGTGACGTTAGCAAAAGTTCATGTGGCAATAGAAGCCCTCTTAAATTTTTAGCATGGCTTTAGCATTAATAATTGCACAAGAGGGTAAACTAATGACATAACAATGCCTTATGATAGGTTAGTTTGAAGTTAAAACTACAATGAATTAGGATAGAAACGGATCCAATTATTAGCTATGTAAGTTTCTATTTTCTTATTTTTTTTTTGTTAATAGGGGAATTCGAACTTACGTCTGACTAGTGGGATCGGGTAAGCCAGGGCCTAAACCAAGGCATATGGGTCCCTCCCCCGGGAACATGCAACGCTCGCACATCACACTCACCAAGTAAGTGAGGGTACATCCTCACGGGTGGCCTTGAGGAGCCATTTCTCATACTGGGTATCGAACACACAACCTACAGACTCTCACTGCTTATTGGATTCGAAATTGTCCTTGAACCAACCCCTCGGGATTTAATTAGCTATGTAAATGTTATATAGTAGGATTCATGTTTTGTTCACTAATGACACCAAGATAACTTCGGATGAGTCATTTGGTATCTCGGATGAGACAAAGGTTTTCAAATTAGAAGATAAGAAGAAAATACTTAATCTCGGCCATGGCATCACTTCTCGCTGGTCGTGAACGATGCCAAGATGACTTGGGCGAGTCATCACACTAAGAAGTTTGAAAGATTAAACATGCCCTATAAAAAATGTTTAGGCATAGAGTTCTCACTCTTCAACACATTATTTTCAGTTTTGTCTCTATCTCTACTAATAAAATATAAACAAGAAAATAAAATAAAAGCAATGAATCAAAATCTTCAAATAGAACTTCATTTTAATTTCATACAATAATACATAATTTATTTCCTTTAAACCCTTCTTTATTTCACTGAATCATAATGTTACAAACCTGATCCCGTTCTTGTTTAAGCCTCTCAATCTCCACTCGGGCAGCTACAGCTTCTTCTCCATCTTTCTCATTTAAACTTAGTTGCAACTTCAATATTTGTCTGTCCACACTTTTTAACTGTTCAAATTAAATCAATGCAAACAGTTTAACATGTTCAACGACCGCAGATGGGGATGATTTGAAGATACATTAGTACCTATGTTTCAAGTACTAAAAAAAATGTACAGTAAAGAAAGAGACCTTTCTATGAGGCCATCGTCGCATCCCATGTTTCCGACATATTTTCTTAAGAACTGTGGGACATATAGCCAATCTCTTGGCGGCGACTTCTATTGGTAGGTGAAAGTAATCGATCAAATCGGCCAATTTCAATCTCCCTGTTCTCTCTCTCTAAAATATCCCCAAAAAGAGAATTACATTAAGTACATGGTTCAAAAGAGATATAATTAATGATCATCATATCTGATTTGGTTGAATTTCAACTAAAAATGCTTGTAAGGTTTTGTTATTATAGTTGTCTAAAAATAAATAATTAAGTTTATTATTATTATTATTAAATATGAATAATTCATGTATAATAGCATGTAATTTGTAAACTTAATTACAAAAATGATTTATGAGAACTTATGAACAGTTTAGTAGTAGAGGTTGAAGTATGACCTGTGCTGCAAGGCTGCTTTTGGGTTGTATGGTGTCATTGTTTTCTTCAACAGGTTGGCTCATTTGATTTGTCCCTGTAATAATGCCAAAAGAGAAGGGAAATTTAACCAAAAAATCTTTGACTTTGCCTTCTTTTCTTAATTGAAAGTTTGACCGCCCATGATTTGATTAAGACCTAAAATGCCTGATTGGGTCTCATATGGGCAGGATATGTTTGGACTGTCAATGGATCAATTCAGACCCCAAATCCAATCCAATAACTTCAGGTTGGAAACAAGGATTTGGGTTTCAATATAGTCCCATATCCACTAATACTGAGTCAATTTGATAAACTTTTTTTGTTTTTTGTTTTTCTTATCGTGGGCATCTCCAGGTGAGACTAATCCCACGGTCACAAGCACCACCCCCTCAAAACGTCCTACGTGTAACTGGTTGAGTAGAGCGTCAACCGGACCCTAATGGGTGGCCCTAAGGAATTCATTTGAGCCAATCAAATTGGGACCCGATCAAATATCTGTTGAGTTTAGTCCCACATCAAATACAAATTGCCTTGTCTCTCTCCTTATAAGTTCTTGAGCCTTTCTACTCATTTCCAATTGGTTTTGAGTTGAACCCTCAAATTTATCATGGTATCAAAGCGGACCTTTCTCTCCTCCACGTCACTCAGTTCATATCTCCACGTGCTTTGGCCAAGTCCGGCCCCACGTGCGGGGCCGTGTTGAGTTTAGTCCAACATCATACACAAATTGCCTAGTCTCTCTCCTTATAAGCTCTTGGGCCTCTTTACTCATTGCCAATAGGTTTTGAGTTGGACCCCCAAATTTATCAATATCTTGATCCAATTGGGACCCGATCAAATAATATGATAATGTGTGAGAAGAAATATAATTATATTTCATACCATGTCTATGTATGTGATGTATGTTTATCTATATTTTATAAATTAAGTTGGATTCGGTTTGATCGAACCCATTTCCATTCCGATTGTCACTTTATCGGATTTGAATCCAAAGACCATTCATTAAGCATCGGACTGGTCCATGATCTGATCCGATATACTTAATGAGTTGGTCTCTATGGAATTGGCCCAATCCGATCCGATCCGATCCAATCCATTTTTAACCCTATAGGGTGTAGGACCCACTTAGAGAAAATTCAGGCAACCTTTACATATAGAAATTAACCCACAAACCTGTTGGAGTTTGAAATGGTTGAATGAATTCATCTGTGTTGATATTGTCATCCCAACTGATTCCAGCACATATAGTTGAGTAGAAGGTTGAGAGTGGATCTTGCATCATAACAAACCCTGCTTGTGTGCGCTCTTGGCAGTACTGCATCAAGAATTGCTTCACATCCTCCATGCTTTGGTTACAAAAGCTGGTGCACCCATGATGACCAAACATGCATCATTGAAGAAAACAAAAATATTGTATAAGAAGAGTTCAAGTTTATCATTCCAAAATAATCAAATATGTTTAGATATGCCCCTCCATGTTTTGTTGAATATTTGAGATACCCCGTGTTTTCAAATTGATGATATACCCTTAACCCCTTGACCTTAGTCTCCTTTGAAAGTGTGATAGAAAATGATCTTAATGCCAAACTCTATCTAAAATCCCTTGTTTTTCTCCGTAAAACATGTCTTATAGACAAACTTGGGATTTGGGATCATGAGATCATTTTCCAAGAATAGGAAGGGCTGTTGTGTATTTCTTAAGTAATTACCTCACAAATTTTAGATTTATTGATTAGAATTCGCCCGTGCTATAGGCATAGGCGTCCTCTTTGGGGGTCAAGGGGATAAAAGAGAAAAATAAAATAAAATTGGAGGGAGATTATTAACAAATCTTTGGGATTGAAAGTTATTGAAAAAGAGAAGGAATAAGGGAGGAGGAGATTAAAGACAATAAATTTGAAGGGGAGAAGAATTGCTATAGTGAACATAGTGGATTCACTATAACTGATGGGTCATTTTCCCCCACAAGTGGACTCCACTGTTGTGTTTTATGATATAGAATATGAAAAGAAAAATTATAAGGAGAGAGATTCCTTTTTGTATAAATGGTATTTTCAAACTCAGAATGAGCACAACGAACTTATCGATACTTCTTAAGTTTTATTTTTATTTTCTATCACTTGTGTCACTCAAGATCTTTGGTTACTATTAGGACCCAATGATTTTTTAACTAAAAAAAAAAATCCTATATTGCTATTATGATTTGATAGTTGAAGGAGAGAGAATCTTAAAGTAGACGAGAGTAAATATTATTACCCTAGAAGTTGACCATGATTGATTTTTTAGAGAAAGATCAAAGGAGGGGTCAAGAGATATGTCATGAGTTTGAAAGCAGATGGTGCCCCTTGCTTTCTTGCTTCGAGTCCTCTTCCGGGAACATAACTAGAAATCTTTCATTACTTGTGAGTCTTTAGGTCTTTGAATTTCCTTGATTAGGTCAAGAGGTATGTCATGAGCTTGAAAGCAGATGGGGGTATCTCAAATATTCATCAAAACATGGATATATGTTTAAATAACCCAAATAAAAAAGCAAAAACCGAATCAACTATACTTTGAGAACGATCTTACCAAAAAGGAACGATTTTCTTAATTATTGATCACCCGGAGCCAATAAGGTTTATATGAAAAATAATAAAACAAAGTCTAATTAGAGATAAATTCTATCTCTAACAAATCTAACTCATAATCTACTTATATTTTAATCTTTGTAAAACATGATTCAATACATCAGAGTACACTTTCTTACAATGCATCATATCTAATATTCTAAAACAATCGAGCCGCGTTAAAAATATGTATACTCAAAATCTAAAGAACCAAAATTATACCCTTTGTAATCAATCACCAATTAGATTCAAGACATCTATCGCAAGTAAAGGTTTTTCGAACTAAAACCTCAAATGGTATACTTTCAATGGGCAACTTAATCTTAATTACCATACACCCTTCTAAATTAAAATGGAAATCATCTTACATAAAAAATAGTTTCCCAAAACCCTTACTCAATCATTTGATGTGCTACTGATGAAAGTTCGTCTACGTAAAATCGTATCTCAAGAATCGCATGGAAGATTAATCCAACCCTTCCATGAATCTCAAGCTTTGTGGTATGAGTGCCTAAAACAATGAAAAACATAAATAAGTAGTGAATAAAATAATCAAAATGAAATACTCACAAAAAGAATGATAAAATGTATGTTGGACCCATTGATTAATCAATATCAACCATTCGATTCATTCGGTGAAACTTTATTTATTTATTTTTTTAAAATAGTGATTATCAAATTAATTCAATTGCAGTTATATCGTAATTGAACATACCATTGTTATGGACTATATTTCTAAGTACTTGGCAACAACTGCAACTAAATGGAACTGGTGGTGGTGGCCAAACAGTAAGGGACATGATATTCTCGTAACCCGTGTTCCGATTTTTGTTATATTCTTCTTCTTGATCCATCGATCCATTTTGAAAATCCGTGGGACCGACATTATGATCACCATTAATTGGTACATTATCAGTGATATTCTCAAATATCAGATCATCAATAGGATCAGAAAGGCCCACAACCTCATCAGCAGATTCTGGAATCAATGGAGGGAGAGATATGGGTTCAGTCGTCACTTCTTGCAATCCTTGTAATGTGCCGAAGGCGAAATTCGAATCCGGAACTTCCCAAAACCGAAGGACGTCTTGGGAAGAAGGGCTATTGTGTGGGTCCATAAAAAGATTGGATGGTGAGAGATCTTCTTCTTCTATGGATGATTGGTGACGAAATCAATGATCTCTCTTTCTTTGTTGTTGTTGTTGTAGTTCTCTGGGGTGCCTTTGGAGAGAGACCACACTGTGATCCCAAGCACCGTCTTGGTGCTTGAGAAGGTATGAAAGGATCTCTCACTGTTTGAAGCCTTGAAGTAATAATGAAACAAATAAGAGAAGAAAAATATGGGAAGGTAGTTTTTAACCGTTGCACCACAGGCGGTCGTTTCAAACGTTGTAATAGAATGAAAGAGTTTGGTTATTACTGATGTTATGAACCCGTAGTCATTGAATTTAAATGACTCCATACCCCCCAAAAGTGACACGTACACACTTCTTCTTGGAGTGCTGTTAGTAAAAGTTGGCATGGCAATAGAAGCTCCTTTATTTTTGTCCTCCCTTTTTTTTGCCCTTGAGTTGAATGTAGGGAAGTGTAAATAAGAAATGAATGATAAAAATGCTTAAAATCGTGATAATTTAACTACCCCACGTGATAATTTAACTATCTTGACGTGATAAGTTCAAAAATTGAAGATCTGTGCTTTTTGAGATACACGGTTGCATTTCCCCAAAAAATGTGTATCTTGAGGGGATTGTGTATTTCGAGGAGTGTGTAGATCTACAATTTTTGAACTTGTCACATCAGGCAATCAATTGAGTATGTCATGTCGGCTAGTCAAATTATCACAACTCAAATGCTAAACTAACCTCTTATGACACTCGTTAGACACTGGATGACGTGGACATGTGCAAAGAACCATAGATGCTTTTCACTCATATATTGAGGAAAAGTATCTACGGTACTTTGTATACGTCTATGTGAGCTCAATTCTAACATAGTGTCCTAAAAAATCAGTATGAATAACGTTAATTTGACTAAATAAAAAAAAAAAAATCCCAATCTCTTCTCTTCTTCTTCCCTATCACCACCATTGCAATGACCGTCTCCTTACCCGTCATCAACCACCTCTCTCTCTCTTCTTCTTCTTCTTTCCTTCGCTTCTACTTCTGTCGTCACTATCGTCGTCTGCTCCCTTAACTCCAACTCTTTCCATCCCTTTTCTTTCTCCTCCTCTCTTCTTCTTCTCTTTCGTCCTCAAAATTTTCCCCTCGTTTTGTCTAGGCACAATCAAACAATGAAAATTGATTTTCCATCCCTACTTATTTTCTACGGATTTCAAATTCTAAGAAAAGTGAATTTTCATGTAATCAAATAGACCCCAATGAACTCTTATGTTTCTATCAGTTGGAAAACATGTTCTAGTCAATTTTTGACATGAACAACCAAACAATAACACTCGATAACAATCGACAAAAAAAAGTTACACCCGATAACAAAGTTCATTACGACAATGATCATTAGAATCATCCAATTTATTATATAAATGATTTTAGAACAGGTTGAATCGATGTAAAACTCAACTACGTTTTATTCTTGGACTTAGGACGAAGAGCTTGAAAAATTCGAGATTAGAAAGGAAAGTAATCCCGAGTAATATCTAGGGAAGTGACCAAGAAAAAAGTGTGGATGTTATATACTTGCCATTAAAAGTAATTTATCTTTGAGGTTCAATAGCTCGTGAAGATAGTAGATTTTTTGAAGAAAAACCAAGGTCTAATGGCTGGAGGTTGAAGCCGAGGACGTTTTGGTAATTTTATGTTAGTCTTCTAACATAGAACAAGGTCAAAGAGTATATCAATAATTTGAAAACACCAGGGAGGCATCTCAAATATTCATCAAAAGTAGAGGTCTATTTCTTTTAAGTCCTTCCTTCTCGGTTCTCACTTCTCACACTCCATTTCATCTAATCCGGGCCCACCAGATGTGCCATGGCCGAAAAATGAAAGCTGGACTAGCCTTCATCTCTTCAACCATTCTCTTTGAGAATCCTAATTTCTTCTTCTCTGTCACTCGATCGAATCCTCCAATCTCTTCGATCTCTCGTTCAATCCCTATCTTCGATCATCCATCTGTATTTAGAACCCAAAACCCTAAAAAATACATTAATAAGCTCTCAACGAAAGCTATCCACACAGTATCTCCAATGACTTCTGCTTACAAGGCCGAGCAAGCTAGGGTTCCTCCAGCTCTTCCACCACCTGTCCCTCCAGTAACCAAGGCAAGATAACATTTGATTTAGTTACTGTTGAATCTCTGTGCTATTCTGTTAATCTGCGTTGTTTCTGATACAAATCTCCAAATAATCTCCAAACCAGACTTAAATTGGTGATATTATTTACGTGATGTATGAAGATAGGATTAAGTTTGTTAGCATTGATTTTGGTTCGATTTGCTCTAATTTACAGAAAATCCTGATTGACATCCAGAAAACTTTAAAGTTGTAATTGAGCTTCTTTTAAGTGTATCGAGTGATGTAATCTTTAATTTTAGTTTTGCTTAATCTCTTGTCACTTTTCCAGTCGTGTTCAAAGTTTGGTATTTTATGGTAATTTGAGGTCCTCTCAGTGAAAAAAAAAACAGTGGTTAATAATCAGGGTTGTGTGTAATTTTATGATCGCACTTATCTGCATTATTTCCCCCATAAATTTTGATTTTCCTCAGCAAAGGCTAAGGCCAAAACACATTCTTTTGTTTTATTTCAGTTTAAGATTGGTCTTTGCCAACTATCTGTGACTGAGGACAAGGAGAGAAACATTGCTCATGCTCGGAAAGCAATTGTGGAGGCTGCAGAGAAGGGCGCTCAACTTGTTCTCTTGCCTGTAAGTTGAAAAAACCACGATATATTGGTGGGTTTGCTGAAACTATTTTTCTGGTTTTTGAATTTGATTATTTTATTTTATAATATATTACGACAATATATCCATGTTTGGGTCACTAGTATAATATATTACAACAAATGAACAATGTAATTTTATTAATTTTGGGACAAGGATTTTATGTAAGCTTCTAATACCACATTAAATCCGTGTAAGATAAAATTCCTTTAAACGATCCCTGCAAATTGTTTGTGCAAGTTGCGAAATCATAACAGAGAAATATTAAATCATACTATAATTGGAATGGGGTTTGTTTTTTTTTATGATAGACAATGAAATCAAACTGTAATTGGAATAAAACTACTACCCCCATTACAAACCGAATCCCACCTAAACAAGGGATCCTCAAAAAACCATTCCTTTAAGATCTTTATAATTTTGCACCAAAAGAGCGACTAGCCTAAAATATTCTTAAAAATCTCGGGAATAGAATGACTTTTCCTCCAAATAAAGGGCGGTTTTCTTTCTGTCCAAAGGCTCCAATGCACAACAAAAGGGATAGCCTCCATAGGATTTTCTTTCTAAAGTTGAGGTCTTTGACCTTCCAATTATGAAACATAGATTTACAGGTGAAGGGAAAACATAATTGATATGTAATAGAGAAAGATAACAAGCCAAATAGCACTAGAAAATGAGCGATGGATTAATACATGATTAATCGACTCAACATTGGCTTTGTAGAGAATAGAGATAATAAACATTCATTGCAATGATACCCCTGTCGACTGTTGATGGTGTGATCAATGGTTAACAACTTATCTAAGGTTGATAACTTGATGAAGAAGGACACCTTGATAGGAACTTTAGATCCCTAATTTCCGTGACAAGAAAGAGTGAACAATGGTTTTGCTCAAGTAGAAGTATTTGATCAGGGATATGAGATTATTTAGGGACGTGATATTCTGAATTTCCCAATCATTGAAGTTTTTCCACGCCCTCTAGCACGAATTATAAAATTACAAACTTGCACACCTTTTGATCCTCTAGCACGAGTTATAAAATAACAAACTGAGACATCCTTTTTTCAGTAGAGATCAAATACAACAACGGAAATTGCTCTTTCAGTGGTGATGCGATGCTCCACACTAATGATCCTCCAAGAAATGTACCCTATTATCTCTTCCACTTTTTAAGATGATCTTTTTTTTTGAAACTCTGGAAGGATTTTTCCAAGTTGATAGGACTTTCATTTATTAAATTTAGTTAATAACTTCTGGAGTTGTTAGGATTTTAATTAGAAAGTTAGTAGAATTGGGAGTTGCTTGACAAGTTGGTATTTTAAGGACAAGCTTCTATATATATGATGTAATTTTTTTAATTTTAGCTGAATGAAGAATGGAAGTTATTTTGCTTGCATCATACCTGTTTCTCATTATGTGGTGATATTCCATAGAAGTAGGCAGGTTTAGCATATAGACTCTACTTAATTTCTTACAAGTAGGTAGGTTACACCTGTTCTCCTTATTTTTCTCCAAAGAAAAATGCATAAAAACCCCTAAAACCGAATTCATGCCTTTTTCATCCCCAAAATATCTCTATAACTTCAGTCTTATGGTGCCAACCTATTTAAAATAAACCCATCATAAGCTCTGACCCTAATCCTTATTTTCCTTCCTATTAAACCCTAAGTTACAGCACCTTTCAATCTTTGTTTGAACCCAATAGAAGCCTACTTGTTGTCCTATTCCAGTTTGATATTCGAGCTAATTATCCTACATCAATTTGGTATCAAAGCTAGCTATGCAGCATCATCTACCATGTGGAAGTATCTTCAGGCAATGATTAGTTATATTTATTTTCCTAAAATAAAAAATTTGCGTGTTCACGTTCAATTTTTTTAGAGAAGATTGTCATCTGCTATTTTGCTTACCAGTCAAGGTGGTCCTGGCATTATTTTGCAAATTTTACATGTTCCTTTTTTCTATTTTACTTTTCTTTGATAACAGAAAGTCTCATGTTTTAGTTTGGAAAAGATACTGCTATCATATTGTGTGGTCTGCTTTCAGGAAATATGGAATAGTCCATATTCAAATGACAGCTTTCCAGTATATGCTGAGGACATTGATGCTGGTGGTAATGCTTCTCCGTCAACTGCAATGCTGTCTGAAGTTGCTCAGAGTCTCCAGATCACAATAGTTGGTGGATCTATACCAGAACGTTGTGGTGGTCGGTTGTATAATACATGCTGTGTCTTTGGGAAAGATGGAAAACTGAGGGCCAAGCACAGAAAGGTGCGTGAGTGAACTTTCTTTTCATTATGCCTTCAACTTTAATATGCCACAGCATAAAATTGACATAGAACCTATTAAACATGTATATCCACCATTAAAGAGATCTTGACTTCTGTCAGTGTGTTTGTCAAGATTGTTTCTGTGATGTTGGTTGAGCAAAATATCGGATTTAATATTTGGGTGTCATTGCAGATACATCTTTTTGATATTGACATTCCTGGGAAAATTACATTTATAGAGTCAAAGACTCTCACAGCAGGGGAGAGTCCTACCATTGTAGACACAGGTTTGGAGTGGTTATATTAATACTTTTTCTCTCCATTTATATTTTTATTGACATATCTATCTGTTTCTTGGTGTCATGTACAAAGTCATGCATGCATATGCTTTGTACTGCATTCAAGACTTGTTAATAATATTTATAAAACTGACTTTTTTCCTAATTGGTTGAGTTTGCATTGCATTTTTTTTAGCAAAGTTTTGTATTGGTTAGCAGATGATTGTGACGATCACCATGAAACTATGAAAGTCTCTTTTTAACTTTTTATTTGTGTGTGAAATAAGCTTCATGTTACCGACGTCAGTATTTGGAATAGAGCATAAGATGATAATAATGGAGATTTATGGGGAATAGCCATGAAACGATTGAATTTTCCCTTAATTCAAGGGTAAATCAATAAACAATCACAGAGAGAAATGAAATGATCTATCAAAAGAAAAAAAAAGGAGAAATGAAATGACTGACTGCAACTGTCATATTAATTGTCGATGAGCATGATAGGGCTTGCCTGGGAAAAAGATTAATCTGAATACAAATTTTTTGAACTTTTACTGTGGAATTAGAATTATGACTTCTTCCTGCTTGTACCTGATAGCCGATACTGCTTCAGCCTCATATTAGGTAAGCATTAGTGTGAAGTGTAGTATCTGACCATGATTAGATGACTAATGCATAATTTAGTCTGGAGGAATCCTGTATTTTTCCTCAATAACAGGGTCTGATTTACAGTGGGGGCACTTACCCTCACAAGAATTTTCAAATTCTTTTAGAATTTATGAGCTATTGCCTCCACAAAACTTTTTTTTTGCTCTTATTGCCCCCACAAGGACAAAACCCTGGCTCCTCCCCTGCTCAAGAACATCAGTTGTAATCCCACTGGGGGTTCTTGTGTTCATGTCAATACCAAATTTGCATTCTCCTTACAAATTTATCTCATTTCATATTATGTATATATATATACCCATGTAACAAGCAAACTTGTTGAAGACAAAAGAGAATTTATAACAATCTTATTAACCAAATTTGGAATTTTCTATCTGTTTATGTTTTCATGTTAAGATATTTTTGACTTTCCTTTCATCCTTTGATGTTAACTGAAATATCCATATTCCATATATATATATATACATGGGTCAGGATCAAGGGACATATGAAAAAACATATGTAAAAACAATGTAACATTAATAAAATTTCAAAATATAGGTTAGAAGTTTCGGATTGAGCTGATTTTTTGTGAGGATGATCCCTATGATGGGAAGATCATCCGAAAAAAAAAATCAGTCCAATCTGAAACTTCTAACCCCATTAAAAGTGATTTAGAATGTGGACCGTCGATTTTTTACCAATTTTTATCAATATTTGTAAATCACTTTTGATGGATTTAGAAATTTCAGATTGAGCTGATTTTTTGTGAGGATGATCTTCTCATCATAGTGACCATCCTCGCAAAAAATCAGCTCAATCCAAACCTCTAACCCATGTTTTGAAAAACCATTGTTTTTACATATGTCCCTTGAACCGCCCCCTATATATATATATATATATATATTATTTTGTGCTATAGGGAAGATGATCATCAACTTGTTTGTGCAGATGTAGGACGCATTGGTATAGGTATTTGTTATGACATTCGATTCCAGGAACTTGCAATGGTGTATGCAGCAAGAGGTCTGTTTCTTACGTTGATATCTTAGTAGTTAATTGTGCTTCTACATGTGCAATGTCTTTACAGTTGTTCCTGCTGTATACTTATTGGCTACGAAGGGTAAGTGGAAAAAATGAGAAAAATAAAATTTGAAATGTATGGAAGCAATAAAAGTAGGAATAGCCCCGGTAGGTAATAAACTAAGGGAATGTTGATTGTGATGGTTTGATCATGTGCAACAAGGGTCGATTATAGCCGCAGTTAAAATTAATATGCAAGTTAAAGATATTAAAAGAGTGAGAGGAAAAAAATTAACGTGGGTTGAGGTAATGAGAGCAGATAGGAACACAAATGGGTTGACAAAAGAAAGCTTTAGACAAAATTGAATGGAGGATGAAGATCCGTTCATTCTATCCCAAAATTTTGGTGAAAGGCCTTGATGATGATACATTTTCTGATCAATGGAAGTAGTTTTATATTTATATTAAGAGAAAAGGCCGAAGCACAAAATTTAAGAAAAAAATGCAAGGGAATCTAACAGTGGAGTGAGCTCAACGTACAAGGCATAATAGATACAAAGTTAGGATGAGCCATGTATCATATCCTCCCGACTAAAAACAAAATCCTCAAATAGACAGCCAAAAAGACATTGATGCCTTATCTTCAAAACAAAAGGGTCAAAATCAGATTATTTGTTCTCAAAAACTCTATTGTCCGCTTTCTTTCAAATTGTGTAACAAACTACAAGCAAACGTATCTTCTATCTGTTTTCCTTTGATAGAGAATGTTTCACATACTCAAAGGCCGTCCTTGGAATGATCCAGTATATGCCTAACATCTGGGAGGAAGTTTCCCATATTGCTTGAACTGCTGTGCTTTGCACAGTCAATGGTCTGTCAATTCTTCACTGGAGTTGCACATAAAGCACTTGTTTGCCAAGGAGAATCTGATGCAGGCGCCAATGAGCAGAGAGGTCCTGAATTTTCATATCATGTTGAATTCAAGATGAGTTCCTTTACAGGGAGGGGAATTGATGCAATACAAGTTGGTGGGGTCCACAATGGACTACATAATTGCTAATCGTTTGAGAAGCATGGGATCATATTTAAGAGATTGTTAGCTTTGGTCTCTGTGGATGTGCATCAAAGATTAAAGAACGCATTTTTAAGGAGTATTTGCATTGGAATTCAAAGGTAGTGAATTTTCAAGTTTAACGACTCTCAAGGTCCCAAGGAGAGAGATGTTAGTATTTTGGTTCCTTAATTTTTATATTAAACTATTTGCCCTGCCCTTCTGTAAATATCCTAGGAATGGACATCCAGGGGATGGTATATATATTGGATTTTCTATCACAAAGCTTTTGGTTTTGTCCTCTTGAGCAACTCATTCATCACCGTTTGACTTATTTTCATCTATGAGAACAGCTTCCTGAGTTTTGTTGTTTCAACATTAAAACAACTACATCCTTTTGTGGTTTTCCTATAAACTAAACGTCTAAATCATTGTAGCAGCTTGGGTTGCTTTGAATCCCACAGTTGTCATTCATCTCTTTTTTCTTCCTCTTGTGTTCTTGGGTTTGAAGTATTTCTCCTTGCATCAATTTGGTATTAAAACAGTTCCATTAGGATTACATTCTTTGAACAAAAAAATATGGCACCGACATTTAGATCTTTGGGAGCTCTACTATGAAGCTCCTATCTATGATGATTATGATGACAATGAAAATGACGTAATTGAAAATTCAACCAGGGAAAATTTAACTGTGTCGAATTTTGTTGAAGAAAATACAACAGTCACAAGAGAAGTCTCTGACAATGTGGCATTGAGGATTGACTAGAATTTTTAATCAAATATGTTGTTTGAAGGTTGCACGAAGATATTGGTACTATATGGAATGTACATTTTCCTAAAGTTTTGGAACAAGTCTGATAATGATGATGGACATTTTGTTGAGAAATGAAGAAAATGTCATATGGATTTGCAAAGGATGTCTAATCTAGGAGGATGGTAGATAGTTCTTTTCAGCTAAGAAGATTGGACTTTGTTCATGAAATTGGAGAACATGCTAGACCTGAAACTAGTCAAGTGGATGTGCATGACAATACACCGACAAAAACTGAGGCCAAGTTCCTTCTAACTGGTAAGAACTGATGTAGTGTTAAGACTCAAACCAATACTCCAAAAATACCTAGGCGTTAATGGAGTGGAAAGTTTTAAGTCTTAACCTAAGGATCATAACATATCCCCACACTTCAAGGCCGATGCCCTCATTGGCCCACTTTATGGCCCCCTAGCTCCTTGGCCTTCTTTCCAAGTACTAGGTACCCCTTTCTCTTTTTCCATAAGTCGCCCCTTCCCTAACTAATCACGGTGGCCTACTATGGCTGACCCCTTCCATTCCCATACTATGGGAGCCCCTTTTTATTTTTTTCTGAACCCCTTCCATATCCCATACTATAGAGGAGTCCCTTTTTTCCTCATTTTTTTAAGAACCCCCATATCTCAAACTAAAGAGGAGTCCCTTTTTTACCTCTTTTTTTTGTTTTTTAAATTTTATTTCATTCTCCACAATCGCCTCCCCATGACTTGAACCTTGGACGTGGGTTGGCTTTGATACCAAATGTTAAGACCCAAACCAATGCTCCAAAAATACCTAGGCGTTAATAGAGTGGAAAGTTTAAGTCTTAACCTAAGGATCGTAACATAAAGCATCTATAAGAAAAGCTACTCTGAAATTTTTTATCACATTGAACTTGAGAATGAGTTTTTTTTTCCCAGAAAGACAAGGGTTGATACAACACAAGATGCGGGATCCACAAAGGACTACATAATTACAACTATATTTTAAGCATGGAATCATATTTAAGAGATGGATTACCTTTGGTATTTTGTTGCCGTGCATTGAATATTCAAAAAACTTATATTTTGAAGGACAAATGCATTTGATTTCAAAGGTAGTAATTTTCCAAGACTTAGATTATTGGAAAGTGGAAACTAAGCAGATGATTTTCCACCTTTGAGTTAGATTATGTGGCCTTGCCCATCACTAAACATCCTAGGAATTGGACATCCAGGGGATATACTTTTTTTATTTGTCATGTATTTGATATTTGATCTCACTTTAAGACCTCTACCTTCAATTGTACTAAGTCTCTTGATGTTTAATAAAGAGCCAATATCTAGATGGTTTTGTTTTGATATGATTACATCGTCCTCGTCCTAAAATTTGACTTTGCAACTTTTCACTTTTCATAGAGGTAAGCCTTATTCCAAAGATTTGGGGTTTAGCTAAACGAACCCCCGTTCCTCCATTCTACTTTGTTCAAAGCCAAGTCTTTTGTTATTGAAAGTGTGTTCATCCATGTTCTTTTGGGCATTCTTCCCTCTCTTTTAGGATCTTCAACTTGAATATTTCTTCTAACTGGAGCTGTAATCGGCTTTCGTTGAATATGCCCAAGTCATCTCATTTGACTTTCTTTTAGTTTATTGCTTATTGTTGATGAGATTTATCTTTGATCTTTTTACCTTGCATATCTCCTATGTTTTACTGTGCCACTGATCTTCTGAGTCAATTCATATCACGTGGTTTATTATTATTTTGCTGGTGATACTTGAAAAACCATTCATATCTTGATAGTCATATTGGTATAATTGTACTAATCATTAAGGATATGATGGTTTGGAGATCAGGTGCTCATTTGCTATGCTACCCAGGTGCATTTAACATGACTACAGGTCCCTTACACTGGGAATTATTGCAAAGGGCAAGGTAATAATATTTTGTAGTAAAACTCCTGTGTCATATTTCTATATATTCTTATGATACTGCAACCATTTCTAAGAGAAAATCGATTGCGGTCGTTGGAGTGACAACGATCAAACTTAAAACAATGATTCCTAAGATATCCAAGCCACATTTCAGCTAAGGGATATCTATTTCTCTAGATATCATCCTGTTTTCCAAAATTCAGCTCATAAAAATATTTCTAGTCTTTTAAAAAGATCTATACATGTTGAACAATGATAGACTCTCCATGGTTATTGTTGTCTTGAATGCCACATTTGTTTGGGTTGAAGTTTCAGAAAGACCTGATTTTTAGTGAGGATGGTCCTCCTAGATGCTTACACATACACAGACACGTGTGTGTAATCATTAGATTATCTTCGCAACCAGTGTTCCTTCAGAGAGGGATCACGGAAGCTTCCAATTTACCTGCCCCTCAACAAGTAGATATTTCTGAAGCCTTAGCCTTGAGATACTGTTGATGGGAAACATCAGCTATTCTATTTTTTATCTTCTCTTGATCATGTTAGGCTTTTTTGAAGATAAAATGAATCCCAAGTATTTTGGTTCTTCTTTTACACTAAATTACAGAGACTTCGACTACAATTTTTAGGTCTTTTTCAAGTGTAAGCCAAGAAAGAGCTATTCTATTACAATAAAGTCTATATTCATGAATAAACATAAAGCAGTATCCAAGCACCACCTTTTAGTTGTATTTTTTTTTTTTTTGCCTTTTCTTATACTTTTGGTTCGATGCTTTGGTGATTACCAGCAAGGTTTAAATTCTTGTCTTGAAGCAATGTTTTGGTCAGGAGAAAAACTGAGACAATCTTGACCGAAACATTCTGACAATCCTAAACATTCAATGTTTAGTTTCAGTCTCAGTTGAAACCGGAATATCTTGGGCGAAACATTTCGAAACAATACAAAATTTAAACCATGATTACTAATCACAAAAATCTTTATAGATGTTTAACCATGTTATCTGTTCAATTTATTGTTTTTTCTAATTTTATCACTTGTTAGAGTTTTTACTGATGCTTTTTTTTGTTTCATCTCCCAGGGCTGCAGATAATCAGGTATTTTAACTTAATTCTGCCTATTTTTCTTGTCTGTATATTTAGCAAAAAGTTTTAAAATCAATTTCTTTGCAGTTCCTAACTTTTTGGCAATGTAAATCCAGATATGAGTGTACCTCAATGTTATGGATTCAGATGGGATATCAAGGTGTAACTAAACCAATATTTCTAAAACTGGAACTTTGACATCTATAGGGCTTGAACCATCTGATGTTGGTCCAGTTTGGTTTTCTTAACCAACAATTCTTGGATTATTAACATGACGGACTGTCAACACTTTAGTTTTCTTATTAAGATAGTTTACTTGCATGAATGAGGTATTCATCAATCATCATTTCGGTTTTGCTTCAGAAAAGATTATTGTTTGTAGATCTCCCAACTTAATTGATTGATTGCAGAAACTATAGAAAGTCTAACAAATGGATGGGCATTTCCTTTCTGTAGTAAAGTTTCTCTATGTTTTCCACGTGACCTTCTGAAAACTTGGTGCTAAACTGGCTAACTTCTAATTTGTTAATTAGTAGTAGTGGAATTTTGCATTGTCTTTCTTTTGCTTATATAGGTTTTTTTTTTCCTAGTATTCAGAATAAAATGTTGTTTTCTCTTATAGTTATATGTATGCAAGCTTACTAAATTGATTAAAAATCTGTGAGTGTTGATACCACAATCTGGGTTCACAACTAATTACTGACCACTAATCACGCTTGCCTACCACATACACAACACACTGCAAGATTTTCATTGAGTTTTATGGATTCTCTGTCATATTTTACACATTTTTTTGTTTCTCATCTTCTCTATCTATAATTATTACTTGTTAAAAGTAAGGTATGAGTCAATGCTGGATAGGTTAGTTACAGACTTGATGGCAATCCAGTTCTTAAATGTAAACCTTCTTTTACTGAATAAACCATGCGCTGTACCTTAATGTAAACCTTTGTTTTTTACTGGCACACCAATGATTGATAAACTTTGTAAGATGACCAAGTGTTGTTCTTTCTACTGGCTAAAAGAGGCTTGAAATTTTCATTTCTGCATAGCAATACTTGTAATTAGCTTAATTTTTTTCTGTTAACTTATTTGGTGTCTGTTTCCGAGTGGCAGCTATTTGTGGCAACATGTTCACCTGCTCGAGGTGCTGGTGCTGGTTACGTTGCTTGGGGTCATTCTACCCTTGTTGGACCGGTTAGTGGAAAACTCTCAAAAGACTACTAAGCTGGTGTAATACATTGAACATTAAGTGACAGTCAAAATGATATGATGCCCATCAGAGTTTCTTTTAGACAGACTCTTTTCGGTCTCTATGATTGTGAATGGAAAATGGGTGGGAAAATGCAATTTTGAGGTGAATGATTGTGCATTTTCCTGCCCAAAGAAATTCCACTCCATTGTAGGGAAAATGTTCCCCCTCTCCAACCCCCCAAGGGAAAGGATTTCCTTGTCTCCTATTGTTTTTCTCTCACAATTACCTCACCTCTAATGCTAAAAAGAAACTCTCATTTTGACATTTTCCTAGGTTCAATCAAACAGCAGATTTATTTTCCCATGATCATTTTCCTTAGAAATTCATATTCCAAAACAAATTCCCAACAATTATTCGTACCCTTTATTAAACTGAGGATGGTTCTGTCCATTTTGGAAATTATAAAAGCATAATAGTTTGAGTTCTAGTACACACTTAGCAACAAAGTATTGAATAAAATGAATCTGGCAGTTCGGAGAAGTACTTGCAACTACGGAGCATGATGAGACGATAGTCATAGCGGAGATCGATTATTCACAAATGGAGCTCAGAAGGTAATATGCTCACAAACCCAAAAGATTGTTATTCACTTTGATGTTGCTTGTACCCCCACCTGGTCTTACTCTTTTATACATGTTGAATTTAGTCCATCGGACACTCATTGCCTTGTCTCTCTCCTTATAAGCTCTTGGGCCTCTCAACTCATTGCCAATTGGTTTGGAGTTGGACCCACCTCCCCCAAATTTATCATGGTATTAGAGCAGGTCTTTCTCTCCTCCACATCACCCAGTTCATATCTCCACATGCTTTGGCCCAGTCCGACCCACACGTGCAAGGCGTGTTGAGTTTAGTCCCACATTGGACACTCATTGCCTTGTCTCTCTACTCACTCTGGGACTCCACTCATTGCCAATTGGTATTGAGTTGGCCATCAAATTTATCAATATATTTATCCAATTGAACTTCGAAGAACGTTAATCATGGTTTTTAAACTCGGTATCGCGTCTTGTCTCGTTCAGCTCCGATACCGAGTCGTCTCGGACAAGTTTTCCGATACGTTTGAAACGTCTCGTGAGACAACTCAAAAAATTAAAAGTGAGATGTTAAGCTCGGTCAAAAAAATGACTTTGTGAGGTGGTCTCGTTCAGCTCTAATACCGAGTTAACTCGGGTGATATGTCTCAGTCTCGGACGAGTTTAAAAACCATGACGTTAATTGCTTTCTTCTTCTTTGTTTATTTTTAAAAAACATTTTTATTTATTGAAAATTGCAGAACGAACCTTCCTTTACAGAAGCAAAGGCGGGGGGATCTTTACCAGTTGGTAGACGTTCAGAGGCTCAATTCTAGTAAGGAAATTTCTGAAACTTATGTGAAGAAGGAAGTGAAGAAGGAAGAAATGGATTTAGTCTGAAAGATGGGCTTATGGAGATGGAATTAAGTTGGAAATAAGGGAACAATATAACATACAATTTGAATAACTTAAAGGAGATTTCCTAATTCCAAACATCTTGCACAATTCACTTCTGTTGTGCACCCATCTTGAGACATTTTTAACTATCAAAATAAAATAAAAAAATGAATAAAAAATTAGCGCAATTTGTATCAGTCTAAAGTAATTCTACAGTAGATCCCAGTGTTTTAAAACCTGGACTGACCAGTTGATGGTGGTGGGTCTCCTAACAAATCTGTCCAAGCCTTATAGTTTGTCTCGAAGTAATTTCCTGATTAGGGTAAAAATCATATACTGAAATATTCTTGAAATTTGTAAATGTCTGCTCAGAATGATTTGAAACGGTACACAACTTTCTGTTTTTCGTCTAAGCTTGGATAGAGGATAATTGTTGAAAGTGGGCGTAAAAAGGGTCTTATGTTTTGAGAAAAACAAGGACACATTGAAGACTATAATGTGAAATTGAGAAAATCTGGAAACTGGTATTTTTATGGATAGGTACTGAAGTATAAAGAACTGGATAAAACTTAGATTTGATGAGTTAGATACAAGAGATATAAACCATATTTTGGAACTAAATAAGTTTTGGAAATTAATTTATAAAGTGGAAATTTTCCAGGTTATTAAATTGATTTAGATTATCAAACCCAAAATTTGAGATCGAATTTTTTGTTTTGTTTTTATATTAGCTTTTCACTTGTACAGGATTGATGTACACAAGTCTATTTTATGAGACTGATGGATGATGGAAGGTGATGGGCTGAGAATTTTATTTGTCCCATGGAAATTAGGGGTGACTAACAAAGAGAGATTCTATAGCCACACCAACTTTTGCTAACCCCACCTCAATTCCTATGGAAAATCAGCACACATTTTGGGGGTGGCTTTGGCAAAAGGTGTGGCGGTAGAAGCTCTCTACAACAACTTGATGGATTTTCTTTTATACCCTTGCGTTTAATGTTTGATTCACAAGAAGGACAAATAAGTATATGGCAAAGGTGACTGATTGAATGTCCAATCTGAGAGAACATTTTCATTCGAAGTTTCCACTGGTGTTGAGGATGATAGCTTATGGAGACGAGTGATAGTTTTGAAGGAAAGTGGGACGAAAGTTGTGGGATCTCGAAAGGAATCTTGAAAATCCTACCTGTGTTTAAAATAAGAACTCGGTTTAAGGTTGGAAAAGGAGATAGAGTTAGATTTTGGGAGGACTCTGGTGTGGTCACGGAACGCTTATAGAGGAATTCCCCGTCCTATATTCAATGTCACTAAAAAGGGTCTTCCAGTGTTGAGTTTTAGACGGTGGTCAGATGGGTCTTGGGATTGGGATTTTGGTTTTCAGAGATGTTTTAATGATTGGGAGTTGGTCGCGATGATGCTCAAATCTGGTTTGGTTAGATTCCAAAGATGGAAAATTCTCAGTAAAATCTTTCTATCATTCTCTAGTCAACTGTGGCCATGTGCATTTCCCAGAGTTATTGGTGTGGGGGCCGAGGATGCCGTTAAAAGTGGCTTTCTTAAGTTGGACAGCCGTGCACAACACAATTCAGACTATGGATCTCCTGACGCACGGAGGATTTTGTGGAGCTAGTTGCTGCCCCATACATCTTCGAGATGCGGAAACAGCGGATCACGTGCTTATGCATTGTCGAGTGGCAACTGAGGTGTGGAATCACTTTCTCCAAGATCGGCGAAGATGTTATTCGAATCATGGTTGAATGCTGGCAGCACCTTTCATGGTCACAAAAGAATCCTTCGGAGTTAAACTCACGTTGGTCTTTGGTTGGAATGTAATAAACGCATTTTTGAAGACAAAATTCTAGATGTTCGGTTCATCCATCGTGTTATCAATTTTAGGGCTGATGTTCTTGAAATCAAATTCATTCAAAGAATTTAAAGACTTTAGGTTCGAGGATTTTGTGTTTAAATGGGAAGGGGTTTGTGGTATTTCTACTGATTAAGCTTCTGTTTTTGTTTCCTCTCGTCTGATCACCTCGACCGATCAAGATTTCATTAATAAAATGCCTTGCTTATCAAAAACTAATAATTATGAAATTGGATGTACGACCGTTTTCGTAAATCTCAAAAAAAAAAAAATTGGTCCACTTTTTTTTTTCAATAGAGTCAACCCCATTTTTATAAAACACTCTAGACTTTATATTGATCCACCTCTTAATGGACGTAAGCACCAAAAATCAATTTTTTATGGGCTTGGGAAGACCCAATAGCCTGTTTACAAAGCCCATGATGATAAACTAAAACTAATGCTTAATTTCAACCTCTAAAATTCCCCAATCAGGCTAAATTTTTCTGAAACTGGGTATTTTGCCCCTACAGTTTCCGAGTTGACTCGTCCTATACATCTCATCTAGCATGAGATAAACCCTCTACAATTATTTAGTAATATTTATAATGTAAATAGTTTTAAAGTTCTTCATAAGATAATGTAGATTAAAAGATTATTAGTCACATGATCATATGTAACTTAAAAAAAAAAACCCCAATTGAGCCAAATTGACACTCCCTTTTGACATACGCCCCCCATCATAAAATTGTAAATCATCTACCTTGGGATACTTAGAATCATAAATCTTTTTCTTGTGTATCTCGAGACAAATGATCTACGATTCTGTGATTGGAGGCGTAGGGGGACTGTCAAATTATCACGGCTCTTTAAAAAATATCACTCAATTCATCTCGATTTTCAAATAAGATATTGTGCGAGAAGATTATATTTAATATCTTACTCATTCCTCACTCGGATGAGTCATCTTAATCTCGGACCAGATTTGAAAATATCCATACAAGGGATTATAGAGCCCATAAGATTAATTTATATAATTGAACAAATGGACCTATAATCGGTTTCGAATACATCGTGTAATCAGCCCATCAGCTGTCACTTGATTGGATGGGTGGGCCCACAAATATAAACGATAAAATTTGTTGAATTGTGGGTCCCAGTCAACTGTATACATCCCCAACAACATACATTTAAGAGAAGAGAAGAGAAGAGAGAGAAGGGTGTCTTTAAGATTTTCCTCAAAGAGACATCACTTAATATCTCATGGGACGCACGTGATTTCATCTCTTTTACACAGTGAAGTGGGTCCACAATGTATTATAGTGATTCATGCGATGCACGTGACAAGTCACACACGCACTAGAATCGAGAGAGAAAACGAAAGCAAAAGATATGATTCGGTCTTTGTTTTCAGGAAAAAGGATCGCGACGTTACCCCCTTTCATCGGGATCGCCAAAGACCTCTTTTACTTTTTCTTCCTCACAAACTGTTGTCCTTTTGTTTCTCTCTCTCTCTCTCTCTCTCTCTCTCTAATACTAAAACTACAAGATAGACAGATTTCTAATCCTTTCTTTAACAAAAGCTGCTGCTTTGTCTCTCTATCTCTTATGTTGATTGTCTTTTTCTTCCCTTCTTTAGCTTTCTTTCCATTCACGCAAGCACCAATAGTCATGACTTATCTTTCTATCAAGATTTAGTCTTTATATATGTCATGTTATATTAATAGACTATATTGTAGGTTCGAAATCATGATTTTAAATCTCGTTCGAGATCGAGACAAATCATCTCAATATTGTTCATCAACAAGACGGATTGACAAGTCATTTCAAACCTGACGTGTTTCTCAAAAGTCAATTCATTGTGTGATTGTTGAATGAGATGCTCAAATAAATTTAATGACTTGATCTCATAGACGAAACAATGAATTTTAAAATCATGATCGATATTTTATTACTTATCAAGAGAATTTTAAAAGATAAATACTATTTTATTATAATAAAAAAATAATAAAATTAAATAGCTAAATGACTGATTGAGATGAAATACTATTCTCAGATCTTCACAAATAAATTGTATTTTTAAGAAATTTATAATAGTTCCTAATGTGATGTGTCACCTCTACATATGGCAAGGAAAGGTCGGGGTCTTGATCATGTCTTTGGATTTTGTACTAAAGAGCAAGACCTATATTTTGCTCTGAATTGTTGAGAGTCGGAGTTTTAAAGTCAGATATAATTAATCAGAAACACCAACCATTAATTGAAGATTGTAGAGGAATCTCAAGTTATTATTGACGATTACAATCTGAAAACACATATCGTGCAAGAACTACCAAATGTAGCAAAATAAAATTGTGATCGATGGTTAGAATCACAGGGATGACTATCATGTGAGTGAGTAATGATTTTAAAAAGTTAGAATTGAACACAATGGTGGATTTACAGTAGGGGCAATGAGGGCACTTGTACTCACAAGAAATTTTAAAACATAAAAAGATTTATATGCTATTGTAACACAGATAACAATGAGAAAAGTAAAATATGTCGCTATTACCCCTACAAGGATTTAAAAAAGTGTAAGGAAATAAAGAATATCTTGATCGACTTGGGAAATCAAGGTATTTTTGCAGGTATACTCTTAGTAATCAAAGAACTTCATATCGAAGTGAGAACACGTGATTCAAAACAACAATACAATCCCATGGGATTAAGAATTTTTGACTCTACAAGTTAAATTTGACCGATTGTTGAATCTATACTTTTATTAATAAATCAAATAATATTTAAATTAATTATTTAATCATAAATAAGTTGTCTATGATGAGTAAGAAGTGGTCCAACATTGCGTTTGCCTCACTCGAGTTTTTTTTTCATCTAATCACAATAATTCATCGATTATATTAATCTCAAAAAGGATTTGTCTCATGTTTGAGACCATGGTTTAGGAAGCGTAAGTCTTGAGTTTGAATCACTTTTTAGGAGTCACCTTCGGGGATTTATCTCAGAAATTATCTGATGTGTGTGGTTGGAGGGGACCATACTTGGCAAAGGTGTAATCAGGTAATCTAAGAGAATCGAACATCTCGATTACAAAAAAAAATAATAATAATAATAATAAAATAAATAAATAAATAAAAACGATTATTACTTTTATAGTAAAGATATTCCACATTATGCCAAGGCCTATATATATGTTTAGAACTGCTTTGACCGTAGATTTGTCTAAAGAGGAAAACTTATTTTAATGTCAGATGATGATGTTGTGTTGTCTAGCATAGAAGCAAATACCGCACGTGGGAGTGGGACATGTTTGAGACATGAGGGGACGTGGTTTCACGTGCCATTGCTGAGCCTTCCCATGCGGTTCGTGTGAAGTATAACAAACCGTTAATTATTGGCATGCTTTGGCCTTGGCATGTTTAATATTAGCTGTTTTATGGGCCCACACACACATCTATTATACAACTACAATTTGTATGTATTTGTGAACAACCGTACAGTGACGCAATGATAATTGTCATATAACAATATCTTGTCAGTTACATTTATGTCAACGAGGATCAAATCTCTTCCTTCTTGTGGGCCCGGATCCAGATCATGATCTCATTCGATTGGGTGGTGGTCGTATAAGGGTTTGTTTGAATTTGATTTTTTATCCCAGTTTACTACGAATAAGCAGATTTTCAGATTTTTTTTTTTTTTAGGATGCCAAGAAAAATTGATTTTAGAATATAGAATCATAATTCACTTTTGTTAATTGTTTTTCTATTGGAATGTTAATTGGGCCCACTAATCTCGTTTAAATCACCCAAAAAAAAAAAAATGAGGTTAGGTTTTAATCCGAAGCCCATAAAGATAGGATTAGGCTCAAATTGTTTAGCCCTATCAAATTTGAATCAATTTGGAGAACAACAATACTCAATCCAACTAGCTATCCCAAAGTATATAACAAAAAAGAGTCGTGATAATCTAACGTCCCCCCTACACCCCCATCAGATAATCGTAGATCATTTGCCTCGGGATAGACAAGAAAAAGATTTATGATTTATGTATCCCGAGACAAATGACTTACGGTTAGAGGGAGAGTGTCAGAAAATCATCATTCAACAAAAAAATTACCTAAACATATTATAAAATAAAAAGGTTGCCATCCTTCTCTTACTCTTATAAACAAGATTAATAACATAAATCACTGATAAAAGGTACAACAATGACACAAATTCCTACTAATGTTAAAAAAAAAAAAAAAAACCCAATATCATAAGAATTGCTTTTGTAATCAGAACCAAACATCCTATCGGATTTTTGAATCAAATAATGGGGAAATTTTATGTTCTAGAGTTAAAAAAAAAAAATTCCCCCAACTAAATTTTGTATTCTAAGATTATTATTATTATTATTATTTTTTGAGTATAAGCTGTGGGCCATGGTTGAGCAGTCCCAATCAATGGGTTGATGCATCGAATGTATGACACGTGGGTTTTTCGATGCATTGAATCAGAACTTGAAGAAAATGATCTTCAACAATAACTTAAGCTTATGGCCCACTAGTTTCTTTGCCGAGACAGATACTGAAATAAAATTAAGTGGTCCAACTTCATTACCTGCAAATGTGTGGTACTGGTCTGAACCAAGGTTCAATCAAATTGTGACCACTGTTTCGAGCCCTTTATGGTTAGCCACAACAGCAGCACTAATTTGAACTTCTGGGTCAGTCAGAGTGCCATGGTCGGATTGCTAGGTCACCTTGCATGGTTGGTAAGAGACATACCCTCATTAATGAGATATTATGTAAACTAATTAGCAACATCTAGCATTAATTGTCACCATAATATAAACAAATATATTTACAAATAATCTCTCCCAATTAATTAATAAAGCCTTAATTAATAGTCAACACAAATTAGTCTATCGATCGAACGATTATAATCGATTAGTGGGTCAACGTAAAAGGCGTGTGATCGATGACGTGTTTCACATTGATTTGATGGTTGAGGGAACATAAGGACAAGATTTTATACACGACGTGGGCTTTTCATGGAGTGAAATAGATTTGTCGTGTGGGAATTTGCCAAGATTAATGGTTTTGAGGCCACGAAAAAGAAACGACTTAGAGATGGCACTCTTTTTCTCTTCAAGAAGATTGCGATTAATTTCCTTTTCGTAAGAACTTGGCTCCGCGATGGGTCGCCGCCACCAAAAGGAGTGGTGCAAATAAGATCATCGAAAAAATGTAATTGAGTGGTAGTCTACTACCTAATATTCTTTGAAAAATATGTCATGGGAGTGTCAACGACATTGTTCAGTGGGTCCGAAAATTCGGTGGGAATCAAATCAATCTAAACCTAATTGTTTTTTTCCGCTTATGTTTCTTTCAATCATTTTTTGCAACAAGAAGCAAGTGAACATCGTCATTCGTTTAACTAGACTATAAGAGTCTCCTCACATGCTATAAAAACCTTTGAAAACCAATATTCCCATGTATTTATTTTATTATAAATTTGATTTGATTCTAAAATTTTGAATCTGATCTATAATGGGGTCGGGTTGGATCATGGCTTCAAAACTCATCCGAGACCAAGACGTATCGTCTGCACATGTCGTCTCGGTATTGCCCAACAATGAGACAGACAGACAAGTCGATGTATCGGATGAGATTTAAAACCCACGTTTATTTTTGTTGGGGCAAATAAGAGTAATTTTTTTTTTTTTTAAGTGCCCTCACTGTAAATTTGCCTCGGCCAAGAAATATCGGTAATTTACAATTTTACGACGAAAAAATGTTCAAATTCAATGGCTAGAAATCACCTCTCTCTCGTCGTGCTCAATTTTGTTTTTAAAATCTACCGTACGTAATATGAGCCAAATATTTGCAAGTCACTAACCCAAAAGACTAAGAACATTTGACAAAGAGTAATCTGACACCCCACGTGACTTTCTCCCCAATACATCCCTAACGTGGCATGTGCCAAAATCATAGATTTATTTTATCGGGATACACAATTGTACATATTTATGGGATGTGCAGTGTGTATCCCGAGAAAAATCTATGGCCACACCAAGGGGTGTATACTATGTGGGAGTATCAAATTATCACAAATCTTTGACAAAACTAGCGACGGGGAGTGTAGGATCTAAACTCAAACAACCTAAGATGAGTTGTGATTTTTTGACGCCCCCCTTTGACATACACCCCCCTAACGTGGCATAGGCTTGGATCATAGATCTTTTTTCTCGGTATATACATTCTCATAAATATGTGCAATTGTGTATCCCAAGAAAAAATATATGATTCTAACACATGCCACATCAGGGAGCGAATGTCATAAGGGTGTCAGAAAATCATTATTCATCTAAAATTTGTTTTACTATATGGTTAAATAGGCTATGGGAAAATAATTCAAAGAGCAATCAAACCCAAATTCTTCGAAAATGGAGTCTACATTCAAAAATAATATTTGGAGAGAAATTTTCTTCTTAAAGTGCATAATTGAATTAGACCCTGATGTGAATGGAATCTAGGCTGCCCAATTTCCTCATTAGCCATGATCTGAACTGAATCTATCTCTCATTCAAAAGCTCCTATTTTTATCCATCATTAGGTGGTTACAAAGAGAATATTGTTAGTTTCCAGAATTGGTTGGTAGTGGCGTGCCCATTACTACCTAATCAAGTAATTATCGCAACTCTCACTATCAATCAAAATCATACTTGATTATGCTAATTTTGGATTATATATATATAGTACTAGATTTGAAATTGATGAAAATCAAAATCACTGTATATTAGGGACGTATTCGTTGAATTTTTTTAAAGAAAAGAGATCTACAAGAACATGAATTGAGATGGCAAGGACAAATGTGTACTATAACCAATGCATTACTTTAGATAGAATTTGAAAAAAAAAAAAAAAAACAAAATTCATTCAAACACCCCCTACAAATTATAGGAGTAAGGCATTATTGACGAAAAAGATGGGTATTTGAGTCAAATACGGCTCCATAATATTATTTCTTTTGAGGACTCAAATAAGCTCCTCAGGAAGTGGTAGGTTAAGTGTTTGAAACCCCATGGAGCAATGAATTCCTTGGGGCCACCCTTCAGGGTCTGTTTGACCCTTGACTTAACCAGTTGCATGTACTACTTTTCGAGGGGGGATAGTGCGTTTGACCATGGGATTAGTCTCACTTGACAGGCGGGGATATCCAATTAAAAAATAAATAAAAAAGCAAAATTTCACACAATTAAAAAGGGAAATCAGTGACTGATTCCCTCATAAATTGATGAAGTATTCGTAATTTGCAGGGATTGAAGAACCAACTAATCTTTATAAATAAGACCTCAAAGGAGGGGAAAATATACATAATTTTTTATACTCACATTATTACTCTGTCGAATTGTTGATTAACTTAAGTATCTGAGAGTTTTCTTGACAGGATAATTGATCTAGGTTTGTCCAAGGGCTTCTCTTACATTGTGAGCTTTAAATTCCAAACAAAATCATAAACAGGATAAAAATAAAATAACTTGCATAGAACACATCAAGATCTACATGGTTTGACAATATCAACATCTACGGATGAGATGTGTGCAATTCTATATTTGATTTAACTCTCATTGAATCCTAAAATGAGTCTCATTTTGCATATACACCTACAATTTAAAAATCTAAATTACTCTTGATATTCTTAAATTATGTATAATTGTACGGTTCTTTCATAGTGTATGATACTTTCTTGATGATCAATTGAGAAGTAGAATCAAGACATCTGTCATAAAGAGACTGGATGGAATGAATAATTCTTAGAGTTGGCAGTAGTACCAAATCATATTCTTTTTTATAATTTTAATTCTTTTACATATATATTTAAAAGTTGGCGGTAAAGCGAAGGAAGACTGCATGTGATAAGAGAGAGAAGAGGGAGGTGTTTGGAAGTCTCCTAACCATAAAAACAAATGAGAGAGAGAAAATAAATAAATAAATAAATAAGTGAGAGTGAACAGATAGCATTGCAGTTTCTCTCTTAAGATAAAGATAAAATGCCACGAGCGCAATCATTAGCACATCTAAGCCCCCCACTAAGCTCTCTCTCTCTCTCTCACTAATCGAAATATTTTATAGTGGTTGGATGGACCACGGTTCAATATTGGTAGGACCAATTGGTATTTATTTAGAATAGTAAGTATCTGACGACCCTTCTGACACACGTCACCTACGCCCCCATCACATAACCGTAAATCATTTGATGAGGGTTGGGGGGGTGTTTGTCAAGGGAGGTCATGTTATTGCGACTCGTTTATTTATTCGGGAAAATTACTTAAAAGGACCGTTGCAGAAGATGTTCTTTCTAGATAGGCATTAAGCTTTTAGTAATTTTTTTTCTTTTCTTGACAGTCCTGGGCCTCATCACTCACATTTCTCCTGATTGAATGTTCTAATTGTTTGAATTCATTATTTTCATCCAAATATTATTATTTTTTTTTTTGGATTTTTGTCATCTCAATCGAGTTTTAGAGACTTCATACTATTGGAAAGGATTTAAGAAGGAAGAGCAAGTTATTTTCAAATATTTTGAAAATATATGTAAAAAACTAGAATTTTTTCACTTTTTGGATGAAAATCAATCAAAAATGGTTCTTTTGAGTTGAAATGATCTAAACATTTCATTATCTCAAGTTTTTAGTCGATCTTTCCATGTATTTTAGTCGAAAAAACTCGAAAATTGAAAAATGAGTGAATTTTACAAGTGTCGAATTCACCACTTTTTATTTAAAAAGTGGTGATTCAACAATAAATAAAAAGCCTCGAGTTTAACATCAAATAAAAAGTGATGAACTCAAAACCAAATTTTAGTGAGTTTAACAGTAAAAATTGTGTACTCGACAGTAAATAAAAAACATCGAGTTCGACAGTAAATAAAAGTGGTGAACTCAATGGTAAATAGTGGTGAGTTCGCCAATAATGAGGGACCATTTAGAAAAGAATAGCTTACTAAATATCCTGCTTAGCTACTATTGAAATTTTAGCGACTATTTAAAAAAGATGTTCATCCGCGAGGGTCTTTAAATAATATCCCTATTTATTAACGTCTTGTTTGGACGGTTGTCGTCCAACAAAAGTGTTTCTATATAGGAAAAATTAATTAAAGGAATCTGGTGGAGGAATTTCTTTCTAATTAGTCCTTTCGTTTTATGAAGTTGTTTGATAATCCATTTTGTAAAACTTTCTTTTCTTAATGGTCCATCAACTTCATCTCTGGTTAAAATATTTTTGAAACACCCAAACTACGAAATTTTCATCTTCTTTATACACTCAGGTTTTCCAATGACGATTACAATCATTTCCAATGTTTTTTTTTGTTTTAATTTATTTATAGTGAATGACAAATAAAAACGATATACTTCTAATTTTGAACATTTGGATGTAGTTTTTGATTTATTTCGACAATTTATTACAAAAATGAAGAGTGAAACTGAGATTCAATTTTTTTTTTATAATGTCAATCTCATCGATTTTTATTGTTGAGTTCAACGATTTTAAAAAAAATGTTAAACTCGACAATAAAAATTAATAAGTTTGGAGGGTCCAACTCAAAACCAATTGGCAATGAGTAGAGAGGCCCTAGAGCTTGTAAGTAGAAAGACAAGGCAATTAGGGTCCAATGTGAGACTAAACTCAACACCCCCGCACGTGTGGATCGGACAGGGCCAAAACACGTACATATATGAATTGGGTGACATGGCGAAGAGACAGGCTTGCCCTGATACCATAATGCATTTGGGGGTCTAAATAAAAATCAATTGCCAACGAGTAGAGAAGCCCAAGAGCTTGTAAGTAGATAGACAAGACAATGAGGGTTTGATGTGGGATTAAACTCAATAAAAATGTTGAACTAAAAAATAAAAAGTGGTGAGGTCGATGCTAGTAAAATCCATCAATTTTTTGTTTTTCAAGTTTTCCATCTAAGATACAAGGAAAGACCGACTAAAAACTTGACATAACGACTTGTGTAGATGATTTCAAACCAAGAGAATCCCCTTTGATCGATTTTCATCTAAAAATAAAGTAAAAGAATTGAAAAAAATCATAACTTTTTACATACATCTTGAAAATACTTGAAAAATCCCTTGAAAATGACTTCTTCCTTCTCAAATCCTTTCCATTAAAATGGAGTCTCCGAAACTTGATGGGGATGTCGAAAATCAATTTTTTTTTTTTGACGAAAATGATGAATTTGAATGGTTTCAACATTTCAACCGTGAGAAATGTCTAGAGTGAGATTCATGGACTAATTAGAAATAAAATTTTACTAAATTGACTATTAAGAAAAGTCCTAAAACTTGGGGATTGATTAGAAATAAATTCTTTCCCCAAAGTCCTTTAAGTAATTTTTTTGAGGGGGTGGGGGCTAAGAAAGTGGGGATTCAATGGGATTTGTACTTAGGTTATGGGATCAATTCTCCTCGAGCCTTTTACCAATTCGCTAAGTTTATGGTTTTTATGATTGTAGAAAATTTGCTTTTAAAGGAACAAGAATTCCATAGGAAAATGGCAATGAAAAACTAAATGGATAATTATAAAAGCACCTGAGGAATTAATAAGGGCAATCCGTACCATAGCCGAATTGTTATGTTTTACATGGATTAAAAGTTTTGGAATGAGCTGATTTTTGGTGAGGAGATAATCCTTACAAAAAATCAACTCATTTTGAAACTTTTAACCCCATCAAAGCAAGTTCAAGAACTATAAATCATCCATTTATTTTTTTGTAAACCAATTTTGATGGAGTTAGAAGTTTCGAAATTGGCTGATTTTGGTGAGGATGATCTCCTCATGATAGAGATCATCCTCACAAAAATTTAGCTAATTTCCATACTTTTAACCCATATAAGACAAAACAATTCTACTATGAGTGGATTGCACTTATTAATTTGTGGGGTGCTTTTAAAATTACCCAAACTAAATTCCGTGGGAAAATCAATTCCTCCGTTTGGTTGCGCATAGAAAGATGTCAAAAAGAGAGTTGGCTTTTAATTTTGGGGTTGAGGAGAAATCTTATGAGAAAATCATTAATAAGAGGTGAAAAATAATCCTACTTCGGGTTGGAAAATAAAATTTTGGGGAAATACTCAATCACATGCTTAAATATTGTGTTCCCGAGAGTGCAATCGTACAAACCCTAAATTTTATTAGATTCTAACAAACTTCAAAAGCATAAATCTGGTTCGGACAAATCCACTTTTGGCCCATTTTCAATTTATGATTTTGATAAAGTTGAGGCACCACCAAACGACCCTTAATAATTTATTAAAAAACAACAAAATTACAAGATAAATTTGGATTTGTATCTTGGACAAACCATGGCTTTGAAATGTTGGAGATCCACCTAAATATACTTCACTAAGCTCATCATGCTTTTATTTCCTATTTTACCCTATAAGATCTCATAGAAGGTTAAATTCAACAAGTGGCCCACTAATTGACCAATATATGTATAGATGGGTCATCCTTTATGATATGGGATAGGGTCATCCTGGAGCCAGCTACATCAATTATGTCCCCCAAACAATAATGAAGAATGATATTTTTTTTTACCAACCTCAAGGTTAAAAAGAGGAATTATTGTGCAAGAGAACTTTAGTACCAAAATTGTGCTAATTATATGTTTTAATGCACAAATATGAAGATTTCAAAGCCTTGTAGTGATTATGTGGATAGCTTATCCATTAATCTCAAAGATTTGCTCAACTTGAAAGAGATTCTTCTTTATCACTAATTAGTATTACACTTTACTCTTTTCAAATCCCATTCATTAGAGTTGTTAATGGATGCGTTCGGATTGGATTAGGGTTGATCTGGGACCAATTTAGTATTTAATATATTGGGTCCTTATCAGAATGAGTTCTTATAACGTTTCATCGGATTCGGTCGGATTCATATCCAATTTGTAGATTTTGGAATGGGCCCCTCTATATTTAATAAGGATCATTCAAGTAGAGGACCATCTGTTGAATCATATAAGTAAATCAACTATGATAGTAGAGTAAGTGTTGTTCTTGGATAGATGGTTGATGTACATAAGTAGGATTGTCAATGGATTGAGTTCTGGTCGGATTGGGGTTGATCTAAAACTAATTAGATAAGATTCGAACCTTGTCAGATTAAATTCTTTATTGGGTCTCAGTATTAGGGTTCCTTTCTTATCTGATGACAATCGAATCAAATATACAAAATATAAGTAAACTTTATATATTTTAACAAACCATATGATCTAAGTTACTTAATTTCTCATATTTTATTTGATTGAGTCTTATCAGAAAACATATTAGGACATGATTTATGTATATTTTTATAAAATTTTTTATGATGGGGTTCTGAACTCGTAGAATCAACCAGCAGGTACGAGCGGGTTTTATCAAGACCTCTCCCTTTGGAAGGATGTCCTGGCTACTTCGCACTAACGCTTGTTGGTTGACATAATTGATGTATAATTAATTATTCGGATCACAATGAATGATGATTTTAAAATAGATTGAATTTCAAATCTGATCCTTCGTCAGCTCTTGATGCAATTTTCGAGGACGATGATCATGTTTATAAGTGGGCCATTTTTCCGATCTACATCAAGATATAAAGAAAAAAAAAAAAAAATAGAGAGAGAGAGAGAGAGAATAGGAAGATTGATGAGCATGAGCTTGACTAGATGAAATGATGTGGGTGCGTTGGTAATCCTTCTTTGTCTGGAAAGGTGTCCATTAAGAATCCACCCCCTCGTGTGCTTCCCACCACTTTAAGTCTAAATTTGCTGCGGCAAGCCACATAAAAACAGTTATACAAAACTCTGTATCGTGCACCACGTGTCCACAATCAAATTATAATATTCTTTAACTAATATATTTCGAGATTACAAGAATACCATCGTGTTTGCAAGTAATGTCGATTAAGTCCTGAGAATGGCTTGGTAGGAAGAATAAAAGGAAAGATTTTTCCTAATTATTGTTTCCTTTGTCTTTCACTCTTATATTAGTTAAGTTCACATCATCGGGACTTTGACAGCTCAATTGGATCTCATGACCTAACTTTCCCAATATAAAAAAAGAGATGAGCCAATGACATTAGATCCATATCTCATGGTTTTGAGCCATAATAGTAATTTGGAATAATTTGGTGTTTGTCTGTTTATTTGGTTTTTTTTTTTTTTTTTTTTTTAATTTTTAGGAGTCATTTGTTAGGTTGAATAGAGTCTCTTGACTCATTTATTATATATGTTTCATGACTTATCAATTTTAATACTATGAGTTGTAATTTTTTAATTAGAATTTTTTCACTTGATATGTACTCGACTGATGTGGTAAGGGTACAAAATCATAAATCTTTTTCTTCGTGATTCACAAGGAAATGATCAATACTTCTGTACCCTTAGCATGTCAATCGAGTACAGATCAAGTTAAAATTTTAGAGTCAGAAAATCATTAGTTTAATATTATTTATGTCTGCTACACTTCCAAATTACTTGCTATATGAAATAGATTTTTGGGAGTCTACTAAAAATTATTGGTAGTTATTGAAAATAAATAAAAAAAGATTATGATGATGAAGATGTTCCTCATATTATTTCATCATCCTAGAAGGGAAATTTCAATGATGAGATTAGTACTCTTAAAGACTCCTTTGAAAAATCGATGTTAGACGCATCTATGGGAATGCAAGCACCACCACTTCAAGAAGTTCCCCACATGTCCCTTAATGAAGTCACTCTACCATTAATCTCCTAGAAAACATGTAATGCCCGATTGGATTTACATTTAAAAAATAAATTGTGTTGGAGTGACCTTAAGATTGTATCTCATATCGCACATCCTGACGTGAAAGTGGGTGGAAGTCATAGATGCTTTTGACTCGTATCTCGATGAAAGTATCTATGATTTTTGCATGCTTTCACATTAGGATGTGCGATATGAGGTACAATCTTGAGGTCACTTCAGCATTATTCTAAAAAAATAAAAAATACTTTCACGCTTTTATATGAAGTATAGACTTGCTTTATGGTTCTAACATAAAGGTTTGGAAGAATATGATAGAAATATTAATTTAGGAGGGATTTTCCCATATTGAATCACTTTTTTATTTATATATTTAGTGACTTAAATACCCCTATATATAATGCTTCTAAAACATTAACTTAAATACATAGTGACACTTTTAATACAATTAACTTTCTTCCAATTAATTATGCCGGAAGTTTGAGTCCATCCGTTCACACTGTTCCCATTCTTTCCCTACATTCGAAGTTTCAACTTTTCTTTCTAAAAGAGAGAGTGCAGCGTTGAAGGTTTCTTCCAGAATTTAATTAGAATTTACTAGTTTCAAATTTCAAAACCAAGAGGACATAAAAGGAAAGTTACGTCATTTCTAACGAAAATAAGGGTACCCCCAAGGCACAAAAAAAGTAGTAACATTCATCACACGTCATCAAATGCCACCCTGGCATTGATGCCAGCTAGGACTAAATGCACACGCGTGAGCCCTTTAAAACCCACTCTCTCTTCTCCACACTCCAGTCCTCCCCAGGCGTGGCATTAGGCTTTCATTACTCTCTCTCTCTCTCTCACTCTCACTCTACATCCAAATTTCTTCGACAACCAAAAACCAGAAAAAAGAAGCCTTCGAGTATCAATCGATTACTTTGTCTGCTAATGCTTTCGTCCCATTCTCATTCACTCAGAGTTAACAGAGTGTTTGTGAAACAGAGAAACATGAAATTTCTTCCAGAAATCTGTCTCTCACTCGTGACCTTGGCCTTGTTTGTGCTTGATTAATTGATCTTTATTGCAGCTTTTGATTCCTTCTGAGCAGACAACAAACGGAAACAATCTCAAAAACTCTTCTTTTTTTTTCTTGTTCATCTTTTATCTTTTTGTTCTATAAAAAATTATGGATCAGTGGACGAAATCATTACGAGAAGATAAATTTCAGCACAGGAAGAATCCATCATTCTCTTCTACTCTTCTTGACGCTATTTATCGTTCAATCGACGAAGGAGACGAAGGTGAAGAAGAATTGGTTCTCTATAGAGAAAACATGAAAAAGAACCAAAGCAGCAACAACAATACCTTCAGAGGTGCATCAAAAAGCGTGAAAGAAGAAGAGATGGCGAATTTTAGACAAGCTTGTATGATCGAGAAATGGATGGAAAAGAAGGTGAGCGAGAAAGTTGTTATTAGGCGAAAATCGGTTCCTGATTTCGATCGAAAACTACAAAATGATCGTTCTCGCTCTTCAATGGTGTTCCATTCGACTTCAAGCTCTTCTGATTCAAGCTGTGGAGGAGCTTTTTCTTCCTCAGAAGCCGAGTCTGGTTACGGATCAAGATCTAGATCATCATCTCTAACTTCACAGAAACTAAAACCGGTTCGAACAAGTGCTTCGGTTCCTTCTGAGAGAACAGAGAGGTCTCTTCACTCTGAACAGAGATCAAACATCTATGAAACTAAGCAGAAGCCGAAGCACGAAGGAGGCTTCAACAAGACGAAATCAAGAGCTTTGAAGATCTACGGAGATCTAAAGAAGGTCAAACAACCAATCTCTCCAGGAGGACGACTCGCTACTTTCCTCAACTCGATCTTCACAGCTGGAAGCACAAAGAAAGCGAAAATCGGTGAAGAAATCATAAATTCTGAGAGGAAATCGAAATCCACGCAAACATCAACTTGTTCTTCGGCTTCTTCGTTTTCGAGATCTTGTTTAAGCAAAACTCCTTCTTCGAGAGGAAAATCCATTAATGGCGGCATTAAGAGATCAGTCAGATTTTATCCTGTTAGTGTGATTGTGGATGAAGATTGTCGTCCGTGTGGACACAAATCTCTTTACGAAGATGATCCAAAATTAATGTCGATTAACGAAGAACTCAAATTCCATCTTGTGGAGAAGAATCGAAGAGTTGAAGAAGCTGCGAGAGATCTTCTCGAAGGTTATGGAATTTCTCGAGATAAATCTGATTTCGATATGAGAGATAGTTATCAAGATGATGATGATGATGACGTGGCAAGTTGTTCGAGTTCTGATCTCTTCGAACTCGATAATCTTTCAGCGATTGGGATCGAGAGGTACAGAGAAGAGCTTCCAGTGTACGAAACTACGCATCTCGCGACGAATCGAGCAATCGCTAATGGTTTCATTTTGTAGATCTTTTATAAAAAAAAAATCTCAAACAAAGAAGAAAAATGGAAAATTTTTATCTTTTTAATTACTGGTTTGGGGGTTTACAATCAGAGAATAAATCTTCTTTTTTTAATTTTAATTTCTTTATTTTAGTTCAATTTCAGTGTTTGTTTCCGTGAATTTTTGTTTTTTTTTTGTCGAATTTGAAGAATCTGAAATCTCTATTTCGAGAGAAGAAGATGAAATCCAGATTAAAGTGAAAAAAAAAAAAAGAGTAAAGAAGCAATGAAGAATCGAGATCGCGTTCACACTGTAAACAGTTGAAGAAGAAGACGAAGAGGAGGTAAAGTAGAGCAAATCTTCTAACATGAGATAGAGAGAAAGCGAATAGCTTTAGCTTTCTCTGCTTCGAGTGGGCCCTCTCACTTCACCTTACTTGAACATTGGAGACATCATCGAAGATTACATTTTTGAATCTATTGGGGTTGGGGCGTGTTTGATGGCAAAGATTATGGATCTTAATTGTCATCGAGATCTGAGTTCATAATCTCAACGAACATTAAAGTCTTGTATGTCAGTCTGACTTTCCTACCATATATCGTTAATTTAGTCGATTTTAACATACTAAACGTTTGGGTTGATCTTTGTCTCTTTCAACGATTCGACTATTTTTGGACTATTTGATTGTTGCGACTTATGATTTGTTAATCGCTTAGTTCCAAAATCAACTCCATTTGATGATTTTCACAGTTCCAAAGCATTGATTCGCACATGCCGTTGGTAATGGTGATTTTCCTTATCAAACAAAAACTGAATTTTTATAAGAAAAACGCTAGAGTGACTAAGCATGACATTGGGTTGGACACTAAGATGACGTGGAGGCGTGCTTGAAATCGTAGATACTTTACAATCGTATCGAAAAACATTTATGATTCTAAGCACACCATCACATCAGCTAAGTGTCGAATTCAATGTCGTAGGAGATCAATTTAATATTATTCTTTATTTATGTAAAAAAGAACTATTCGAGTGACTATGAAAGACACCATATTAAACTGACAGAGAGGTGTCTATCCAAAGAATCATTGATGCGTTTACCTCATATATCGAGGCAAAGTGTCTTTGGTTTCGTGCGCACCTCCACATCAAATTAGTGTCGGTAATGTACTGCATAGTCACTTTTTCGGTATAATTCAATATAAGGTTCTACCCTTTATTTAAAATCAGTATTTTTTAAGTATCATTAAAATTTTGAAATACTAAAAATATCCCATTAAAACTTAATTTATGAAACATTATTATACAATTTTATTTCCAAATCTCAAGAAATAAATGAAGAAGAAGATGAGAAAATTTACACTTTATTGATAATCTCAAAATTCTTAAACATTGTGACATCCTCACTTATTTTATAGTAATCATACTTAATCAATTTGTCTTCCTTTAAAAAAAAAATGATAATTTGTAGGTTGAGAATGAGATTAGTTATAACTATAATATTGGACACATGTCAAGCATGAAAGGGCTTTCAGCCCATCATTATAGGTCTAATCAATAGCTAGATTCAATAAGTCAAAAAAATTAAAAATCTTTTGAAGGCTTGAACTTAAAACAAGAACATATAAATAAGTTTTAAATGTTCTATAAGGTCTAATATGTATTATAATATGATAAAGATTCTATATTAATGGTTAATAAACAGTGTAGTTAGCACTATTGTATCTCATTATTCTCCCTTTTTTTAAAAGGTTCGTACGTTAGGTGAAGTGGAGGGTTGGTTACAATGATGATTAGGTTAATTGTGATGGCCGTGAGATACCCTATCCTCCTAGGCGTTGACTACCCTATAACTCTCTCATCATAACCCATCATCTCCCCTACTCGCAACAAAAATTGATTTTTTTAAACCAACAAACGGCTGAGATTTGAAGAAATTTAATAAAGGTTCCTGGAGATCTGTTTGTATCATCTCTTTCATATAGAGCTCTCAATTGGTAGGGTTTGGATTGGTTTGTACTTAACTGGACTGATCCCGATAAAAAATTAATAGATTTGGGTCTAATTGGACTTATAATTTTAGGCTTTACATCCAATACGATATAATGTGTTATTTCCATTAGATTCAAAAAATTAATATTTTTGGGTCCATCTTAATCTGTGATGTCGTAAAAGTATATAAATATAGTACACGATTTTACTAGAAGTGATTTGACACCAAAATTTGAAAGAATATCATTGTTCGACGCCCACCCTCTGACACATTCCCCCATATGCTCTTTGATATGGGCCATGTGAAATGGGCTAGAATCATAGATTTTTTTTTTTGGGATATACAATGATACATATTTATAAGGATGTATAATTGTGTATCTCGAGAGAAAAATCTATGGTTCTAACCTATGCCACATTAGAAAAAGAGGGGGGGGGGGGTTAGAAAATCACGACTCAAATTTGAATTTGACAAATGCAGTCTTTACATTTAAAATTCATATAATCAAATGTCATTTTGATCTAAAATCAAATAAATATCTCAACGACTATACTCTATAATGATATTTCAAAATTATAAAAATATCCTTTTTCACTATGAACCCTTTTGATATATGTATGATTGCACATGTCATTTTCGAGTATATTAAAATAAAAATATAACATAACTACACTATTTATATATTTACAAACACATTTTGGATTAAGTTCAGATTAGATCAGGATATGGTTGATTAAATTCGCTCCGATACATTATTAAATCATATCTTAATTGGATCAAGTCTCGATCATAATTCAAACCCTTGATCTTGGGAGTTCTTTACTTGAGTTTAAAAATGAGGACACGTAGGTAATTTTCATTAAATCTATGAAACAAGACCATGATCCATTTTGATCTTGACCAACAAGATTAATGTTGGAGTGACCTCAGCGGAGACATCTTAATGTAGTGGTGCGTGCATATCCGTAGATGTGTTTTACTTGTGTTTCAGAGATAATGTATCGATGGAAATGCGCACGCCACCACGTCAAGATGTCACCTTGTGTCCTTTGGTGAGGTCACTCTAACACGACTATTAAAATAAATAAGAACAAAAAAATGTCAAGATCAATCGTTGTTAATGTTTGTGTGTGTGTATTTTAGTGTTGGGTGCATTATGCAAATGTATATATATATAGATCATAAAGGAGATTTCATTCACTAACTAATTAAAATAAATAAGATGTCCAGTTGGTTAGCCACATAATGGGTAAGCCACTAGCGAGGCATGTCACTTACCAACTATACACATAAAACCTGCCACCAATCTCACTTATTAGATGATCTACACAAATCTTCTTCTCATCCAAAATGGAAATAATTCGATTTATATTAAATTTATCTTGTTATTTCAATATAAGAATCATATATGTATCTAAAATATATTGTAATTTATAATATTTATTAAAAAATAAAAAAAAATTCAAAATCCAACTTAAATTGATTTTCCATCTACGGTGAGAAATTTTTTATCCGTCCCACTTCCAAGAAAATCAGTTTTTTCACTTTCAAATGTTATTTTATCATTCACACATTCACTCCCCTATCAAAATTTCTAGGTGCAATTAAGTTTTGAAATTCAATTTTTTCCACAAAATTCATTTTCCATGATTATTTTTCTTAAATTTAATATTTGAATAATGGTTTTCTAAAACCCCCCTTTGAAACACGCCCCTGACGTGTCATGTGTTAGAACTATTGAATCTTTTTATTGGGATACACAATTGCACATATATATAGGGATATATAGTTGGGTGTCCCGAGGGAAAAATCTATGGTCTAGCCTATACCACATCAAGGGGCATATGACATCACGTGTCAGAGGGGGCGTAAGAAAATCATGACTCTTAATATTCCCCTTTAGAGCGTATTTCCTATAATTATACATCCACTTCATACAAATGTTAAAAGTGATAAATTGGTTTGGGTAGTTTCTCACTTTTACGTATTTTCAACTTTCGTACTTTGAGAGAAGTGCTTATCATAAATATTACCAAAGATTTGTGATAATCTGACTACCCCACTTGGCACACTCAATTGACACTCCTAACGTGACAAGTTCAGGAATCATAGATCTTTACATCTTGGGATATACAATTCCTTCGGAATACACATTTTTGTGGGAGAATTAAACTTTTGTATCTCAAGACATACAGATCTACGATTTCTGAACTTGTCATGTCAAGAGAGTCGATCGAGTGTGCCACATGGGGTAGTCAGATTATTATAATTCATTATCAAACGCTAATTAGATTTCCAAAATAACTTTTAATGACCAAAAGTACGAGGAACGCTTTTTGTTCCTGTTCCAAACACTACCTATAGCTTCCGATAAAGAAGCGCACGTGGGAAACTGGCCCAAATGGTTTCAAACCTACCCTGCTTCAGCACGTGTCTCTGCACATATCCCATAAAATATACTTAGGCCCAACCTATAAGCATCCTCATAAATTTAAAATGACTGAAATACCCTTCAATAGTAACCAATGATATAGTGTAGTTAGTGATCGGTACAGATGTTGGAAAATGAGCAAGACAGCTTTTGTTAAAGGGGCGATCGAACAGAGAGAAAGATAAAGATAAAGATGTGTACTTTGGTGATCCCGAGGAGGTGTTCGTCGAACTGTGACATCCTTTTATTCTCCAAGAAAAGGAGAGATGATGATGATGATATTTTGATAGGACAATCTTCTTTTTTCTATTCTCTCTTTTCTTTCTCAACGAATCTGTCAGTAATTTGAAGTTTGAACAAACGGAAAAGTTCACAATCTAGGACTAAAACTTTGAAGTTGGATGAAAATTATTGTAAACCCCCGTAAAAAAATACAATTTTTATTAGGCATTTGCAACCTAATTGTCCGATTGCAAATCATCGTAAAAAATTTCATTATTTTAATATGATTTTTCTAACACATGTCCTGAAGCAAAGTTAAGGTGCATTAAATACACCTTTGGGCATATTTTACAAAATTCCACAAAGAAATGAATAATGATTTTCTAACTCTTGCTTGGCTACGTGACTATGCATAGAACCATAGATTTCTTTCCTCAAGATATACAACTACACATTTTTTCTAAGGATGTGAAGTTGTGTATCCTGAAGAACAAAAATTTATTGTTCTATGCACAATCACGTTGGGAGAGTATGGGAGTATTTGTCAGAGGGGAGGGGAGGGGAGGGGAGGGGGGGGGGGGGGTCAGAAAATCACGGCTCTAAGGACATTAGGTATTGTTATTTCAAAGTACAAACCTCCTTTGGGATCATGATTTCAAAATTTGCCCGAGATTGAGATGATTTGGGCTAGTCATCTCATCTTAGAGGTAATCAATGGAGAAAGTCATACTAAATTATCAAAACCTTGAAGATTTACCCAATTGTTTGGAACTTTTACCTCATTGATTGATTATAGTACATTTGGATATAAAATAATTAATTTGTAATAATTTAAATCTTTCTAATTTAAATAAAATAAGATTTTGTGATTGAACACCTTCTAATCTAGCTCATAATAAGAAGCAATACCATTTTAAAAGAATTTGACTCTCAAGTTTTTACAATACATCCTTGTTTACAACTTCAAACAAAAGATAAGGTTTGCGTCATATTGGAGGTCAATGTAAACAATCCCCCCCACCCCTCATCCGATACAATATTTAACTTTGGAGAAAGTGGAATAAAGAAACACGATTTGTTTAGCCGACTTGAATTCTCTAGGTATTGTTGTGACATGTCTGGGATGATATGACATTGACAAGTTATCTTGGTATCGTTGGTATATAAGCACAAAGGAAAAAAATTTGAAAATCATGATTGCGGTATAAAATGGACACCACCCCTCCTCCCTCATCCGATACAATATTTAAAAAAAAATTATCTAACTTTGGACAAAGTGGAATAAAGGGACACGATTTGTTTAGCCGATCGGAATTCTCTAGGTATTGTTGTGATAGGTCTACGACGAAATGACATACACATGTCAACTTGGTCTCGCTGGTTGATAAGTACCAACAAAAAAAATTTCAAAACCAAGATTAGGACACATTTTACCAAATCCCACAATGAAATGAATAATGATTTTCTGACTCCCCTCGCCACGTGGTTGTGCATAGAACCATAGATTTTTTCCCTTAGGATACACAACTGCACATTTTTTCTTAGGATCTGAAGCTATGTATCCCAAAGAAAAAAAATATGTTGTTCTATGCACAGTCACGTGGGGGAGAGTATGTCAGAGTCGAGGTGAGGAGGAAGTGAGAAAATCATGACTCTGAAGAAATTAGGTATTGTTATTTTCAAAGTTACAAACCTCCTTTGGGATCATGGTTTCAAAATTTGCCTGCGATTGAGATGATTTGGGCAAGTCATCTCATCTTAGAGGTAACCAAGCGAGAAAGTCATAGTAAATTATCAAAACCCAGAAGATTTACCCAATTGTTTGGAACTCTTGCCTCATTGATTGATTGTAGTACTTTTGGATATAAAATAATTAATTTTTAATAATTTAAATAAAATAAGATTTTGTGATTGAACACCTATTAATCTAAGCTCATAATAAGAAACAATACCATTTTAAAAGAATTTGACTCTCCATTTTTTACATTACATCCTTTTTTACAAGTTCAAACAAAATATAAGGTTTGCGTCATATTGGAGGTCAATGTAAACAATCCCCCCACCCCTCATCCGATACAATATTTAACTTTGGAGAAAGTGGAATAAAGAAACACGATTTGTTTAGCCGACTTGAATTCTCTAGGTATTGTTGTGACACGTCTGGGATGATATGACATTGAAAAGTTATCTTGGTATCGTTTGTAGATAAGCACCAAGGAAAAAAATTTGAAAATCATGATTGCGGTATAAAATGGACACCACCCCTCCTCCCTCATCCGATACAATATTTAAAAAAAAAATTATCTAACTTTGGACAAAGTGGAATAAAGGGACACGATTTGTTTAGCCGATCAGAATTCTCTAGGTATTGTTGTGACAGGTCTAGGATGAAATGACATGGACAAGTCAACTTGGTCTCGCTGGTTGATAAGTACCAACGAAAAAAATTTCAAAACCAAGATTAGGACACATTTTACCAAATCTCACAATGAAATGAATAATGATTTTTCGACTCCCCTCGCCACGTGGTTGTGCATAGAACCATAGATTTTTTTCCTTAGGATACACAACTGCACATTTTTTCTTAGGATGTGAAGCTATGTATCCCAAAGAAAAAAAATCTATTGTTCTATGCACAGTCACGTGGGGGAGAGTATGTCAGAGTGGAGGTGAGGAGGAAGTGAGAAAATCATGACTCTGAAGAAATTAGGTATTGTTATTTTCAAAGTTACAAACCTCTTTTGGGATCATGGTTTCAAAATTTGCTCACGATTGAGATGATTTGGGCAAGTCATCTCATCTTAGAGGTAACCAAGCTAGAAATTCATAGTAATTTACCCAATTGTTTGGAACTCTTGCCTTATTGATTGATTGTAGTACTTTTGGATATAAAATAATTAATTTTTAATAATTTAAATAAAATAAGATTTTGTGATTGAACACCTTCTAATCTAGTTCATAACAAGAAACAATACCATTTTAAAAGAATGACTCTCCAATTTTTTACATTACATCCTTATTTACAAGTTCAAACAATAAGGTTGCGTCATTTTGGAGGTCAGTGTAAATTCCCCCCCTCCCCCTGTCATCCGATACAATATTTAGCTTTGGAGAAAGTGGAATAAAGGAACACGATTTGTTTAGTCGACTTGAATTCTCTAGGTATTGTTGTGTAAGGTTTGGGATGAAATGATTGGACAAGTTATCTTGTTATCGTTGGTTGATAAGTACCAAGGAAAAAAAATTGAAAATCATGATTGCAGTATAAAATGGACACCCCTCTTCCCCTTCATCTGATACAATATTTCAAAAAAATATCAAACTTTGGATAAAGTGGAATACAGAGACACGGTTTGTTTAGCCGATCTGGATTCTCTAGGTATTGTTGTGACAGGTCTGGGATGAAATGACATGGATAAGTCTACTTGGTCTCGTTGGTTGATAAGTACCAAGGAAAAACATTTCAAAACCATGATTATGGCACATTTTACCAAATCCCACGAAGAAATGAATAATGATTTTTTGAACCCCCCGCCACATGACTGTGAATAAAATCATAGATTTTTTTTCCTCAGGATACACAACTGTACATTTTTTCTGAGGATGTGAAACTGTGTATCTCAAAGTAAAAAATATATTGTTGTATGCACAGTCATGTGGGGAGAGTATGGGAATGCATGTCGGTGGGGAGGCGGGGAGGAAGTTAGAAAATCACTATTCTAAAAAAATTAGGTATTGTTATTTTTGAAGTAACAAGCTTCCTTTGGGATCATGGTTTCAAAATTTGCCTGAAATTGAGATGATTTGGGCGAGTCATCTCATCTTAGAGGTAATCAAGCGAGAAAATCATAGTAAATTATCAAAACCCTAAAGATTTACTCAATTGTTTGGAACTCTTGCCTCATTGATCGATTGTAGTACTTTTGGATATAAAATAATTAATTTTTAATAATTTAAATACAATAAGATTTTGTACTTGAACACCTTCTAATCTAGTTCATAACAAGAAACAATACCATTTTAAAAGAATTTGACTCTCCAATTTTTTACATTACATCCTTATTTACAAGTTCAAACAATAAGGTTTGCATCATTTTGGAGGTCAATGTAAACTCCCCCCCTCCCCCTGTTATCCGATACAATATTTAGCTTTGGAGAAAGTGGAATAAAGGAACACGATTTCTTTTGTTTAGCCGACTTGAATTCTCTAGGTATTGTTGTGACAAGTCTGGGATGAAATGACATGGACAAGTCATCTTAGTATCGTTGGTTGATAAGTACCAAGAAACAAATTTGAAAATCATGATTGCGATATGAAATGGATACCTCCTTCCCCCCTCATCTGATACAATATTTAAAAAAAAATGTCTAACTTTGGACAAAGTGGAATAAAGGGACATGATTTGTTTAGCCAGCCAGAATTCTCTAGATATTGTTGTGATAGGTCTGGGATGAAATGACATAGACAAGTCAACTTGGTGTCGCTAGTTGATAAATACAAAGGAAACAAATTTCAAAACCATGATTGTAGTATAAAATGCCCCCCTCTCACTTGATGCAATATTTACAAAAATACTTAACTTTGGACAGTGTGGAATAGAGGAATATGATTTGATTAGCCAACCCGTATTCTCTTGGTATTGTTGTGACAGGTCTGGGATGAGTTAACTTGGTCACGTTTGTTGATAAGTACCAAGGAAACATATTTGAAACCATGATTGCAATGTAAGATGGACACCTCCTTCATCTGATACATTATTTTAAAAAATACTTAACTTTGGACAGAGTGGAATAAAGGAACATGATTTGTTTAGTCGACCTAAATTCTCTTGATATTGTTGTGACAAGTCTGGGATGAAATGACCTGGACAAGTCAACTTGGTCTCGCTGATTGATGAGTACCGAGGAAACAAATTATAAAATCATGATTGCGTTTTGAAATGGATATCTGCCACCTCCCACTATATACAATAATGTTATGGACAATTTTAACATATATGACCAATACACTCAAATTATATTATGAGTCTGATAAGACGACGCCCCTCTATGACATACTCCCCATCATAAAATTGTAGATCATTTGTCTCGAGATACACAAGAAAAAGATTCATGATTATGTGTATCCCACGACAAATGATCTACGATTCAATGATGGGGGCTTATGTCACAAAGCGGTGCCAGAAAATCATTACACTTATATTATATAACACATAAATTTTTTATATATATAAATAGAATAAAAAATTCATTCCTAGCAATGTGGATTCATCTATGTTGAGATAAAGCATTATGGAGCCTAATCCAATGGTTAAAAAAATTTGGTAGCAGTTTAATGTTGCGGCCCCTTGGGTACGATATCAATTCCCCCAACTAGAGACAACATCCTACACTGTAAATCATAGTGGATCTTTGTATTAGTGACGACTAACAGAACCTAACAAAGTATATCTCAACGTATCTCTTTGGGATTTCTTGGAATCTTATGAGAAGTCTATTACTCTAAGTGGGAGAGGAATATTCCCTTCAACTACTGAAGATCGTGCTAGTTGACTAATGTAATAAGCATGATGTTAAATGCTCCCTTGGCGGCTTTTCGAGTCTTCGAGCTTAGTTGAGTTGGTCTTATGATTGTGGGAAAAATTTTTATTTTTATTTTTAAAGAAAATGATATCTGAAAAATAGATTTTCTCAGAAATTATTTACGAGGTTCTCTCAAGATTGAGGTATGTCCACGGATCACACTGATTCCACTAAGAAGAGAAAAAAACACAGTTTCAGATTACAACATTTCACTGAAAAAAATAAATATATATACCCCTAGGGTACATAATGCCAATGAAATTACGAAAATACTCGCACCCCCAGCGGTGACACCTGGCTTGATTAACAGTAAATCCTTATTGACCCTTAGTATCAGGCTCCACAATCCACAACATGACCGAGCAATTTTGCCACAGACAAAAATGATAATTCGACTTTTTTAGCCTACTAAGCCAAATTAGAGGTTTCTTGGTTGCTACCAATGAAAAGACTAAAGTTTTATTAAATAATGTTTCTAAGTGGCACAACCTTACAAATGACCTATTAGAACACCATATCTAACCCAAATCTCCCAACTACACATAATACCCCACAAACCACACTGTCCAGGTAAGTCGGGATAAATCCTATTGTGACCGACGATGGGACTTGAACTTAAGACCTCTTTCTTTTAAAAGGAGGCCCTGACCACTACGTCTAACACTTGTTCATATGAATGTTGTGTCCAGTATTAAAAATCACATTTCATAAAATCATTCATTCCCGAGGCTTCTTCCTAGGATATGAATGTTGTTGGGCAAACCATGCCTGATGGACTCCTAGTGCCATATGTCCGATAGGACTGGGCCTGTGCTATCTTTATACGTCCAATGAGAAGTTCAGGCTTGAATGTTAAGGCCAGGGTCTGGGTTGTCTTCATAAAGATTGGGCTTTTGTGTTACGTTGCACATTTCTACTGTCCTGGACCATTTTAACTATCATCGAGTTGGGCTAGGTTTGCTTAAAATGTTTGAACCTTAGGAAACGGATGGGCCTTGGCCCAGTTATAGATACACTTGCCTTGGTTTCTAGACTGAAGATAGCCCTTTAATTCCCCCATTGGTTCCCTTGATTTGAATTTGATTTAATGGAATCGGTCGGCTAAGATCCGTCTAAGTGGGGTTGTGATCATTAGATTAAGTAGTATTATAAACTAGGGTTTGGGATTGTAGTTAATTTTATATTGTAATGGATTTTTTTTTTTTTTTGTAAATTTTTCTTTTTGATTAGCAAAACCATATTAATATTCTCAATAACTCGATCTTGACCAGGTTTGAACCCAGGTCTCTAGTATCATCACCCATAGACTTTACCAACTAAGAAGCTAGCTAGTACTTTCTGTCATTTAAAATATTAACTTTGGTCATCTTGAAGATATCATAATAAAAGGTTATTTTAGAAAATTAAAAAGCAAGGTTATACGAATTATTCACTTCCCCATAAAAGTGTATCCCGAGGCATACATATCTATGGTTTCCAAACTTGTCCATGTCAGGAAGTCGATTGAGTATGCCACTTGGCGAGTCATATTATCATGACTATACATTTTTTTTCTCATAATAGTATGAAAAAGCCCTAATTTTATTTTTAGCTTGAAAATAAGGGTATAAATGTAAATTCAGCTAATTGATTATTTCCTCTCTTTTTTGAAAAAAAATTCAGTTTATTTGTATGAATTTTAAAAAACAGGTCCCTACTCTTTGGTGAATACATTTGAAATTTTACCTTTTTAGCCTTTTTTGAAGATCATTTTTTTTGTTTTGGTGGGCCACACATGCTGTCCATATGCACATAACAGCAGTTAAATATGCCACTTTATGTGAAGGGGCATATAGAGACTAGAAGATGTGACTTGGGAGCATACCTAGTCGCTCTTACCATTTCAGCTAACCCTTGATGGGTACTTTTTGTTTTTTTAACCTCATAAATGACAAAATTTTCCTCATAAAAGACTAATGCTGAAGTGACCTCAGGCTTGAACCTCATATTGCACTTCTTGATGTGAAAGCGAATGGGAACCATAAATCTTTTCATCGAGAAACAAGTGAAAAAACATTTATAGTTCCTATCGACCGTCATGTCAAGAAGTATAATATGAAGTTCCAGGTTGAGGTCACTCAATCGCGACTCCCCATAAAATTATGAAGAAGCAATAACTATATTCAGGTTGAGAATATCTTAAGATCTCTGATAATAATCTCCTGCTCAGGTCAAACAGGGTTGTAAATGAGTGGGCTTGGGCTTAGCTTAGCCATAACCCAACCCTAAAGAAGCCCAACACCCCTATCATGTTTGAATTGGCCAAGTGTTACCCAATTCATTGGTACTAGTCCGAACCACGAACTGGTACAAACCGAATCAGTTTGCAGTACGATTTTGATAGCAACCATGAATCCACCAAATTTCGATTAAAATACTATCCATCTTACTTAATATAATGGACATATACAATATAGTAGTGGGTTGGGCCTGGAACTTTTAATCCTTTATCTGGCCCAAATTTAATGAGCTGGAAATTTTGAGCCCAAATTTAATCCTAATCCTTATTTTGACCATCTAAATCGGCCCAATTGATAGTCCAAGATATCACTCTCTTGTTCCATTGTGTAATGGAATTTTGTAAATAACTCCAAAATAAATTATTGCAAAATGACAATATATTCTAAAACTTCCAGCAAAATGTAAAGAAGAGTGTCAAATAGGGTGAGGAACAAAATGGGCTTAATTATGCTCAAGATTGGGCTCAAAACCAATTTGGGTAGTCCATTTTTTTGGGCTTGATTCAAAGTTTTTAAAAATGTACGGTTACTAAGTACAAACCACCCACACAACTTAAAATTTAACGATGAAAAATAATGTTTTTTTTTTTAAATATTGGATGTTCATAGAATTTTGCCGTCTACAATCTTATAGCCTCATATCATGTTTTAGGATTCCAGAAGATGAACTCAATAACACTTAGTAAGATTTGAAATCTTACTAAATTAGTAAGGTTAGCCTTAGTTAAGATTTGAAGGGTACGTTTTAATCTTTAATAGATAGTGATAAATAATTTAAGAAATTAGGGTTTAATAGGTAAAAGTTGGGATGCCAACTTTCAAGACTACATGATCAGAACGTCACCAAATCAGGGAGAATGATGATTTTGTAACTAGAAAGTTTTCACTCAGCTGACGTGGTAACGGACATAGATTTTTCCTCGGGATACACGTCACTGTGCATCTTTTATGGGATGTAAAATTCTGTATCCTTGCCACGTCAGCAAAGTATTGACCGACAGAAGACTTTCCAGTTACAATTAGAAAATTCCAAAATCAGAATCCTAAAAGGAATAAAAAAAACTTTCCTTGTTCGTTTCCAAGTCTAACTACCTGAATTCCAACTAATATAAATCTAAGTCGTTTCTTAGATTCTCTTGTTCTAACTCACAATCAAATACTTTCAAGAAAGAAATCGAATTTTGAGAACAATGGAGGTTTTTGAAGTAAGTTCTTCTTCTTCTTCTACTAGTGATGATCTACCTTCAGATATCATCTTCGAGATTGTAACTCGAATATCGTTCGAGACACTTCGTCGGTCCAGATTGGTGTGCAAGGAATGGCAGAGATTCACCCATGAATCATACTTCACTCGCCTTCATTGCGAAAGAACTCCAACTGTATCTGGCTATTTCATTCAAAGTGTGCAGAAGTGCGTATACTCCTCAACCTTTATGTCAATCCCTCACTCACCTTCGACGACTACTACTCTTCATCTATCACTTGATTTCTTACCACGTGATGTGAAGATCGTAGCATCATCGGGCCAAGGATTATTACTATGTGTTAGCCAAGGAAGTCGAATTCCTAGATACTTTGTCTGCAAGCCTACTACAGGAGAATGGAAACATCTCCCCAATCCCAAGACTCGATACTTTACAATAGGAACAGCAATGGTGGTACAATCTGATCTGCTACGATTCAAAATTGTTCGATTCTCGGAGCCTTCGATTGGGTGCAACAATCTTCAGTGTGAGATCTTTGATTCAAAAGGTTGGGCATGGAGGCGATCTTCCGACGTAAGATTGCCCGACCATGTGATTCTGAAAAGGGATCCTTCAATTTTTGCTTCAGGGGCGTTTCATTGGCTTACAAATAATAATTCCATCTTTGTCTTCGATATTTGTCAAGAAAGTTGGAAACTAATGTTGCTACCCAAAGAAGAAGAAGAAGAAGATGAAGATGATGATGATGCTGGGACTAAGGTGCTAATGCAATGCGAAGGGAAGCTTGCACTCTTCTGTGTTAGTGGGAATTTTGCAAACCTATGGGTAATGATGGATTATACGAGAGAAGTATGGATTAAGAAACAACAACTTAATCTCGAAAAAATTAACAAAGAAGAACCTCACAATAAATTCATTGCACTCCACAATACAGACATGGCAGTTATAGAAGGTTTCAATAAATTTATATGGTACAAGTTCCAGAATAATAATTCACTCGATGTGAAGATTGAGAAGTGCAGCACAATTGAAGAGGTTTTCATGTTTCAGTCTGACTTTGAATCTTGTTCTCTATTATTTTAGATGGTAATAAGGGAAATTTTGTAAATCTTTATTTTTGTGATGTATGAGATTTTTATTTTATTTCATCAACTTTAGATTTATAATTGAATATATTGATTTTAATGTTCAAGTAAAGCAACCAAGGTACAAAGAAGTTATATAATAGAACCGTGATAATATGACGCTCCCCTCTGACAAACGCACTCATCACAGAACCGTAAATCATTTACCTTGAGATATACAAGAAAAATAGTTTATGATTCTATGTATCCCAGGGCAAATAATCTACGATTTTGTGATGGGGTGTAAGGGGCGTTTGTCAAAAGGGGGAGTCATATTATTAGGACTCTATATCATATATCATATATATCCTTCAATTTATTTATGACTTGCCTCAATTTTAATATATATATAAGATATATTAAAAACCATTCAATAAGACATGGGATATCGGATGCCAAAAAGTGAGATAAGAAAAGACTGGTTGGCATGCCTGGTTGACATACCACAAATATCCAAGAAAGATATGCATGTCTCTATAAATTTGTACTAATCCCTATAAAATAATAATTGATCTTAAAGAAAATTGATTTTATCCTATTATTTGAACTGTCTCTTTGATGAAGAGGTTCAAGTGTGAGTTGAGATTATAAGAATCCAATAAGTTAATTTGGAGGAAATTGATTGGTACAATATGATCTCTCGAAGCAATGACTGTTGAAAGGAGATATAAATCCCAATTAAATGATCATACCTTGATTTCCCAATTAACATGGATTATGATTTTCTTACAAATTAAAGTAACAAATTATTGAGAAAAATTGGTCGACAATAGTGCATTAAGGTTTTCAGATCAATGGATCCAAACTCCAATTGCAATCTTAAATTTTTCCTCTTAGACCCTGTGTACGCGTGGGCCTCTTATCCTTTCTAACCTTATCACACAAGTAAAGCAAGATAATATATAAAGACATAGTTAGTCTTTCTCATAGACGATGTGGGACTAAATATTTTAGATAACAAGTTAAAAATTCATCACTTGTGTGTTGGATATACCCAATATACTTAAACAAGTAAAAAGTTACTTTCGTGCTTGATAACACCTAAATAGTTAAAAGCAAAGTGTATACCACTTTTAACCAAATTAGCTAAATCAACTTTGTATTTGAAAATCTTAAAATAGTTAAATTATTACAAAAATTAATAGGGGTGTGTTACAAAAACTTGAGAAGAAATCGTCTTATTTATCTGGACAGAACACATTCAAAAATATTTACAGTCAGTAAAATATAACTGTTTTAAGTTGTTTTTTTTTTTTTTTTCTTTCTATTAAAATGGTTAAATGGATGTTGTTTAAACTTACCAGGCTTGCTTAAATCCAATTTATCAAAAAACTATGTAAGATAACCAATATTATCTATGGGGCTTGCATAAGCCCAATTTATAAAAAAAAAACTAGAATTAAAAATAACCAATATTGTCTGTGGAGCTTGCATAAGCCCAATTTATCAAAAACTAAAATAAAATAAAAAGTAACCTATATTATCTATAGAGAATGCCTGGAATTGTTCTTATTCCACGATTATTGAAAGAATCGGGATCATATGCACCCAGAGTAGAGGATTGAAACCCTCCTCCCTCATCTCAACACATGCCACAATCTAAGAAAATTTTTAAAAGGAGATATTTTAAGCATCAGTCCCTTATATTATGGCTTACATGGCATGTGTTGAGACGTGCGAGGTGAGTTTCAATCCTCTATTCTGTGCATAGGATCCAGACTCTGACTCTGAAAGAAATATGGTGTATTAAACATTCTCAGCCCATGATACTGTTGGATGGGCACTTTACACGCTGGCATGCAGATACACATGGATGGGATATCATACACGGTTCATGTTACATGTATGGCCTGTGATAAGAGTTATTTATAACTCGCTTCTTAACCATTTATTTTTGAAAGATGGTTTGTATTCTTAGTTTTAATATATTTTATTTAAAAGTAAAAAATATTCCATAAAAACATGGGATATTGGAGACTACCAAATGAGGTTACCCATTGGGTACCCTTAACAATGAAGAACCTCACAATAAACTCATTGCACTAAACAATACAGCCATGTCAGTTATAGAAGGTTTCAATAAATTGATATGGTACAAGTTCCAGAATAAAAATTCAATCGATGTCAAGATTGATAAGTGCTGCACAATTGAACAATTGAAGAGGTTTTCATGTTTCAGTCTGATTTTGAATCTTGTTCTCTATTATTTTAGATGGTATTAAGGGAATTTTTGTAATTCAATATTTTTGAGATGTAAGAGATTTTTATTTTATTTCATGAACTTTAGATTTATAATTGAATATATTGAGTTTAATATTAACGAAAGCATCCAATCGAGTTATATCATACCATATATTATCACTTGTGATAAGGGTTTCTTACTTTATTTTATAACTTGTCTCTTCCTTTTTGATTTGCCAGGTGGTATACTCAATCAACTCCTCGTAGCTTTGTATGTCTCAAGATACACAATTGCATTTTCCCATAAAAAAGTGTATCTCGAGACATACAGATCTACAGTTCCTAAACTTGTCCACGAGTCGATTGAGTATGGCACCTGGGGAGTCATATTATCAGAACTAAAAAAAAAACATGAAACTGCTTTTTTCTTATAGAAATAACATTGATGTCTTTCTAGACCTTTAGAATTGTCCAAATAAACCTATAAATCTTAAGCTAACAAGTTTGTTAGAGAGGAAAGATACCAATAGACATGATTGGGTTTGCTCCCCAGGTTGTGTCTTTAAATCTCTATATGCCCCTTCACGTAAAGTGACTACTTACCTACTATAACATGTGATAGGGTGGGATGTTGTGTGCACTAAGTAGACTAGTCTCACCTAAGGTGGGGATACTCCCTAGGCTTACCAAAAAAATAACCGAGTAGACTAATATATTTCAAATAATTATACACATGTTAATATGTTCTTATCTTGATTAGGGAGAGGAGTCTTGTGGAATGAGAATGTGTTTTCTTGATGAGAGTTGCTATTGGCACCCCAACTTTTACTTATTACATCCCCATTGAAAATAAAGAAAATAAGTGAAAGATTGAGAATAAGTAAACTTAAAAGTTGGGGTGCCAATATAAAACTTATTTGTATTTTTTTATTTAGGATTTTATACGAACTGAATAATAACTATAAACTACAAGTGAAATTGTTTGAGACCTTCCTACCTCACCTCAACACATGCTCCATTCTAAGAAAGTTTTAAAATGGCTATTTTTGGCATCAATCCCATGGTTTATGGCTTACATGGTATGTGTTGAGGTGTGGGGGGTGGTTTTCAATCCTGTACTCTAAATGAAATATGTTATTATACATTCTCGGCCCATGACACTGCCATACTTACAAGCTCTGTGGCATGCAGATACACATATGGAAGGGATATATCATACTTGATTCATGTTACATGTATGCGTTGTGATAAGGGTAATATATAACTTGCTTATTAACAGTTTATTTTTCAAAGATATATAGTATGGATTCCTAGTTTTAATATATTTTACTTAAAAGTTAAAACTTCATCTGGATTTTGTATTTGTTTTTGGAAAATTATTTTGCATAAAAACATTGGATATTAGAAACTACCAAATGAGACCCCATTAAACAAAGAGTGAGATACCACACACATGTTCAAGAGAAAAATGTGTCTCAATGGAGAGTTTAACACTTCTAGATAATATAGTCACACCTTACAAATTGAAATATTTATTAAATTCTTATTCAAAAAATTAATAAAAAAAATATAGATTATTTAAATATACCCCTCCATCTTTTTGTAAACATTTGAGATACCCTAGTAGTTTCAAACTGATGACATACCTTAGTGTTCTCGGAGAAATTGAATAAAAAAAAAATGATCTAAATATATATCATCTTCAATCTCTTGTAAATCCTTGATTTTATTTTTATTTTTTGCTAACCGAGTGTTTGGGCCAGCTTGCACGCACCACGACTAATCTCGGGGAGGACTACCACAACAGCCCACCACCATGGTCCCCCAGTTAAATCATGAGAAAAACCCAAGAAGGGAATCGAACCCGTGACGTGCGCCTAACCCGCACTTCATGTGCTTGCCCTTACCACTTAGGCAACCCATTGGTGGGTTAAATCCTTGATTTTCCTCGCCAAAAATCAGTAAACTTCAATTTTTGCAATAAAAAAAAAGAAAAAAAATTCCTTTTGAAGATGAAATTGCATTAGTTAAAAGTATTTTCCCCACATACTAAGTGATTTGAAGATGATGGTCTTTCTGGAGAAAATCTAAAGGTCTTTGTCCAGATGTCCATGATAAGGGTATTTACATCATTTTTTATTTGTCTTCTAAAGTACACCAAGGTCAAAGGGTATAACATCAATTTGAAAAAATAGGAGAAATCTTAAATAATCAACATAATCGAAAGAGGTAATGTCTAAATAACATAAAAATACTTATCATAATTCAACGTGGGGTGCATGATGGTTGCTAGGCTATAAGTAGGAGGGAAAATCCTTATAATAATAAAATAAAAAAATGAAAATAATCATAATTCTTTGGGTAATTGAAACATGCCTTTCCTTCTTTTTCTGTTTTTTTTTTCTTTTTTGGGAAACTAAAGTGCCCTAAATGCCATCATCTTCAAAATTGTGACAAAAACCTTCCCCTTTTTTTCCCTTAAAAAAACTTTGTTATATCCAATCTCTAGAATAAATATTCACTCACATTCAACCTCCAAATTCTATCTCCTTCAACCTTAAGACCTCAAGAATGATTTATTTTTTGACAAGAAAAATTAGGAGTTAATATCTAACAAAGTTTGAAGAAGTTAAACTATTTCCCATATTTTATCATAAGTAGAAATTACTGCAAATTTTATATATCGACATGATCACGCACAAAAAATGATTTTGCAAGAGATTTTTTTGGTTCACAAATTTTGCACTGCAAATGATTTGTTGCTTACGAAGTAAAATATTAAAGGAATCAAAATATTTGCACAACTTAATGCAATCAACCACTCTATGATAAAAGCATAAACATAACAATCTCCCACATTGATTGAATTATGTTCAATCACCCATGAAGATCACTCCAACATCAAATATATCTTTAAGTATTGTAGATGCACGAAATGGCTCTACACTTTCCTTCTTTTCAGCTCGGGGGACCTGCAAGACAGCCCACTCCGACGATCAAGTTAGCCAAATTGATCAATGTAATGTGTTTTGAGAAGGAGAATTCGAACCTCTTTTACCCATAGTTTTCTTCCTTATATAGGCGTTCAACTTGATCGTTTTCTGTGCCACCCCTTGAGGTGACTTGGGGTAGTTAGCTTACTCCCTGACATGTCAGCTGCAGGAGTTGTTGCAACTGCCCCATCACTTCTGAGAAAGTCAGAGTTGGCCTGACATGACGTGGGTTGTTAGAGCTGGCTGTCTATTGCAGGCTCATCTGTCAGACCCGTCATACCGACTTACGAGCTGATGGCACAGTTCCGAGCTTAGAATACATGCATTCGTCGGGGTTAATAAACCGAGCTACGACCTCAAATCATTAATCTTGGCCCCTGATCGAGCCACGTGTCCGTGCTCAAGAATTTTCCCCCACAATACCCCCTCCCGAGGGCTCGGTCAAAATGATCGGGTACTCGGGAATATTAGTATCAAAAATTGACACGTGGATGCCTCTTATTGGGTCTCAGCTAAGATTAATGATATCTTTATGGCGAATCGTTACTTGGCCTTCCCACTTCTCGAGGGCGACGGTCGGTTGGGCTATTATCGCAGTTCGCGCCCTGTCTGTTGGTTTAAACGGCGCAATTATTACAAAGAGTACACGTGGCGCCCGGAGAGTGGCATCGATTCGTGTGTAAAGGGTCGAACGGTCGTATTGGTTTTCTCAGCGTTTAATGCCTCATTATTGTCTCGAGAAACCCTGTCCGTTGATCCTAAGTGCACATCTCGAGGTCCTCCTTATCTATAAATATCCCATTTACCTCTTATTTTCATTTTCACTTTCACTCTTCCTGCTGTTACTCTGCCCGTTCGCCCCCTCGCGCGCTCCCTGCCTCTGCCAGTGCCTCCGCCGCGCCCTTGCTGTGCCGTTCAGCCGCCTGAGGTGTCCGGTTAATCGAAGTGCAGAGTCAAAGGAAGGTAACGGAAAAACAGAGGCAGCTCTCCTCTCCCTTCTCCCTCTTTTTTCTCTGTACATCCAAATGGCCAAGGGAAAATCCCACGCCCCTGCTCGCCCTCCTCTAGAGGTGGTCAGGGACACATTTGGTGTCCCAGCCAGCGTAGGCATGTCCTACGTGGACGAGGCCTCGTCCCTCAGGGAAAGTCCCCCAGGTACTACAATAGTACACTGGGGGCAATTCAGGGCAGGTTTCAGAGTCCCTCTAAGCAGGTTGACTCGGGAAGTCCTGAATTTTTATAGGAGGGCTCCTGGGCAAATGAGTGGAAATTTCTTCCGACTTATTAGCGCCTGCGAGCACATGAACAGCAGGCTGGAGGATGGCCTCCAGCTTGGGCTATGGGACATAAGGGCCCAATTCGTCCTTAAGAAGTGTCCGAACAAACCGGGCTTCTTCTACCTATCTAAGAGGAGAGGGAAGCCGTCCTTGGTCGATCTTCCCGATTCGGACAAGGAATGGTTCTTGTTTCCAATTCGGATATCTGGAGGATGGGAGAGCGTTCCTGGTGACGAGCTTCCCTCTCTGGCCCACCCTTCGTTCAACCCCCAAGGTGAACTTTCCACTTTAATTCCCTTTCCTTCACCCTTTCAATTTCTTCTCTTTTTTTTGGTAACTAACTTCAAACTTTTCTTGTTTCCACAGCTCCGAGTAAAGACAAATTCCCGAGTGATTCGGTGGTGATCAATCACCTGCTGTCGACTCCCGAGCTCTACAACTACGCCACCGCCTTCCTACCACCAACCATCCGTCCTCCGAGCATGGCGCTCCAATCCAAGCGCCCTCCCCCAGTCCTGGACTCCGACTCCGAGGACGAAATCGCGGAGGCTGCGCCGACACCAACTACCGGGGTCCCAGTGGTGGGGAGCTCCTGCATCGGACAAGGAGAAGAAGAAGAAGAAGAAGAAGAGGACCACCAGCCTCTACTTAAAAGGCTGAGGAGGGGGCCTCACCCTTCCAGAGCCCCGGCCGCAGTGATGCAGCTACCACCCCCTCCAGCTGCCGACGCCTCAATCCAACCAGCCGAGCCTTTGCACACATCCTCGGCTGGTTCGGCTCGTAGGGGAAGCCTGCCCCTCCCTCCCCCCTGGCTGGTACAACCATCAGTTAGGGGTAGGCCGGTATCGGATAAGGATTCTGCCTTATCTGATCCGGCCGTTGCCAGGGCGATCTTCGACGCGTCCGCGCTTCCGCGGGACGTGGAGAAGGTGCGTCGTAGTTTTGTCGGCGATTCGACAAAATTTTCAAATGAGGCCTTCCGAGCTTTGGCCTTGGTAAGTTTTCTACTTTTTGTTTCTGTTTTGATGCTATTTCGCTGCGCTTGTATCTTTCTAACGCTTTGCTTTTCTTTTCTACCAGGTCCAACACGCCGTGGCCAAACTCGTTGAGGCCGGCGACACCTCCGCGCAGGACCTCAAATCCGCGGAGGGTCACATATCTCAGCTCCAAGCTGAGAGGGATATGGCTGCGGCCAGCTCCCAAAAACTCCAAAAAAGCTTGGATAGCGCACTATCCGAGCTGGAGCAGAATAAAGACCGCCTGGCTCTAGCAGAGGGGAAAATTTCTTCGTTGGAGGAGCTAGTGAAGGCAAAGGAGGCGGAGCAAGAGAGAGCTCTTCAAGACCAACTCAACTCCCTCCAAGCCCAACTGGATTCCTCGGAGGAAGCCTGGGAGGCGGCATACAACAAACTGAAAGCGAAGCTTAGGAAAGCCGAGGCTGCTGCGAAGAGGCCAGAGGTGATTCCTGAAGTTGAAACTGTCGTTGCCCCCGAGCCACCTACCGAAGATCAATCTATTCCGACCGAGGAGCAGGTCCCCGATGAAGCCGAAGCCACTCCTGCCGCGGATACTTGATTTTTTTTTTGTAACACAATTTTGTAACTTTGTGTGTAATTTTCAATGGAAATATATAAATATTTCATTTTTCGTTAACTCTCGTGCCTTCTTGCTTTCTTTCCTTTTCCTTTTATGTTAAGGCATATCGCTTAAAAAAAAACAAACGAAATAGCTTAGTATACCTAAGTCCTTAGGTTCGATTATAAGATTTTTCCATGGATTTGATGTTAGCAAAGAACCGGGGCTCCGATTCCGAACTAGACTCCATAGTTTATCTTGGCTCCCGTATAGAAGCTAAAGCTTTTCCTTCAAACCAACTCCTCAGTTGGGCTCGGCTCCTGTGGAGGGGCCGAGGCTTTTCCTTAGACCAACTCCCCAGTTGGGCTTGGTCCCCGTGGTGGGACCAAGGCTTTTCCTTCAAACCAACTCCTCAGTTGGGCTCGGCTCCTGTGGAGGGGCCGAGGCTTTTCCTTAGACCAACTCCCCAGTTGGGCTTGGTCCCCGTGGTGGGACCAAGGCTTTTCCTTCAAACCAACTCCTCAGTTGGACTCGGCTCCTGTGGAGGGGCCGAGGCTTTTCCTTAGACCAACTCCCCAGTTGGGCTTGGTCCCCGTGGTGGGACCAAGGCTTTTCCTTCAAACCAACTCCTCAGTTGGGCTCGGCTCCTGTGGAGGGGCCGAGGCTTTTCCTTAGACCAACTCCCCAGTTGGGCTTGGTCCCCGTGGTGGGACCAAGGCTTTTCCTTCAAACCAACTCCTCAGTTGGGCTCGGCTCCTGTGGAGGGGCCGAGGCTTTTCCTTAGACCAACTCCCCAGTTGGGCTTGGCTCTTGTGGAGGGGCCGAGGCTTTTTCTTAGATAGCAGGGCTGTTGAGCAAAGATGACTTTATTGATAATATTTCTTTAAATTGAATACATTCCATGGTGATTGAATTTCATCACTGGTCGGAGTCTTCAAGTAGTAAGCGCCGTTTTCCCCGACTTTTCGTACAATATATGGTCCTTCCCAGTTGCAGCCGAGCTTGCCACTATTAATTTCCTTGGTATTAGAAAATACCTTTCGTAACACCATATCTCCGACTTTGAACTCCCTGCAACGTACCTTCCGGTCATAAGATCTCTTCAAAACCTGTTGGTACCGTGCCAACCTCTCTATGACCCTTTCCCGCGTCTCATCCAACCAATCCAAATTCCGAGCCACCATTTCGTCGTTGAATTCTGTCTCGGCCACCAGTGTCCTTGTTGTAGGAATCTGTATCTCGGTGGGAATGACAGCTTCTGTTCCATAGGCTAGTGCGAACGGAGTGAAACCTGTCGCCCTTCTTGCCGTGGTCCGGTATGCCCATAAGACGCTGTGTAGCTCGTCTACCCATCTTCCCTTGTGTTCCTCCAGCTTCTTCTTCAAGTTCGCGAGGATTGTCTTGTTTGATGCCTCAGCTTGGCCATTTCCCTGTGGATATCTTGGCGACGATTGCAGAGAACGGATTCCGTATTCCTTGAAGTACGACTGCACGCGGTTGCCTTTGAACTGAGTTCCATTGTCAGAGATCAGTGCATAAGGGATCCCGAACCGCGTTATGATGTGCTCCCACGTGAATTTGATAACTTCTTCCTCTCGAATCCGTGTAAGGGGAACAGCTTCCACCCATTTAGTAAAATAATCCGTGGCTACTAGGATGAATAGCTTGCCCCCCTTTCCCCGAGGCAGAGGTCCCACAATGTCCATCCCCCATATCGAGAACGGCCAGGGTGACTTCATAGGGTGGAGTTCACTGGCTGGCTGCAGATGCATGGGGACGTGTTTTTGGCATTGATCACAGGTCCTCACATACCTCTTACAGTCTTCCTGCATCCTTGGCCAGAAGTAGCCCTGAGTGATAATCTTGTTGGCGAGCGACCGTCCTCCCGAATGATTACCGCAGATTCCCTCGTGGATTTCCGCCATTATGAGCTCGGACTCTTCCTTAGAGAGGCACTTAAGAAGTGGTCCCCCGAAAGACATTCTATACAGCTCCTCCCCAACGAGAGTGTACTTGCCGACCTGCCGGAGCAATTTTCTGGCCTCCCCCTTGTCTGCTGGCAGAACCTCTGAGCGCAGATACTGAGTGAATTTTTCCATCCATCCCGACGTTCTCTCGGCCTGTGCGCACTCCTTCTCCTCATGTTCGATGCTTGCTATAGGCAGGTATTCCACAGGTAAAGACCGTCCCTCCGTCTCTCCTAGCATTGAGGCAATGTAAGCCAATGAATCTGCATGCCTGTTCTCGTCCCTGGGTATCTGGCATATCTCCACTTGGTCGAACTTTTCAATCTCTCGTTTGACTGAGATCAGGTATCTCGCCATGCGTTCGTCCTTTGCTTCAAATTTCCCGTTGCATTGGTTGGCTATGAGTTGAGAGTCGGTGCATAGTTTTACCCGACCGATTTTCAACTCACTTGCCATTCTCAGCCCGTGGATAACTGCCTCGTACTCAGCTTCATTATTTGATGCCCCATACCCGAGTTTGATTACCTTTTCCAACCTATCATTGCTCGGTGTTACAATTACTATTCCCACCCCCGAGCCTGAGTAGTTTGACGATCCATCGACAAAAATTCTCCATCCTGCCTGCTTGTCCCATAGCTCCACTTCTTCCGTCCCTTCGTCTTCATTTTCCAACTCTTCCTAGTTCGGATCCTCAATCGGGAAATCCGCAAGGAAATCTGCCAATACCTGCCCCTTTATTGCTGTCCGGGACTCAAATTGTAAGTCGTACTCTCCGAGGATTACAGCCCACCTCGCCATCCTCCTTGACTTTTCGGACCTGTGCATCATTTCTTTCAGCGGGGTGTCCGTCACAACCCGGATGCGGTGGGAAAGGAAGTAGGGCCTGAGCTTGTGTGCCGAGTAAACGAGCGACAATCCCACCTTCTCCGTCCTGGTGTACTTAACCTCCGATACGCCCAACGTTTTGCTAACGTAATAAATAGGATATTCCCGTCCCATTTCAACTTTAAAGAGAACGGAGCTTACCGATGATGGACTGGTCGCCAGATAAATCCCCAGCTCCTCTCCTTCCTCCGGAGAGCTAAGGATCTGTGGCTGCCCCAAATACCTCTTTAGGTCGCTAAAGGCTACCTCACACTCCGTACTCCATGCAAAATTCTTCTCCTTCTGTAATAACGCGAAGAGCGGGCGGCATCGATCGGATACCCTGGAGATAAACCTGTTTAGCGCAGCTATTCTCCCTGCCAACTTCTGCACCTGCTTTTGGTTGGCGGGGCTCGGCATCTCTACCAACGCCCGGATCTGGTCTGGGTTTGCCTCGATCCCTCTCCTGGTGATAACGTGTCCGAGGAATTTCCCAGAGGAAACGGCGAAGACACACTTCTTCGGATTCAACTTCATTTTGAAACTCCTCAGCCGATCAAATGTTTGCTTAAGGTCTGCCAGATGGTCTCCCGCTCTCTTGCTTTTTACCAACAGATCGTCGATATATACCTCCACAATCTTCCCGATCAATCCTTCGAACATTTTTGTCACGAGTCTTTGGTAAGTTGCCCCGGCATTTCTCAAACCGAACGGCATAACTTTAAAATAGAACAGCCCTTGCTCGGTAATGAATGATGTCTGTTCCTGGTCTTCCACCGCTAGGGGGATCTGGTTATACCCCGAATATCCGTCCATAAACGACATTCTCTCATGTCCAGCAGTGGCATCGACCAACCTATCAATCCTTGGCAGCGGGAAGCTATCCTTTGGGCACGCCTTATTCAGGTTCGTGAAGTCGATGCACACTCTCACCCTTCCATCCTTCTTCGGCACTGCTACTATGTTCGCTATCCATTCTGGGTACTCTACTTCCCTGATAAACCCGGCCTTCAAAAGCTTTTCGATTTCCTCATTCACCCCCTGCCTGAGGCGCGGCGACAGCCTCCGTGGCTTCTGCCTAATAGGTCGGAAGCTTTCATCAACATTTAATCTATGACACGCCACCGACGGGTCGATCCCAGACATGTCCTCCAATGACCATGCGAATACATCCCTGTTTGCCCTCAGAAGTTGGAGTAGTGCTGCCCTCTCCTCCTGCAACATCGTGGTACCAACACTAACTATCTATCCTCCATCGCCCCCGAGATCCACGGCTTCGACTTCCTCAACTGTTACTCGCTGCTCGCGCAGCGGCTGCTTCTGTAATTGCTACGAAGATTCATTGACAGTTGGAGTTACCTTCCTCTTCTTCGGTGGGACGGCCTCGGGGCCTCGATCTTGCTTCAAAGCCAGGTGAAAACACCTCTGCGCCATCTCCTGATCTCCCCTGATTTCCATTATTCCTTCCTTACCCGGAAATCGAATAACTTGATGATAGGTTGACGGGACTGCTTTCATCTCGTGTATCCATCTCCGGCCCAAGATCGCGTTATAAGCCGAGTCTGCATCTATTACCACAAATCTTGTCATTACCACTCTAGACCCTGCCGAGATCGGGAGTGTGATTTCTCCTACCGAACTGCTAGCGGCACCGTTGAACCCATAGACGAGGGTCGGTGTTGGCTCCAAACTACCTGAAACCCCCATTCTCTTAGCCGCGCTTAGGAAGAGAATGTCCACCACGCTCCCCGAATCCACAAGTATTCTTCGGAGCTCGACGTTTCCCACTGGGAGCGCGATTACTAACGCGTCCTGATGGGGCCCTGCCGTCCCCCTTAGGTCACTCTCTGTGAATACGATTGCCCGGGGATCTGCCCCGGGGTTTGTCGTTCCAACTACCCGTACTCCTGTCGCCACACTGTTAACCCCGACCATATGTCGGATCTTTTTTACCTTCTCTCGAATCTCCCGCCTAGACGGCACTTCGGCCCCTAATAATCTTGTGATGGTATGAACTATCCTGCGCTCTTCCGTCTCTCGACGCCCCCCTTTAGCTGGCCTTCTTTGCTCGGACTTTCGCTCAGCTCTCTCGGTAGTCTCCTCTCTTCTCCTTCCTCCCGCGGAGACATAACCCTTGAGCTTCCCTACTTCGATCATATCCTGGATGATATGGCGCAGCCTGTAGCAGTCCTCAGTAGGGTGATCCTCAGCCTCGTGATACTCGCAGAATGGTTTTCCGGGTTTTCCCTTATACCCCCGTGGCGGCTGAACGAAGTCGGGCTCCCCCCTTATGTGCCTCAGTATCACGGATAGTTTTTCGTTGAGCGGGGTATACACCCGGCCTCTTTTCCACCACGACTGCTCGTTCGACTCTCTCCGCCTTTTCTTACTTCCTTCCACTCCGGGGTGGGTCGGTACCTTTGAAGCGTCTACTCCTCCTTCGCTGTTAGCCACTGTCTGGGTGCTTCTTCTTCTGCCCTTCACAGACTCTTCCACCAGGATGTACTTTTCCACCTTCGCATACAAATCTTCTAGACGAGTAGGATCAGACTTGATCAAGGACTCATGCAACCGTGTTCCCGGGATCACCGCAGCGATGCACGCCGCGCATGCTGTGGCCTCGTCCATGCCCTCTACGTCCAGGGCTCTCGTTCGAAAACGGGTTACGAACGACCTAATACTCTCCCCGGGCTCCTGTCGAAGGTTAAATAGAGTGTTAACTCCGACCTTCTTCCTTCGCAGGTGCACGAACTGTCCAACGAACGTTTCTTCCAGCTCGGAAAAGTTCGTAATGGACCCAGCTGGTAAGGCCTGGAACCACATCATGGCCCCGAGCCTCAAGGTTGACGGAAACAGCTTGCAGAGCAACGGATCATCATTTTGGTACAGCACCATTTGACTTCTGTAGTGCAGTATATGGTCCATGGGATCTCGCGTCCCGTCATAAGTTTCAAACTTTGGCATGTGGAACGACCTGGGTGGTTCTGACTTCATTATCGCCTGCGAGAATGGTGTCCCTTTGAGTTCCCGAATTGCGTTCCGTACCTTTTGCGCGGGATCCTTTCCTCGCGCGAATTCCTCATCCCTCCTTTTGAGCATCTCCTCCACTTCCTTCCTCGTCATGGTTTCTTTAACTTCGGAGCTTCCCTGCTGCGTTTTTACTGCTGCTGAATCTTCAGTCCAATCTACCTCCGTTCTCGCCGTTTGAACAGGACGGTCGCTACTCTGCTCTGCCCCTGGGCCTTCCTCGGTCTCCGCACGCTCGCCTAACCTTTGCCTGAGCTCTTCGTTTTCCCTTCTTATTTTCACTATCTCATCATTTTGTTTCTCCAACTCCCTGCGCATTTCTTCTCTCATCTCTGTGAGTAAGTTGTACATTGCTAGCATTGGATCCGGCGCGTTTGGGGGCGAGTCTGCTGGTAGTGGATTTGATGGCTCTCCACGATTTTCGCCTCTAGCTCTTCCCATATTGGTCGTTTTTCTCCTTGTAAGTTTCCCACGGACGGCGCCAAATTGTAGATGCACGAAATGGCTCTACACTTTCCTTCTTTTTCAGCTCGGGGGACCTGCAAAACAGCCCACTCCGACGATCAAGTTAGCCAAATTGATCAGTGTAATGTGTTTTGAGAAGGAGAATTCGAACCTCTTTTACCCATAGTTTTCTTCCTTATATAGGCGTTCAACTTGATCGTTTTCTGTGCCACCCCTTGAGGTGACTTGGGGTAGTTAGCTTACTCCCTGACATGTCAGCTGCAGGAGTTGTTGCAACTGCCCCATCACTTCTGAGAAAGTCAGAGTTGGCCTGACATGACGTGGGTTGTTAGAGCTGGCTGTCTATTGCAGGCTCATCTGTCAGACCCGTCATACCGACTTACGAGCTGATGGCACAGTTCTGAGCTTAGAATACATGCATTCGTCGGGGTTAATAAACTGAGCTACGACCTCAAATCATTAATCTTGGCCCCTGATCGAGCCACGTGTCCGTGCTCAAGAATTTTCCCCCACAAGTATACACTCCCAAGTCCCACCCTGAGAAGGGATGGACCACTATTCTTCAACATTTGGTAAGATTTCCAACGAAACTTGTTCTATTCTACAACGATTGGCCTTGTCAACATTTTGGCTTCATATTGTCCTTAGTATGAATCTTCTAATTAGCATTCTACCATATCTTATAGAACTTCACGTAAATGTGTTTTGTTAATCTTGCATGAACTACCCAAATATATGACACTCTCTTAACTATCACAATGCAATTGCATAGAAGTACTTTGCTTCAACCCAAGTTATCTAACCAATCCCGTTCCTTAGTTATTTTTGTACTAGTTATGTACCTTATTGGAAACTTTTGACGAAATTATGATTCTGATTCACTATTCATTTTAATTACCAAAACAATAACAAATTCACAGAGGTTTTAAAGTAACCGAATTCGTTACCGTTCATGTTTTGGTAATTAAAATGAACAATGAGCTAGAATCATAAATTCTTCAAATTCAGCTCACGAAATAGTAATTCACCCTACTTTATTATGTTATAAATAATGTTATACTTGGTCCTCCTACAAATGTGAATACATACCCAGTAGTTGATCATCGATTATTTAGATTTCTACATAATTTGCATCTACACATCCCAAAACTTCTCTTGAAGAATGTTTGTTTTCATACAAGAAACCATGATTTTAAGTATCTCATAACACATTTCATCTTTGCATTCCAATGGTCTTAGAGCACCATATCTCACCCAAACCCTCTCATGCATGCTACCCCACAAGCCATACATACCAAGTAAGTCGGGATAAATCTTTGAGGCTAACCAACAAAAGGACTTGAATTTAAGACCTATCCCTTTTTGGAGGGAGGTACTAGCCACTACACCCAACACTCATTGGTTAACATTAATTAACACATACGCAATAAAGCTAATACCCTACATGTATTTGGTTATGACTGTATATGTGGTCAAGTAAATAGTTTACCTTACACTAGCTCAATATCGACTTTAAAGAATTGGAGAAGAGGGTTTTTAGCTAAAAGTTGAACATGAGGAAAATTAAGGGATATTATTTCAAATATTCGGTGCCAACCACATAGTTATTGAGCAATCATTTGATACATGTTGAATAAAATGAGGAAAATTAGGAATAAGAAAATTCTTCAAATTGTAAAACAAGATTATTAAATAAGTATTGGAAAAATATATTGTGAAGAAGCTTTAAACAAATAATAGGGATCGGTAAAATAATGGGCTTTTCAGGTCAATATTAGAACCTATTTGGGTATTAATTTTGGGCCTAAGACTAGTTTTAATTTCTTCTCTAACACAAACATAATCTATATATGATGATAACTAATGATTAGCTGGGTTGGGCCAGACCCAAATACATTCATGGGCTAGTCAGCATTCTATTAGGATTAAAAATCACATGAATATTACATGAACCCAATTAGGATATTTATAGAGATTACTTCAACCAAGATATCAGAAACTAACCTAATATAGATATATTAATTATTTATAATTCTTAATTTAGAATATTTTAATAGATATTACTAAATATTTTATTCTCAATAACCACCTCAACCTTCCTTTTATTATAAGATACATTGACAATGATGGTGGTTACCATCTATCTGTGAAGTCCAGCACTGCCGCATCCCACTTATTTTTTACTTTGTCGGAGCCGATGGCTCACTAAATCAAGTTTGTCATGGTCTCTCACATAAGCATACAAATAAGAATCGTGCGATTTAAATACAAGAACTCTCATTGTAGAGATTATATATAAAATGAAAATCGAAATCATTTGTAGAAACATAGAGAAAGATGGTATTTTAATTGGAAAAAAAAAATACTAATTACAAGAATAAAATGATTTAAGGTTGATGATGGTGGTGGTGCCATTGTCGAAGAATAGCACACCAAAATCGATGTGCTTAGTGGAGTTATGATACCATGTTGAAATTTGAAATTTTATTGAAAATTTTGGATGAATATTACATGAACCTATTAGAGTATTTATAGAGATTACATCAACCAAGAAATTAGAAACTAACCTAATATAGATATATTAATTATCTATAATTCCTAATTTAAAATATCTTAATAGATATTACTAAATATTTTATTTTCATCACCACCTCAACTTTCCTTCTATTATGAGATACATTGAAAATGATACAATGTATTTCACGCATCATAATATGATGCATCTCTTACAGCACACTCAATCAACTCTCCTGACTTTACAAGTTCGAGAACTGTAGATCTGTATGTCTCAAGATACAAAACTACAATTTTCTGTAAATATGTGTATCCCAAGGGAACCATGTATCCCAAGGTATATAGATTTAAGATTCCAAAACTTGTCACACAAGGAGAGTCGATTGAGTGTGCACCGTGGGGTAATTAGATTATCACGACTCATTCTAAGACTTATGTAAAATATTAATAAATAAATAATTTATAATAAATAAAAAAAAGAGAGAGAGAGAGAATGAAAAAGGATGGGCACAAAATGGGCTTTGTTATGTTCAAGATTGGGCCTATCAATATAATATTAGGCATTAGATCAGCTTGGGCCAAGAATTTCTCTAATCCAACGGTCAATATAATTCAGTATTCGTGTAACAGGATGTATATAAGGTGCCAAGTCTCAGGATCAGGATCAGAACATTTATGAGATGTAAAATTCCGTGTCCGTGCCACGTCAGCAAAGTATTGACCGACAGAATACTTTCCAGTTACAAAATCAGCACTCAATTTAGAAACTTCCAAAATCATCAGAATCATAAAAGGAAAAAAAAAAAAAAAAACTTTCCTTGTTCGTTTCCACGTCACTACCTGAATCCAACTAATATAAATCTATGTCGTTTCTTAGATTCTCTTGTTCTAACTCGCAATCAAATACTTTCAAAAAAGAAATAGAATTTTGAGAACAATGGAGGGTTTTGAAGTAAGTTCTTCTTCTTCTTCTAGTAGTGATGATTTACCTTCAGATATCATCTTCGAGATCGTAAGTCGAATATCGTTTGAGACACTTTGTTGGTCCAGATTGGTTTGCAAGGAATGGCATATATTCACCCATGAATCAAACTTCACTCGCTTTCATTGCGAAAGAACTCCAACTGTATCTGGCTATTTCATTCAAAGTCTGCAGAAGGGCGTACACTACTCAACGTTTATGTCGATCCCTCACTCACCTTCGACGACTACTACTCTTCATCTATCACTTGATTTCTTACCACGTGATGTGAAGATCGTAGCGTCATCGGGCCAAGGATTATTAGTATGTGTTAGCCAAGGAACTCTAATTCCTAGATACTTTGTCTGCAAGCCTACTACAGGAGAATGGAAACATCTCCCCAATCCCAAGACTCGATACTTTACAATAGGAACGTCAATGGTGGTACAATCTGATCTGCTACGATTCAAAATTGTTCGATTCTCGGAGCCTTCGATTGGGTGCAACAATCTTCGGTGTGAGATCTTTGATTCAAAAGGTTGGGCATGGAGGCGATCTTCCGATGTAAAATTGCCCAACGCTGTGTTTCTGAGAAGGGGTCCTTCAATTTTTGCTTCGGGGGCGTTTCATTGGCTTACAAATAATAATTATATCTTTGTCTTCGATATTGTTCAAGAAAGTTGGAAACTAATGTCGTTACCAAAAGAAGAAGAAGATGAAGATGATGATGTTGGGACAAAGGTACTAGTACAATGCGAAGGGAAGCTTGCACTTTTCTGTGTTAGTGGGAATTTTGCAAACCTATGGGTAATGATGGATTATACGAGAGAAGTATGGATTAAGAAACAACAACTTACTCTTGAAAAAATTAACAATGAAGAACCTCACAATAAACTCATTGCACTCCACAATACAGACATGGCAGTTATAGAAGGTTTCAATAAATTGATATGGTACAAGTTCCAGAATAACAATTCAATCGATGTCAAGATTGAGAAGTGCAGCACAATTGAAGAGGTTTTCATGTTTCAGTCTGGTTTTGAATCTTGTTCTCTATTATTTTAGATGGTAATAAGGAAATTTTTGTAATTCAATATTTTTGAGATGTAAGAGATTTTCATTTTATTTCATGAACTTTAGATTTATAATTGAATATATTGAGTTTAATATTAATGAAAGCATCCGATCGAGTTATAACAAGGGTTTATTACTTTATTTTATAACTTGTCTCTTTCTTTTTTACTTGCCAGTTGGCATACTCAATCAACTCCCTAATCGTGACAAGTTGGGCAATCGTAGATTTGTATGTCTCAGGATACACAATTGCATTCCCCATAAAAAAGTGTATCTCGAGACGTACGGATCTACAGTTCCTAAACTTGTCCACGTCAGGGAGTCAATTGAGTATGCCACCTTGGGGAGTCATATTATCAGGACTCCAAAAAAAAAAAAAAAAACTCTGAAACTACTTTTTATTGTAGAAATAACATTGATGTCTTTCTATACCTTTAGAATTGTCCGAATAAATTAACCTATAAATCTTAAGTTGACAAGTTTGTTAGAGAGGAAAGATACCAATAGACATGACAAGGTTTGTTCTTCAAGTCGTGTCTTAGAGTCTCTATATGCCCCTTCATGTAAAGTGATTATTTACCTATTGTAACATGTGACAGGGTGGGATGGTACGCGAACTAAGTAAAGTGGGGATACTCCCTAGACTACCCAAAAAAAAAAGAAAAAGATACGAGTAGACTAAGATACTTCAAATAATTAGACACATGTTAAAATATGTTCTTATCTTCATTATGAAGAGGAGTCGTGTGGAATAAGAATGGATTTTATTTATGAGAGCTGTTATTGCCACCCCAACTTTTACTTATTACATCTCCATTGAAAATAAAGAAAATAAGTCAATGATTGAGAATAAGTAAAAATTGAGGTGCCAATAGAAAACTTATTTGTTTTTTTATTTAGGATTTTATATGAGCCTAATCTAACCATAAACAACTACTGAAATTGATTGAGACCTTCCTCCCTCACCTCAACACATGCCCCAATCTAAGAAATTAAAAAAAAAGGCTATTTTAAGCATTAATCCCTTGGATCATGGCTTACGTGGCATGTATTGAGGCGTGGGAGGTGGGTTTTAATCCAGGACTCTAAATGAAATATGGTGTATTACACATTCTCAGCCCATGATACTGCGATACTTACATGCTCTGTGGCATGCAGATACACATGGATGGCATATCATACATGATTCATGTTACATGTATGCGTTGTGATAAGGGTTATTTATAACTCGCTAGTTAACAGTTTATTTTTATAGTTTGGATTCTTAGTTTTAATATATTTTAGTTAATTAAAACTTCATCTAGAAATTTTTTTTTTTTTTTGGAAAATCATTGCATAAAAACATTGGATATTGGAGACTACCAAACGAGACTACTCCAATGAAACATAGAGTTAGATAAGTCACAGGTGTCCAAGAGAAAAATGTATCTCTATAAAATTTTGCTAATTCGTATAAAATAATAAATGATAGAAAATCTAGAAGTCTAAATAAATAGTTTTGGAAGACAATTAATTATTGGAGGAAAAGAAAATTGTGGAAGATAATTTTGTTAGAGAGTAAAGTGTTTGCTTATACGTCTCTTTTAAATTGTGAAAGAAAGGAATGATTTTTCTTTATACATCAAAATGAAAACTTCATATTAATGATTGATTGAGATATGTTCAATTTAAATATGAAATTTTAGAAATATATGAAATTAAGTTATTTGTTTTACAACACCCAAATAATAAGTTCTTTTTTCAAAAAATTAATAAAAAATATAGATTATTTAAATATGCCCCTTCATCTTTTTGTAAACATTTGTGATACCCTAGTTGCTTCAAACTGATGACATAACTTAGTATTATCGGAGAAATTGATTAAAAAATTGATCTAAATATATATCATTTTCTTCAATCTCTTATAAATCCTTGATTTTCCTCACAAAAAATCCGTCAACTTCAACTTCTGCAATAAAAAAAAAAATCTTTTGAAGATGAAATTGCATTGGTTAAAAGTATTTTCCCCATATACTAAGTGATTTGGAGATGATGGTCTTTCTGGAGAAAATATAAGGTCTTTGTCCAGATGTCCGTGATAAGGATATTTACATCATTTTTTATTTGTCTTCCAAAGTAGACCAAGGTCAAAGGGTATCACATCAATTTGAAAACATAAGAGGAATCTTAAATAATCAACATAATCGAAAGAGGTAATGTCTAAATAACATAAAAATACTGATCATAATTCAATGAATGATTTATTTTTTGACAAGAACAATTAGGAATTAACGTCTAGCAAAGGTTGAAGTTAAATTTTTTCCCACATTTTATCACAACTAGAAATTACTGCAAATTTTATGTATCGAAATGATCACGCACAAAGAATGATTTTGCAAGAGATTTTTTTGGTGGCCACCAAGTAGTTGCAAATTTTTCACTGCAAACGATTTGTTGCATATGAAGCAAAAATTAAAGGGAAATCAAAATATTTGCACAAATTAATGCAATCCACCACTCCATGATAAAGCATAAACATAACAAGCTCCCACATTGATTGAATTATATTCAATCACCCATGAAGAGAACACTGAAGATCACTCCAATATTGAATATATCTTTAAGGATACACTCCCAAGTACCACCCTGAGAAGGGATGGAATATTTCCGAAAACGTGATCAACTTTTGACGAATTTATGATTCTGATTCACTATTCATTTTAATTACCAAAACAGTAACAAATTCACAGGTTTTAAAGCGACTATCTCACTTTAAAACCACCGAATTCATTATCATTTATGTTTTGGTAATTAAAATGAACAATGAGCTAGAATCGTTAATTCGTCAAATTCAGCTGATGAAATAGTAGATCATCGATTATTTAGATTCCTACATAATTTGCATCAACTTCCCTTGAAGAATGTTTGTGTTCATATACAAGATACCATGATTTTAAGTATCTCATAACACAGTTCATCATCGCATTCCAATGGTCTTTTTCTAGCTTACTAGTTAATGCACCTGTACTAGTCACACACAACATGTGATAGATCTTATTTAGAACACAACTCACCTCCGCATTAACTTAAGATACCTGAGACATGTATGAAATTTTCCTCTTCTGTGAAAGGGCTTTACTATGTTGAACAACACTTTCTGAATTAATATATTTTTCCTAAGAGAACCACAACTTCCATGCATCCCTGCCTATACTAATTTTCATACCAAGAATCATTTTTTTGCAACACCTAGATTCTTCATGTCGAACTCTTATTTATTTAATGAAGACTTCAAGACGTTAATTTCAAACTTCGTTCTAATAGGCAACAACATTAAATAGGTTTTTTTTTAAATAATGCGGGTGTCCGGACTAGTGAACCCACCCGTAGGCCCTTTTGGCCTCTTAAAGCACCATATCTCACTCAAATCCCCTGGTGCATGTTACCCCACAACCTATAGATACCAAGTAAGTCAGGATAAATCTTTGTGGTCACCATGCATACCAAGTAAGCCGAGATAAATCTTTGTGGGTGACCAACGAGAGGGCTTGAATTAAAAGCCTATCCCTTTTTGGAGAGAGGTACTAACAACTACACCCAACACTCATTTCTACAAATTAGGAATAAGAAAATTTCTGCAAATTGTAAAACAAAAATGTTAAATAAATATTGAAAAAATAAATTGTGAAGAAGCTTTAAAAAAAGAATAGGGATTGGTAAAATAATGGGCTTTTCAGGTCATATTGGGCCTTAAACCTATTTGGGTATTGATTTTGGGCCTATTACTAGTTTTAATTTCATCTCTAACACAGACAACGTCTATATATGATGATAACTATTGAGTAGTTGGGTTGGGCCAAACCCAAATAAATTCATGGGTTACTGAGAATCCTATTAGGATTAAATATTAATTTTTAAATGGCTGCTTTTAACTGCATTTTATAAAAGTCGCCGTTAATTGTATACCAACAACAGCGTTTAATCTTAAACCATCGGTAATCCTATCGTCAATATTTTTTAAATTTTATTAAATATTAGACGACGGTTTCAAACCGCTGGTAATATTATAAAATACCGGCGTTTCAATAAAAATGCCGTTAATTAGATTGAATATTTTTTAAATATATAAAAATAGATATAATGACGGTTATAAAGTGCCGCTAATACATGTGAAACACCGGCATTTTCTACTAAACCGCCGATTCAATATTGAATCGAACAAGTGATCAGTTTCAACTGGATTCTATAATGAAATTGATTCAAATTTAATTTGTGATGATGATTAATTAATTGGTCCACTTTGACCATACTTACAAGATTAAATATAGGAGTTGAGTAGCTATTCAAGTCCCTGGAGTACAGAATTATAATTTACTTGTTCATACTAATTGGCAGACCTCAAACTCGACTACTCTTTACAGATGTTCCCTTAAAATTGGAACAACTCTCCAAGAAATTCTATCTTGAGCAAAAATTAAAAAATATTATTCTATTTGTTTATTGGAAATCTGAAAATCATATTGTTGGTTCCATTACCTTTTTTTCTTTATCTTTATTTTCCTTTTTCTCCATTGCGTATAAAATAAAACGAAAGATATAACAAAGTTATATCTCCGGGTGCAACTTGGTCCGGTTCAAACCGAGAACCAAATCAAACATATAGTTTTGGGGTGGTTTGGTCAGGTTTGAAATAAGTTGCGATTCAGTTCCGAGTTACGAAAATGGAGAATCAATCAATTTGATTCGATTGTCGGATCAAACTTATATAAAACTGAACCAAACTGAGAATCGAACCTTTATGCAATAAATAAATACATATGTATATAATACTTATTATGAATTATTTTAGGAGTTAGGACATAGATTAATGATCTTTTATGGATAAACTAATGACTTTTTATGGATAGATTAGTGATTTATTGTATGAAAAATTATATTTATTATATATTTATTTATTTATTAAAAAATGTTACTTACAATTTATAGAATATTGGCAACCCATAGAACCGAACCGAACCAAACTAACTTTAATTTGGTTTGGATTGGTTTGATTCCAATGGAATTTGGTTCGGTTCTAGTTTTGTTTCTTATTTAGTGGAACTGACCTATGTCGTTCGATTCCAAATTAACCTCAAACCAAAACAAGTTGCACCCCTACTTATATCCTATCTAACTTTTACTATTTTAATTATTTATGTTTTTTTTTTTTTTCAAAAATGTTAAAATATTCTTTTTATATTTTTGTTTATTTCTTAAGGATCTATGAAAAGTTTTGATTTAAAATTTTTAATAGGTATATGTCACTTCTTGATGGCGATGAATATTTTTTTGTACACAAATATTATTGGATAATGTAACAACATGAAATAAATTCCCAACCTGAATGTTATGATCAATGAAAACTAGGGCTTAAAATGGGTTGGGTTCGAGCCTAATATGTGTCTACCCATGTCCATATCCGGATTTTTTATTCAGGTCCAAATCCAGATTGGATTCGACTCGAATCTTATTAACTCAAATCATATCCGAAATTTTTTATTTTCATTAAACCTATATCCAAATTCGATCCGACCGAATTAATTAATTCGGATCGGTCGAATAATTTCAAACCATTTCTAAGTAATTTATTAAAAAATGTAGCTTTTTATGTGACTTGAACTCAATACCTCTCCCCTTTTGAAGAGAATCTTTAACCACTACACCTAATACTCATTTGTTGATGAATGATAGACTAAAAAATATAAAAATATAGCATATAATATACAAAATAATATATCATTTAGGTATAGGCGGATACAGGGATGAATCCGTATCCGAATAATATCCGACTCAAGCTAAGGGACATCAATCCATATTTTAATTCAGATATACTAGAAGGAATCAAACCCACTAAAAATCAAATTCGAATTTCGAATAAAATTCGACCCATTTTAAGCCTTAGTGAAAACCCCGTGATTACTATTAAGGTGAAATGAAATTCTCATCAACCCATTATATGTATATTTTTTTACCAGGTATCCTTGTAGACAATAGACCAGGCCTGTATATGAGCTTTGCCTAATCCATAAACCATTGTCTTCTCCAATGACTCACAGGGCACGTGCAATGCCTGCACATCACACGCACTAGGTAAGTGAAGGTGCACCCACATAGGTGGCCCCTGAGGAATTAATGCTCATAATGGGTATCAAACTCACAACTTATGGGCATTAACTGCTTATCGGTCCGAAATTGCCATTGAGCCAATCCCTCGGGGTTAACCCATTACATTAAATACTCGAAACGGTGAAATGTACGGGAAGAACACATCCCAAATAGGAAAAGTCGTCAATCAACGGTTAATCACGTAGTAAGATAAAGAAGAATCTAATTCAAAAAGGAAAGAAAATTATTAACTTGTTCCTTCCAAATTTAACAAGGAATACTACCTCAAAAGATGGCAAAAGGGTACGTTTTTAAAAAATATACTGTTACTCTATTGAATTTGATATTAACTTGATTGTTGGAGAATTCACTTGATAGAACGACCAGAGCACTCATCGAAAATCCAATTTTGTTCAAGGGCTAGAGAAGGAGCTGAAAACCCCACACAGGTATGATAATAATCCCTCATATTTTATTCACAAATAAATTATGTATCTTTTTTTTTTCTTGTTGAATTAAGGTATTATGGTCTCTTAGAACATTCGACTAATCCTCAAAGTAGGATTCCCCCTGCACCAGGTAATTTATGGGGCAAATCCCTAAGCGTGGCCTTTAAGGAGGGATTTGAACTCAATACCTTTTCTTCTTGAGACCTTTTCTTTGCCATCTAACCCACCCTTTCAGATTAAATAAATTGTGTATCATCCATTGTAAATGGGGTTATTTTTATCTTCCATAAATTAATAATATATTAATTGTATTAGATTCTTGGCGTTCAAAATCATTACTAATTAAATAATATAATTATTCATTTATAAATTCATATTAATAGTTATTTATGTGAAAGGTAATTAGATTTTGTAACTATATATTTAAAAAAAAAAAAAAAAGTTTGTACTTTGTAGTGGAAAGTAGTTTAGGGGAATTTGTAAAAATCGCATTTGGATTGGATTTGAGGTCTGACCGTTAAAAACTGGAATATTTGGAATCCTAATAGGAAATTTTAACCACGTGTCATGATGTTTTAGGAAATTTTGTTGCTAATGAAACTCCCGCGAGTACGGTATATTAAAATTACCAAAAGTAGAAACTTCTAGAAATCTGAATCTTAAAGGAATCAAATACTTTTCACTTTGACATATTTGCCCCTCCCTCCTTATGTTCCAAGTTTCCAAATTCCATCTAATAAACCCTTTTTTCACTTTTCTTATTTTCTTCTACGCAAAGCCACAAAACCAAAGCTTCTATACACATTGGGAAGAAAGAAAGAAAGAAAGAAAATTAATAATAATCGATTTGAGATCAATGGAGGGTTTTGAAATAAGTTCTTCTTCTAAAGAAGATCTACCATCGGATACCATCTTCGAGATTTTGACACGAATCTCATTGGAAACGTTACGTCGATCGCGATCAGTGTGCAAGGATTGGCTTAAGTTCACTCATGAATCATACTTCACTCTCCTTCATTGCCATAGGACTGGAACTATATCCGGTTACTTTGTTCAAAGTGTCAAGAACTCCGTACCCTATTCGACCTTCATATCGATGGATCAATCATCTTCGAGTCTCCGTTTGTCACTCAATTTCTTACCATGTGAAGTGAAGATCGAAGCGTCATCGAATCAAGGATTGTTACTTTGTGTTAGTCGAGGAAGGCAAATTCCTCGATATTATATATGCAAGCCCACCACCAAGGAATATAGAAGTCTTCCTAATCCAAAGACTCGTTACGTAACTAGGGGAACGGCGATGGTGGTACAATCTAATCCCTTACGATTCAACATTGTTCGATTTTCTCAGTCTAAGTCCAGGTACGTTAAGTTTAAGATATCTTGAATCATTTTTTTTTCTCTTCATCTTTGTTAAAGTTGTTGATTGTTTCCATGTTAGGGTCTCTATGGTTGTGGAGAAAATATTTTCTAGAAAAATAAATTTCTTAGAAAATAATATTGCTATAATAAATTTCTTCTGTCTTTGTATCTAGGAAATTGTCAAATAAAGAGATGGTTTTAAGTTTTGATATAATGGGGATAAATGTGAGAAAATGGCATTAGAAATTTTTTCACCATGTCAAGATAATCATTTATTAGGGTTTGATTTGGAGAATATTTGCCAACCAAGACAGCCAAATCTTTTTCCTAGGAAAAAGAATTTTACTGTAAAAATGGATAAGTATACAAATCACTTGTTCTCAAGAAAATAATTTTCCACCAACTTTTACATAAAATCACTCGAAGATCGAGAAAGATATGGAGTATAGATTTCCAAAAAAACCCGAGAAACACGTGGCATCTAAGGGTTGGTGAGACGGATAAAACCACACCTTGGGAAGCGAGATCTTGAGGCCCACCTTCAGGGATTTGTCCCCAAAATGAATTGGCTCACGTGAGGAGAGGGTATTGCATGTGCCTCGAGGATTAATCAGGTGCTCTAAGGGGCCAGATACCTCAATTCCAAAAAAATAAAAATAAAAATAATAATGAACTCATATATGACCCTAAGGAGAAATATTTATTAGAGCCCGAGAAATACGATTTGTGGAGTCATAATTATATTTGAAATAATTTAAAACAAAGTAAATACCTCCATATCAATTTGGACAAAGCTAAAAAAATACGATTCGTGAACTCATAATTATATCATAAATTATTTAAAAAATTAAATATTATGTATAGAATAATAATAATAATAATAGTTCATTAATATGGAATGCGATATTATAAATATAAGAATGCATACAATTAATGTTATTATATATATATATATATATATATATCTGTCAAAATTTGTTGTAAATAGTATTCAATATATATTTTGCAGTAATGGATTGAAAATCAAAATCAAAATCTGAAATTGTCATGTGCAACCAGGTATCTTTTTTAACTTAGCTAAAACATCAACATACATGTTCATAATCTGAAAATATTAAAAAAATAAAATAATAATAATTAAAAAATTGGAGAAAGACAAATAATAGATTTAAAACTAACATATGTATTTATGACTTTCAAGGGAACAAAAAAAAAAAAAAATACCTACTAAGTTATAAATAATTATATCTATGCATAACCATTAATTCCTAGTAGGCTTTACACTAGCTACAAAGCTATAGTCCACATTGTTCTTCTAAAAAATTATGGTTTTCCCTTACATTACTTTGCATGTTTGTAGAAGATAATTTCTCAAAAATTATGGATAACTAATATAGCAGATATTTTATAAAAATTAACAAACTAACAAATGCAATTGTTACTATTTGATATAATCAACCCTGAATCCATTAATTAGAAGAAAATTTAATATAATGTTTTACAATGTAGGTGCTACAATCTTCTGTGTGAGACATTTGATTCAAAATATTGGGCATGGAAACAATCGAAGGATGTACAATTGCCCGAATCTTGTTTTCTGAAAATGGGTCATGTAATTTCGTCAAATGGAGCATTTCATTGGCTTACGAACCAGAATTGCATCTTTGCTTTCGATATTAGTCAAAAGAGTTGGAAAATGATACCTTTACCAGAAGAAGCGATGGACATGGACACTGATTTTCCAGATGATAAGCTACTCGTGCAACGTGAGGGGAAATTATCACTCTTTTGTGTCAAAAAGGTTTGGATGAAATTGTGGGTTTTGATAGATTATTCAAATGAAGTGTGGATTAAGCAGCAACAAGTGAACCTAGAAACTCTTAATCGACAAGAACAATTTAGTAAGCTTGTTGATCTCCACACAACAGATGTTGCACTCATGGAGAGTTTCTATAAAGTGATATGGTACAATTGCAAAGATTTTACTTCAACCGAAACCGAGATTGATGATCATATCAACTGTCAAGAAGTTTACACATTTCAATCAGACTTGGAGTCTGGTTATCTAAACCATCATCTATAGAAAGTACTGGTTAACTTCATCTGATCTTAGAGACTTATCATTTCCATTTTACAGATTTTGTATGTCTCTTTAGTTTTAATTTTCTAATTTTTTCTGTTGTGTTAAATTAGTTATAATGTAAACTTATATTTTGATTAATAACCTTGAGTTATAAACTTCTAATGTGATATATAGAGAGATATGTTTGGAAAAATTCTATCCCAGAACTTGATACAGCTGAGAAGGGAAGATATATATACTTCAAAGGGTTCTACAAACAGCTGAGAAGGGAAGATATATATACTTCAAAGGGTTCTCTAGGAAACATGTTTTAAATCTCGACCGAGCCTGGCATGACTTGTCCCATACGACTCGGTATCATCCACCAACAAGATGGATGGACAAGTCAAACATCACAGATCATTTTTCTCATTGTTGAACGAGATGGCTCAAACGTATCGAAAAACTTGTCCGAGATAACTTGATCTCGTTCATGGACAAGACGAGACATCAAAACGAGGTCTAAAACCATGCTAGGAAACCTGTGTTTGTTCTCCCATCTCAACTGTACACACACACACACTATATATATATATATATATATCTTATCATGGGTATCCACTCTCTTTAGGTGAGATTAATCCCATAGTCACAAGCAGAGTGATAGTGTTGGTTCCGTTGTTATATTTGAGTCGAGAGTCAATTGGACCTTGGAAGATGATCCCAAGGAATTCATAATTTCATGGGGTTTCTAACATTTGACCTATCCTTTCTGAGGAGCTTATCAAGGCTCGGCTTGTCACTAGGCCAACCTCTTTGGGTTAACCGACATTGTATATATGACAAGTAATGCTGGGGTGACATTGTGATTTACTACGCACATAACCGTAAGTGCTTTTTACTCGTATCTCAAGGAAACATGTCTATGACTATCACATCAATACAGTGAAAAACAGTCCACAAGGATTTTCCATATATGTTTGTGAAAAGTCCAACTTATTTGTGTGAAAAGCAATGTACCTAGAGGTTCCTGTGGATTGGTGATGATTTTTAGAATGCATCATCGTTAAAGAAAAATATTTGATGAGAGTCTCGAATGATCAAACCTTATGACAACGAAATTCCTCCTCTCTCCATCATCAACTAACCACTCTTTCAACAGCGAAGCCATCATCAAATTCGGCCTCCAAGTCAGCAAAACCCTTGACCAACTCAAACAAACTCACGCTCACTTACTCAGAACTCAAACCCATCAACACCATCACCTCCTGAGTCACCTCATAACCAGACTTCTCCAATTTCCAAGCAACAATCTCTGGTACGCCCGCCAAGTATTCGATCAAATCCCCGATTGTAAAAACCCGTTCCTCTGGACCTCCCTTATTCGTTCACATGCCCTCCATGCTCAATTTAGCTTATCCATCTCTCTCTACGCTAAAATGCACCAGGTGGGCGTACCCCCTACCGGGTTCACCTTCTCATCAGTTCTCAATGCCTGTGCTCGGATCCCAGCTATCCGAGAAGGTAAACAGACCCATACCCGAATTGTTGAATCTGGATTGCTTGATAACAAAGTTATTCAAACAGCACTTCTTGATATGTATGGGAAATGTGGACTCGCTGAAGATGCAAGATGTGTTTTCGATCAAATTGTCGATAGAGATGTTGTCGCTTGGACGGCAATGATTTCTGGATACACGAAGATCGGTATGATGGACGATGCACGAAAACTGTTTGATGTCATGGTTGAACACAATGTGGTTTCTTGGACTGCTATGGTTGCTGGGTATGCGAATTCAGGCGATGTCAAGCTAGCGAAGGAGCTGTTTGATCGAATGCCTGAGAAGAATTCTGTGACGTGGACGGCTATGATTGCTGGGTATGCTAAAGGTGGTGATGTTTTAAGGGCTAAAAAAGTGTTTGATGAAATACCTGTTAAGGATTCATCATCATGGGCAGTTATGATTGCGTGTTACTCGCAGAATGGGCATTCAAGTGAAGCAATTGAGATGTACAAGAGGATGAGAGAAGTGAATGTGAAGGCCAATGAGGTAGCGATGGTCGGAGTGACCTCCGCTTGCACGCAAATTGGAGATGCCAAGATGGCAAATTTGATAGCTGATCACATGGAGGAAGGGAACTGTGGTACGTAGTTCATAGTTTTTATTTGAGAATTAGGAATAATTCATGCAGAGTAATAGTGTTGGCTCCGTTGCTATGTTGATACGAACCAAACCCAATACACCAAAAGCATCTAGACACTAACAGTGCGGGACTTTATCTCTTTGGGGTCGTAATCACCTAAAGTTAATTTGAGATCGACCATAGATTTACACATTCAATTTTCTCATGTTTATCATCTATAATGTCCGATCTTTTATACTCTTAATTCCATCTTTAGATCGGTCGTTGGTGGTATCAAATGCTTTGATTCACATGCATGCAAAATGCGGGAGCATGAACAGGGCATGGAATGAATTCAATAGAATGCCTGAGAGAGATGTGATCTCTTATAGTGCATTGATCACTGCTCTGGCTGATCATGGTAGGGCACATGAAGCTTTGGAGATCTTCTCAATGATGCAGAAGAGTGGAATTGAACCAAATGAGGTTACATTCGTCGGCGTCCTTAGTGCGTGCAGCCATGCAGGACTAGTGGATGATGGGTGCAAATACTTCGAACTGATGACGATGACTTGTAAGATTGTTCCACAGACCGAGCATTATGCTTGCATGGTTGACCTACTTGGCCGAGCTGGGCAACTCAATGAGGCATACAAGCTCATTTTGGAAAATGTAGATGAACCAGACGCTGGAATATGGGGTGCTTTGTTAGGTGCTTGTCGGATTCACGAAAATGTTGAACTTGGTGAAATAGCAGCCCAACACCTCTTCGATATTGAGCCTGAGAATACAGGAAATTACGTGCTTTTGGCTAACATTTATGCTTCCATGAATAGATGGGATGATGCTACAGGGTGAGGAAGATGATGCAAGAGAGAGGAATGCCAAAGTCACCAGGGTACAGCTGGATTTGAAGGAAAATATCATGAATCTTATTAGAGATGCTCAGAATAAATGAAAATTAATACGCTGGGGCTTGTTTTGCATTTAATATAAACATAAGCGATATTGTTTTCTTGTCTTGGTGACATGTTTTATAGCAAAATTAACCAAAGAAGAAGAATGAGATATAGGAAGAATCAAAACTGTGAAACAAAAGCAAATTTACAAACCAATGATTATCGATTTTCTTGCAAAATCTTACATTACAGATTGTAGACTGATACACTAATACATTTTTTAATATAGGAATATATTTTCAAAAGAGAATGAGGTCTCAAGCAAACCTACCTTATACATGTAAGGGATCGGAAAATACATGAAAAGATACAGAACAAAACTCAAGTACAAAATTACAATTTTTTATTACCAAAAACTCTCCATTGAAGATCAAATCTTCAAAAATTGCCCTTCAAAACTCCTTGAATAGCTTACACTAACAGAATAGAAACCCAAAAATGTTGGTGGTTAACTCCATGAGAGATTTTTCCCATAAGAAAAGCACAAATACTTCTTTCGTTCCATAATGGCCAACAAATAGCAAGAAAGGTCAAATGCCAAAGAAATAATTGAAATCAATCAACGACCACGAAAGAGTATATGATCTAGGCATTCAAGAGCTTTACCAAGGAAACTAACAAAAAATACCTTCGGAAAACATTTGCAGAAACAGAAAAAATGAATAGAAATGGGATGAGAGAACGATGATTGAGAAAATAACATCCTAACACCACATCCATACGATCTTCCACAAGAGAGTAGAAATCAAAGATAGTTAATAAGATCAGTGACCAACTCAACCACCCAATTGGTGACATTTCTCTTGAATCATTCATCAAAAACAAATATTTCTCCCAAATCGAAGTCCTAAGAAATCTTCTCTCCAACTTCAACCATATTCTACACCAGTAAATTCTTTTTTGAAAAAAGGGAGTATATATTTGATAATTGTGATTTAAGAGGATAATCATCACGGTTTGAACCCCTCTGATCCTACCCTGCGATCCCCACCCCATCACCATGGGAAGGTTGGGGCAGGAGACATTGAAAGCTTAAGGGACTTGGTGCCTGCATATCAACTCATTTGTTTGCTTACAATGCAAAAATAATAATTAGTACTATAATCAAATAATCCTCAACTTCTAGTAGATATACTGCCTCCACTAATTATTGGGGCCAAAGTGCCAAAAGCAAAGGTGGTCCCATAAGAACATCAACAGAAACAACAGTTCAAAGGAATCTACAGTACAGTACAATAATGCTTTTTATTTAGAAACAAAACTTATTGTAGCATGTACAGTTACAGGTAGCCAGACCTTGTTTCAAGTACATTTCTTCCACTAGAACCAGCAAATTTGCCTGAGCTCGGATCAGGTGCAGCTTGTGCATGCTTCTCAGCAAGCTCTCTTACTCGTAATAAAATAGGTGCGGGGATGGGCATTGATGCGTGCTTCCTGGAGTTCCTCATCTGCATTTTTGTTTTACTTCAAAATAAGATTTAAGGGTAAAAAAGGAGGAAAGGAAGAACAAACACAAAAAAACAGTACTCAACATAACCAATTAGCTGATTTTTCTGTTGAGAAGAAATATTACTAAAATGAAGAGAAAATAGGAAACAAATAAATTAATTTTGGTCGCGTCTGCAGCCTCACTCCAGTTTTCGTACCAAAAGAAAGAATGCAAGAAAATAGGACACAAGAGAAAACACCATGATGAGCTCCACATCTTTCTCTACATTCTCAAAAGTACTTTTATTTCTTTCCTTCCAAACAGTCCCAACAAAAGCTACTGGGAAACAACCTTCAGAAACACTGCCCTAACCTACTGAAGGCTTTAATTCTCCTACATATAAGATTATTTAATGGAGATTCAAAAAAATATCCAAGACACCCCCAAAGGACTAAAAATATAGTTCCACAAGCAGCAAACAAAAGGAAGATATGATGGATAAACTACATCATTTAGCAAAAGACGAACATGAATGATGAACTCCGTCACTAATCAGATTATTAATCATAAGGATCTTATTGAGAACCATCCCATGAAAAAGGATGCTTTTGAGGGGGAGGGGCGTCTTACCCCAAATCACCTTGACCAGAAAAGGTGTATTACCCCAACTACTGATCTTACAAATACATGATTTTACCCAGATAGTTAATTGTTGAACCCACGACCTAGAAGTTGCTTTGCAGAGTGTCAAACCAACCGTGCTATGGGTCTAAAGCCCATTTAATACTCTTCTACCCTCACATCCACTAAAACACTATGATCCTGAAGAATAGCCAACAAGTGACCCTGGAGGTTCCATTTCTTCTACAAACCAACTCCACGAGAATTGATCACTATCAAACATGCATCCTTAGCATCTCAAGTTCTATACAAAGAAGAGAATGTAGTATTAGGGGGGAGGCTTCCCCACACCAAATATCCTTTCAAACTCTCTCTCCCCTTTAATCCTTTTCTTGATGTCAGTGAGTAGTTAAAAATGTGTTTCCAAAACTCCAGACTGGTAGGACAAAGGTGATTGAAAGCTGGCCCATTCCACAACCAGACAATCGTAGTTACTGTTATTTTCTTCCTCCATAGAGACGCTTAACTCCTCTCCAACACGCAGCAGTCATTTGCTCAGTGAAGCTTTATTAACCGCTCTGAACAACTAAAAAACCCTCAGACCCAAATTTCTCTTTATCATGGCATAGTTTCTCCCAACCAACTACATAATATTTGAACTCCTTTTTGTTCTATCTTCCAGACTTCTGGCAAGGCCCACTGGAAAAAATGTGTTCACTATAGTTCCAAAATGTGTTCAACTAACGTGAGCTTAGCTCCCTCGGATAGAAAACCTCTTTACCAGGTATTGAGTCTTCTCTCAAAGCGACGCACCACCGGACCCAAATAGTTTTCAAGCAGTAGAAAGCATCCAATGGCAAGCTAAAGCAAATCATAGATGAGATACCCACTTTCAACCCAAGGTCTCTGTCATTCTGCTCAAGCTATCCACGTCTCCAATACCATACACCTCACTCGCAGTGAGTTTGACAAGAAAGCCAGAGACTGCCTCAAAGCCACTAAGGACAACCTAGGAATCTAACATGCATAATCTAATCTCTAACAAAGAAAATGGTAGCATATGTTAATTGAAGATGAGAGATACTAAGATTGCCTCCACCAGCAGAGAAGCCTTTAAAGAACATACCCTCCACAATGTGAGTCAAACCACTTAAAATATGCCACCAAAATAAACAGAGAAAGTTGTATAAAATTATCTTGCCACCACCCTTCGGAACTCCTGAAAGTATCAATTGGCTCCCCCATTAACCAGTACAAAAAGTAAAAGTGAAGAAATGCTTCTCCTTATCCACAAGTCTCATTTCTACCAAATCTCATTCTCTCCATCACCTAGTCTAGAGAACTCCAGCTTCATGATCATAAACTTTCTCCACGTGGATATTACACAAAACTCATGTACTCATGCAACTCATCTTGGCATCTACACATCAAAACAACGTCCAAATATCTCTTCCTCTCACAAAGGCACTATGCAACGATCCAATAATCAAATCTTAAAACCTTTGTTAACCAGAACCTTGGCAATAATTTTCTTCACACCTCCTATCTTTTGAAGAAATTTATAAATAAAAAAATAAAAAGAGCGTAGAAGGTATTGTTGAGTTTAGTCCCACATTGGACACCCATTGCCTTGTCTCGGCATGTTAAGTTTACCCCCACATCGGACACCCATTGCCTTGCATCTCTCCTTATAAGCTCTTGGGCCTCTCCACTCATTGCCAATTGGTTGAGTTGGACCCCCAAACTTATCATGGTATTAGAGATGGGCTTCATCTGTTTCTAGATGTGTGGAAGCGTTTCCCTAGCTCTGCACGTGATGTCCCACGTGAGTGAGGGTGTTAGAACGATATAGTCTCACATCCCCCGTGGGAGCCCATTCTATACGGTATATAAGGAGAAGGCAACCCTTATCTCTTCACCATGGTTTTGAGATTGAGTTAGGCCCATGGACCTTAATATGATAAGTTTGGGGGTCCAACTCAAAACCAATTGACAAATGAGTGGAGAGGCCCAGGAGCTCACAAGTAGAGAGACAAAGCAATGAATGTCCGATGTATGACAAAACTCAACACGCCCCTCCACGTGTGGGCCGGATTGGGCCAAAGATATGAATTGGGTGACGTGGAGAAGAGAAAAGCCCGCTCTAACACCATATTAAGGTACATGGGCCTAACTCAACCTCAAAACCAAGGTCAAGCGGTGAGGGTCGCCTTCTCCTTATATACCGCACGAAATGGTCTCCACATGAGATGTGCAACTATATCATTCTAACAGGTACAACTGGAACTAAATCCAAATAAACCTATTCATGAAAATCCTCCTCCATCTCCATAATATCATTTTTGAAAGTGTACCAACTCCCAACACGCCTTATAGAAAGCCATAGTGTAAACATTCAGCTCAAAAGCTTTATCACCCCTCCTCTCCCTAATCACCTTGCAAGTAAGAAAATTCTTCCTTATAGTAATCAAGGATTCAGTCTTCTCGCCTTTGCTATGTTTGAAGAATAAAAAATTTGACTCCACGTAGAGTTGGTTTATGTCGAAAAGGCTTTGAATAACAATTGGGGGTAAAATATAATTATCTCCACCTAATGTATGTCTCCACAATAGTATTCCCCTCAAGAAACCAAGAGAGGTTATCACACCTCCTGAAATTGACAAGGTAATGGAAACAGTAATACATATAGCCTTCTTAAAGCCATTTGACCATACACTTTTTCTTGCAACATATTTCCACCAATCTAGTCAATTGAAGTATTCTTTCTTCAACTCAACATTCTTTTCTTCAACAAAGTTCCACCAATTTGCACAATTTAAACCTATATTAGCTGGATCAGTGATCCACTCAGTTTGAATTCGGTTTGCAGTCAGTTCTAATAAGAAAATTACAAACATAATAGAAATTTTTTTTTTTTTTTTTTTTGATAAGTAGACATAATAGAAGATTTTCTTCTCTTCCTTATATATGAAGAAGGAAGATGAGGAGGCATAATTGAATTTCTCAACAAAAAAAAGGGTGGTATCTTTACTATTTGCTTCACTGAACCCAATGAAAAAATTCAACAAACCGAAAGGGTTTGGTTCACACATTGGTTAGTATATGGTTCGTTGTATTCCACGAACCCAATATGTACCGTATCGCGAACTGGTTTCGGTCTAGTAGGAACAAATCTTGTAACACATTTAAAAAAAAAGACAAATTCAATGATGTGACGAACAATAACATATATCATTGACATCATTGAAAATCCTACACTACAATTCCACCAAAGGCATTGAAAACCGACCAAGACCCAGGTAACTAATCTAGAAGATGATTATCATCATCATCCAAGACTTATCCAACTAATTGGGTTCTACTACATGAATCTAATAATTGTCATTCTATTTAACAGCTAATGCATATACCTCCAAACTCATTACATCAACCCTGACCCTGACCTACTAGCATAGTGTTAAATTTTGACATATTTCACAAAATGTACTGAAATATGTCCATTTCCACAAGGTTTTGACATGAAACTTAACCGACAGTTTTTTCATGTAAATATTTCGGTGGAAATCACTGTTCATTTTGCAAAATATTTCCATGAATGGTGAATTTCAACATAAAATATTCAAATTTTAGATATAAAAATGCAGTATTTCGGTGGAAATATTATGACAAAATATTAAACTTCGACTGATATATTCACATCAGCATGCACATACGATCATTTTCGAATTAGTTAGACGAATTAGGAAATTATTCATACATATTTAAAAGATAAAATGTATGATTAGAATATCCTTACTATTATAATGAGAGAAGGCTGAGTTGAAAAGTCGATAGTTCCAAAATATAGATTCCAAAAATGCCCCCATCTTAACATACAAAGTTAGTATATTTAAGGCTATTTTAGTAAAAACAAATAATGTTGATATGTAAAGTCAAAAAGTGGTAAATGCTCCCACTACCCTAAAATCACATTGCATATTTAATGAGATTACAAAAAGAGGTAAGATCTACTAGAGCGTCCACTATCTATAGACTACAAACATAGTCTACATGGCAAGCTTTTATAAGTGTTTAAAACACATAGGGCTCCTAAACAAGTCGTGCATGCAACCCTATGTGTTTTAACTCAAAACAAAAGGTGCCACTTAACAACCAACACCAATTTGGATAACTATTGTTACAAAAAATCTTTACTATTATGCAATTTTCAAAAATAGAAAAACGTATCACTCGACCTTAAAATCACATTGCATATTTAATGAGATTACAAAAAGAGGTAAGATCTACTAGAGTGGTCAGTATCTATAGAATACAAACATGGTCTATGTGGCAAGCTTTTATTAGTGTTTAAAACACATAGAGCTCCTAAACAAGTCGTGGATGCAACCCTGTGTGTTTTAAATTCAAACAAAAGGTGCCACATAGACAACCAACTCCAATTTGGATAACTATTGTTACAACAAATCCTTACTATTATGCAATTTTCAAAAATAGAAAAACGTATCACACGTCCCCAAATCATGTTGGTTTAAATTAAGAAAAGATTATTTTTTAAATGCATTCTTAAAATGTCTTATTAATATCTTTAAGGCAAAAATAAAATATAAAAAAAACTCTTCAACTACCCAACTTTACGTCCCTATTGAAACCCTAAAGAATCAAATTTTATTCTCCAGCGTCTTCTTCTTCTTCTTCTCTATCAAAGCTGAAACTCCAAGCTTCAATTTACTTCCTTTTCTTACTATTAAAATTTAATTTCTCCATTGCTCTCACTTAAATATATTAGAGACCCTAAGAAATAACGATTAATTTATGTTTTTCATTGGTCATTCTGCAATATAAAAAATAATAATTTTTTTTTTATGAATTTCGCAGGCACTGTGTTCTATAAATCCTGAAATAATCAGATTAACGTATGGATTTAAGGAATAAATTAATATATTTTTCCATTATTCTTATTTAAATATATTTTAAAATATCACTTCAATATATTAGAGACCCTTAGAAATAACAATTAATTTATGTTTTTCATTGGTCATCCTCCAATAAATTTTATTTCTTTTTGATGAATTTTGCAGGCATTGTGTTCTATAAATCCTGAAATAATCAGATCAAGGTATGGATTTAAGGAAGACATTAATATATTTTCCATTGTTCTTATTTAAATATATTTTAAAATAATATTTTAAATTTTTAGGGTTCATGAGAAGTTGAAAGGGATCGATTGTGGTTTCTCAATAGACCTTAAATGAAATCAGGACTAAGGTATGTTCTTAGATATATTTTAAATGGTAAAAAATCTGAAATTTATTATTTATTTATTGGTTATGTTCCTTTAATGGATTTTGCTCTAACTACAACAAATTAAAGTTTGTGATAGGTTCATTCTCATGTGTAATCACTACAAATTTTTGGATATATTTGTTTTATTATTGCTTTAATCATTTTTTTTTCTAACTACACCATTTTCAAATTTGTGATTGATTCATACTCATATGTAGCAGGTGGCTTCACAACAATATTCAATTAATAATCGGAATTTTTAATATGAGTTAAACATCATCAGTGAATACATGATTCAAAAGCTATTGAATAGACAAATACAAGTATGAGTAGCACATGTACAAACATTATAAATTTTGTAGAGTACAAGAATTTTATTATTTTGGTATGTCTTAAAATTGTATTAATTACAGTCTTTTAATTGCCCCTGATAAGGACATCAAAAATTTAGTTCATAATGACCTAATTCCCTTTTTTTTAGTTTTACTCATGTGCGTTGCACGGGCAATCCACTAGTTTGTAGTTAATGTGACAGTATTTTTTTTGAAAAGTATAATATATTGATCAGAAAGGGAAGACAAGAAACAAAGAGGCCGAGAAAGCCTCAAGGAAGAGCAAGAAAGAAAAAAACAACATTAATAATTACAAAGGGAGTGCCATCTAAAAACAAAATCGTCAAATGTAGTTCCCGCGAACTCTATGTTCTGCTTTGACCAAAGGTATAACAAACCCACGATCTCCAAGAAACTTGTATGAGAGCTACTACTCTTATTATTGAACACTCTGTTGTTTCTCTCATTCCAAATCCCCTAAGCGATAGCCGAGGGAAGCAAAGCCCATAGAATCTTTTTCCTGGTGTGGAAAGCGTTACTGGTCCATTCTATTAACAACGAGGAGAACTTTCGAGGAAGGACCCAGTTAAAACGGAAAAGACCAAGAAAAGTCGACCAGATATTATACGAAAAAGAGCAATGGATTAATAAATGATCAACAGATTCCCCATCACTCATGCAAAGGAGACAACAATTGTAATGTGACAGTATTATTCTCGTTTTCCTAAAGCATATAGTTGTTTTAGATGTTAGAAAGATATTTAAACTAATGTGTAGTGACACGCTACTGATCTTCATTTTCAAAATCCATATTATTGTTTATTGTAGTTTGATGGCTTATGAGTGTGTTTTCTTGTTTGTTTTATCATTTCCTACACTTTTAATGAAAATTTCCTCAGCATTTCCATCATTTCATTGAATTGAATTGATTTCACACATGTTGAAATATTTTCATTTCCAAGGTGACCAAAATAGAAATTGAAATCAAAATCTAATACCTTTAGTACTAGTAATATGCATATCAATAGAGATTTTTAAGGATTAAAACACCTAGCAAGAAATTGAATTTCTTTTATTTTTGTGTAAGACTTTGATATATATGGGATGTTCACAAATTCAGGTGTAGTAATGAATAAAATATTTATGCGGTTGTCCAATGTGTCTCCTCAACCATGAGAATCAGGGTATTGATAACTTTGGGGGTCCAACTCAGAACCAATTGGCAATGAGTGGAGAGGCTCAGGAGCTTATAAGTAGAGAGACAAGGCAATTTGTGTCCGATGTCGGACTACACTCAACACGCCCCCGCACGTGTGGGCCAGACTGGGCCAAAGCACGTGGAGATATGAACTAGGTGGCGTGGAGGAAAGAAAGGCCCGCTCTGATACCATGATAAATTTGGGGGTCCAACTCAGAACCAATTGGCAATGAGTGGAGAGGCCCAAGAGCTTACAAGGAGAGAGACAAGGCAATTTGTGTCCGATGTGGGGATAAACTCAATAGGTACCACCTTCTTCTACATTGCCTTTTTGCTGTCCAGGTTTGGGATCATTTCTTTGGGCTGTTCGGCATCGTTGGGTGCATCCCAGCCACAGTGAGGCACCTCTGAACGATGGCTTATGCAAGGTAATGCTTTAACAGGAACTAAGACACTGCTATGGAGTTCTTGCCTTCCACAATCTGTTGGGCATTTGGAAAGAAAGTAATAGGAGAGTGTTTGAAGCTAAATCGTCGGATATTCAAGCGGTAATCTTGTCAGTATTGGGTCCTTTCTTCTATTGGTCCAAAGCTTTTGATCTTGACGATTTTGTAGTTAAGTGGGATCAGGTTTGTAATCTCCAATTACATTAACCACTTTGTAATCGGTTGTTGTTTTGTTGGTCACCTTGCCCGACCTTTCTTTTTTACTTAAAAAATTTTTGGCTTATAAAATATATATATATATATATATGCCATGTTATTTCAATGCAGATGCCTTATTTCCAATTCAATTCTTTGCCACATTCAGGTAGAATACACCAAATGCAAAACAAAATTAAAATACCCAACAAAGACATGTTATCTTTTAAAAGACTTAACTAGTAACAAGCTCTCCTCTTGTCCAATAAAAAAATCTAAAAGCTCACTATCTTCATTATGCCTACTCATTCCATGGCCTAAGTGAAGCATTGAAAAACAAACAAGCAAGGACACTCACCCCCATGTCCATTGGTGCTTGTGCAAAGCTAGCTCTCAGCAGATTCCTCCACTTATCCTACAAAATTCACTGTCTGTTATTAACATTGACTTTATAACCTTCAAAAGCAATTACCTAGCCTTTCGTATTAATCTTCCGCGATATCTATGCACGATTGTCAAAGGACTAGGAGTTGATTTCACAAATCAAAGTTTCAACACTCAATTTTTGGCACATATACCTTGAGATCAACAGAGGTGCGGTAAGCATAGGATGCGAAGGCAACCCGCTTAATCTCAGACCACCTTCCAGCTCCATACCTAGACACCCCCTCAACTAGCTTGATAACCTCACAAAGAGTCCATGCTCGATGATGCTTCCTTCTAGTCCCACCTTTTGCCGTTGGAACAGTTGTTACATTACTATCTGAATTATCTCCAGACAAAGCTTGATTATCCGGCTCCACACATTGCTGCTGCTCACCCATGCAAGTTACTACATTCCACTTCTCCTTTTCTGTTTCAGCAACCACCTGTAAAGGAAAAGAACTCCATTAGAGCCCATTGAGTGCAATCAGATTCTAAATTTAATACACTATATATTGGGACCACTACATATTGCATCTTTTTAGAGCTGTCAATACATGGGGATAGATGCATAAATTATCTAGGAACATTGTTGATTGTCCAATGGTGTTTGTGCTCAACTTGAATGGTCATCACACTTCCCAAAAAAGTACCAAATGTGAACTCTGGTACTCAGAAACATGAGATGGAATGGTGACCAAGATTAGACTAACCAATGAGGAGAAGATTTAGCTCTTTCAGTAAAATAGGATATTCATCATTGAATAGCTAGACAATTCAAGATACACACAACAAAGTGGGGTGTCAAGACTCAAGCAATTATGAAGGGATTGAGAGAATATGGAACCATAGAATAGACATGCCCATCCACCAACTGGCATAAATTCCAACAGAGAAGCAATACGAGAAAAATATAAATTAATTAGTCTCAGTTCCCTCATTCCATGTAAAATGCAAAATTCCATACACTCATAGCCAGAATGTCCCTACAGTTGCAGTAGAACTTTTCCCAAAAAAGCCCTTTCAATTGGTGAGTTATACGTTGAAAATAAACAGAAGTATATTCATAGCTGCTAGAAATTTATCTTACCAACTGTTGAAATCCTTCAGGAGCGAGTCTAGCTTTCCAATTTTTGCCTCTAATTTCACTGTCTGGTCTAGAAACACGAACGCCAAGAGCTTTCTTGACAAGTTTGGCTGCCATGCCCATGCCACCGGGATGGTATTTCTGCCAGTTCCAAAATAGGGAACGTTTTAGTTTATCAATCGATTCCTTTTACATATCAAAAGATGGATTTTGTTAATGTGTGAGCAATAAATATACTTATGGAAATTGGAATCTGAGGGTATTTTGGTTATATAAAAAAAAATCAAGGTCATTTTCGGTACAAAATCCAATTTCCAAAGTGTATTTATTGCACTTTAACGTGTGCCCTAAGGGCACATATTAACAAGACCCTCAAAAGATAAAGTAAATTTGTATTAGCATACTAGATGTCCAGAAATAAATCTTCCACCACCAATTATTTTCTTAAATAAATAGAGATTTTATTCAAGAAAACAAAAATATTGCAAATTAGCCTATAAGAGAGAAGTTCAGCTGACTCGCAACAGGGGAGTAAAAGGAGAAGAGGAAAGGGTAAAAAAAGGTACAAGAGGTCCTTTCATCACTAACTCCCCATCTAACTACAAACTTCAATGAAAACAGTGTGAATCCAGTTACACTATAAGCCAAGTTTATGCGGTGGACCTTCACTCACACTCCTTTGAAATGAATATTAGCATGAAGAGTTACATGGATTATAATAGCATTAATTTTGATTAACAGATATTTTTTCGCTAAAAAAGCAGCTACTACAAACAGGATAACCCAAACTAACGTCAAATATAAAAAGCTCAGTAGATGATGATTGCACATACCATAAGGGCCATAAAATTTTTCCTAGGGCGACTTCTTCGCACCCTAGAAACAAACGGGACCTGAACACCAGATCCTCCGAGAGAATCCTGTCTTGTGACCAGAGCAATACCATCAGAACCAACGTTATTAGAAGGCCTGACACGCGACTTTGGAGAGGACTGACCTTGGCCAGAATTGTTAGCAGATGACACCAACCTCCCACTGCATTCCCTGGCGTCAGATTCTGAAAGTTCTTCAATATATCGCTTTGTGGGCTTTCGAACTCTTTTTGCTGCTGTCTCTTCTGTGTGAAGATCTTCACTTTTACGTTCATATTCTGCTTTAGTCTTTCTCAAGCTTTTTCCAGCTACCACATGGCGATCTCCCATTTGGTTAGTGGGGCTGGTTGGTGAGTCTTTGCAGCCATCATTCATTGTTTCATTGATTTGACCGGCAATCTTACTGCTTCCCATCTTAAAGTGAGTCTCTCTCTCTTTCTTCGTAACCAAAACATTATCTTTAATTATAAAACTTGTGGTTGAAACATCGCACGAATTAGTAAGCCCCATTGTGATCCTCCTTTTAAGCCACAACTTGTCCTTGACTGAAGTTTCTCGCCCAAATGTCGCTTTGAAAGTCTCGTGAAGTTCTTTTATTGATAGCTTATCCAAACATATTTCCCCCTTTATCTTAGAAAAATCGGGCATGGAACTGCTGCAAGAAGCAGTAGTTGAAGACCCACTAATTACAAGTCCATCTGTAGGTTTAAAGCATGTCTCACCACTACCCAATTGATTAGTACAGCTTTCACTTATTCGGGGTGAGAGTGAAGGAACGGTTTCCTGCAAAGAATTTTCAGTTTGGAGCTTAGATTCGCCAGCTGGAGATTGAGCATGCCGATCAGAATGCTGGTTGTCTACATTCATGTAATCAGAAGAATGATCAGGAGATCCACTTGATAAGCGGAGCCTCTCTTCCTGCTTAACCTTTTGCAACATCACCCCGATATACTACAAGAGAGTTTAAATAGCATGATTTCAGAAAGATATAAAATATATTGGAAATTAAAAAATAAATAAATCCAAACGTACAAAATGAAGAAATGTGAAAGTAAGATTGAAAATCTACAGCTTAATGAATGGGCTATATACTGAACAAAGGAAATCAAAACATAGACCACACTGAGGCAGTGTGATCATGCACCGCCTCAGAAGATATCATAAAGGGAGTTGCTTCTCTTGGTTCTCTGGCAATAAACATGCAGAATGTGGGGGGAATGGATTCTTGGGTTGGAATTTGATTCATCATCATCATCATTAAAGCCCTATCTCAAAAATTTGGGAGAATTCTTAATAGACTTTGGTCAGTCCTTCAAATCAAGATTATTCAAGATTATTTAAGAAAATAAAAGAATTATATTCCGAATATTTAACAAGAGTTCTAGATCAACTTTGGTCAGTTTTTCAAAGCAAGATTCTGCAAGATAAACTCAAATGTTTTATGTAGTTGGTCTGCGGCTTGGGACGGCATCCTCACCATGGACAGATTGATTTGAAGGGGCTTTTGCTCTAAGAACTTTTGCGTTATGTGTAAAAGGGATGGGGAATCAGCTAGTCATCTTTTATTACATTGTGCATGGGCTTCAGAGATATGGAACTACTTCTGGGGTTTATTTGGTGTTGGGGGTTGCCTCCCTCGTTCAGTGAAGTCCCTTTTCGAATTTGGCCAAGCATGGAACTAATTTTGTAGCTCATCATCCCATCCGCAGTTTGTTGGGGGTGTGGAAAGAAAGAAATCGCCAAGTTTTTGACAGGTTAGAAGTATCCTTAAGAGGACATTTTTGAATCCATTAAAGGTTTTCTCTTTTCTTGGTGTAAAATTTTTGCAGAGTAAAGGAGCCTTCTTTGAAGACTTCGTGGGGAGACGGGATTGGGTATGTAGATTGTCCTAGACATTTGGGCTGGTCCATTTCCTCTCTTTTGTACTCTTTTGGTTGATCTCCTCGACCACATTTAATATAAGTTGCATTTACCTATCAAAAATATATATATACCAGCTGCTTACAGTTGAAAAATACATACACAATTAATTACTGAATAAGGAACACCATCATACAAGTTACTTGGCACATGTCAGAATGAATTTAAAAGTAAATAATGGCCATAAGAACATGTTGACATATCAGAAGTTACTCTCCATGCGCAAAGGGCAAAGGCAAAAATAATTGAATTAAAATGCCAATTAAGAATGGTCAATGCTATATATTTGTCATTGATAATCAGCATTAGTTTTATAATCCCATGAACATAGTTGACCAAAAGAATAGCTAACGACCATAATTGACAACTTATAAACTTATAATACAACAATAATATAAAATAATAAGATGCATGGAAACTGGAAAGCAAAGAAGAACTTCAGTGAGCACCTCAAGGCGAGCATTTAACTTTTCTTCTTCCGCTTCTGTATTCTCAGATTGTGAAAACCCTGGCATATATAGCTTATTAAGATGTGGACATTTATGTACAAACAGGCACTCAAGATGGCAGAGAAAAACATTTCAGAATCAACTAGAAGCAGAAGTAATAAGAAAATCTCTAAATGGAAGAAGATATTCTCCATAAAATTTAAATCTTGAAACATTAATAATGGGAAAGCTACCTAAGTGGGCAACTTGGTTTTCTATTACTACTATAATGGCAACTCAATAGGTATCAAGTCGATTGCACCTTAACCCTATCTTTGCAAAAATACCCTAAATTATATTTACCTGCCGTATACATTGAATTGCGTATTAAACATCTGTTATTCAAAATAAATGGTCCATAACCAGGCACATCCCTAAGCCAACAAATCAGTCCCCACCACCACCCCAACAAATCTGAGACTCCACAACTCAATCCCCCACCCTAAGTTCTCCCCATAATCATCCATCCTCTCAACCTTAACCTTCCACAGTACACATGTGCCATCCCGTAGTTGCAAATCAAATAAAAATAAATGATCATAGTGCTCCAAGTCAATAAACAATATAGCCTTCAGTCACTAGGAAAAATTAAGACAGTCAAACAGCATATAAAACACATCCACAAAAACATAAAAACTAGATATACAAGCATGAAAGGCAACCTTCTGAACCCTCAAAATTAGCCTTCATAAAGGAAACCTTTTCATTTGATATGCATCCTTCAATCTGCCTGGTATCTGCAACTAAAGGCCGTTCATTCTTGTCATCTTCAAGCAATTCCTCAACCTCCATAACTTCATCATCGGTAGCAGGCACTAGTCTCCCATCGCCTTCAACCTAAAAAAAAGGCAATGAAGAAACCATTGTGAATTGCAGAGGAAAAACACTATTACAAGTGCCTATATACGGCAAAACATACATCATAAAAAAATGAGAAACAACTGGGAAAAAAAGAAATCTCAGTATTCCATCGACTACTTCGGTTGCATTCTTCATTTGTATGTTCTTCGTGTTGGAACTTTTTATCAAATTAAAAAAAGATTGAACACCAAATTTTCCAAATAGTCTTACCTTTATAGATTTAACAGTGAAAGCAGGGTATTGATCCTAGGGTTGAGGTTTTACCAAACCCAAACTACAAGTCTATTACAGATTGGGAGGTAAATGATACATCATTGATGTACTGATTACAGATTGGGCAAGAAAAGGAAATAATTACACCATGACACTAAACAACCAAAACCAAAATATGTAAATTCATATCTATAAAATCTGCAAATTCATCTACCACACAGTTTACTTCTTCATGAATATGTGAAATTCTTTACTTGGAGAACATTATTCACTTCCTCGTCGCTTAGAAGGTGTGCTTGCCCCATTTTGCTCATATCAGGGAAATTAACACCACAACATGAGAAGATATACCTCAAGCAATCTTCTTTCCTTACTTGAGTATGCCTAATCTAAATTTTACTCCAGGGCCATCTCCCGTAGGTCACACCATTCAAACAAATTAGTGGTTGATCAGTTCTAGAGTTAAACCAATGCATTGTCCGCTACAGTTTTCTTCTCACCACCTATTGCTAAGACTTATCCACCTTTCATATCTGTTAAATAAGGCTTTGTCTTGAATTTGCAGCTGGGACTCGTTAGGGTATCAAACCATGCCAGTTACAATGTAAGTCAGCCATACAAAATTCAACAAGAAAATTTGTTAAATGTTCCAACCAAATCAACCCATATCAATTTTGCCTTCACTCTTAACAGATTTCACCTGATGCTACTTCATTAATTACACCAGCCAAAACAAAACGGCATAAACCCCCACGACTCTTGTGAAATAGTGACCTCTTTGACTTATTAAGATCCTACATTCAAATTTCCTTGACTTACCAAAACCCTGTCTTTAAACTTCTTCAACTTAGTAAAAGTGTAAAATACTCCTCTAATCATTGACTTAACGTTGTAGCCATTGATCCTGTTAGGAACAGGCTTAGACAGTTGCAGCAGCCCAAAAAAAAAAAGTTTTGCAGCAGGAAACATTATTTCCCACCAAAGAAAAAGCAAAATATTTTATCAAAGGGCTTAATAGTCCCAATTTAGATTGCATTATAAACAATATTTGATCATCTTTCCAATGAAAGAAACATTGTGCATAGGGGTGCATATCAGCACATTTTATGTCAGATACAGGTGAAGCATCCTGTGGTTCTCAGCTATATGTAATACCTCAATGTGTTCACATCCAAAGACAACACTCAAAATGATGCACTTTTGTTTCACAATCAGTATTTCTCGCATTCTCTCCTAATATTTTCTTCTAGCTGTAAACTATTTACGTAAAGAACACACTGTCCAAAAGCAATCTCCTTGACCTAAAATCTTAAAGGCAGCAAGTCTAATTTCTCAAGGAACTTAAGAACCCAACAAAATTCATGTGAAGGGAGTAAAAGTGATGTTTTGCATGTTATTTCTATATCATTCCGCTCTAGCAAGCAGATTCTTTGACTATGCTTAGCCCTATAATGATGCTTTTTTTTTTTTTGTCTTTTTCCTTTCATGATCATTATAAGAGTGATACGGGGTTGATGCAAGACAGTGAGGGAAGATGAATACGGGGATAGGAAATCCGATTTGGGATTTGGATTAAGGATTTGGACTTCGATGGGGTTAAAGGTTAGGGTAAACCCAAAAGGATTTGGGTTGCAATTACAACATTTTGCAATTATGGTCAGGGATTTAGGTTTATAGGATTAAGGATAGAGGTTTGTAGGTCAAGGATTAAGGGTTGAGTTCAAGACAATCAAGAATTCAAGATTTCTTGAAAATCAAGAAATAGAGTTTTATGGTTCCTGATGGGGTTGGAGGATTCTTGATGGTTTAGGAGGATTTGATGGTTTCTTGTGGACTAAGAAGGGTTTGGATGGGTTGATTTCACAGATAAACCAAAAAAAATGTAGAAAAAGATAGTAGATTTAGGGCATCACCACATTGATTTTTATCCCTAGTTCATAGTATTAACACTCACAAACACTAACAAATAACCAATTTGGCACCTTGACCTAGAAAGTATTTTATCCTAGGCTCCCAGAATGAAGTATAACCAACCACATTAATCGATATTTGAAAGAGATGGGATAAATTTTAGATGTTGTTTCATATTTCTCAAGTCCACACTTTAGCGAGTTCTTCATTTACAGTTGTATTTGCGAAGCAGAACAAAAGTGAATCTTTCTTAGTTTTCTTTGTCAAGTTCAAAGCAGAATTTCAAATCTATTTCTAAACAACAACAACATATATATATAGCAAGAAAAGCTACCCGAACAAGTTTGTAAACAACAGGATTGGCAATCGTCTTCGGTGAAGATGGAGAAGAACTATTTCTTGCATCTGAACTCTCCCCGACTCGCTGTTCATCATTTTCCTCTACTCTGGCCAGTGTTTCCATAGAAAATTCACCGCATACAACTCAAGTCGACTCTGAAAAAGTAAATTTTTTTTATCTTAGGAAATTAAAAAAAATTAAAAACAACAAATTTCATGTATTTCGCGCCAAAAATATATTTTTAAAAGGTTGTTTTTTGTGAGGAAAATAATATCGAACCAAACAAGCCCTAAGACATCAAACATGCGTAAGAGTAGCTATTATCATCAAAAAAAATTTAAACCCTAATTTTCCTACTTTACACTATCCACAACTAAATCACTCTAAATACTTCAACTTTGAGTTCAATAATCTCAAAAACTAAAATTTCTCCAAATTCGAATTTAAATAAGTAAAAGAAAAAAAAAAAGATTGGGAGAGAAATAGAGATCAAACGCTCGATTAAACTCACCATAGGTCTAAAACAAATCAGCAATTCAATCCACCATTCAACACTTTTTCCAATAGAAGTAGATCAGAGACTGAAGAACGAAATTAACTGGAAAAAGAACAGTCCCGAACCGAATTCTCTGCTTTAAAAAAAAAAAAAAAAAAAACGGTGGAATCGAATCGAAAAGAAATGATTCGAAGCAAATAAGTCGATCGAAAACGACAATTTCAAGATCTTGGGAGTGTAATTGAACCAGAATTTTCAAGTTTTCAAATGGAGAGCGACAGAGAAACTTCTCGAAGTAAAGAAAATGAGGGAAAGGTACCCAAAAAATGAACTTTTTAATCTCCCTCTACTGGACTCAAGCCTCAAGTATTGCTTGCTATGATACAGTCCGGACGCGAAATATTCTGTGAAGTGGATTTGAAATGTGATTGTGAAGTCCGGAAAAAATTTTCCCCGTGTGGCTTTCTTGCCAGAAAGGAAAATGCTAAAGTGACATTCAAATTGACATTGATTCACACATTTGAGACGTGGATGTGTACAGATCCATAGATGCTTTTCATCAAGATACGAGTGTAAAAAAATCTATGATTCTGTGTGAGCCTCTACGTCAGCAATGTGTAAATCGATGTTGCTTTTAATGTACCTTGAGCACGTAAAGCTGTCTAAAAATGGGTCGTAGACTAGTAGCTTAGTGGAGTGAAGAATCCATATTCGGGCAAGAGTCAGACTAGCCTTACTAAGATAGTGAGAAAAAGAGGCCTTATTAAGCCTCATCCATTGTTTAAAAAAGGCCTTGAGATTTGTAAAACAAGTAATCAAGATTTGCAACAAATCTTGAGGTCTTGTTTTACGCATCTCAAGGTCTTTTTGATAGGGTGCAACTTGGTTCAATTTGGTTCGATTTGAGGTCAAATTGGAAACGAACTAACATAGGTCGGTTCCAGTAAATAAGAACCAGAACTAAACCAAATTCCATTGGAATCAAATCAACTCAAATCGAACTAAAATCGATTTAGTTTGATTCAGTTCTACGAATTGCTAATATTCTATAAACTGTAAGTAATTTTTTTTAATGAAAAAATAAACATAAAATTTCATACAATAATTACTAATCTATTCATAAAAAGTCATTAGTTTATCTACGAAAAATACTAATCTATGTCCTAATTTCTAAAATAATTCATAATAATTATTATTTACATATATATTTATTTAATGTATAGGGGTTCGATTCTTGGTTGGGTTCGGTTTTGTACAAGCTTGATCCGAGAACCAAACAAAATTGATCGGTTCTTCATTTTCCTAACTTGGAACCGAATCGCAACTTGTTTCAAACCACCCCAAAGCTATCGATTTGGTTCAATTCTCGATTTAAACCGAACTAAGTTGCATCCCTACTTTTTGATGGTGGATGAGGCTTAGTAAAGCCTTTTCCTCACTATTTTATTAAGGAAAGGATTTTTCTTCGAGAAATGTATAGGATCAAGAGCCAAGATTTTCTTGTAGTAGGGGTAAACTATAGTTAATGAAACAATTAAAGAGCTTGAAGATGAATGGTTCTAGAGAAAAATTTAGAGCTTTTTAGTTTGAAGTTGAAGAAAATGATATTTAGGTCATTTTCAATTAGTCTATGAGAAAAGGCCAAGTCAGGAGACAATGTAATATTCAAAAACTCCAAGGGGAAGGGGGCAAAAGCTCGAGGCAAGTGAGAGGGTAGGGGCAAATGAGACATGTAATCAGTTGAAAATGCATGGTATCTCAAAATTGTGTGGTGGCATTTGCCCCCATTGTATCCTTACTAGCTCCGCCCTTGGGAATGCAAATTTTCTGGCTAACCCCTTGAAATTTTAGAATTATCTAAAGATAGTGTATGATTTTCACTACGATGACAAAACTCCAAACCTAAGTCCACTTTCATTGACTAGGAGAAGAACATGAGTGTCACATGTGCATTTCTAGATCTTGTGTTTACAAACAGGATTATCCATTTTTTTTAAGGAAAAATTACTTAAAGGGCCTTGGCGAAGGGATTTCTTTTTAATTAGTCCATGAGTTTTGCACAGTAACTTGATAGAACATTTAGTAAACTTTTTATTTCTTAATGGTCCTTTATTATTGGTATACTCCCCATTTTTTATTTATTGTTAAGTTCACCTCTTTTTATTTATCGTCGAACTCGACACTTTCTTTATTTATTATCAAGTTCATAACTTTTATTGTCAAACTCACCACTATTTATTGTTGAGTACAACATTTTTTTATTTATTGTTGAACTTGTTTTTTATTTATTTATTGTTGAACTCGACAATACATAAAATGGTGAACTCTGGCAAAATCCACCTATTTTTTATTTTCGAAATTTTTTCGATTAAAATACATGGAAAGATCGACTAAAAATTTGAGACAACAACTTATTTAGATGATTTCAACCCAAAAGAACCATTCTTAGTCAAATTTCGTCCAAAAACTAAGAAAAAAATGTAAAAGAATTCTAATTTTTACATACATCTTCAAAATATTTGAAAAAATTATTGAAAATGGCATTTCTTCCTTAAATCCTTTCCGATGGAATGCAGTATCTGAAAATTGATTGGGATACCAAAAATCCAATTTTTTTTATTATGAAAACGATGACTTCAAGCAGTTAGGGCATTCAATCGTGAGAAAATGTGAGTCAGGTTACTTGTACCCTTAACCTGGATTGAAATCAGGTTGAGATATTCTAACCCAAGCTCACCCATCAATCAGGTTGAGTTCATGCTAGCACGACCATGTTGCAGCCTATGCACATGTAACAAAATAGTTTATGAACCCCATTCTAGATATTTATCACGATTGAAATATTGAAATTGCCCTAATCATTTAAACTTGTTATTTTCGTCTAAGAAATTTAGATTTTTAACATCCCAATTGAGTTTTGGAGACTCCATTATGATGAAAAAGGATTTTTAGAAAGAAGAAGTCATTTTTAGAGAGAAAGGGGGTTAAAGCATTTTGAAGATTTATATAAAAAAAATTAGGATTTTTCAATTGTTTTGCTGGATTTTTCGATGAAAATCGATTAAGGATGGTTTTTTTGGTTTAAAATCATTTACACAAGTCGTTATGTCAAGTTTTAAGTCGATCTTTTTATTTTTGAGTTCAATATTTTTATTGTCGATGGCAACATTTTTCTTTAAGTATTGTCGACTTCAATAATAATTTTTTTTAAATATCGACCTCAGCAATAAAAATATTGAACTCAAAAAATAAAATTTCTCAACCTCAGAGCTATAAAACCCACCCATTTTCATTTTTTCGAGTTTTTCCAATTAAAATGTGTGGAAAGATTGACTTAAAATTTGACATAACAACTTGTGTAAATGATTTCAACTCAAAAGAACCATCCTTTGTTGATTTTCATCAAAAAAGAAACAAAACAATTGAAAAATCCTAATTTTTTACATACGTCTTTAAAATACTTAAAAACGACTTCTTCTTCCTTCTCAAATCCTTTTCATTGGAATGTAGTCTCCAAATCTCGATCGGGATGCCAAAGATCCAATTTTTTTGGAAAAAAATTGACGAGTTTGAATGGTTAGGACAATTTCAATATTTCAATCATGAGAAATTGTTTAGGAGGCTGTTTTGAAAAAAAAAATGGATTTACTACATGGACTATTTTGATTAGCTAAAAAAGTTAAGGATTAAATTCAATGAAAAGTCAAACACGAGGATTATTACATAATTTTCCCATGATTTTAACCAACAGTTCCATAGATAAATACTTGGTAGATCGTTGGGAGTTTTCAAACTAGTGATGCAGCCCTCTTGACCTTGGTATTCTACTAGAGACTATTTAAAATGATCAAAATACCCTTATTTTCAAACTCTTTCCAAAAGCTTTTGATTTAGGGAAAACAAAATATCCATCATCTTCAACAAGATCTTCAACCCTTGATTTATTTGGTAAGTCAATTTATTTTCATCTCATTAATTTAGAAAGTGAAAGAGTTTAGAAAATTGAGTAACTAATTGTCTTTCCATTGAAACCACATGTTCAAATTTTATTTTATTTTTGACGAAGATAAGGGTGTTTTGGTCATTTTATTAATTTATCATAGAATTTGACAGTCAAGGGTATTTCAAATATCCACCAAAATCAAAAGGGGCATATCTAAATTATGCAAACAATTTATATCCCTTTATCTAACCAACACCATCAATCTGACATGGCATTACATGAGACCAATTTCATGAACTTTATTTAGATAACCTTATCCCCCAATAATAGGTAGAGAGCCATCCACCTAAGACAAAAGGAGATGACATGGCATCTGAAATCTGAAATCTCCACCTCTCACTCCATCCTCTTCATTATCTCTTTCTATCTAAGCCTCCTCTCCCTACTATCATCACAACAACAAGAAGAAATCCTCACAAACATCAATAGAAATCACAACTTCTTTGTTGGAAGTAAGACATAGTGCAATGGCAACCACTTCAGCAGTTTCAATGGCAATGCCATTAACTTCTTCAACCCATAAGAGGGTATCGGCGAGCTCGGTCGCCTTCTTTAACCCATTGCCAATGAAGCCATCAAAGGCAATTGCACCGACTTTATCGAAATCCAATGCAAGGTTCCAAGTTCGGGCATCGTTGAAGGAGAAGGCGGTCACGGGATTGACGGCAGCGGCTTTGACGGCTTCGTTGGTGATCCCGGATGTGGCCGAGGCCGCGGTGTCACCATCTCTTAAGAACTTCTTGCTTAGTATTGTAGCTGGAGGAGTTGTGCTTGGTGCAATTATTGGAGCTATCATTGGTGTCTCCAACTTTGACCCTGTCAAGAGGAGTTGAGAGAGTGTCTAAAAATTCCTAGAATTAGGAATTATCTATTATGTGATGTTTTAATTAATTATTACAATGTCTGTATTTTTGTGTTCTCTTATGTTTGTGATTTGTTACTTTGTTAGCTTGATTCAATCAGAAAAACGTGAATTTGGAAAATTAGACACCATTTTCGCACATTGGATAAACTTAGTGAGATGATTAGTTGTTATAAAGATGGTGAGATACACAATGGGAAGATTAATTCAAAGGAGTAGCCAAAGCTGTTCTTGGTTGTTAAAGAAGACAATACTTGGAAGAAGTTGTGGGAGTGTCAGTTGGATATGGGAGTAGAGAGACTTTGTAGTACATATGTCATGAGCTGAACTCCAACGTTTGGTCATTAGCTAGAGTTGGAGTAATAATAGATATATCAAACATAAGATAACATACATGGTCAATCTAGACAATGCAAGTGGTCTGGTGTTAGGGAGTCATGGTTGTGCTCATTGAGATAGAACTTGGTTGGCACTTTTAGTAATAATTTTTCAATGTGATTATAGTTTGATAAAAAAATTAGCATTTAATATTCCCATATTTTAACACGATTTGGACAAGCGGGTATCAAGAACTTTTCACATACGCATTTGCGGGAGAAGCAAATACTGTAAAAATGGTTCACGTGAAATGGGTAAAATAACCTTCGAGAAATCCAAATATTACAAACAATATCCTCGTTCTTATAAACCTACTCATCTTTCAATAAACCCTAAAACCATCAACCGTTGTGATCATCCAAGTTTAACCTTTGATCAACAGCAACTACCATCGTCGTTGACTCCGTTCAATTGCCGATCTCGCATCTCGCTTTAGCCTATCAACAATTTCGATCTATTGAAGACAAAAACTGAAATTTTCATGGGTTTTTTAGTCGACCAAACCTTGTGGATTTATAAATTGATGAAAAAAATCTTAAATTATGTGGTTTTAAAGTTTGATTGCTGTATAGTTTTATTGATGAAAATCTGAAGTTTTCATGGGTTTTTGGTTAATCAAACCTTGTGGGTTGTTTGATTGATGAAAAAATCTGAAATCTTATGGTTTTATTATAGTTCAATTGATGGAAAAAAAAAAAAAAAAACTGAAATTTGTATTTATATAGTTCTTTTGATGAATAAATCTGAAATTTTCACGGGTTTTTGGTTGACCAAACCTTGTGGGTTTATAAATTGATGAAAAAATCTGATATTTAGTAGTTTATTATTATTATTAATTTTTTTTGTGTATGAAATCTGAAATCTGTTAGTTTAATGGATGAATAAATAAGAAATTTCTGAAATTTGGTGGTTGGTTATAGTTGTTTGATTGATCAAGAAAATCTAAATTTTTTGCTCGATTAATAAACAAATATTATATTTGTTGGTTTATTTTAGTTTTTGTGTGTGTATGAAATCTGTAATTTGTTAGTTTGTTTTAGTTTAATGGATGAATAAATCAGAAATTTCTGAAATTTGGTGGTTGATTATAGTTGTTTGATTGATGAAAAAAGATCTGAATTTTTTATTTGATTGATAAAAATATGAAATTTGGTGGCTTATTTTAGTTTGAGTGATGAACAAATGTTCTTTTTTGTTGGTCCACTTATCAAAAACTGATATGAACTACCAATATTTGGTTTAAACAAATAAATACCTTTTTATGAGTTTATTTGAGTGATGTTACACTTGATGATGGATTGAAATAGTGTTTATTTCATATGCAGGTTTTGTTTTATCAGGTTAAAAAAAAATTATATCAATTTTTCGAGGTGCCGAAATTTTGTTAAATTTTTTTATCTACATACTTAACGTATTAATTTAAATGATTTATTTTTAATATTATTATGTAACTATTGAAATCCATTATGTGTATTAAGAAGCAAGTCATTTCATCAAAATACAGTCGTAATTACCAAATTCTGATAAATAGCACAACATTTTTTCAAGACTTATCAAACAAGTTTTTCACATCTTACTACTTTTTATTACATGGGAGCCTTGATTGATGAAAATTAACCTACAAGTGTTTCACCTCTCTCTCTTATCTACCGATGGAGGAGGAGCTGGAAAATAAGTACTAAGAACAACAGAACCTCCCAGCGAGGTAAGGGCAAAGTGAAAATTTGGAAGAAGAAATCGAAGGAGTGAGAGACCTCTCTCACGCCTGTAGGTGCTCACCACCAAGCCCTAATGTGCGAAGGTTAATATCCTTCAACACCTCTTGGATAGTAGCAGATCAAGCCACCACGTAACACACAACTCATGTTCTTGTAGAACTCATCAAATTTGTCGATTTGTAGGGTTCTTGATCTACTAAGTTTTTGAGTTTCTCAAAAATAAAAATTACTTATTTGAGTGATCTGATCTGTTCAGATTCTTGCAGAAGTTGAGAATGTGAGGCATCTCTGAGCACCACCAATAATCAAACAACCTACTCCCCATAATTCGATCATCAATAATATCATTGTTTGTCTGGAACAACTGATTTTTGATAAAATTGAACTTCGTTAGGGGTGTTCAAGGGCCTACGATCAAGCCCAGTCCCCCTTGGGCCAGAACTACTGCATGCAATTCAGAACTAATGCGTTTAAGGCCGACAAGCAGATCTAACTACAATATTGCATGCCAACTTGTGTCTTTTACATGCCTTGGGACATATAGATCTCGCAAGATAAAGGTTTCATAATGGGAATTGACTACACCTTCAACAGTTGATATAGCACAGTACACTAGTACAATGATTTCTAACAAAATTATCAACCTCTGAGGTTGAGGCAAATTGAACATTTTGAAAGAATTTTTAAAGGGTAAGTAGAAAAAGATCACTATCTTCGGAGATCACTATCTCCACAATCTCACTCCATTAAGATTATTCAAGAAAACAAAAAACTAAAAGAGAACCAAACAAAAAGGGGGGATCCACGGTACTTGAAGCAAAAAAAAAAAAAAAAAAAATTCAACTGTCATACCGAGAGCAAAACACAACTAAACCTCCAACATATCTCAATATTCGGATGAAGATATTACAAGGCAACCTGGCCATTTATGCCACTGGGACCTCAACTTCAGTGGCCAGCAAAGTTGGCCTAATGTACTCTTCCTCATCCTTGGGAGTGTGGATGGTAACCAAATCAGGTAAAGGTGTCATTGGACCCTGCTTTCCCTTGGGATCCCAATCCAGCATGATCTTGACCTTGATACCAAGAACACCCTGTAAACGAAATTCATGAATCAATAAAAATTAAAAGACTAACAAAAACAAATATTAAACATCAGACAAGTGAATTGTCTGAAAGTCTAGAGTTTAAAGTGTATCCATATGTTGAAAAATATATTTTAAAGATAATTAGTTCATCTAGTAAACAACAAACAAAAGAAGTTTAGCAAACCTGACACAATAGAATCACATAAACTAATTCATATAATATGTGAACGAATTATGATTTGTTTGAAAACATAAGCTGGCCTGTGCCCACAAATTAGTACAATTCTAAGTGAATGGGATGGATGTGTTCTTACTAATAGTAACACACACAGAAAGATTAGTGCAAAACCAAACTAGCTTAGAAGTTCACCTGTCTAAGAAGAACATGCCTCACAGCCGAATCAATATACTCATTGACAGGCTGACCAGAAGATATCATATATCCATCCTTAAATTTCATAGATTTTGCACGCTGTGCCCTGAGTTTTCCACTCACAATCACCTAATTAAAGCCATAGATAGTTTACTTTTTCGTGAAACAAGATTTTAAAACCAATAAAATTGGAGAAATTGAGTGCAGGAAATGGTTTTCCAACAAACCTCGCATCCCTTCGCCCCACTTTCCATTATAAACCGCAGTACACCATAGCAGGCCCTAAAACAGAAAGAGGTCATTGGGAAATAATCAGTGTTACAGTTCTGTGATCCAAAAAACATCATAATTGGATGCCAATTACTATAGAGAATTAGAAGTTCAAAATATTTAGAACATCTTTACATCAGTGGATCATAACAGTTGATAAAACACGGTAAAATTATAATCCCCTTATGCATATTCATAAAAAAAAAGGTATAAATATGGCTACTTATACAAATAAAATTAAAAAAAGTATAAAAACATGTAGATCTTAACTCCCATTTTGAAGTAGTTGAAACTCCTCCCAAACCCATTGGTAATTTCCAACTCCACTCATTTTAACTTGCCCAACTCCAAGGGGTAACTCTTGTGAGAGTTCATATTCTTGGGAGGAAAAGGGAGGGGGTATAAGATGCTTTTTCCATCATCATCCTTGGAGTTCAACCCAATTTTAGGGCAAGAATATGAAAAATATGCGCCTCCTGCACTCTGATAGATTCCCAGTGAGGCAAACTTAACCCTTATCTCTCCTCCTTCCTTTCACACTCTAGACTCCATATTGGGATTTTGTTTCTTATGCTTGGTCCACAAATTGTGAAAATAGTTGGCCAAGCAAACATGAGAGTTAAAGATCGATTCTCAAATTCTATAAAATGACTGCTTTACTCAACTTAATTTAAAATATAATATCAAATCCAAGAAATCATTTTCCAGGTTCAAAAATCCGACAATCTGAAAGAGTATGAGGCTCTGATACTCATACCAGTACCCATGCAACAGAGATAACAAATACATTAGCCAAATCACTCAAAAAAAAAAATCATTATTAGCAAATCAAAGAAGAAATGGTATGTAGGAAGATATTCCAAACTCCAAGTACTATACAACAGTTCAAGGAGCCTAACAAACTCCATAAAATCTATGTGAGCAATAATTAGAAGCCTCCGAAACCCATTAACATTGGTGAAGGATGACTAATCAATGCTAACAACGATAAAAAGTTCAACAACGAGGGAATTAAGAGAAGTTCTACAGTTGAAAAAGATTTCAATGAAATCAAGGTTTTTAAACTAGAGAATAATTATGCTTCTACTTTAAATATGTATCAAAAGAAGAAAAATATTCAAACTTATTTTTCCATGACAGACCAAATGGTATGTAGGAAGATATTCCAAACTCCAAGAACTAGACAACAGTTCAAGGAGCCTAACAAACTCCAAAAAATCATTTATGTGAGCAATAGTTAGAAGCCTCTGAAGCCCATTAATATTGGTGGAGGATGACTAATCCATGCTAACAATGATAAACACTTTGTCACACAACAATGGGAATTGAGAAAAGTTGCAGTTAAAAACGGATTCAATGAAATAAAGATTTTTAAACCAGAGAAGAATTACATTCCTTTTAATTGAGTATCAACAAGGAAAAATAATTCAAACCTCATTTTTTAAGACATAAAACCAATTTTTTAAAGAGATACTTCATCACCATTGTCTATGCCTTCTACAATTAGGGTTGGCAACATGAATCCTAGTTCTTTTTGTTAAGGGGTTCAACATCATTCTCACTCTTTCAACATGAAACCACCTCCCTCCATTTATCCAAGCTCGGAACCAGTAATGTAAGCCCAAATGTTATGATTATTACAATGCAAAACTAGCAGTAGTCATCAAATAATTTAGATTATATGTCTCCCATTAGCTTACAACATGAAATATGTGTTATTTCATGGGAATAATGGCTTGGAAAACATTATAAATATAGTCATCTTCCGACACAAAATTGGTACCAAAATAACCTATCTGCTTTATAGATGACTTAAAAATAGCAAACACAAGAGAGGGATAGATGAAAGAGTAAAATAACATTTTCCCAAAAGGTCAATTCATTCTATCCTGTAGAAATGAGAAACACTTTGATGATGTTATACATGTTTGTCCGTACATATTTAGAAGTATCATATCATCATTAGAAGTGTCCAAGTGACACCAATTATCAGCATGAAAAAAGTAAAAGTGATAAGGTAACAATTGCAACACGAGAATGCAAGATTGTAAGCAGACATGTGTACCCTTCCTACAAAGCACCTAACATAAGGAGCAAAACATGTGTTTGCTATTTGAGTAATAGAGAGGTTTTGTCTCCCACCCATTCATAAAAAATATATTAAATTAATCATATATTCCCTATCCATGCTTATGTCAAGCAAATTATATTCATGCTCGGCTGCTATGACATGGATGGGGAATCTCACATATTGTCATCCTCAGACACGAAGAAGGTAAGAGGAACCAAACTCGCTGTAAAGATGACATGACCAAATTAAGGTCTTGTAGAAATTATATAAGAGATCAATCACTAAAAAACTAATATGTGATAAAACGCTAAAAAGCAAACCTGATATTCTCATATAAACATGATTTAAAATATTGAATGTATCGGTGTCGGCCAAGATAGATACGAAACACTGAACCCCTTTTTTCATTAACTGAAACATTCAAACGGTACGATATTTTAAACCATGCATATAAATATGTCATAGCTGCACAGATGAAGTACAATAAATCAAATTTTAAAGACTAGCATTAAGGCAGTGTTGCAGTCAAGAGAAAAACATAAGCTTTCTCAACCGAAACATCCCAATTGTATTGGATACATTCCGAAACCTTCTAGGGCTCAATGTTTCATATCGATCTCAGCTGACACCAATGCGAACATTCCGATATTTTCAACCATGAATAAACATATAAAATAAAAATAAGATACAAACTAGAAGTGATCAAGAACAAAAGCAAAAACCTTCGAACAGCTAGTCCACCGAGAAGCTTGTACCGAAGCGACTCAGCCTGAGCAATGGCGCAAAGCCCTCTGTTATTAACTTTTTCCGCATAAAGCTCCACACTGTTCTCAGGAAACTTGAACCTCTTTTGTACAACAGAGGTTAGTTCCCTAATCCTTCTACCCTTCTCACCTAAGAAAAATCATTAAAACCCTAATTACCCAACTCATAAACAACCAAACACAAAAATCAGAAAGAAGTTAAGATTTACCAAGAACGTTCTGAGTTCGAGTGGCTCGGATGATGATCTCTGTTCGCATCGGCGTAACCCTAACCTCCACACCAGAGTAACCATCCTCGGCAAGCTCTCTTGTGAGAACCTCATTAAGCTCCGCAAAGAAAACTCCATCAGCAACAAACTGTGACAAGAAATATATAGAAATCTCTCCATTAGAAACCCTGAAAAGGGGGGAAGACCCCCTAAAATCTGAGTGTAAGGGATACTGAAAGATTGAACCTTTCGCTTTTTGCTCATTTGAGTTGCCATTTTCGCAGAAACGAGAAAGAGTAAAGAAACCCAAACAATCAAATTGCAGAAAATAGGATCGAACTGTTCTTGGCGGCTGTTTCTGCAGAAAACCCTAACTTCATCTGTGGAGATTTGGAGGAGAGATTGGATTTTATGCAACCACGGATAGGGTAGAAAGTAATCGGACAATTTCTGATCGTCCGATTACTTTCAATCCTATCTGTGATTTCATAAAGATCACTTTCAACCCAACGCTTTCACTTAAATGGATTTCAATTACTCACGACTCAACCATATTTAATGAAGGAAGCAACTATTTGCACCCACCTTTCTACTAAGTGCACCACCTTTAAGAGCTAAAATAAAAATCAAATTCACACTAACAACAATACCATTCATACCCACTTAAACAAGTAATTTTTTTTGTTTGTTAGAAAACTACTAAAGTTTTTAATTATGATTTGTTAGGATGCTATTGAATTTATCTTAATTGATTTAGTAGAAACTTACATAATTGGAATAATATACTTATTGAGTTTTTTAAAGTAGATTTGATAAGATCTTATGAAATTAATTTTTTATTTTTTAAAGAGGCAGGGGGTTACCATGATTTCTTAACGATCCTTAAATCTAGAGTTAGGGTTTTCATAGTCACTTCCAACCTACTTTGCAAGTTTTAAAGATATCACTTTTTGTATCTTTAATCTTTAGTGAAACCTTCATAAATGTAAAGAAGAAGAAAAAGATTAAATGAGGTCTAAACTAGGCTTCAGAATTTTAATAAAAAAGGAAAAAATAAATTTGACTCATAGCATCTGTGTCCACTTTAATGTTTAAATACATCTAAAACAACTCGCTTTCTAGATGACACTGTTAGGCACAAGGAGTAATTGAAAAATGGTGGTGCAAAGAGCAAGTGGGTGTAGAGAACACAAATGATGGATGCAAATAATGTGGCCCAATCTAGTAATTCTTTCAATAACTCATGAATTTCCTAAGAGTCGTGATTTTCTAACTCCCCCAAATCTCTCCTCGCATGGTTGTGCATAAAATCATAAAATCATATATTTCATCAGGATACACAATTGCACATATTTATAGGGATGTGTAATTTTGTATCCCTAGGAAATCTATGGTTCTATGCACAACCACTAGGAGAGAGTTTGGTGGAGTTTGTTAGAGGGGGAGTCAAATTATCATTATTCATTTCCTAAGAATTGATTAAATATGGATCATTCGATTTTGCACCCATTTTTTACATTCAATGCACTAACTTTAAATCCATTTGGGGGTAGGGTGCATAGAGGTAAGTGGGTGCACCACCGAGCGTAAACGATGGATGCAAATAAAACGATCCCTAAAATATCTTACCAAATCAACTCTCGTAAAAATCTTGACTTTTTAACAAATCATTTATTTATTTTTCAAACAAATGTTGTAAAAAAATAAATATCTTCAACTTCACAAGGTATGCATGAAGGCAATAACAATTTCATATAGCAATATCACACTATCCATGTATGTGTGTGCATGTGTGTGTGTATGTGTGTGTGTTGTTTTTGTTTTGTGTGTAAATTTGTTATAAATGGTGAAGCTTTGCTTGTTTCATTCCACAAGCATCAAAGGTTGCGATTTGAATATGAGAATTGGATGAATCCAAATCCTTTTGCCTTTGTGGTGTAAGAGGGTTTGATTTCCTCCAATATCTCACCTTCAAAACTATGCAACCACATACCCTAAAACATGCTATTCTACCATTGGATGCAGATTCTCTGTAGCACACTTTAAATGGTTGGAAGAGCGTCACATCAGTTGTAAAATAACATTTCACACTTAAAATTTGAGAAATTCAGTAGCATTCATTTTAAAGACATGGATCTACATCAAAAACTTATTTTTTGTTAATTTTTTTAAGTCATGATCACAAGAGACTGAGATGTTACTTTTTTTAAAAAAGTACCTCTTTCATCATTTGAAAGTATGTTACAGGGTTGCTACAAAAATCATGTGCTACAAAGGATCCATTCCTATACTATTGGGGTTGAAGATGTTGGATTATTATATATTCGTTATTTTCTAATTAAAACAAGTTTGTGGCCTTTTTACATATACAATTTTATAAATATTTGATTTATTTAAATGAACTTTACAACATAAAAATGTTCAGTTTCCTCTAATGTATCATCTTCAATGGTTCAACTGCAAATTGAAAGCTTTTTTTTTATCATTTGCAGCTTTTGAAAAAGGTCCAATTTTCTCTAATATATTATCTTGATTGGTTCAACCACTTAGGAATCGAAATCAATGAAATCTAAATCTGGGTACAAAACACTCTTACCTTGTTTTGAACCCATTGTGAAATGAAATGTTTTGCTCATTTTTAATGGGTGTAACATAAAATATCAATCTAATTTTAATATTGGGTAATAATAAAAAAAAAACTCCAATCTTGTCCCCCACTTCTCCATATAGAAAGGGCGGGAGAACAAGGATTGGACATTATGGCTCTTCTCCCATTTGCTTGGAGGCCAAAGCACTTTCCCAAGATTATAATTCTTCAAATTTTCTTTATCTTTCTCATCCAACTTGATCGTCAGAGTGTCATTGGTAAGTATTGTGTTAGTATATTTGTGGAATAATTTCGTCGAAGAACACAACAAGTCAAAATGAAGCACAAAGTTTAAAGGTCGTGCATGAGAAAAACATATCTTTCAACGATAAGTATATCGAGGAGTGTGTAATAAAAAAACTCACCATAGCTAGGACTTTGGATTTGAGGGTTTTTCCATCATGACCTTCAAATCAATTATTTATCAATGGGTCTCGCCCATGATGAATAATTTATTGGTGATCTCTCACTGATTGAAATTAAGTTCATTTTTTATACGGAGAGGACACTTCTCATGGCCAAAAAATGATGTTGCCATGCAAACGTGGCATTTTATGATTGGATAAACTATAACAATTGCTATTGTATTTAAACAGCAAATCCTTTCATTTGTGGATAAAATTCCATTGGTTAGAAACTATAGCCCTATCTTTCAAACCTTAGCCACAATAAAACGTTACAAAGTAGCTTAAAAATAACAGAAAAAACGGTCTTTGCGGCCATGGCTGTGTCATCTACCACTGCAAATATTTGCATTTCCCATCAAGATCCTGCAAATTTTTCATCAAATAGATCGAAACTCACCCTTTTTCCGTCACATTGTGTTAGATTTCCAGTGAAGCAAGTAAGATTTCTAATCCGAAGTTCGAGTGATGCATCATCGGAAACTGAAACAAATGCAGATTCAGAGAATTCAGTTGAAACCTCGACGGTGCCTTACTCTCTAATATCAACACTTAATGTCGAAAAGGCTCTTCGTGGCATCGGTAAGAAAAAATCGGCAAAATATGAATATATTTTAATTTTTATTTGTTTAAATTTGTTCAATAATTTCTCTAATTTCATTATTATTATTTTTTTTTTGACTCTTAATTGATAGTTTCTTGTTTAGAATGCAGCGATTACAGATGCCGATCACTATGGAAGATTGGGAATTAAGAGAGGATGTCCCTATGATCAGGTATTGTTCTATCCTTATTTTGATCGCAATCTGGATTATCTTTATTCCTGATTTATGATTTAATCTGATTGGTATTTCTTATTTTATTTTTTAAAAATTTAGATGTTAGAATTTAGAATTACCCACCAAAGCTTTTACCTAAATTGTGGAACAAAATTGACTTAGATGATATATTAAAGAGAGTTACTATTACCGCACCAACTTTCACTAGTGCCACACCAACTGTGTGCAATTCTTGGGTGATTTGCATTTGAATTGGTGTGGCATTAGTCAAAGCTGGTGCAGCAATAGCAACTCTCTAAATTAAATCAGATAAATCTTAGTAACTAGACTACAATTGGGGCAATTAATTAGTATAATTCTGATTGTCTAAGTTGAGTAGCAAACTATTTTACTTGCACTATTACAATAAAAATATGGTGCACAATGATCATCTAAGAACCTTGTCTTTATAAAATATTTTGTCATTTACAAGGTTATAGTTGCATATAAAAGCAAATTGGAAGAACTACAAAATCAAGGATTGGATGAAGAAGAACTCAGCAAAAAGGCAGAACTCTTAAAGGTTAGTTGCTCTCCGCACCTTTGACCATTTAAGTGACATTTTTTTTTTCTTCTTTCATCTCTAATATTTAGAGTTTGATTGGATAGAAAGAAGAAAGTAGCTTTGAGAGAAAATAACTTTTAAAAGTAGAAAGTAGTTTTCTTTTGTTTTTAAAAAAATTAAGACTTTTTTACTTTTTGAAAGTAATTTTCTAAAATAAATCTAATCAAACATTTTAACTTTTTAACTTTCTAAGGTGAAAAAATGTATGTAAACATGATGGTGTTTCTTGTTTTTAGGAATCATACATGATCTTGGTCTCTGAAGATGAGAGAAGATTGTACGATTGGAGTTTAGCAAGGAGTGAGAAACCAGATAGATATCTCTGGCCTTTTGAAGCCGACATAACTCAAAGACAAACGCAGATTCCTCCTCCGCCAGTATGATTCATTGTTTACTCTCTATTTCTACAGTTATTTAATTTACATGAATACACATGAATGCGTATAGGTGGTACTGTTATGTTTAGAATGATTTTATTTTTTTTACCCATCAAATCTTTACTATTATAATGAGAGAACGCGGAGAATAAGTGTTCGACACCAAAATTTGGATCTCACAAATGCCCTCACCTTTACATTTTAAACTTAGCATAATCAAGGTCATTTTGGCAAAAAACCAAGAAAATTGCAATCCCAAATTACAAAGTTATCGTTTTTACTATAATCTTCAAAAACCCTTTAATTAATACTTTAAATTACAAGTAAACCCTTTTGATACATGTGCATTTGCACATACCACCGTCTAATTAAATATAGGAATACGAATAGCCATTGCAAATAGACTCTTTGAAGTTTACTAAGGAAATTCGGAATTTCAGAGAGTTGGGTCCATAACTTGATGTACATGTCTTGAAAATTTTACATCTTGCCTTCTTGAAGAAAATCTAATTCATGTTTGAAGAAATCACTTACCCCCCACCCTCTTATGTTTCTGATGAGTCGATTCAAGCGACATTGCATTGGATCCTCAATATTCATTAAGCATTGGTGATCGTTTATGTATTTTTTTATATATCAGTAATGAAATTTATTGATAAAGAAAGATATTTAATCCAGAGTAACCAACACTAAGTCAATGGATTGATGTATCAGGAGCCGGAGGACGTGGGGCCAACAAGGGTGCTTGGGTACTTTCTATTGGGCTGGCTGGTCATAGCTGTTACACTGTCCATTGCCCTCAATCGATAAAAGATCATCGACGTCTTCTTGTTGTTTCTCCTTAATTGATTTTGTTCAAATTTACTTGTGTAGCTAAAATGTCTAGTAGAAGAAGCATGCCTAAACAGCTAAATATTTTTGAGAAGTTACATCCTTAAACATCTTCTTAATGTTCTTAGAATGAGCAAAAGCTGTTTTTTCGATGGCCTAATAGCTCCATCGGTTTCATGAAGAAAATTCATTTTCCCTTGTACAGCTTTTAATGGGAAATATTTTTTTTCCTATCCTTTTAAGGTAGACTTCACTCCTGCAAACATATTGTTTTGGTGGTTCCAGCGCTCATGCAACATCTAACATCCTTGGATCTAACAGTTAATGGCCCTCATAGCAAGCAATTACAAAACTATGGTCCATGACGAATTCGCAGATATCAACCCCCAACTAGGATAGAAGATCTTTAACAGGAGCCGCAACGTTCTTAGAAAACTGTCCCGACGATCATTGGGGTCGGCTGGAATGATAATAGTCATACAAAGATGCAAACCTTGGTTGCTATAAAATAGCGTTCATGCTTGAATTAGTTCGGATTGTCTGATTGGTATTGATATTGTGCTACGGCTAATCTAAGAGACCACCAACATTGAATTATTTTGTGTCACAAAATAATTTTGCTGATCCCTCTATATCTCCTCTTACCCATATCCTCTTCTCTTAAATTTTTTTTTTTTCCTGAATCTCATTTGGAAAACAGAGGCCTTGGGCTAGGAATTGAATCACAGATGCTTAAACAATCCTCAATAGGAGTTGAAACAAAGATGCTTAAATAATCCTCAATAGGATGGACATTGGATAGTCCCGAAGACATCTATTAATGCAAAAATACATGAGTTCACTCTCTAGATACTAAATTACAAAAAAGGAAGTAAAACTAGATAGACACAGTAATTATAATACAATACAGTTGGACACAATGTTAGAAAGTTCGAAATGGATCTCACTAATTTCTCACAGTAGCTAACAGTTGATTCATGACGGCAGCATACTGGACCACTGTGTGCTGTGAAGAATATTGATCTGAGAGACCGTAATCTGCAAAGTTTGGTTCAATATGCATAAAATGGCCAGGCAATGATTTCTTTGATATAGTTTCTTGCCATATATCCAAAAACTCTTCCATGATTAGCCGTGACTTATCTAGTGATGAGAGTGGAAGATACTCCATCTGCAAAAAATATAATAAACAAACAACTTCACGCGTTTTTTTCCATAAAAGTTCTGTGCAATTCTGATTATACACGTTTAATGTTATATATTAGTGTCACTCTAACCTATGTGTGGAAACACAGATGGAGATGAATTGAGAAGTAATATCCTTAAGTAGTACCTCCATAACGATGCCCCTCATACCTTCTTGGTGCACAGGAACAACCTTCCCAACTCTCAGTTGGAAATCACCTAGCTGATACTGAAATCCCTATACAAGAAGAAACAAGCAAGATAGGTTGTAAATCGTGATAAAAAAGACACCAAAACATGCCAACCCTTCAGTTCTTGCATTTATATTTGATATGAAGTTTGAAAATGATATTTGAGTAGTTGAAAATGCTCAACCACCCAACAGTCCAACACTACAGAATAGAAAATCAAGGTTTAGACAGAATAATCCTGTTTGTTTTCATTAATAAATTGTCTTTTACCCATTAAAAAAGAAAAAGAGAAAATAAAATCAGGGTTTAGCCAAACATGTAAGAAGAAAGCAAACTACAAGAGAGAGAAAACTTTTGTAGGTTCAATGAGTAAAACTAACAATTTTGATCTGAGAAACCCACACAAACTCAACCAAACAATTTTGTGCTCCATCAAGGATAAGTTTCACATAATATTGCAAGGTAAAAGTTGCATCTTATTAAGGAATAGACTGTCATTTTCAATTTGCAACAATAACCCTGGAAAGTGCAAGTGTGTCTTGAAATCAAAATGCTTTTTGTTTGACCAAGTATGGAAGACTTGTGCCAACATATCTGAAATAGTTGGTTTGTCCCTTTTACTCAATGGCTTTTTTTCTTTCTTTCAAGATAATCGAATGTCGGGAAGGGGTTTTCTATATCTTTCTAGATAATCGAATGCGGGAAGGGTTTTCTATATACAATCCTAACCTCTTCAACAGATTCGCTGGGTTCTCTTAGCAGTGTAAACTAAGGTGGCAAACCCAAAAGAGTTCAAGCTTTACACCACCAAAGTGTCTTCTCAAGGTTTCAGTCCAATAATATCCACGTGGCAATTAAAATCTTTTATTTGGGAAAATTAAATACCAACTCAATGCATGCAACTAGTGGGAGAAAGTTGGAATCTATGCTAAGGTGTATATTCATGATGTGGACAATGGGTACAATCCACACAACCCGTCTAGAGGATTTTTTATCAGATGGATGGTTTGGATTGGTTATATTCACCTGTGTTGCAAACAATACCCCACCCCTTCTGTGAATAGTTATGGGGGGTGTAGCTTCAGAAACCATTTTCTCATTTATGTAGTATGTTAAGTAAGCATAAGACAATTCAATCATTTATTCAGTATGGGTTTATTAGCCGAAGAATATGCACTAAGATACCTCTTCTACCGTGACTTTTTTTTTTCTTTTTGATAGGTATATTTCATTCAACAAAGAATTGGAGGTTGAATGACCAGCCAGATACAAAAAAGAAGAAAAATATAAAAGACTCACACACCCAATGACCCAAGAACAACTACTCCTCATATCTAATATTACAAACTCAAGCTCACTCCTTCTGAGGAAATCCGAAGAATATGTATTAAAATACCTCTTTTGGCATGACTTTTTTTCTTTTTCTTTTTGATAAGTATATTTTCATTCAACAAAGAATTGGAAACTGGCCAGCCAGATACAAAAAAACAAGAAAAATATAAATGACTCACACCCAATGACCCGAGAACAACTGCTCCTATCTAATATAACAAACTCATTCCCACCTACTGAGGAAATCCTAAATTCTTTATTTATTTATTTATTTTTGAAAGGGGAAGGGGGGATGTTAAATTTCAGAGGCTACGCATACCGACAGATTGAAATACAAGAAGGAACTACAACAAATGAAAGAGTGTGTTGGTTTGTATCCACTTTGCTACTAAACAAAATAAAATAACTTCTCTCACCTCATCAAATCCAGCTCAAAATCATCAAAAAAACAATAATTTTTTTATTAGCTACTATGATATTCACTTCTACAGCATAATCAAATAAATACATTATCAATTTTCTGACAAATTCCAAGAGGGGAGAGAGAGACCAAACCTCAAAATTTACGGAACCTCGTGCTCTATAAGACTGCAACTTATCCATTATCATCTGAATCATGGAATCGGCTTCGACCACAATCCGCTGACTACGAATTATAAAGTAGTACTTATTGGGTTGCTCTTGAAGCAAAATCCCCATTAAATCGCGAGCAGATTCCGTGGGTGGTGCCATCGTCTGGTCTAATGGGCAAAGTTGATTATTTAAGAATTAAGAAAATCTATGAAACAAAGACAGAGTCACAGAGGGAGAGAAGAGGAACCTCTAAGTATGGGTCTATAGTAAGTAAGAGTAGCTTTCCATCTCCCTCCCTTAACACCATTGATGCTCTCCGCACATTGGGAGACCTCTGTGAGAATCTGATTGTTAAGAGTCACTCCTGCATTGGGTTGCCAATGTAGAAGCCTTGGAAGAACAAATCAAAATAAATAAAAATCAGTTTTTTTTTTTTTTTTTCCTGTTTGTTATAATCCCAAAGACAAAATGGGAAATCCGTGAATTCTTCTCCAAACCATATATTCCAAAAAAGAAATTGAAAACTCGAAACCCTAATTTGAAGAAACAAGGGTTTTGATTCTTACCATTTGAGGGGCATTGTTTCGGATGGAGAGTAAACGCGAACCCTAATTTGAGACGTGGTTTGCAAACTCTAGGTGGAGATGTCGAGTGGAGATAGATTTTAAAATAGATAGCTTCTACTTATAGACCAACTTTTACTTATAGCACACCAATCTACACCGTGTCTACCGTTTGATTTCTAATGGACTGGTGGCCTCTCTTTCCTCAAGAAAAAAAAAAGTAGTGAGTGAGAGACTTTGAAAGGAGGGGTGCGATTTGAGAAAATGGGGGCATGTCATGGGTGTCTATTGGCACCTTATAGACACACCCCTCTACGTTTACGTATTTGAAGTATGCCATGTTTTCAAACTGATGACATGCCACCTTGACCCTCAGTTTGATCGGAATGGATCAGATCACAAGTTTGATCCAATCGATGGTAACAAATGAACTCGACACTCTTAGGCAAGTTGTCGTGGACTTTTGGTGTGGAACAAATTAGCTTTTGGAGATGCGATGTTGCTAAAAGTTTAGTGTGATGGGTCATGGGTGGAAGAGTGGTTTGGATCGAGGCCTATTGGCTATGGTTTTAAAAATGGGTATCGAGGATTCTTTCAGAGTTTGGGAAAATATTCGATTTTAAGATTGGGATAGGGAATAAGGTACAATTCTGAAATGATCGATGATGTAGAGATGCCCCCCTTAAGGAGTAATTTCTAGAGTTGTTTGTGGTATATAAAAGAAAATGTTAGACAATATTGTCCATGTTATGCCAAGTGGCAAATGAGATTTCCTGAGATAAATGATTAGGAAATTGACAAAATTGCAAGTTTGGTCAAAGGTATTGGCTCAATTTCATCTTGAGGTGATTTTGAAGAATGTACATTGTGGGAAAATTCGTGGGATGGATATTTTTTCAATTCGTTCATTCTAATGTTTCATGTTTCATGTTTCTCCCGAGTCTTTTCTAGTGGTGCTGGTGTTGGGCCCTATGGTTCTTTTAAAGGTGGTCTTCTTCATGTGGTCGACCGTTTTGGGGTTACTTTAGATCATTTAAAAAAGGGATTTTTAGGTCCCAATGTTTGCTACCTTTGTAAGTAAAGTCAGGAGTCGATGGATCATATTCTTTTTCATTGTGATTTTGCCCAAGATATATAGGGGGCATTTCTTGTCCTTTTCTAGAGCAATTGAATGCATTACTTTTTTTAATTTAAACTTTACTCATCTCCTAGGCTCAATGAGGAGCTAGGTTTTCTTCTTTTGAGAGAATATTATGAAGCATTGTTTCATTTACAATTTGTCAAGGCTTTGGAAGGAAATACATAGTAGGGTTTTTGACAACATCGACCATACTACTCAAGATTCTATTATCTAAATTTGGGGTGGGAGGGGGTTGTTCTTTTGGTGTAACATGTTTAAGAAATTTAGGGGAGTATTCTTTGATGACTATGTTGGGTGAAATGATTGTGTATGTAATTTTTCTTATTCTTAGGGTGTGTTGGTTGTTTTTTATTTCTTGTGGATGGGTCTTCTTGACCACCCTCTCTCTCTCTCTCTTTTATTTAGATTTTTTTTTTGTTTAATTGTGAAAAAAACTTGTCTAAAACAACAAAATGTCTTTAATCCAATGGTTCATAATTGGGCATGACAAATCCTCTGTAGCGTTATTTCTCTGTATCCCTCTGTAACGACTATTGACGGTTGGGTAACCGTCACATCAAGAGAACATTGACCATTCTTTTTAAAGTCTTAGATTAGGTACCCAAAAAAAAAATCCGTTTTTTTTTTTTTGTTAAATCAAAACTAAAGCATTAAGACAAGAGTTGTGGTGTTAGTTTTCTCAATGTGACACTCTCTCACCTTTAAATGAAGTGTTACGGAGAGCTATAGAAAAATAACGTTACAGAGTATCTGCTCCCCATGAAAACAGCTCCAAATATGCAACAAAAAACCTATGTCATATGGGAAGAATAATTGTGTAGCTAAACACAATATTAGCATATGTGGTACATCTATTACAAATTAACTAGTGTAATGATTTTGTAACTCAATCTGACATGATAACTCAAAAACTCAACTGATGTGTACCTTGCAAGAACTGTAGATTTTCCCCCTCGGGATACACAACTACACATCCCCATAAAACATGTATAGTTGTGTATCCCAAGGGAAAAAATCTACTATTCTTGCACCTAGCACGTCAGTGAATTTTTGAGTTACCCCATCAAATTGAGTTATCAAATCAACACTCAATTAACTATTCATTTTTAAAGAGATACCATGGATCTATAACCCCATTTGCGAGGATGGCCAATAAGATATAAACACATTAAGACATAAATTAATTTAATAAGTTGTCTAATAATATATTCAAACATGTAGAATATATGAGAGCTTATATTGTCTCTCTCACTTATTTTATGGCATATCCATTGACAAAATTACATGACTCACCTAATCAATTGAAGTGCTTTTGAAGAAAAATGGTAATGGGTTGTGATCATTAGAATATGGAATTGTTATCAACACCCAAAACACCATACCTAATTTTAGGCTAATTTTTAAGTACCCCCTACAATTTAAAAATAATCCTTGGATTGTCAAATTATTGGATATAATATTCAATGATAAACTAATAGAAAAGGAGTGAATTGCCTTTATCTTCAATCTCCTGTAAAAAATCGTAGTGTAAATTTTTTAGGACCGACTAGTTGCACACCACTCACTATGAATTGCACACCATCACTTAATTTTTTTCCCTTTGCACTCCAAAAATAATAAAGAAAATATTGCACTCCTTTGTTGTTTCTTTTTTTCCTTCTTCTTTAATCATTCTCAGAAAAATTATTCAATAATTTTTCTAAGAAATTCTTGGTCATATAGCAAGCATGTTTACAATTTATAGAGTCAAGAAGATGAAGTCATGGGAAGGTGAGTAAGTCCTAAACCCTAGGTTACTGTAATGAAATGCAATTAGTAGGTTAAAATATAGGTTATGTAAAAAAACAACTTTTTTATGATTTGTGTGCAACCAACAAGTAGTGGTGTGCAATTAGTTGGTACCAATTTTTATAACAACCTTGCCTTAAACCTCTTGCCAAAAACATGTGATTGCTTTAAAAGTTTATCCCCTTAACTTCCTCTAAAACCATAAACTGTTCTTGAGGTTTGAATGAGTTAGAATCTTGACACTCTTGACTAAAGATATATGTATATATATAAATTGAAAATCAAATCCAATAAGTAGTGAGAGTATGTACGTTGCGTGTTCCATACCTAGAATGAGCAATATTTTCTCGGGGCCACCAGTGAGGTTGTTCTCTCACTTCTTGGTGAGTGATGTGCGAGCATTACACGTACCTGGGGGAAGATCCCATATGCCTTGGTTTCGGCCTTGGCTCATCTAGTCCCCCTAGTTAGATGTAAGTCCAGACATCCTATTATAAAAATATATTATATCTTTTTTAACTAGAAATTGAAAAACAAAGGGTATTTCAATTATATTTTTTAGGGTTTGTTCTGTGATTACTACAAATTTCTGTTGTCGAAATGTTAGAAACAAAAATCCCGAGAAATGACAACCGGAAAATGCAATTAAGCTAGTCTAACATTTGGTAACCATACTATAAAAGTGATGTCCTTTGTGCAGAAACTAAGATTATTGTTTGGTAGGAAACAATTTCCAATGTTGAATTTGTCAAAATGACCAAAATATCCTTACAAGCCAAACAAAGCAAAAAAATGATATTCGTAGCCCTTTTAGACAAAAACCATCTCCTAAACTATTGTAGGATTTACTAATAAAATAATATTAAAAAAATATGATTATCCATATAGATTAAGAAAAATATAACAAAAAAAAGAATCTAACATCCAAATTAACTAAAAATATAAATCCAAATGAACAATGATCTTTTCGTAACACAAACTAGCATAAATAAGACTATAAATCCACATGATAAATGTTCGTTTTGTAGAACATATCAACAATGGGTGATCAATGACCATATTTTTGTTATATTTTTATTTCCCAAAAATATGTTAGAGGATGATCAATCAGTCAAATTAATCAACAATCAACTTGAATGATTATATAATTCAATTAAATTATTTATTGAAAAATAATATAAAAAACTAATCATTGATACCAAAAGTGTGTAGAGGGTGTATATCTAAAAGGGTTAGGGCTCCTCATGAGAAAACACATGATCCCAACTGTGTAAATATCAAATCCAATCATCCAGATTTAGATATATACAGATAAAACAAAATTTCGAGAATACTTATTTGAAAAGAGTCGTGATAATATGTATGATGCCCCCTTTGACACCCTTCCCCATCATAGAACTTTAGATCATTTGCTTTGGGATACATAATAAAATATTTATGATTATGTGTATCTTGAGGCAAATGGTTAACTGTTCTGTGATGGGAATGTAAGTGTGTCGGGGGGGGGGGGGGGGGGGGTTAGAAAATGTCGAAAATAAATCTCACCGATTGGATTTTATGTTTGAATAGTGATAAAATGACGTCCCCTATGACACATGCTCCCATATGCCCCCTGACATGGCATGTGCAAAACCATAGATTCTTTTTATCAGGATACACAATTAAACATATTTATGGGGATGTATAATTAGTGTCCTGAGGGGATAAAGTCTATGATTCTAACCCATGCCACGTTATGAGACGTATGAGAGTGCGTGTCAAAAAATCAGGACTCTTTATGTTTACATATTGAGATTAGGGTTGGCAATGATCTGAAATATACCCAATGTCTGAATCGGCTTGATCCGATAAAAAAAAAATAGGAAAATCGGATTTTCGGATCTACCACCAATCCGATCCGAACATATTTCAATAATTTTTTTTTTAAATTCTTAATTTCATATAAATACATATAAATAAAACGTTTTAGTCTTTTTGATTTCCCTCTATATTTGTAATAGAAAAGTAGATTTTTTAAAATTTAATTGAATATTAATAATTTGAAAATAAGGCATGTGTTTAGATCGATTTCGAATTAAGGATGAAATGAAATAGATTGGATTCGATTCACATATTCATTAATCCGTTTGGATCGAATCAGAGTGGCATTGATCTTGTATCGAACTGATCCGTTGCTAGTTTTAGTTGAGATCATTTGTTTTTTCATGAATCATCATTCTTCATAAGTCAACCATCCCAACACATATCTAAATTGAGTCCACTAGCCTTACTGATATAATGAGGAAAAAAAAGGCCATATTAAGTCTCATCCATCATTAAAAGAACACCAAGACGTGTAACAAATATTGAAGTTTTTTGTTTTACATCTCGAGATCTTTTTGACGTTTGATGAGACTTAGTAAGGACTTTTTCCTCACTATCTTGGTAAGGAAAGGGTTTCTCATATAAATTCCGCAAAATTTAAGGAATACCTCCAAATTACCGATGTGTTAAAAATAAATGTTGGTGTGGCAATAAAGTTCTTCTAAAATTTAAACATGACAGCTGTTGGGACACTAAAATTATACAACCAAGCTGTATTTGCCAATTTCGCACCCTAATTTGGATTTTTGGGCCCAACGTTGAATCTCGTTGACTCTCTCTCTAATTTCTTCTATGAAGATGAGAGAAGAATCAGTTTGATGGAGTTTAATTCTAAAGAAGATGAAATCAAGTCAAATTTCAACGATTTTTTATTTTTATTTTTATTTTTATTTTAAAGGATTGATTTTTCGTTGAAACTGTCAAACAACATGAAAGAGAAAACCCTTACCCTAGCCCTAATTCTGCTTGAATCAAATCAGTTTTGAACAAATTTTGAAAAAAAAAAACCCATTTTTTTTCTAAAGAAGAAGACCCAGAGACAGAAACCCTAATATTGGCTATAGTTCCTCTCGATTCTTGAGAGAGAGTAACAGAAACCCTAATAGTGGCGATAGTTCCTCTTGATTCTTGAAATAGAAACCCTAATTTTTTTTCTTAATGGAACATCCTTTATTATCTCCAATCTTCATGGTTTTAGGGATTATCGGAAGCATTTCTCCTCTATTGGTGGATTCTTTGCAAGAGAATGACCAATTCAATCTCACAACCAATTCAACATCAAATTTCTTCGAGTCTCCACCACCACCACCGCCGCCACCACCACCACCGCCGCCACCGCCAACTTCGCCTCCTCCGCCGCTACCTGCGCCTCATCCTCCATCACCGCCACCGCCGCCTTCAACGCCACCACCACCACCACCACCTTTGCCCGAGAAACGTGTACCGCCCCCGGAATCTAGACATGGTAAGAAGAGGAACAATACGGAACAACAATTGCACTCTCAGCACAATCGACATTCAGAGAAAAAAATCAATCTTGGGAAGAAGATAGGCTTGCTATTTGCGGGGATTGCCGGGATCTTACAGGTTGCGATTATCGGATTCCTCTCTTTTAAAAGATGGGAGATTTCAAAGATTAAAGACAGACTTGGCAATTAATCTTCTTGATTTGGGGCCAAGTTTTTGGCGGCTGGGTTTCATTGATTGGGATTTTTTGATGATTTGGAGGATGCCGGGGGAAGAAAGCTTGTTGTTTGATAGAACAGTAGTTCTTGAATCAGGTGCCCTTGCCATTATACTGTAAATGGATAATTTTTACACAAATTTTCAGTTGTTTATCTTATTTTCTTTTGATCCCACTATTTGTAATTCGAAGCGGATCAAGAAAATTAATTTTCTTTTCCACTAGTTATTTGATCTTTTCATGTTTCCATGTGTTTATGGTATTAAACTTATTGCAAAGAAATGGAATCATGGGTTTTTCGTATGGATCACATTGTTTTGATTCCCAAGTAATTGTATTACTGCTATATATGTTTTAGGTTTTTCAAACTACTATTTCTTGCATAATTTTGCACACACCGGTCCTCAGCCTTGCAATTTCATGTGGGTATGCTCCCATGTGTTCTATAAGTAAACCTGAAATAACAAAGTGAAACTAAATCTACATAAGTCCAAATAAATCAGTAGACACTTTGTGATGACTCTTGTGCTGAGCAGAAGCTAAAGTTTATGGGAAGATTGAATATGTATTTGAGAAAAAGGAAAACATAAAAATAATCGAAAATCTATTTAGTAACTTCTCTTATATATATATTAGAAAACTAAGAGACAATTGAATTTCTCAGAAAAAAAAAAAAACCATAGTATCTTAACATTTTGGTTTGCCCGAATGTTATATTGAGTTCACCAAACCCAATGAAGATATTCTACATTGCATCTTAAACTATGTATCACTTCATGGTGAGAACCGAGATAATTGGTTTCTAACTTAAGTCAAATCCTTCAAATAACATGGAAGATTGATGTATCACTCCATGGATTTTACCTTGAATACTTAAGCTACAAATCACTTCTGGGATTGCTATGTTGTAGACCATCATTGGTTGCTCTTTTGCAAACTGTACTTTTGTCGGGTGGTGTTAGTTCTAACACTCCAGAGTTTGCTGGCTTTGTTAAACAGCAAATCGAGGTTTTTGGAAAGCTCTCCCCACAGCCTTGGAGCTGCATCTTTGTGGGATGAACAGAGAGCTCTCTGCTACCTGCTGATCGTAGTGTGATTTCAATTTTTTAAGTTTCTATTTGGCCCATGTTCTTGAATGGTTGTTTTTGTTGCTCAACCTATATGCACCCTCTTCAAAGAATAAGTGGAATGACACAGTGGATTTTACAACATGCCATTTCGTTGATGAAACAATAGTAGCCAAGTAGTTTAGAGTTTTGTTTTGATCACATTGATCATGCCAGAATCAATCCAGTTGCTTGGACTGTTTTCCACCTGTGTATTTCACTGTGTAGTTTTCTTGCAGGCAGTAGGTATTTCATCTGAGATTGAGTTTTGTTCTAATGATTTGATCGACATTTTTCTTTGATGAATATTTAATAAGAAACTGATTGGGACAAAGTTTTCTTTGGCAAGAAAACAAAAGATATTTATAGACACCCATGTTTTAAAGTTTTATACCGTCTTGGAATGCCTCAGGAGTCGTCTGGTTTTGCATTGTTCCATACAGGATTCCTACTCTTTCTTGGGTTATCAAAATGGTTCATTTTTATTTTACTGTATTCGTTCTTTAATATGGTAGCTCTATTTCAATAATACCAACATTTTCCTTATACATACGTTAAGACACTTATTTGTTTACGAGGAATCTTTGTTTGATAGACAATGGAGCTTGCACCTTCCTATGCCCTTGTTGAGGCCTTCATTTAAGTTGAGAGGCCTTTTAATGGAGGAATAATGAATGGGTTTGAGTAGTTTGATACACTAGAAAAAACTCATATTCTTGTTGGATTGCTGTTTTGGGTACACAACTTTGAGAACATCTTGTTTGTGGTTCTTTGGTCGAAGACATGAAAGGACTAAACATATTGAATGAGTGATTCATGGTTTCTCATGCACAAAATGAATTGAGTAGCCAATGACTTGTCCAGGTCCTTTTTCCCACATCTTCTCATTCACTTGGAACTGTGTTGAGAGAGGGCTGGACCGATCTGCATGGGTTTTCATGCAGATTGAATTACGATAGATTAGTAATGATTTTCAAGATACCTTACAGCAACAAATACATTTATCTTTGGACATTGCAAATGTATATAGAGATAGGAAATGTATAGATATCACATAAGTTAGGTGTGGAGTAAGTTTTTCAAACTTCAATAAGCTTCCTCTTAAACTTTATATTATATCATTTGAAGTGGAATGTTGGACGGTACATGATGCACAAAACCAGAACTTCAGATATCAACAACCCATTCAATTAATCCCAACTTCTTAAACAGAACACCTAAATGTCACTTTTCCAATGTACCCTTTGAAGGGAAGAAACGTGTGGGGCAGCTGTCCTTCAGCTTGACCATGGCTTTCTGTTTTAATCATGCTGTCTGATATCTCACTTGTATCATAACAATCTTCGTCGTCATGGTTTCACACGAACTCCAAGCAGATTTCCCAGAACAGTGGCAATTTTGGTTGAATTAGTACATATTTCGAAGGGAGTTTGTAATTTTGGCTCTCATTGGTTGCTTCATGTTGTTTCACATATGCATCCTGGAAGAGGATTAGCATAGAAACTCTCCTCCAGCTTTGGAAACTCTCCAGGTTTCCTTAGATATGGAGCTCCAACTCTGTCTTTATGAAGATTTTTAACTTTGGAACTGAATTTCTTCCAAGTGATCTTCCCTTCATCGAATTCATCAACCAATTTTACCAACTTCATTCAAGAGAGTTACGAAAACTACATGTGCCTCTAACCCATTGCATGGTGAATTTAACTTATATTTATTATTTCTTAAGTGTACCCCGACCTGTCAGGAAAAAAAAAAATTTCGACGCCATCTATAACATGTATCTCAAAATGGTTACCTTTTTTAGGTCTCTAATTTTTAACACACACAACCTTACAGAGCGTTTGGCAACCATTTTGTAAGGGATTATGAGGTCAATAACTAATTATTGGACCAGTAATTGATATTGAGGGGTTTTGTAATTTCTTGTTTAATCAATTATTTTAAAAAAAAAAAAAACTGAAAAATAAATTATTTCAGAAACAAAATAAAGGTCATTTGCATAAAAACAATTCATCCTTGAAGCCAATGTCTCGAAATACTGAATATGAGTGGGCTTGGTGTTGTTTTCAATATAAAGGATTAGTTTATCTCTAATATTTTTTTTTTGTTTGGTAAAAAACAGAATCAATTCTACAATAATGGTTACCAAATGGCCCCATAAAAAAACTAAAGGAAATTTCAAAACATTACCTGTCAGGACTGATGGTTTTCTTGAAGTTCTCGAAACGTCGATGACCTTGCACAGCCTTAGCCATATTCCCATCATAGCTATAAACAAAAACATCACTCTGAAGGGCGACAACATAGTCCAACCCTGCAAGCATATTTTGGTGATTCCCGAATGTTTTCAGCTCTTCTACGGTAGAAAGCGTAGAATGGGAATAAATATTGGGGAAATCGTTCTTAAGATACTGAAAGCTTCCATTTCCATAAGCTTCACCTGCCACTAGGTAAATCCTGGTGTTTGAGGGGAAACCCAATCCTTTGAGCAAAAGAGAAGTTTCCCTTGGAGTCAGAGGACAGCCTCCGAGTTTTCTTCTCTCAGACCCATCAATCTCCTTTTCTTTCCAATGGTGACTTCGTAGCGCATCATGCGGAGCTCTTTGTCTTCCTCAGACGTCAAATTATGACTGCAGCCTGTAAATGCCAGCATATCCTTCTCATATCTGGAAAGAGGAAGAAAAAGTCTGGTTGGAGATGATTATTCAAAACCAGTCACCTAGTCGGAAAAAGGGTTTAAAACGGTAAGGAAAAACTTTGGAAAAAAATAAACAGAAAAAAAAGGGAAAGAAACGAGAAAAAAGGAAAAAAGGGTTAGATATTTAGTCTATGTTTTCAATATATTTTTGAAAAAACAAACAAACAAACAAACAAACAAACAATATTGAGTATCTATGCATGATAACATGTTTCCACACATAATTGTATATTTAATGATGAATATGGAGTCTAACCATCAATGTATCTTTTAAGCAAAATAACATACCATTGAAAAAATTTAAAAATCATAACATCAAGATATTAAAAACAAAAAAAAACAAAAAAAGGGGAGGGGGTAGGTGTGGTTATTATTATTTTGCAAAAAAAAAAAAAAACACACATTTAAAATGTAAAAAATGCAATTTATTTTTATTTTTATTTTATTGTTTTAATCGTTAGGTACAAAACAAGTTTTACACAAGACTGAAACGCTGTGTTTGGATTGAGAGAAATGGAGAGAAGAGAAAATAAATGAGTTTCTTTCCATTTCTCTTGTTTGGATTGTTAAGTAAGGAGAGAACATAAAAGAATTGGAGAGAAGAGGAGAGAAAAATGTGAGTTTTCTTTCTTTCCAAAAGTGGAGAGAAACCCTTTTAATTTTTTTTTATAATTCCGACTCTGCCCCTAGATCTCTTTTAAGATATTTTAAAATTCTAAAGTTGTCCTAAGTTCTCTCCTGTCAATCCAAACATGGTGGAGAGAAATTGAGTTTCTCTTCTCTTCTCTTAATGAGTTTCTCTTCTCTCCACTTCTCTCAATCCAAACATAAGAGTTTTTTGTTACCATGTTCAAAACTAGACAATAGAAATCCTATCTAACAAGCATACAAAGATCTCATTCATGAAATATTTGGCCATATTTTAGTCTAAATATCAACCTGAAAATTATAAGGTTGGAAACTAACAATATAATCGGAAAAAAAAAATCTTCCAGAACTTGCCTTAAATGGAGAGCAATATAAGGGTTTCCATTCTGTCGCATCCTTGAAACCAAGATGTTCCCAAGTTCTTCAATTGGGGCTGAGTATTTCAATGCCTTGTAGTTTACTCGGCACCTCAGCTTTTGTATGGAGCTTGGGAGCCCATTATTGGCAAGTCGGGAATCCGTATGAGTGAAATATATGACTTTGTGCTGGTTTAGAAGTGGAACGATCTGAGATTTGTAATAACTGACCTGAACAATGAAACTAAGCTAATTAAATGTTGCCAATCTCAAATGAAGGAAAATAAAAGCAAAAAAGAAAAAAAAATTGGTATGAGCTGGGGACACTTGATACCGTTCAAAAGAAAGTAAATGATTATACAATTGAGATTATCATCATTCATGAAAATTATGTTGATGTGATAATTTTAGTAGAGAGGCAATGTATCACCATCCATGTTGAGGCATGGAACATATTTTATATTCTATGTTGAAAACAAGTTTAACTAAGTGTGTAACCTTGGACCAGGATATTGGGGTCTTTGAGAAAGGTTCAATTTCAGCATAGGCAGGCGGTAGGGACTCAACAATGTGGATGTCATCCTTAAGTGTCTCTATGAAGTGCTGCCAATTAAATAGATCTTTGAAGCCACTGTAAATAAAAATTATAGAAAATCAGTTAAATTCTGATGGAATAATTGTATTGTAAGCAGAAGATACAAACAAAATAATTAGCAACTAATACTGACAAAAAAAAATTAAGATTTTTCCGAATGGATGTGGTGGCCGATAGATGTTTTTGAAACAGAACTAGTACTGTGAGGGGCTGGGACCCATAGCTAAGTTGGCTAACATATTATAATGCAACTTTGCGATCGTCGGTTCAAGTCTGGCTTACCCGCCAGGGAAAAAAAGAATGGCACCGGAGAGTGAAGAAGAGTACATAAGTCGAGTTTGACACACTAATGTTGATTGATTTTGTATTGAATGTAGCATAATTTTTCAAAAACTTGGTTATCGTATGGTTTTTGTTTTATAGTGTCAATAATTGACTCAATGAGTTTTGAAGAGAGTGGACGACGACCTGCCAAACTTTGCCAAGTGGACTGTCACAGCACCGATACGCCATTGGTGGGACGTGGAAAGGGCTATGGAGACTGAGGGGTAAAAGTGGAGCCGTCACATTGCGGGGTAGAATAGCAGGGAGGAGTGTGATTAATCCCACATTGAGTAGGAGAATGTTCAAAGACTGGGCTATAAGGACAAACCAAACCCTATATAGTACGACACATTTTTAAGACGCACAGACTTCAGCCCAAAGCGGCCAATATTGTAATATTGTAGGTTTGGGGCGTTACATGGACTCACCCATGCCACTTGATGACTACGAAGTCAAATAAGAGCGTTTTGAAAATTGTCTCAAAATCCATTTTTAACAATAGAATTCTAAAAGATGAAAAAATGGGTTGTCTTGTAAAATGAAGTCAAGAAGAAACCTTTCATCGGCCCAATAAGATCTATGATCAAGTGAAGGAAGGACAAGTGTAGCTTTCATGATCTTAGCAACAGCAACCATATCGCATATCTGCATTCTAAAAATATTTACTTATCAGAGTATTGCTTGTATTAACATTTCAAGAGCACCCTATTTCAAACATTAGAATGCACAATAGCCAGACCCCAAATTTCATTTGATTCAGGCCTCCATTTGCATTTATGAGAATGTAACCATTTGTTTTTGCATCCAACTCTGCATGAGAGAAATAACACGGGATGAGAAAAAATTGATCCACAGTAGCTTAAGATATATCTAATTGCACATATTGTTTACTTTTGCGATTTCTTGGCCGCTCGATGCATTGGGTGAAGTTTTCACTATTGGGCTTTGACCAGATACCTGAATACTGAAAGAAGGAAGTTTCATGAATAATGAATTTTGTGGAACCATAAATTTTTCCATCAATTTGACAAGTGAGACTTACATCGATCACATTGTTATGGTCACTGACTATCTCCGATTCTACCATTTTTAATGCTCGTTCATGTCACTTCCACCCTCTCTGCTTCCATGTAAGCTTGAGACCTTTTGGTCTGTGATGGATGGGTCTGAAAGATCCTAATTAACAAGTACAAGGAAAAAAGGCCAAAGATGACAACATCATAAAATGAGATTAGATTTAGTAAAACATGCTTCAGTAGGGGAAAAAAAAATCAATTTATGCATAAACTATGAATCTGGTGAAGTACATATATTATAACATAAAATCATAATTCGTAAATTGTACGTCTTGGGACCAACAAGTTTCTACAATGCAACTTCTAAAGAAGCTAATTCTACAATTATCAAATATAAACATATGGCACATTATTTTGAGCAAAATCCAAGATGATGATCCCCTGCCCTACTGATACATTCTTTAGCAAACAACAGAGACATTTGAGAAGATTGTTTATGGAAACCTATTCAAGCCAAAGGAGATGATAACATCAACAAAAGATTGTATCATTTTCCCTTTCATCATCTAATCAACATTGAGAAATTGATCACGTAAACAACCCTCAAGGGCACACACTTGCCCCAACAACCTTTACTATCCAAAATTCTAACAAGATATAACTTTTATTATTCAGTGAGACAAGAACACACGGATCAAGAAACTTAAAACTTTAAAACCATGAAGGTGTTGTGTTGCCATTTTCACACTAGAACAATTTTTTTTTTTACCTTTTTTGAAACAACAAAATGCACTCATTAAATTCAACAAGCACCCAAAAAAAAAAGCTTCAAATCTTTTGTTACCTACAAATTCGTGGAGACAAATAAATAAATAAAAAATCTTCATAACTAGAAATTTTCTCAAAACAGGTTTTTTGTTTTTCCCTGGAGTGTTGAATTAGGCACCAATTACTATAACTGAAAAACAGACTAAAAAAAGAAAAAATTTATAAATTCTAATGAAGTATTTATCTCTTGAGGTTGAGGGGACTAAACTAACCTGATAATATCCAGCTCTTTCAACAGCAGATCCAAGCAACCAATTTGCACAAATCTTAAAAACAGCCAAAAACAAACAAGCCCCACAAAACACAAAGAACATCCAATGCCCCAATCTCTTCTTCTCCTTAATATTCTTCCCAAACAAAGGAAACCCAAAAGACCCAACATGATGAACTCTCTGGTTCCGCTGATGGGTTTGCTTCTTTTCCGAAACTGAATCCGACCCATCGACCAAAACCGGTTTTTTTGGGGTTTCAGATCTTGGTGAGTTGAGTTGGAGATCGATACCGTGATGGGTATTTTGATTATTGTTGTTGTTGCGTTTGAAGGAGTGAGTTCTTCGGGTCATTGAGCCCGAAAATCTTGGGCTGTTGATTCTTTGAGAGACACCATCGTTACTGCTAGTTTGATGTTGTTGATAACTCATATCTGTGAACAGAAGATCGGATCGTGGTGTTTTAATGGAGGATTTAGTGATTGGTGGAGATGGAGATCGACACTAATGAACCAGTTTTGATTTTTGAAGCTTTTCTCACTTATCTGGAAAACTGGAACTCTGAATTTTACACAAAATGATTTTTTTATTATTATTATTAAAAGATCTCCACGAATGAACCGGTTTTTAAGCTGTACTTACATGTCGTAAACTCTGAATTTGTACAAAATCAATTAAATTTATTTTTACGACTTCTGCAGTACAAAACAACAATGGGTGATCATTGGAGGACAAAATAACTTTTATTTTTATTTTTTATTAATCGTTAATTATTGTATTTTGATGGGTGTTTCTTTGTGTTTGTTTTTTAATATGAAGAGAAATCTTAAAAAAAAATCAAACTTTAGAAAAGAGAGGTCCTTGAAAGTTGAAACTGTGTGTGAAAACCCACTAAAGTTAAAAAAATAAAATAAGAGAGGTGATAGATTGTGCGAACGTTACACTTGTCACTGTCAGATGAGCTTTTTTTCATTGAAAGAAGACTTTCCTATAGTCCATTACTCCATTCCACTTGCCACCAAACGTTGAACAATATCTTTTATCTTCCTAAGTTTAAACGGAATGACGTGGCATGGATTGGAACCATAGATCTACTTCCACGGGATTCACAATTGCAAATTATCATAAAAGATTATGATAGATTACAATTTTGTAGGAAATAGATCTCTCTTTCTTTGTCCATGCCACTTCAGCTGAGTATTGATCGAGTGAAGATTTTCTAGATAGAAAATCATGACTCTATGTAAGAACAATCATTTTTCAAAATATGGGTTAGAAGTTTTAGATTGAGATGATTTTTTGAACTGGAAAGATCATCCTCACAAGAAATCAACGTAATCTGGAACTTTTAAATGCATCAAAGGTGATTTACAAATTATTGGTAAAAAAATCAACGATTCACCTTCTAAATCACTTTTGATGGGGTTAGGAGGTATAGATTGGGCTGATTTTTGTGAAGATGATCTTCTCGTCATAGAGATCATCCTCACGAAAAAAAAAACCATTCAATCCAAAACTTCTAAATCATATTTTGAAAAATGATTATTTTTACATATGTTTTTTTACTTATGTCCCTTGAACGCTCCCTCTCAAGTTTGAATACACATGAACATATTTAAGTGTGATTTTCTTTTCGAATCGTGATCTAGAACGATGTCCCGTTCTTATAATAACATTAGATGTCTACTTGGAACATGTTTGTTGGGGTTCAAACACATCTAATTGAGTGTGCACCTTGGTTAAGACTTAAGAGCTGAGGTGTTTTAAAATCCATCCATTGGATTTTGTGTTTTAATGAGTCGCTAGATCACTGATGCATTAATAGTTGATAAATGACATTTATAGAAAGGGATTTAAATAAGTATGTCAAAAATTGTAGTAGCAGAAGTAGGAAATAACATGATTTGATATTAGAATTTAGAATGTACAAAAAGAAATTATTAGTGGAAGGGCCACTTTTTTTCTTGCATATTTTATCTCTTGGAGAGGTGTTTAATTAATGGAAAATTTGACTGACACACCAAGAAACTCTAAAGGCCCTCAAAATTTTAAGGCCATCTCTAAAAATTAATAATAATAATAATAATAATAATATAAGTTGGCAGTCAATGTCAAAGGGAACCTCTGTGATAACCTTGACACTCCTATCATCCTCCAACGATTACAATACTCCATTGAATCTGATGGTACAGAGAGATTCCAACGACTCCATGGAAGAAGAAAAAGATAGATAGAGAAATTGAAGAAGAAGGGGGTGAAGGAGAGAAAGAGAGACAGGTCATATAATAACTTTCTAACGTATTGGTTAATTAGAGAAGACAATAGCGGTGCTGGAGAGGGAGTTATGTTCGTGGGGGTGTCCTTAAAAAAATTTAAGTTTTTTTTTTTTTTTGAAAAAAAACTTTGGCCCTACTTTGGAATTTCATGGTGTGCCAATTAAACTTCTCTTAATTAATCTTAAAGTCATAAGTGGCAATTTGTTAAGTATAAAAGTGATTAGGTTTGTATCCATAAATATTAATGTTTTTGATAAGAATATTTCATGTCTACTTTCATTGTAATGCATCCCAATTACTCTTAGATTAAGACAAGTAATCAATGATCAAATGGTGATCTAGACCTTTGTCTAAACCTTCTTATAAGAATGTGTCAGGCACCACCATCTTAGTCCTTGACATATTATTATGGATACATTACCATTCTGAGACCAACTTTTGGCGAATTTATGATTTTGAATCATTGTTCATTTTAATTAACAAAATGTGATCATGCTAAATCGCAATTTTTTCAAGTGACGAGATTGCAAGTTTAAAGTGAAAAATTCGCTGATTTGATATCATAAACCAGAATGTACAAAAAGAAATTATTAGTAGAAGGGCCATTTTTTTCTTGCATATTTTTTCTCTTGTAAAGGCCCTATATTTTTAAGGCTACCTCTAAAAATTAATAATAATAATAATAATAATAATAATAATTTGGCCCTCCATGTCAAAGGGCACCTCTGTTATAACTCTGACACTCCCATCATCCTCCAACGATTTCAGCACTCCACTGAATTCATTGGTGAAGAGAAATCCCAACAACTCCATGGAAGAAGAAAAAGATAGATACAGAGGTTTAAGAAGAAGGGGGTGGAGAAAAGAAAGATAGACAGATCATATAATAACTTTCTGACGTATTGGTTCACTAGAGAAGACAACAGAGGTGCTGGAGAAGGGGTTACGTCCGTGGGGTGCCCTTAAAAAAATATAAGTTTTTTTTTTTTTTTTTTACTTTAGCCCGCCTTTATAATTTTATGGCGTGTCAATAAAACTTCTCTTAATTAATCTTAAAGTCATAAGTGGCAATTTGTTAAGTTGAAAAGTCATTAGGTTCGTATCCATAAAAATTAATGTTTTTGATAAGAACATTTCATGTATACTTTCATTGTAATGAATAGCATTTACTCCTAGATCAAGACAAGTAATCAATGATCAAACGGTGCTCCAGACTTTCGTCTAATCCTTCTTGTAAGAATGTGTCAGGCACCACCATCTTAGTCCTCAAAATATTATTATGGTTAAATTACCATTCCAAGACCAACTTTTGGCAAATTTATGATTTTGAATCACTGTTCATTTTAATTGCCAAAATGTGATCATGCGAAATTGAAATTTTTTCAAGTGACGAGATTGCAAATTTAAAGTGACAAACTCGCTGATTTGATATCAGAATTCAGAATGTACAAAAAGAAAGTATTAGTGGAAAGGCCATTTTTTTTATACATATTTTATCTCTTGTAAAAGTCCTCATATTTTAAGGCTACCTCTAAAAATTAATAATAATAATAATTTGGCACTCCATGTCAAAGGGCACCTCTGTTATAACCCTGACACTCCCATCATCCTCCAACGATTTCGGCACTCCATGGAAGAAGAAAAATATACAGAGAGAGGTTGACGAAAAAGGGGTGGAGAAGAGAAAGATAGATCATATAATAACTTTCCGATGTATTGGTGCACTAGAGAAGACGACAGAGGTGCTGGAGAAGGGGTTACGTCCGTGGGGTGCCCTTAAAAAAATTTAAGTTTTTTTTTGCTTTGGCCCGCCTTTATAATTTTATGGTGTGTTAATAAAACTTCTCTTAAGTAATCTTAAAGTCATAAGTGGCAATTAGTTAAGTTGAAAAGTCATTAGATTCGTATCCATAAATATTAATGTTTTGATAAGAACATTTCATTTATACTTTCATTGTAATGAATCTCATTTACTCCTAGATTAAGACAAGTAATCAACGATTAAACGGTGCTCCAGACCTTCCTCTAATCCTTCTTGTAAGAATGTGTCAAGCACAACCATCTTAGTCCTCAAAATATTATTATGGATAAATTACCATTTCGAGACCAACTTTTGGCGAAATTATGATTTTGAATCACTGTTCATTTTAATTACCAAAATGTGATCATGCAAAATCACAAGTTTTTCAAGTGATGAGATCACATGTTTAAAGTGAAAAACTCACTCATTTGATATAAGAATTCAAAATGTACAAAAATAAATTATCTATGGAAGGGCCATTTTTTTCTTGCATATTAATTTTATCTCTTGTAAAGGCCCTTATATTTTAAAGGCTACCTCTAAAAATTAATAATAATAATAATAATAATAATAATAATAATTTGGCACTCAATGTCAAAGGGCACCTTTGTTATAACCCTGATACTCCCATCATGCTCCAATGATTTTGATACCCCATTGAATCTGATGGTGAAGAGAGACCCCAATAATTCCATAGAAGAAGAAAAAGATATATAGAGAGATTGAAGAAGAAGGGGGGTAGAGAAGAGAAAGAGAGACAAATCATACAATAACTTTCCGACATATTGGTTCACTAGAGGAGACGATAGAGGTGCTAGAGAAGGGGTTACATCTGTGAGGTGCCTTTAACAAAAATTTAAGGCTTTTAGTTTTTTGAAACTTTGGCTTGCCTTTAGAATTTCATGGTATGTCAATAAAACTTCTCTTAATTAATCTTAAAGTCATAGGTGGCAATTTGCTAAGTTAAAAAGTCATTAGGTTCGTATCTGTACATATTAATATTTTTTATAAGAACATTTCATGTCTACTTTGATTGTAATGCATCCCATTTACTCCTAGATTAAGACAAGTAATCAATGATCAAATCGTGCGCCAGACCTTTGTCTAATCCTTCTTGTAAGAATGTGTCATGCACCACCATCTTAGTCTTCTAAATATTATTATGGATAAATTACCATTCCGAGATCAACTATTGACGAATTTATGATTTTGAATCATTGTTGATCTTAAGTACCAAAATGTGATCATGCAAAATCTCAAGTTTTCAAGTGACGAGATTGCAGGTTTAAAGTGACAAACTCGTTGATTTGATATCAAAATTTAGAATGTACAAAAAGAAATTATTAGTGGAGGGGCCATTTTTTTTCTTGCATATTTTATCTCTTGGAGAGGTGTTTAATTAATGGAAAATTTGATTGACACACTAAGAAACTCTAAAGGCCCTCATATTTTTAAGGTTACCTCTAAAATTAATAAAAATAATAATAATTTGGCACTCCATGTCAAAGGGCTTCTCTGTTATAACCCTCACACTCCCGTCATCCTCCAACGATTTCGGCACTCGATTCAATCCGATGGTGAGGAAAGATCCTAATGAGTACTCTATGGAAGAAGAAGAGGAAGAAAGATAGAGAATTTGAATAAAGGGGTAGAGGAGAGAGAGAGAGAGAGATCATAGAAGAACTTTCCGACGTATTTGTTTACTAGAGAAGACTGATCATTGAAAAAACTTGATGTAAATTGTAGATGAACAAATATTTAAAATAAAACTTTGGGAAGTCGAATTCGTTCCACAGGGACAGTTGGGATTCACTTAAAATTCGAGTTGAAAACAAAATAGAATTTAAAAATAGATTGGTTTAAAAATAAAACAGATTTGTTGCACAAATAAGATGGAAATTAACTTGCAATTGAAATAAAAACAGAAAGTAGAGATTGAAGATATAAGAAAGGGGGCTTAGAGAAGTCAAATCAGCCTTTGCAAACCATCGATAATGCAGATCAATTCCAAGAATAACTCAATCCATGTAGCAAGTCATTGCTCATGGATCAGAAGGTGGAGTAGTTTAATCATCAAAGGTAACCAAAAGTCATTCATGAAAATTCAGATTTAATTGAGATTGCCTAGCTTATATTCAGATTCTTCACAGAGCATAACTGTTCTTGAACTTATCTAAGTAATGGCTATCAAAGTTTGAATCAGAAATATAAGCTAAATTATTTAATCATAGGAGAATTCTCAGAATGATTAACATGTAAGCAAAATAAGGAATTAAAACTTCATTAAAGAGATGAACTTGCTCCGACATCCTTGATTTCTTTAAGGAAGATCTAGCCACTCATTGCAAGGTTCATAGTTGTAGCAATAACAAAAGGAAGAAGATGATAGATGAAGAAGATAATGTAAGATGAAATTGCACTTTTGATTCCTTTTTTAAATGGTTCTTCAAAGAATTACAAAAGGAACTAAAGAAGAAAAACTAAAGAAACAATTGATTCTCTCACTGCTACAAAAACTCTTTCTAAAAGAAAAACTAGGAAAAATGCAAAGAAATTAGGGAGAAGAAGAGGGTTAAGAGGGACCCCTTCTTCTAGGGACAACCTCTCAATTTATAGCATTCGTAATCGGGTTGTCGGGTCAGGTTTTTGCTTGATTTGATTCGAAAGGACCATTCAGTTACAACGGCCGAACCATCTAAAAACTTCAGTACAAATTTCGAGGCAAGATTCCTCGAGATCACCGAGGAGCACTAGGGCCTTACTGTGGAGTGGTGACGTAGCGACGAATTGCTCTAATATTTGGTTGGATGTTCCCTTTTGGCTTGTACATTGTAACGAAACTTGTTACATGATTTGTTGACTTCCGAATGTGACTTTGTCACCTACAATTAACAAGAAATTCTCATTAGCTTCATTAATTTGAAAATTTCATATATTCTGCTATTATTTATAAGAACTAAAATTTATACTTGATAATATTTGTGGAATTACGGTCTTAAAATCGAATTATTGGGACCTTATTAAAGACAACAAAGGTACTAGAGAGGGGGTTACGTTCGTGGGGTGCCCTTAAAAAAATTTAACCTTTTTTTTTTTCAAAACTTTGGACCACTTTTAAAATTTCATGGCGTGTCAATAGAACTCCTCTTAATTAATCTCAAAGTCATAGGTAGCAATTAAGTAGCAATTTGCTAAGTTGAAAAGTCCATAGGTTTGCATCCATAAATATTAATGTTTTTGATAAGAACATTTCATGTCTACTTTCATTGTAACGCATCCCATTTTCTCCTAGATTAAGACAAGTAATCAATGATCAAACAATGCTCCAGACCTTCGTCTACTCCTTCTTGTAAGAATGTGTCATGTACCAACATCTTAGTCTTCGAAATATTATTATGGATAAATTACCATTCCATGACCAACTTTTGACAAATTTACGATTCTGTCTCACTGATTCATTTTAATACCAAAATGTGATTATGTGAAATCCCAAGTTTTTCAAGTGATGAGATCGTAAGTTTAAAGTGACAAACTTGCTAATCCCCCCCCAAAAGTGACAATCTTGCTAAAAGTAGCAAAACCAATGAGATAGTAACTTGAAACCGTTGAGATTGTCACTTTAAACCTACGAAATTATTGCTTTAAAACCTCTGATATCGTTATCATTCATGTTTTGGTAATTAGAACAAACAGTAAGTTGAAATTATAAATTCATTAAAAGTTGGTCTCATTTTCATAAAGGGATAGGATCCCTTGACTCCTAAGAATGACTCATGAAAAAAACACATGATCCCAACCCTTTAAATTCAAAATCCAATGATTGAGATTTATCCTTGGGATAAGTATCTCCAAGATTTGTGTTATCAAGATACTTATAAATCTCAACCATTGGATTTAATGTTTAAAAGGTTGCAATCATGTTTTTCTTTTTTCATTGTTATTATTAGTGTAGGACTAGTCTTACTAACTAGTAGGGAAAAAAGCTTTCCTAAGACCCATCCACCATTAAAATAAAGTCTCGAGATATGTAACAAATCACAAGGATTTGTTTCAACGACGGATGAGCCTTAGTAAGGCCTTTCTCCCTTACTAAATTAGTTAGGAAAGTGTTATTATTATTATTTTCATTCTCAGGAAGCCGTGACCTCAAAGTTGCTTTGCAATGCATCAAACTAATTGAACTATGGGTCTGTCCCTATTATTATTATTATTATTATTATATGCTGGCATGTACAAATGCATGTGTATAACAAAAATTAGCATTTATGGATTATTACATTTTTTATATTTATTTTAAAATTTAAATAGATAAACTGATTTTATATCATATTATATCATTTAATGTGTTATAAGGGTCTCTGAATAACTTAAAATAACAACTAAGGTGATTTTGCAAATAAGACAATAAAACAATATTTTGTAATTTTGTGGGATTATAATTATATTTATTTTAACAAAAATGACCTTAATAATTATAATGTTAAATGTAAAAGTGGGGGCATTTTTTACCTTCAAAATTTTAGTGTCAATAAACACCTATTCGGCCTTCTCTATAATAATTAGTAGGCGTCATGTGCAAACGCATATGCATTATAACCTATAACGACCATTCTATACTTATGAAATATTAATTAAAAGGATCATGACGATATATATAAAAGGGATATTTAAGTAATTTAAAAATTCAAAGTTCAAAGTCCAACCTCGAACATCAAAGGAAGCATCATCTTTTCTAATTCTAAAATCAAACTCAACAGCTACCTTACTAGTTTTTATGATAATTTACACAATCACAAGCATAAAACACATGTTCTTGTCTTAACTACCACCTTATGATCCCATCTCATGTCTCCTATATAAATTAAACCTCCCATTCATAAAAAATCAATCAACATTCACCCTCAATCATCCTATACTGAATGGATCCAATGGCAAATATCGTCGTAACCCTCCTATTCTTTACTTCATTTCTGTTACCAGCATCATCAGCTAAAGTCCACAAGGATGTTAACTGGTGGTGCAACAAGACTCCATACCCCTATGCTTGCAAAGATTTCATGAGACATTCTCGATCTTCCATACCGAAAAACAAATCTGAATTTCGTAAAATGGCGGTACAAGTAGCTATGGAGCGAGCCTTACATGCCCAAAGTCACAATAAGTGGTTAGAGCCTAAATGTCGTAACGAGCGGGAGAAGGCTGCGTTGGCGGATTGTTTAAAGCTCTATGAGAACACTATAATCCAACTCAACCACACCGTTGATCCAAATACTAAGTGCACCGATGTTGATGCTCAAACATGGTTAAGCACAGTTCTCACCAACCTCAAGACATGTAGAGCAGGCTTTGCTGAGCTTGGTGTCTTGAACTTCATATGGCCTCAAATGTCGAACAATGTTTCGAAATTGATTTGCAACACATTGGCTATTAATAAGGTTCCGATCGAGCAACAAAATCACAAAGATGGGTACCCAAGTTGGGTATCGGCTGGTGATCGAAAGCTCTTGCAAGCATCATCATCAGCTTCACAAGCTAACCTTCTGGTGGCACAAGATGGGTCTGGGAACTACCGAACCATTAATCAAGCTCTTGATGCTGCATCGAAGCAAAGGAAAGGCAGTAGTAGGTTTGTGATTCGTGTCAAAGCAGGGGTTTATAGGGAGAACATTTTGATTGGGAACAACATAAAGAATATCATGCTTGTGGGTGATGGTTTGCGAAGCACAATTATCACTGGGAGCCGTAGTGTTGGAGGAGGTTCCACCACCTTCAACTCTGCAACTGTTGGTAAGAGAATTGAAATTGATCCTTAATTCCCCTAACATTTAGATGATTAATATTTGGTTAAAAAAATTAACAATAATCCAAACACATTTGTCATTAAAATATAGAATTTAGAAATATTATTGTTAATGAATTAAAACATTTTGGTCTACATTGTTCACTAGTTTGATTATATATAACTAATCAATCTTGTCAAAATTTTATGATGCAGCTGTGACGGGTGAAGGATTTATTGCACATGGAATTACATTCCGTAATACAGCAGGCCCACAAAATCATCAAGCAGTCGCACTCCGATCTGGCTCTGATTTATCTGTCTTCTATCGTTGTGGTTTCGAAGGATATCAAGACACTCTTTATGTTCATTCCCAAAGACAATTCTATAGAGAGTGCTACATCTATGGCACAGTAGACTTCATCTTCGGAAATGCTGCTGTAGTTCTTCAAAATTGCATGATCTATGTAAGGAGGCCAATGGATGGGCAATCAAATGTCGTAACGGCCCAAGGCAGAACTGACCCAAACCAAAACACGGGAATTTCAATCCATAATTCAAGAGTCATGGCTGGAGCCGACTTAAGGCCCGTGCTTAGTTCATTCAGGACATACTTGGGAAGACCATGGAAGCAATATTCTCGAACTGTCTACCTTCAGACGTATCTTGATACATTGGTTGATCCTGTGGGTTGGTTGGAATGGGATGGAAATTTTGCTCTTGATACATTATACTATGGAGAGTACAAGAATATGGGTCCAGCTTCTTCGACTGCAAGGCGAGTTAAATGGCATGGTTATCGTGTTATAACATCTTCATCTGAAGCATCACGATTCAGTGTAGGAAACTTCATAGCCGGTGGGTCATGGTTGCCTTCCACTAGTGTGCCCTTTATTTCTGGCCTTTGATTAACAAATTATGTGATATGCCTTGGGGACGATATTGTCGAGGCAATATTGGATTGGTTGCATTTCAATTGATCTGAACATCAGAGAAACCGAACGGTCAACACATTAACTTGCAGATCAACAATTGAGATAAAATAAAAAATTAACAAAAGTGGGCCTTTCAAACGCATCCATGAGGTTTACATAATTAGGGTACGATCAGAAAAGAAGAAAAGAGAGATCAGAAATATTATTTTGTGTATATTTCAAATATTAAGGCACGATCTATTTTTATTGGTAATCTTCTTACATATGGTCATGTTGCTTGTACAACGTTAGATCCGATCGAGTTCGTTATAGATCTGCTATTTCCGAGTGCACGGTTAGCAGACATTAACTATTGAATCTTGGAAACTAGATGCCTGAGATCGACTGTACTGAGGATTCATTCCTAAGGGGGCGGAATTAATTTTAAGGACAACAATTTCTCCGTGCCTCAGTCATCGATAAGTTCTTCCAATTTCTTCATGATCTTTATATTATTTTTTATTGGCTATAATCTATTGTTTCAACAACACATAACCAGAGTAATCAATACAAGTCACGAACATAACATTTAATATATACTCATGGAAAAAATGTTTGCATTAAAAATATTGGTTAGTTAATAGTGGATATTTTTTAATGTTATTTTTCTAGAAAAATAAATGGTGGGAAAACAAAAAAAGTGCACTCATTTTTTAACCAATTCAAATTGGTCCTACAAAACTGAACCAGGGTCCTATAATGATCCAACAAATTTGTACTTAATTGGTGACAAAGCCCGACCCATAAGCAAAGGTTTTCTTCCCTTTTTATTTTATTTTGAATGGGTTTCAGTTTATCCAAAAAAGGAGAGGCCTATCAAGTTCAATTCTTCTGAGTCCTTTTCTTTCAGTCGTTTTACAAAAATGGTATTTAATTATACCAAAATTACTGACTCAGACAGGTTTTTAAAATATTAATCAAAAGGATCATAGACTTGTTTGGTATTTATTGGTTTTTACTGAACTAGGTATCCCTGGTTGGGATATTAACCTGAATTTACCTTTATACCCTTTATCAAATTCATACATGAACTGATTTTTTCTCTAAAAAGGAATGTATTTAGCTGAATTTACTTGTATATACCTATTACCATCCTAAAATAAACCTAAAAAAAGTTCTGACTTTTTTCGTAATTTATTTATAAAAAAAAACATGATCTCTTTTCTAAGGTTCAGAAAAAGGCTAAAAAGGTTATATCGCAAATGTGACCAAATAGAAGATACATGTTTTAGTAAAAATAAATAAACACCAATTTATGATTCTGAATCACTATTCATGACGATAATATTAATTAAAAGGATCATGATTCTAAACCACTGTTCATTTTAATTACTGAAATGTGATCATGCAAAATCGCAAGTTTTTTAAGTGATGAGATCGTAGGTTTAAAGTAACAAACTTGCTGATTTGATATCAGAATTCAAAATGTACAAAAATAAATTATTAGTGGAAGGGCTGTTTTTTTTTTTTTTTTCTTGCATATTTTATTGCTTGTAAAGGCCCTCATATTTTTAAGGCTACCTCTAAATAATAATAATAATAATAATAATAATAATAATAATTTTTTGACACTCCATGTCAAAGGGCACCTCTATTATAACCCTGACACTCCCATCATCCTCCAACAATTTCAGCATTCCATTGGATTTGGTGAAGAGAGATCCCAACGACTCCATGGAAGAAGAAAAAGATAGATAGAGAGATTGAAGAAGAAGGGGGTGGAGAAGAGAAAGAGAGACATATCATAGAATAACTTTTCGATGTATTGATTCACTAAAGAAGACAACAAAGGTGCTGGAGAGAGGGTTATGTCCGTGAGGTGCCCTTAAAAAAAATATAAGTAATTTTTTTTTTTAAACTTTGGCCTGCCTTTAGAATTTCATGGTGTGTCAATAAAACTTCTCTTAATTAATTTTAAAGTCATAGGTGGAAATTTTCTAAGTTGAAAAGTCATTAGGTTCGTATCCATAAATATTAATGTTTTTGATAATAACATTTCATGTCTACTTTGATTGTAATGCATCCCGTTTACTCCTAGATTAAGACAAGTAATCAATGATCAATTGGTACTCTAGACCTTTTTCTAATCCTTCTTGTAAGAATGTGTCATGCACCACCATCTTAGTCCTCAAAATATTATTATGAATAAATTGCCATTCCGATACCAACTTTTGACGAATTTATGATTTTGAATTATTGTTCATTATAATTACCAAAATGTGATCATGCGAAATCGCAGGTTTAAAGTGAAAAACTCAATGATTTGATATCAGAATGTACTAAAATAAATTATTAGTGGAAGGGCCATTTTTTTCCTTGCATATTTTATCTCTTGTAAAGGCCCTTATATTTTTAAGACTACCTCTAAAAATTAATAATAATAATAATAATAATAATAATAATAATAATAATAATTTGGCACTCCACTAAATCTGATGGTGAAGAGAGATCCCAACGACTCCATGGAAGAAGAAAAAGAAAGAGAGATTGAAGAAGGGGGTGGGGGAGAGAAAGAGAGAGAGATCCTAGAATAACTTTTCGATGTATTAGTTCACTAGAGAAGACAATAATGGTGCTAGAGAGGGGGTTATGTCCGTGGGGTGCCCTTAAAAAAATTAAGTTTTGTTTTTAAAACTTTGCGCGCCTTTAGAATTTCATGGTGTGTCACTAGAACTTCTATTAATTAATCTTAAAGTCATAGGTGGAAATTTTCTAAGTTGAAAAGTCATTAGGTTCGTATTCATAAATATTAATGTTTTTGATAATAACATTTCATGTCTACTTTGGTTGTAATACATCCCATTTACTCCTAGAATAAGACACGTAATCAATGATCAATTGGTACTCCTGACCTTTGTTTAATCCTTCTTGTAAGAATGAGTCATGCACCACTATCTTAGTCCTCGAAATATTATTATGGATCAATTTCCATTCCGAGATCAACTTTTGACGAATTTATGATTATGAATTATTGTTGATTTTAATTATTGAAATGTGTCATAAGTTTTTCAAGTGACGAGATCTCAAGTTTAAAGTGACAAACTTGCTGATTTGATATCAGAATTCAGAATATACAAAAATAAATTATTAGTGGAAGGGCCATTTTTTTGTGTGCATATTTTATCTCTTAGAGAGGTATTTAATTAATGGAAAATTTGACTGACATGCTAAGAAATTCTAAAGGCCCTCATATTTTAAGGACACCTTTAAAAATTAATAATAATAATAATAATAATAATAATTTGGCATTACATGGCAAATGGCACCTCTGTTATAACCCTAATACTCTCGTCATCCTCCAACGATTTCGGCACTCCATTGAATCCGATGGTGAAGAGAGATCCCAACAACTCCATGGAAGTAGAAGAAGAAAGATAGAGAGTTTGAAGAAGGGGTTGGAGGAAGGAGAGTGAGATAGAGATCATAGAAGAACTTTCCGACCTATTTATTTACTAGAGAAGACAACAGATGTGCTGGAGAGGGGGTTATGCTCATAGGGTGCCCTTAAAAAAAATTTAACTTTAAAAAAAAAAAACTTTGGCCCACCTTTAGAGTTTTATGGTGCATCAATAAAACTTCTCTTAATTAATCTCAAAGTCATCGGTAGCAATTTGCTAAGTTGAAAAGTCCATAGATTGGTATCCATAAATATTAATGTTTTTTTTAAGAACATTTCATGTCTACTTTCATTGTAACACATCCCATTTACTGCTAAATTAAGACAAGTAATCAATGATCAAACGGTGCTCTAGACCTTCGTCTAATCCTTCTCGTAAGAATGTGTCATGCACCACGATCTTAGTCCTTGAAATATTATTATGGATAAATTATCATTGCATGACCAACTTTTGACAAATTTATGATTCCGTCTCACTAATTCATTTTAATACCAAAATGTAATTATGTGAAATCGTAAGTTTTTCAAGTGAGGAGATCACAGGTTTAAAGTGACAAACTTGCTGATTCCCCCCCACCCCCCCCCCCCCCCCCCCCAAGTGACAATCTTGTTGGTTTGTATAGTGATGATCTCGCAAAAAGTAGCAAAACCAACGAGATAGTCACTTAAAACCGCCAAGATTGTTGGTTTAAACCTGCGAAATTATCACTTTAAAACCTTTGATATGATTATCATTCACATTTTGATAATTAAAACGAACAGTAAGTCGAAATTGTAAATTCATTAAAAGTTTGTCTCGTTTTCATAAAGGGTTAGGATTTCTTGACTCCTAAGAATGACTCATGAAAAAAAAAAAAACATGATCCCAACCCTTTAAATGCAAAATCCAATGGTTGAGATTTATTATTGAAATAAATATCTCCGAGATTTGTGTTATCAAGATACTCATAAATAAGCAACCTCAAGATATGTAACAAATCACAAGGATTTGTTTCAACGACGGATGAGCCTTAGTAAGGCCTTCCCCCCTTACTAAATTAGTTAGGAAAGTGTTATTATTATTACTAAATTAGTTTGGAAAGTAGTGTTATTATTATTATTCTCATGAAGCCATTGGCTCCAAGTTGCTTTGTAATGCATCAAACTAACTGAACTATGAGTCTAACCCTAATTAAATTTTTTATATTTATTTTAAAATTTAAATAGATAAACTGATTTTATATCATATTATATCATTTAATATGTTGTAAGGGTCTCTGAATAAGTTAAAATAACAACTAAGGTGATTTTGCAAATAAGAAAATAAAAAAATATTTTGTAATTTTATGGGATTATAATTTTATTTATTTTAACAAAAATGACTTTAATAATTATAATTTTAAATGTAAAAGTCAGGGCATTTTCTACCTTCAAAATTTTTGTGTCAACAAATACCAATTTGGTCTTCTCTATAATAATTAGTAGGTGTCATGTGCAAACGCACATGCATTGTATCCTATAACGACCATTCCATACTTATGTAATATTAATTAAAAGGATCATGCCGATAACATAAAAAAAGGATATTTAAGTAATTTACAAATTAATGTGATTGTAATTTTATTAATTTTGGATTACAACAAACCTGATAGTTGGTGCATGTGATGTGCGGGACTAGTCTTTGGACAAGACCATGGTCAATGAACTGGGAAAAGCTCAAATACGAACCGGTTAGCTATCTACAAGAATACCTGATTATTCAAAAAAAAAAAAAAAAACCAAAAACAAAATAACCCTGATTGTATTAAGTTAAAATGTAAAATTAGGGACAATTGTGAAATTCCAAATTTTGGTCTCTTATCGACACCAACTCCGCCTTTCTCCCATTATACTGAATCACTTTCCTAAGATTTGCAACATTATTGTTTAGAGAAAATATTCAAGGAATTTATTTAGTAATTTTGGGTCTTAAAATACCCCAAAAGTCCAAGGTTTTCGATAAAATTAATTAAAAAATAATTTTTTACATTTTAAATTGTGAAAATTGAAGAATTAAAACTAACTATAAATTAGTTTTTATATTTTTTATTATGAAAATGTCGAATTTCATTCCCATCATAGAATGTCTCCATCTTTTGTTATCCTATGTGGGACAGCTTAATTGTTTGACTTGACACATTGTATGTGCAACACGTGTCAGATGATTATAGCAGGATGCCTTTAGCGTCTCTGACTGTCCAATTTCCTAGTATGTGGGACCAGATAACGAGTGACAGATCACATCATCAATGACTTCAGTGTTCGTGTGGGACCCATTGTTTCCTCACAAGCATTTTGTCCATAACTCCCATGTCCCACCTACAAGCAAGACCAACTGACTAATCATGTCGGATGTATAATGGCATCTTGAATGTTTTTTTGGTCTTTCTTACAAGGTTGCAGTTGTGCACAACTCATATTATCTAAGACTAGTAGCTCAATAACAAATAATAAAAGAGTTCAAGTAGTAATAATCTTAATAAATTAAGAAAAAAAATCAATTGAGATGGTTTGATAAAAGGGTTCAAGTAGTAATAATCTTAATAAATTAAAAAAAAAATCAATTGAGTTGGTTTGATCAGTTCGACTTCAAACTGTTGCGAGGAAGCATAATAAGAGCACAAAAATAAAGATAAAAATCAAATCAATCACACGAAGAACACGTGATTTATGTGATTCGATAAATTGCCTACGTCCATGAAAGAGAGGGAGAATTCACTATTAACGATAAAGATTACAAGTTCTTAAATCTTTGCAACTCTCTTAGCTGTAAGGAACCTCACAGAACAATTAAAATAAATAAATAAACTTTGGGCAGATCTCCTATGCTCGAAAAAGGACCTTTTACTTTTGATTTACATTTTGAAGTCCAAGCCCAATAAGAATACTAGATATATTGTTGACAAACCATTTACCCCAAAAGATCAATTTGATAGGGAAGACACAACTATGAATATAAGAGGGTAACGGGTCGAATTGGGGCACAATACGTGAGCACGTAACACCCTGGAGTGGAGGTGGATAACACAACACTCAAACACTTAACACTCAACACTCAACAGTCAACACTCCCCCTCACCATAAGGGTAGAAAATTCCCTCAAAGAGACTCGAACCCAGGACTTATACGAACCTAACGCTTTGATACCATGTTGACCAATCAACCATTCCGAAAGACCGATCTGATGGAAAAGGCGCAACTATGAATATAAGAGGGTCATTGGTCAAACTGAGACACAATACGTGAGCACCCGGGAGTGGAGGTGGAGAATGCAACACTAAATACATATCACAACACGAATGAACAGTTAGAAGGAATGTGCAAGTTGAAGGTTTTGAGAGGAAGACCAAATGGACCGAGGACAACAAAGTGAACAACATACTTGCAATAAAAGTAGACATGACCCTACATTTTTGGGATGGTGATGATGTTTTTGTGAATTGGTCTTTGTTGCGTGTTTGAGTAAAAACATCTGAAAGTGAGTACACAATATGCATAAAATGGTTTAAGAATTTAGATTCCAAATATAAAATCATATGTGCTTATATGAAATTGAACTCAGATGTATGTTTATGTATTAATTGGTGGGTGTTTGAATTCATATCTGGTTAAAGTCGGCGAGTTTTACTCTCTGGTCTTTTGAATTTGATGACAGGTACCAATTTAACAGAAATGAGTACAAAATTACCATTTATACAATCATTTAACAAGAACCATGATCACTCTAATGTAGGGAGAAGAAAGATTCGTCATCTTACAAAGAGTAGTTCAACTTCAACTGATACCTATAAAACAAAAGACAGAAATCTGGAGCGTACCCATCAAGGATTCATAAAAGTGATTCTAGCTGTCGTAATTCTGGGTCCAAGTTCTCAGGTTCCACATCTTCTGGAATCATATAAGCATCTGCAATTGCCTTCCCTTTGTCTAGTACTGTTGAAGGAACTGTTTGGAGGATACTGAAAAGAGAGCATTTATTCAACCAAGGCTGAAAAGATTTAAAATAAAAAACTAAAAAAAAACTTTTTTGTTGTTGTTAAGAATTGAATAGAGACAAGAACATTTATTAATTATTATTACCTGTCTAATGCACCTAAAGCAATGCCAATCTTCACCTTCATTGTTTCAACTGAGGCCCCTGGATCATTCCTTGATGCGTGTAGAAGCAAAGAATCAAGATCTTCCAAGGCTCTACAGAAGGATAGGTCACTGGTATTAGAAAGTTGGTGTGACATACAATGTCATCATGGACAATGGGAAAGGTTGATCCAACGATGTTCACCTTTCCTACTAAGAAACATCCCAGCCTTCACATAGCATTGGTAAGCACAATAGGAAATTTACGAAGAACTTGAGCAGGTAATTTTTTGTTACCAATTTGAACCAAAGCAGCAATATAGGTGAATAACACCAAAGATGCCAGCATCCCTAGATTTTCACTTGTTTGAGTTATATGGGCTTAGTCTTTTGATGGGCAACTTACAAGTTTTCACTGGATGCCTCCTTGTGCTTCTGTATGAATGTGATACTTATACATATAGTTGCATACATAGGGAATGAAACCCTTCAATCGATTCGTCTCACCTTGGAGATTTAGCCAAAAATTGACCATGATTGTAACATAAAATTTGTGTTTTCTTTCATCTGAGAGTGTTCACTGTGAATGCCCAAAAGGAGTGTGGACAAGCTGTTACAATCATTCGATGCTACCAATTTTTGATGCAGTAAATCTCCTTGGAAGACTATTTAGCAATGCCAACTCAGCTAAGTTGGTAAGACATGTGGAGTGTTGTTCTCACGTCCTTGGTTCAAACTGGTAGGTTTGGGGGTCCAACTCAAAACCAATTGGCAATGAGTGGAGAGGCCCAGGAGCTTATAAGGAGAGAGACAAGGCAATGAGTGTCTGATGTGGGACTAAACTCAACACGCCCCCACATGTGTGGGCTGGACTGGGCCAAAGCACGTGAAGATATGAACTGGGTGACATGGAGGAGAGAAGGGCCCACTTTGATAACATAATAAGTTTGGGGGTCCAACTCAAACTCCTCTTCAACCCAACTTCACTTGCTAACAACTAACCCTTTGCCTATCCAGAAAAAAAATGGCAGACACCACCTGCGTTTAACTCTCAAGATTTGACGAACTCTATTAGAGATTTAAAGTAATATATATACAGGTACCTGAGGCATTGATCTACATCGTCGAAAGCAGCTTTACCCTTGCCATCGTCAGATGCATACTGGGCTACCTATAATTCCGAAGATAATTTTCAAACCTAGAAGGAACTCAGGTACATAAAAGACTGCCAAGAAGCAAATGGATATGAGTAAGACGAATGTGAAGCAGGAATTCTCTACTATGCTGTAGCCTATAAGATGATGGTGGTGACAGTAACATGAAAACAGCATTCTGAAGTCTGAACGATGATTATTGGTCAGGGAATACCGGGAATTTCGTTTCAATAAAAAAACAATCATACTTACGATGAATATAATTAAACCAAGCCTGCATTTGTGATAGAAAAAACTTCAGTTTCAATTATCCTAGGACAGCGAGAGAAAGGGAATGGATTCCACAGTTGGCCAAACTCCAGTATTGAAGAGTTATCAGCATCCATAATTTGTAAATGGGTGTGGAAAGGCTTAGATTCTGTAGATATTCTTTTGTAAATATAATATGGAAATACCCATCTGCTTTTAACCATAACCATTCGATGGAGCTTATTAAAATAGCTTACAAATATCGTCATTTGTGTCTCATATTAACATGTTAGTCCAATATATGCAAATAATCTAGTTTCTAGCTGTACGGGCTAGAGTGACCAGTTCAGTGTTTGATGGTTACCTGCCAAAACTCCTCTCTCAAGAATATCCTATATTTTAGATGGACGTGGTTAGAAAATTTGGATATGATAGCAAGTCTTCTGAGGATTGAGACATGAGGGGTCCAAGGACATGACTATTTGTAGTTAATATATTATTATTTTTCAAAATTAAAATAACTTAACTAATTTTTTCGTTTGTTCAAATTTTATCTCTAGCCTTCGCAAGATAATATCCAACATGTACGCTCATCACGTCACAACATGTGTGCCAGTCATCGATCAGGCAGCCTCTTAAGTGGACCATAGCCTAAAAATTATTACAGATTGATCTAAACTATTCCAGCAATTGCTTGTTTTAGAAAGTCAATCAAAATATCTGCAGTTATCCACAGTTGATATAATGTTGAGGACCATCCTTTTTCATAAATTTCGTTATGGCTACCCTGTTTTTGTGATTTTAGTTTTTGCACAAACAAGAAATGTCCCATTGGTCGGGCCCAGTAACCACTACTTTTTTTTTTGGTTAAGTGTAAAATTTTGTTGCAAAGGAAAAAAAGGAAAGAAAATACAAAAGAAGGAAGCTGACGTAGCCCCCAAACAAAAGCCAAGAAAACCTTCAAAGCCGAAAGAAACAACAAAACAACCAAAGAAAACAAAAAAAGCACTAAGAAGCTCATAAAGAGTCCCATCTAAACACAAAATTGACAAAAGAAAGCCCTGTAATTTTGGAGTGATCCAACCATGCTTTATCAAATTATTTTTTTGGGAGGGGTTGGGGGGCACCTATTTGGTGGCACTTAGATTGTACTCTAAAATCTAAATTGTAATCTAAGACTTTACACCACTTAGGGAAAAAACAAAGGATCCCTGAATCCTGTCTCAAAATTTAGCTTCTTTGCAAGGTTGAACTGAGGGTCTAGAAAACCTATAACATCAACTTCAAATTATAAGCTAGTCAGGTGACACACCACTTTAAAGATAATCACAGATAGAATGTTTGTGAATTTACATAAAGTAGGAAAGAAAAGATCAGCCACACTAACAATCAAAAGCTGATTACAATTGAATATTAAATAAAAGCCAATAGTTTCATAAAAGCCTCAACTTACTGCTCGGATATTTACACGCAAAGATGCTGCTGGACCAGAACGCAATACAGATCTACAGGTGGCATATTCTGGTTGACCGGCTTCCAAAGTTTTCTCTACATAGAAGTAAACTTTGGATAAAAATGCAAAATCATGAATCCTCATAAAATTAAACGTTGCAAGAGAAACAAAGGAAGAAGCTATAATATAATCATAAAGGTGGAAGAATAAGAACAAATACCAAAACTGAAAGAGAGATTGATATCTCTGCATCAACATGATACGAAAATGAGGAGATCTCTATGTTTATGTATATCAACATACATAGATAAAGAAAGAATGCATTGCTAACTAGACTGATTGACTACAATAACCCTAAGAGGGTTTATAAAGAAAAAAAAAAGAAATCCTAACCACTCTTGACTTATCTGATAACCTATATCAGATTTAAACTTAATCTCTAACTAATAAATCCAATCTTAAACGGGATTTGGTGTATCATAATACACCTTATTACAATTCTTTCTATAATATTCTAATACCCTCTCTCAAACTTATGGTGTCGACGATCATTGCCAGTTTGCTTTTGCTTCTTTGCTTTACTTTGTTTTGTTTTGTTTCTTGTTAGCGGACGTCTTGGCTTCTGTGTTTTTTTCTTTTCCTAATAAATAATTTTTTTACCCATATATAAAAAAAATCTGATTGTGGATTAAGAATCACCAATGCCAAATGTGAGTTGATGATATTAAGAACCAGTTTGGATATGCATAGAAAAGTAACTTTTTTACCTTTGAAAATTAAAAAGTTTGTTTGGTTCATTTTAGAAAACTACTTTTAAAAAGTAAAAGTCTAAACTTTTTAAAAAGCAAAAAGAAACTACTTTCTAAAAGTTATTTTCTTCCTACCCACTTTCTATCAAAACGGGCTTTAAGAATGTGATCGTCTTGTAAGATGAGCTGCCATTGAAACCTGCTTTCCCAAATGTATCATCAATGAGATAAATAACAGCACAATGATTGCAAGCCTAAAAAGGGTGACGGATTCAAATGCGTAGAAAAGGGATTGCAAATATCACAACTAGATGGGCCTCAATTTAAGCTAGATTGAAATCTGATGGGTTTTAATGCGAAATGGTCAAATGCAATCTCCATTGGACTGGTAATCAGGCACAATGTCAACTTCCTCGAAGATTCAATCATTGGTTGTGGCTTCTCTTGGGCATTAAAATAAGACTGGGCCATTATGACCTTGATCATGAATGATTCAAAGGTTCAACATACGAAGCTTGATGACTATGGATTCAAAGGCTCTTTGGGGAAGAGGAGCTTGATCACTAGGTATTCAGAGGCTCTTTGGACTAAAGATGCTTTGGGGGGCTATAAAGAACCCATAAGTAATGGTGTTTTTTTTTTGGTCTTAGACAAACAAAGGTGTGGAGAGAACTAGGCTTCAATCAAGGTTTGGTCCAATTGATTGCTCTAAAGGGTCAATGGTCGGGTTAAATGGATAAACAAAATTTGACCAAGTCAATTGGACCTTGACTTGGTAAAATTTGACTCAACCTTTTGGGCTGGACTTAAAATTTGAAGGTGACAACTTGCTAAGTAGGTTAAAAGCTTGTTAGTGTTGATACCACGACCAGGGCTGTCAATGGGTACCATTTAATCAAAATGAACTGAAACAAGAACCAATAGGATATTAGAGTCGGGTCCCTTAGAACCAACCTATATGAACCAATCGAAACCAGGAACTAGAACCGTTTAAAGAATTTTTTTTGATAGTTCTGGTTCAATTGATTTGAGAATTGAAACCAAGAAAAATTAATGGTTGTAGTTCTAGTTCCTATAGGAACCAAACAAGATCTGACCCATTGACACCCCTACCATGACTTGGGTTCACAATCCGCCATCACCTAGTAATTCCTAAAAACTAACCCCCTTGCTTATAAAAAAAAATGTGAAAGTGGACTTTTTGAATGATACACATTAATTAGCATGCACCAGATGTTTAATAACAAGATATATGTTTTTCTCTTCCAAAACAAAAAAGAACTGAGATAAGGGGGTTCTGATGTGTTGGGGAAAAGTATGAGTGATGGAACCTTGATCATAGACGACCTTGGCAAAATAACAAAAGTGATGGTAGCAAGAACCTGATGATGGTGAATGATAAGCGATAATGTCAGTAGTGAGGTGAAGAGAGCCAGAAAGTAAGACTTTCTCTTTACATGTATATTCTTTGTGAAATTTGAATGGCATTGCAGCGAATGTGAATGAATTTGTGGCGACAAAATTCTAGTAATGGAGAATGGCTATGTAGACAATGTGTGTGTTTTTTTTTTCTTTTTTTTTTTTATTTTAGGTGGGGGGGGGGGGGGGGGGGGGGGACAGTCCTTCACCCCCGAGAATTTTTACTGAGTCATATAAAAATTTATCATAGAATTTGAGACACCCAATCCATGAAAAAAATACCGTAATCAATCAATTAAAATTATAAAGATATATAAAAGGAAAATTACCTAAGTCCTTAAACTGCGATTGTGTCAAGATAACAGCTGGTACATATACCTCTAGTGGATCAAGCTTTTTCCTGCCATTTAAAAAATATATATATAATCAAAAAACTTAATGTAAAAAAACCACGTTCCATATCCTTTAAAATGATTTCAGTCAAATGCAAAATTCAACAATGCAAACGCTAAATGGTAGGTTTCATGAACTACATTTCACATGCTTAGTGTAAAATAGCGATATAAATGACACTCCGCACATAACATGAACTTACTTCTTAACGTATTTATCAAAAATGCTGCCGGCAATAGCATCTGTGAATTAAACACACGAACATTAAACGCTTTCCATTTCATATACTAATTTAAAGAAACAAATTGATAAGCAAAATCAAATTTTATATATAAGCAGAGAAAAAAAGTACAAACAAGAAGGAAAAAGAATAATGAACAAGAATATGATCAACAAAAGAAAAAGATAACCCACGACTTGTGACACTATCAATGCACACATACTCCCATTTAAACACAAAATCCTCGTAAATGAGACCCTTAGAGTCCGAATAATTAAAACAAACGAAAAATCTAAAACACTATTAACAATGGGCACTTAAAAAACTCGGATCAAACTCGAAATAATCTTCTTCATATCGGCAAAGATCGAGAATTGCCAACAATTGAAATGGATAAGTTCAATAGATGTGAAACAGGGTTAGAAAGTGGATACAAAGAACTTGAAGATTTGCATGAGAAGCAGAAATTAAACATAAGCAACAATAAAATCTAGATTTTAATTTTAAATAATATATAAGCCAAACAACTTCAGTTATTAATCATAATATATATAAAATACCAAAAATTGAGTTGCTTAAGCTTAAAAACAGTCTGAAAAATAACAAATTAAATAATTTTAATTGATATTCTATTAATCGTTTTAGATCATATCCAACGGTAAAGATCTCCTCGTTGTTGCGTTTCATTCTCGCACGTTAGTTTCATTCGTGAATTAAGTAGTAAAGCAATTAAGTAAGAGATTGGGAAAAAAAAAAACAGAGGAGGAAAGAGGCGCACGTTTAGGGATAGAGAGACACTGGAAGAGAAGGAAAGCGATGGAAACGGTTCGTCTGCTGACGTGGCTGTGCTGTGGGAACGATGCACACCTAACCCTAGATGGGTTCTTAACCTTTCCCTTTGAGATAGGAGTTGAAGCGAGAGAAGAAGAGAAGGTTGCAATGCAGGTGCCGCTGCTAACGTGCGCTCTGGTGAAAGTTGTAGCCATATCGAGATAACTGATAACATGACATGCGTCCTCTCTCGCTAGTGAGAGAGAAAGTCTTATCCGTTAGTCTCTCTCTCTCTCTCTCTCACACCCAAGAAGAGACCGAGTTGTCTCGGAAGAGAAACTATTTAACTCGTTTTGGAATGATTGATTTATATATATTGAAATTTGAAATTAAAATAATTATACTCATTTAATGACATAAGATAAATTAAAAGATCTTTAATCATAAAATCATATTATATATAAAATAATAAAAATTAATATTTTATTTTATTTTATATTTTAAATATTTTAAAAATTTTTATTTAAATATTTTAATTAAAATCTATAAAATTCTAATTGACTCGGCCAATATTTTCAAAATATCGCCCGAGACATCTTGCTTATTTCGCGAGATGGTGTGAGTGTATGTCCATATTGTTGGTGAACTATACCGAGATAACCAGGGCAAGTCATCTAAGTCTGGAATGAGATTTAAAATCATGCCCCCATCCCTCACAAACTTAAAAGAGAGCTTCTATTAAAATATCATTTTTTTTACTTATAGCACACCAAACTATAATTCATGGATAACGATTCGAAATTACAAAATTACCCTATCCCCCCTCCCTCTCTCCCTCTTTTTTTTTTTTTTTTTATTTTAAAAAGTTATGATTTAGATTAAAAATAAAATACTTATCTTCTTGGATATGTTGTATGAGTCAAGCATGAACCTTGAGAATTGCTTAGCATAACTACTCATGGTAATGACTTGGGAGGGTTTGCAACTAATAAACTCCACATTCTTAAGAGGGATAGGTTATTTGGTTCTCAATTCAAGATGTTGGAGCTTTCAAATTTGTTCTTGTATCACATTTTACCATACCTTTTATATCCTCAATGAGGCATTCAATGAGTGCCATTTTGTTAACGATTCCATTGAGAAAGTCCATCTTTGAAGGAACCCTCTCTGAACTTTGACACGTTGCTTTTTGTATTTAAACACATCCCTACTTTTTCATCAATATTTGAGATACCTCTTTTAAGACGACACTTGTATTCCAAAGAAGAGGGTTCTTTCAAATTTTGAAGCAGACATCCTGCTTCAATATTTTTTCCCCATTGAGATCGGTCATCTAAGATTTAATGGTCGATTAATGTTGGAGTGACCTCAGTGGAGGACACACAGGGGGACATTTTGACATGGTAGTGTGCACATGCCCATAGATGTGTTTCTCCGAGATACGAGTAAAATGCATCTATGAACATGTGCACACCACCACATCAAAGTGTCCCCTGTGTGTCCCACTAAGGTCATTCCAAAATGACTCTTAATGGTTTCGATTCGACTGTAGTACTCTGACTCCCTTGGCATACTACCAGCCACGGGAGTTGGGCCTTCTAAGGACCGACTCCTCCCTCTTATAATGAGCTCGGTCTGGTCCATGAACTGATCTGGCTTGAGTTGGGTTCATTAGAGCCGGTTTAAACTTTAAATGGCTCAGTCAAAGCCCGGCCCATTCACATCCCTTGCAAATTAATTTCAATCTTCAGGGGGAATATAACTAACTTTAACGGTAATAACCACCAAGACTGAATGGGTAGCTTCTCACTAAAGATTACTCTCTCTCTCTCTCTCTCTCAATCTTTAAATTTCCTCCTAAATCTTTAAATTTCCTCCTCAAACCCTAAACCCAGAGTGCACCAAACCCTAAATTCTTCAAGAATCTACGAAACCTTAAAACTCTAAGAGCGTCTCTGTTCAATTTCGCCAAGTTCTTCTTCTCCTCCACCTGAGCCTGTAAAGGATCGAAGATGGAGTCAAAGAACAGAAATGAAGATGACTGTAACAATTCGATTTCCAGAAACTGTAGGACTGACGCTGAAGAAAATGATTCAAGTTTGAATGTGGAGGAACAACATGAGAGCAATTCGGATACTGTTTTTGGGAATGAGAAGGGAAATTCTAGGATTTCTGACTCAAGAACAACGAAATTTACAGATCTTGGTTCTGTTAAAGAAAAGGGTAGTGTTTCCAGGGAGGCGGCGAATCCAGATGGATCGGGTTTGAAAGATACTGAGTTGGGTTCACGTAGAAATTTCAAGACGAAGATGAAAGGAATTGATCTTGATTGTGATGGAATTGGGAATGAGAAGGACAGCGACCAAAGAGTGATTGATGAAATTAGAATGAACGCATTTGTTGATGAAATTAATCCTGTTAGTGGCGAAAGTAGAAATACCCAAGAAGAGGGCTTAATTGATTTGAAACCCGATGAAGTTGAAGTTGTTTTGCTACTTTCGCAGATGGAGGCAAAGAAGAGTAACATATCCAGCAGAAAACGAAAGAAAGAAGAGTCATTTAATGAAAAATATAGAATTGGAGATAATGGGTCCAGCCCTTTTGATAAGGCAATGAAGATTATAGAGACCCCAACCAAGGAAAAGATACCAACAAAGGGTCAGGACTGTAGAAAGCCGATGGTTCCTTTACTGCAAGATTTATGTGTGAATGTTCTTGTTAAGGAGGTTACGAATGCTAAAGACATAGCTTCGCTAGAAGGTGTTCCGGTTGAATTGATGCACAAAATCTGCCGAGTACTATGTGATTCTCGAAAGATGGACCATGGTTTTATGAACCTCGTTGTTAGTGGGAATTTGACAGAGATATGTATAAAGAATTGTTCACAGATAACTGAGGAAGAATTACACCAAATCTTTAAGGAGTGGGACACCAACAATTTAAGAGTATGCTACTTATGCTTATTTGATGAGTTCAATTTTGTATCTCTCTCACTGTTTTATGTGTGGAATGAAACTGTAGTATAAGGTCGACTGGGGGAAGCCCACTAAAACTGAAATGTACTCATTCTAATTGACATGGAATGACTCGTTGGATGCGATACGTCGAGGGGGTATCTACCAACACATTGAAATGTGTTTCTTTTAGGGTGTGAATGGCCCATAAATAACCATATGCTTATATATATATGGGAATGGATGAAGGGACATATGAAAAAATATATGTAAAAATGATGTAACATTAATAACTTTTCAATGTGAAGCATCGGAAGGAAAAGAAAAAATATATGTAAACTTTGATGAAATCATTATAACTTTTCAATGTGAAGCATCGGAAGGAAAAGAAGGAATTTTTGTCAACTTTTTCAGTAATCATGCAATTTTTGAATATTTAATAAATTTTAAATATGTAAGATATTTATACTATGTTTTTATATATGTCCCATTATCCGCCCCCTATATATATATGGGAAGCGTTCGGAGGCCCTAAAGAGAGCCAAACATTTTTCAAAATAGGGGTTAGAAGTTTTGGAATGAGCTGATTTTAAAACTTTTAAGCCTAGTTTAGAAGTTAAAGAATCGTGGACCATCCGATTTTTGTAAATCAGTTTTGATGGTGTTAGAAGTTTCAGAATTGGCTGATTTTTGGTGTGGATGATCTCCTCATCATAGAGATCATCCTCACAAAAAATCAGCTCAATCTGAAACTTCTAACCTATACATTAAAAAATGTTTGGCTCTCTTTAGGGCCTCCGAACGCCACCCTATAAATAAATGTATTGTTTAAATAGTTAGAGTTACTGAACACATTATAAACGAGGCTTTTCATAAAAATGGAGTTTTTGTTACTATGCTTTGTGGTACTTTTGTTTCTAAGCTACCTACTTTTAGTTATAAACTTAATTTCCATTTTGAGATGCTTTAACACGCACTCAACTAGAAAATTTCCCCAACTTACTCAGCTTAGCCCTGAAATAATCAGAAACCCATTTGAGTATGAATTTTTCAAGACTATTACAACTCAGCCAACTCCATGACCTAGCTATGTCAGCATTTAGTTTTTTCCATAATTGTGGCAGTTTACTTGAAAAATTATTTTGAAAATTTTCACTTAATTGAATGGTATTTAATTTGATAGCTTTCACTCTCTTGCTAATTCAAATATTCTAGCTGAGCTGAATGTTTTTGTTTTTGTTTAATCAGGTACTACAACTTGATTTATGTGGACGTTGCATGTCTGATGATATATTGCGTGCAACATTAGCTCGGTCACCAAATAGTTTACCTGTATTGGCTGCTATATCCCTGAGGGGTGCATTTCGTCTTTCGGATGTTGGGTTAAATTCTCTTGTTTCTTTCGCACCTTCACTAAGGTCTATAAATTTGGGCCAGTGCTCCAATATTACCTCTACTGGTATCAAAACATTAGTTGGTTCTCTGTGGTCATTACTAAGGGAATTGTATCTAGATGATTGTGTAAACATAGATGCGATGATGATTCTCCATTCATTGAAGAAGCTAGAACACCTTGAAGTGTTGTCAATAGCAAATAATCAAACTGTATGTGATGCTTTTGTTTGTGAACTCATTAATGTACGTGGCCCAAAAATGAAGGAGCTTGATTTGGCAGATTGTGGGTAAGTACCTTCATTATTCTACTCAACCTTTAGAATGATAATTCTCTTGGAATTGTGAAATAAAATTCATGTTGTTGACCCCAATATTTGGGATGTGGAGTATGTTGTGTAAATGTCTTGTATTGTGTTGGCAGTATGCTGAGTTGCAGGGACAGTTCCCCTGCCGGGGGTCCCACTGCCTGGTGAACAGGGCAGTGCCCCTGGCCCAAAAATTTTAGGGTTACGAAAAGGGTAATTATGTAACATTTTCTTAAGGATTTTCTATTTTTTTTTTTTTTTTTTGAGGGGGGGGGGGGGGGGGGGGTGGTGTTTCTATTTTTGGGAGATGGACACGTTTTTCACTACTACTGGTTTCTTTAAATATAGATCTCTAGGGCTGTAAAACTTGAAAGAAAATAGTGATTGTTCTTCTTCTAATCTGTGGGCCAAGGCACACTGCCAAACCACGAAAATCCTTGTGCGATTTTTGTCCTCTTTGATGTTTCGTATTTGCTCAGAGTAGATGGTGTGTGGTGTCTCTAGAAATTCCTCTTAATCCTTAATACGCTTTTAGAGAGGTCCATCCTGCTCAATAAATATGTTTTCCCTTTATTTTGGGTTGAACTTTGTTTTTTCACTTTCTACTATATGTTTATGTGTGTTCATGTGACCATGCTTCTTTAACAATGTTGGATGCTTTCAAATGGATACAGGCGATTGACTGATGTTTCTGTGAACGTCATTGCTAAACGTTGTCCTGGATTACGTGCTCTTAATCTGGTTAAGTTGCACCAACTGACCGATTCTGCACTACGAGACCTTGCTAATGGTTGTCAATCAATTCAAAAGTTCAAACTTTGTGGCAACGGAAATTTCAGGTTTTTTAATCACACTTCTAGATTCAGTTTCTATTATTTTCCACCTTCCATGAAAACACGAACCATATGCGGTATCATGTCACAATCTATCTGTGTCATATGCCACAACCTTCACATATTATTTCAAATATTTACTCAAAATAATGTTGAATGTGTGTTCGCATGATCTCTAAGGGCTTCTGGTTGGTATTACTTAATCTACGTGGATTTTACGAGAACCGCATTGCCTTTACATATTAACAAGATTGTAACATCTTTAGTATAATGTGGTTCAGCTCTGATGCTTGTTTGTTTTGTCTTCCCACTAATTTTATAAATTTTTTACATGACAGTGATGAAGCTATTGCTGCGTTCCTCGAGGCATCTGGAGATTCCTTAACAGAACTTTCACTCAATAATGTTTATAAGGTACTGCCATAAGTTGAAATCCTGTATTTCTTCTTCATGATTTCCAAGTTTAGGTATCTAAATACTATGACCAGGCCTCTGGTCTCGAATCAGGATTGAATGATCAACGGTTCCCCGAGTCTCAACCTTGATACTTGTGAGTTGTGCTCCATTCATGATGCGGCACTTAGTTTTCCATAATCTCACATCAAGGGAAAGAGAGACATTGGAGTAGTGAGTTATTAAAAAAATGCCAAGGGAACAAAGAAAGCATAGTGTATTTGTTAAGAAAAACTGGGGCAATCGAAACAAAACAAATGCTAATCACACCAAAGAACTCAAAGATTTAATTGGTTCTCTCAAGATTGAGGTACGTCTACAGATCACACTGATTCCACTATGAAGAGAAAACTCGTCGTTACAGATCACACCCTTTCACTGAAAAGAGAAAAATATATACCTTGGGGAAACATAACTAGGGTTTTACACGATACCAGTGAAATTACAAAAATACCCTTAAAAATTTTTCTTTCTTAGGCTTCCCCTCCAAACCCCCACCGAGCTCAACCAGCGATGCATGTGATTTGATGAACAGTGCCTCAAAACAGTATCTCTATTGTTTGTAACTAGTACTTGGTCCTTTGGTAACTGGAAACTATGTTTTACATACTTTATAGGTTGGCCCAAAAACTGCCATGTCACTAGTAAAACGTTCAAGTAAATTGCTGAGTTTGGATCTATCTTGGTGCCGCAATTTGGATGAAAAGGCAGTGGAATCAATTGTCAAAAATTGCTTGTTGTTAAGGATGCTCAAACTGTTTGGATGCAGTCAGGTACGTTTATATGTTCAGACCCAGACCAATTTTTTTATTTGTGATGCTTACTCAACATTATTATTAAATCTGGGTCAAAAAGAAATGTATAACACTAGGTTATAAGATATAATGGTTTGTTCTCTCCTGCCAGATTACGGAGTCGTTCAACACAGGCCACTCGAACTCTACCGTGCAGATTATCGGATTGAATTTAACTCCATTATTAGAAAATATCAACACGTTTAGTCTTCAGGAAGCCCCCTTGAGATATTATTTTGTGCCTTAACCTATAATCTCAAAGTTTGAATGGCTCAGGTGTGCAATGTCACAAGTTTTCATCCCTCATTGTTCAAGAAACTAGTCATTTTTTAACTCTCATATACTTAGGTCATTCTTAATACATCTTTCACGTATAGACACCGAAAAATATCCTCAAAATTTTTTGTACACCAAATCAGAATCTTCCTCCAATCCAAAAAATGTAAACCAATCATGTTCTAGCCTGATTTATTTGGCCAAGCTGGAATCTTGAAATTAGTTTCTACTCTGTCAACGAATTTTCTTGATTTGCTGGGGACAACGAATGGAATTTTTTTTTCAATACCAACTGTACATCTGTAATTTGGAAATACAGATTAATGAATATATGATTGAATTGATAATTGAGATTAAATTGTATGATGAGTGATTTTGTAGATATCATGAATGCGTATTTTTCAATTCTATTTTCTTGTAGAGATGGATGCTATTGTGCCCAAAACTTATGAAATCGGTCAAGTATCAAATTCAATCTGTGTCTGATCCAAGCCAAGATGTTCAGACACTGATCCCCATTTTACTGATACTATGCATGAAATGTAGAGGGAATTACTTGGTGGAGTTTGCTAAGGAGCTATTTGGATGCTCTCTAAACCATGTTTGGCTCTATTTCAAATTCGTGCGACCATGTTTTGGTTCTTAAGCTTGGCAAAGAAAGTAATCTTATAGGTGTCTTCTATTCTCTCAAAGAAAAACCCATGTCTTGTTTTGTTAGGAACCCAACCAAAGCACCAAAAGAAATTAGGTGGCAATGTTGTGGAAAGTTAAGCTCGTCTCTTTGGGGCTACAACACACCTAGTATTCACATGGTTTCTATGATGGCTCTCACTTTGGTATCCATTTTGAGGGCCTTTCCCTAGGAACCCCTTTGATATCAAACAAATTTTCACAACTAATACTGCAAAAAAAAAAAAAAAACAGGTTTTAATGGTGTGGAATGTTTAGTACTTATCTCTTGTCAAAAACATACGGCTGAGATGGGAGGAAAAACACATGATTCCCAGGCATCAATACAGAATTCTTAAGAATCCATTTCTAAAGCGAATCCCTAGGGACTATCCAGCCACTCAAGCTGTGTAAGAGCAACTCCAACAGACTTTTTAGATGTCAGATGCTCTTTATTATAAAGGGCCAAAAGAAAAATTAAGGGTCCAACAAACTCTCTACTACTTAAAAGTTAAAATAACTTATACAAAAATTGAGACCAAAACCCAACAATATAATATAAAAGCATAAAACAATACTTTTCATAATTAGTAAGATTTCAAATCTTACTAAGGGTCGTTGGGCCCATATGGATTATCACATTGACAATCAACCACAACATTCTTTTAAATTTTATGAAAAAGCTCATATTCCGAATTTTATTTTTTTTAAATAAATTTTTTAAGCATGATTCAAGGTGTTGAAAGGAACAGTTACCGATCTCCCAAAACTTAAAATTATAAATCGACGATGAAAAATAATGATTTTTATTTTTTGTTCCAAGGTTTTACAATTTCACTCTCTAGAAGCCTATGGCGAATCATGTTTTTGGATTCCAAAATATGAGGTCATGACTCTTAATAAGACTTGAATCAATTTTTAATAAATGAAAGATTTGTTGAGTCTGTTGGAGCACTTAAACAAATTTTAGGTTAGTTAAAATAACAATTGCCAGATTTTGACAAAATATGCTCTTTATTGTAAAGAGCATTGCTGGAGATGCTCTAAGTTCAACAACTTTTAAACTTTCAGTATACAAATGGTAAAACATTTTTCTATCATCTTTTTTTTTTTCTTCCTAAAATGAAATAATATTAAGAGTGTGAATCATGTATTCTTTAACTTGGATAACTATCGAATTCAAAAATTTAGTTTACCTGCTACAAATTAATAGATTAGCACTTAGAAGATTTGTAGAATCACAAGTCAATACTTAGATGCTCGTCGTGCTGTTGTATTAAATTTTTAGGAGCTTTCCGTGCTGAACACCTTGAACACTTGGCATCCTTGACACATGTCAATGCAACACTGATTATATGGTTACAATATTGGGTTCACCTGTTTCAATACCGAAACTGGAACCATTGTACACACTGCAGCAATCTCAAAGAATTTCCGATGGTTTGAACTCTCGGGCCAAGGCTCCAACATGTTGGCCATTTAAAGGACTGAAGGTTGTAAGTTTTCAGTATAACTATCATAAAACCAAAGAAACAAATGTCGCCTATTCTGAATAACAGATACAATGGTAAGACAATTGGCACAACTTAGATTTGAAAAAGAAATAATTATAAAGAACAGATAACAAAACATTCTCGATAATGTGAGTCAACTGCAAGGTTACAGCCCAATTACTCATGGATCAAAAGAGTATATAGAGAATCCATACCTTAAGAGGCATGAAATTCACAAAACAACATGAAGGAACAAAGCTCTTCATCTTTTCAAAATCTGTTGCCTATTTAAGATCACTAGAGTTCTTTGACCGGTTGGCAAAAACCCTTTTCATCCATTTCTCTTGTGTTGTAGTAAGATTTGAAAACCTTGGATGAGATGAAGAAAGATCTTGAGATGCACCTTGGACTGGCAGTTCGGCGGGAAGTGCAGAAGCGGTGCTGGTAAAGGCATTTAGAACAAGGAAGGCCAGTATAGGCGAGAGATCCAAGCCTCCAAGAGGAGGGATAATCCCACGGAATATATTCAAGTAAGGATCACATAAAGTGCTGTGCCCTCCAAAAAAATTACAAACTTATTAAAAAGTTGAGGAATATAGAAAATATAAAATCAAAATGGAAGAAATGCAGAAAGCGATTAAATCACGATTTAATAGTTGTCAATTAAATCACAATTTTTTTCAAAAAATCATGAAGTTCTTGAATTTTTTTTTTTTCAAAAAATTACGATCAATCATGGTTTAATTGACAATTTTTTTCAAAAAAGAAAAAAACAGAGTATTTTTGTTTTTAGCATTTTTTTATCATTTAATATATGATACATATATATTTTTTTATAATTTTAAAAAATATTTTTATTTTTTAATTTACCCGATGTTTTCCCGATTTTATTGATTTTGCTGAATCTTTCTATTGCCAAATTATTCCCGAACCCCGACTTTGTCACTATGCTTGGAGGTGACAAAAAATTCCCAAATGTACACTTTACATAGCTTAATGAGGCACTGTCTAAAGCTAAGATCATCAGATCATTGTGGGGAAATGGTTAACACTAGTATGGTTGGTTTACAAGAATGAGGCAAGATGTTTAACTATTTACGTGTTTATCGTGGAAACAGAAGTAATTGTTTCATGGAGAATCAGAGAATTTAAGGTTTTAATGCAACTATATGAAAATATAACTGTTTTAATCGCAGATTACTTGAAAGTATGGAAAAATTGACCAGGTCAATAGAATACCTGAGGGGGCTGACAATGGCAGGAGGAGAGTTGGGAAACCATGTCAAAACAAGCCTCACAACCAGGAGAGTATTGTAGATGTTCAAGAAATTCAAAATTCCATTAGTCACCACAAGCCCTGCAACTGAATCACCCGGTAAAATGGCGGCAAAGTTGTGTGAGGACAAGGAGTTCGAACTTGAATTGTTTCTGCAACGGATCTGAAAGTACAGCTCAACAATGTAACCATGCCCCTTAATATTAAAACCTACAAGATTAGCTAAGAAGACCACCATATACGATGGACATCATCAACATCATAGAAGCTTTATCCGGACAATTTGGGGTTGGAACCATATAACATGAGCAAGAAATGAAAAATAAAGGAACATTTTGACGGTGCAAAGGCAAAAATTCAATGGAGCAGGGTATGTACTTGTATCACCATACATCCCTCAGATAAATAAATATATTTTCCACCATTTCTGAGCACTTCATGGATGATATACTTCTACATATTTGTTGTTTGGAGTGGTAACTACCTTTCCTATTGACTCTTGGACCTCATTGTTTTTCTAGACAGAAACAGCACATGATGTAAGCCTACTTATAAGAGAGATGTTCACATAGTGAGCTCACCATCAAAAGAGCCAAGTGCATCAAAGTCTTCTATTGGAAAAAATCTACCTCAGGCTCTTAACAAGTCACTACACTGCCCAAAGTTTAACATAAAAACAAAAAATTCCCCTATGTTCCTTCTAATAATAAGGGGACACATTGACTTACCATGCTTCTATCAATGATTACATCACGATGGAAGTACCACTCCTAAAATGTTTTTTTTTTTTGGTGCAGGATATTGAGTGGAACACGCGTCATACACTTTCTCTAACGAACTTTGATTTACTAAAGAAACATTGGTTTTAACTATATTTTTGTATATAATTTAAATAATTCGAATGTCTTTTTTTTCTAGGCAAGCAAGGGGTTAGTCGTTAGTAAAGAAGAGGGTGGGTTTAGTGGGATTTGAACCTAGTTCATGGACCAACACTCCTCAAGCCTTTACCAACTTAGCTAAGTTGGCACCTTCTAAATACTTAGAAAGTATACTATCTTATCAATCTATATTGTATATTTATATGAATTAGTAATTTAAAGAGCATATCTCTCAACATGATAACCTGCATGGATATGTCAACATATCGGTTTGTGGAAGTCAACATGTTTTACACTGTGATTAGTTTCTTTAATTGGCAAAATGATCTCCCTAAGACAAACTAATTAGTAACTTTAATGGAAATTTCATGACATAGACGCATGTCTTGAAGTATATCTGTGATATCTATTTTTGGGTTGTTTTACCAAAGAATAATTATTTTCTGATTCCCCCCTCTGACATACAGGTCCTCATCACAGAACCGTATATCATTTGCCTCAGGATACGCATAACCATAAATCTTTTTCTTGTGCATCCCAAGGCAAATGATCTACGATTATGTGATGGGAGAGCATAGGTCAGAGGGGGCATCAGATTAGCATGACTCTTTACTGAATTGGGTGAGTGAGAAGTAAAAAATATTGTACCTACCATACGCATTTTTAAAATATTTAGCAGATAAGAGAAATCCCCTATTCGGTTTGTGGAAGTCAACATGTTTGACACTTGGTAAAAGGGTTTGGCACCGATATATGCTTCTGCATCTTTGTTACATCGTTAGAAGTTGATAAAATAAAATTTTTTTTTGGGTAGATTATCAAGGAACAAATCTATGACAACATGGTCATAATGCATACTACCAACTTCCAGTTCCATGCGCAACTCCGATGTTTGGAAGCTTAATTCTAGTGGTGACAATAGTAGCATTGGTGGTGGTGGTGGTGGTGATGATAATGGCCACCTCTACCCTCTGGTTTAATGTTGGGACGACTGGTCACCAAACATAAGTTTGACCAACAAGGTGGATCTAATAAATGACATGTACCACAAATCGACAGAAGTTTGATTTGAAATTATTTGGAGATAAAAAAAATATGAAATACCTCTTCTTTTTCTTTTTTGATACGTAAGTAGGTGTAAAGGCTAGGTTTTGATATCAAGTATGTGGTTTTGATCCCATAATCATAATCCTAAAACTTCTAGTAGTTTATTTTTTAATTTTTTTTATAGTATAAATTTTATTAAGAACAATAGGAAAAGGAAGCCGAGGTGGCCCCCAAGGGTACAAAGGAAAAAAGGCAAAAGAAGACAAGAAACAAAGAAAAAGAAAACTTCTAGTAGTTTTAGTAGTATTTTTAATTTTGAATTAAAAAAAAAAAAAAAAAAAATCTAGGTAGTGTAGGGTTCAATTGTAGTGTCTTAATTGGTTGTATTATGCAAAATTGTAAGGATTGAAGGATTTGGCTTTTGGTTAGGAGGTTGATCACTCTCCAAAGGTCTTTGGATGACCAAGATCTCCATGAAGAGAATGATTTTATTCTCTATTCCTTTTATTTTTATTTAATTCAATTTGATTTAAGCAACACAATGAGGCCGTAAAATAATGGTTTCCTATTAAAATATTATAAAAAAAAACACAAAATTTCCACTCAGAAAAATATAATTAGGATCGCAACCCAACCTTCACACATAAATCTATCAAATAAAATTTTCTTTTCTAAAACATGGGTTGCTCCTCCTATCACTACAACTGGTCAAAGAGTCCAACTGATAACATAGAACAAATGACCCTAACTTTCAGATACTTGAACAAAAAAGAAGGTCTAACGATCTAACTATCCGTATTCTCCTATTTGGAAAATTTGAAATTTACAAAAATGCTTTGCTGCCAATTATGGGTGGAGAGAATTTTGGTAAAATTCAATCCTGCATAGTACTTAATACCGCATTTCCTTCTTACCACGAATCACAATATTGATGTTGTGAACCCTAAAGTGCAAAACCATAATCCTGCTCCATATAAAGGTTTCAATAATTCACTGTCACAAAATTCTCCAAATTTTTTCAAAAACGGGAAACTTCACCAAACAAGTGACCAACCCATTAAATCAAATAGGGTAAAATTTCTACTCTTCGACCTCAACATTTTATTTTTCTTTGGGGTTAGAGCCATAGCTCTGTTGGTTTGATACATTACAAAGCATCTTTGAGGTAGATGGGTTCAAGTCCTTCTGTATCTTTCTTCAACCTTCAAATTCCAATAACAAGATACGATTTTTATAGAGGTGGAAGATAGTAGATACTTGAGAAAGAAACCTAAAAACATCATTCGTATAATCCCCAATTTTTTTCAAATATTCCGAATTTTTCGAATCCGAACTTGGTTGCCATTGTAATTCATCACAAAAGCACATACACACAGACATAGAGACAGACAGAGAGGGCATGTTTGAAGAAAATACCTGGGAAAAGCTGCGGAGATCCTCAGAAAAGCTGAAGAATTTCTGAAAAACAGGATTCGCTACAGCTATAGAGTTAAATTTCTTGAAACATCGATCAATAGTTGAGACAAGTAAGTTGTGCAGGTCCCCTATAATGTCCGAATTGGGTTTTTTCAAGGAATGTTTGAAAGATGGAGGAGCGAAAGGTGTTTGAAGAAATGCAGAAGAGAGGAGACAATTGGAGACGAACTTGACCTCAGACTTTGGCTTCTGAGTTGAATCAGATAAAGAAGAAGAAGGAGAAGGAGAAGGAGAAGCCATGTGTGCTTTATTTTGGTTTTTAGGCTCCAAGAGCGAAAAACAGTGAAGATGGTTTGTTTATCGTTGGTGCCAAAGATAATGTTTAGATATTTCATAGTTCCCTTTTACTGCCACGTGGCATATCCAATCGATTGCCTACGTGACAAGTCTAGGATCGTACATCTGCATTCCTAGGGAACTGTATTACTTGATGGGACACATATCACAAGGAGTACACATCTATGATTCCAAAGTTGTCACGTCAAGATAGTCAATTGAGTTGTCAAATTGGATAATCAAATTATCACTGGTCATAGAATAATACTGAAGTAACCTTTGACTGAATCTCATATCGCACTTCTTAATGTGAAAGTGTACGAGAGCCATAGATGCCTTTCATCGATAAATGAGTGAAAAATACCAATCACATCTTAAAAGAACAAATTCACCCGCAAGCCTGAATATTTTTCAACTAAGATGAAGATTGCTTTGATGAAAGATCACACCAAGCAACTTTCAAATTTAATTCAAGATAATATCTAAAAATGCAGTCTTATATCAAATATGATAAAATCCAATGCTATGGTTCAAGCATGAGCCAATATAGATAAATTCAAAATATAATCAAACCAACAAAGAAAAATACTTAGCAGGACAATCATGGTTTGGTTTTATTCCTAAAAAAGATAAATATCATTCCATGGAGACTGTTGAATTCAATTCATTACTCCCTGTTGTTTTTGTTGTCTCCAATGGGATTGATTCGACACTTTCACCGCCATTCTCATTTTGCACGTTGGTATTTGCAAGAGGTGCCAAGTTTCTGCAACAAAAATTATGGGCGTAAGAAAATAAAAACTTATTATACATTCTTTATGTTACAAAGGCAATACAAGTTACGTACCTTGAGTGAGAGGATCCAACTGTGGCTTTCTCGAAGCGTTTCAATGTAGGAGTCGAGTTGACATGATGTACCTTTAAAATCAAAATCAATTGTCACTACATTTATTTAGAGGAAAGTCTCTACGTCCACATGCACATGCATACACAAAAATGCACACGTGCTAGACGGTATATTGAATTCACAACCTCCCACTTGGGTGGAGACATGCAAGAATTGATACTAATTATAAAAATCTTTGAAATTGATTATTATTTTCTCCAAAATATAAAAAGCAATCTTTTTTATTTATTTTTTGGGTTAACGTAGGATGAAGTATATATTAATAATACAAAACCTCAAAAAAGTTATTGATGGAAGAAAAATGCTTAAGTAACTTGAAATACCACTCAAAGTAGCACTGAAAGTGTACTTTAGTGTGTAGGAAACCATAAATGCTTTTTCTCGAGATACAAGTGTTACATAGTCAACGAAAATTGATGGTTCTCTACATACATATACTACTTTGAGTGTTATTTTGAGTCATTATAGCAAGGTTTTCAATGGAAATATTTCTCATATAGTGATAATAAATGTTTGCCTATATTCACCTTAATGGCAAAAGGCAAGCATTTTTTGTACAATGAAGTATAAATAAGAAAGATGCAAAATTGACTTTCGACGACAACACACTAAAGTGGATGTGATGATTTTCTTCAATATATGAGTGAAAAACATCTCTGCTTATTTCATGCACACCACCACGTCAATGTAGAGTTGTTGTCATTGTTACATCAATATAATATTGACAAAATAATTACTAATAATGACAACAAAACTATCTTGGTTTTTTTTTTTTTTTAACATTATTAAAAGATTAATATAAATATTTTTAGAGTTGTGATAATCTGACGCTCTTTATATACTCCTTGACAATGTAGTGGTAGAATCATAGATCTTTTTCTTTGAGATGCACAAGTTAAAATATCTATAGTCCTATCATTGCCACGTCAAGGAATGTACAAAGAGTGATAGGTTTTAAAGCGTCAGATTCTCGTTAGTCTATTTTTAAGGGATATCTTTAAAAAAAAATTATGATTGTTGAGAGGCACGCACATACCTTAGAAACAGACAAAGACTTCAGAGAGCGTCGGTTGATCAAATCCTCCTATAAAGACCGAAGGTTATTCATATAAAAGCCCATTTTATTACTTCAAAGCATATTTATTAATGAAAGATAAGCTTGGTAATTAGCATCACCTCTTAGATCTAACAAATAATCAGAAGCACCGTCATGGATGATCAAAAAAAGTGATAGTAAAGGTAAACTGAAGTAAAACAAATTTAAATTTATTTTTAAACTGTTCATAGGCATTTATTTGAAGTTTGAAAAAGGGAGTTAAAATAAATTTTAAAAATGCAATAACAACTAGATAACTTGTTTGGTAAAATATTCTATTGCCAAATAGGGGATTTCTCTTTATCTGCTAAATATTTAAAAAATGCGTATGGTAGGTACAATAGTTTTGACTTCTCACTCACCCAATTTAGTAAAGAGTCATGATAATCTGACGCCCCCATCACATAATCGTAGATCATTTGCCTTGGGATACATAAAAAAAAAGATTTATGATTATATATATCCCGAGGCAAATGGTATATGGTTCTCTGATGAGGGCCTGTATGTCAGAGGGGGGAATCAGAAAATAATTATTCTTTGGTAAAACAACCCAAAAATTGATATCACAGACATACTTCTATATCATGAAATTTCCATTAAAGTTATTATTTAGTTTGTCTTAGGGAGATCATTTTGCCAATTAAAGAAACCAATCACAGTGAAACATGTATATATATAGAAACTAGAAGTACCTTTTCTCTTTTAAGAAGACTAAGGGAACCCATTATAGTTTTTTCCATTGCTTTGAGCTGAGCCAGGTCATTGATCTTTTCTGGGTTCATCCATGTACTGAAAGAGGAAAAATATTAGAAAAAAAAAAAAAAAAAAAACTAAACTGATACTACTAGAAAGTTTAGAATGTTCATAAAAGTGACTATGAATTAATTTTGATATTTACTATTGCCACACCAACTGTGTGCAATTCTTTGAAAATTGAAATTTAAGGGTATTTTGATAAAAATCAATTTTTTTAAGGGCATTTTCCAAACAACATTCAATTCTCAAAGTGTAGTTATTGCATTTTAACGTGGGCACACGTTAACAAAATCCATATAAAGGTTTCAAGCATGGAAAGTAGCTTATAAGAAAGTTATAAAAAAAAACCTTTAAAAAGTCATTATTAATTAATTTTATATAACTATAAATATTTTAAGCCTCCAAAGTTTCTTGTAAGAAAGTTAAAAAAAATAGCAAACAGAGATTGAAAAGCCTTAGTGCGTTATATTAGTAGCTAACTCTAAAGATGGATAAAAAAAAATAAGAGTCATGATAATCTGATGCCCCCCCTTTGACATCCACCCCCATCACAGAATCGTAGATCATTTACCTTGAGATACACAAGAAAAAGATTTATGATTCTGCGTATCCCAAGGCAAATGATCTATGATTCTGTGATAAGGGTGCAGAGGGCATCAGAAAATTATTATTCTAAGAATAATTTAGTGAAAAATTTGGAAATAGATAATATTTTTGTCCAATTATGTAATGCCATATGATTTTAAAACATTTACGATACTTGATAAATTTATTTATCTGTGTAAATACCTTCGAAGTGTATTTATATTTATACCCATTTGATTAGTCATGAAAAACAAAAAGAGAATTAATAAAGGTAAATTCAATACAAAATTTATTTACATAGAAGTATGTAAATATTTCCTATCCATATCCAGATCAAAAGCAAAAATAAAAGATTGGATACCTCAGTGTAATGCACTTCTCAACAAGTTTTTGCTGTAATTGCTTCAATTCACTTTGAAGCACCTATAAAAATAACTCGAAGCGATAATGAAATCCGTTCTATTTGTTAAATAATAAAAATAATATAATACAACCATGTCAAGGGATGCATACCTCCATTCTTTCTTTCCTACAGAGATCAAACATGAAGCCAAGATAAGAATTTAGTTTTATTCATAGTATTTCATCGAAACGGTAGAGAGATGGGGTAAGATATATCACCAGTCAGGTTTTCAGAAGATTTATCAAAACAGTTTTTTAACCGTTTTGGTAATCAACTTATTTTTTTGAAATATAAGTTCTCTATAGTTTCCTTTTTCAATATCTTTTTATATATGCTAATCTTATACATGGAAACATATAAATAGCAATATTTGTAGTAGAAAAAAAGTGGAAGAGATCATCCGAAAGGCGTTGGGAGAGTTGAGTGTAGCTCTAAAAGTCTCCACAAAGGCATGAGACGACATGGATCTACAGAAATTTGACATCAGAGAACTCCCAAGAGTGAAGATCGATCAAGAATTTTCACTATGGCATCGAGAGAGTAAAGATCAATCCAAAAGAGGAGAAAAAAGTACATAGTGCCATTTGGAAGATTAATCCAAAACTTTCTGATTTATGTGAGAAATTTGCTTTTATATATTGTAGGTATTTTGGTTATTATGAACAAAACCTTAGTCATTTGTTAAACTCTTATAGCATGGGTATAGAAGATTTTTAATATACAAAAGGGGAATTATATAACCGGAAAATATAATTTGTTCATAAAATAAGTTTTTATCAAAATGGATAAAAACCCATTTTGAATTTTAGATACATATTTTGAGAACTTGACTAGTGTGATAATTTACCCGTCTTTCTCTAACGTTTTGGTTAATTTATTTTTATTTAGTGTACATTTGGAATCAATTTGATGATACATAAAGGATAAGAATTCTACCCATTGTCAGAAAACTTTCTTGGATCAACTTCATGATCGAAATGTTTGTAAGACTTTTGCAATGTCTGCCATATCAACAGATAGAAAAGAATAAATTATGACAGAAAACAACAATTTCTATCTAATTCGATCTATTAATTGTTAAAAATAAATAAATGCTAGCACTTACCCGAACAGTCGCACATTTACTGTACACAAGAACGAAGAAAAAGGTTTCAGTTTAAAAAAAACCATCCATTTCTATGGTAAGTTTATAATTGAATAAATTAAATTGATTTCTTCAGGAAATATTAACTACACACCTATATGATCTTTCTTGTAGTGTCATGTTGGACATCTTCCCAACTATGGAAGCTAAATCACTGAATCAAAAAAGGTATGAAGTGTAAACTAAACGTTGTAACCAAGCAAGCAGTCTAAACAAGAAAAAAATAAGACTAATCAAACAAGTTTTTGACAATTTATAGATTTTTTTGAATATGTTTTACAAAAAAACAACAATGCCTCATCCAATTGGAGTCCGGCCCAAGTCTTGTCTCTCCTTTTATTTAATTAGTCCAAAGCTAAGGTGCTATTTGTTAAACTGAAAAAAAAAAGTGTTAAATAGCATTAAGTGCTGAAATTTATAAGCGCTGAATTTAAGTGCTGGAAAGTTGTTTGTTTAGATGTTGAATCATGTTTGTTGCACATTTCTGAAGCTGGTAAATTATCTTTGTTACCTTTACAATCATATTATATATTGTTTGCATGTTTCAAATGCCTATTTCTTATCAAACACAATCAAATATATTATTTCTTATAAAATTAAAATATAATTTATTTTTAAGTAATAAATAATACTCAAATCTTCAATTTATAAATAATAATTTCTATTTATAAAAGCCCACAAATTTCAAATTAAAAATAATAATGTCATACAAGTCACCAAAATTTGAAATCAACATTAAAAGAACTTAATTTTGGATGAATAATTTTCAATGGAAATGAAGGATGTGTAATTATAAAAGCACGATACGAATTAATAAGGGCAACCCACACCATAGACAATTTTTTTTGTTTCATATGGGTTAAAGTTTTTGGAATGAGCACATTTTTAGTGAGGATGGTCTAGAGATCATCCTCACAGAAAATCAGTCCATTTTGAAACTTCTAACCCGTCAAAAATAGTTTTTTTTTTTTTTTTTTAAGGATGATTTACGGTTCTTGAACTTGTTTTGATAGGGTTAGAAGTTTCAGGATGGGTTGATTTTTGGTGAGGATGATCTCCTCATTGTAGATATCATCATCATCAAAAATCAACTTATTCCAAAACTTTTAACCCATATAAGACAAAATAATTTAGCCATGGTGTGGATTTATTAATTTATGAGTGCTTATATATTAATGAGGAGATCATCCTCACCAAAAATCAAGTCAATTCAAAATTTTTAACCCATATAAGACAAAATAATTTAGTCATGGTGTGGGTTTATTAATTTGTGGGGTGCTTATATACTTATCCATGGGATATAAGAGGTAATATCATTTTAAGTATAAGGGCATATTTGTCCGTGCTCAAAAAAATGAAGGGCATACTTGTCCGTGTTGAAAAAAGTGAAATGCTAATTACTTCAGCACTTTTTTTTAACATCAAAATAGTGGTGAATTTTTTTCACTTATTTTCAACAATAAGCGTTGAAAATATAGAGTAAACAAACGTGTTATTTTGACAAAAAGTGCTGAATTTTTTTTTATAGCAATAAACACTGATAAATAACGTAAACAAACACTGCCTAAGTCTGATATTATTGAGAGTATGTTCATACTTGTTATGGTTTGTGGACCCTTATGTTAGTGGTCAACATGGATTATGGTTCATCATTTAACATAGTACACATCAAGGGCATTTTTGTAATTTTATTAATATTATGTAAAATTTTAATTATATTTTCCTAGGGTTAGGATATATGTTTCTTTTTTTCATGAAAGGGTCAATCCGTAATTGCGAGTTATCCCTTTGTAATGGAATTGGTGTGATCCGTGAACATATCTCAATCTTAAGGGAACCATGTAAATCTTTGTGTGATTTCATCTTATTTTTTTCTTCAAATTCTTCGTTGCTTTTGTTTTTCTTAAAAATGTCTGCTCTCAATTTTTTTTTTTTTACTTCAATTTAAATATTTCTTCTAACTTGGACTGTGATGGGTCTTCGTTGAATATTCTCGATTTTTGACCTTTCAACTATCTCTAATGACTTTATCTTAGTTTATCGTTTATAAATCTTAAATTTTTTCAAATATGTTTGTTTTTTATTTTATCTTTTCTAGTCTTTCGACTTATTAATCTCAACATCCACATCTTGTCACTCAATTTATTAACTAATTCATTTAAACAAAAAAAAGAGAGGAAGAAATTATAATTTAAAAAAAAGGAGAAAAATAAGGATAGTCACCTCTTTCTGCCGACACATAGAGAAGGTTTACCAGTTGATGAGAAAGTTAAGACAGCAAGTTCGACATCGCATAGTGTAGCGAGTTCACTCGCCTTCTTCATTAGACCTGCCTTTCTCTTAGCGTAAGTTATCTGCCTGCGAATAGGAGTATCTAACCTCTCTATTCTTACTTTGACCTTGACTCCCCCCATTTCTCAGACTCCTTTGATCTAAAGAAACAAATAAATTATTTATAGACCTCTATGAGCTAAGGATTTAAGAATGTCTTAATGTTGGTGTTATAAATCCAACAAGGACAATTTATGACAGGAGACAAGAAATATAGAGATGGAAGATTTTATTTCATTTGTTCACAAAGTCCAATAAAAGAATTTATGGATTGAAGCTCATGTAGTGCTGGATTACTTAAAATGAGCTTCACATTCATTGGGTGCATTGATGCATGAATGTTTATCTTTCCCCTCTGTGGGCTTGCACAAAACATAAGGCTGATTTCTAGCCACTGGATTTGAGTATGTCTCGTCAATCAATGTACGTAATTTTACGTGTATTTATAGAATTTTTAGTGTTAAAACTTTCCAAATTTGCTTCATTTTCTGGGACAGCCAAATATGGTAACAAAATTTGAATCATGGATTTCTTAAAAGATTAGATTAAGAATCACATCAGCTGCATTGATGGGCCCACACAACACAAATAAGCTTGATTTCTGATTTATAGCCATTCGATGTGTTTTGAGTATTTCTTGTTACAGGCTGGTATTAGTTTAATTCAATATACGCAATAGGAGACGGAAAATGTTTGTTTTCATTTAAGAATCCAATAATCAATGTAGGAGCAGTGTCCAAAGATGGTAAATCAGGAATGTCGTGTTTACGTGTACACAAAAACATGCTCAAATGTCCCGTGAATGTAGAGGAAAACAATCTAAGAACTTAAAAAAAAAAAAGAAAGTAAAAGAAGATGTTCAACTTTGATAAACACATTTTAAGTTTGGGAATTTAGTGGCAGCCAATTTTCAAAGACTACAATTAGATTAAACGAACAATAATTTTTTTTTTTTCAATCTAATCTGAATCAAGAAACCTAATCTGTCATTATGAAGACGTCGGTCCGGTTCCACATGGTCCTTTGGGTTGGATTAATTTTGTTTTAAAATGTCACTACAACATTTTTGATGTATAGCGGCGGATTTTTTCGCTGCTACAGAATAGATTTTCGTCGGTAAAAATTGTTTGCGGTGATGAGCAGCGGAAAAGAGATCCGTAGGTGTTGCCTCGGTTGTTAAATGTAGCAGCGGATGCGATGTTCCGCTGTTATAGGTAATACCTATAGCGGCGTATAGTAATATCCGCTGCAATAGGTTATTTAAAATATATATATATATATATATATATATATAGCACATAGCAGCGGATATTATTATCCGTTGCTATAGTTCATTTAAAAAAAATATAAAATATAACACATATAGCGGCATATATTAATATCCACTGCAATAGATATTTAAATATATATAGTGGCGGATATTAAAATCTGCTGCAATAGATTATTAAAATAAAAAATAAAATACAACATGTATAGCGGCGGATATTAATATCCGTTGCAATAGATCATTTAAAAAAATATATATATAACGTGTATAGCAGTGGATATTAACATCCACTGCAATATGTCATTTTTTTAAATATATATATCTATATATATATATTACATTTACCCTATGTCCTCCAACTTGCATACATTGAAAACAAATATACAATAAACAATACCATATAGAACGTGAAAATGAATATTAGCAACGTTCTATTTCCTATGAGCAGAAGTGAAAATGAAAAACATTAACATTCTGCATGAAGAAACTATGAAGTACTACATTCTAGCTGTATCTTTTATTTTTTATTTTTAATGTATAAATAAGTTAATAATATATCCAACTAATTAAAACATAGAGGATTGTGAACATGGTTATACAGAAGTACTAATTATTCTCTTTCTGAATTGCTAAGTGTAAGGCAAGTTTGCAACTATGATCTCACAAGCATTAGAAAAATATAAATTTCATAAATAAAAGGAGAAGGTAGTTGTCAATCCATACCGAGTTTACAACAGTCAGTAATGTGACATGGTTGACAATCATAGCTCCATCCCTTATAACTGAGCCAACAATACAAGTAGGTACTTCTGCAAAGAAAGCTAACACAGTAAGCACAAGCATGAGAAAAAATGAACAGAAGTATGGCAGCACAAAATTTTACAAGGAAGATAATATCACTAAGGGAAGATACATACAACACATAATATGGAAAGTAGTAGAGAAAATTTTATTAGTAAAATATGAATTTGAATAGTCTTAGTTCATATACTGGTTAATCATTAAATAAACTAAAATGCTAACGTGGAGTTACTGAAAGGAGAAAATGATGTAGAAGTTAAAGATATAGTTTGTCTTTTAGGTCTTATTATCATATTAGGATGAAGAACTACTCTACATTAACAGAACAAGTCAATCCATGACTGTCTGACTCTTTCACTATTAATCTTTTGAGAAACATAACAACTTAAGATTGTTAGAGCTTAAGTAATAGCAAAAGCAATTTAATGTGATGGACATCTGAAATTTTGAACACTACTTAGTTGACCAATGTGTTTGCTACAATATGACAAGCTAGTATGCTAAATGAAAACACTATGACCCTGCAAAAGGAGACAAATTATGTTAAGATAACCACTTCTACATTTTCATTATAATTTTAATAACATTTCAAGTCATAACTAGCATATATTTACACTATACTTCATTACCAGGAAAGAATTTAATAGTCTTAATTGTCTAAAACTCAGGTTCACACATCCATCTATATGCAATTATCCAACTTCTTTTAGACAGAAATGACATTACTTATCAAAGGATCTTGAGACAGTCAAAAATCATGAAAAAATAATTTATCAAGAAGATTTTATCTCAGTGACAAATAATGCATAAGAAAACACAAATTTTAGCTATTGGCCAACAAAGACAAGCAGAAATAAATGCCTCATAGAAACAAATAACTCAAAAGAACATAGAAACCAGTGAGAGTCATGGACTAAGAAATGCACAATGTGAGGTAACGATAATTGGTTTCTAACAAACGATGTTTGAGCTTCTCCATCAGACATACTACTTAGATGAGAGAAATATACAGATTTCCTAGATATCACTACCGGTCTTCAGATTTTTTGCCTAAATAGTAGCATTGCTGAGTAGGTCAGCTACATGGATGGATGGAATGTTAGGGGAATCAGAGGCCATAGGCATTGATGAACCTCATGTTTGTTTTATGCAAAATGTGGCTATATCACATACAGAGATGAAATCACATGTAAATAAAGTAATTTGATATAACACTCAGATGCAAGACATGAGCAGATTAGTTACTCAAAAGAGTAGTGAACAACAAGCTTCTTACTAGATTAGGCATAGAACAATCAACCAATAGATTCCAAGAGGCTTTGATATGCATACATAGATGCACAAAATAAGATAATCAAATGACCAACCCAAAAAGCTTTATCCAAACTATTTGGGGTTGTCTATTTAACTATGTTGTTCTAGTTTAGCAAGAAAAAACATGGTGTTTGACATTTCATAAATAAAGAAAATTCAGATGCACTGTTGAAATATCCTGAGTTAATTACCTGAATATCATCACAAAACAAAGGATGATTAAATATCAGCACAAAACAAGTAAAGATGGAAAGCAACAAAAGCACTCAGTTTCTTTTCACCAACAAAAGCACTTAAGTATTTGTGTTGTTGATATTCAACATTCTGAAATCCTAGTTTAAGAGACATAATAAGTATTTCGTATCCTTTTAACCATAGTACCAAAGGGTTATGGTTAACTAAAAAAGAAGGAATTCTAAAAACTAAAAAGCAAATGTTGAGCTTATGGTATGTGCGAATGTGGAGAGTTTAGGTAAAGGAGCACGTAATTAATTTCAACACATAAGGGGCATCTCAAGTAGTCACCAAATTGTGGAGAGGAAGTTGTATCTACAGTTGTGGAAAGTATAATCCGCTATTATAAATCGATGTACTAAATAGGAAGTTGTATCTACAGCTGCTGAAAGTATAATCCGTTGTTATAAATCGATGTACTAAATAGGAAATATTCTATCTACAGCTGCAGAAAGTATAATCTGCTGTTATAAATCGATGTACTAAATAGGAAATATTCTATCTACAGCTGCGGAAAGTATAATCCGCCTCTAAAATGACCCCTGTAGCTGCGAAAAACATATTTCGCTGCTATATTAAATTTAACAAAATTGATATACAGAACCTATTAAACCGAGTTTTTATATAAACAAATTGATTTTTAGTAGCGGATATATTCATCCACTGCTATAGTCAATTTAAAAAAAAATTGATAAATTGAACAACTCACTTAACCGACCTTATATAAAAAAAATCATTTTTTAGTGGTGGATAAACTAATCCGCTACTACATTCAATTTAAAAAAAATTGATAAATAGAAGTGCACTGAATGTAAATATGCACGGGATCTTTATAGTGGCGGATAAAATTATCCACTGCTACATTCAATTTTAAATCAAAATTTCTATTAAAAAAAATTAAATGTTTATAGGGGCGGATAAAATAATCTATTGCTATATTACAATTTTAAAAAAAAATTGATAGACAGAACTCCTCACTAAATAGAAGTTTTTATTTAAAAAAATTGAATTTTTATAGTGACGGATACAATAATCTGCTGCTATATTTAATTTTATAAAAGATATTTTAATGGTGGACACAATACTCCGCTACTACATTTAATTGTAACAAAATAGATAAAAAGAAGGGAAAATTATTAGAAAAAATCTAATACAACAATTATTTAACAAAAAGAATTCAATTTATTAAAAATTACAAAAACGATAACAAACTGGTTATTCAATGGCTAACCATTGGATTTGCTAATCAATGGACAATTTTCTTATAAAATCTATCCAAGAACATATTTCTTTTTATTTTTTGTTAAATAATTTTTTTTTTTTTTTTTACGATTTTTTCTTGGAATTCTCTCCTCATCACGAACAACATTAAAAAAAAAAAAATTTTAGTTTCTTAGCGTATCACTTACAAATAATTATATGAGAAGAAGATGAAAATAAAAAAAATCGTTTTCTACTAACGGCACACCACACATAAATTTTTTTTTTTTTTACGATTTTTTCTTGGAATTCTCTCCTCATCATGAACAACATTAAAAAAGAATTTTTTTTTTGTTTCTTAACGTATCACTTACAAATAATTATATAAGCAGAAGATGAAAATTAAAAAAAAATCATTTTCTGCTAATGGCACACCACACATAAAAATACTTTTTTTTAAAAAAAATTGATATTTTTTTCTTGGAATTATCTTCTTATCACGAACAACATAAAAAAGAATTTTTTTTTGATTCTTAGCATATCACTTACAAATAATTTATGAGAAGAAGATGAAAATAAAAAAATTATTTTTTGCTAACGACACACCACGTATAAAAACTTTTTTTTTTTGCGATTTTTTTCTTGGAATTTTCTCTTCATCACGAACAACATTAAAAAAGATAATGTTTTTTTTATTTTTTAGCGTATCACTTACAAATAATTATATGAGAAGAAAATGAAAATAAAAAAAATCTTTTTCTGTAACAGCACACCACGCATAAAAATACTTTTCTTCAATTTTTTTTTTTTGTGTGATTTTTTTCTTGAAATTCTCTTTTCAACACGAACAACATTAAAGTAGATAATTTTGTTTCTTAACGTATCACTTACGAATAATTATATGAGAAGAAGATGAGAGAGAAAAAATCGGACATTGAATGGCCGATTTTTTAAAAAAAAATTCGAGAGAAAAAACGAACATTGAATGGCCATTTCATTTTTTTTTTTTTTAAATTAATTTTTTATTTACAAAATTAAAAAGAGAGAGAAAAAGAGGAGAGAGAAAATTGGCCATTGAATGGTCGGTATGTTAAAGTTTTTGTAATTTTTAATAAATTGCATTCTTTTTGTTAAATAATTGTTGTATTAGATTTTTTCTAATAATTTTCCCTAAAAAGAACTCACTAAACCCACAAAAAATAAATTATTTTTGTAGTAGCAGATAGATTAATCCGCTGCTATGTTCAATTTAAAAAAAAAAAAAATTTTGATTATTTTAGTGGCGGATAGTCTAATCCGCTGCTATATTCAATTTTAAAAAATGATTTTTAGTGATGGACATATGTTTTCCACTGCTATATGGACTGAGTAAGTATAGGGGGGGGGGGGGGTATGGAGGGATCCCTATAGCAGCAGCTACAATTATCCACTACAACAAATTCTATTTATAGATACGGATGAAATTATCCACTGCAATAAATATATCAATAGACGTGGATAAAATTATACACTATTATAAACAGTCGCTGTAGATAAAAAATGTTGTAGTGTGTTGATTTTCTTTTGTTCCAATAGATTCATTATATTGGGTCCAAATCTAATAATTAAAGAACTTATTGGATTGGTACCAACTTAGTACTAATCTGATCAAATTTGCTCCTTCACTAACCCTTGTTCCATAACTTAAATCTGAATAAATTGGTGGATGGACAGCGGATCAGCCCTTATGTTGGATGGATCTTCATCCATCTCATTTAAGCTTAATTAAGGCAAACAAAAACAACATATAAGTATACTAATTTGTTGTTTTTGGCTCTCAAAACATCATGACGTTCAAAACGATGAACAAACAAAAGAAAACAACTTTTAGGGAACCAACCTGTTTCTTGATAATTTGTAACGACCTCAAAGAGATATGAACTTAATTTTCCACACCATTAATACCTAGCTGTTGTTATGTATTTGTTGGGTTTGTAACTTTGTTTCGTCGTCGTCTATTGATTTTAATTTTCTTTTCATTCCATATAGATTCTATGAGAACACTTTATACTTCTAATTGTCTGTGTATTATAATCTACTATATGGGTGTTAACATGATTACATCATGGTTTAACAAGTGGTATCTCAGGGATTGGTGGTTCAAAAAGATTGATGGGGATGTAAAAGTAGGTTTGTTTTTTAAAATTATTTATAGATTTGAAATCCAATTACCATAAAGATACTACTATTATTATTATTATTATTATGTCGTGGGTTCTCACTAGATCTGCTAGTTTGGCATGTTGACTCGCTAGAACCAGGTCTGGTTTGTCTGAAACAACAAGGTCTAGAGCTTTGATATTGAACCTGTAAAGGTAGGGTCAAGTTCAGAAGCTTTTAACCCATTCAATCAGTTTAGGCTTAGGTTCTAAAATGTCGAATCCAGCTTGACCAGGCCCGTTATTATTCATGGTTTTTATATATAAAGAACAAGTATACTCTCATCTCTAAATCTTTTTCAACTAGGATAAAGATTACCTCTAGTTTGATGAAAGATAACTAAAACCAAACGAATTCCAAAGGTACATAAATTTAATATTTTATAAAGCTTGAAAAATATGCTGCACTCATTAGGACCGTCTGTGAAATTAACTGATTTAGGCCCAATGATGGTTTAGGACTGGGTTAGGAAAAGCAATATTGCAAAAAATACTTCGCAAAAGTTACTCAAAGATAATATCTAAAGCAGTCTCATACCAGGTATAATTAAAATCCAGTACTATGGTTCAAGCATTAGTCAATAAGACCAATTTAAAATATAATATAAACAATAGAGAAAAAATTCTAAGCAGGATAGTAATGGTTTGTTCTTAGATCTAATGGTTTTATTTCTTAAAAAAAAAAAAAATGGGAATCCTAAAGGATTCTTCATGCAAGCTCTCTATTAGGGGAGAAGACAAATATCATGCCATGTCCACTGCTTAATTTGACTGGTCACTCTCTGCTATTATTGTCGTCTCCAATGGGATTGATTCCACTCTTTCACCACCATTCTCATTTTGTCTGCTGGTCTTTCCAAGACATGCCAAGGTTCTGCAACAAAAATTATGGTTTCAATAGTGTACACAAGCATAAAAAAGAACTTATTAAACGCTCTTTAGATTATGAATCTAATACAAGTTATGTACCTCTGGTGAGAGGATCCAGCAACTATGGATTTCCGAAGAGTTTCATTGTAGGAATCCCGCTGACATGATGTACCTTTAAAAACATAATCAATTCTCACTACTTATTCTCTAGAGGAAACTCTCCTTACATATGTATGTACAGACAAATGCACACGTGCTGGACTTCGAGGGTGTATGTATGTACTCTGCATATGCTTGCATATTATACGATAGATACGCGTGTGAGCATCGGTGCCTATGCATATATAACCTAACCTCCAAACCTACTAACTTGTTACGTTGACATGATATATCGTATGTTTAGGTTGAATTCACAACCTTCCACTTGGGTGGACTGGGGAACTTCAGTCCCCCTGTCAAGATTTTTATGCTACTCCAATTGATAACAACGGTTGGAAAAAAATCTGCCGCTATAACCCTCACAAGAATTCTAAAATTTGTACCTGTGGGTGGATATATATATAAAGCATTGAATGCTAACTAAATTTTTTATATAAAAATCTTTGAAAACAATCTCTTCTTTTCTCCTAAGCACAAAAAATGCAATTGTTTTTTCTTTTTTTTGTAACGAAATATACATTAATATTGCAAAACCTGAAAAAAAGTTACTAACGGAAATTACAGGTAAACCATTTCATACATGCGTGTTTGCACATGCCACCTTCTAGTTCCTAAATGGTAATCTTTTTTTCTACAATGAAATATGAATAAATAGTACAAAATCTCAAAAAGTTATTGAAGAAAATGTTATTATGCAATGATGATAAATATTCAAAATAAAACATTTTTTAAGAGATATCTTTATAAGTTATATGATTGTTGAGGTCTGGAGTCACACACATACCTCTGATTCTGATGAAGATTTAAGCGAGTCTCGTTTGATCAGATCTGCCTATCATATAAATACCCCATTTCATTAGTTCAAAGCATTTCTATTAATGAAATGTAAGCTTGGTGAGCAGGACCCATTAGATCTAACAAATAAACAGAAGCATCGTCATGCATGACTAAACCATGTGATAAAAAAAAATGTAAACTGAAGTAAATTTTTTTGTCCTTAACATAGACATTTATTTGAAGTTAGAAAAAAGTTGATAATTTTTTTTTTTAAATGCAATAAAAACAGATATCTTGTTTGGTAAAACTTTGATTGCCAAACAGGGGATATCACTTATTTGCTAATATTAATAACGCATATAGTAGGTTCAATACTGGGATGACTTCTCACTCACCCAATTGGTGAAAAAAATGCAAAATAAAAATAATATCACAAATATTCTTCAAGACATGCATCTATCATGAAATTTCAATTAAAGTTAATAATAAGTTTGTCCTGGGAGATCATTTTGCCAATTGAAGTAACTGATCATAGTGAACACATTTATTTCAGTATATATCCATAAGGAAACTAGAAGTCCCTTTTCTCTTTGAAGATGACTAAGGGAATCCATTAGACTTTTTTCCATAGCTTTGATCTGATCCAGGTCATTGATACTATCTGGGTTCATCCATGTACTGAA